>NC_090924.1:773444223-774669223 GCF_040938575.1 Ambystoma mexicanum | reverse complement strand
TGTAACATTGAAGCTGCACTAGAATAGTCTTATTACAATGAGTAATGAAGTTAGATGTCCCTACACAAGTAAGTTTGCGACTCCTCCACAGTCTCTGAAGTTAGTGCCTCTCACAACATTTGAATGGTTAGCCCACACCTAAATTTTAGCCTAGGTTCACCCCTGGATGAGCGCACTTGCATTTTGTTAGGCGGAGAGATGAGGGAAGCCTTTCCCCGAAACTGGCGGTGTTAAAGTTTTACTGTGTTTGTTCAGAAAAATGTACTTGAACAAAAGCAGTAGAACTTTAAAGCCTTTACTTTCAAGAAAGTCTTCCATCACCTCTCTGCATATGGCGCTTTAAAATATACTATTCAATAGTTGGTCCCCACACCAGACCATGGAAGAGGTGGGTTGAACAGTCGGGGCAAAGCCTCCAGGTTTGCCCTGCCTATTTTCTGAAATGGTCCCTCCCATCACGACTTAATTCCCCCCCCCACTCACCGAAATGTAGGTTTTGTTGCACCCCTGCATGGGAGGTAGGTCGGCTCACTCTCACAAGCCACCAGCTACTCCCACCTCTCCCCTCACAGTGCTGAAATAAAGGGGCAGGAGCCAACACGTCTGCAATTATTCCTTTACTTGCTGCACCATGGCCCGTTGCAAATCTGCTCTGTAATGTAGTTATGCCGGCTGTAGTAAGACGTGCACTAGCTGTTGGACTATACCACGAGGGATGGGCTGTTACCCCATGCAGAGATGAATGGTTCCATTAGCCTGCACAAGAGATGCGGGGCAGCCCGGGAGCTTAATAGATTTGCCATTAGCACATGCAGGGAGGCCATGCGCCACTGGCACATGCAGAAAAAAGATGCTCAGCATGTGCAGAGAGAAGACGTGCTGATGCATGTGTACGGAGGCTATGCCAATACCATGTGGAAAGGGAGTATGTGTTCTTACATAGCGCTTTTAGCCAAATTCCTTCAGCTTTTAAGCACTGTGGTAACAGTTATTATCCCATTTCGAATGGTACTTGATTTATTACAGCAAAACCGAGCAGAATGCGAGGGGAGCACTGTTGCGCATTGTGGTGGGGGCTGGCGAGGACGTGTTTGAGTCAGGCTGAATAAGGAAAGGGGAAGGGGGGGGGGGGAAATCGGGTACATTTGGCCCCCATACATTTTGTCAATTTCCAGTACTGATAGTAACTTGTGTGAACGGTCATTCTTCATTATTGCATTTCTTGTAACAAAGAAGAGACTCCTCTGCGATCTTTCCTCTGCACCAAACCCATCAAGGCTGCGTCAGCCCTCCACGTAATTGGAACTTGGGAAGTGCAGGCCGCCCTCCGGCCCAGTAGCTTTCCACCCTTTCTTTGGATGCAACGTTAGGATGTGCTTTCCCAACATTAGCCTGTGCAGAAGGGAGCCCTGCCGTTAAGACTGGCTTAGAGGAGATGTGCCATTATAGCATGGCTACGTTAGCACTCGCAGTAAAGATGTGTCATTTGCATGTGCCAAGAAGAGACATGCCATTAGTATGGAACAGACATGCAATTAGCATGCAGAGCCGATATGTGCCATTAGCATGTGCAGAGAAAGGATGTGGAGTTAGTATGTGCAGTTAGCATGTGCAGTTAGCATGTGCAGAGAGGGTATGTCCCATTAGCATGTGCATAGAGAAGGCGTGACGTTAGTATGCACATCTCCTCTGTGCACATGCGCGCAGTTAGCACGCATGTCCAGAGAGCTGTCCCACTAGTATGTGCGCAGAGAAGTTGTGCCATTAGCAGATGAGAAGAGATGTGCCAATAGCATGCGCAGAGAAGAGAAGAGATCCAAGGTCCAGATGGGTAGAGATCTGCCCCGTCAACGTGTGCAAATATCAGGCTTGCTAAACAGAACATGTTCTATCAATACGTGAAAACAATGTCTGCTATTATCATATGCAAAGAGATGTGCTGTTAGCATGCGCACGGTGTAAAAGGTGCAATTTACACATGCAAATGACACAAATTTGCTCTTCAAATGTTAACAGCACCTCTCTGAAAATGCTGAAAGGAGATGTGCCTTTACCATGTGCACAGAGTACGTGTCGTACTCGTTAGTATGTGTCAAGAGGAGATGTGTAGCTAGCATGTTCAGGGAGGATATATGCCATTATCAAGTGGAGTGATGTGCTGTTACAATGTGCTCAGACGGAATGTGCCATTTGCATGTGGAGTGAAGGGCTCTGCGCAAGCCAGACAACTTTGTTTCTACAACTTTTTTGGTCTACGGGTGCGATTTTATGTGTGCATTGGGTGTATGTGTTGGATACGTTTTACTCTCTTGCAGAGGAAAAAAACATATTTTTACTCGCTTGAAATTGCATTTACTCTCCAATTTGAAAAATCATGCGTAAAATACTCTCACCTCAAAATCTTATCTGGTATACTGCCACCACATATATGCATCTGACCGTAATAGGGGTGCTGCACCACCGGCAGCCTAGGCCCACAGAAGCCTCTGCTGGCCTCAGGGTTGGCCCTGTGAGGAGCTAGAGGAATCAGAATACTAGAGGAGCCGTCAGCATCTATCCTGGTGACATCCTCCGGCCCCTCCTATATAGAATAGGAGAACCACGCGACCACAGAAGCTCACCAACAACTGCTAGGGAGCCCTAAAATTTGAAGCAGAGTGCCCAACAGTATAGAAACGAACACTGCACTCAATCTCAGCTTGGAAGGGAACGCACCAACTTACCTGTATATCAACGATTCCTCTCCGAAGCACGAAGAGGGACACCATCGCTATAGCCAAACAGCAGAAAGCTCTGAAGAGCGGAGACATTTCCACCATGCTGCTTCTGGGGGACAGAGGGAGAAAGCTGCAGTCTGTCAAACCCACACTGCAAGCTTCACCTGGAGGATTCAGACAACTAGCAACCAGCTAGCCACCAATGAAGATGTCCAGGCTTTTTATGTTGGACATTAAAACAGAATTCTGCTCTTACATGACAGAACGTACCACCAAACTCGAACATACGGATCAAAGGGTGACAGAGGCAGAGCAAAGGCTAGGAGAAGACCTGATCCCGGAGCATGCTGTGTCACTGCTTGATAGACAACAATAGATCCGGGCCCTGTCGGATAGAAACGAGATCTTGGAGTACACGAAGGCGGACTTGGAGAAGAGGGCCGGACGAAATAACCTACGAATTAGAGGAGTCCCCATGGCAGTTGCAGACCAGAACCTAGCGGAATACATAGCAGACCTATTTCAATCCCTCCTCCAACATCTCGAGAAGTCCCAGCTCCTGTTGGACCGTATCCACAGACTGCGCCCCCACAGAAGTTTGGACACAGAAACCCCTCCAGATGTGATCACCCGAGTTCATTTATATACAACCAAGGAGGCAATAATGTCAATTGGACGCTCCAGGGATGAACTCACATTCCAGGGGTCCTCCCTGCAAATTTTTCAGGAGCTAGCAGTAGTGACGATACAGAAACAGGAGGGCCCTAAAACCGCTGACGCTTTTCCTCTGTGAGCAAAAAATTAAATATCGCTGGCTATTCCCCACTGCGGTCCAGTTCTCACACTTGGAGATGCAGAAAGGATTCTGAATCCCGCCTCACCAGACAAAGAGGGCCCTGGGGCCGCCTGTGTCTGAGATACAGACAGCATCCCCCCCAAACCAAGATGCCCGGCCTGGGCAAAAGTCCAAAAAGGTGGTCGAAATAGAAGATAAAGGCCCCCTACAGTTTGCTACCTTGATCCCGAGATGTCGGTGGTGCGACCAAAGTATATACTGTCCACTTTAGATGCCCCGGACAGCCGATCCAATGGAGATTATCGAAAGCAGGATACAGGATGTTAATGCCGACAGGCTACACACGGTCTAAGCCCGACTCCAAGGTGGATGTCATCGTAAAGTCTCTGGAGTGTACTGCCGACGAGCAATGGCCGTCGAACAGTTGGGAGATCAGAGTTCAGACTCAGTTTACAGTTAGATGGTTCTTTAGTTAATAAATCAGTTGGAGCAATCTTAGGGAAATTCTCACACGTTAAATGGCAACCTCTGATCATTTGACTCACCCTGGCCTCTCCCTCCCCAATCCAGGGGGTGAATTTCGTCAGCCTGAATTTCAAGGGCCTCAACTAGCCGGCGAAGCAAAAATCCATACTAAAACGTTTGAGAGACTTAGAGGGAGCAGTGATATTCCTCCAGGAAACTCACTTACTGCCGGAGGACTATGGCCGTCTCAGGAGCAGAGACTTTCCAAGCAGTTCCTGTCCTCGGGGTGGGGGGGGGGGGGTTGTACCAAGAAAGGGGGCACAGCCATCCTGGTGGCTAGAGATGTCCCACTCCAGGTATTGGAGATTATCACAGACCCAGGGGGCCGTTTTGTGGGTGTGAAGGAGATGCTCCTGGACCAACTGCATTCGCAAGTGTCAGTCTACGCCCCAAATGAGGGCCAGGAACGTTTCCTGGGGGACTTAGAAGCAGCCCTCCTCCCATTCTTGGAAGGCCAGATCATTATCGGGGGACACTTTAACGGGGTGCCAGACCCGGATAAAGACAAATCACATGCACCCACCCCTAGAGATGTTAAAATTGCTCTCGGGATTCTCCATCTGTTTAGATCCTTGGGAGTTGTAGACGCATGGAGAGTACTACACCCGGAGGAAAGAGACTATACCTTCTTTTCGCATGTCCACCGCACCTCTTCACGCATCGACCTGCTCCTGGACTCTCCCCAGCTCTTTTCGTTCACGAACAAGGTGGTAATCACCCCGAAGCCCTCACAGATCTCACCCCGGTGTCCCTACAGATTAGATCCTGGAATCTGACCCCTGCAACCAGACCACAATGGCGTCTGTAAGACCCGATACTGAATGACCTGGCCCATGCAATTAAAAACGACTTCTGGGGAAAACCCTGTGGAATGGACCGCTCCGGCCACAACTTGGGACGCCATCAATGCGGTTATTAGAGGGCACCGAATGGCACACACGGCAGCATAGTACAAAAGGAAGAAGCAGACGAAAACCAGCCTTGAGCAGGAGAGAACAGCCATTGAAGAAAGATACAAGAAGGGATGGTCACCAAAGGTGCATGCTGCCCTGCGGGTGGCACGCAATAAACTGGAAGCCCTATATGCAGAGGAGACAGCACAGACCTTATTAGCAGTTAAAAAGACCTATGATGCCAAAAGCAATAAAGCCAATCACCTCCTGACGAGGAAACTAGCACAAACCAGAAAGCAAAACCTTATCGCAGGTCTCCGGAACCAAGCGGGTGTAATTCAGTATGGCAAACAAGAGAAATTACGGATTGCACAAGATCATTTCATAGAGAACATGAACAAACATGACAGTCCAAGGGAGCTCAAAAGCAATATATTGCAGAGGCCTCCCTGCCCCAGCGGATGCAGAAAGACGAGGTGGCTCTGGAAGCGCCGAGGAAGTGTAGGTAGTAATCAAAGCCCTGAAGTCCCGCACCCCAGGCCCTTATGGTTTTTCCCCTAGATTTTACAAACTGTTTAGCGGTCAACTGCTGGCCCCCTAATATCCCTCTTTATTTCATTCCGGGAGGTGGGTAATGTAACACCTTCAATGAGGAACTCCAACACGACCCTGGTTTTGAAACGGGGGAAGAACCCTAAAGATTGTGCCTTATACAGGCCAATTGCACTTATGAATATGGATGCTAACATCTACTCTAAGGTGATAGCGAACCGCATAGCCCATCTTCTACCCAGACTGATTAATTCAGACGAGACGGGCTTGATCCTGGGCAGGAAAACAGGGGACAACATCAGACGGGCGCTCAATTTAATTAAACTGGCCACGCATAATGAGGAGACATTGGCCCTCCTGGCTTTGGACGCTACAAAACTGTTTGACAGGGAGGTCTGGTCCTTCCTGCACTTGACTTGTCTGCAGTATAGAAAAGAGATAGCTGCCAATTACTGCGCTCCAAACACCTCACTCCAAATCAACCGGGAACGCTCTCTCCTGTGGCACGCGCCAGGGTTGCCCATTATCACCCCTCCTCTTTGCACTCATAATGGAGCCCCTGGCCCAACAGCTACGTGGTAATAACGCAATTCAGGCCCCAGTAATTCAAAACTACGATCTGAACACGGAGGTACAATTGGCAGAAAGATGGGAGGGGATAAAGGAAAGCGCTGCAGATTGCATGTCATATAAATCTTCGGAAGTTGTTACAGATTGAGATGTTATGTTATTGCTTCAGCTGTGAAACTAATAAAATATGTTTCGAATGTTTTTAAGACCAGACACATTCCAGGACGTAATGGTCAACTTGGATGTTGAGTTAAAGGCACTTACAGGATTCTCTTACTTTGTTGAACATGTTAATTGCAGCCTCCAGCCATGACCAGTCCTGTTCCTGGGCAGTTGTAGCAACTAGGGTCGAGCTAGGCGTCTCACCCTTGAGATGGTTGGTTGCGTCATCTGGGTTTTTTGATTTATAGACCTTTAATAACACGTCAATCTCCACCGGACTGTTCAGTTCATGCAAATCATAAACCAGGGATCGCAAGGCACCTCTCTCCTCCCAGACCAAGCGTGCCACTAGTTAGAGTGGAGGTGGCTGAGGCTCACCAGCCGGTCAACCCCCCACCTCCGGTAAGGCCACAAGATCAATGTTGTGTGCAACAAGCGAAGAGCTGGGAACCCTCGGGTATCTGAGCACTGCTTATTATTACCCACGGTGTCTGGTGCTCATTTATCGACCTCGGAAGGATGAAAGGCTGAGTTTGGCCCTGCCGGAATTCGAACCTGCGTCAGTATGCTCTGCACAGATTTCAAAGCGAGCGCTCTACTCGCTATATCTTCAAAAGCTTCCCCCTGTTTAATGCAGTTTCTCTACAGACACTAAGAATAATCGCCCATCCTAATGAAGTGACTGAACGGTTCAAAGACTTAGAAACCTCAGCACCAGGTACACTTTTAGCAGGCGTAATCTACGTAGGGCACAACTGCTGAACACCAAACGACTCTGCTCAGCCTGCGACATGCCGAGGTTGTAGAGGCTGAGCCTTAAGCCCTCCTACTTCACCCCCCTGGGAAATTCCTGAGGCCATACTTTCCTCTGAGTCGTTCACCAAAACTTCTACCTCCGGAGGTTGCCGAACCATGTCGTGGTGCACAACAATATGAGGAGTCAAAGGTTGTGATTTCAGTCTGCAAGTTATTTTTAGGTGGTAGTGAGGTTAGCGCCACAGAGTTGTACCCATTTCTGAGATTATCTCCAGGCAATACTCATTTGACTTTTTTGTTCTCTTGGTGCCCTGCTGGCCACTCACATCATTGCCCAGAGTCAAATCTGTGGTTTCATCAGCGACTGATAAGCTGTTTAAAAAGCTGCTTGGTACTGGCCACCAGGGGGCGCACGGATGGACATCCCCATCTGCGTGAGCTCCGTCCTGCGGTCCCTACAAGTGGACTGAGCCCACCACCACAGAACCCCCCCCCCCCCGTGAAAGTACTTGGAAGAAATAGGTGGCAGAAAATAACCTCGACATATTGGAAAGAAATCCGACACAAATCGCACACGAAATGGCCGAGAAAAGACCTCGATAATCTCGAGGGAATTCATAGAGTAGCAAACCACCGGCCTACAGCTCCGACAAGATACAGAGTGTTGCAAGCTGCCCGTCGAGCGGAAGCAGGAACCCGGTGAGCCAGTTGCAGAAAGGGATACCCCGCTACATGAACTCCCTCTCGACCCTGAGGCACAACTGGTGTAGATCGTAGATGCCGGGCCCCCCCCGGCCGCCAAATCGTGGTTCATCTGGAAGCACATAGAGACAACTCTGAGGGCTGCGGACAGCGCAACAGAGAGCCACAGGATGCCGCATGACTACCAGCAACACACAAGCGTCCTGTTGGCTCCCGTCCCACGCAGCGTGTTTCGCGTCCCTCTGACAACTGCTGAAAGAGGCTTATTCGTCGGCAGAAGGCACTCACAGATTGGAGCGCCTACAGAAACTGGGTCCCCTACCCGCCCTGTGAATGGAAACAGGGCTAAGCACAGAATGGCGCCTGCACCGACGCCTTTTGCCCCCACAGGTCTCTGACTTAGAGGCACACCACCTGCCCCAATCAAAACAGGCGACCTAGCACTTCTTTACACGCCATGCAAGAGGACTTTCAATGACATGGCCCTGCAGAGCCCTACTTCGTAGGAGGACAACTGGCCTACGAACACGCAGCACCTGATCCAGACTAAGCAGGACACAGTAAGACTGAAGCGTGACGCGGGGAGCAACCAACCCCCCATTTTCACTGCCTAAGCGGGCAGCTCATTTCCAAAGCACCCAGAAACTGTGTATGTGATTTTATGTGCCTGGGGCCCGATGGAACCATAGGAGGGAGCGGCCCAGCAAAGAAAGCTGGAGCGGACTACGTAGCACACGTGAACCCTCTATGGTACACACGCGCGACAGGTGGCTGGGTCCCTCAACCCGCACATGACCCAAGTAGAGCCCATCAGAACTCCCAATTGAGGTGTACTACGGCCATACCCGATTCGCGCGGTGGGTGCTCTGGACCCAGCGGGGGGGGGGGGGTCAAGTTGTCAGGGGCTGCTCCCCACACATCGCTTCTAGCATAGCACATTCCCTACCACTGAAAATGCTCTGAGGGTCATCTGAACAGGTGGAGGAAGAAGACCAGAGACAACGGGCTAATACTTTAATATATTTAACAAAGTTGGGGTCTTGAGATATCAACTGCTGGGTGTCCTGCGCCTTGAGCAATGTCGTCTGCCTTGTGAAGGTACGGAGAATACCCCTTGCTCCATATTGTAAAATCAAGAGAAAGAAAAACCCTTCTTCACATGGTAGGCAGTGACATTAATAAGTAGTCAAAATGAGTTTAAAGAAAAGAACAAGTTATTTCTTACCTGGTAACGTTCTTTCGATGGGATGGTCCGACGACGTATTCCATATCTATGACAGGTAATGTCCACAGCTGTGCTGCTTCGGAAAATCTTTGGCGTCTGCGTCGATGAGCTGTCCCCGAGGACCTCCTCCGACGGCCAACGTCACCCGATGTGAGAATTAGGACGCACGACGCCCATAGCCTCAGTTATAGTTTTTTCCCAGAACGACGTGTGCCACCAGTTTTCTGCCAGTCAGACACGAGGCCTTGCGGAACCCAAGCTGCAATCGCAAAAGAAATTCTGCAGCGGGGAAGGCAGGGAGGGAACGATAAGGAATAAGTCGTCGGACCATCCCATCGAAAGAACGTTACCAGGTAAGAAAGTAACTTGTTCTTCGAGGGGATTGGGTCCTCCGACGTATTCCATATCTATGACAGACTCCCAAAGCAGTACCAAGCAAGGAGGTGGGAAAGAATTTAGAATACAAATTTAGCATGCCCAATCAAATTGCGGAATAGAGAACTGCCTTGCCAAAGGCCAGATCTTGCCCCCTGATGGAATCGAGGGAATAGTGACGTACAAAAGTATGTACTGAAGCCCAGGTGGCTGCATCACAGATGTGACAAATAGGAACTCCCCTCTGCAGGGCAGTAGACGCAGCCACTCCTCTGGTAGAATGGGCCCGCAAGCCAGCCGGAGGGTCCTTACCCGCCAAGCGGTAACACTCAGAGATAGCTAAAATAATCCGAGACAAAGTCTGTTTCATCACAGCTTGTCCCAAACGCTTTCCAGCGTAACCAATGAAAAGTTGATCGTCCACTCTGACCCGGGACATGCGCGAGACATAAAAGCTCACCGCTCTCCTAGGATCAAGCCTATGGAGCCTCTCCTCTTGCTTACCAGGATGTGGAGGAGGATAGAACGCCGGAAGAACAACCTTCTGGCTCAAATGAAATTCCGAAACTACCTTCGGAAGAAAAGAAGGACGAACTCTAAGGACAACCCTGTCCTTGTGAAATACAGTGAAGGGTGGCTTAACTGAAAGTACCTGTAACTCACTCACTCTGCGAGCGGAAGTAAACGCAACTAAAAACAGTTTTCAGAGTTAACAGCCTCAAAGGGCAAGAATGTAAAGGCTCAAACGGAGCACCCATAAGAAACTTAAGAACAAGGTTCAAATCCCAACCTGCCACCAAAAAAGGTGACGGAGGGAACACATTAGTGAGCCCTTTCAAAAACTGCGAAATTAAAAGGAATCTTAAAATAGGAACACTCTTCAGACGAGCGCTTAAATATGGACAGCGCCGCCAGGTAACCTTTAATGGTCCCCAATTGCAAGCCCCTGTGGGCCAAAGAAAGCAAAAAAGACAAAACCATGGGAATGTCGCATTCAAAAGGATCCACATTCTGAACTCTGCACCAGTCGCAGAACTTTCTCCAACGGCAACGGTACAGAGACTTAGTTGCCGGCCGCCTGGCCGAGAGCAACACCTCCATCACGTCTTCAGGGAGGTCCCAATCCTTACCTCAACCTTTCAGAAGCCAAGCGTGAAGGTTGAAGGATCTGACCTCTGGATGGAGAACCTGACCCCCCTCCCGTGAGAGAAGATCGTCTCGGTAGGGAAGACGACGTGGAGGGCAGATGGACAAGTCTAGAAGGTCCGGGTACCACGTCCTCCGGGCCCACGCCGGAGCAATGAGGATCATCCGGGAACCGAACCTCCGTAACCTCCGCAACACTTGCGGGATGACGGGGACTGGAGGAAACGCGTACAGCAGTGGGAATGACCACTCCACCACGAACGCGTCTCCTAAGGCTCCTTTTGGAGGAAATTCCCGCGAGCAAAACCTTTCGTACTTCCGGTTGACACTGGAGGCGAAGAGATCCACTTGAGGGGTCCCCCAAAGGGCGAAGATCTCAAGGAGAATCTCCTGAGCCAGCTCCCACTCGTGAGAGATCGTGCTCTGCCTGCTCAGAGCGTCCGCCGTCTCGTTGTCGTCTCCGGCCAGATGAACTGCCGAGATCGAAACTTCCTGCTGGATGGCCCAGAACTCGAGCTGCATCGCCTCCCTGCACAGCGGAAGTGACCCTGCCCCCCCCCCCTTTTTGTTGAGGTAGTGCATGGCCACCGTGTTGTCCGTCAGAATCCGGACACTCTTCCCGCGCACAGTCGGCAGAAAAGCCTTCAGGGCTAGCCTGACAGCCCTCAGCTCCAACAGATTGATATGGAGTCTGGACTCCGGCGGAGACCAACGACCGCTGACTATCAGCTCGTTGGTATGAGCTCCCCATCCCGTGAGGGATGCGTCCGTCACGATGGTCACCTCCGGCCAGGGCAGCCAAAATGGGGCACCCTTCATCAGATTGCCCTCGGCGGCCCACCACAGAAGGTCCCGGGCTACCGAGGACGGCACCTGAACAGGGTCCAACAGCCTGCCGGAGGACTGAGACCACTGGAGCTTGAGCGCCCACTGCCAAGATCTCATCCGCAGACGAACCTCTGGCACCAGAAGAATGCAGGATGCCATGAGGCTGAGTCTCAAGAACTCGGACGCTGGGAGAGTCTGGGCAAACTGGAACTTGTGCACCATCTGCTGAATGTGAAGAGCCCTCACCTGAGGAGGAAAACACTGCCCCAGGGACGTGTCGAGCACTGCTCCGATGTACTGGAGCCGCTGCGTTGGTGTCAAATGGGACTTCTTTAAATTGAGGGAGAAGCCCAGCCTGTGAAGGGAGTGGCAGGTGACAGACAGATGATCCACAGGACTTGTTCGGGAGAGCTTCCCCCTGATCAACCAATCGTCCAGGTAGGGGTAGACGTGAATCCCCCCTTTTCCTGAGATGCGCTGCCACCACCACCATGAGCTTGGTGAAAACCCTCGGGGCGGAGGTCAATCCGAAGGGCAGGACCCGAAACTGAAAGTGCGAGTCGCCAACCGCGAACCTCAGGTACTTCTTGTGCTTGGGATGGATCGGCACACGGAAGTAAGCATCCTTGAGGTCGAGAGACACCAACCAGTCCTGAAGTTGAAGGGCCTGGAGGACTTGAGAAAGAGTCACCATCTTGAACGTGTCCTTCCTGAGGAGTTTGTTCAAACCGCGCAAGTCCATGATGGGTCTCAATCCCCAGTCTTTCTTTGAAATAAAAAAATAAGGGGAATACCATCCCTTGTTCCTCTCCGCTACAGGCACCAGTTCTATGGCCCTTTTCTCCAGCAGGGCTTGAATTTCCTGCGCAAGGAGCGGATCCGGACTCTTCAAAGAGAGGTTCCCTAGTGGATTGTCGTGAGGCCTCTGCCGAAAAGGAAGACAGTAGCCGTGGGTTATGATCTCCAGAACCCACACATCTGAAGTAATGGCTCGCCACTCTACAAGATGCTGCGCCAGCCTTCCCCCAACCGGCAAACCATGGGACCTGGCCTCATGACTGAGTGGTAGCGGCTGCGGCGTTGCCTGAGGGCAAAGAGGCAACTGCCCGAGCGGCCTTGGCACCTCGAGTACCTTTGTTTCCACCTCTGGCACTCTTACGATGGCCTCTTTGACTGCTAGCGCCTCTCGCTTTACTGAAGGACGAGTAATAGCGAAAGGAACCTCCCCTCCATTGCTGTCCCCTAGGACGAAAAGGCGGAGGTTGTCGAACTGCAGCGCCCAACGACTTTGCTGCAGCTTTGGAGGTCTGCAACCTCTCAAGGCTCTCGTCAGCCTTGCTGCCAAATAGGTGTTCACCGTCAAAGGGCAGGTTGAGGAGCCGGGACTGCACATCAGGAGCGAACTCAGACTTCCTCAACCACGCAAACCTGCGCATTACGGTGCTCGCCGCCATGGACCGGCTGACACAATCCGCCAAGTCCAAACCCGACTGAACGGCCTCACACATGGCATCCTTGCCATCCTGAACCATAGCAAGGAAACCATCCCGTTCATCCCCTTCGGGAATATGATCAGCCGCTAATGCAACACAGTTCCACAGAGTGTGCGTGAAACGAGACAAGGCATATATGGAGTTGGCCGCCTGAAGCGCCATACCCCCCCGAAGAAAACACTTTCTTCGCCTAGCCGTCAAAACGTTTGTCGTCCCTATCCGGAGGGATGGTAGGATACGACGCCTGCTTTGCCGGGGCCGTAGCCGCCTGCACCACCAAACTCTCCGTGGTGGGGTGCCTAGACAAGTAGCAGGGGTCGCTACTGGCTGGACGGTATTTTCGCGACAAAGACTTGCCCACTGCCGGGAGACTCTCCGGAGCAGTCCAAGCCGCCGCCACCCTTCTCTGCAAAGTCATGAAAAGGCAAAACCGGGTCAGTGGGTGGACCGATATCAAGGATGTCTGTGAGATCATCCTGAACGAACTCGCCTGGGGGAGCCGACCAACCCAAGTACTCAGTAACCCAAAACATAAGGCGCCGATATGACGAATCGGCATGAGTGCCAGGCTCCGGCCGACAAAACTCCACTTCCTGAGAGGTGTCCAATCCACTGGCATCATGCAGTGACTGCCTCAGGTCATCAAACTGACTATGGCCCAAGATAAGTTCATCTGGAACCGTAACCGGAACCAGACCGCCATCAGAGCCTTCATCACCCTCTAAAATGTACTCCAGGCGGGGAGAGGAAGACCTCTGTGGACCAAAGCCGTGCCGGACCTTAGCCATAGCCTTTCTAGGGGCAAACCCCGTGCCACGGGGCCCCTCCGACACCACCCCCCCAAAGGCGTCGAGGGCGCCGAGCGAGTCGGCGTCGACAGAAAAGGCGTCGATGTCGAGCGAATCGGGGTGGACGTCCGCTGCAACGCCTCCAGCATCGGCAGCGTTGACACAGTCCTCGAAGCCAGAGCTCCGAGCGTGTCTCGACAGCCTGGGCGCCGACGGCATATACAACCCCCTCGAAGACGGAACCTCAAGAGTAATCGTCGACGACCTCGGCGCCACAGGCGTCGACGTCTTCTTCATAGACGGCACAGGATCACGCGGTCTCGAGCGCGTCGAGGACTGGGACCTAGAACGGGCATGGCGAGAACAGCTACCCTTGTCCGAGCGGGACCTCTCCCGCGAGCCGTGCCGACCACCCGAGCCCGAAGGCGTACGGGCGGTGTCTCTTGACCGGTGCCGACCGACCCCACTCGGAGGCGCAGACGGACCGGTGCCCTGCGATTCCAGAATCGCTAGCATCTGCTTCCCGAAGGAAGCCCATTCCTCCGGTGTCGCTTGCATGGAGGGATAAGCGACCCGCCGACGGGCGGAGTCCTCGGAAGAGGGCGGGGAAGGCGACCTATGCCGGCGCTTCCTGGAATGCCTAGAAGAGGCGGAGGAGTGGCGAGACCGACTCCTGGAAGGAGACCCACCGGACTTCCGACGACGACGCGTAGAGTCACCCCTCGGGTCATCGGTCGAAAGCCCTGCAGACCTCGACTTCCGGGGCTTAGACACCCGACCTAACGACAGTTTCTTCTTGCGTTCTCGCAAGGCCTTCGCAGTGAGCGACTGGCAGTCGACACAGTCGTCCGTATCGTGGGCCTCCCCGAGGCACCGGAGGCAGGCGTCGTGCGAGTCCGTGACCGACATCTTGGACCCACAGTCCCCGCAGTTCTTGAAGCCCGGACGCGGAGTCGAAGATGAAAAAGACATCGCCACAAACAAACCGAACAGGTTCAACGAACCGAGAAAGAAAACAGTAACTCCAACGAGTCGAGGCGTACCGAGATTCACGAAGCGAACACGTTCGCGGAAAAAACGGAACTGAGGCTATGGGCGTCGTGCGTCCTACTTATCACATCGGGTGACGTGGGCCGTCGGAGGAGGTCCTCGGGGACGGCGCATCGACGTCATCGACGCAGGACGCAGACGCCAAAGATTTTCCGAAGCAGCACAGCTGTGGACATTATCTGTCATAGATATGGAATACGTTGGAGGACCCAATCCCCTCGAACTTGTATTTTTTATGTCCTTTTATGAGACACGTGTTTCGGCAGTTATTTTGCCTTTTTCAATCAGGGCTGTGAACATTTACAAATTTGAATGCATTAAAACGTCAACATATATAATGGTTGTGCATAATACAATTGAGAACCAAAAATAAAAATAAGTGAAAAATTAACTCCGAAAAACATCGAATAAAATAGAATGCATCAGGAAATATAATTATACAAGTTATGAAGAAAAAAAGATTTTTGAGAAAAATGACACCTCAGAGATTTAGGAGGGGGGAGATGGGGTGGATGTTTTGAGGAAGACAATGAGAATAGGCAAAAATGCAGGAAGAAAATGAGACAAATGCTAACACTAATTAGTAGACATTATAAACTTAAATTAGGAGTATTATTTGGTTTTGCTTGTTTTTTTAGAATAGAGGTGTACTGCTTACCTAGTAGAATTATCTTGTCTATCAAATTTTCAGTTTGAGTGGTTGCCACAATATCCCGAAAGGGGAATATATTCGAGCACGCAGAAATTGTACCAATCAAGCTATTTTTGAACAAGAATGTAAATCGTTATATCAAAGATTTAGAGAATGAGGGTATAAAGCCAAGTACATTAAAGCGACATGTAAAAAAGCAAACAGCATAACCAGAGAAACAACCTTGATTCACAAAACATGACCAGTCGACAGAGAACAAGACAAAGTCAAATTCATTACTACATATTGTAGCAACCATGGAACATTAAGACGGATACTACGTAAGAATTGGTATCTTCTAAAACTGGACGAACACATCAGCAAATGTATTGATGACCACCCAACTGCTATCTATCGCAAAGCTAGAACTCTAAAAATGAACATAAACCCATACATGCTGCCAGAAGACAAACCTACAGCAACTATGGTTACAAGCAACAACAGCTGGTTTTAGGAAGTGCGGGATATGCACAATGTGCAAACATGCACATGAACCTACCAATACATTTATGGACATGTATGGCACAACAATAACTATCCAGGACAACATCAATTGCAAATCCAAATATGTTGTTTATGCCATTATCTGTATTTGCCGACAAATCTACATTGGTAGCACCATCCGTAAATTGAGGATTAGAATTCGCGAACATCTGTCCCTAGTGGGCAGCTAAAATGCAACACTGCCACTAGCGGTCCACTGCCACACAAATCATCAAATGGATGATAAACGTGGCATCAAATTTTTTGGACTCAGGAAAGTATACCTTGGCAGACGTGGAGGAAACAGAACTACGCCTGAGACAACAGGAAGCACATATCATCTGTAGATTCAGATCCACCATTACTGGTTTGATCTCTGACAATGAGATGGGAGTTTTCCTGTAAAAAGAACTCACCTTCATTAACTTATTCTTTATCAATTATTTGATGTAACAAGTATGATGAATCGTGCATCTAATGCATACCATACATGAAAATTATGTAACTCGATAGTCGTTATTCACAATTTATTTTTCTTCCAGTGCAGGTTTGATGCATGTAAATAAACAGGTAAATTGAACATTACAGACTCACTATCAGATTCCAGGTGCCAACTACCAGATATGTTAGATCCTAAGAACTAGTATAATCAATCTGGCACTTATCAAATTATCCAAACTGATCATTTATTTTACACCCAAGCAGGAACAAATTAGAAACAGTAAACAGACTCTGTCATGGCTCTAGTTCAGCGAATGTATTTATCATCCATACATCAGCCCTGGCAAACTAACTAACTGACATCAATTTGGACATTTATTCAGCAGTAAATTTAATCAATATTCTCGAATTGTCTATGAATATAATTAAATCGAACATGGGCATGTATAATCATCCGATACTCCATATTTTTTTTCGTGATCTCAGAAATATCAAAACAATGCTATAATTTGAGACGGTCTTTTTGTCTCAATAGATTGACAATTCAATCTTAACGTTAGTGAAATTAACAATCAGTGTAAAAGACGATCTACAGCACGAAATGCTGTATTATAACCGATACTTTGCTATTTTGATTCCCACAATATGGCGCCCGCTCTGGGTTGCTACCACCGACAGAAAGGACTACGGTTGCCGTAGCAACCTTAGCACAACACAAAAACCAAAGCGTGGCTATACACAAGTTGTTGCCGACGTTTGGAGACTGCAGTCACTTGCGGCCGCTCTGTATGCACAAGTGCACTACTTATTGCTATCTATATTAAACAGCCATCTACTAGATAAAAGTATGTCTATGCTAATGGGACCGTCTTGGTCCAAGGCCCTCAGGCCAACCTTCACCTCTTCGATAGACGCTTCCCGCGCCTCATCAACTTCCTTTCCTCTCCTGCTGTGCCCCCTCCTCTGTCCTCGACTACCTTGCCTCTACCCTCCCTCCCCACCCCCTCTCGTGCTCGTTCTTCACCTCCGCAAGGCGTACCTCTGATCTGTACCCCTCCCAGGAAATCCTTCAAAGATGGCAACCTTCTCCACATTGCCACTCTTAACTCTCGCTCTGCCGTCAAACATTCCTCGGATATCTGCCGCCTTCTTGAGGAACTTGACCTTGACGTACTCGGTCTCACTGAGACATGGTTCACGGCCAGCTCTGTCACCAGCTTTGACACACTACTATCTGACGGTTACAAGATCCTCTCCGTGCCCAGGCCCAACCGTGCTGGGGGGGGGTGTGGCCCTTATCTTCCCTGAGTGGATTCCTGCCACTGTTACTCCCACGCAGACCTACTCCTCTTTTGAATGCCTTGTCTGCCGACTCTCTCTCTCTCCTAGCCATTCCCTTACCGTGGCTACTATCTAATCGGCCACCTGGTCAAATTTCCTCCTTCCTCTCCGAGTGGGCGGACCTCTCCTCCTCACTCCTGTCCTCAACCACTCAACTTCTCTTTCTTGGAGACTTCAACATCCACCTGGATGCCTCCTGTCCCCCGTCTGGACTCTAACGCGACCTCTGCGACTCGCTATCACTCTCTATTCTCCCGTCTGGGCCGACACATTCTGCAGGGCACACCCTTGATGCCCTGATCTCCTCTGACCTTCCCCTCTCTCCTCTCTCCTGGAGTGATCACTTTCTCCTCTCCTCCCACCTCACCCTCCCTACCCCACAGGCAAAGCCACCCCCCCCCCCCCATCACTGCCACCTTCCTTCTCGGTCAACCGGCCCATGAAGCGCGTGTCAGTTGAGGCTTTCGCTGCCACCTTCTCACCCGCTCCTCCCCCTTTGGCTGACTCCCACCCTGACACAGCCCTCTCCACTCTCCACTCTGCTATATCTGATACTCTTGATATCCTTGCCCCTGTCATGAGAATCCGCCTGAAGCCCAAAGCCAAATGTAACTCCTGGTATGACTCGGATCTTGTCACCCTCAAACGCAGCAGGGTGGCAGAGAGGAAATGGCGTGCTTCATGTTCATCCTCTGACAAACTGGCCTGTCGCCTGCTCCAAAGGCAATACCGGCTCTCCGTTCTCACCAAGAAGAGAGCCCTTATCCAAGCCCGCATCTCTGCGGCATCTAACAATTCGGCCGAACTCTTTAAAATCTGCAAGGAGCTGGCCAACCCTGCTGCAGTCTCTACCTCATCCTGTCCTCACTCTCCTCCCATCACCTCCCCCCCCTCTATTCTCTGCCCTTCCTCAGCCACCCCTCCTCTCTCCTTCTCTGCCTTTCCCCTTTTTTCGGCTGACGAGGTTTCAAGACAAGTCCAATTTATGACAGTCTCGTCAAAACAGGTCCACCCCTGTTCCTCCAAGACTATCAAGGACCACATGGACTCCTCGGCTCCTGCCCTTGCTGACTTCTGCAATCACTCCTTCGCCTCTGGAGTCTTCCCATCCCCTCTCAAGCACTCCCTTGTGCACCCCCATCTTAAGAAACCCTCTTCCGACCCTTCCTGCCCAGCTAACTATCGCCCAATCTCCATCACTCCCTTCCCGGGCAAGCTCCTGGAGAAACTGGCCATCTCCCAGCTTAATCTCCATGCTGAATCTGTTGGTAGTCTTCATGACCATCAGTCTGGCTTCAGAGCTGTCAGAAGCACGGAAACTGCTCTCCTGAACATCCGTGAGGACCTGCTCTCGAACCTTGACTCGCACATTCCATGTGTTCTCATTTTGCTTGATCTCTCTTCTGCCTTTGATACTGTCAACCATCCCATCCTGCTCAACCGTCTCCGTGATAACCTGGGTATCACTGATCAGGCTCTGGCGTGGCTGACCTCTTTTTCTTTTCCAATCGACCCTCCCAGGTCCAACTGGGGTCTTTCCTCTCTGACATCTTTTTCTCTACCTGTGGTGTCCCCCGGGGATCTAACCTCTCTCCCTGGCTGTTCAACCAGTATCTGGCACTTCTCGCCCACCACATCGCCGCTCTCTGCCCCAATTTTCAGTGCTATGCCGATGATACCCAGCTCATTTTCAGGCTACCCTCGGCCTTCTCTTCTCCTTCCCTCATCTCTAACTGTCTTTCTGCTATCCAGGAATGGTGTGCCGCCAACGACCTCTGCCTTAATGCCAGTAAGACTGAGATTCTACTCAGCGGCACACCCACTCCCTCCTTCCCTCCAGCTCTCTTGCCGGCCTCTCTGGGCCCTCTTCCTGCTCCTACCTGCAAGGCTAAAAACCTTGGGGTCATCTTCAACTCCACACTCCTTTCTCTCCTCACATATCCGACGTCTCTAAGAAGTCACACTACCAGCTACACCTCCTCAGAGGAATCCTTCCTTTCCTCTCCTTCCCCAGAAGCTCACTGTCTCTAGAGCCCTGGTTCTCTCGATTGCTGGACTACTGTAACAGCCGCTATCTAAATCTGCCTGCCTCTACTCTCCACCCTTTGCAACTCATCCAGAACAGGACTACGAGATTTGTCCTTGGCCTCAAGCCCAGGGACCGTATCTCTCCAGGACTGAAATCACTGCACTGGCTCCCAGTGACTGCGAGGATCAAGTTCAAAACCCTCTGCATTGTCCACAAGGCAGTCTGGGGCCTTGGGCCAAAATACCTTCAACTCTCTCTTCCCAAATATCTTCCTTCTCGTGCTCTTCGCTCATCCGCCTCCAACTCCCTCAGGGTCAGCCGCTTCTCCAAACGAGTTGGGGGCAGATCTCTCTCCGCTGCAGGGGCCTCCCTCTGGAACAGCCTTCCTGCCTCCCTGAAACTTGAGGAGAACCATCTCCGGTTCCAGAAGCACCTCAAAAACTTCCTCTTTGCCTCTGCTTTCTCTCCCCCTCTCCCCTGCTAATACTACTGAAACTGCACTGAATCTGCAACTGGGCCACTCACCGTTCTCGGTCCTTGGCCCAGCCACTCTCCCCTGCACTACGGGACTGTGTCAGTATCCCTTACAGCCCCCCTTCCCAGCACTTGTCTGCACTTACTTCGCACTTGCCACCAGCTGGCCCTTGTTATTTATCCTGTATGCTGTTTGCTAATAACCCTGTACTGCACTTTCCCCCTTGCACTTTTCCCTTCCCCTCTACCCTTTGCGCGATCTGAATGACACCTGGCCTAGTAGGATAGTTGTCTCTCTCCCCTTGTCCCCCCCCCCTGCCTCGTCGCGCCTTGAAACACTTTGTGTATAGGCGCGTTACAAATGCCATATCATGCATCGCATATATTACTGAACACAGCGCTTGTATTTGAAGTGATTAATCAGTACTGGTCTTTGACTTCGGCACTATTTTATTTAGAATGGTGCTGATGTCTGCAAACTAACAAGCAGTTTCCATTCTCTGCTCTTATCTGCACAGCTCGGTGTTACTCCGGCCACACGCAAGCATCGCTTATGCTATTTAACACAGCGTGTTTATTTGGTTTGTGCAATTCAGTACTCGCTATGGACTTTGGTACTGTTTTGTTTCATTTAAAACATTCTCGCAGCCAAGGAGGTTTGTCACTATATTAGACAAGAGGTCTTTGTGTCTATCCAGTAGTGACATTTGTCATTTATTGACTGAGTAGAGTAAAATAGAGTAGAAAGGATACTTACACCTTCATCAGCTACTGAACATTTTTTACCATAAAATGAACTATAAGAGTACCGTGTATCGATGCTCAAGATCAAGTAAACATACTATTTGCAGGTGGGATTTAACCCATTATTAGAGCAACCACTCGAACTGAAAATATGATAGACAAGATACTTCTACTAGGTAAGCAGTACACCTCCATTCTAAAAAACAAGCAAAACCAAATAATACTCCTAATTTAGGTTTATAATGTCTACTAATTAGCGTTATCATTTGTCTCATTTTCCTCCCGCATTTTTGTCTATTCTCATTGTCTCCCTCAAAACATCCACCCCCCATCTCCCCCCTCCTAAATCTCTGGTGTCATTTTTCTCAAAAAATATTTTTTCCTTCATAACTTGTATAAGGAACAAGTTACTTACCTGTAACTGTTGTTCTCCAGCATGGGTCTGGCATGGATTCACATGCTCATGAATATTCCCCGTCGTCAGGCCGGGAATCCTCGGTATAGAAAAAAATCAGTATCAGTTTCGTTTCTGATCGGTCTTTCTCAGTAGTAACCAATCACTGGTCTCTGGGTCATACTGCCCCCAGCCAATGACTGCCCTCTCCCTAAGCCCCGCCCCTGGCAGCCATCCTCAGATTTGGTAGCATGTGAAGTGGCAGTATGACCAAGTGAAGAGCCGCAGAGGGGTAGGCGGGAGGGTTCGCATGTGAATCCATGCCAGACCCATGCTGGAGAACAACATTTACAGGTAAGTAACTGGTTTCTTCTCCAGCATGGGGTCTGGCATGGATTCACATGCTCATGAATATAGGAATACATAGCAATATACACATGCACAACCACGGGAGGTGGCAAAAGGCTCAATATCAAGCAATACAACAACTCAACATTAAGCAACTCTTACCTCCTCACCAGGCTCATCTTAGGTGAACAGGTTGCGCAGCACTGCCTGGCCGACTCTGGACTCCTCCCTGGAATCCCGGTCGACGCAGTAGAATCTCGTGAAGGTGTGCGTCGACCTCCACGTAGCAGCCCTGCAGATGTCGAGCAGCGGCACACCAGTCAGGAACGCCGTAGTAGCAGCGATTGCTCTGGTCGAATGGGCACTCGGACAGCCTGGCAACGGTCGGTTTGCCAACCGGTGACAGTGCATGATGCAGCCGGAGAGCCATCTGGAAATGGAAGTCTTCGAGAGAGCCTTCCCTTGATTCACAGGTCCAAAGTTCACAAACAGCTGTGATGTCTTCCGAAAACTCTTTGTGCGGTCCACGTAGAACTTCAGCGCTCTAGCTACATCTAGCGAGTGCAGAGTCCTCTCAGCCGGCGACAAAGGCGACGGGAAGAAAACTGGCAACACCAAGGGCTCGTTGAGGTCGTGCAGAGGTGATGGCCACGAGGAATGCTGTCTTCCACGACAGAAACTTCAACGGCACTGAATGCATAGGCTCGAATGGGGCCCCCCCATGAGCCTAGTTAGCACCACGTTGAGCTCTCACGCCGGGGCAGGGGCCTTCACCGGCGGGAATGATCGGAACAGTCCTTTCATAAATTCCTTCACCAGTCGATGAGACCACAAGGACGCCCGCTCTGTAGGTCTGGTGTAACGTGAGATGGCAGCCAGATGCACCTTGATGGAAGTGTGAGATAGGCCAGCCTTGGCCAAAGACAGTAGGTACGGCAATACTTGAGGGCCCATAATCCGCAGAGGGTTAATCTTCTGTGCACGGCACCAGACAGAGAACCTCTTCCATTTATGTCCGTAGCACTTGAGAGTTGAGGATGCCCTGGCCTTTGCAAGAACCTCTCTGCAGTCGGCCGGGATGTCGTAGCCTCCAAACTCTAGTGCTGCAGGAGCCAGGCCTGCAAGTTCAGCGACTCTGGTTCGTGATGAAGAATGGCACCTCCTTCTCTGGAGAGAAGATCCCGCGTCTGTCGGCAGCTTGACTGGTGTGGACGCTGACAAGTCCAGAAGGTCCGGGAACCAGATCTGCCTCGGCCACGCCGGTGCAACGAGGATCATCCTGCACTGGGACCTCTTGAGCTGGTTGACGAGCCGGAGTAGCAACGGCAATGGCGGGAACGCATAAAGGAACAGGCCGTCCCAGGGGAACGAGAAAGCATCGCCCATGCTCCTCGGTTGGGGAAACCTGCTGGCGAAACTCCGGCACTTGGAGTTCGCCGCCGTTGCGAAGAGATCGATCTGGGGTTCGCCCCATCGTCGGAAGAGTCGGCTCACTTGATCCTGGCGCAGTTCCCACTCGTGGCACGAGTGCAGCTCTCTGCTGATTGAGTCGGCAATGGTGTTTTTTATCCCTGCCAGATGAAAGGGTACCAGAAACATCCCTTGGGCGACGGCCCAATGCCACAGATCCTGGGCTTCCTTGGATAGGGCAGGGGATCTGGTTCCGCCCCGCTTTCGAATGTAAAACATCGTGCTGGTGTTGTCGGTGAAGATCCTCACCACCTTGAGGGACGGAAGGAAGGACCTGAGGGCCCAGAACACTGCACGGAGCTCCAAGATGTTGATGTGGAGTGTCTTCTCCTCTGGGAGCCAAAGGCCTCTCGCGTGGAGACCCCCGGTGTGCGCTCCCCAACCTTCCAGGGAGGCATCCGTCGTCACCGTCACCTGGTGGGCTAGGGCTAGGGCTAGGAAACCTGTTCCCGCCGTCAGATGAGAGCGGATACCCTACCATCGTATCGCCTGACGGAACGCTTCGTTGAGCGGGATCCGGTCCTCGAAGCTGCCCGTCGGCTGGACCCAGTGGGCGTCGAGGAATTCTTGCAAGGGCCGCATCCGAAGTCTGCAGTGGCGCACCAGATAAATGCAGGAGGACATCATTCCGAGGAGGGACTTGACAGACCTCACTCTGGCCACGTCCGTGGCCAGCAGACGTTGCACCTTTCCCAGGATGGTCCTGATCCTTTCCTCCGACGGTGAGGCCAGCCGCGCCACTGTGTCGAACTGTGCTCCCAGAAACAGGGTCGACTTGCGACGGGACCAGGTGTGATTTTGGAAAGTCGATGGAGAACCCCAGGTCCGTGAGCAGCTGGACGGTCCTCGCAGTGTGTTCCACGGCGAGCTCCCTTGTCCTTGCACGTATGAGCCAGTCGTCCAGGTAGGGGTAGACGTGGATCCCCTGTAGGCGCAGCCGCGCCACCACCGGTGCTAGGCACTTGGTGAACACCCTGGGCGCCGATTTTAATCCGAACGGGAGGGCCTTGAACTGGTATTGCCGCCCTTTGACCACGAACCTGAGGAACTTTCGGTGTCTCTTTAGAATAGGGATGTGGAAGTACGCATCCTCCAAGTCCAACAACAACAGGAAATCGCCCTCCTCCAGCTGTCCCAGCACGTGCTGGAGGGTGACCATCCGGAACTTCTGTGCCTTGATGCATTTGTTCAGTCGTCGCAGGTCCAGGATGGGACGCCATCCTCCTGTCTTCTTCTTTACGAGGCAGTACCTTGAGTAAACTCTGGAGCCCCGAAGCCTCTTTGGAACTAGCTCGATGGCACCTTTTCTGAGCATCGCCCTTACTTCCAACAGCAGTTGAGGGACGTGATTTTCCTTCCTGGCCACGGGAGGAATGTGGGGGCACTTCTGGAACTCAAGGGCGTGCCCCAGTGCCAGGGCGTCCAGCACTCAACGGTCGGTGGAGATGGACTCCCACACGCCGACGAACTTCGTCAGCCGGCCTCCCACCGGGGTGCTTCGGCGGGGGCCAGACCCGACGGTCGGTTCAACCTTGCTTGGAGGCCGCTTTGCCTCCTTGACCACCTTGGCGACGATGGCGGGATCCACTTGACTTGCCGCGTCCCCTGTAGGCCTCCTGCGAAGATCTTGCCGCTTGACGGTACGTAGTGGAGCGGCTTCCGGCTCCCTTGGAGGCACCCTGTCTGCCTCCGGAGCTCCGAAAGGACGGCCGTCGCTGTTGGAGCACACCCAGTGCACGGGCCGTCTCCGTGTCCGTCTTGATCGCCTGAAGGGATTCATCAACCGCCTTGCCAAAAAGTTTGTTCCCATCGAAGGGCATGTCCAAAACCTTGGTCTGTACGTCCTGGCTGAAATCCGTCGGCTTGAGCCATCCTCGTCGTCTCAGGCAAACGCTGTTGCCCAACTGATGGAAACCGGTGTCGGCGATGTCCGTAGCCACCGTAATGGCGTGGTCCGAGGCAATCTCACCTTCCTGTAAGATTTCCAGGGCCTCAGCCCTCTTGGCGTCCGGAAGGAAGTCCAACAGAGGGGCGATCTTGAACCACAACTCCCTGTCGTAGCGGGCTACGATGGCCAGGGCGTTGGCCGCCTTGATGGTCGTCGCTGCAGATGAGATGACCCGTCGTCCCATCGCATCCAGCTTCCTACCCTCGCCGTCCGGCGGGGAGGTTGAAGTCGAGGCCAATGCCCCCCCCCCCGTGCTTTCTTTTTGGCCGCCACCGAAACGACCGAATCTGGGGTAGGTTGCGCCCTAAGGCACAAGGAGGCAGCGTCGGGGACCCGGTACTTCTTCTCGTACCGGTCCCTCTTTGCAGGCGCCGTGGCAGGGTTCTTGAGGAGGGCGAGCCCCTCATCCCAGATGTCATCAGGAAGCGGTACGGCGAGGACCGTCTTCCTTTTAGCCTTGCGCCGTTGGTAAAGGAACCCTTCCTTCTTTTCTTCAGGGAAGAGCTGGAAGAGCTCGGATGCCCTGGAAATCATGGCATGGAAGGATCCAATCTCGTCGGGCGGGGACGCCCGGGCAGGGGGCAACGGAGGACACGTCCCGTTGTCGCCTCCGTCGTCATCCGTACCCGTCGTAGTCGTGTCCATGCCTGTATCATCCCCGTGGGTAGTAGACCGGGGGGAAGGCAGAGACGGCCGCAGAGGCGGGAGAGGAGGCCTAGGATGCGTCCTCCTCCTCTTAAGCGGTGGATTCTCCGAAGGTCCTGGCTCCGGTTCCTCCGTCGGGTCTGGCTCAGGTACCTCTGTCGGGGGAAGGGGGCAACCTAGTCCTCATCTCCGAGCATAAGAACTGAATGGCTGACAAAATGGCCACCGAGGTGTCCTGCGGCGACAGGAACGAGGGCTCTTGAGGAGCCTTGTCTGCGACACCGTCGCCCTCGTCGTCGCCCTCGTCGTCGCCCTCGTCGTCGCCCTCGTCGGGATCCCTCCCGATGGGCTGGGCCTCTTCCACGACTTGGATGAGCTCCTCTTCAGAGGTCGTGTCCGTATCCACGATGGCCACCAGCCCCTCCCCCACCCTTTCCAACGAGGATTTCGTGGGGGTCTTCTCGATGGGCCTGAAAGACTCCCTCTGCGGTGGCAGGGAGACTCTGGTTCCTGAGGGCGCCTCCACTGGTGTAGCCTCCACAGGCTGAGCCAGGGCCGCGGCGACATCCTCAATCGAGGTCCTAGCAGGGTGAATTAAGGCCAACGTCACCTTCTGTACGCCTGGGGCCTTCACCTTGGGGGGAGGGTCCGAGCCTCGCTCCCCCTCTGCTGGAATCTTCGAGATCAACCGGGGCCTCTCCAGAAGCTTCGCCGGGTTCTCGGACTTACTCTTACCCGAGCCAGAGCGTTGGCTCGCGGTTGATGGCGCCGGGGAGGATGCGCCCTGCCTTGCAGCCAAGGAGCCTGACCGTTCGGCGCTCCCGGTGCCCGCGGACTCGCGGTACTTAGCCTTTTGTTGGGCCCCCGTCGCCGGGGCACCCTCACAGGACTTAGAAGACCGCTCGGACTTCTTTTTCTTCTTCTCGCCTGGCGGGATCTTACCTTCCAGCCAGTTGGCAAGACGGAGGTGGCGATCCTTCATGGTCCGCTCGGACATGTTCCCACAAAACGCACAGTCCTTTTCCTTGTGCGTCTTGTCCTCATGGAGACAGTAGAGGCATAACAAATGCTCGTCCTCCTTGAAAACGTTCTGAAGCTGGCATCCAGGGCAGGTCCTGAACAGCTTCCCGGGCGTCGAGCTTCCTTTCTCCTGGGCCATGACCGGGGTAGGCCTCGGAACTTCTGGAATCCTCCAAAAGCGTAACTCGATGAAATCTTCACCCTTGAGGGGCGTAGAAACTCCGAAACGGATCCCCGTTGATCGGATGTAGACACGGTGGAGCTTAACTCCATTTAGCCGAAAAATGTGAAAATATCCTGAAAAAAAGCGCGAAAACGCATTAAAAGCTCGAGAGCTACAGCACGAGGACTCCCAACACTTGAACGTGCGGTATAAATCTGAGAATGGGTGCCAGGGGCGGGGCTTAGGGAGAGGGCAGTCATTGGCTGGGGGCAGTATGACCTAGAGACCAGTGATTGGTTACTACTGAGAAAGACAGATCAGAAACGAAACTGATACTGATACTGATTTTTTTTTCTATACCGAGGATTCCCGGCCTGACGACGGGGAATATTCATGAGCATGTGAATCCATGCCAGACCCCATGCTGGAGAATTATATTTCCTGATGCATTCTATTTTATTCGATGTTTTTCGGATTTCATTTTTCACTTATTTTTATTTTTGGTTCTCAATTGTATTATGCACAACCATTATATATGTTGACGTTTTAATGCGTTCAAATTTATAAATGTTCACAGCCCTGATTGAAAAAGGCAAAGTAACTGCCGAAACACGTGTCGCATAAAAGGGCATAAAAAAATACAAGTTTTCTTTAAACTCATTTCGCGTTGACTACTTATTAATGCGCTGCCTACCATGTGAAGAAGGGAAATACTTTAATATGAACCGCGTCAGAAGCACAGTCATATAGACCCTTTGTCCTGGATCAGTTGAAATGCTAAATACAGTGGGCTCCCCACAACAACTCTCACTGTAACATAGGACTCTATAGGAGCGAAACGGGCAGGAAAATGACACGAATGAACTGTTTAATTTAAAACACATTCCTGGAACGATCTTGGAATCATCCGACGCGGACACTTTCTGATCTTCACAACCACAGTGACTAAGGAGAAGGGGTTCACCCTCCAAGTCATACTAAACAAATAGAGGCCTACACGAAGAACAGTGCAGGAACACTCGGACCCACAGAGAGTGCACCCCTCCCTCTGTGTGGTTTCCGCCCAGGAAGGGCCACCGCCATGGGCAGATTAAACAGAATTGTTTAAACATTACATAAATCGGTACCTGTTAAGAGCTTGTCTGCCTCAACATCAGGGTCATACCAAGGCCCCACTAAGACCACATTCCCCATCCACAAGTGATGAGATGGATGCCTCCTCTCCCACCGAAGGGTTGGGCTCCCGAAATCGGGGTGTTTGCCCACCTTTGGCCACTAAGCTGTACTGTTCATTTTCGTTGGTAATAGAAAACCCTTCATAGACCCCGCACTTCAGAAGTAACTGGAGGACCTCCCGTCAACCCCTTCAGGGGACGTTAACAGATTCTGCCTACCGCTTTCTTGTGATTGAAAACCGACGGCCCATCTTTGTCATAAGGTGTTAAACGACTCCTCGTGCCACGAAACAGTACAATAAAAAGGGACTGAGAAAAGACTACCTCTGTGTATGTGGACATAAAATCAAAGCTAACCAAGTTCGCCTACTCTCCGCTCCCTTCTACTTTTGAGTGCACTGGTACCCTGATCATGGAGACCTCAGGAACGGACTCGGCAGCTACCAAAGGGGACATCGCCACCCTTTTTAGCGAAATAAAGAACATGGGGGGCCAACATAGGCGGAAAGATTGATAAAATCACACAGCAAACGGACAAGTTCAAGGAGAGGTTCGAAGGAGTAGAGAATAATCAAGCTTCTATAGACACTCTCGAAACCCAAATGGAACTTTAGATAGCTGAGAGAGCAGAGGGAAGAAGAGTTCCGAATCAAAAGGACGTTTTGGAAAATCGCTAGAGACGTAATAACCTCTGCTTTTTTGGCATTCCAAATGTAAAGGCAAAACAGAAGGGGACCTTAGGAAGACTATCAACAATATCATAAAACTACTGGTTGCAGACGATGAGATCGAGGAGCCAAAAAAAACAAGAGGGTACACAGAGCGGGCGGTCCAGCAGGTGGACCGAGATTGGTCCTCGCCTGCTTCCACAGGTATCAGGATAAGGCCAGGATCCTGGAAAAGGCCAAGACCAGTGGATCAATCACCCTCGATGGAGCACAAATCACTATTTTCCAGGACCTATCCTCCTTCACGCTATCCCTAAGGAGAATGTGTGGGCCCCTTACAAAATGGCTCAAGGAACGAGGAACCCAGTACAGATGGGGTTATACCCCTTCTCCCTCTCTTTCGAGCACGAGGGCAGGAAAATAAGGCCGAGATCAGAAAAAGAAATATGGAGGGGGTGCTGTTGCGCCGAAACAAGATGGCCGCCTGAGTGTGAAGCTCCGGACTACGAGGGCACGTATCCGCAGATTTATCCTCCAAAATACAGCTGTGCCGATTCATACTGCTGTAGCCGCGACGTAAACCTGCCCCCTGCGACCATCCCGACTCTGGGGCTCGGAGACCTTCTGCAAGCCGCGCTATCGCTGTGGGAGACGCCTACGTGGGGGAGGGGCAGCAGGACTCCAGTGGCGAGCGGAGTACCGTGCTGCCCACCGGACCGGCCGACAGCCTGAGGATCGCCCTACGCCACTGCGTGCTGACGACGGGGGCCCGGGATTCGCGGGTCCCTCCGCTCTGGACTGAACGCCCCGGCGCCGCTGGAACCGCCGTGACCACCTTGCCGGCACACATACCCCCCCTGGGTTGGCCCCCGCGGCTGTTGCCTGGATCTCCCTCCCCCCTAATCTGTGGAATCCTGTTGGAGTTGCGGCGGGGTTGTTGCCCCCAGTCGCTGTTGCCGCGGCGCCCTGGGAGGGGGCCCCGCTGGGGTCTGTGGTTTCCCTCTTCAGCCCCAATACACCCTACAGTGCACGGGACTCCTCCAGGTGCCCCTTGAGTTGGGGAGGCCGCGGGGTGCCCAGGCGGGACAGTACCTCCGTCGATCCGGGGGATTGCCCCCCCCCATACCAACTAATCACGTCGGCTGAGGAGCCCTCCCTCCCTCCTTTTATATGACAGAACCTGCTGGGAGGTAGCGAATGCAACATAATCACTGCCTTTAATCCAAATTTACCCCCACGCCTCACCCAGCTGGCCTGCCCTGTGAGCCTGGGACAGCACCGTACTCCATACCTACCATACTTAACACACGGGCGCTGGAGGTGAGGGGAACCCGGTCCTGAACTTTTGGGCCTGCTTTACACGTTCCCGGTCCCGCGGCACCGACAGCTGCATTTCCACGTGCATTGACACTGACCCACTGACACAGGAGCCACACGCCTGCCACCCGGATACCCCTGAACTCCACTGTCTTAATTTATCTGCTTTCCTCCAGGATCCTGGTCCCCCGACCCAGCCTCCAGCATGACAAAAGGAGCCGGCACTGGGCAAAAACAAAGTTCGTTGAACATGTTCACAAAAACGCCGTCCAAACCTCCCCCAGATGACCCTGAGGATCTTTTGCTCGTCTCTGCCCCATCAACTTCCAACGACTCACAGAAGATGCTTGAATACATACGTGATGGCTTTACTACACTACACACTAAACTAGATGACATGAATGGGACCATCTCCTCCATAAAAGCCCACATTGAGAAAACAGATGGGCGAGTCGCGGAGGTCGAGACTCGACTGGGGGCTGCGGAGGATGACCTGGGCTCTTTACGCGCTGCGGTCTCTACGCTCACCAACCGAGTATCGGTGGTAGAGAAGAAGAATGATAACCTCGAATCCTGATCAAGGCGAAATAATCTGCGCATTGTCGGAATACCGGAGGACAATATTACAGAACCCATGGAAGACTACATCGAAAGGATCCTCATGACACTCCTGGATTCCCCTAAACTCTCCCCACAGTTTGCTATCGAGAGAGCACACCGATCCCTAACCGCGAAACCCAGACCAGGCGCACCCCCTCGGCCCATTATAGCCAGGATCTTAAACTTTCGGGACCGTGATGCACTCTTTCGAGCGGCCAGGATCAAGGGTGAACTTATACTTGGAGCAGCCAGAATCCACATATATCCAGACTACTCTGTGGCGGTGCAACGGGAACGCCAAACGTTTGCGGCTGTGAAAAAGAGACTCCGAGACTTGGGAGTCAAGTACTCCATGCTGTTCCCTGCAAAATTGCGCATTGAACACTCCAACAAGACCTTTTTTTTCACGATCCCAGAGGAAGCTTCTAAATTCCTTGATGAACACTCTCCTGGCTGATCACTAGTCACCGCTATTTAGTCCGTAATGTTACCTAAGAAGTGGGTCCAGGTTGAGTTGGACAGTATTTAGCCTTATTTACGTTGGTTGTGGCTATCCAAAAAGTTATCGAATGTTTGTTTTGTTTTTTTTATAATATTGATCCTTTTGGCTTTGACCCCTTGGTTGGGTTATTGATACCCTATGGGTGTTTTCAGACTCCAAATACACACGGGCTTCCTGCCGTTTTGCAGGGGCCGGGAAGGTTGTGACTACGGGGGGGGTTCTGCCTGGCGCCTATGGTGATGCATCAACATGTTGTGGCGGCCCCCTCGTGTCGGGACCGTGAACGTACACGTGTACACTGTAAACTGAATACACTAGAGACTCCGGCTGTATTTACACTATCCTCACCCTCTTCAGTCCGTTGCGCCACTGCTCGGTTAGCCAACAGGCCCCCAGGCGCTGATGCCGAGAAGTTTGTTGTTGTTATGGATGGGGTTGGGATTCATTCCTCAAGTTAGGGGAGGGATGTGGGTGGGAAAGGGCGGGAAGGGCAGTTATGTTAAAAAAGTCTTGGCAACCACAAGAGAGACCACACATGATACGCTATTGCAACACAGAATTATAGATAGTATGGAACGCGGGCTTAGCCCGCAATGGACTGGTCCACATCAAATTTATATAAAAAAACCCAAACGACCCCTCCATACTAATGGCGGATAGAAACTTAACCTTTATGAGCTGGAATGTTAGGGGTCTGGGTAACCACAAAAAGATGCGGCAGATACAACTTTACGCAGAACGCCATGGTACACAAATCCTATGTTTACAAGAAACTCATGCATGCTCTGAACAGTGCGAAAGGTTCGCTAGACAGTGGGGACCCCAGAGGTATTACACAGCTTATTCTACGCAAAGCAGAGGTACCCTCACTTTAATTCACAGAAACATTAAATTCAGCTGCTCCCAATCACTGGTGGACCCCTGTGGTAGATACGTACTTATTGTCGGTAAATTGCAGAATCAAGAGGTAGCTATCTTGAATATATATGGGCCTAATGTTGACGACCCGGAATTCTATCTTCACCTAGCCTCGATCCGAGAGTTACCCTCAGATCCTAATAATATGGGGCGGCGATTTTAACACGATTCTAGACGTCACCCTAGATAGATCAGGCTCCAGACCCCGCCAGCTCTCAAGGGCAGCTTACACGATCCTTACAACTCTCCCCCGACTGGCGGTGGTTGATGCTTGGCGTTTAATGTACCCCGACTCCCGTACTTATACCTTCTATTCCTCAGTCCACGACTCGCACTCTAGGATAGATAGATGGTTGTTGTCTGACATACTAATTAGGTCCCTGTCCAATCTGGCGATTCTTCCCAGAACTCTATCCGATCACTCCCCGGTGGTCATCTCCCTGAATTGGGGACATGATCTTGGAAAATCAAAGCAATGGAAAATGAGACCCCATGCCCTCCTAGACCATACCTTTGCCTCAGAGCTCGAGTTATCCATTGAGGAGTTCTTTGAGCTCAACACAGATTCAGTACCCTCTAGAGCCACCCTCTGGGAATCATTCAAAGCCTATATCAGGGGCATCGCCATGTCTAAAGGGGGTGGCATCCTAAAAAACATCCGGGAAGATATCGCTGACAGCGAGTCGACCCTTGTTAGCCTTGAGTCCCAATACTCAAACGATCACTCCCCTGACACACTGGCGTCACTGAGTCATGAATTGGCAAGATTCCGTAATCTTGCTGAGCGAGAAGTTAAATTCCTTGAGGACCCTCGGGCAGTTAGACGTTACGGGGAGGGGGAGCGGCCAGGCCGTGTGTTGGCCAGGCTACTTCGCCATGAGTTTGGAGCCCCCAACATTCCGGCGATAGAGAGACCGGACGGCACGTTAGCTACTTCACCGCATGACATCAACACAGTTTCTCACATTCTATTCGTCCCTATATTCGAAGGTTGATGGGCCCCATGTTTCAGAAATTGATTCCTATTTGGAAGGACTCCCTCTCACAGCCCTATCCATCGACGCTACTGTATCTCTAGACAGACCCTTTACCTCTGAGGAACTGACTGAGGCCATCGAAGCACTCGCTGCAGGGAAGGCCCCCGGTCCGGATGGGCTGCCTATAGACTTTTATAAGCGTTACAAATCTATTGTGGTCCCACAATTACTCGCTTTATGGGAGGAGGCATGTGAAAAAGGCACACTTCCCCCCCTTGCTCCGCGAGGCCATGATAACAGTCCTTCTCAAGCCTGGTAAACCTGCCACCCAGTGTGGCTCATACCGCCCCCTATCGTTAATAAATTGTGATGTTAAAATATTTGCTAAACTATTGGCTAACCGCCTGGCCTCATTCATGCCTGATATCATACACCCCGATCAGGCGGGATTCGTCCCGGGTAGATCCACAGCCCTAAACCTTAGACGATTTTTTAATGTGGTTAGTAGGATTAATCCAAAAACACAGGCGGTGGCGGCCACTCTAGACATGCAGAAGGCATTCGACTCGGTGTCTTGGGAGTATCTGTGGCGAGTCATGGAAAAATGTAAGTTTGGCCCCAACTTTCGGTCCTGGGTCAGACTACTTTACACCAACCCAGTGGCAAGAGTCCGCACCGAAGACAGATGTTCCACCCTTTTCCAGATAGCCAGAGGAACGCGACAGGGGTGCCCCTTTTCCCCGTTAATCTTTGCAATAGCAATTGAACCCTTCGCTGACATGATGCGCCAATCACACTCTCATAGAGGCCCACGCTCAGCAGGACAAGCTGATATTGTCTCCTTATACGCTGACGATGCCTTGCTCTACATCCGTTCTCCAGAAATAAACCTCGCTCCAATCCTAAACGACGTTACCCGCTTTGGGCACATATCTGGTCTTAAGGTTAACTGCTCTAAATCGACCTTATTCCCACTTACTGACAATACACCACCACCCTCTGACCTGATGGGTTTTACTTGGTCCCAATCCACCTTCACCTACCTGGGAATATCGGTCTCCCGTCAAGTTGAGAAACTACGCAACGATAACTATCAAAATTATCTAGCCACTCTGACTACCAAAGCTGCAAGTTGGACCAGACTCCCCATTTCCCTAGCTGGTAGAATAGGAATATTAAAGATGGTCGTACTGCCCCAACTCCTATACCGCTTTGCAAACATTCCACTCTGGCCGGGTGATGGATTCTTTAAGACACTACGCAGTATTACTAACAAATTCCTCTGGCACTCCGGTGCAGTCCGACTCAAACTGAATACTCTCACCGCTCCCAAGGAGCTGGGAGGGTTCGGTGCCCCCGACTTTCTCAGATATTGGATGGTTGCGCAATCCCAATTTGCCTCTTACTGGTTTAGTACAACGAACCCCCCTCCTCATGTCCGGCTTGAAAAATTAAAGGTTAGCGAGCGAACGATTGGGTCCCTCATTCTCAAACCAGCCCCGCCGGATCCCGATTCCCCTGACCTAGCGATTAGCACGTCGCTTGCTCTTAGCAAAATATGGACAGTGGTTGCAACCCCTAATCCTTTTCACGGGGACCTCCCACTCTGGAATTTTCTCCCTGAAGTACCGTATATTCCCCAATCCATTGTTGCCCGATGGACGGGGGCAGGCTTTTTAAGTATCCGGGATATCTTTGTCCGTGGCAATTTCCTGGAGTGGTCGGACCTCCCCCCTGACCTTAGACGTAAACCATCAGCATGGTTACAATTCTCCTCACTTCGGAAAAATCTAAAGACCAAATTCCCCGAATTTCCTACAGTTCCGCCAGATGACCCTATAATAGCTGAACTCTGCAACTCCGATTCCTTCAGGGGGAAAATATCTAGACTATATAATCTACTGCAGACCAGAGCCGCCCCCTCTTTTGTTAAACTCAGAGCTAAATGGGAGGAAGATCTAGGAGTCCAGATCGCGGACGCACACTGGGCCCGAATGTGTGCGCGAACCCACGAAGTCTCGTACAACTCCAGGTTCAAACTACTACAATTTAAGGTTTTACACAGGTATCATCACACACCAACTAAACTGCATCGTATGTTTCATGAGACCTCGCCTAATTGTCCCAGATGTGGCGCCGACCAAGCTAATTACATTTGTATGCTCTGGGATTGTCCACACCTGACACAGTACTGGCAGGACATATGCTCCACTATATCAGACATACTAGACTGCACCATAGACCCTTACCCAATGCGATGCCTCTTTCACGACCTTCCAGGACTGCAACGCGATTCTAGGAAATTGGCAGGCTTCTGTATGATGCTGGCAGTCCGCGGTATTCTACTGTGCTGGCTTCGCCCTTATGCACCTACGCACGCACAATGGCTCCGGGCAGTTACCTGGGCACACAACACTGAGGAGGCATGGGGGACTACACAACACCCCCACTCAAGGCTAAGGGATATCTGGTGCAGATTCCGTGACTACCTGTCCGCCCGTCCCTCACACTCTGAGGCTTCATCTCCGACCCACTCCCCTCATTGAACCTGTGTGGAATGTATTTTCTCTTCCACTCGAATTGTAATGCTATCTTTATTATAAGCCTGTTAAGTTCTGTGTTATTAATACTGCATTGTACAGTGAAACCTCTGTATCTGTGATTCGCAAATTAATGTCACGATGTGCATTTGCTGACCTGTGCGTCTTTGTGTGTTGTCAAGTCGAATAAACAAAGTTTTAAAAAAAAAAATTCAAAAAAGAAAAAGGTACATGTTCCTAAGACCTTTTAGAGACACGTGAGGATGGTGAAGAAGCTGGAGATTCAGGAGAAGCGGGAGGAAGCTGACGACCATGGAATCTCCAAGGGCCAAAGAGGCGTAAGGTCAAGGGATCGAGAAAATTCTGAAGAGGCAACACCTCACCTGATGGGGACTAATGAATCCGGCAGGCACTTTGAACGATCTTGTAAAGTTTACCGCCGCTCACACCAGAAGTGTGCCCCGAGCCCTTACTGAGAAGTGAACTGGTTTGAGTGTTTAGTTTTCAAATATTCTTCTAAGAGTTAATGTTTTGTATTGTGAATGGGGGCGGGGGGAAACGTGATGTGGGGCTCAAACGTTATTCTAGATGATCCATGAGATGGGATCGTGAGGCGACGGTCTACACTGGTGGTCCGATACCGGTTCAGTGTCCTAAACTGATTTCGATCAGACGCCATCAACTGGACATGGTATATGGGAATGGGAGGAGGGGGAGGGTCAGGAACAGTATCTTCATTAGGAAATGGTTTGGTTCACAAACGGTTTGTCAACAACTCGCAGTGTCCCCAATCTCCGTGGAGAGGTCATTTGACACAGACGATCACAAATGGCGGTTAAAGACCCATAGGCAAAGGGCCTCCTCAGGGTGGGAACGGTAAACGTCAAAGGTCTCAACTCTCCAACCAAAAGATCACTAGTATGTCGGGAACTCCGCAGGGCAAAACTCGACGTTCTCCTCCTACAAGAAATGAAATACATCAAAGGTGAGGAACGAAGACGCCTTGGGAAACGAATGGGTTTAGAGTACTGGGGTTCGGGACCTCTGAGAAGGGGAGGAGTGGGCATACTCATTAGAAAAGGGCTGGGCTTCACGGCCACCAAGATATGGGCCGATATAGAGGGGCGCATTTTGCTAGTAGCAGGTTCTATAGGTAAAACAAATGTTACATTTACCACAGTGTACTCCCCCAACACAGGACAATCACAATTTTTGGCTAAACCGGTCCCCAAAATCACGCTCAAGGCCGTAGGTCATGTCCTCCTTGGGGGCGACCTTAAGATCTGAGCTAATCTCAGGCTAGATAGAAAAGCAGGCAATCCCAACACGAAAGAACCCATGGAGGGAGGGCGCACAGAGGTCACGAACATGTTCAATATATACAAATTATGAGACACATGGAGGGAGCTTCATCCCAATCAACAGGGCTACACCTTCTACTCTGCCCTCCATAACACGCTAACCCGGATTGATTATATATACCTATCGGAAGAACTGTATAACACTGCGGCAGGATCAGAGATTTATCCGATCACCTGGTCGGACCACGAGATGGTTACGGTCGATGTGAAATGGGATGATTTACCTACTGGGAGGGGGGGGGGGGGGGTCAATGGAGATGCAATGAAACTCTGGAAATATTCTGTCTTTAAAGTGGAGATGGAAAATGAAATTAGTGAATATTTCAAGATAACCACCACCAGGGAGGTTTCCAAACCAACAGTGTGGGAAGCAGCGAAGGCGACCTGGCGTGGAGTCCTAAACAGAGAGGGCCCAAGCAAAAAGAGGGAAAGGATCCTAATTGAAAATAAACTTAGGAACGAGATAGGTCTATTAGATGAAGCTGTAAGGAGGCATGAGAGTGGGAGAACAGACAGGGTCCTAGAAGCGAAAAGGAAGAGGGAAGAACTTCTGTCTTCTGGAACATGGACTGATAGTCTGTAAGCTACAGCTCCTAAAACAAAAGTTCTATGATAAGGGAAATGAGGCGGATGCCCTGTTAGCAGCCAGGTTGCGTGACCAACGTGCTGAGCGGAATGTTTTAGAAATAGAGGACCGTGAGAATTCCTGGATCGTGTTAAATGCGGAATCCCTGAGGCCTTCGCATCATTCTATGAGACCCCAATATAGATCGGGAATGCAACCTGGGCTGGGGGGGGGACTGCCAAATATTTGTTGTCTGTACAAATGCCGAAACTCACAAGTGATGAGTCACTAGCCCTGGAGGACACGATAACTGAGGAAGAGGTAAAAAAATGCAGTTAAGAGGCTATCATTGGGCAAATCTACAGGAGAGGATGGCTCCACCGCTGGATTCTATAAATCCTTTCTCACCTCTCTCCTCCCCTTTATGGTGGAACTCTTCAACCAGATCCACAATACTGGGAAAGCTCCGGACTCTTTCGTCCGGGCCCTGGTTTCGGTTATTGCCAAAGAGGGAAGGGACCCCAAATCATGTAGGTCATGCCTTCCCATATCCTTGTTAAATGTGGATGCCAAGATATACACTAGAATCCTCGTGGCGCGAATTGAAACATTCATGCCACACCTGATAATTGCAGATCAAGTAGATTTTATATTGTGTAGGCAGAGAGCTGATACCATGAGGAAGACATTACATCTGATCAACGCTTCCCGAAATATGGCCAACGATCCAGCTCTCTTGTCGGTCGATGCCGAGAAGGCCTTCGACAGAGTCGAATGGAATTTCCTGATGGCAGTCCTCCGCAAAGTAGAAATAGGCCCAAAATTCAGAAGAGGCATTCAGGCAGTGAAAACGTCCCCCAGAGCATCTGTCTTTGTAAACGGAGAATACTCCTGATGGTTTGAATTAGGTATGCTGTGATGCCCCCTCTCCGCCATACTTTTCGCACTCTCATTGGAACCCCAAGCACAGAAGTTGAGACACGACCGCCAGGTGAACGGGCTTCAGCTAGGTGGGTCCGAGTACAAGGTGGCCCTGTATGCTGATTTACTTCTCCACATCTCGAACCCCACATCATTCATACCCAGGGCAATCCAATTAAATCAAGGAATATGGGGAACTTTCGGGTTTCAAAATTAACAAGGGCAAATCGATCCTATTTCCCTTACACGACACCACACAGGAAGATCTAGAGAGATTCTCACCACTAGGACTCACAGTGGAAACTCTCAAGTTAAAATATCTGGGCAAACAGGTCACGAGGGACAAACTCAATGAAGCCAATTTTCCCTCCCTACTTCCAAAGTTTCATGCTGATCTTGCCAAAACTGACAATATCCTGGTTAGGTAGCTAAAATGCGATCAAAATGGTATGTCTCCCCCGCTTTCTCTACCCTCTTCAGATGCTCCCCAACAAAATGCCAAAGGTTTTCTTTGAAGAAGTTAAAAGAGCTATTGTAAGGTTTCTATGGCAAGGAAAAAGATTGAGGGTCGCTTATGACACCTTGGCACTACAAGGGTGGGATGGGATTACCGGACCTGAAGAAATACTACCATCAGGCTACCCAACTGCGAATCCTGATTCCACACTTACGGAACCATAAAGAACCCCAATGGGTTGCAATGGACAATCACTACCTAGCCCCAGCAACCGTCTCTGAATGGTTGGGGTGCCAAGGAACAAATGATTGCGGAGACTGAGAGACCACCCAATCCTGGGGACCGTCTGGGAAATATGGAGGAAAATTTTGGACATGTGTAAAGTTACCTCATGGCAATCTCCCCTGAGCCATCTATGGTCCCCTGGCATCAGAGAGGGCATTCTCAATGTGGAGAGATTCCAGCCCTGGTTTGAAGCAGGACTAGAGAGGGTAGGTCAGCTATGGAGGAATGGCTCCTTCATCACAATTTCAGAATTGGGAGAGGCCTTAGGCTTAGGTCCCCCATCTGTCTTTCAGTTCTTGCAGATCAAAGGCATTTTAACAAAGGGTGAATGGAAGGATAAGGTGAGCAGAGAACTTGCTCCTTTCGAGAAGCTGTTGAACTCTAGGACAGAGATGAAGGGTTTGATATCTGCAATGTACAGAGAACTGATTGAGGCCGAAAGGGCCTCCACATTACCATTGCGGAATAGATGGGAGAGTGAAGAGGTTGATTCAGACATGTGGGGAAGGATATGTAGGGCCGCCCCCCAGGTTTCTATATCCAGCCAATATAAGCTTCACGCGATCAAACACACAGATGGCAGTATGACCCCCCTTAAACTCTCCAGAATGTTTCAGTTACTGTCCCCGGGGTGCTGGCGAAAATGGTGAGATTGCCAACTACTGGCACATGTGGTGGGGCTGCACCCGGGTCAGAGTCTACTGGGATGAGGTCCTAGGGTGGACCAGGGATCTAGACGGAATTCAGAGAACTGCAGACCCCTTTCTTATTCTCTTTGGGTTCATAGAATCAAGGGCCTGGCAGCTCACCTTTTACTGGCAGCCAGCGCAGCCCTAACGATAAAGTGGAAATCTGAAAATGTGCCAAGCAAGGAAGAATGGGTTAATGTTGCATTGAATATTTGTATTATGGAAAAAATAACTTCAACCCTACATACAAAATCCGTGCAATGTGACATACTGTGGGGAGACTTTGTAAGTAAATATATGCCTGAAACTAATAGCTAGAATGCAAAGGGGAACCAATGAGGGCTACTCTCCAGATAACAGTACATCGACCATATGGATTGAAGGAGACCTACACGATGACCCTGAGGAAACCATACAGAGGTAACCGCACCTAAAAACCACAACCAGTGAACTCACAAAGGGCACCAATCAAGTCGTCCTCAAAATGTGCACCAATGGATAACCAAGGAAATAATGTTCCGTGGAGGGTTGGGTAGGGTAGGGTAGGGAGGGGAGAAAATGTTTTGAATAGTTCGTTCAGATATTGTTGTTAGGCAGAATGCTTTTATACCTGTATATTATTGTTTCCTTTTTTTTGTATTCCTTAACACAATTCTGTAATGTCTTTGTCATACCTATGAAAAATCCTAATAAATTCAAATTATAAACAAAAAAAAAACAAAAAAAAAAAGCTCCTTGGCGAGTTTCTCCTGTTCCGATTTGTTGCTGGTAAATTTTTTGTCTTCTTCAGTTGTTTGTCCTTGTGCCACTTCTTTCTCCCTCTGTAAATCTCCCACTGTTTTTCGGGACTAGTAGTTTCCTCAATCTCTATGGTGTCATGACTCGTCATTGTCTCCATCACCTGGTCTGCCGATGATTCCTCACGTTGGACTTCAAGCGATTCAGAGCAGACTTGGGAAGTATGTGTAATTGGTCGAGCCTTGTGACCCTTCTTTTTTCACCCCCACAGGAGCTTCTCGTGTTGGTTAAGGTTCACAGTGAAAGTTGGTTGGTAGACCAATCTAGTTCCCCTGAAGGTGGATTGCTCTCCAACTGAATTTCGTTGATGTGAGTGAGAATAATGGAGGCATTCATAGCCAACTGACATTCCAGCAAGGTGGAGAGTGTCTGGTGAATGCGTAACTAATGAGGCAACCACAAGGTTCACCAAGTAATTGTTTAAGCCTGGGTCCACACTATGAACTTTGCTGGCTAGATTTCTGCTTCTTGTCAAGATTAACAACGTTGGCCATCAAGGCATTCACGTTTCCTCCTATCTTCGAGTTATCTTGCACGCTGTCTTTAATGTTATCATACAGTCATAAGATTAATTGAAGGCCCAAATGCAAAGCAAAAATGGAAGTAGGGCCCAGAGAGTCAATATTGGGTAGAGTATTTGAATCACTCCAAGCCAGAGTATTTTTTGGGTGCAATAGCCCCGCCCCAAGGGAGCTATCAAGTTTGATTTAGCCGGAGCATCCCGTTGCAGGTCGTGTCTCAAAGAGTGGTCCGATAAGCTCAGATTTCCCCACTGCAAGGCTTTATTAATGGAGGCCCGCCTTTCATAACCCTTGCATGAGGTCTCCAATATTCCTACAGAGGCAAAGGAAAGATTCATCTAACATCGTAAAATCTTCAATGGGCTCATTTAACACATCGTTTTTGCTAGGTGCCAGACAAGTACCCTCATAACCCTGACCAGGGATCAAGCCTCTGGACTAATTTTGTAGTTCTGCGTCAAACAAAAGTGGACTAGTTCGAATCCTAGTTGATGCTGCATTAAGCTGCATTTATCCTCCGTCTGCCTTTTGAGAAGACGTAGCAGACCCATTTGCTGAGAGGCCAGCTCCCTCGCCCATCCCCCGCACAAATTCAGATGTCACCTCATGACTGGGTCTGTGCGAGGGAAGAGCTGAGCTGGTGACAGTATTGCCCCCTACATTTGGTGATGTGTCAGCTTTCCCTAAATTGTAAATAGTAGGAGCACTCATCTTCTCAATTACTGCAGGCTCAACAGAAACAATGGGGACCGTAGTGGACGGTGGGCCGGTGTCCAATGTTTGTCCGATTCTCAACTTCGTCCTACCTACCTCAGTAGGAGAGAGGGTGGACATTCTACTCTGGCAGTCACACCACAAGTGGTAGGACTAGAAATCAAGAAAGCACAGCTCAGCTTAGTTCCATTCAATTTCAAATTTGTCACAGTTTGAGGCGGCATACATACACCACGACACATGCAATAGTACGACAAGGAAGAATGGATGACAGTTTATCCACAAGTGAAACTCGCTCACGTCGTAGCTGTGTAAACCCACACAGAGCCGGTTAATTTTCAGTCGATGTTAAGTACAAGCCTGTGGAATTACCAGTTCGAACCACAGCGGCGTGGGTACTTCGGACAGCGACCAGCAGTGAATAACAGGCCTGCAGGAGAGTGTCTTTAGCACTGGCGCTTCGCCCTCTCAGAATCCTCAGAGTTAAAAGGCCAGTAGCAGTACAGCGCAAGTCCAAAAACACATCTGCTTTCCCAGAAATTCAACAAACACACCGCAGGAGACTGTCTTTAGGCTGTCCTTTGCCCTTTTTCTCAAAAAGATTCTCGCCAAGCATCTGTGTCCATAAATACAAGCCTTTAAACCATACGCTCATCTCAAAAAGGTGATACCCAGGACCCAACAAAGAATAACACAGTGCATGTTCCAGTACAGTCTGAGAATGGACCACTTGTGAATGGCGCCTCCATCTTGAAAAGTTAAAAACAGGCACTGACGCACATAATGTTCATGAACATTATGGAAATGGAGCAGACAGTCTTTCATTGAAATAATGATCAGCTATGTTTTGGAAATATTCCAGGGAGAATAACGGTTTATGCACTGCTAAAAGCTGCATGATAAAACAAATATTCAATTAACATACTAGTAAGAGGATCAAACATATGGGAACAGTAGAAAGACTTGTTAGTTTACTGCTCGGAATCATACAGCATTAGAGAAACGGCAAAAGGACACCACTCAAATGTAAGATTATATGCCTTTAAAACAATGTCGTCATCCGGTTCATCAAAAGAATCAGTGAGGTTAATTAACTGAGGCAGGGAGAGAGAGCGAGTAGAGGCGTAGCCAACAGACTCTGATCATGGGAACAACATGAACTTCCCTAGAGGCAGAAATTCCGTAAATAGATGGAAACTACTGATTTGTATATGCCATTAAAAGAGAACACAGCAATGTACAGAGATTAAAATGAATGCAGCAGAGCTAATTATGCCTGAATTTCAGGGCCATGAAATTATGAACAGGAAACAATCAATAGCAGTACAGCTTTTTAAACATGGGTGTCTAAAAAAGAAGCAACCAAAACAGTCCTGGTTTTACCAAAGAGAAATACTTCAAGGGTAACAAGCTCTAATAGTACCATTTATTTTCTCTTCGATGTGGGCTTCGATATTCAAGTTTTCCATAGTCTAGCAATTTCTATAACAAAACTCAGGTTTGATAATGAGAGAGAGCGTTCCAATCTATGGATGCAGAGAGCAAAAGAAAGATACGTTCAGTTAGGAAAAGAAAAACGCCACGCTAACTGATCACAAACACATACAAAGAAAGAAACAGTGTGAACCCGTTTTAGTTGTGTACAAAATGAAGACCATAACTGCACAATAGCTTGTACTGAACTTCTGAACAGGACAGAACTAGTCTGAGCTAAGTTGGACAATAAAAACAAACAAAAAATGGAAAAACAAACATGCAACGTTTTAATTACTGAAACGTTCGGATCTCAGTTCATCAGTACGTCTGAATTAATCTCCCCAATTGGACAAATGGTCGAGGAGAGATTTTTTTAAAAGCAACTGCATAAGACCAAACTTGGTTATATTATACCTTATTGGAGAACTCGGCTCTTGGAAATTAAGAGCCAGCATATCTAGTAAAGGAAACAAAAAAGGAGTTAAGGCAAGGGCTATTTTGGAGGAGTTTCCTATGTCACACACAAGTCTACATACCATATTTAGAAATAGGTAGTTGGGCAGACAAATCACACTAGCTAGGTTTAAAGCAGAGGGTGGAAAAGGAGGTGGGGCCTTGGAGCTACTGCGTGTGGTGTATTCTAATTACTAATAAAACTAAGTCTAGTGTCATACCTGATGTATGTTTTCCTCGTTTCTCCAAGGATTCCATTTTGAGTAAATCTTATTTGTGCTGAAGGAGGAAAGAAAAGCCAATTTTGATGCAAATATCAAAGAAAAGAAAAACGGGTTCTCCCATTGCGTTAGTTTTTTTTAAAAAAGGTACATTTCTAAACATAAGTGGTTCCTACCTCTAATTCGAAAATCAACTGCCCAACTTCTCCCCGAACACACACACACACACACACACACACACACACACACACACACACACAGACACACACAGACACACACACAGCACCCCCTACCCCCAAATAACAAAATCCTGCTGATTCGTATTGCTTTAAAGTATCTGATAGCAAACATCAATTAGAACACTTGGCGGGGGTGCCAGCCAATCAGGAGGCTGGAAACGCAGGCTGAATCTGCCAATCTAGCCCGCATTGCAAGATGTCTAATGACCGCTTCCCCCGCCTGACATCAGCCCCACTCTCCCACCGCCAGACCCTTTTTTCCCCATCCCCACTTACCTCATTGCATCTGCCGCAGCTTCCTCTCCGTTTGACTTTTCGGCCGCCATGGAAATGGTAGAGGGGTTCCATATGGAGCCCCGCCTTCCCATTTCATGGCAGCCATCTTGGTAAAGGATATTCTTTCTGTTAACAGGATGCCGTGAGGCAACCAGTTTACTGAAAAAAATGTTTTTTTAAATAGGCCCCGTCCCAGCCCCCTTTGCTCAGACCTTTAAATAGGGCCGCCAGGTCATTACCAACCGGTATAGCCCATGGAACGGGTGCTTAACGGCATAATATTTACAACGGACAGATTTAAAAATGATTGAACCACGCCGACAGAATATTCAGAAATGCCATACAGCGGCGTACTTGCACTACTTAGAACACAAACATGTATTTATTTATTTTACATGCTAGATACGTTTAGTTTGGTAATTTCGCCATGTGAAACATCAAGAAAGGCTCTCTACACTATTTTTAGCCTGGCTACTTCTATGACATGCATTACTCACCGTAATAGCATTTCTGATGATTGTATCTGCTTAGATTCACATGCTGTACATATGGTCCGACATCCAGTGGTAACTGCGGAGTATTGCATATTGTCTTTTGGGGACCGAAAGGGGACGTCGGCATAGGTGTGTCCGTAACACTATCCCTATCGTGACGTGTAGTGTACCCAAAATCCCTCACGCGCCGAGGTCCCTCCGATAGTATTTTTTCTGCCATGAGGGAGCCCCAGGCTATAGTGAGCGAGTACATAAAGAGAGAAAGTAGTAAGACGTCTATGTTCCTTCCACCCCGAGCGGGGAGGTAGGGAGGGCGCATGTGAATCTAAGCAGATACAATCATCAGAAATGCTATTACGGTGAGTAATGCATATCTTCTGATGCTTGTTAATCTGCTTAGAATCACATGCTGTGCATAGACTAACGAGCAGTACCCAGAGTTGGAGGTGGATTGTGGGAAGGAACAGTAGAGAAAAGATGTCTTCGTACTGCTTGTCCCACCTGAGAATCAGACCTAGAATGAGTGTCTAGGCAATAGTGTTTTGTAAAGGTGTGTACAGAACACCAGGTTGCCGCTTTGCAAATGGCCTCGAGAGGAACATTTGCAATGAATGCTATGGATGCCTCGTTGCCTCGAGTAGAATGTGCTCTATGCTTGAAGGGTAGTTCTCTCTTGGCAAGGGTGTAACAGTGTGATGCATTTGACAATCCATCTTGAGATAGCCGATTTAGAGACAGGATCCCCTTCTCTACCAGCTGCCACTGAAACGAAAACTGTTTAGTCTTCCTCAGTGGTTTAGTTCTTTCCAGGTAAAACATGACTGCCCTGCGCACGTCTGGTGTGTGAAGGCTTCTTTCGGCCATGTTAGTAGGGTTCTGGAAGAAAGTGGGAAGTTTGATTGATTGGTTCACATGGAACTTTGAGATGAATTTAGGTGCAAATCTGGGATGTGTACGCAGAAATACCTTATCTTTGTGGACTGTAACAAAGGGGTCTAGAACAGAAAGAGCCTGTAGTTCGCTAACCCTTCTGACAGAAGTGATAGCCACTAGGAAGGCTGTTTTATAAGTCAGGTCTTTCAGACTTGCTTTATGCATAGGCTCAAAGGGAGCTCCCATGAGCCTAGTCAAAACGACATTCAGATCCCATCCAGGGGCTGGGTGAGAAATGGGAGGATAAATCCTCTTAAGCTCTTCCATAAAGGCTTAATCACCGGTATTTTCCACCATGACACCTTTTGTTGTGAAGTGGTGTAGGCTGACAGAGCAGCCAGATGAACCTTTAGGGAATTGAAGACTAACCCAGTGTCCAACAGGTGGGTTAGATACAGCACAATGTGTGTGCGTGAGGAATCTATGGGATTGACGCCCTTGGAATTGCACCAGATGACAAAACATTTCCATTTGCTGGCATAGCAATAATGTGTATTCGGTTTTCTCGCTTCCCCGAGTATGTCCATGCACCTCTGAGGGAGTTGCAGGTGTCCAAACTCTATGATCTCAGGAGCCAAGCTGCTAAGCTCAGGGTTTGTGGGCATGGGAGTAGGGTCTCCCCCCTGTCCTGAGACAACATGTTGTAGGGGCAGGGTAGTTTTACTGGTGGGGAGAGGGACATTTCCATCAGGTGAGCGAACCAGGGTTGGCGGGCCCACAAGGGGGCCACCAGTATCATGGTAACTGGTTCCTGGTGCATCTTGTGCACTATCTTGTTGAGAAGGGGAGTGGAGTGTAGACAAATTTCCATGTCCATATTATCCAGAGACCGTTCCCCTTGGATCGGTTCTGGGGGTACCTGGAGACGTAGTCTGGGCATTGGGCGTTCTCCTGAGTAGCGAACAAGTCAATCTCTGGGGAGCCCCATTCTGCGAAGACGTTGGATACAATGTCTTCGTGTAGCCACCATTCGTATTCTTCTGGCAGAGGAAAATCTCTGCCGAGTACGTCTGCCAGAAGATTGAGTTCCCCTGGAACATGTTGGGACAACAAAAACATCTTGTGTTTGAGATCCCATATCCAAATGTTTTGGGACAGCTTGGATAGCCCTGTAGAGTGAGTGCCCCCCTGTTTGTTCAGGTAATACATTGCTGTAGTGCTGTTCGTTAGGATCAGCACTGTCTTCCCTTGCAGTCGCATCTGAAAGGCCTTCAGTGCTTTGAACACCGCTAATAGCTCCAGTAAGTTTATATGGTTGGACGCTACTTGAGGGGAGCACACTCTGTGCTCTGTCTGCTGAAGCAGGTGAGGCCCCCCACCATCCCGTGAGAGATGCGTCTGTCGTGAGTGGCTTCCACTGCAGGGGTGGTGAAGGTCTTCCCCTTCAAGAGGTTTTTTCTTGACCACCACTGCAGAGAGAGAACGAGGGCTGGCGAGACAACTACCAGATCTTCCCATTGTCCGCTGGCCTGACACCACTGGCTGTTGAGCCACTCTTGCATGGGACGCATGCGCAGCTGCGCATGGGGAAGTAAATGCATGACGCCATCATTCCTAGCAAGCGCATGACTTTGCGCACCGTCACCTCCTGACTGGCTACATATTGATGGATCTGAAAAAGCATGTTCTGAACCCTCTCGTTGGAGGGAAAGACGAGACCTTCCTTCGTCCGAATTAGAGCTCCCAGAAATTGTTTCATTTCACTGGGGACCAAACTGGATTTCTTTTCGTTGATTGAGAAACCCAGACTGAACAGGAGATCTACTGTTTTTTGGGTGTTTGAAAAACAAACGTCGAACTAGTCCCCCGTAATGAGCCAGTCGTCGAGGTAAGGGTAAACTGGGACTGATAGTCTGCGCAGGTGTGCTGCTGCCACTGCCAGGACTTTGGTAAACCCCCCCTCGGCACTGAGGCGATGCCGAAGGGGAGTACCTTGAACTGGTAATGCCTGTCCTGGATCATGAACCTCAGGTATTTTCTGTGCGCCGGCAACATTGAAATATGAAAGTATGCATCTTTCATGTCCAATGTTGCCATGTAATCCCCTTGTTTCAGCAATGGAATCACCTCCTGCAGTGTTACTATGCAAAAAACTTCTGGGGTTTTATAAACTTGTTCGCTAGTCGCAGATCTAGAACAGGGCGCATGGTGAGATCCTTTTTGGGTACAAGGAAGTACACTGAATAAATACCCTTGTTTACCTGAAGAATAGGGACAGCTTCTATGGCGTCCTTTCCCAGCAGCGCTTCCACCTCTTGGTTCAGGCTCTCCAGATGGTCCGGTGAAAAGGCGCTGTGAGAGCGGTGGTCTGAATTGTGGAGGTCGGGCGAATTCCACTCAGTAACCGTGGGGGACCGTCTTCATGACCCACTGGTCTGAAGTTATTCCCTCCCATTCCATGAGGAAAGATGTTAATCGCCCCCCGACCGAGGTGACATGGGAGGAGACCTGGATTTGGTGGTCATTTCTGACCAGAGGCTGTGGCTCCTCTGGGATTGGGGTCTATGCCTCTGCCTTTGCCGCGTTTCTGACCCCTTGCTGAGTAGTATGCAGTGTTTCCAGAAGTCTGTTCTAAGTTGAAGTTTCCCGTGCCGTAGTGGTTTTGACCAGCACGGGCTTGCCTTCGAAAGGACCGCTAAGAGTCATTACCCCTTTGGGTGGAAGGCTTCTGTGTGATCTGTTGCAGAGACTTCAGAGTCTCATGCTCCTTCTTGGTTGTTTCCAAAGCCTCATCCACCGCCTTCCCGAAGAGGTTTGAGTCCTCAATGGGCTTGTTTATGAGGGAGGCTTGAGTTTCCGGTTTAAAACCAGACGTACGCAGACAAGCGTGTCTTTTCAGCAGGGTCCCTTGGGCCAGAGACCTGCCTATAGTTTCCGCAGTCTTAAGAGTGTTCTTGATCATATGCTGGTTAACTTCTTCCCTCCATTACAATGGAGAGAAGCTTCGATTTTGCAAGTTCAGGAACCTCCTGGAGTCCTTCCTGGAGCATGTTCCATTGGGCGTCAGCATAGCTTGCCAATAGTGTAGTATTATTAGCAATCTGCGTAGTGTATACGGCTGCTGACGTGACACGATTGCCAAGGCCATACAGTCGCTTAGATTCCTTGTCCGGCAGTGACTCCCCCGTGGCAAGGGGTACCCCTGCCCTTTTCCGAGTGGTAGTCACTACCAATGAATCTGGGATGGCATGCCCTCTGATGTATAGAGGGTTGGAAGGGGAGGGCCGAAATAGTTTTACAACTCTTGGGTTCACTGCCCGGGTTTGAGCTGGTGATACCAATGAGGGAGCCACCCTTCTCTTCACAGAGAAGAGGAGGGGTATGGCCTGGCTAGATGGAGGTTTCTCCTTCAGGATATCTTCCACAAAATCCTGCTCAGGCACCGCCTCCTGAGTGGAAATTTTGAAGTATTCAGCTGCTTTTTTCAACATGGAGTTGAATGCCATTTGGTCATCCACAGGAGAGGCCTGGCGAGCCGGGGTGGACGGAGGAGAATCCAGGCACGAAACATCAGAGTCCTGATCTTGCTGTGTCCATGGGTCTAGACCTTCCTGCTGGGTTTCCTCCCAGTTATCTGGAGATTAGGGTCCATTCGAGCCCTTTTCGGTGGAGGATGGTCAGGAAACCCGATAATCCTCCCCAGCCGATCCATACACCCTTCAAACTTCTCTGTAGTCCATTTGGAGGACCCAAACAGGCCTGCAGGTGGAGAAACTACGGTTTCCGCCCAACTGACTCGAAGAGTCATTTAGGGTGTCTGAGAGAGGCTCCTGGCTATGTTCGTAAGTGTCGTAAGAATCGGGATCCCAATCCGCATCTGAAACTTTTTCTGCAGCTTGTCCCATAACTTTGGACGGAACCGGGGTAAGACCCACCACTGCTGTAATTCTTCCGATGCCGTCTTCGATAGTCGCCGAATCGGCGTGAGACAAAGGCTCCGATGGTTTACTGGCAAGAAAACTACCTTCCGTGGCGCTAGAGGGCTTAGCGGTCAGTTTTTCAGGTAGAGGCCTAGCCGTAGTTTTCGGGCCTACTGCAGCCTTTAAGACCATCAAAGCGCCGGACATCCGCGCTTCAACGTTTGCAGTTTTTGGAGTAGCGCCCTTGTTTGATTTGGATTGTCCAGTCGCAAGACGCTGCTGCGGATGCAGGGAAGGCTTTGGATCGGAACGATCCAAGGAAACCGGCGAAGTTTTCGCCGGCCCTGTTGGCGCTTTCACCTTTTTCGACGAAGATGTTAAAATCGGTATAGGGGTTGTGTGCTTAGTGCGATGCGCTAGTACGCCCCTGTCGCTGGGTGTTGTCCCTGTAGCGAGACCAGAGTCAGGCCTTAAAGGGTCGGGGACGGGCATAGCGGACCTAGAAGCGTCCGCCTCAAGCTATATATTTTTTTTTTTTTTAGATATTTATTTATAATATATACAACATATACAACATATACAACATATCAGCCACAACAATATTACAGAAACCAAGTTATAAACAAGAGGAAAAACAAAGAACCAACTTAAAAGAAGTCAATAAACACGTTCCAAATCTTCTCATATGTCGACATTTTACATTTCAATCTGTAAATAAATTTCTCCGTCTGTGACGGGCATTGCATTTCCTGGATCCACTCCTCATAGGAAGGAGATTCCCGCCCTTTCCACCCGCGGAGAATCAACCTCTTGGCCACAATAAATGCACGAAAAATCCACTTCTTGTGGGCTGAGCTGACATCACCCAACCCGGAATCATCACCCAGGATTACCGTCCTAAAATCTAGGACCGGCCCACCTCCTGCAATCCTGTCACACACATTACAAACTTCACGCCTCAAGCTATATAACATCCGCAACAGATGTTTGGTCATCCGAAGTACCCCCGTCACTCTCAGCGGGTGTGGCGGTGGGGGAAGAGGGTTCCACCCGCGACATACCGTACGTGGCCCACTGCTTTACACGGTACTAAAGGATTTTGTTCCGAAGGAGTTTGCAGGCCGCACACTGCTTTTTGTCATGCTCTAGGGTGAGACAGGCGTTACACGTCTTTTGTTCGTCCTTCCATGGATATCTAACCCTACACTTAGGGCAGAATCTAAAAGGAGTCCTTTCCATAGCTAAAGGGAAGGATGACCAGACCAAAAGGGAAAAAAGGGGAAAGGAGGAAAGACATACCGACAATATGGCCACTCCGACCCCACTCTCCCTACTGTATAGGTCGGCCGTAAGGCCCGACCACGTGGAAAATCCAGCCGCCGTATTTTAGGCGCCGAAATCCACAGCCGTAGACGAATCCCATGTAGACTTAAGTGACTTAACGGGGAATAACCGACAATTTGGTGAGATAAACAATGTCTCTAGTAAGAGCTCCGCTATAGGGCGACCATTTATCTGGGTGGAAAAAAACGATCTGAGGGACCTCGGCGCGTGAGGGATTTTGGGTACACTACACGTCACGATAGGGATAGTGTTATGGACATGCCTATGCCGACGTCCCCTTTCGGTCCCCGAAAGACAAGATGCAATACTCCGCGGTTACCACTGGATGTCGGACCATATGCACAGCATGTGATTCGAAGATGATTAACAAGCATCAGAAATAAGTTATACCTAAAAAAGTTTACAATCAGAAAATCATTTAACAAAAACTAAAAATGTACCCCATTGTATTAACTTCCATATAATGTGGCATTTCATTAAAAATACTTTACATATTGAGATGGTACCTGCCCTTATGGTTATGTCCTTTTCATAACGATGTCAATAACTCAAAGCAATTGGTTAAAGACAGCCGTATCGGACTGCAGACTGTGCATGTGCATATTCCATGGTGTATAAAATTGCCATCAGACCAACGCTTTTTAATATAACATGGCACACGATTTAATGTACATATCCCATAATCACAATGTTCAGCTCCACGCGGATTTGCTGGAGAGTGAAAATGCCAACTTCTTCACTGCTACATGAACAGAGTTCAAAACCTTAATGCAGGAGTTTCCAATCATAACAATTTAAGGTTCACCTGTTAAGAAAAACAGGGGTGAACATATAAACAGCTTCCTGAACAGAACAGAATACTGCAAGAGGTTGTTTGGTGCTTTATGGACCTTTTTCAGACATTGATTTTCGACAAAATGAGTTACAATAGTTCCGTTCCAGGGGTGAAGTTACAGAAATGGAATCTACAGGAAATCTCCTTAAAGGAAGACCTGAATTTCTAAACTTCCTTGTGTAACAGGCCATCCCAGGCAGCATAAAGTAAAACTTCTGCATTCAAAGTTACAAAGATCTTAAATCTGATACAGAGGGGAACATGTGACCTAATGACTTCTAAGAACCGACATTTAGATGTTCCAACTTACTGGCTGCCATTTTTGTTAGCAACTTAAATATATATGGGTCAGGCGCCAAAAAAAGAAAAAAAAGAAAATAAAAAAAGCAGTCCTGTTCAGCCGGCACAAGCGGTATTTGAGTCGGGAGTGCTTGAAGGAGAGGGAAACAGATGACTGCAGCTCATAGCAGAGGAGGTCATTTAGCTTGACACAGTTTTTCGTTCCATCATGATTACAATGGTTTTTCGCTTTGTCTAGACTAGGCGTGGAGTACAGGAGAAATTCTTTCCATGCATTTAAACTAAAATTACTCATGGTTTCTTACTCAAGATGTTCATTGCTTATGTGAGAGTTTTATTGTTAGGAGTGATGGCCTGTTATGTTGTTTTAGGTTATATTTGCCTTTATCGCCGCTTGTCTAATAATCGCACCTGCTTTTGGGAAATAATGGTTAACATTCAGTGCTCGAGATACGTTTTTGAGGTGGCAGTATTTTAATCCCCATTTTTAAACGTTGAGTGTAAATGCTAGTTCAAGGGAGTAAATTGAACTTTTCTCCTTTGCAATAGAGTAAAAAGTATGTGACATCCAGGTGATGCAGGAAAAAAAGTTAAAACTGCATTTTAAGTCATTAGCCTGCAGCAGTCGTCATCTTTGTAATCGAAAACAACAAGTTACTTTCTTACCTGGTAACGTTCTTTCGATGGGATGTTCCGACGACGTATTCCATATCTATGGCAGGTAATCACCACAGATGTGCTGCTTTGGAAAAAAGTTCGGCGTCTGCGTCCTGCGTCGATACGCTGTCCTTGAGGGCGTCGTCGAGCCGACGTCACCGGATGTTATAAGTAGGATGCACGTAGCCTCAGTTGTTTTTTTTCCAGAACGTGTGGCACCAATCTTCTGCCAGTAGGACTACAGAAAGCCATCGAAAGAACGTTACCAGGTAAGAAAGTAACTTGTTCTTCGAAGGGATTGGTTCCTCCGACGTCTTCCACATCTATGACAGACGCCCAAAGCAGTACCAACGTAAGGAGGTAGGAAAAGAATTTAGAATGCCCAATTAAATTGCAGAATAGAGGACCGCCTTGCCAAATGCCAAATCTTGCCCATGGATAGATTGCAAGGAGTATTGTTTGACAAAAGTATGGACAGAGGCCCATAAGTGTGGCTGCTTCACAAATGTTACGAATGGGAACACCCCTTTGCAAGGCAGTAGAGGCAGCCACACCGGAGGGTCCTTACCCACCAAGCGGTAGCATTCAGAAATTGTCCAGATAATCCATCTAGACAGTCTGTTTAGTAACAGCTTGTCCCAAACGCCTTCCAGCGTATCCTACAAAGAGCTGATCATCCACTCTGACCCGGGGCATGTGTGAGATGTAGAAATTTAAAGCTCTCCTAGGATCCAACCTATGGAGCCTCTCCTCTTCCTTACCAGGATGCGGAGGAGGATAGTACGCTGGAAGAACAACCTTCTGGCTTAAATGAAATTCCGAGACAACCTTCGGAAGAAAAGACGGACGAACCCTAAGGACAACCCTGTCCTTACGAAACACTGAAGGGTGGCTTAACGGAAAGTGCCTGCAACTCACTGACTCTGCGAACGGAAGTGACTGCAACTAAAAATACAGTTTTCAAGGCCAACAGTCTCAAAAGACAAGAATGTAAAGGCTCAAACGGAGCTCCCATTAGGAATTTTAGAACCAGGTTTAAATCTCAACAGGGCACCTGGAAAGGTGACACTGGGAATACATTAGTGAGCCCTTTCAGAAACTGAGAAATCAAAAAGGAATTTTAAAATAAGAACACTCCTCAGACGAGCACTTAAATATGGACAGTGCAGCCAGGTAACCTTCAATGGTACCCACTTGCAGGCCCTTGTGGGCTAACAAAAGCAAAAAAGACCACAGGAATGGCACATGAAAAAGGATCCACATTGTTAACCCTGCACCATTCGCAGAACTTTCTCCAACGGCAATGGAACAGGGACTTTGTTGCAGGCCTTGTGGAGTCCCCCAAAGGGCAAAGATCTCCAGGAGAATCTCCTGAGCCAGCTCCTACTCGTGAGAGAGCATGCTCTGCCTGCTCAGAGCGTCCGCCGCTGCGTTTTCGTCTCCAGCCAGATGAACTGCTGAGATAGATCGAAATTTCCTGCTGGATGACCCAGAACCAGAGCTGCATCGCCTCTCTGCACAGAGGGAGAGACCCTGCCCCCCCCGCCCTTTTTGTTGAGGTAGTGCATGGCCACTGTATTGTGCGTCAGAATCAGGACATTCTTCCCCCCAAAGACGGCAGAAAAGCCTTCAGGGCTAGCCTGACGGCCTTCAGCTCCAACAGATTGATATGGAGTCTGGACTCCGACGGAGACCAACGACTGTTGACTGTCAACTGGTTGGCATGAGCTCCCCATCCCATGAGGCAAGCATCCGTCAGGATTGTCACCTCCGGCCAGGGTAGCCAAATGGAGCCTCCCTTCATCAGATTGCATTCGACAGTCCACCAGAGAAGATCCTGGCCGACCGAGGGAGGCACCTGAACGGGATCCGACATCCTGCCGGAGGACTGTGACCACGGTATCTCGAGAGCCCACTGCAGAGATCTGATCCGCAGCCTGGTCTCTGGCACCAGTAGAATGCAGGATGCCATGAGGCCGAGGAACCTCAAGAACTCGAACGCTGGGAGACTCTGGGCATGTGGAAACTTGTTCACCATCTGCAGAATATGATGAGCCCTCACCTGGGGAGGAAAACAGCCCCAGGGATGTGTCGAGCACTGCTCCGATGTACTGGAGCCGCTGGGTAGGTGTCAAGTGGGACTTCAAGTTGAGGGAGAAGCCCAGCTTCTGAAGGGAGTGGCAGGTGACTGACAGATGATCCAGGACTTGCTCGGGAGAGCGCGCCCTCATCAACCAATCGGGGTACACGTGAATCCCCCTTTCCTGAGATACGCTGCCACCACCACCATGAGCTTGGTGAAGACCCTAGGGGCGGAGGTCAATCCGAACGGCAGGACCCGAAACTGAAAGTGCAATTCGCCAACCGGGAAGCTCAGGTACTTCTTGTGCTCGGGATGAATCAGGACATGAAAGTAAGCATCCTTGAGGTCGAGAGGCACCAACCAGTCCTGAAGTTGAAGGGCCTGGAGGACTTGAGAAAGAGTTACCATCTTGAACTTGTCCTTCCTGAGGAGCTTGTTCAAACCACGCAAGTCCATGATGGGTCGCAATCCCCGGTCTTTTTTTGGAATCAAGAAATATGGGGAATACCATCCCTTGTTCCTCTCCGCTACAGGCACCAGTTCTATGGCGCCTTTCTCCAGCAGAGATTTAATTTCCTGCGCAAGGAGCGGATGCAGACTCTTCAAAGAGAGATTCCCTGGTGGATTGTCGTGAGGCATCTGCCGGAAAGGAAGACAGTAGCCGTGGGCTATGATCTCCAGAACCCACACATCTGAAGTAATGGCACACCATTCTACAAGATGCTGTGCCAGCCTTCCCAACTGGCGAACCATGGGACATGGCCTCATGACTGAGCTGAAGCGGCTGCGGCAGTGCCTGAGGTCAAAGAGGCAACTGCTGAGCGGCCTTGGCACCTCGAGTACCCTGTTTTCCACCGCTGGTACTCCTACGTTGGCCCCTTTGACTGGCTGCTCCCCTCGATCTACTAAAAGACGTAGTATCGAAAGGAATCTCCACTCCATTGCTGTGCCCCAGGACGAAAAAGGCAGAGGTTGGAGGACTGCAGCGTTCAATTACTTCGCTGCAGCCTTTGAGGTCTGCAATCTCACGAGGCTCTCGTCGGCCTTGCTGCCAAAAAGATGTACACCATCAAAGGGCATGTTGAGAAGCCGGGCTTGTACGTCAGGAGCAAACCCCGACTTCTGCAACCACGCAAATCTGCGTATCACGGTGCTCGCAGCCATGGACCGGCTGACACAGTCTGCCATGTCCAGACCCGACTGAACGGATTCACACATGGCATCCTTGCCATCCTGAACAAGGGCAAGAAAACCATCCCGTTCCTACCCTTCGGGATTATGTTCAGCCGCCAAAGACACACAATTCCACAGAGTGCGAGTGAAACGTGCTAAGGCACACACAGAGTTGGCTGCCTGTAAAGCCATACCCCCTGAAGAAAACACTTTCTTCGCCCAGCCATCAAAACGTTTGTCGTCCCTATCAGGAGGGATGGTAGGGTACAACGCCTGCTTTGCCTGGGCTGTAGCCGCCTGCACCACCAAACTCTCTGGAGTGGGGTGCGTCGTCAAGTAGCAGGGGTCGCTACTGGCTGGATGGTATTTTTTCAGCAACGACTTGCTCACTGCCGGGAGACTCTCCGGAGCAGTCCAAGTCGCCGCCAACCTTCTCTGTAAAGCGATATGAAATGGCAGCACCGGGTGGACCTTGGTCAAGGATATCTGTCAGTTCATCCTGCAGAAAATCCACTGGTGGCGCAGACCACCCCAAGTACTCCGTCACCCTCGACATGAGACGCCGGTATGAAGACTCGGCGTGCGTGCCAGGCTCAGGCCTACCGAACTCAACCTCCGGAGAGGTGGTCAGACGACTGGTGTCGTGCAAAGACTGATGCAGGTCTTCCAACTGGCTATGACCAGACAAGAGTTCGTCAGGAACCAAACCTTCATCAGACCCTTCATCCACCTCAGAGATGTAATCCAGAGGCTGGAATAAATCCATGGATGAAGGCACAGAAAAAGGTTCAAATACAGGCCTCACTGACTTCCTCGAAGTTTCCACCGATGCACGGGGCACCTCCGGTAAAGCCTCCACAAAAAGGCGTCGAGGGCTTCGACGGAATCTGCGTCGAGCGTGGCACCGATGGCTTCGACACAGTCCTCGAGGGCGGTGCTCCGAGCGTGTCCTTCCACGGACATGGTGCCGATGGCGTCGATGTCTTCTTAGAAGATCTCACAGGTTCCGCGGTCTCAAGGGCGTGGAGGACCGGGACCTGGAGCGGGCATGGCTAGAGCAATCCACCTTGTCCGATTGGGAACTCAAAAGGCTCCCGATGATCGCGCTGACCGGCCAAGCCCAAAAGTGTGCGAATGCATGTTCCCTACCGGCTTCTTTCAAAGGCGCGGACGGAACGGAGCCCTCCTACTGGAAAATCGCCATCATCTCCGTACTAAATGCATCCCATTCCGCATGGAAAGGAATGCTTGTTGGGACAAGCAACCCGTCATCTGGCGGAGTCCTCGGACGAGGAAGGCGACCGGTGACGGCGCTTCCGCGAGTGCCTCGAAGAGGCAGAGGAATGGCGGGACCCACTCCGGGACCAAGACCCCCTGGACTTACGCCGACGTCTCGGAGAGTCGCCCCTCAAATCATCGGTCGAAAGCCCAGCGGATTTCGACTTTCAGGGTTTGGAAACCCTACCTACAGTCAGCTTCTTCCACTCCCGCAAGGCCTTCGACGTTAACGACTGGCAATCGGCACGGTCATCGGTGGCGTGGTCCTCGCCGAGGCACCAGAGGCAGACGTGGTGTGGGTCCGTAAGTGACATCTTGGAACCGCAGTCCCGACACTTCTTGAATCCTGACCGCGGGGTAGAAGAAGACGAAGCCATGATATTTTTTTCACAAAACACCAAGTTCAAAGAACCGATAGAAGTAACAGAAGAACCGAGGCACGCCGAGATCTCCGAAGCGAACACGTTCGCGGACAAAACAGAACTGAGCCTACGGGCGTTGTGCGTCCTACTTATAACATCCAGTGATGTCGGCTCGACGGAGGCCCTAGAGGACAGCATATCGAGGTCATCGACGCAGGACGCTGAACATTTTTCCGTAGCAGCACAGCTGTGGTGATTACCTGTCATAGATGTGGAATACATCGGAGGAACCAATCCCTTCGAAGTAGGTTTGTCACAAATAACAGATAAAGCAGTGTGCAGTAGAACAAGCACCCTCCTGCAGATGGAAACAATACATCCTAACACTGTGCTTCCCTTGCATGCAAAAAGTAGGCATAAAATCAGCATAAACAAGTCAACCTGAGTATGAGCTATGCAGCCTTCCCTCACACAAACTGAAAAGGCGAATCAGGACAACAGCAATGCAAGCTTTCATCATGTGGAACATGTGAAGTGTGTGAATGCCAGGAAAAGCGAGTAGAATATTTCCACAAGTAGAACACAGACGGAATGTGTCTCCGCAGTAGAAGCTCCCTCACATAGAGCAAGTGTAATGTAGGGTTCAGGAGTGCAAACTCCCCTCCTAATATGGCAAAGGTATGCCATGACACTCAGTACACCATGCTTTCTTCACATAGAACAGGTACGTCTTGAGTCTCAACAGTGCAAGATTTCCACATATAGAACAGATAAGTCGTGGGTCACAACAGTAGAAGTGCACACCCCACACTGAACAGGTAAATGAAGGGTATCAGCAGTCCAATTTCTCATCACAGAGAACACGCAGAGCATGGGCCTCAGCTATTCAAGCTCCCCTCAAATATAATGGGTACAGCATAACCACAGCAGTCGGAGCGCCACCTACATAGAACAGGAACAGTTAACTGCATTTGCAGTGCAGACTCCTCACAAATAGAACTAATAAAGCATTGATAGAGACTAGCCCAAATATATAGGCTAACTCTGCTTCTGGAAACAGAAAATAGCCACATATTAGGAATTTAGTAAACTGTAATAAGAAGGAATTCAGCATTCGACCAAGAAATGATTTGGGTACCAATGCATAGCCACTATACTATTCTTTTACAAAGATTTGCACCTTTGATTCCTTCTGTATATATTTATATTTTTAAGAGCCAAACAAATCTTGTCACTTTCATGGAAAAGCAAAACAGGGCTTGTATTATGCATTTTAAGGTCTGCCATTTTAAGGTCTTGCTACTTCACGATATGCACTTGTGATGCAGAGGTCAGTGTGCAATGCAAACATCTATATCTAATGTCATGAAACGTTGGCTGGACTGCTTAAATCTTGCATCCATCAGGAGGTTGGTAAATGGACTAGTCATTAAAGCGAATAATGAATACAGTGCTTAGAAGTTGGAAAAACTCAACAAGCAAACAGGTGTCCACAAACGTGGAGCATTCCTGTCCCCTGCACACCAAATTATACTGTAACCCAGACAATATTTAAGAATATATCAATAATAAATGTAAGTTATACGTTCACTATGCTTTGTTCAATTATATCAACAAAATCATCAATATTGATATGAATAATTCTTTAACAGTATTTTTGTGCAACATTGTATTTTTCAATTATATTTTCAACATGAAATTCATGAATCCACAATTCATAGATCATATACTTCACACATTTCGGGATATTCCATCGGTTCCTCAGGAGCTATTATTTACAATTTTATTGTGCCGATTTTCACATTGCTTCCCAGTACTTCAAAACCAAATAGAGAATACACTTATTTAGTAAGATAATCCTTGAAAAAAAACTTTCTTCAACATTAACATGAACAGATCAATGTCTGTCATCGATTCTTTCCCTTAATATTCACCTGGTGTCACTCCGGAGAACACAGTCTAAGCCGTGGGGACTGTGTTTAAAAAATGCTCAGGCTTTCAGAGGTGTCCGGAAAGTCCAGCTATCCCTAGTGATTAAAGGCACAATATATCAAGAAATGTTTTAACTCATGCTGCCTAGTGTCCTGAATAAAATCTGAATTTTCTATAAACCTCACCTCAAACGGAGGAAGTCGGACTTAAATCCTTCTTCCTTGTCACAATTTCTCCCTTGTGGGTGGCTGATTCTATTTGGGGGAACAGAACAAACCACTGCCATGAGAAAATCAGGTCACCCCTAGGCAGTATTAAAAAAAAAAAAAACGGAATTGTGAAGATTTGTATAGTAATATGTAGTTATTACCTTACCCCGATCACCTCCCATAAAATGGAGAAAGTGTTGGTTCCCACGAAAGAAAGTTAATTCTATGTCAGGTTGTTCTTGCATACCTGATGGTTTAAAAGATTACACTCCATAAATCTCTGGTACATCCTCCCCTCCTTTCTGGCCTTCTATCAGATCTGATGATATGACGTGCTTATGTGGAATTCATGTGCCAATTAAAATTGTGAATTTCAAAATATTGTTGCGAATATGGTGTAACATGGATTGTCAAATTCCATGGAAACTTGGTTCTCATATTGGAATTTGAATCGGGTACTATTGATTGTTTTAATATTTTGCTTTGTGCACATTCAGACAATGAATCACAATTGTCTGACCTGGCAATGGAAGGATTTAACAGGCCCTGATGAAGGACAACAATGTCCGAAATGCATTGCACTTTTATACTTATGAATAGAATTGGTGAATAAATTATAAATGGTGTGAAGAAACACAGAATTGTTCAACTTGTCAAGAAACTTTCAAGCCACATAGTGGATATTGGGAGTGCAGCCCACACTGATCAGAGCCAAGGTCCTTTTCTTAATATTCCGGTGTGCTTTTCACAGAGGTACCTTTCTTACTGGGTTTGCACCCCGCACACAGACAAATTATTCTTGCTTTACTGAATTATAAATTGAAGCACGAGCTGTGCACACTCACCACTCCTCGGACTTGGTGATGATCAATTGCCTTACTTTGGCTGACCCTTGTATTGGGACATGTCAGGTAAACGCCTCTGGTGTTAGTCCGTTCTCTAGTGTGTCGTGCGAAAGTGTTCATGTCGGAAAAAGGGGTGGGGTAGTGGTTTTGAATAGCCTATGTGGTACGAAGGGGAAAAGGTGTTGAAAGAAGGGGGATACTGTGTCTCTCCAGTCGGTGTCCCATTCCCAGAGGACCCCCCTGACCCCCCACCCCCCCATCCAGGTGATCCTCCTTCACTGGTCCACCCCCAGGACCCAGGAACTGGATCCAATAGGGATTGCTGTGTCCTGGCCACCTGGATGACAGATCCCCTTCAGGTTTCTCACATCCGAGAAGTGCTTAGTATGTCTTTGAAGCAAAAATGCATAGGGAAGAACTGCAACCTTTCAGAAGTTGGTGCTCTAATAGTGTAGTGAAAAGCATGGACTTTTTTGGCCCATTCCTCACGACCAATTCCCTCCTCCAGAGCCAGGTTCCATTTATTCTTGATTTGCCCATTACTCAACAAAGAAAAGTGCTATCTACTAGTGAATTACCAGTGTAGATAATAACGATTTGATGGTGTTCTCCTTATTTGAGGCCAGACAACACTTCAGAAATATAACCTAATTGTGCATTATCTAGCAGTCCTTCAAGCAATTATTTGATGACATTGAGAACTTAAATCAAATTGCTCATTAAAAATACATGCTACTAAAAACACTGCAGCTTGGGCAGAGGCGTGGAGATGGGTACACAAAAGAGGACAAGGTAGGAGGAAAGGCATTGAGACCATGGACGGGTATATGGCTAACTGGTGCATAAGGAGAGGGCAAATTCAGCCCTGGGCACAGAAATAGAATAGTTGGGAGAATAGGGACTGCCCAAAGAACAGAGAAATCAGGTGCAGGAGGAAAGGCACTGCAGAAATGGGCATGTTTCAGTCTGCTGAACCTGAATATAGAGAGTGGACATGTTACTGATGCGTCACCTCTTTAAGTCTTTGTGGATGAGGGCAGCTTCTTTGTCTTGTAGGCTACATTTCATCCATTCTTCTGTAGTCAGGGGTCCACGAATTGGAGCATAATAGAAATCACGTACTCAAAAAGTGAGAAGGCACCGGGCAAGAAGCAACGCCCTTTATTACAGCTGGGTGATCACAAATCAAACAGAAGAGTGGATAGGCTCTGATCGAGAGGCGGAAATCTGAATGGAATACTAGTTTTACACCAAGAAATACAATGGTCGGAAATCCACTGAAACAGATTTCAATGTTTCTATATTTCCCAGGGATTGCATTGGTTCGTGGACATCAACTCCTTGACGATCATGTTGATTAGTGAAGCGTGATTGAAGCAGTTTCCCATAACAATGCCTCCCTGTGTGGTACCACATTTATTCACACCCCACCCCAGAACAGCTTGTTATTGCTGAAGTAACATTTGTGCTGACCGCCGGAATTTTAATACACTGCCATTGGTCGGCACCATTGAGAACGGAATACGAGACAACCTGCAGCTTGTGTGAAAGGGGACATACAAATGATACTTGTTAAATAATTACCTTGGTAGATACTTTGGAGGCTGGCCACCTCCCCATAGCTCAAGAACTTACTGTCCTATTGGTTCTCCCAGGAATGACAATCCGACCACTGTTCCTCTCCCACAGGTGCCTGCCGATGGGCATCGGCGGCCATGTGACTGGCACAATGGTGCAGAGCCACCCTCCACGCTGCCGTTTGGGGCGGCTACTTGGGCTGACCGAAGAAATGCAAATGCCCTACTGATGCACAACTTTTTCATCTAGGTTCAAATGATTTGTAAAACAGTGTCCTAAGTATTGCTTAAGTGCAGGGGAGAAACAAAGACCGTGGCACAAAGTTCAAGCTAATAAAAAAGAAGGACACACAGCTCTTCTTCAGACTCTCTGCTGACCCTCTTGCACCTTCCATCATCCCTGACTGCCTATCAGCCATCCAGTCCTGGTGTGCCTCGAATGATGTCTGCCACAACGCCCGAGATCCTTCCGATTGGGACCCCTGCTCCCTCATTTCCCCCCCTCACTATGACCTTCCTCCTTGGGTTCACCCCCACCTTCAACTGAAGGCAGAAACCTTGGAGTCATCTTCGACTCCTCTCACTCCTTCCTCCCTCCCTCCCTTACCCTCAGGAAAATGCCAAGAAGTCATCTATCAGCTCTTCCTTCTCAAAGGAATTCTACCTTTTCTCACTTTCCCTCAGAGGCCCAATGTGACTCAAGCCCCGTTTCTCTCTACACTGGACTACTGTAACATCATCCTCCTGAATCTTCCTTCTTCCACTCTTCGACCCCTTCAGCTTATCCAGAATAGGGCAGCAATACTTATCCTTGCTCTTAAACCCAGGGACTACATCTCTCCTGCACTAAAAAGTGTTCACTGTCTCCCGGTTGCTGCACTGATCCAATTCAAATCCCTTTGCGTCATCCACAAGGCTGTCTGGGCCCGGGCACCACACTATCTTCAACTTTTTCTCACAGCACTTACCCCCTCTTCCCTCTTCCTCTCTGCACTTGCACGTTCTGAATACTCACAAGGCTTGGTAGGTTCGTCCCTCTCCCCCCCTCTGCTCTTAATATTGTGTGTAATGTATTTCCCACCCTCCCTGCCTGCCTGCCCTGTGGGTGCTTTGAAACAGTATATTCTTATTGTATACGCACCCAACAAGCAAACAAATAAGGACCCTCGCATCCCCAGCACACCTCTTATACTGATTAGTCAATAATTACAGTATAACATACACACAAAAATGTATAGACGGTTTGTTCATAGTTATATGTATACCATCAAAGTATAACTTTATTTAATCAGAACCAAACATTATAAGCTCTATGCGTTCGGGTATCAAGACCCTTCGTCAGGAGCAATACAATTTAAAGTCATCCAAAATCCATACTGGATTTTCTGGAAATCAAAATATAGAATTACTTAATATCTTTCTAGCACATTATTATTATCAAAATAGTATATTTGACATTTTAAACCAAACATCTTGGCTCTCATATCATGTTGTAAGGACTCAACTGGATTTGCTTTAGAATACAATCCCATCTTATGAAAGGATTGCTGCAAGGCATATGTTGCCAGACTCTTAGGTAAACCCACACTGGGCTGCTGTCAATGTAACTAAAGAGAAGTGGAGAAGTAAGAAGGGAAATGTATTCATTTTTTCTAACAGAGTGAAGAGCCATGCTCTTTTGTAGAAGCCACACAGCCTTACCTATAAACCCCTCCTGAGAGACACGGTGGAAAGACCTTTTCTAAGTATACAATCAAAGTTTGTTCAAGTGGGTGCCTTGCTCAAATTGTGTCTTAAGGACATAGAATCTGGGGGAAATATACAAAAGAATAAGACAATCACCATATGGTGTGATCTTCCATTCACAATATCAACTAAACATATCTCCACCGACCTCTAGTCGCTACCCAACCACCCTTGCCCTGGTGTCATTGCTTAGATGACCATGTGTTACCTAATTCAGGGTAATACTAACGTACTGTATATATCCAGCGCAATATCTGTTCAATTGCACTTTTCTGTATATTTTTGTATCTATGTTAGATTTATATGTATACTGGATCTTGCATAACTGTGTTATTCTTTAACTTGTAAGCTTCACATTCTTCTTACCTTTGCGCCCTGTTACCCACGGGCTTGGTGCGCATAAAAAGTGAATAAAACAAACCATCAGTGGTCTTCTTTGTGATACTGGATATATTTGAAATTCACTGTAAAAGTATAATGGGGATACCTTACCCTTGATATAAACAGGCAAGGGGTGGTAGTCATGGGATGGGTTATGATGCACCCTGAGTGGTAAGCCACTCAGATCTCAGTGAATCCACACCGTTTCTTGATCAGGGGAATTACCCAGAAAATTGAAACAATTAGCCCATGGTCTGGTGAATACCAAAGATAATTGATAACAAAACAATTAGCCCATGGTAAGGGCCCTATACTGCAGTGGTTGCTAATAGTGCAAAAAGTAAAAAACTGCTGACTGACCGGCATATTCCTCACTTACCAGAGTTTCCTCTTGTGGGTGATCTAGGCGGATGGAATCCGGGTACTGCGCTAGGCGAGCTCCCAAACTCCATAGTCACCATTTTAAGATAGCCGTGATCGGACGTTTGACATCATCCGTCAAAGCATGGTGAGGTCATTAAGCTCTGTAAACAAGCGCTGAGGCGCTACGGAAGTAATGACATTGCTACCATCCTTAGAGGAAATGAACATTAAGTATACTTCACACGGATGGTCCAAGTGTTAAAGCATTATAAATGAAGGCAATATTCAAATAATCATTGTTTGTATTTTTTCGGCATCCTACATGGGAACTCCATAGTCGCCATTTTAAGATGGCCGTAATCGGCCATCTGACATCACGTCAAAGCATGATGAGGTCATTGCAAAATCTAAACAAGCGCAGAGGCGCTACGTGACTAACAGCATTATGGAGATTAGATGGGATGGATTCAAGTATACTTCCCACATGATGGCGCAAACACGGAAGGATTATATAAATGAAGGCAATATTCAAACAATTTGTTTGTGCTTTTTCTGCATCCTTCATGGGACTCAAAAGTGTAATAATGAATGCAAGGCCAAAATGTTATCTCGCTGCCACACTGTGCTTTTATGAGGACACCGCCCAATCCCCTTATCATTGGCATCGACTATTTCATACTTATGGGCCCAGGTTTCAAACATACCACAGGTACATGCAGGATTAAGATTATTGTTGGGCATGTCACACTCCGTCCAGCATTGCCCAAACAAGTTTTACTTGGGATCGCTCTTCAAAAGGTTCCATCATATGGCTGTTTTTTCCTGCAAAGTTTACTACAAATTTAGCATAATACTCCACCAGCCACAAGAACGACAGGAGCTGGTACTGGTCCACCAGTACTGCAGTCACCAACATCAAGTTTAGCACGTTCTTATTATGCTTTATAGACAAGCCAAAAGCAGGGATCCCAACTCTCTGGATTGGGTAAACACAAAACTAACCAATATAAGAAGAAATATCCACCAGAGATCTTAATTTCACAAAAGTATCAAAAACATGTTTTAATTAATCCAAAATGTTGATTGAATCTAGAAAGAGATCTAAGAACTATAAATTAATGCAGGAAAAAAGAGAAATAAAAACAATGTTTTCTCTTAAGACCATAATGAAAAGAATTTTTCAATACAGTCAACTAACCGTACCCATGTCTACATCCACCATACACAATCATAGACATTCATATATAACAGTATAAATCAAACCAAAACCAATTACTTTATCAACTCCAAAAACCAATACCTTGAATGGTTATTTGGCGGTGCAATATGCAAAAGAGAGCAAAAATGTGTCAGGTGAACACCATCCTCGTGCTACCCCATTTGTTTGCTTTGAAACGAAATTCTTGTTATTTTTTTGTTTCTCTTTTTCTTGGTTCCTGGTAGTAATTTGTGTCAGCTCTGCCTGGAGACTCACTGCGCACTCGGCCCCTGGTTGTCTTTCCCGCTTCCCCTTTTCACCGCCTCCCCTCTCTCCCATCCCATCCTCCTCCCGTCGATTGGTCTGTGCAGCCTTTGCAAAACCAGAAGCTAGCTCCTGTTCTGTTTGAGTACACCTGTGCAGCTGAGGCCCTAAGCCCACCCATTACCACCGGATTGGTCCCACGTCCCCATTTCAGACACCTCACACCAAGGAAGCCTATGCCCCGGGCATTCCTTGGTTAAGGGCCCGAGGCAAATGGCAGCTCCCACAGAAGCAGGGGAAGCAGGCAGCCACCACTGTCCAAAAGGAAACCTTCCCAACTGCCACACTAACCCAGTACCTCTCATCCACATTTATTAACCCCAATTCAAAGTCCAACTCTCCTTGCCACTTTATGCTTAAGGTGCAGGTGAGTTGTGCTTTGCCACCTAGTGCCCCCTGTTGCTGAGGCACGCTTAGTTTGAATTCTCTCCAAGCATCAGCCCATCAGTCCCCAGTGCTACCCCACCCCTGTCCCCCCTCCCCCATTACCTGCATCAGTGGTTGCCAAGGCATAATCCCACCACCGGCCGTAACTGGCCCAGAGCCCCTATAAGGCTCATCGTACTAGGGCAGACCGCTGCCCATTGGGGCCCATGTGGCGGTGGACCCGAGGCAGAGGACGGCTCCTAACATTGTCTGCACGTGTCAGAGGGGGAAGCAGGCAGTCATCAACTAGTGTCAAATAAGAATGTAGGCACAGTACTAGTACTAACAGCTAAGACATCCTCCATCTCATCTTTTAAACCACCCCCACTTGCAATAATAAAACCAACCTCTCACCACAAACACACGAGACATCCTTCTGGAAAGCGATCCTAAATCCAATCTCATTTCACCGGCTACTGTATTGTGAAACCTAGGCCTTTTTCCCACTATCCAGGAAACTCAAATCTAGGTGTGTTTTCTGATGACTGCCATGTTGTGAAACCTAGGCCGTTTCCTGCATACTAGGAAACTTCCAGTAACCCAGTGAAAACAATTGACTATAGCTGGGCCCTCCTCCCCCCAAATTAACCTGAAACCCAGGTCAGGTCATCTCTCCCATGATCAATCACCAACTGCACTTAGACCCTTCATTCACAGGAAAGAGGAACACCTAGATGCTAACCCACAACTTGGGAAGCACCCCACCCCGGCACCCCAGTGAAACACCCACACCCCTAGAATCATATCAAGCCTGGACCCGCCCCTACCACTGCCAACTCATTCCTACTACAGAATAAAAACACCTTAGTCAATCCCCCCCCCCCCAACAGCAGCCCCCCCACTATCACAACCACCTCCGGATTATAACCCATGTACAAAGTCACAAGGACACTGCGAGTGCATCATTATACCTATAATCACAATGCAAAAAGATAAGAATGGCCACACTCCAAACCCTGCGAGGTCCTACAGGCGGCTACTGCCCCTGTAACCCCACACTCTAAACCAATTTACCACTAGGCACTTCAACATTCCACGACACAGAACAAAGCCAAAGAAAAACTGAAGGAACAAAACGAATGGAACCACACCCTCTTCCAAAAGAAACTGCCACAAATACAGAACAAATTCCTACAAACACTGCGGTCAACAGAACAAACATCATGAGAAGAGAAGTCCCTATATCCAATATAGTACCCCGCTACTGACCACACACGACAACACCTCAATGCCACAGACATGGCTAGGCACGCCGAGAACATACTGGAACCACATAGAAAAGAAAGAGAAACAAACGAAACCAACGCCTGCATTCCTTATATCACAAAACCAGGAGGAGGAGGAAGAGGAGGAGGAAGAGAAGGAGGAAGAGAAGGAGGAAGAGAAGGAGGAAGAGAAGGAGAAGGAGGAGGAGAAATCAGCAACCCAATAATTAATTTAACATACCGTTTCAACGACAAAGTAGACCCCAGAGAACACCCATCACATCCTCACAGCAACATGGAAGCAGAACAAGCGCAAGACAAAACCAATATTAAAAAATAAACCAAACCACATCGAAAGAATCCACTGCAACCAAATCAACTCAAGATCAATGTCTAAACATGCCACAGAGATTTACGACCTACTGTGCAACGGAGGTATCAACATCCTATTCATAAAAGAAACATGGCTAGACAACAAATACAAAAATCACACTACACAACTGCCTCCCTAACAACTTGTGCTTACAGGCAAACAGGAAAGACAAAAAAGGAGGAGGAGAACTTGCAATAGCATTCAAGGAGCGCCTACACATTAAAACGGATGAACCACTAAACATCAAAAACTGAATCCCTAATCCTTCACCTGACAGCGAACCCAAAAACAAACCTCAAATTAGTTCTAGTTTTCAGACCGTCGACATAGGATGCGACTTTCGTGGATACTTTCACAGAAGCCATCACTGACCTAGGTATCGAGCAGGAACACCTGATAATCCTCAGGGACTTCCAACATCTGGTTTGAGGAAGAAACCGCCAACTCACAAAATTACTAGCCAAACAACTGAAGACAATGGAACTACATCAGTTGGTCAAAGGAGCAACACACATGGTGGGACACACTTCGGCGCCATCTTTGCCAACACAAACCTCATCACCACGACACCACCAATACAGATCCTCTGGAGCGATCACCTCATCATTCCATTTGTGATCATGCTATGTATGAAAGCAGCCGAACAACCCAACAAACTGCCAGCGATCATGAAAAGAAATTGGAGAACCATCAAAGCTAGCAACTTAGTAGAACAACTCGAAATCACAAATCCACCAACCACAAACCTGAAGAAAGTCGACCTTGACAGGAAAACAGAACTATTTCATAAATGGATCACAGGAACAATCGACAATCTCCAAGAAAAAAACCTTTCACCCCATCATCACGCAAGACAGCAATGGCAAAACGGTTTAATCGCTCCTCAGTGCCATGAAAAGGAAAAACAAGAAGCGCGAACTAGAAGCTAGAATGAAGACAAACATACGACCAGGCCAAAAATCACAATTTCAACGTCAAATCCATTCATACAAAAAGGAAATCCATAAGGCCAAATTGAAATACTACAACAACCGAATCACTGAAGCCACAAACACCCAAAAAGAACTGTTTAATATCATTAACGAAATGAGAAACCCCCTTGGCTCCAACAACATACCGGTACCCTCACTGAAACTATGCAATGACCTTGCAGAGCACTTTATAAACAAAATCAGCACTATCAACCAAATCATGCTAAGCAGACCGGTCAACCAAAACACAACCCACCCTCCAAACCGAGCATAGTCTGAACAAACTCCAAATGTTGCCTCCAAATATCAGCGGAGACATTTGTCAAGTTGGAAAGAAACAGCAACAAAGCAGGCTTCCCCATGGACCCCTGCCCTCCAGACATATACAAACCAATCCTCACACAAGGTACACCCCCTGGAATACTACAGACACCTCTTCAACTTATCCCTCTCAACAGGAAACTATACAATCTTTCAAATCAGCGTACATCAAACCACTCCTCAAGGAAGCAGCAGGCAACGTGGAAGACCTTTCCAACTACAGATCCATCTCAAACATCCCCTACCCAGCAAAACTACTCAAAACCTACATCTATAGCATGATACAAGAAGACATAGAAAAACATCAACTGAAGGACCAGGCACAAGTCGGCTTCAGACCAATGAGAGGAACGGAAACAGAACTCCACTCAATCTGGGACGACCTAAAGACAAATGCAGACTCCAATACAACCTCAGCTCTGATACTTCTAGACCTCTCTGCAGAATTTGACACAGTCCACCAGGACATCCTCATCAAGAGACAGGAAGAAATAGGAATAACTGACCTAGCCCTACTCTGAATTAAATCATTCCTAACAGATAGAACAGAAACCAACTTGACTAAATTTGCAAATCCACTCCAAGGGAAACCACCTGTGGAAAACCACAAGAATCATCCTCATCTCCACTGCTCTTCAACATCTACCTGACTCCACTAATCAAGCTCATTAAAAGACACGGCTTTGCCGTGACCAGCGGTGCCACCAACGTGGCTGCTCTACTTCTGATGGCCGCAGCTAAAGCCCATCAGAAAGTTTAGATTTAGCGTTGCCTTGAGAGCACTGAAGAGCCCCAGCTCCTCTCCATGTGTCGGAAGGCATGGGGAACAGAATGTGCTAACTTAGCATCGGCAGCCCGGTACCCACCCGGGGAGCAGTGGCGGAGGACTTGAGCAGGACGCAGATGCGACAGCCATCCAAGATGGCGGAGGGTGGGAGCAGATAGCTGGTGTCTACAGCTGCCGGCCCGCCGTAATCAGCTTTATCTGGGTGCCCCCCCCCCATCCTCATGAACCCAATCTCAAAGTGTGCATCTGAAAGCAGAGCTATCCCCCGCTCCCCCACTCCTGCCCTGCCCAGCAGTTCTCTGTATAAGCACTTGGAAGTACATCCGGTGTGTGGACTAGCGACCGGCTGGGGAACTGTCCCAGCGAATTGGAAACTAAGCAGTAAGCGGTGTCACTGCCTTCATGTGCCCAAGGTGTCCGCCACAGCCTGTGAAGCGCTGGGCCCCCCGGATTCCAGCTTTGCCCGGCAGCCTCTCCCCGACAGGTCCACGCTCAGCTCAGAGCAGCTTGCAGCCTGCGGCTCCCTCATGGTGATTTGATTGATTTGATTTTTTTGCATTTGTAGAGCGCACATAACGAACTCAATCGTATATTGGCGCAGATGGTGTAAACTGGGTGTAGATGATGTAACTAAATTTAGGGTCCCCAAAAAAAAGGGGGTCATCTACCGAAAGAGAAAAGTTTTCAGTGCTCGGCGAAATTGCAGGAGAGAACTCATGGTCCTAAACTTTAGCGGTAATGAGTTCCACAGCCTGGGGCCAAAGACAGCAAATCTTCTGTCACCTCGGAATGTATAGGTAGAGAGGAATGATCAGGAGGTGGCTATTGCTAGAGCGTAGTTGTCTCACAGGATGGTATGGTTGAATTAGCTCCCTTAAATACAGAGGGGCGATGCCATTCACGCATTTGAAGACAATACAGGCCGTCTTAAATTTGATGCGGTCAGCAATTGAGAGCCAATGTAGCTCCCTACGATATGGAGACACAAACAGATTTATGTAATTAAAAAAATCAATCTAACAGCCGCATTCTGAGCTCTCTGGAGCCGCTGAAGCTGTTTGGAAGGGATGCCTAGCAGTTGACAATTACAGTAGTTAAGATGGCCACTAGTTAGTGCCCTGCCTACAGAAGCATGATCCTCTTTAGGGATGTAAGGAAGTGCCTGACGTAGTAGTCTCAAAACAAAATGGACTGCTTTGGTCTTTGCTCCTACCTGTGTTTCACTGCCAAGATCTTCTTGCCACATGCATCCCAAATTTTTAATCTTTGATAGGAATTTCAAGCTTTTTCCCAGCAATGTTGGAACAGGCAGTTTCTTAGCAGTCGTCAGCAAATGCTTAGGGCCGAACAATAGAAGTTGTGTCTTGGCAGCATTAAGCTGTAAGTAGTTATTTGACATCCAGTTGCTCACTTCTACCAGACATTGCTCCAATTTGCTGAATGCTTCCTGAAAATTAGTAATTCATACAAATATTTGCGTGCCATCAGCATAAGAATGGACATCCAGTCCATAGCGTCTTAAGATTTCCAGAAGAGGTCGGATAAACAAATTAAATAGCAATGGAGACAGGGAAGATCCCTGGGGGACTCCACAGCTCAGATGGATGAGATCTGACAGGAACTCTCCCAATCTCACACGCTGCTGGTGATTGGTCAAGAAGGACCTAAACCAGTTTAATGCTGCAGCGGAGACTCTTGCTACCTCCTGTAGTCGTTCCAGGAGAATATCATGATTTACAATATCAAAGGCCGCGGACAAGTCCAGCATTACCAGGAGTGTGAGCTCCCCTTGATCCGCGGCCTTCAGCAGTTCATCTTGTACAACTAGGCGGACGATCTCCGTTCCATATTTTGGTCGGAATCCTGACTAGAATTTATCTAATAGTAGTTCCTGTTTGACAAACTCCTGAAGTTGATTAGTGAACACCTTCTCGAGAATCTTTGCTGGCCATGAGAGACCTGCAATAGGCCGATAGTTTTGTAGCACCTCTGCGTCCAATTAAGGTTTTTTCAGCAGGGGTGAGACTATGGAAAGCTTTAGGCTTTCCGGAACAATCCTAGTCAGCAGAGATTTATTAACGGAATTGGTAATAAATGGGGTTGGCTCGAGTGCCAATTTGTTTGCTACATAAGCTGGTAAGGGAGAGAGAGTCAGATCTGATAATCACTAATGCTGCTTTAAAGTTATTTGTTAATATATTTTTGCATTGGGAGAGTTGCAGTAGTGGTTTAAAAATATGCTAATTTCTAATTTTATTTAGTGCCCTTAGCGTAATATTACCCAGAGAATTATCCAGAGCTTTCAATTCAGTGGTACTATATACAAGGTGAGTCATCCTATAGATTAATCCTTAAGTAGGCTTGGTATGCAGGTATTACAACAATGAAATACCTGATGTATGCTGTAACTGGCACCGGTTCCTGCCGACTGCAGACCAGGCAGAAACATGGAGGATCTCCGGAACTAGCTTCCTGCCTTCTGCACAGCAGGCTCCTCTTCATGGCTCAGCATCAAAACATTGGACCCTCCCTGCAGCCCCTATACGGGCATTTTGACTCTGAAGCTTGTGAACCCTCACCCTCTTTTGGCAGAGGCTACACTTTTGGGCAATGTTCTTGGTGGTGGCGAGCTGCGCAACAGGCTGGGGAGGGCAGGCTCTACGGCTAATTGGGGCAGAAACTGGGCGCCCCGAGGCAGGAGGACATCTTTGAAGAGGGACCTGCACCCCGCCCCCCCATCGAACGGCACCAGTTAACGGGGGAAGTCATCCTCGTGACTCCAGGTGAGAAGTGGTGGTCCCTCAGCTCACTGGGGGTGGAAGAGGGTGTCGTGGAGAACTCTGGAAAGTTGCTGAGCGGAGGTCGTGTGGCGAGGAGCCCAGCCTGGTGCAGAAAGGTGGAAACTCCGCTGGAAGCACATCCACCCCACCCCAACTGCCCCCCCCCCAGGAGCTAGGTCTCAGAGAAACTCTTGGCCACAAGCTGTGCACACCAGAGGGTGCCCAGGATTGCTCATCAACATGGCTAAGCATGTAAAAGCCCAGAAAAGTGGGCCCATCACCACTATGCTACTCCCGGCCGAGAAAGGGAAGAGACAGGAGCCAGCGAAGTCCCCAACTGAGGCGTCCCCCACCAAAGATGATATCCAGGCATTCATGCACCATATTAAAGCGGAATTCCGCACCTGTATGACCAAGTTAACATCCAAAATTGAACATACAGACCAAAGAGTCACAGAGCTGGAGCAAAGACTGGGGGACCTGGAGGATCATTCACGGGAACAGGCGGCCTCCCACTAGAAGTCCAAGAAAAGATCTGCTCCGTGACGAACCAAAAGGAGATCCTGGAATACAAGCAGGAGGATCTAGAAAACAGGGCCCAGAGAAATAACCTCTGTATTAGAGGAATCCCGTCATCTGTCCAAGACCGAGATCTGTCTGAATACGTGGGAGAGCTGTTCCAATCCCTTCTCCCACATCTGGAGAAGCCACAGCTGCAGCTGCAGCTTTATTGTACCCAGAGGCTGCGCCCGCGAAGAGGTCTAGACCTGTACAATTCGCCAAACATTACCATGGTCCCTTTTTATATCACGAAACAGAAGATCCTTTCGGCAGGCTGCTCCCAAGGGGATCGGACATTCCAAGGCTGCCCCCTGCAGATCTATCTAGACTTGGCGACAGCGACAGCGACGATGCAAAATCAGAGATCCGTTTGTCCCCCGATACTCTTCCTCCAGGATCAGAAGATCAGTTACGGCTGGTTGTTCCCCACGGCGGTGCAATTCTCATACAAAGGGGTGGCCCGATCAATTGCATGCTTCTTAAACCTTCCTCGCCAGGGGAGATGGGTGGTGGTTCACCCTGGGACGCTCGAACAGACACGGAAGATCCTGCACCGAAGGAAAAGCGACTGGTGTGGTCTGAGGTCAAGAAGGGCCAAAATCCCAACAAGCTACCCTCACACTCCTGAAGGACAGGTGTCGAGTGTTACAGGGGCGTAGCTCAAAAGGTGCCGGAAAATATGGCAGATAAAAGAATTTTAAAGAACAGAACACTAGATGGCAAGATGGGCTGAACTTGGTCCAAGCCTATCCCAAGGCGGATGACATCAAGGATCCCTTGGAATACCACTTGGCAGTTGGACAGTTTGGAGTCCATGGTTAGGACTCGTCCACACATTTCAAAGTTGGTTTTGAGATATAAAGTTAAAACCTTGGTTGGAGCTCGACCACAGCTCTCTGCAGTCTTGGGATGGCAACCGCCGCTAACCTGACCCCGCCTGCCCCACCCCACCCCCAATGGAATCGAGAACCCGGAAACGCCCCACCAGCTCCTGAACTTTGTTTCGCTAAACATCAGAGGCCGGAATTCCCCCAATGAAAAGGAAATCTATCTTAAAGCGTTTGAAGTACTTGGATGGAACCGTAGCTTTCCTACAGGAGACCCATCTTCTCCCGGAAGACTTCTCTCACCTTCGGTGCAGAGACTTACCACTACACTACAATATTTGGCCTCGGGAGGCGCTAAATAAAAGGGGCTGGACATGATCAAAGATCCGGAAGGCCAATTCATCGGAATAAAGGGCCTGCTCTATGGTCAGTTGTATTCCCTAGTGGGTGTCTATGCATGAAATGAGGTCGAGGAGCTCTTTCTTGAGGCCCTGATGGCTTCTCTGCTTCTCTTTCTAGAACGCCAAATAGGTTGTGGGGGGGGATTTCAATGGGGTCCCTGACTCAGACGAAGACAGAACCACTACTCCGTCCCCCAAGGATTTTTAGCTGCCTCCGAGTATCCTGCATCTCTTTAGATCACGGGGGGTGGTTGATACCTGGCGGGTCCTGCACCCGGACGAGAGGGACCACGTTCAGCGCTCTTCATCTAGAATTGATTTGATCCTGGTCTCTCCCCAAACTACTGTCCTTTACAAATAAGGTGGTGATCACCCCCAAAGGTGCTCATGGACCATGCCCTGGTATGCCTGCAAATCAGGACCTGGAACCTGGCCCCCGGGGCCCAGACCACAGTGGCCGTTATACGACCCAATTTTGCATGACTTGGCCTTACAGGATGAGGTAGCCACAGCGATCAAACACTACTTCCAAGAGAATCTATCAGAACTCACTTCCCCGGCAATTACCTAGGACGCCATGAAGGCGGTCATTAGGGGTATACTGATCTCACATTCAGCAGCCTACCGCAGACGAAAGAAACAGGCAAGGGAATATCGGAGCTTGAGAGCAAATACAAACAGGGTTGGTCACCTAAAGCTCATTCTGCCCTTCATATTGGCTTTACGCAGAGGAGACGACACGTTGCCCCCAACAGTGGTGAAACGGGGCTAATATGCGAACAGCAACAAGGCCAACCAACTCCTCGGCAGGAAACTGGGACAGGTGAAAATACAGACTCTTCCTCGTAGGCCTTAAGGACTGGCAGGGAGTCACTCAATACGGGGGAACAGGACAAAATCTGCATGGCTCAAGAGCACTTCTCGGAGTATATGGGGAAACCAGGTTGGTCAATCTCAGCACAGGACTATATTGCGACAGCAGACTTACCACATCTTACAAAAGAGGATCTGGAGCCCCCCCCCCTCTCCATCTGTGAAGAGGAGGTGGAGGCAGTTAAGACGCTGAAACCCAGAGCCCCAGGCCCGGATAGTTTCTCCTCTAAGTTCTATAAGATCTTAGGCCACCCAATTGGTTACCCCCTTAACGGCCCTTTTGAACTAGTTTGGTGCAGTGGGCAATGGGACTCCATCCATGCAAGCCTCAGCTTCGATCTGGATCCTAAAACCAGGTAAAGAACCTAAAGAATACACCTCCTACAGGCCTATTTTGCTCCTAAACATTGATGCTAACATCTACTCAAAGGTCCTGGCAAACCGCTTAGCCACCCCCCCTCCTTCCTACTCTGATCGATGGCAATCAAATAGGGTTCATTGAGGGCAGAAAGACTGGGGACAATATTAGACGGGCATTGAACTTCATCGAATCGACTACACGGGGCAACCAGAAAATGGCACTACTAGTGTTGGATGCAACTAAGGCCTTTGATAAGGTAGACTGGTTCTTTCTGCACTTAACATTAGAAGTATTCGACTTTAGCCCCAGATTTAAGAGCATGATCATGGCTAATTATTCCTCCCCAAGCACTCTAGTATAAATTAATCAGATGCGTACGCCCCCCAATTCCCTTAACATGCGGCACACGGCAGGACTGCCACCACCTGTTCGCCCTGGTCATGGAACCATTGGCCCAACATATTCGACGTAATGGCTCGATCCAGGGGGTGGGGACACAGGAGGCCTCACACAAGATGGCTCTCTATTCGGACGACGTGCTTCTCACCCTTTCTGACTTCCAGCCTTCTCTTAAAGCGGCCCTTCACGAGCCTTAGAAATGGCTGCCTAGCTTCGGAGCTTCGTGACCTGGCAACTGTCATCCAAAAATATCGGCGCAATACCATGATCCTTCTGCCATCCTAATGGGGCCAGGAAGCTGACACCTTGCTGTATCCCTGCTCCAAATTTGGGCGAGAATCGAAGTGCTGGACTGAGTTGTGACAGCGTTCAGTTTCGCCCGGAGTGCGGCCCTGCTGGCGGCTGGGGCCGCGTAGACTGTGGTGTGGCTACCTGCGGGTGCAGCGCTTCGCGTTCCTCGGACCGTGCGACTTGGTGCCCGTAAGAACAGCGTGGCTGGAGCCACGACCCATCGTCTGGGACGACTGCGCCGTTGACGGCCCCCTTCAACGACCGCTAGCCTGTACCTCCACTCTCCAGATACCATTGAGGCCGCTGAGCTAGGGCGGGAGGAGCTGCGGGAGTTCCCTTGCGCCTGGCCGGGCTGCGGCGCTGGTGGGGCCGCCTCTGGACTACACTCCGGCTCCTCCCGGAGCCCTCTGTGCCCCTCTGCATCCATTCAGCGGTGAGGCCGCCGGGGAGTGCATCTTCTCTGCTGGGGCGGGTAGGCCGCGACCTCGCCGGGACACGGGAGCGGCTGCCTTGAAGATTGGAAGGTGAGTGCCAGGGGCCCTGCTGGAGTTGGAGTGGGGGCTCCCCTCAAATACGCCATCCACCCCCCCCACCAGGGGCTCCTACACAGCCTCGTTTCGACGGCTGCCTCTGGGCCTGCCGTCAGTCCCTGTGGAGCGCACAGAATCGATTGCCTAAGTTATTTGGCTACGCCACTGCAATTACACTTGGCCCCAAACTGGCGCTCTGATATTGTGGAATCTCTCCTGGGCCACCCTGGGGCTATATAATACTGACTGTCGCAGGTATCCTGAAGCCCACAGGCATACTACTGCTGGGCTAACTATGTGGGATAACTACGCTGCCTCAGGCAATACGGAAAGGAGGGCAGCGAGGTGAACGGACCGCATTTCATAAACCCATATGCCTCTGGTGGCCTTTTTCCATTCGCACTACCACCGGCTCACGCGGGGTGCTGGGCCGACTTCACTTGCACTTCGCTGGGTGCGGGCTCACTGTCTTCCGGGCCCCTGGTGCACAAAAAGTTACTGCCTTCGATCCCTGTCCCGCGGCTGCTGGCGGGGCGAGGCCCCCTGTTCGTCCTCCAGCGTTTTTCAGCTCATCAGGCCCCCATGGGCTTAACGCTGGGCCCTGGCTGGGATACGTGCCCCCTGCTTTGGACTGCATAGCTGGAGCCCCTTTCGCAGGAGGACCTGGCCTGGCACCTTGTTGCGCCTCATCTTTCATCCGCTCCAAACAGCAATCTGGCCGCAGCCCGCTGGCGCATGTGGGATAACTGTGTTGCACCCACATTGCCTCACCCACGCATCTGCCGCGCCAGCGAACTGATCACATACCTACGGCACGTCAGTATATCTAATCATTACTTTCCAGCTGCAGAACTACGGGCTGTCAAGTGCATAACCACTCTGCGAGTGTATATCCATATCAACACCTGTAGCGCGGTGTGGGGTACAGGTGTCATTGCCTGCCCCTGGTTCGACTGCCATACTCTGCTCTGTCTGCCTTGGCTCCTCCGGACCCGGCTGTGGAACTCAATGGAGGTAGCAGGGACCTCCTGACGAATGGCATACGGAAGATCCCTACTAATTCAACTTCTCTGTGGGTACATCACTGCCAGAGCTCTGCAACTGTTCGCTAATCCAATACAACACCATCACACCACGGGACCCAAGGGTGCACGTCTGACACCGTCCCAGCCTACGTGCCCATATATCCTTACTATGTCCAATAGATCTTGTGGGTACAACAGGGTCGGGGCCATGGACAAGTTCGCCAAGGCAGCGCCCAGGCCTGAGCAAGGAGGGCCCGCTGTGGGCCAGGAGGATACAGACCTACCACCCAATCTCCCTCAACCTGAGCGAACGGTGATGGAGTCCATGGCCAAGAACTTTGCCTTCCTTCCATGAGAAGCTTGACGACATAAATGCAAATGTGGCCTCACTTAAAACCAAGCTAGACCAGCCTGGGGCTAGGATTACTGAAGTGGAGACCAGGATAGGGGGCCAATGAGGATGGGGTCAGCGCTCTACAAAACACTGTTGCGGAACTCGTACGCGACATGAAGAATGTCAAGGCCAAGTGTGATGACAGAGTCTAGGTCACGCAGGAACAATATCTGCATCGTGGGTGTGCCCGAATCGGCGTTCAAGGGGCGGATGCAGTTGAAAATCTCCTCATGGACGTACTTGGCAAACTTGAACTCTCCCTGTTCTTTGCAGTGGAGTGCGCGCATCGCGCACTAGTGCCCAGTCCCAACCCGGGTGACTTCCCCAGACCAATAATTGCGAAGATCCTAAGCTACAGAGATAGGGACAACATAGGGATCATACCCCCATCAGGGGACTATCGCACTGATACGGATACCCTCAACCTCATCTACTCCACCATTCAATCCTGGATGGCAGACAATTGGCTCTGATCGGGTCCCCCCTCACACTGAGCAAACTTGACAAAGAGTATCAGGCGTTCAATATAGACAACACCTCCATCGCTGTGTCACAAACCATCAAGTCCTTGGGCGTATACCTAGAACCTAGCATGACCATGGACAGGCAGGGCAATGCTATAGCTTCTTCAGCAGCATACCACTCCAAACTGATCAATGCTATCAGGCCATTCCTCACCCAACAGAACTGCATCACTATAGCCAGAGGTATCATTGGCTCCAGACTTGACTACTACAACGCCCTTTTCATCGGTACCTCTCAAAGAAACCTGGCTAAACTCCAGATTGCCCAGAACAATGCCTTAAGGGCTGCAACAGGCATTTTACGTAGAGAACACATCTCATTGGCTAGGAGAGAGGCACACTGGCTACCCATCAAAGAAAGGGTGGTCTTCAAAACCCTTGCCCTAACACATAAATGTCTTCGCAGACTCACACCTCCCTATCTCGAACAAAGGATCTACAAACAAACAGCTATCAGACCCTCCATGGCCGCTTATGCCAACCACATCCTGACTCCTCACACGCACAGAGTGCGTGCTGGGGGCTCGAGCTTCCCATCAATGGCAGCCTCTCTCTGGAACAACCTCCCAAACGAGATCAGATCAAATCGAATCCCATTCTGCCTTCTGCAAGGCATTAAAAACTAGGCTCTTTGTCTAAAGGGCTTATGTTTCTCTGTAACTGTACCAACCAAAGCAAAGTTTTTCTAGGCCGCTTATTGTAACCCTCAAGCAAGCCTTCTTAAGTATCCTTGATAGCACCTCTATGCCCGTGGACTGCAGTGCGCTTTACAAATGCAAAAATAAATAAAACATATTGCGATTGGCATGCGAAAAGGGGGAGCTGAGGTTGGACTCGCAAATCATCAGAATCTTCCCGACTTCTCAATAGGGGTCCAGATGGAACGCTGACAATTCACTGGAGTGAAGAAAATGCGAAAAGAAAGGAAAATGGAGTATGCGATGCTCTTCCCGGCCTGCCTGAAATTTACCTACCAGAATAAACTCTACTTCTTCACGGTCCCTGAGGAAGCAGTAAAATTCATAGAGGCGCAGATCCCGCTCAGAGATCCAGCTGATGACCTAATGGAAAATGACTGAGAGCGAGGATGCCTACCGCATGAAGTGGGGCCTACCTTGCTGAAGCACCGTGTTCCGCTGCATGACACGCACTTCCCCTTGGTTCGCACCATCCGGCGCTAATTGAGCCCAAAGACATTATCCTGAGGCCATCCTCATCCGAGCCAAGGGGCATCCCTGATCCTAATCATCACCACCGCACACGTTTGTGCGGCGCCTCTGTCTACCGGCTTCACCTGCAGGACCTGTAGCTTATGCCTCAACTGCTATGATCCTTCAACATGCATCATATGGCTCATCTGGTAACCCTGTACAGCTATTGTCTTTAAGAGAACACTTGTTTTTGCATAGAAATATTAACACAGTTGGTCACACGGCAGCGGCGACCCCAAGTTGTGCCCCTGTTGGGCTTGCGGGCTGGCGTTGCCAGTTTGGGAACAGCACGGTGAAGCCCGCTCTATGGGTGGGCATCATTACACTGCTGGTTGGGGGTGTGCAATGAGGGTGGGGGGTGGCAAAGTTGGGGAGAGTTATAAAGAAAATGGCAAGGAAGTGGCGGCTGAGTTTCAGCCGAGGCACGTCTGTGCCGCGGTGACATGCACACTGCTGGATGGTATCTGCTCCCGATTCTGGGAGGTTCCATAATGCCATGTCATGTCTGTTAAACTGATGACATGGAACGTCCGGGGGCAAGCAACTTTACAAAAGCCTGCAGGATTACTGCATATGCCCAGAGACACAGAGTTAAAATACTCTCTTGGGGCACCTTGCAACTTCTCTAGCACCTACCTGGGGATCCAATCGGTTCTATAAGAAATACTCCACCCAGTCCAGGGGAGTGCTAACTCTGATCCACAAGTCGGTGGAATTCTCATTGCGCACAAGTTATACAGACCCGGGGGGGGGGGGGGGGGGGGGCAGGTACGTAATTCTCCACTGCTTGTTAGCCAATATGGAATGCTTACTTGTGAACACATACGCCCCCAATGTTGATGCCCCCGAGTTTTTCGATAAGGTGGCCACGCTGCTCATAAGGTACGTTGAAGTCCCTTTCATATGGGGGGGCGGATATGAACCTGATACTAGGTAACTATCTTGACAGAACAGGTGCAACTCGTAGAGTTATGTCACATGCTGCCCGTCGCTTGCATATGCACACTGACTCACTAGGCATACGAGATGCATGGAGAACACTTTATCCACACATGAGAGAATACATGTATTATTCATCTGTACACAACAGCTCATCCAGGATAGACCTGTTTCTCATTTTGGGCGGACTGATGGGCAAGATTATAGCTGTCCAGATTCTGGCGAGCACACTCTCAGACCACTCCCCGGTAACGATGCAGGTCAAACTGGGCCCAGACTCACCTACCCGCTCTGCCTGGCGCTTCAAATCGGAGGCACTGCGGGACATGGTGTTCAAAGCAATGATCCTAGCCGACATACATACCTTCTATGACTGCAATAAGCAGCATGACACACCCGAGGGGATTTGCTGGGAAGCATTCAAGGTCTACATTAGAGGCATGTGTATCTCGAGGGAGGCGGGGGTGCTAAAGGTCATAAGGCTCGATTTGCACCGCTCCAAAACTAGACTCGAGGAGCTAGAGCACGAATACGCCACCTCTCCTGATCCAGGCAAACTGGCACAGATCAGTTCGGAGTTGGAAATCTTCGAGTCCCACACCCTTAGGGAAATACAGTAATACACGCAGCCATTGACGGCGCGGAAGTACGGAGAGGGGGAAAGACCAGGGAGAACCCTTGCCAGATTGGTGCACGCAGAGGGAGGCAAGACTTGTATCAACAGCATCATAGATGCGGGAGGTACCCAACACTAGTCCGACCAACATATCCTTGACACCTTCACGGAATTCTACGCTGCCTTGTATGTGCCCCAGCAGGAACACGCCGCCCAGGACATCAATGATCTACTCAATCATATTCCCATGACCTACATCTCCCGAGCCACCAGGGAACAACTAGATGCCACGATCACTCTTGAGGAGATAGTTGAGGCCATCTCAGACCTTCCAAATGGCAAGGACCCTGGGCCGGATAGGCTCACTCCAGAATTTTATCAGGAACACGTAGCCATATTGGCACCGAAAGTACATGCAGTCTGGACTAAGTCACTCTGATTGTCCACCCTCCCCCAATCCCTTCGAAAAGCTCTCATAACGGTTCTTCCTAAACTGGGGAAACCTCGTAACGAATGTGGATCTTACAGGCCCCTATCGCTTATAAACACGGATACCAAAACATTTGCCAAGGTAATCGCAAGTAGATTCCTCCCAATTATGTCACACCTGGTCCACCCAGATCAAAGCGGATTTGTCCCCAGTCGTTCTACAGCCCTCAATCTCCGACGGCTCTTCAATGTAATGGCCAGGATTGATCCGAAACCTGATGCAGTTGCGGTCACACTAGATGCTCAAAAGGCGTTTGACGTGGTGTCCTGGCAATAAATGTGGGCAGTGGAGACAATGGGGATTGGTCCAAGCATGCTATCCTATACTAAGCTCCTATACATGGGCCCTGTAGCCAAAGTCCTGGTCAACTCCCTAACGTCCTCGCCCTTCACGCTGCACAGGGGTACTCGCCAGGGCTGCCCCTTCATCCCCACCCCCCCCCCCATTTTATTTGCGCTAGTTATTGAGCCCATGGCCGATAGTGTCAGGGATCGGCATACTCGCAAGGGCATACGCCTGCAAGACACACCGGAAATAATATCACTTTATGCGGATGATGTGCTCCTTTACATTAGGGACCCATCCACACACACACACATCTAGACCCGATCATCCGCGACATAACAGAAATGGGCACATTCTAGGGCTTCACCATCAATAACTCCAAATCGGAGATATCCCCCCCCCCCCCCTCACCAAGGTGACCCAACAACCGGCAAGCAAATTCCCCCTTTCCGATGGTCTCCGGACGGCAGCAAATATATGGGGTTTCAAGTATCATTATCTAGGTCCTCCTAACTGGCTGATAACTACATCGCTACTGCGCAGCTCATAGAATCAAAAATGGCTAGGTGGCGCAACCTCCCATTTTCCTTAGCGGGCAAGCTAGCATTAATAAAAATGATAGTGATCCCCAAGCTCCTCTACATCTTTGCCAATGTCCCAGCCTGACAACCGCCCATATTACAAGTGGCTGCCCATCTGGCGTTTTCCGGGTCACACGCCCACCCATGACGCACTCCTCTTGCGATACTGGCTAGATCTGGGATATCAGGTACTGACAGACCTATACCCCGAAGGCAAATTCATTACCCCACAAACATGGCACCCGGGACACTGGCTCGGCATTAGAGCTTTTGCAATACTTCAGACTAAGGGCGGTGGTTCGCGATATGTGGCCCTCTTACCCAGACGAGCCCCCTGACTCACCCGAGATCCACTACATAGCCAACTTGGCCAGCAGTAGGGGTATAACGTCCTCTCTGTTCAAGCTACTACTTGAAAAATCAGAGGACACACCATAAAAACTGCGGGACGAGTGGAGCGAGGAGCTGGGGCTCGAAATTACAGATGGCATGTGGAGAAAAATGTGCCTGCACACACGCAAAGTTTCCCTTAACTCCAGATTTCGCTGCTTGCAATATAAACTCCTCAATCGACTATATTACACACCGCACAGGATGGGGAGGTTCGCACCTAGCCAGACATCTACATGCCCAAGATGCAGATCCAAAGAGGCGGACCATGCACACATATTTTGGTCATGTGATGTGCTTGGCGCGTACTGGAGAGCAATATCTGAAGCCCTCTCGGAGATGATCGGGAACCCGGTGGGCGTCCATCCACTAGCTATACTATCCGGATTGTGGGCTGGGTTAGAGGAGAAGAAGATGTCTAAATTTTTTAAATGTTAGCGTCATGGTAGCTAAAAAATGCATATTGCAATGTTGGAAGCGTCACTCCCCCCCCTTCGTTTGAGATGTGGCCGAAGACCCTTACTTGGACACAGATGTGTGAGGAAGAATATATCAGCTCCCTCCCAGTGAGTTCCCACGCCAAAAATGTGTGGACTGCCTTTTGTAGCTATTTAAACAACAAAGATGATACTGAACCACTCTCTCCCCCCTCCCCCCCCGTCAGGTGTGCAAGACGAATGTAGTACCTGAATTGTGGAAAGAATAACGGGCCGACAACCCACCTCATCGAGTGTCTCTTGAATTTATCGGTTATACTAACTGTATGATTGCAACTGTCTATGCACTGTGCTGTCTACTTGCCGCTACTACTTGCCAATAAAGAAAAGTACAAAAGAAGACATTAGGGGGAGCAAACTCCTGATCTGCCCAAAAATTCTATTGCTGGCGTCCCCAATGAAAGGAGTTTATCTTAAGTCCGGGACACGAGCCAAATTACTGACTCAGCTGCTGTTAGTAGCTTGTATCACAATCGCTCGGGCCCAGCTATGCCTTTATGGTGAGTGAAAGCCTGGGGTGTGCTGGTGTCAGAGAGAGTGACCGCAGCACAGGAGGGGAAACGTCTCCAATTCAGCACAATCTGGTCACCTCTCCTGGAATAGGACTGCAAATATCCAGCTCTAACCTACAAACCCAGGCTGGCATGGCTATACTTGGGTCACAGTGTGAACGAATGAAGAAGACATTTTGACGGACTGGTCTACATGTACGGGAGGAAACCAGGCGTAAGGGGGGGGGGGGTTAAATGGTCAGGGTTTTCAATGTTCGCTTCATTTGTGATGTTGCCCTTTCAGGATGCTACGTTATTGTACTATGCTCCAACCATTTAATAATAATAAAAATATGTTTTAAAAAAAAAAAGTGCCCACAGCTTCACATGCTACAACTATGCTGATGACACACAAATCATCTACAAAATACAAGATACACATGAAGAAAAAACAATGCTGGAAGACTGTCTACAAGAAGTCTATGGCTGGATGAACACAAAGAGCCCCAAACTCAACCCAGGCAAAACAGAAATAATGGTTCTACCCATGAACGGGGAAAACAAACACTACATCCCATGGCTGACAGAACTAGGAACAGCACTGACACAGTTGACAACAGTAAAAAATCGTGGAGTCCTGAAGGACAACAAACAAACACTAGAACCACAAGTAAAACGCAATAATCAAGAAATGTTTCTTCCTCCTGCACACAGTAAAAAGGATCCCACCGTTCCTTTCCTTCACCCATAAAACACTTGCCATCATCTCCCCAAGCATGTTTTGAACAGACTTTGCCAACAGCCTATAGCTTGGAATGACTACCGCAAAGGGAACGCATCACCCCAGCGCTAAAAATATTACATTGGCTAACCATCAAACAACAAATAAGATTCAAAACAATGTGCATAACACACAGAGCAATCCACAGCCAAGGTGCAGAATTCCTAAATAACCATCTACCTTCCGGCATGGCCACAGATCAAGCAACAACTTTCGCCCAGAAACAAAACCACACAATAAAAGAACATTTGGAGAAGATGATCCTGGTTCCTAAATTGCTATATGTCTTTGGGAACGTACCTATATGGCCAGGTATGCAGTATTTCGCTAGACTACATGGGCTGTGTGCGCAGTTCTTGTGGCATTCCGGTGCCGTTCGGAAGAAATGGCCAGATATGGCGCTACCATATGAGAGGGACGGTTCACCACCCCTAATTTTATACTATACTGGACGGCGGCACAGGCCCAATACGCCACATACTGGTATCCGAGTCCACTCAACCGACCCCATGTAAAGCTGGAAACTCTCGCAGCGGCCAGGGTCAATATTATAAACCAGACTCCCCATCCGATCCCATAGCTACTACACTGCGGGCGTGGAGTAGACTGTTGGGCTTGACGTCAGACTCTAGTCCCTATTACAAGTGGCTCCCTATATGGGGGTTCCCCGGTCTCGAGCCTACACATGATAAACACTTAGCTCAGCACTGGGTGGTTCTAGGGTACCAGGCCCTCACTGACCTTTTTCCAGATGGAGAGTTAATTACCCCAGAGACGTGGAGACAGGGTCACTCCAGGTCTGCACTGGAGATGCTGCAGTATTATAGGCTCCGGGCTGCCTTCCGTGCCAGATGGCCCTCCTTTCCAAGGGAGCCCCCTGACACTCCAGAGATTGCTTATATAGCTAATTTGAGCGGTGCTCGGAGGATGGTCTCTTCCTTGTATAAAATGTTGCTGGCGAAAGCCCCAGACCAGTCCCCTAAAGTCCGGTGTGGGTGGGCAGACAAACTGGGCCCTGAGATCTCGGACGAGATGTGGAAGAGAATGTGCACACACACGAACAGGGCATCACTGAACTTTCACTTTAGATGTATGCAATATAAATTGCTGAACAGGCTGTATTATACCCCCATAGACTTGCAAAATGTACCCGAAACAGTGTACATACCTGTGCCCGTTGTCTAATGGAGGGAGCGGACCACCTACACATGTTTTGGTCTTGTCATGCACTAAGCGGCTTCTGGGGCGAGATTCTGGGGGCTCTTACGGAAATCATTGATACCGTTGTTGAGCCTAGACCGCTGGGGATCCTGTTTGGGTTTTGAAACACTGTTGACACTAGAAAGATGGCTAGGTTTTTAAATATTAGTTGCATGGTGACCAAGAAGTGCATACTTCAAAGCTGGAAGATTCCATCTCCTCCAACCCTACAGAAATGGTTGAATGCACTTACCTGGTCCGAGTCCTGTGAAGAGGAATATATTAACATGCTCCCGAACCATTCACGTCCCAAGAATATATGGTATGCGTTTAACAGTTACCTGATCAACCAAGCTGAGATGTCAGAGACGTCTTCACCCAGGGTTTAATGTACGTAGCCTGAAAGGTTGTGGTGTGATATAGCGAATGGTCCTCCTCATTGGAAATGTAATGCCTTGTCTCGTATGTTGTATGCCATGCGAATGGAACAATTGTGCGCCGCTATTTAATTCTTTGTTGCCCTGATGTATGCATTTGCTGTAAACCTCTGCCAATAAATAAAAGTTTTAAATTTTTTTAAAAAGACCATTTGGAGGGTCGTCATTCTCCCACCTGGCAGCAAAAACTTGGAACTGCCTCCCAAAAAAATATACGCAATACAAAAAGTATCACCCAAAATTGAGAAAACTACTTTAAACTTGGCTCTTCACATCAGAACCAGAAGGGAACGACTAGGGAAAAACAAAGACTCTGCTGGAAACAGCATACTAAATACAAGTAGATTGAAAGAACAAGGCAGGTGGAAAGCTGAATGAAGAACTACTCCCTACAATACCCCACTCTAGTCAATACCCTGGAAACAGGACAGCCACAGACAGGGGGGAACATTTACCAGGTTACTCACCGTAGTGCCACCTTACTCCTAGTAGTCCCCTTTCCTCCATACTTGTGGGACATCTCTCCGTCCTGTGGGACGGGACCGAAGCACTTTGTAAAAAGCATCCACATTTTATTTTTCTCCAAAAATGTGTCCCTCCTCCCTTTCCTATCGCCAGGTCAAAGACCCATTAGCAATAACAGAGGAACCTTATTAGAGGGGACGGCGGGTGGGCGTATGGAGGAAAGGGGACTATGGACTAGGAGTAAGGTGGTCACTACGGTGAGTAACCTGGTAATACTCCTACGTCGCGTCCCCTTTCTTCCTTACTTGTGGGAGATTCCCAAGCACTCCTTACAGGAACTACGGGTGGATGGAAATACCCCTTACTGAAACAGGTTCTTCATCACAGCCTGACCAAACTGAGCGTCAGCTCTTGAGCTCATGTCGAGACAGTAATGCTTACAGAAAGCAGATGGGGAGGCCCAAGTAGCTGCCCTAGCGATGGACTCCCAGGGGACATATTTCTGAAAAGCAACCACGGCTGCCTTGCCCCACATCAGGTGTGCATGGATGCCCTTAGGAAGTTCCAGCTCTTGGACGGTGAAAGACTCCGTGATCCAGGCGGCAATCCACCTAGAAATAGTTGCCTTAGACGCCGGCTTGCCCTGAGGGTTACCGAAGGTCACAAAAAGTTGAGAAGAACTCCTAAGCTCGGAAGTCCTGTCCAGGTAGAACTTAAGAGCTCTTCGGACATCAAGACAGTGTAGAACCCTTTCAGCCTCTGAGGCAGGGTTCGGAAGAAAAAAAAACGGAAGGGAGATCGACTGATTCAGATGGAATTCGGTCACCACCTTCGGTAGAAAGCCGGGTTTGTCCGAAAGACTACCTTGTCCTTGTGAAAGGCCAAGAAAGGATGCTCCACCGACAATGCCTGGAGCTCACTCACTCTCCTTGCTGACGTAACGGCAACCAGAAAGGACATTTTCCAAGACAAGTACTTGAGGTCCACCATAGCCATTGGTTCAAAGGGTTTGTGGCACAGCGCCGTCAGGACTACATTTAGGTCCCATGGCGGGTGCAGATTACGAACCGGAGGGTAGAGGCGTGTCAAGCCAGCAAAATGCCTCTTCACCACTGGGTTAGTTAGAGAAAAACATAGGTCTGTAGAAAGGTAAGCGGAAACCGCTGAGAGATAAGTCCTGCATGACAGGACATGAACCCCTGACTCTGCTAGGGAGGCCACGAAGGACAGCACCGTGTCAATCGTGGCCACCCTCGGATCCAACTTCTTCTCCAAACACCAATGACAGAACCTGGGCCATTTACTCTTGTATTGAGATCTGGTCGAGGGTTTCCTGGCTGCCTGGATAATGCAGATGTTATACGCAGACAAACTCAGATGCTCTAAAGACTTGAACTCAGGCACCATGCCGCCAAGCTGAGCGATTATGGGAAGGGGTGCCACATCTTTTGTTCCCCTTGGTGAAGAAGATCAGGAGTTACTGGTAACCTGATCGGCGGATACACCGACAGGTGTTGAAGTTCTGAGAACCAAAACCTGGCCGGCCACCACGGGGCTATGAGTAGAAGGGAACAGTTCGCCGAGTTCTTCAACTTCCAAACTGCACGATGAACTAGAGGCAGAGGCGGGAAGGCGTAAGCTCTCATGTTGTGCCATGAAATCTCGAGAGCATCCCCCAGAGAGGAGGCTCCCAGCCCCCCTCTGGAGGCATACTGAGGAAGCTTCTTGTTCGCCGCCGTAGAGAAGAGGTCCACCGCCGGTGTGCCCCAGCGCAAGAAAATCCATGAGAGGACCTCCGCCTTCAATTTCCACTCGTAGCTGACCACTGTCTGACGGCTGAGGGCATCCGCTATGACATTCAGCTGGCCCAGGATGTGCACTGCAAGCAGCCAGACACATGAAGCACGGCCCACTCCCAAATCTGGATGGACAGGTCCACAAGGGGAGGGGTGGGGGGGGGGGGGGGAGACTTTGTTCCCCCTTGTTTGTTGATGCAATACATTGACACCACATTGTCCGTTCTTATGCGGACCACCTTGTTGACGATGAGCGATCTGAACGCCCTGAGCGCTAGGAAGATCGCCAGAAGCTCCAAATGATTTATGTGCAGGAGCTTGTCCTGAGGCGACCAGAGGTTCGAAACCTGAAGAAGATCTAACGTTGCACCCCACCCTAGAAGGGAGGAGTCCATCGTGATCGTCACCATGGGGACCGGGTCCTGAAACCCTGCACCCCCAGACAGATTGCTGAGAGAAGACCACCAATCCAGGTCCACTCTCATGGAATCGGGAATCATTATCCGCATGGAATCCGGATCCACTGCCTGACGCCATGAACTCCGAAGAGCCATCTGGGTCCGTCTCATCTTGAGACGAGCAAGAGGAAGAGCCAGCAGGCACAAGGCCATGAGGCCCAGAAGCCTCTGGAACCACCAGGCTGACATGCTCTCCGACTGCGCAAACATCTGACACGTGGCTAACAGATCCGCCATTCTGTCCCCTGTCAGGTACGCTCTGCAGTCGATCGTGTTCCAGCGAAAACCCAGGAAAATCTGGTCCTGCGAGACCGTCATGGAAGATTTCCGCCAATTCACCGACAGCCCAAGATGGAACAGGAGCTGAAGGAGAGACTGCAGATTGCCCGCTGCTGCTAGTGGACAAGGGCTGCGTAAGAGCCAGTCGTCCAAATACAGATACACATGGATACCCTGGAAACGAAGATAGGCGGCAATCACCAACATCATCTTCGTAAAGACATGCGGCCCCGAGCTGAGGCCAAAAGGAAGCAATCGAAACTGGAAGTGCTCCTCTCCCAAAGAGAAGCGGAGATATCTCCTGTGTGGGTTCAAAATCAGGATATGCATGTACGCGTCCTGAAGATCCACAACGCTGAGCCAATCGCCCATCTGTAAGGAGGAGCGTATCTGGCTGGGCGTGATCATCTTGAATTTCTCTTGGGGTAGGAAAAGATTGAACTGGGAAAGGTCTAGGATGGTGCGCATACGAATGGACACCCAAGGAATGCCTCCTGGGCACCCACCCCAGGCTGAGTAAAATCAAACACTCGGTGAAGTTTATGGACATCGCATGCGCACTCACGAAGAGAACAATTGCCATGGCCTGGAAATCCCCGACTGGCCCCAGATATGAACCCTGGATCAAGGAGATGCTAAAATGGACGGCAGCCGAAACCAGGGCGTGGGAGGAAGGGATTAGCCGAGGCGGAGAAGACCCAAGCACCGCGCTGGAGGCCTGGAAGTCCCTCCTGAGAGACTTGATTTTCTCAACGAGCCTCAAGCCCCCTTGACTCCACCCCTCTGGATCTCCATGTAAGTTCGACCGAGAAACTGCAATATCAAACCCACACTCCCTCCCACATTACGCCCCAGTAAGATCGGCCAGACCCCACCGACCCGAGACGAGGGTCCGAAAACAAAGCGAAGAGCCCAACACCACGGAGGACATGCGGACAGTTAGTGTTACTTTTGTTGTTTGTTAGTTGTCTAATCTTACCAAGCTCAAATTGCATACATGTTATACATTAGGTGACTCACCCTCACCATGCTCTTGATGTTTTAATGCACATATATACATAAATGCTAATAAAAACATTTAAAAATAAATAGGATGGTGCGCAGGCCAGCTAGGTTGGGTTTGGGCACTGTAAACAGCCCGGAGTAGAAGCCCTCCCCTCGCTCCCCAAGGGGAGCGGGTTCCACAGCTCTGTGGTCCAGAAGTTTCTGAACTTCGGCCTTGAGGGAGGGTGAGTCCGACAGCTGAAAAGGAGGGTTGATGGGTGGGGTAGGAAGTAAAGGTAAGTGGAAGCCCGCTTGAGCGACTGACAAGACCCATCTGTCTTCTGTGATGGTCTGCCATGCCTCCCAATGAGACACAATGCGTCCTCCCACCGGGGTCTTGTGAGAGCGATGAAAACCCTCATTTGGCGGTTTATCGGTGGCGGTGCCACCTGAACCTGATGAGGCTGAGGAGCGGGAGAAAAAACGCGTGCATTGTTGTCTACGGCGGTTATTCCCAGCAGGAGTATCCACTCTGCGAGATTTGCGGTCGAGCAAGCCCCTAAAATCAGAGGAGGGTCGACTTTGCGCCAACGGTCTCTGGAATTTGAAAGGAGCTTTGACCAGAACAGACAGTATTTTAGCCGTCTGAGTGCTATCCTTGGTCTTGGTGAGCTCTACATCAGTAGTAGAATGAAAAAGCTCCTTACCATTGAATGGAAGGTCCAACACCTTGTCTTGCACTTCTTTAGAAAATTTAGTGGCATGCAGCCACGCCTGCCGTGAGGTATCAACCCCAAGCATCAGGCCTCGAGCAGAGGCGTCTACGTGGTGAGCCGCAGCCTCCAGGAGATCCTGGGCCAAGACCCTGGCATCGGAAAGGCCTCCTTTGAAGTCTTCCAACTTCTCGACCGGGATGTGCTCCTCAAACTCCGACAGACCTTTCCACATCCGCATGTTTGCTCCCGCCAATATCAATTCAGCGTTGGCCTGCCTGAGCTGCAAGGCTGAGTTGGCAAAGATTTTCCTCCCTAGGGAGTCCAGGAGCTTGTCCTCCTTTCCCAAGACCTGAGCCGTCGTGGAAGAGAATGCTGCAGGTCTGGATTGCAACGTAGCCACAGCCACCACTGTGGAGGAGGGAGGCGGACAAGACGACAGGGCCACCTCTTCCGAAGAATGCAGCCTGTACCTCGCGTCAATCTTCTTATTGACAAAAAGTCCCGTGTGGCTTTTCCCAAACTCTTCAGACCTCGGCCAGAACGTCCTTCTGCAGGAACAGGCCGGTACGCTCCAAAGGAGACAGGGTGAACGCCCCAGAAAGCATGCCCTCCTGTGGAGCGGGTGCCTCGGGCACCGGAACATCTAAGAAACTCATCATGTCCAGTACCCTGTCATGAAAGGCTCTGATAGAGCGGGGAAGGTCCTCGTTGTCCTGATCGCCTTGAGGGTCATCTGACAGGTTAGGATCCTGCTGAGCCGTGTCAGGCACGGCCTTGTCCACTGGGGACAATGGCGGCACAGGCGGAAGAGCCGGGGGAGGCACCACATGCAAGGGAGGCGCCGGCGGAACCACCGGAGGAACGGGTGGAGCCGGAGGCGCAGGTGGACATATCTCCTTGAAAAGCCCTTTGAAATATTCCCTCATGGGGTCGGTGCGCATAAGTGCTTGAAAAGTACCGAAAAAAGCGTCCTCAGGAGATTGCTTCGGACCCTGAGGAGGCCTCTCATGAGGTGGACAAATCCAGGGACGTAACGGGGGAAGGGTGCCACACCGGCCCCTCCACCGACATATCCACATAAATCAAAGGAGCCGCCCCTGTGGGCAACCAAACATTGTGCGGAAGAGGCATCCGGGCGTTCCAATCATAAACTGGCCGGTAAGGATGCGCACAAGGGACCTTAGGTTCACCCAAGGGACTGCGCCCTACACCAGAGGCTGATGGCATAGTTGTAGGGGTAGCACCGAAAATGGCCGCCGTGGTCGTGGCGGGAACGGGCGCCATTTTGCCCTCATCTGAGGGGATCTGCGGCACGTGAAGAAGTGAAGCAGGGGTCCCCGTTGATGGATCTGGGGTCTTAATCTTAGCCTTAACATAAAGAACCTCGGCCGAGCCGGTACTATGAGGCCTGGAATGTTTTTGTGACATACCAACCGCCAAATTAGCCTTTGAAGGAAGGACCTTGGCACTGCCAGTATAAGAAGAACTTTGCTTCTTTGCCCCCTCAACAGATCTGGTATCACCACAAGAGTGGGAACGGTGTGCTTTCACCGACAAAGCCTTGTCCGGCCTCTGAGAACTGTTGGTAGCTTTAGACTCTGAACGAGGGACCTCGAACCCAGGCCCGGTAACCGCCTTATCTGCACGGGCCTCGAACATCCGTTCGGTAACAACCAGCCCAGCCAAGGCCTCGGGGTGCACCCCGGTCTTGTTTGTGAGGGAAGCCGACAGAGGCCTCAGAGCGAGCTCCAGTACCCCACGATTCAGTAGAACTGGGTCTACAAACAGCCCCCACAGGAGAGGCCTCGGAGCGTACTCCGGTGTTCACAGGCCCCTTACGGAGACCCTCGGAGAAAACTCTGGTAGAATTATTAGGCCCAACGGGCACCTCAGGGCGAACCCCGGTGACAGAGCGATCAACGCCCCTCCCGGACCGAGAGGAACCCGGAAAGGTACCCCCTGGCCGGGGTGCTCTGAAAAGTAAAGTAAAGAACTTACCCGGTGTTTCTTCTTCTCGTCGATGAACGCCTGAAAATGCGAAGGAGGAGTTCGTCGGAACACCACCTCCCACCGCTCCAACCGACTTTGAAGTGCCCGGAGTCACAGTAAAAACAGGAGTCCCAACGGTTCCGGACCCAAACACTCTAAAAAAGAGGGTTGGGATCCGCCCTCGCGAAGCGACAGCGACACGAACAATCTGGAAAGTCTAATTTGAAAGACATACACAGACTAGTAAACAAACGCTAGCGAGAGCCAGAGAGGAAAAAAGGGAAAAAAATCTTCCGAGGATCCAAGTGCGTCCGGCCCCGATCGAGCGGAGAAAAGGCCGGATGGGTGATGCGCAGGGCGGAGCCAAGGTGGGCGGGGTTACGGCCACGTGCCGGGCCCCGCGCAGGAAAGAAAGGAGGGACACATTTTTTAAAAAAAACATTTGGATGCTTTTTACAAAGTGCTCGGGTCCCGTCCCACAGGACGGAGAGATGTCCCACAAGTATGGAGGAAAGGGGACGGGACGTAGGAGTATAACCAATACTGGCAACCCAAGAGGCCTCAGGGCACCCGATCCCGGTAGGTAGGGACCCCACACAACAAACCCAGGGAGGGCCCCAAACCCCCCCCCCTAATTTAATCATCTCAAGGGGATTGGGGGTGGGAGGAGCCACCACAACCTCTCATGCCCACAAACCACTAGAAAACTAGAGGCAAGCATAGAAGTCAAAAGCAACGAGAAAAGAAAAAAAATCCCCACTAACCTGACTCTAAAACCTCAATTCTCTGACGCACATACACAACCACATCCCTGCACAGCAGTCTGCACGCACGTCACCATACTTCAACAACAAACACAGCCATGCACAACAGCACATGGGAATTGTACCAACCTGAAAATTCCAATCAAGCGCAGCGAATGGTGCAAACCGAACTGAAGATGTCAACAAGACATCACACCACTCACTTTGCCTATTCCCGCAATACCCTACCAACCCCCCTCCCCCTCCAGAAGGTAGCACGAATTGCATGCAGTGATATCGGCACGTCCACAGGGGTGTCACAAAGGAGGTAAGCAGATGGAATTTTTTTCACACTATTCAGTCTGGTAGTATGCTGATGACAAACCAAGCATGGAAAACAGTGCCAATGCCAAGGTTGCAAGCGTCTGCCCAATCTTAGGTAGAGGGTACTGTTTTACAAGTATGTTGAAGTTTAAGTCCCTTAGGTCAAAGAACATTCAGATAGTGTTGTTGGGTTTTCTGACAACCACAGGAGGTGGGGTGGGGGGAAGTTACTGTGATGAGTCAATGGGTTTGAGGATGCCCCTGTCATGCAATTGGCAACTCAAATCTACAGGTACCTGCTTGACTGCGGGCCTTTGGCCCTTCTTCCCTTCGCAATTATTCAGTTTGTAATTACATTTAATTAGCCTATCCCGCCATCAAATACTTCTGTGTGCGCCTCCTGGTGGGCACCTAGGAGGGCTCGAAAAATCTACTAGCCCACTAGCAGTACAATTATGCATGATACTCGACCTTGCTGGAGAGTATGGGGATGGTCCTTAATGACCATCAGTCGGGATTTCGAGTTGGATATGGCACCGAAACCGCACTTCTTGAGCTCAAGTCAAAATTGATGGCATGTATGGATAATAAGGAGGCATCTCTACTTTTGCTGCTAGATCTCTCAGCGGCTTTCGACCTGGTGGACCATGATATCATGGCCACCAGGTTGTCTGAAGTGGCCAACTTCTCCCCACTAGCTTGCAAATGGGTTTTTTTCATTTCTCAACAATCAAGTTAGCAGAGTCTTCCAAGGCAATGCCGAATCTGAGTCTATTGTTGCAACCTGTGGTGTTCCTCAGGGTGCCTGCACTTCCCCCTGTTTTTACAATATATTCACGGCTCCTTTGTTTGCAATGCTCGACCATGAGAACATTATATTTACCAACTACGCGGATGACACTCAATTCGTCATCCCGCTTCAAGGGTCCCACAGACTGGATGAAATCCCCATTAATAAAGTTTTTACTATAATTGAAACCTGGATGGTTCATAATAAGTTAGCACTGAACAAATCCAAAACTGAACTACTGGTAGTCGGCTCACCGCATACTATTATTAAACTTGGTCCACAGTATAACAACTTCCAGCTGGGAGAAGAATCCATCAAACCTCTAAAAAAAGTAAAAACCATGGGAGTGACTTTCGACCAACACTTGTCTATGAAACAGCATGTCAGTAGTAGTGTCTCATGTGCATACTACATTAAGCTTCTAACACATCTAAGGCCTCTTATCTCACAGGACAATGCAGAAACTATCGCGAGAGCAATAGTAGGCTCTAAAATAGATTACTGCTCGAGTCTACTTATGGGAATTAATAAATCTGAATGTAACAGGCTGCAAATCTGCCAAAATGGGCTTTTAGAGCCGTTATGAAACTCAAACACAGAGACCATGTTACACCAGCGAGATGTGAGCTGCACTGGCTGCCTGTGGCCTCTAGATTTCTATTCCGCACCCTGACTATTGTACATAAGTGCAGATCTGGGAAGATGCCTGGATATTTACAAACAGCTATTATCCATAAGAACTAGCACAAGAGCACTTAGGTTCAGATAGAAGAAGCAAGTTATTTCACCTAAGTGCCACACTGTCAGAACAACCAATTCAGCCTTCTTCTCTAATGGACCTAGAGCCTGGAACGCTCTCCCGCTGGAGTTAAGATCCATGGACTCCTTAGAATTCTTTAAAAAAAAGATTAAAGACCCACCTGTTCCACTAAACGACCGATATGCCAGTGATATAATCTCGTTCAGCCCTACATTATGAATATGTTTGCTGTTTTTGTTATTTGTGTTCTGTAGTGCCCTCACGCCTTCGGGTTCATGGTTGCGCTATACAAATGTATTAAAGTAAAGTAAAAGGGATGTTAGAAACTTATTTTTCATTTACTGCAAACACTGTTTGCGGTAAATGGCAAATGCAGGTTTCACTGTGCATGCTTGACAGCATTACAGCAAATATGAAGTGTGCTTATGACGACATGCACCATTTACAAAAAGCACTGGTAAATATTTCGTCATCAGTCACCTTGGGCCAAGTGCATTTGTCTTAGGTCGAGTATGTAAATTAGGAAGTCACCCTGCAGGTCTAGTGGGATTTTTAAGAATTTGCAAGGCCTGCCTAGGCCCTTTCCGCCATCAGCAGAGACTGTCACGATCAGCCATTGTTCACCCAGGTGGAGTTCCACCTTCAGAGCTGCTTGCTCATCCCGGCACAGAATGATGGAGGCCTGCTACGCATAGACTGCAGATTGTGGCACAGTTCTTGGACTTTGGGTTGACACACTTTAAACACATCACCTGGACATTAAAATAAGGCAATGTATGAAGTGCAGATAACTTTGGGAAGCAACAGAGCACTTTACAAGTCAGGGGAGAGGATGGGAGTGTAAATGGCGAGAGAAGCAGACAGCAAGGGAGAAGTACAAGGGAGCGGAGAGTTAACAATGGGGGGATTGGGAGGGTGTTCGATTGGCAACAAGTGAAATACAAGCAACATGTGGAGGAAAAAGGGTTGACCAGGTCCCCTAGTGTCAAATTAGGTGGAGAGTGGAAGGGGGGGTGGACCTAGGTGTTCAGGGGAAGTTACTCCTTGAGGAGGAAGGTCTTGGGCTCCTTCCTGAAATGTAGAACTGGGAGGGGGTAACAGGGAAGAGAGGTGCAATGCCAACGGGGAGCAGGTCCCAGAGTCTGGGGGCGCAGACAGAGAAGACTTGCCTTCTCATTGGGAATCAGTAAAAATATTCGAGAAAAAAAAAAAAACAAATGGGAGATTTGTTCAAAAATCAGCTGTACTAAAATTACGTACAGCCGAACGTGTCGAATAAATGCCCCATTCAATGTCATTGAAGTGAACAAGGAGATTGGGGCCTATGGGGCTGTCCCCCGCACCTTTGTTCACTATAATTCCTTTAGGGGTTGCAGGGGTGTCCCCCGGCTCCCCATTAAACAAAGTTTTTTTTTTAAAAAGAAGAAAAAAAAATAAGAAGAGAAGGGGAGGACCCTGTGGTGCCGGTTCCCATGCACGCAAATGAAGGGAACCAGCGCCGCAGAGGGATGCAGGAGACAGCGGCACACAAGGAGGTGTGCCACCAACAGGAAAGTAAGGGAGTGGGGGAGAAGCGGGTTGCTACAAATGTTTGCAGGAGGGAACACCAAAAGTCATTTTCGGTCAAATAACTGTTTTTTTCTCTCCATCTGACATTTCTTATTCAATCTATTCATGGACAACTTTAACATTCTTTACTTAGTGCTCCAGAGTTCACGTCTGAACATGTCCTGGCTTCTGCTGGATCTTAGTCCTCTGAAGATGATGAGCTTCTCAGCGAGTAAGTTTGGGGACTGGTGGGCGAGGATGACCTTGTAGACTATGAAGCAGGATTTGAAAAAGATACATGCTTGCAGCAAGAGTCAGTGCAGTTCAATGAGGGTTGGGGTGATGTTGCTGAATTTGCAGAGACCTTTGGAGTCGTGAAGAACACCTCAGGGGTGACAAAGTGGTTGAGGGGAGGCTTTCCAGTAGGGCACTGCCCCCATCCTGGTAGGGGACAGAAAGAAGGAGGACCAAGGCTTGGACAGCAGATCAGAAGTTTTTTGCAGGAACAGGGTTCTGGATTTTCCACAGGAGGGAAAGTTGGTTGCAAGCCGCTTGTGTCTTCCTTGATATATGCTCCTTGAAGAAGAGGCGTCGGTCTATGTAGAGACTTGACAGAGGTAGTCAAATGGGAGTGTGAAGCTCTGGAGGTCAGGGGATCAGACTTTTGATTTTCCCGGGAGTGGACTGATTTCTGGAAAGTCCCATTAAAACTAGAGTGTGCATATAGCTTTTCCCAGGGGACGAGGGGGGAATGCAGTCCCTGCAGCACCTGCGTACTCTGCACCACTGTTGGTGGTTCATAGCTCAGAGTCCGGTACAGATGTCTGGATATTCGGTGCTGGTCAGCAGAAGCAAAGTTGGTCTTAGAGGCTTTGAGCCCCTGTTCCAAATCCGTCCTGATGCAAACCTTTGCCTCTTTCTCCTCAATCTCACACCAGAGTTCCTCTCGCTCCTAGTGCAAAGCCGCCCGCCAGGATCCCCCTCAAGACCCTTGCCTGCCCACTCACCTCCAAACGATCCTAAAATCAACCTGCACAGGCAGCAACACACACTCAATCCTTAACCAATCCCTCACATCGAGAATCTTCCCGGAAGCCTTCAAAACCTGCTATAGCAAACCTCTCCTCAAAAAACCTATGCTCGACCCACTCATTCCCCAGAACTACCGGCCCATTTCCAACACCCGCTTCATGGCCAAACTCATGGATCGCCCAGCATATCAGCAACTCTGCCACTTGACTGAAGCCAACAACCTTCTTGACCAAGCCCAATCTGGCTTCAGACCCCCTCAGAGGAACCAAGTCCTCCCTAGTGTCCATTTGGGAAGACCTTAAAAAGAACAGCAGACACGGAAGGATGTGCTATACTCCTTCATTCCTCTGCCCCCTTTGATACGATTGACCACACCATTATCCTAGACAGGCTACATTCTTTAGGAATCAAGGTCACTGTCCTCGCATGGATCTCCTCCTTCTCTAATCGCTCACAAATCATGCTCCTCCAACCTTTCACCTCTGCATCCCACGCAGTGCCGAAAGGGGACCCACAGGGAGTATCCCTAGCCCCCCCCTTCCTCTTCAACATCCATCTTAGCCCACACTCATCCACTCCCCCAATCTCACCTGCTACAATTACACAGATGATACCCAGATCATCTTCGAAATCCTAAAATCGCCAGGCACCACCCGTCCAGATCTGTCCTCATGCATCTCAGATATTGAACACTGGATGATGACCAACCACCTCATCCTCAACCCTGGGAAAACAGAAATCCTAGTCTGTAGAAACACTACGCTCCTTCCCCCCAACCTATCCCCTGGCCTTGGATGCACGCTGAACAGAAATCTATCCCTCCCAACAAATCAACTCCATATCCAGAACCTGCTTCTTTCACCTACGCATCCTCAGGAGTATCTTCCCATACCTCACCTATCCACACGGAATCTCTGCCATCCTCATCATCCTCTTCCGCTTGGACTATGCAAACTGCCTTTATCTAGGCTCACCTGCATTCCAAGGTCAGAAACTCCAAAGAATACAAAACGCTGCAGCATGCCTGCTCATAGGCCTCCCTCCCAGAAAACAGATTAGCCCCACACTGGCTTCCTATTAGTCGACAAACTACCTTTAAAGCCATGTGCATTACTCACCGTGCCATCCACAACAGAAGCCCTGAATTACTCCAAGATAAATTCACATGCTACTGACCCGCCAGGACACTCGGATCTGGCGCAGCTTTCCTCCTAGTTATCCCCCAATATAACTGCACCAGACTGGGTGGATCCTCCTTTTCCATCCAAGCTCCCACCATCTGGAACTCTCTGACCCTCCACATCTGCAGCATTGACAATCACCTCACATTCAGAAAGGCCCTCAAAACCTGTCTTTTTCCTTCCTCCTCTTCAAATCCCTCTTCCACTCTACGCTTTGATTGTTCCTCGCACACAAGTACTGGCCCAGACCCAACAAAACACCTACAATTTCAAACCACGGTGAATGCCAGCAGCCTTCGCAGTGGCACACCGTGATAAACTTGCCCCTTCCACTACCACAGACAATCATACATCATCCTCCCCAGCCCCCGGCACACCACCACCTACCTCCGACCGGTCCACTAACTCTTTAACTGGTGCAAACCGGTTACCGAAAAACACCTGTACATCTGATTGTATCTTGGACATGGACTCCTAGAAATGTCTGGACGGGGATTCCAAGATGGCGGCGCTGGAGAGAGGACGTGCCCGAACGTCGATCCTTCCCCCCCTCCAGGCCGCAACACTAAAGATTGCCGAAAAAGCAGTGGAAATCCAAGAGAAATAAGGACCCACAGAAATAACCCCTGCCGATGTGGAGGAAGCAGACTGAATACACAGCTACACGCTGCTCTCCGAAGAGAGACCCAGGAGGAGGAGCCCCAGCCACCAGTCCACTTTCGCGGCCACCCGGGAGAGTCCAGGGCAGAGATTCGCAAGGCAAGGTGGACCAGAGTATGAGGGGCCATCCCGCTGAGGAGGAGTCGGCGGAGAACGTGAGGCCCCCGTGGGACCAGAGGAGCGAAGATCCAGCTCCGAAGCGCGGGCGGAGAGTGGGAGGGCCCGGAGCTGCCAAGAGCGGAAAGGAGCAGCAACCCGGACTGCTGCAACCGCAGCGGGAGAGGCGGAGACCCAATCGATCCCCACCTTGCTGAGACACCAGGTACGCCGCGGGGCCGGGGGCACAAACAAAAGCACCCGCACTGGAAAATAGGCTCACGGCTATCTCGCACAATGTCCGGGTGCCCGGGGTGCCCCCTCCCCGCCCCCCGCCGGGAGAGACGGCCGCACACCATCGGAGCACACGGAGGGGGGATATAAAGAAGCTCTGCGGATGGGCCCCCCTCCTCCCTAACGCCCACCTCTCCAATCAAACGGCCCAGAGGCACCTCAAGGGGGCAAGGGGCATCTCGCCCCCCACAATATAAAGGGGCCACAGCGGCACATCAAATATAATGCTGGACACCCCCCTCCCAAGTAATACAACAGGACTCCCCCTTAATGAACTGCAAGCAGGGAAGGCAGGGGGCAATAAAACCCCAAACAAAGGTCCCTCTGACACAGGCACATTGAGAGTCCCTATCATAACAGCAGCCCACCAAGGAGCAAATTGAAACAGACAAACTGCGGGCAGCACGTAGTACAGTGCTCCCCTCCCGGCGGAGCAAAAAGGGGGCATGACACTGAGGGGTCCACCCACTAGGACAGGCGAAAACCAGTCCACGCAAGCAGCAGGACGAGACCCCCCTCCGCACCTTCAGGATGGGGGACCCCTCTAACAACATTGATGCAGATACCGGAGGGGCAGGAGCTCAACACAGGCCATCAGGACCTATGTCAAAATCCAGGGGGAGAATGGCGCAACCCACCCAGCAGACACCCCAGAAGAAGCAGGACCAGAGCTTGACACAACTCTGGGGCCCGGAAGCAATCACTCCATCCATCTCCACAAGGAAAAAAAGCCAAGAAGAACAAACCGTGAAAGCGGGCACAGACCCTGCCAAGCCCGAAATGGCGACCGAAGAGGACATGAAAGCCTGGTTTGCAGAATTCCAGTCCCAATTTAGGACCTCAATGCAATCCCAATTCGAGACGATGAAAAACTAAATGAAAACCGCAGCAGTGCAAGAGCTAAGAACGGAGATTACAAATATAGGGGAGAGGAAGGACACCCTGGAGAAAATAACGCAGAACCTGGATGAGGAGGCTCAACAGTATGCAGAGGTCCAGGAACAATTGCTGCTCCGGACACACAACCTCGAAGTACAATGTGAAGACTTAGAAAACCGGTCAAGGAGATTGAATATCCGAATAAAGAACATGGCAGAATCCGTTGAGGACAGAGATCTGAAGGAGGCAGGCCAACAGGTATTTAGGGAAATATTGGATGCAAAGGAAGAGGAGGAAGTCGCCATAGACAGAATACACCTGGCGGGTCCAAAGAGAACAGGAGAACCAGGCGCAAAACCGCTAGATGTGCTAGTAGCTCTCTCCTCGTATCCCCAAAATAATAGATCCTACGTAAAGCCCGGACTATGGGCCACATTAGAATGAATGGAGAGGAAGTACAGCTGTATCAAGATCTGGCGCAGTCCACTCTACAGAAACGCCAGGAAATGGGGCCGGTAGCAAGAGCCCTAGCATCAAAGCAAATCAGATACAAATGGACATTCCCCTTCGGGCTACTGTTCACGTGGGAAGGAAGGCAAAGACATGCGAAGAAGGGAGGCAAGTTCTGGGCATACAGGATCAAGAGGAGGAGGCCCTAGTACCGGCGAGTGCCAGACCAACAAGGAAAAGATCGGAATGGCAATGGAAGAGCAAAAGGAATAGGAGGGTCCAAGTGACATACTGTATAACAATACCAGCATGCAGACCCTGTAGCGGACGAACACTACCATAACCACATCATAGGGTCACAGGGGAAGAAGACCCACCATACTATCAGGTGCGGAGGAGGGCACAAGAGACATCTCGGAATCCAAAGGGTTTAGAATACCCTACAAGTTATCCCTGAGAAGGATGGGCATGGCGCACAAGGCGCAACGCCTGAGTGATCATAGGAACCAGAGCTCACCTCAGGGCAGTTTTGGGGGAGGGGACTAAGGCAGGTTGGGGGTTGCCGATTTGAGAGGGGGGGATGGGGAATAACCACACATCAATGGGGAGACGCTGGGGCATACAAACAAAGACAAGGCTCTTTGACCTGGGATGGGGATTAAGATACTGACACATAATATCCGGGGGATAAACTCTCCAGTTAAAAGGAAAAAGGTGGAGCAGTACTTGAAACAGGGGAGATTCGACATAGTAATGCTCCAAGAAACTCATAAGAGGGCCAGACAAGATGAAGGTCAGGCTAAAGGGATAAAAACAAATACTTCAGGCCACTGCTCCAGACAAAAAAAAAGCAGGAGTCCTGATAGCATTCTGGGACTCCCCAAGGGTACAGATACTCCACACAGACAAACAATGGATATATATCCTAGCGAACACAGAAATAGAAGGATACCCCCCCTCACGCTTGCCGCACTATATGCTCCCAATACGGGTCAGGGAGGAGTCCTCAAGGATACGCTGGAGAAAATAGAACGCTTTGTCATTGGGGAGATAATACTGGGGGGGGGGGGAGACTTAAATATGGCTTGGGATCCCACCCTAGATAGATCGAAACCCACACAGCAAGAGCAGGGCACCCCGTCAAATGCCCTGAAACAAAACATGACCAACCTAGCGCTAGGTGACATCTGGAGACACCAACACAAACCAACGAGGATTCACCTATTTTTCACATGTCCACAACACAATGTCACGGATGGACTACCTCTGGGCTTCGACAACCATCCTGGGGAAGACACAAAGGGCAGAAATTGTCTCCATCTCTCTCTCCGATCATGCACCCCCGTGGGCCGAGATGACGCTTATCCCGAAGGTCCCTAGTTTGTGGAACTGGAGGCTCCCAGAGGAGGTGATACGGGACCCAATGATGAGCAACACCCTAAGAAAACAATCTCAGAGAAATAACAATAGAAACCCAATGGGAAGCACTAAAAGCGGTAACAAGGGGACACTTAATCGCCCTGAAGGCCCAAAAGGAGAAAGTCAACCTCCAATGGGAAAAAGAGCTTGAAGCGAACATTAATAAAATCCAAGCGGAATTAACACTTAAGCCCACAACAAAGCTACAAAAAGCCCCGAGACACGATCAGGGCCAATTGGAGACTATCCGCACATAAAAAGCAGAGAGACAATTGCTCAGGCTAAAACACTGGTACTATATAAAAGCAAACAGAGCTGACAAGCTCTTGGATAGACAATTAAGGGCGGAAACGAAGGATAGAACAGTGATGGCGATGAGGGATGAAAAAGGGGAAAGAAAGTCAAACATCGGAAATTGGGGCTATATTTGAGAAGTTCTATCGGAAACTTTATTCATCGGACCACCCAAAAGAGGCCCAACAAAAGGATTACCTTGAAGGGAAAAACCTCCCAACACTATCAGAAATAGACAAATTTTAGACCAAAATATTACTCAGGAAGAGGTTACCAAAGCAATTAGAGAACTTCCCAGAAATAAGGCCCCATGCCCAGAGGGGTATACCGCACAATTTTATAAAACACACAGTGATATATTAGCCCCTGTTATAATGGAACTATTTAACTCCTTTAAAGATAAAGCCAATATTACCCAATCGATGAATGAGGCAAAGATGTTGGTCATACACAAACAGGGGAAAGACACAGAACAGCCCTCCTCATACCGCCCGATAGTGTTGATAACCCAAGACACCAAGCTCTACACAAAAATTCTAGCCTCTAGACTCTCGCAGGTTCTCCCGAAGCTGATCCACCAAGATCAATCCGGTTTCGTCCCCGAAAGACAAACGCACGATAACATTAGGAGGGTCCTACATATAGTGGAAAAAGTAGGAACAACACATACCCCAGCGATAATACTTGCCCTAGATGCAGAAAAAGCGTTTGATCGAGTGGAATGGACTCTCTTGTTCCACACACGGAGGAGAACAGGAGTTGGGGACTCATTCATCAGAATGGATTACAGCCAACTATAACCTCACCCAACATCAGAGTAGCAGTGAAGGGAGGACTATCCAACAAAATCCAAATAGAAAGAGGTACAAAACAAGGATGTCCCCCTTTTCCGCTTTACTGTATGCAATCTTTCTGGAGCCACTAGTGGCTCGAATTAGAAACAACAAGGAAATAACGGCATAGAAATGGGGGGCAACACCCACAAAACAGCGGCCTAAGCAGATGACATGCTAACGATCCTCGGGAACCCAGAGACCTCCCTCCCAGCCCTCATGTAAGAGGTAGAAACATTTGTCTGGGTTGAAAATAAATAGGCAAAAATTAGAAATCCTGGTACTAGCGGGCGATACCTCACAGACACAAACATCAGCGGCAGACATGCACTTAAAAGTGGCAAAGTCTGGGGTTAAATACCTGGGAATTACCCTGACAGATAAGATACAACATCTATACTCACAAAATTATCCCCTCCTATTAAAACAAATCAAACGGGATTTAGAGAGATGGAACCCCCTTTCGATCTTTTAGTGGGGAAGGATAACGGTGATCAAGATGAACATCCTGCCTAAACTTATGTAGCTCTTCCAAACGTTACCTATAAGAATTCCTCTGCCCTTCTTCAAATCCCTAACGAAAAGCGTCACGGAATATATATGGCAGGGGAAAACCCTGCGAGTATCAAACACGGTTCTTACCGCCCCTAGGAAGGAAGGGGGAATGTGCCCTTCCGCACTTCAGGAAATATTATGAGGTGGCCCAGCTATGGGTCCTGAAAGAATGGATACCAGATAACTCGCAGAAACTCTGGGCAGCACAGGATAGAGCTGTGGTAACAACACCCACGAGACATAGGTTATGGGTCGGGAGGAAACAGACACCCCAATTTGCAAATTAGCGAAATCATGCAAGCGACACTAGAAATATGGGACAATGCTACACAAAAAGGGATGGTAACCAAAGACCCAGCTCCATTTATGCCTCTGTTCAAAAATCCAGAATTCCCGCCGGGACTAGAGAAAGGGGAGTTCCAGAAGTGGGAGGAGGCAGGATGTAAAATGGTTGGGGGCATGTTTCAGGAACAACAGATAACATTTAAAGAATGCACTGAACTGCTCAACCTGAACGCCAGGGACAGATATAAATATGAGCAACTGGCCCACTGGCTAGATTCCCCCAGAATAAAATAAGCTGTAACGAGGGACCTAACACTCAAAGGGGGGGGGGGCCTTTGAAACATACATTATGACGCACAACGGGAAAGAAAAATTTGTCTCAAACACCTACAGATATATAAACACGAACACAGAGGAAATGCAGTGGCAATATATGAAAATATGCGAAAAGACCCTGGGAAGACCAATCCCAAAGGAGAGATGGGTGCACACATGGGGGTTGATTTCAAAACTCACGAGGGCAATACAGACCAAAGAAATGTGGATGAAAATCCTCCTGCAATGGCACTACACACCAGAAAGGCTGTACACTATGTACCGGTCCGCTCCTTATCTATGTTGGAGGGAATGTGGGGGGAGTAGGGGATTGGAGACATATCTGGTGGGAATGTCCAAAGCTACAGCAATGCTAGGGGGATGTGAAGTCTCACATGAAGCTGATGTTCCCAGAAATGGTGGAAATGGGAGAGGAAATATGGCTATGGGGGATGTGGGACCCGAAAGACAAGATACTGTCCAAATCTCCGAAACAAAACTTTATGGGTCTCCTGATAGGGGTATGGCTGGGAATAGCCCAAAGGTGAAAGCAGAAACACCCCCCACCCCCACCAAGCACTCGATTGGATAAGAAGAGTATGGTCCCATATAACAATGGAACATATCACATAATCTACAGGGGAAAAGCCAAAAGTTTAGAGACGATTGGGCGGAAATCCTGGAATACCTCCAAAGTGACTATATGGAGCAATGGTGCCCACACAAAATAAAGATACTGGACATGTTCAATTGAAAGGAGTTAGACGCATCCCGGAAAGCTGAACGGAAAAAAGAAAGAGTGGAATTCCCAGGGGGGGGGGGGGGTTGGGGGGATGGTTGGGGGAAAGAAGTTAAAATGTTCATTGTTGTAAACTCAATAAAAATAATATTTACAAACAAAAAAAAATGTCTGGATGGAATGCTCAATTAGACGGACCACTAGCTGTATCAACTGTAGCATGCTCAGTTCAATGGGGAGAGGTCTACTCACGCACTCAATAGGACAGCCCTACCTAATTATCAAGGTGTTTACTCAAGCATTCAGAATGCTCAACCCATAGGTTTCACTGGAGGTAGAGAGGAAATGTGCCAGTTCAACTTGGACTATAGGGTATGGTATGCACTTTAATGGCTTTTGGGAGATAGGAATAGAGATGCACTCAGACGCACTTAGGCAGTGCTTTCCTTTGGGGACCTGAAACAATACCATTGGTCTTGGGCCATAAGTAGCAATGTCAATTTAATTGACATGCCTATTGCACTCAAAGAATGCCACCAGCCAGGTCCTTCCCAATGGTAGTATACTAGCACCATCAGAAGATGCACTCGAATGACCAGCCTATCGCCTGAGAGAACCAAGAAAATGACACTGAAGATAAAATCTATCGGAGTCCAATGTATGTATAAATCGCACCATGTCTGTGGACACATGTCGCAGACACTGCTCCCCATCCATGCACTCTACAATGCAGCTACAGCTATGTCAAATCCTGTCTAGCTGATCGCATAGCCGTTCGCACTGAAACCCCCGACGTGACTCAACACCTCTGCCATTAGTATACACGAACAACCTATGTCAAATTCGGTCTAGTGGGCAAACATCGAGTCTCCTGCACTAGCACTATCTTTTTTGAAAATAAATGTATTGGCATTTAGGTTTTCAAAACAAACAACCCCTTACCACCCCTCCCCTCCCCGCTCTGGTCCCTCCCTCCCACCTCACGCATGACAGCACATCTTTTAATTTCAACTAATCACCATTCCACCATGTGCTTAGTTCAATCATCAAAACAAGCCAATAAACAAATTCTTTGCGGACACCAATTAACTCGGTAGTCTTTGCGGAGGAAGTCCAATACCAAGTCCCAGTCCTCCTTACATTGTTGCTGCTCTTCTTGTACTACATAAGTTACCCACTCCAAAGAAACCTAATGCCAGATCTTCGCAACCCATTCATGTTCGGTGGGGGTCGACGTCTGTTTCCATTTACGAGCAATCAACGAATTTGCTGGACATACTGAGGATCATATATGCCTTCCTTTGAGGTTTCGTTGCCAAAGTGTCCAATGCATCGCCCAAGCCCAGCATTGCCTCCCCCATTTCTCTGCATATGTGAGGACCAAATATACCCTTCATTGCCACATTAACACTCTCCCGAAATGGTTTCAAAACTGGGCAATCCCACCATATGTGCCCCCCAAGTCATGACAACTGTACAACCCCGCCAACACTTCCCGGACATATTCGGATCAAATGTGTGTACTTTTTCGGGTGTTAGATGCCATTGCACCTTTACCTTAACCCACATCTCTCAAATTTGAAGCAATCTCATATGTTTTGGACTCCCCAGCCACACCTCCTGCCATCGATTCTCCAATATTGGGGTGTTCAACTTTTTCCCATTGATCCATATACCTCCCAACACACATGGGTTGGGGATTCTATAAACAATTTATATAATGCTCCGACCATATGACGATCGCCTGAATTAGTAATAAAATACTTTTCAAATGGGATAAGGTCCCATGTTGCCGCCTGTTTGATTCCTAGCACCTGCAACCAATGTCTCAACTGGGAATATCTAAATTGTTCCTTTTCGGATACATCAAACACCGGTTTGCACTGTTGGAATGTTTTCATCTCCTGGCCCTCGACCATATCTTCAATCTTCTGACAACCTGCCTCCTCCCAATGCCCAAAAGCTCCTTGCTCTGTCCCTGGCATGAACTGGGGGTTATGAAATAGGGCCAGGGAAGGGAATGTAGTTATACCCACACCCCGCAACACCTCATCCGATACGTCACGAATCAAAGCCGTGAATTTACTTCTATACATGTTAGCGGGTCTATAGACCTGACACCATAAAACTTCCACTAGGGGCCTAACAACTACCACTCTATCCATCCGTAACCATATTTTCTCTGGATTCCCCAAACCATTCCCGTATTATCCACAACTGGGACGCTTGATCGTACATTTTGAAATTTGAGACCGCCATCCCTGTTGCCGTGATAATCAAGTCATCAGTAAACACCATCACTTTATATTAAATTCCTCCAAATTGAATGCCTCCGACATTCTTGTCTTAGATAAGAATGGCTCCAGATGTATAGCATGTAACAATGGGGATAGCAGACATCCCTGTTCTGTACCACGAGATACCCCAATCCCTTGCGAAACAGGACCATTGATGGCCAGCCACAGGACCGGTGCCCGATAATTTGCCTTTATCATGCTCAAAAATCTCGGGCCAAACCTCATCATTTCCATTGTACAGAACAGAAAGGACCACTCTACACTGTCAAATGCTTTTTCTGCGTCGAATGTGAATATTCCCGTTGCCAGCCCCGATTTGTTAATCTTCTCAATCATGTGACTCACCCTCTTTATGTTATCGAAGATTTGCCTCCCTTTAATAAAACCGGATTGATCCGGGTGGATTGGTTTGGGTATACATTTTTCCATTCCGACTGTTAAAATTTTAGTAAATCTTTTCGCACCGATGTTAATGAGAGCTATGGGTCACTATGACCCATATTCTGTTCAATCATTGCTAGGCTTAGGAAATAGCACTACTTTATCTTCTTCCATAGTCTGGGTGATACTTCCCGAGGTATTGTACAATGAGGTCATTACCAGAGTTAATGTTTCTACATTTGTCTTGTAAAACAGTGCTGGATAACCATTCCGGTGCTGGAGCCTTATTCAAAGTTAGTGATCCAATTGCTGCACGCACCTTCTTTGGAGTAATATCGCCTTCCAGCCCCTTACTTTCCCCAGGGACACGTTTATTCAAGTGACACTGCTTCAGGTATTCCTCCTGTGCCTCTTCATCAGGGGAATCTGTAGTATATAATGCGGAGTAATACTCCATGAATACCTGCACTGTGTCTTCCAACTTTGAACTAAAAGGTACCTGGTCCCATTTTAATGTGAAGGATGGCCCTTGCTTTCTCCTTTTTCCTCACTTGCCGCACTAACATTCATTCTGCTTTGCTCGCCTTAATAGAAGGTTTAGGTTAAAATAACCGAAAAGAAATTGTCACATTGACCAAAAGTTCTAAAAATGCTAACACCAATTCGAACACCAAAAGTTCGAACCTTTGGTGGTAGCATTAAAGATGGGGGATGCGGGGGGGTGTCCCCCGCAACCCCAGCTCACTATACTTTATGGTATAGTGAGCGGAGGGTGCAGGGGACACCCGCGCAGCATTCCATACAAAGAAAAAAAAAAAAGGAAGGACCCTGCAGCGCCGGTTCCCGATCACGGAAGTGAAAGGGAACTGGCGCTGCAGGGAGCCAGCGTGAAGATGAAGTTAAGTGTGGTTTGTTTATGTTGGGGGTGTGGGTGGGGGTGTGCTGAGGGTGTGTGCGAGAATGTATGTGTGTTTGCATGAGAAAGGTGCAAACTTTTGCTAGTTCGCACCTTTCTCATGCGAACGATTTGCCCGCTGTACTTTCAGCCGCGGGCAATTCCCTTAGATTCTAATAGAATACCGTCATTTTAAAAATAGTAGGGACTTCTCCGCTTGCCTAGTTTGCAAAAGCGATAGTTGCCCTTTAATGTGCCTATAGTCTCTTCTCAAGGTCACTCCTTCATCCGTTTCCATTTTACTCATTACCCCCTTTAATTGTGATTCTAGCTGACTTTGTATTGCAGTAAGTTGCTTTTCTCAGAGAGCCTTCCTCGCAATTAACTCACCCTGCATAGTCACTTTGAAAGCGTCCCATAGCGTTCGTTCCTGCATTCCAGGGGTCCGATTTGTATTTAAATACTTTCCCTAATTTTACCCCCCGCCCCCCCTCGACAAACTAATGGGCCCTAGCTCCATTTTACGTACTTGACCCAATAACGTACAATCGATCTGGGAGAACTTATCGTTGAACATGCAAGTAAAATGTATAACTGCTAGTTCCCTTTTGTGTTTCCTTCTATGAATCTACCACCGCTAGTCGGGTCATACATGCTCGAAGTTTTTGAGGGACCCCTGTGAATGACATTTGCTGTCGTGCTTCTGTGCAACAACGGGTCCCATGCCACATTAAAATCCCGTTATTATAATTTGTCCCAATTCGAAGATCTCAAGTGTATTCAACACCTCCAGCAAAATACATCTTTGCCCACATTAGGCGCATAAAGAGTAGCTATCGTATACCATGAACTCCCCATTTGAATGCAAACAAGGATATATTTACCGTCCTTATTCACTTCTCTTGCAGTTATTTGCAGCCCCGCTAGTCCCTTGAATGCCATCAGGACCCCTCTGGTTTTCCCCTTGTTCTTAGATTGTAGTATATGGGGGTACCCCATTAATCCTTATTGTATTACTGTCTCGTTGCACATGTGGGTCTCTTGTAATGCCACAATATCTGGCTTTCCCCTCCCTAAAAATGTTTCTACCTTGCATCTGTTAACCAGGGAGTTTAGGCCCCTAACATTCAGCTACAGGAGTTAGAGGCTTTGGTTATGCCCATAGACTCTTTGACACAATGTTTTCCTTAGCGCCCACCCCCCCTCCTTCTCTCCACAACCTCCCCCCTTAACACGCACTGGACTCAACCCTCCTGCCCCCCCCAATGCAACAAACCATGGAGGCTGAGTCTCATTACACATACCGGAGACAAAATGTGCAAGTCTGCTAGGACCTATACCCTCCTGAATTCCAAGTGCTGGGATCACCTCAAACTTACCATGGCACCACGACTCCTCCATTCTACCCCTCCTGGGTAAGGATTTTTCATCTTCGCCCAAACATTCCACAATATCCCCCTCCCTCTATGCCCCAAGTATATTGTACCTATTAGTCTTCCCAAAAGGGTTGGGCTGCCCATTATTTACCCAGTCCAGATGGAACCTTATTCTTGGATGGTAGCTTGTGTACTTTCCTCCATTCCCATGGTTTAGTCTTTGTTGTCTCTCTTGACTGTCTCGTATCCTGTTCACCCCCATCTTCCTCAATTTTCAGAATCCTAAATCCTTCTTCACAAGAGGTGATGCGATGTTGACGTCCTTCCCAAAAAAAAAACAATAATCCAAATGGGAATGTTCATCTGTAGTGTATTGGAGCCTGCGTCAGAGCTTTAACCACCGGCCACATCAATCTTCGCTTCACCAAAGTGGATTGTGCTAAATCCCGATCTAACTATTTCAACCCCATTCACGTCGATGGGACTTGCCTTTCTGGCCGCTTGTAAAACATCCTCCTTTTGTCTATATCGCTTGAGTGCGGTTATTACATCGTGGGGTCTGGCACCGTGTTCTGCTCTTCCAGGACCCACACAATGAATGCGGTCCAGGGGTACTTCCTTTCCAGTCTCCAGTTCCAATAAGTCTGCAAAATCGCTTTGCTACGTATCTTTGAAACCTTGATCTCTACTCCCTTTGAGAGTCCTTTAACCCTAAAGTTGATTCTCCTTAAATGATGTTCACGGTCTTCCATCTGGTTCTCTAGATTGTGTGGCCGTTGCAAGGTGGTCGGTTTAAACATCTATTTTGCGTGCATCATCTGCCAGCTCCTGAGTGGCGTTTCTGGTAGTATCAAGTCGCACCTCCACTGCAGCTATATCCCTTTCCCCTCCTGCAAGGATTGAGCCAGCTCCGCTCTGATCATACTCTGCTGCAAATGTAGGGTCTCTGTCTCACGATCACTAAAAGCATTAAAACATTGCTGAAACACTTCTTTAGTTAACTCATGTTCAGTTGACCATATTGGTGACCCTCTTCAGCGCTCTTGTTCCTGAGGGATTTGTTCTTCTGCCGACCCCCCTTCTCCCTCCTTACACCAGAGCTTTGACAATGCCCCATCTTGTTGTTTCTTTGCCCCTTTAGGAGTAGGGGCCCATTCCTTGGATTCTTTGGGCCCGTTTCTCAAAATGTTTAGGAATGTGCAAGGGTGACATTCTTATGCCCACTGTGGTCAGATCACCTAAAGAAATCTCAGTCCTTAGTCTTCAGAATTGGTCAACATAAGGACAATCACAATCCAGTCCAACTGCCCTTTCACACTCTGTCTGGACTCACCAAAAGGCCTTCGTGTATTCAGCCACGTCCAATCCAGCGTTCAGACCTTTTTCTGCCGACAATAGCAGTTTCTTTTTGACCCCTCCACCTTTCCACCTCAGTCAATCCCCTTCCACTGCGGCCTTCAATCTGATCTAGGTGCCTCAGTAGGCGATGCGCCCATTTGCCTTGCAACACAGCCAGCTATGCTACACCGTGCAGACCAGACCCCCTCTTCCAGCCGTGGAGGGGAGGATGTCAGGCCAATCCTCCGAGACCCCTCTTCAACCAATTTTTCAAAATAGTCAAAATGACGCGATCGGGCAAGGCACTGTCTGTTTCAGATGCTAACCACTGCCAATCAACCAGAATTCGCCACAATCTCGACTTCCTTGGGTTCCAATGTGAACTTTGGGTCACTTCATGACTTAATCCTCTCCCCAGCTGGGATCATAAGGCTGAATTTTCGTTATTGGTGGAGTTGGGCAGGAGCTCTCTATGCGAGCATCACGGCAGCCATATTGCAATCACTAGCACTATCTTAACCGACAAACGGCACTCGCCCACGTACCTGACCTCTGGATCGCTTACTGGGGCACAGCCAGCCCTCCTAAGTCCTAACCTAGCAGAATGCACACATGCAGCTTAAAGTAAACTCTTAGAATGTTCCCATACCTGGCTGTTCCTACATCAATGGCACTTTGAGGCCATACAAATGGGGTAATGGCGCTATATAAATGATGCCTGCAATACAATACATCCAGGACTGGATCAATGTGAAGAAGACCTAGAGCTTGTGGAGGTCTTTGAAGGGGAAAATCCTGCATAAGAGCTGCGCGTGATCTGCATACTGGTGAATGCAGATGTTGTGCGAGTGGTCCTATATAAAAAGGTTGAAGATCAAGGGAGGTGCGGGGGGAGAGGATAAATCCTTACGGGACTCCACAGGTGATGGTTAGAGTTGATGATCTGGAGAAATCTATTTGGATAGCCAATCGCAAGATAGGAATTGAACCAGCTGGTGAGGATCTCCCTGATCCCTATGCAGTGGTGCAGAAAGTTAGTGAGTGGCTTTGTGGTCTACGGTCTCAAACTCAGCTAAGTGGTCGAGAAGAACCATGAGGGAAGGATGGGCATCGAAGAGGATGTTATGGGCATTGATCACCTTGATGATAGCTCTTTCCATGCTGCATCTTGGTTTGGAGCTAAATTGGTAGGACAGAAAGAGGTTGCTTGTGTCAATGTGCTGAAGGAGTTGCCTGGCTACCGCTTCCTCATGGTTCATCCCTAGGAAGTGAAGAGGAATGATGGAGCAGTAGTTGCAGGAGGTCATCAGAGTCCAGTGTTGGTTTCTTGAGCAGGGTATTTGTCCGGTCTTGAGAGTCGAAGAGAATGTGCCTTGACTAAGAGTGCGGTTGATTTGCAGATAAAGGAGTGCTTTAGTCGGAAGGGTCTTGAGTGTGGAGACAGTGAGAATGTTGCCCACATATGATGGGGCCTTGAAAGTTATCCTGGTAGTGCAAGTTTGGCGAGATGGCAGATAGATGTGGGGGTCATTCTGCCCAGTTGGTTTTAGGGCTTCCCCTGGTCGGACATCCTCTCCCCATGGCCTCTGTGAAGATATGTGTCCACCATGGCGTATGGTGGCCCAGAGTCCAGGAGCATCTTGACAGGGTTTTCATCCACTGTTAACCGGTCCCATTGTACAGTGTCCATAATTTACACTAAACACTAGCCATTAACTAGTGAGATTTGACTCTTGGCAAGTAAGAAATTGTGTTCTGTGTGTATATATAGTAGATATATGGAGATGATGCTGAAAAGGTTCAGATTACAAAGAGTTGCACAACTGGCGAGAGGCTCGTTATTAAGAGCAAGTAGGAAAAAGCTGCATAATGTCTCGAGTGAAACAGCACAATGCTGAGGTATTCCATCACGTATTTGTTCCAACACAGAGTACAAGTATCATGGAGCGTTTTTTCCCCCACTCGGTAACGGGTTCCCAAGTTTTGGCAAATCGGAAAGGCCAAAAAATCCCAAATGATAACAGCAACTGGAAAAGGTGCGCAAATTTGTGCCATCCAGGGACGCACTGTAGTCAGCCGACTTCAAGCACATCGTTAGACAGGTTCCGCTAAGGGTCGAAAACATCTTCCTGACCTAGTTAGGACACAGCACTTTCATGTCAACATTTCTGAGCTGCAGTCTTGCAATTAGAAAGGTCGTTCACATTACTAGAACTACAAGAAACTCATAAAACACTGTTTGCCCTCTTGTAATGCGCGTACAGACGAATACCTCTGTACACTCGCCCCTTTCTCCCTCATTCGTCAAGCATCATAGGAAACTCCTCTGACCCTCAGACAGTTAGCAGGGCCCTCAGAACAATCGCAAAGCCCTTTACTTCCTAAATGCTGTGGAATGTTACCAATTCCTTCCGGCCTTACCCACCACCACTATGAACAACAAAAGGACTCACAATGTGAAAAATAAAACTGATCGAGCCATAAGACATAAAAGAATGTGTGAAATGCATTCACTTAAAACAAGTGTGCCTACAAAAAGGCAAACAGCTTCTGGCTCAATGACTAAAAGGACTGGCAACTATGTCCGATGTAATCCGTTCTTAAAACAGGCAAGTAGAGGTTGAAAGACGAGTTTCACAACAATGCAGGGGTTTCACAACTCTTTCAAAGAGGCTTTGAGACATTGTTTGCACTGAAAACATAGCTGAAACAACATTGAACATTTTCGATAATGTGGTGGAAAACGCAGTTTGAGTCTGCGCTGACTCGTAATTATTTGGGACAACTACAACAGATCAGGAGTGGCGGGACTGGAAAATTTGGAGGTTCAGCACACACAGTAGGGTACTGCGCCACTAACCACTGCGCGGCCTGTTTTGATTCTCAGCTATATAACGGCAGTCAAAACTTTACAGAGAGGGTATCTGTCACTTTGTGGACAATCCAAAAGCAACTCATACCGGGAAGGCAACGAGTGTTGCCAAATTTACAAATCTCAATGAATATGGGGAAAAACAATCCATACATTATTTTAATGCAATCAACGAGCCTTATAACAGCCAGGTTTTTGCATAGACGTTTTGTGCGGTCTACAAGAGTGTGCGATTTGCACTGTGAAGGTTGTAGACGTGAAACACAATGGAAAATCACAACTAATATTTAAAACACGATAAAACGTCTCACCTTTTAGCAGCCAAAAGAATCTAACCAAAATAAATACATTGTAGGGTAAAACCAAGACTCTTCAACTAATACGTAGGGTTCCTGAATCTGCTCAACGTGCTGAATTCCAACTGCACGTGTAGATTCGAGGCGTTCTTCAAGAAGTTCTATTCCAACATTTTAATGCATGTAATCATTATAGTACTGGTTCGAACATTCTAGTATAAACACAACAGTGACAAGTTCAATTGCAGGTTTAAGGTTGTAAGTGGGCAGTTGGGTTCCTGCAGGGCATTGGTAAAGTACTGTAGACATGCCAGTGAAAAAACTGTAGTCAGCCGGCTTCAAGAAAAGAGTATAACGTACGGCCTGCAATAATCATTTTCTCCAGCAGGTATTTTGAGATTTATAAAGCCCATACAGCACACTAGAGCGGCTGGATAGCCAATAGAAGAGTTGAGTAGATATTGCAATTTCATTGGGCACAACATTGTACCATTTACTGTACGAAGTAAAACACTATTCCGGCATTGAGGTAAGATAAAACTCACTGAACAAAATATCTCCTGTAGGAGACATGGACATTATAGAAGGGCAATAATGTCAACAGTCAAGTAGCGACTGTGATGTCTAGGTCTATGTGATGTCTATGTTCGTCCTTTTTGCATAGGAATGTATAATAGTCCAACACTTGAGGGGTTTAAAATGTACGTTTTTATAATGTCAATAGGATTTAATACTGTGCCAAATCACAACTGGAGTACTTTCAAAGGGCCTAGAGTTGACTGTGGGGTGGAGTACTGTGCTCCAACCAGGGATATCCGGACCTTAGTCTCCTGGGGAGAGAAAATGAGCAAGAGGCGATAAGAGCCTGGGAAAGCGGGAAATAAGAGCTAAAAACAAAAAGGTAGCAGAGGATATTTCCATAACAATGAGTGTATGTTCATCCTGTTGGGTATACCATAGTTCTGCAAAAAGGAGAAGGTAATCCCAAATTGTGTTGCATTGTGCTTCCACAGAAGATTTGGAGAATTGTAATTTAGTACAAAATGGAATGTTGGATGCATAAGCGAGATCAAGAGTGTATTTGGGCAAATCAAAGTTTGGTGGCTTATTTGCCAGTGCATCTTTAAACGTTACTTCAGATTTTGTTGTGGTCTGCCAAGCCATAGTTAGTGCCAGACTGTGCATAAATATTTATTTTGTTGGTAACAGGAGGCCCTCCCCTCTAAAGAAAGAGTGTAAAGTTTTGTGAAAGGACACTATAGGGTGATAATCAGGAGTGTTCAGACAATCAGATTGGGCAACATTGTCAATGTGCAAGGATAGGTTATTGTAGGAAAAGATAGGTAGGGTGGCTTAAAAGTCACTATTGTCCCACAGAAGTTAACGGGTGGGTGGGGGCCTTCTCACAGTACATTTAAAGCAGGTCACTGGTGCTTGACATCATTGAGCCGGACCTCGTTGCACGATAGCTGCAGTCAAACTGATGTCGAGCAATTTAAACGTGATTGCATTGGTGACCAGGGTCAAGTCAGTTCAAAGATGCAGGCACTTAATGGGTCGATTCAATGTTCGCAGCAGTACGAATATAGCTTCAAATGGTTCGGGGTGGCGGTCAAGTCGGTGGCGAGATGATGGCTCCGTTTGGTCAAGTCGATGATCAAGATGGCGAGTTGGATGGCTTACAGCAGTTGAATCACGCTCGAGTCAGTTGCTCCCACAATGTCAAGCCCATAACCGGGTTGGTTCCATGTGATGTCATCACCTGCTGTTTCATCGCAAGGCTTTTAAACGTGCACATTCCATCGAATGTGCTCATCGTTTTTTTTTACCAACACCCACACTTAATTTTTACTATTGACCACCCGCCCAAACCCTTATTTGCCCTTTCCCACCCCATCCCTAAAAAATTCGATGAGCACATACGATGTATTGCGCACGTTTAAAAGCCTGGCGATGAAACAACGTTATACCACTGGGTTGATCGAGGAGAGAAGTGCAATGGCCTGAGCCATCGACTGGATGGCTGGAAATGCAGCAAGCTGTTTGAAGGTTCACAGAGTACAAAAAGCAGTACTGTGGGTCCAGTTGGGTCTCGAAGTGTGGAGCACGAGTTTGCAGACATCTCAATGCACTGTAATAGGTTCCCTAGCTGCTTCTGGACTGTGGGTTTCTGGGATGCACAATCCAGACACTGTGACAAGTGGAGTCCTTCAGTTCTGCACCAAGAAATTGGCTGGTACTACAATTGTTCCTTCACCTCCCATGCAAGATCCTGGTTCTAGAGCCACTGCCAGCAGAGAAGCCATGGCCGACAGCAGTTCACCCCCACTGTTCCCTTGGGATGGTTGACCTCTCTCCTCTGCCTTGGATGCCTTTGCCTCCCTGGCAGAGGACTGGAGAATATATTGTATTCCCAACAGAGGTCTAGTGACCTTGTAGAGGAGCAGGTAAACATTTTCTTGCCAGTTCCCACCCCCTCATCACTGTCATATTCGAACAGTCTATCAAAAGCCATAGATGGGACCCCCCTGCATCATTCCACTACCGCATTGAGTGTATGAGAGACGTTATGCACTAAGACAGCCATACAGAATATACCCTTGTACTGAAAGTGTGGAATGATGTTGCATAGAAGAAAGCTACATGGAAGGATGTCGCCTGCCAAGATGTCAGAATGCATTGGTGGACATCATGGACGGATGTTAAAGTAAAATCTGATGAGGACGAAATGTCATAAAAAAAGATATATGAACCTATGTTGAAACAATATGAAATTATTAAGTAACAATGTAAATGAAGCACTGAGAGTAACATGAACTTAAAGGTAAAGTAATTATGGATTTAAAGAAAATGAAGTATCTTACTGACCATTAACTGTAAATACGCAGTAACATAAGGTAGAAAAACAACGTATAGAAGCTTGCTATAGAGGAATATATAAACGTGGCAAGTACTGTCATATTAGGAGAAATGGACGACATCTCACGTTGAATTTAAACCAAGCTACCTCAGAGACGGACCAAGGCTGTAAGCAGGCCTCCAGATAAGGGTTGTCTTTTTACGCATGAAAATCTTGTAAATACGTCAGCTTTATATTTTTCCAGCATACATTTATGCACTGGTTTAGAGCAGATGGCAGTGAAAAGGTAAGGTTACTTGACAGAAACCATAATTTGTTTTGTATTTTTATCTACATGGATGTAATTGTAAGTCACTGAATGCAAGCGCCTCCCATACACCACGGAGCAAAGTCTCTGAAACTGACTGGTTTTCTCTGAAGCCTTTCAAAAAAGAAACTGCACACAGATGAAAAGGAAAAGTTTCTTTCCGTTGAGCTTCTACTGTGTTGTGTGTAGATGCTCATGGGGCAAACCGAAGCACTGGTCATATTTATTTTACAAGCCTTTTAGGATTGTATAATTAATAAGATGGAAAACTAAGTTGCAATTCAGAATTCATCTTTTGTAACAAATTATGCTTTGTTTCCAGTGAAAGCAAACCAGTATTGGACAATTTTATTTTTCACAGTTCCTGTGCTGGGTGCATAATCATGCGGAGGCTGATCTTTTTTGCACTTCTAGTTTAATTTACACTCCAATTAGAAAAAACAGTGTGTAAAATTAGGATGCACAGTCTAGTTTACATCCATTCAACCTTGCAGTCAATGGGGTATATTACTATAAATGGTCACTGGCAGCAGAGTCTTTGCTCAAGGGTGAATGATTGTCATTACGTGTTATAGCCTCTGAAATCTTCAAGACTATAATTAAAACATCCAAAACCTGACTTTCCAGGAAGTGCAAGCGATGGTCAAAATCAAACAAATGAAAGTTACATTTGTAATTGAAATAGAAACTCAGCAAAGCCAGTCCCTGTGATATTTCAGATGGGTATTTAACTTTATGTAGCGCTTCATGCATGGTTCGTCCAACATCTAGGCACTGTGATTATTATACCTCAGTTGATACTCAGTTTACCGGATGTTACCCAATAAGATAGCTCAGCCGGTTGAGCCCTCGTTGCTGTGATCTGTAGGTAGCAGGTTCGAAGCCCGACAAGGCCAACTCAGACTTTCATCCTTTTGAGGTTGATAAAGGAATACCAAGTTCAGATTGGTGATAATTGTGATAAATAAGTTCTATGTAAAGCGCTTTGCCAAAAGCCCTATATAAATCACAGTTTGATCATGAGATTAGGTAGTGCAGTGTTGTATCATAACATTGGCATACCATTAGGTAGCAATAGTTCCAGAACATGAGGATTTTCCTTAAACATCAAAAATTCTGCTATATTACCTCAAAACACACAATACAATTCATGTTTGCTTTATTATGTTATTGGCTAGGTGTTTGTGTTTTCAAAATGTAAATATATACAGGAGAGATCAAATTTACTTTACAGTATTTATATAGCGCACTGTTGACCCTGGGGCATCAAATGAGGTGACATTGTTACATAAATATTACAATACTAAGTACAGACAGTACGGTAAGGCTCTCACCATTGGTATACTAAATACAGGGATAGATATTCAAAGAGGAGAGTTTTCAACTCTTTTTTAAAAAAAAATCAGCAGCAAGCTTTGGAGTCTCATTGCGAGGGCAAGCTGATTCCAACGTTTTGGGGCTACAAAGTGGAAAGCTCCTTTCTCAGCCTTTGAGTTTCTTCTCCTGGGAATCTTAAGCAGGTTAAAATGGCCAGACCCTAGAGAAATAATGAAAGGTGTATTCTGTCACAATGCAGAAAGCTGCCGAATGGTAATGATTTCCATATAGTTTTTGCACTTATCGGCTGAATGTCGCATACATTTTACTCTTGAAATCACATTTACTCTCAAAGTTTAAAAATAGGGAGTAAAATGCTCCCACCTGAAAATCCTATCTGGAGCACTAGCTGTAAGAATCAGGAAATGCAGAAAAACAGCCCCATCAGCAGACCCGATAAGTCAAGGTTGGCCCAGATCGAAGATGCTATTTTGGGGCATAAGCGCAAAGCACAAAGGGAGTACATGGATAAGCTCTGAATGTAGAACATTCTTTATAGATGGAAGATGAAAACATCTGTGAGAGCCAAACTGCTGGTCAATTAAAAGTGTATAAAGGTCATATGAGAGAGTGAGCAAGTCTCTAGAGGCCAAGACGAGCAACAGCACCCAGCGTCATTAAATCAAATCGCAGTAAATGGAAGGAAGAAATTGACAAATTCATGGTCTTTTCACACGTGACTCAGAAGTCGAAAACAAAGGCTATTCACTAGAGCCTTAAGCGAAGATGGTGATATGCTCACACTCCCTTGAATGTTCCAGGACAGTGAGCAGCAACAAGGTCAACTACAGTGAGCAGCAACAAGGTCAACTACGAACGGAAGACTTTGGTTAATGGCCTACCGATGACAGATGAGACTAATGAGGAAAATGGGGAGTAGACTGACGGGATTCAAACACCTATGTTTCGTTTCACGTACGCGCTGCTAAGGTGCTAAAAGTCCAAGGTTGGTATAGAATGCCAACCAATCAGTGGAGTTGGGGGGACAACCTAACATACAGTGTTGCAGGAGCCAATCCACTGAGGTTTGTCCTGCTATAATCAGTACTATATGTGTTTAGAGGTAGTTCAAGGTGTGCCCTACAGACAAGGGGTAGCCAATGAAGCACTGATCCTTATATTCTATATGTAGATCTGTTCCCTTCACCAATCTCTTACCTCAATAGGTTTTGTATTTTGCCACGTAGAATGACATCATAGATGACGCATATTGACGTATAAGACCTACATGTAATCAAACTTGGTTGGAAGTGTGCAGGCATCAGTCCGATGTCTGCTAGTTGACCGGCTTTATTATACTGAGAATAAAGTAGTACTTTGCCATACTCTTTTGTGTCTGAGATCTATTATTGTAATTCCATCTAGCACAAAAGACACTTCAAGGTGCTAGAGCGCATTTGGTAGCAGTGTGGATGGTTACGGTCTAGTCGACCTAGGCCAGATCCAGACCCGGGATGCTTGGCTACTTACGCCATTGGCCAGACGACCGCAAAGTTTCCTGTGGAGATCGGTCCGCAGAGCCACTTGTAAAGATTTGGTTGACAGGTCCCTCTGACAAAATTCCTGTAGGTCTCAGGCGCAAAGTGGATGAAAGGCGAACTGTTCTGTTGAGGCAGAGTCAATGCCGGAGGACTCGAACAGAGTCACGGATGTAAGTAGAACATAGAAAGTGGCAAAATAGGGGGGAGGGATTGTGTTTGTAAATAATAAGTGTAAAAAGTAACTAGATTTTTTGGGGAGATTATAAAGAGAAATAGATGCCTTGATTCCTGATCCCAAGGGGACAGAAGGGTATGCACTAAGTTATTGAAGATTCCTGAGGCAAGGCCGGCAGAACAGTGCATATCAAACTCCAGATTGAAGTGAAACGGAGAGAGGATGCATTTACTAAGATTGTAAAGAAAGGCGTACGCAGTAAACAAAACAAAAAAAAAACAAAAAAAAAATTAAAGTGCACGTGTGGGGTTATAAAATTGTCAATATAATTCTTTTGTTGCGTCTAGACTGATGAATATAAAAATGATAGTAAAAAATTAAAGTGATTAGTGAAAAATGTTGACCAAGAGATTGACATCAATCAAGAAGGGAAAACCTAAGGGAAAGTAATATATAAGTAATGAAGAGACTCTTAATATACTAATAATATAAGAACGATACAAACAAAAATAATAGAAAGTGAAAACCAAGGAGGAAACAAAATATTATTGCATCTAATTTTAAAATAAAGTGAGCAGTTCAAATATATCCTGATCGGGATTATAAACAGTGATTGATGGAGCCTGCGCCAATTGATTGGCATGGTATATTTATAAAATAAATCAAATAAAACAATATTTAAGTATCAACGATCGAAACCGATCTGTCTTCATGGGGGTTACACCTTCTTCACATTTGTGTCGTACATTGCCAAGATACAAAGCAAAAATAAGGAAATATTACAGAATGGGTTAGAGACACGACCATTAAGACACTCATGCCGTGGCCTCAGGAGGGTTTGCTGTCAAAAGATGTATTGCAACATATGACACAAATATTAATAAAAGGAAGGACCCTTTCCTATACATTTTGTCTGTCTAAGGGTAATCAGAGAAAAGAAAATAGAGACCAACAAAATCAAATTCCCCTTGCCAGTAAAACCCACACTCTTGAAATGTATTCTGCAAAATATATCAAAAAATTATTCAATCTCGTAGTAAAAAATATACCAAAGTTTATTTCATCTCATAAAACCATCTTTGGAAAATGAATCAACACAATTATTAATACATATTATAAAAAAAGGACACACACAACACCAAGAACAAAGTGCAAGTGACAGATTACTAATACTAAAAACTTAATTGGCCATACATCAAAGGAACTCCGTTGTCAAAAATGACTTTGGTGTATTACACCTTTAAGTTCAAATTAACAAATACCAGGTGAAACAATAACCTTTAGTCAAATTTCAAAAGTAAAAAAAACACAGACAGAACTAGTATCCATCATTACTAGTCTTTTGCCTCGACATGTTTCAGTTCTCTAAACTTGATCAAGAACTTTCTTCAGGAGGAGCAAAATATTATTGGTCACTTCGGTTTGGATATATTTCCCCAAGAACACTGAAAACATGTGGTCTTGATCCTGTTTTTCACAGGTGGGTATACTGGAAAAAGGGGATGCAAACACAGTAAGAGCACAAATTAGCTCATTGGGTTCAATTACTTTTACATTACTTTTCAAAGACAGTATAATTCTGTCTGACTGAGGGCAAAAAAAATAAATTATTTACCTCCAGACTCTGTGGTTCAGTCCTCAGCCTTCTCATTTCATAATATGTATTAATAATTGTGTGGATTCATTTTTAAAAGATGGTTTTATGAGATGAAATAAACTTTGGTATATTTTTTACTATGAGATTGAATCATTTTTTGATATATTTTGCAGAATACATTTCAAGAGTGTGGGTTTCACTGGCAAGGGGAATTTGATTTTGTTGGTCTCTATTTTTTTCTTCTATGGTTACCCTTAGACAGACACAATTTATAGGAAAGGGTCCTTTCTTTTATTAATATTTGTGCATAGTGGCCGATTGGCCATGGGAAGACATATGTGGTTAGAGACCCTTCATTGCTGCAGCACTGCCGCTGGTATATTGTGAATTTACATTGCCTACAAATACCTTTCCCCCCCCTTTGTTTTCCCCCTTTTTTTATTATGACGGACGATAGAACATTGTCTTATAGTGACGAGTATGCATCTGCTTTAATGAATGCAATATCCATTTTAAATAATAGTGACTTGGGAGACCAGCATGATAAAAGTACTGAGTGAGATGAACTTGTACAAATTAAAAAACGCCTGATCCGGACAGAACTACACTGAGCAATCATGCTCGAGTATTTGAAAAATAAAACCCTCCCTCAAGGTTTAATCGTCTCCAATCAACCACGGTTGTTCGTGGACAATCAAAAATTCAAACCTCAATGGAGCTATATCTCCAATCGATGTGGTAGGGATTGGTTGATTTTAATTATTGATACTGCGAAAGAAACGGCGGCGAAAATTGAAATTGATTTGCAAAAAATGGAAGAGGATATAAAGAAACTTACCGCACTAGATCTTTCTAAAAAGAAAATTGAGGAAATTGAAAAAGAAATAAAGATCTTTAAAGAGAACACCACTATGCAACGCATAACCAGGTTAAAAAAAGTTCTAGCGAAGTTTACTCATGAAAGATAGTTTCCATATGTAGTTGAGGGTTATCAAAATCTAACCTCTCATCAGTCTAATCAGTCCAATCAATCACGGCGAGTGCATTTTTCGGACTACATCTTACAGTACAAGTAATGATAGTAGCACCAGTGATCCAGAAGACCCGGGTGAAGACGGGTCTTAAGGATCGGGAGGTCCCCCAACACGAGGGCGGGGAAGAGGAAATATGAATCAAAAACGAGGCCGAGGCAACCAGAACAATAAGAGGGCATTTTTTATATCAGGGCCCACCCAGAGGGACGTGGGGCGACAACTCGAGGCAGACCCGCAGCGGGAGTCGCTTCTAGTCAATTTATCAGACTATTCTTAAGTGATATTGAGCAAAGGGTCCTAAATAAAGGACTCGGGTTTGTCATCACTAAGATACATGACCCTTTCCAGTTCCGAGTCGAATTTCTGAAACTGTTGCGGAAAATACATTTGAAGGAATTTTTTGCTGGCGAGAGCTGTATTGCACCAGCGATAAAATAATTGCACAGGCCTACGCCCTCCGTCTACTTTTTGTCCTCCTGTTCATGTTGGTGTTTGAAAAACGTGTCCTAGCAGACGTGGAGAAATTAGAACAGTCACAAAATAGGGCTTCCTTTAATCTCGCCAGAGCTGAAAAATCTGCTCTCACCAATTTAGCTCAGAATGAACAGATTATTATCAAAAAGGCTGATAAGGGGGGAGGAATAGTGATTCTAAATTGTGACAAATATGTTGAAGAATGCCATCGGCAACTACTGAATGAAACATATTATAAAAAACTGAATCATGACCCGACTCAAGAATTAATGAGAACCATCGAACTAAAAGTAATCAAAGCAAGAGATTGAGAGTGGATTAGCCCACAAGAAAAAGCATTCCTCATTAATAAAGAGCCTATGATTCCGAATTTTTATTGCCTTCCCAAGATCCATAAAACTCCTGTGGATCCACCCGGTAGGCCTAATGTGGCAGGGATAAATTCAATATTGGAACCCCTGTCGGTTTTTGCGGATCACTACAGACACATGTTCAAACAATGAGATCATATCTTAAATATATGAAAGATGTGATCAATAAAGTTGAAAACATGGATTTTGACCCCAAGACCCAGCTGTTGCTAGGTCTGGATATCGGATCTTTATATACGAATATCCCACAACAGGAAACGATCGAGAAAGTTGAAGAAATTCTTTTGACCTGGAGTGACCAGAATCCAGTACCTACTTCATTTATCATGTGGTGCATTACAATAGCACTCAGAAATTTCCATCAAATTGAAAAAAAAATGTTGTATCAACAAATAGAGGGTACTGCCATGGGGGCCACTATGGCCCAGAGTTTGGCAAACCTCTATGTCGAATTTATTTAAAACAATTTGTGTACGCGCCAAATCCATTTACTGAGAATATCAAAACGTGGTTACGGTACATTGACGATGTTCTGGTGATATGGCAAGGCTCTCGTGAAGCGGCAAGCGTTTTTTTAACATGGTTGAATAGTCTCAATAGACACCTGCAGTTCACTATAACAATAGAACAAGATTATATGAACTTCCTAGATTTAACACTACCATGTGAATGGCAAAATTCTAGTAAAACCGTTCCATAAGAAGATGGAGAAGAACTCCCTTCTTCATTATCAATCCCATCACATAAAGCACCTGAGAGATAATTTGCCTTATGGTCAGTTTCTCCGTTTGAAACGTAATAGTTCCACTAGAGAAGCGTATGAGGTGGAAGCACATCTTAAAATGAAGCTTCAAAACAGGGGCTACCCTAGGAAGTTGGTAAAAAGGGCAGCGAAGCGTGCCTTCAATAATAACAGAGAAGCTCTTCTAGAGAATAAACCCAAAAAACAAATGAAAGAGAAAATAGTATGTGTGAACACCTTTACTAACCACAGCTTAGCCATTCGGAATATCATTTCGAAGCACTGGAAATTACTGAGGACTACTAAATCTAATCCTGAATTGCCTCTTTTTGCCTATACTAAATCTAGGTCAATAGACAACTGTGTGAGCTCCAGTCAATATCGGCCACCTAGGGTACCTGTAAGGACCATAACTTCTGAATGGGGTCTTTCCCCAGTAGTTGGCCATTACCCTTGTGGTAACTGTACAGTGTGTAAGCCAACTAAAAAAAGCAAACAAATAGACATCGGTCTGAGTAACCTACGGACCCAGAAGTCTTTTTCAAAACTGTAATACAGAATATGTAGTGTATCTGATCACATATCCATGTGGTGTACACTACATTGGTAAAACCAACCGCAAGATTAAAACCCGCATCACAGAACATAAGAGCTGCCTTAGAAACAAGGTAATGCAAGCACCTTTGGTAAAACACTTCGTGGAGAAAACGCATAGAGTGGAAAGTTTTACGTGGACTGTCCTTTTGGTCATCACAGGGGATAACCCAGTTGTGAAAAAAAAAATATTGATCCACAAAGAACAAAACCTTATTTTCAAAACACAAAATGATCAAGTGGGCCTCAATGAATCTATTGAATGGCACAAAATTAAGTAATGTGGCTCCAAACAAGTCTCGTGTGAACTATGGATCTTTGAATTGAGTGTTCATCAGCTACTAGAATTTATATTCTAGTAAATGTGTCCATAACATAGAAGAGGAGTTGGATTTTTTTCTCATCCCCCCATGGAAAAAGGGTTCCTCTGAATGGCACTAAATTGAATAAAGCAGCTCCAACAAAAGTCTTGTGAACTGCGTATTTTTTAATTGAGCATCCATAAGTTATATGAATTTATTTTCCATCAAAAGCATTCATAATTTAGAAGAGGAATTGGATCTTCCTCTCCTTTGAAAGAGGTTTCCTCTGCATTATATGTCCTCATTTAATAGATAGAGTGGTAGTAGGTTTCCACACCGCTCGTTGTTACCGTGGGGATAGGTAATACAAATTTTAAAAAAGGACTCCGTTTTGAAAGCAGGCACGGAACCTGTTGTAATACTCGCACTAGTAAGATGGCGTACGCCATTGTCAACACGGTGTTAAGCGCGGCAGCTCGGAACACTGAGTTTGAGCCGAATACAGAATCGGATAAGGAGTAACAGAAGATATCGACCTGCCCTAGGAACAACTGAGATTATAACTTGGTAAGATCCTTTTTATTCTCGACAACACTTGAGGTTACTTATGTGCGAGTGTTGTGTGCACAAATACAGAAAGAAGGAAAACGAAGTGGGTGCATGTATCTCAAAGGAATTCTTTTTCATACACAGCGAGCCAGGGCGAAAGAACGGTACCGTGTTACGGATGCTTGGTGTCTGTGCTGACATAGTAAAGATGAATAAAGAAAATAACTACACATTTTGTAGCAACATCTAAACGGTGAGCATTGGTGTCATTTGTGAGCTATAATATGGAAAGTGCCAGTTGGTGTTTTCCGATATGGAATATGTGTAACAGACTAATTTATTAGTTTTATGGGAGTGATTATTCTGTTCCCGATCGGGTTTATTTGGGATACATGCATTTTTCGAAATAACATTCAAGATGAGTGGTGACCTAGGTATTAGCAATAAACAGCAGCAGTGTGTACGCATTTTTTTGGGGGGTTTCTCTATTAAGTCTGATACAAAATTTTGTATTATTACAGTACCAGCCCCTTATTGGTTTTGGGTCCTGGTGGGTCCGGTTAATCTATACATCTTATGAGAAGGCTGAGGACTGAACCACAGAGTCTGGAGGTAAATAATTTATTTTTTTGCCCTCAGTCAGACAGAATTACACTGTCTTTGAAAAGTAATGTAAAGGTAATTGTACCCAATGAATGTGTGCTCTTTGCGTCTTTGCATCCCCTTTTTGCAGTATACCCACCTGTGAAAAACAGTATCAAGACCACATGTTTTCAGTGTTCTTGGGAAATATATCCAGACCGAAGTGACAAATAATATTTTGTTCCTCTTGAAGAAAGTTCTTGATCAAGTTTAGAGAACTGAAACATGTCGAGGCAAAAGACTAGTAATGATGGATACTAGTTCTATGTGTGTGTTGTTTTTTACTTTTGAAATTTGACTAAAGGTTATTGTTTTACCTGGTATTTGTTAATTTGAACTTAAAGGTGTAATACACCGAAGTCATTTTTGACATCGGAGTTCCTTTGATGTATGGCCAATTAAGTTTGTAATATTAGTAATCTGTCACTTGCACTTTGTTCTTGGTGTTGTGTGTGTCCTTTTTTTATAATATGTATTAATAATTGTGTTGATTCATTTTTAAAAGATGGTTTTATGAGATGAAATAAACTTTGGTATAGTTTTTACTATGAGATTGAATAATTTTTTGATATTTTGCAGAATACATTTCAAGTGCGTGGGTTTCACTGGCAAGGGGAATTTGATTTTGTTGGTCTCTCTATATTTTTTTTGCAGCATATGATGACATATTTACATGCCACATATAAGGGGAAAAAGCTGCAGAAAAGACTAGCCATTTTAGAGCTTTGGAAAATGTACCAGATTGAGAAGGAAGGTCCAGCCTGTAGAAGTGGATGCTCAATCGGCATAAAAGGGAGGATAAAATGCATTCAGCTCCCCTTTACCCGCCTGAAGAGAAGAGCGCAGATACAGAGAAGGGATTTTACCCTTTGAAGGAATTAAAAGCAGCAGCCGGGTATGTTAATCCAACGTATGTGCCCCCGCTTATAGCAGTGAGGATAATGTGGAAAAGAGCAAGAGAAGAGAATGCAAGGACATATCAGCACACGATGAAAGTAAACAGCGGGATGAGAGAAAGGATAGACAAGACAGATGAATGGAGATAGAGGAAGAAGCTGGGAAACAAGGAATTAAAGGATACAATTAAGGGACTAACAATAGTACATAATGAATGGATGGGAGAACAAATATTGCTTAAGCTAGACAATAAGGGCATTGATGGGGTTTGAGAAAGAGAGGAGAGAGACGAGCAGGAAAGGAAAGAAGGAAGAAGAAAGAGTATACAAAGAAGAGAGGGGCAAAGAATGCAAGCGAAGGAAAGAATGAAGAAGAGATGATTCAAGAAAAGAGAAGGAGAGGCTAGAAGAGAAGAACTAGAAGCCCAAAGAATGAAAGTAAGAAGCTTTCAATGAAGGCGAGAGGAAGAAGAGAAGAAATGAAGAGTAGGGGATTAAAAGACTATGCAATCAAATATTTATGCCATAGGGGCATAGTGCTGATTGATGCACAAGAAATATTGGAGGAGGAAAGAGGGTCACAACAGACCCGTAGGAAGCTGCAAGGAATGCCTCAGCATGGGATGGTGGGCGGATACAGAAGACATAGAGCAAAGTCTTGGGAAGGTATATAGGCAAATGAGGGACAAAGGAAGGTATGAAACCCAAGAGAATATAGAAGGATCCCTATTAAAAAAGGGAACCAAAGGTTGATAAGGTGACGTCGTTACAGGCGAGTATGGGATATTCTCTTTACACAGATTAGACCTCGACCACGCAGAAGGAGACAATAGTCAAACAAGCTGGGGCATAATGAGGTCAGACAAAGAAAGGGAGGAGAATGAAAGGGCGCATCCTAGTTTTCTAAAGAATCAAGTGTAGAAAAAGGGATAAAATGGTCAGATTTAGAGGATCCTAAAAGAAGGAACCAGAATCAATACCCCATTATGTTGAGCGACCACCAGCACGATGGTGCAGTACAGGGGATATATCCCTGCCATATGTAAGAAGGACAAAACAATATCAGGAAGGAACCAAATGGGCGAGGCTAGCTCTGCTCTGAAGACAAGGAGTGCAGGCAAATAGGTTTATGAAACAGGATTTTCACAATTCCCATTATTGGAGAAGGGGGGGGTGGGGGGACGACCACAATATATACTGTAGCCGCAGATGGATAAAGATAATTTAAGGTGTAAATTGCAGAGTTTAACTTCCGGTGCAGGTAAATCGATTTATGAATTAGAAAGGATGGCATCAGGAATGACGTAACCTATAGGCAACATAAAAGGACTGCTAGCGGCGAGAGCTGACGACATTTGGAAGCAAGCAGGATTTGCAGGTGTGGCTGCGCAAAACACGACACAGGATGGAGCGCCACTTAATTGCAGAGCAGACGTATGGTGAGCACTCAAGCGTGCAATATCCCGATACATCGGATATGGTTGAGATTAGGACTAGGAAAATGGGAGAGGATGAAGATACAGTTGCCTTTATTCCAGACATTCAGGGCAGATAGCGGCAAGAGACATGTGAACTGTGGCATAAAACGGTAGCATTATTTGACATTTTGTGTCAGGGGCTGCCTGCGCCAGTGCAACAGCAATTAAAAAACAGGTGGGAATGGAAGCAAAGCCATAGCCAGAAATATAATTAGCAATCGTGCATCGCAGCCGATTAATGCAGGAGAAAAATAAGAATAAAGCAGAGAATAGGAGGAAGCTAATTATTTCAGAATAAATTGTCCAAGATCGCCATTTAGGGAGCGGTATTGACAAGTAAAGAAGGAGGGGTGACACAGGAGACAGTCAGGGCAGCAAAAGAACACTGGACATACTGCAGATCAGAGTGGGTGCCATTTATTACTAGGAGGAAGAGGGAATGGGTCTTGAGGAGTAGGATGAGGTGGATTTCAAAACTCTTAAGGAAGAGGAAGATTTAATGGTGGCCAGCATCAGCAATGTTGGAATTGTGGAAGAATGGGACATATAGCTAGGACATGCAGAAGCAGAGGAGGCATGCAACAGAATTGGCAAGCTCCAAGAGGGGGGATGGGTTATGCTCCACAATATAATGCAGAACCGCAAGAGTTTTATGCAGTGTATCACACGTATGCTCAGACACATGCGCCGCAGTCCCAACAAATGCAGGAGCACTGCTGAAAATGCAATTACCGCAAGGGCAGTCACAGCAGGCACCCATGCAAACACAAAAGGCCCAGCCCCAGCAAACACCAATACAACAGGCTATGGTACCACAATGGAATATGACTTTAGGAACACAACAGGCACCCGCACCCAAAATTGGGAGTGTAAGTGTGATAGGAGGAAATCCTTTCACAGGTGCGGGGATCAATTTATATCCACAATAGGACAGCCGACAGAGTGACTTGATGTTTTCAGTACCATCAGGGGCACCAGACCACCAAAATGATCCAAGGGTCAAGGTGACGATAGGAGGCAAGACATTTTCATTTTTAGTAGACACTGGAGCCCCTCGTTCCTGTATACGCGAGGGAAAATATCCAATGCAGGACTGCCATGAAAGCTCAAGGGTTCTCTGGGGCGATGAATTTGTTTCCTTTTACAGGTGAATTACCAATTTCTATAGGAGAACAGGATAGGTCAATGCCATTGTTATACTCGAGGCAGATGCCAGTCAATATATTGGGATGTGATTTAATGACACAGTTTAACATGATGATATCTTCCACTGATGAAGAAATAGCGTGCTCTACTCCAGGGATACACTATATGAATGTGAGAGAGCTTATACGAGCCTTTACAGGCCAGAAAGCATTCCAAGGAGTGCCTTTAGGTCCAGAAGTATTTTTGTATGGAGTGATTATTTGATTGTCCTGGTTAACCAGGGTGGTAGGTAAAATATTGAGACTACCGGATTAATTGTTGCTCAGGCGAGAAACCTCCATGGACGTTGAGGAAGGGCAGGTCATTCCCATAGAATTAAAAGCAGCAGTGGTCAGAGAAGAAAGAGTAAAGCTTCATGGGACTTTTGCGGAAGGAAGGGGATGGAGATCAGCGATAGCCCTCAGTGAAGTACATGGGTTGACAGATTTTGACTGACGAACTATTTAGGGAATCACTATTCTGATGATGAACAAGTGTTTTTTATAAGTATCACTTATTGGATTAAAATAAAGAACATAGAAATACCGCAGAGAACGGCATTGGTAAAAAGAAGACTGCCATTTTTTCAGGAAGACTTAAAGAAAGTGCCAGAGGTTTTGTGGACCAAGAGCCCATATGATGTGGGTTTATTAAAAGGGATATGTGCAGTTAAAATGAAATTAAAATCAGGAGCGCCTTTACCACGAGCAAAGCAATCCAACAGGTCTAGAAAGGCGGATGGAGGTATACTTGAGACCATTTTCACTAGAATGAAGCAAAACATATTGGTGCGATCATACTCATTTAACACGGCTGTGTACCCTGTCAGAAAAAAAAAGAAATCAAAGGGGAGGGTCATGGAGATTTATCCAGGACCTTTGCCCCTAAATAATATAGTCCAAGCTGGGTTTCCTTTCGTTCCAAATCCTGCGACGATGGTATGTAACATTCTGTCGCAACCAAATATTTCACAGTTGTCGATTTAAAAATGCATTCCTTTCGATTTCCCCTTCATGAAGACTCACAAGATTGGACTTCCTTTTCGTATAGAACGATCCGCCTGAAACATACTTGTTTGCCTCAGGGGTACTGCGAGTACCCTCCCATTTTTAACAGAGTCCTCCAGATGGCCTTAAGCAATGTCCAACTCGAAAGTGCAAGAATTCAGTATGTGGATGACATTTTGGTGTGTAGCGAGACTGAAGAAAGGTGCAGACTCAGTTAAACTCGTGACTATACTCTCAGAGAAAGGATACAAAGTAGATGAGGAGAAATTACAGTATTGCCAAGAAGAAGACTTGTATATAGGACAGTTGATCTCTCACAAGGGAGAAAAGTGACACTTGAAAGAGCAGAAACAATCATGAAAACTGTAGCACCTAACACAGTGAGAGAAATGCAACAGTTTCTTGGTCTATGCAATTATTGCAGTGTTTGGTTTTTTCGATTACAGCACATACATTCAACAACTTTTAAAGTGACTTAAAAGCCCAAGTTAGAGAAAATGCTATTGGGAGAGGGCGAGGAGAGTTGTTTATATTATTGTTTCTTCAAAAATTGACCAGACGACTGGGGAACGTCATACAGGATCAGCGGTAGTGGAACTGAATAAAGAAGGTGAATTTGAGCTTGTAACAAGCATGAGGTTGTCTTCGAATTATTCAGCACAGGCTGCAGAATTAGTGGCGCTCATCAAAGCATTGCAGAGCTTTGAGGATGAGAAAGTGATGGTGTACTCCGACTCCCCCTATGTGACGTCAACTGTGCACGCAGGTCTATCATGCTGGAAAAGGAGGGGCTTCCTCCGCGCAGATGGCACTCCAGTGCAACACGTGGCCCTATTGGATAGGATTATAGAGGCATTAAGTCTCCCATTGACCCTAGTAGTCGTAAAACGCTCAGCGCATTTTAACAAAGCAGATTGAATTTCCAGCAGAAATTAAGCCGCAGATGTAGAGGCCAAAAAAGCTGCCCATTATCCAACTATATCTAGTTTAGAGAAAGAATATATTAAACAAATGACAGGACAATGCATGTTGATAAAGGAAGGCTTTAACATGCGGTCTATTGTCCAGTTAATTGAAGTACACGGTCAAGCTCCACAAGAAGAACAAGATTTATGGAGAAAGCAGGGGTGTTCTTTATTTATATAGCGTCGAAGCCCACAGGCATCAGGGCGCCAACATCAAGACAGGACGAATAAGGTAGAACAGGACAACATAGAAACCTAACTATGTGTTTGTTTGTGCTAGGTTTAGGATTTTCTGTCAAGGTGAGAGAGCTTGCTTATTTAAAGAGCAAGGTTTTGAGTTTGTTCTTGAAACATAGATAGTTGGATACTATTCTCAGATGGTTAGGAAGATCATTCCATCTGGTAATTACTTTGGTTGAGAATGCTCTGCCTAATCCATTTGCTCTTTTTGACCGGCTAACCTGTAGCAATCCTTGGGTACTGGATCTAAGGGTACGTTTTAGCTCGTAAAGAGTAAACTGTCTTTTTAAATAGGAAGGAGCCTCTCCAAAGAGGAACTGATGGATAAGTGTCAGTGCTTTAAAGGCGATACAGTCTTCTATGGCTAGCCAATGGAGGGATTTTCTGTCGCCAGTGATGTGCTCTCTTTTGGATTTTCCTGAGATGGTCCCGACAGTGTTGTTTTGGATCACCTGGCATTGCTTAATACATTAGCTACTGGCTCCTAACATTAGCGAGTTCCCATAATCGAGCCTAGAGAGGATGGTTGCTCTGGCGATAATGGAGCAGTTTTGTTGGTTTAGCAGTGGTCTCATTTGTCTCAATAGTCTTTGATGGTATGGACAATTACGTTTCAAGTATGCAACGTGTGCCTCTGCTCCTAGTGATGCGTGCAAGTAGACACATAGTGTATTAATTTGTCTTAGACACCAATTGTAGACTCCTTTATTTTAAAGCACGAGTAGGCTGGGTCTAATTTGTATCTAGCATGAGGAGTGCCAAATGGCATTAACTCGGTCTTACTACCGTTTATGCACATCCAAATTTGTTTTCATCCACACTTCAATGGCGTTGTAGATGGCCGAGAGATTGTTGTTATCTAACGTGTAGTTCCTACTTAGCTGCATGATAAATTGTGTATCATCTCCAAAATTTGTTAAGAAAACTCCCATACCCGTCAATTGTGTGCATAGGCAGCATAGATATAGATTGAATAAAAGGGGTGAAAAACTAGCCCCTTGCGGCACACGGCAATCTACTGGACAGGTAGATGAGTTCTCTCCCCAGATGATCTTAGATGATCTGTCTACCAGAAAGGAGGCTAGCCAGTCGATGGCTTCTGTGGGGCAAATACCCGATTTGTCCAGGGCCTCGGAGCTTCTGCTGATCCAGCAAATCAAAAGCTGCCGAGAGGTCTAAAAGGATCAGTAAGCCCGTCTTTCCCTCATCCAGGATGCTTATCATTTTGGTCTGCAGATCTAGTAGGGCGGATTCAGTTCCATGAGCCCTTCTAAATCCTGATTGTTGTGGATGTAAGAGATCGTATTTGTCCACATGATCCTGAAGTTGCATTTTGTCCAAGACTTTTAAAAGGAAATTGCAATTGGCTTAAGATTTGAGGGTTCCTCTTGGTCAAGGCCTGGTTTTTTTAACTAGCGGTGTAACTGACTGTTTTGATTGCAACCGGTACTTTACGATCTCCGAACGATGTGTTAGTCATACTTCGGAGGAATGGAGCGAATATCTCTGCATTGTTCAGTATTAACTTAGGTGGTAATGTATTTTCAGTGCAAGAAGTTGTTAAGACTTGAATGTCGTGTAGGCAGAAGAGTCCTCTGTCCCCAAATGCCACACAGAGAGAACTCAAAGTCACTCCCTGTGCGACCGTTGAGGCCACAGGTGGAGATGGTCAACTCCGGAACCGCGAACCTCTGGGACCCCAATCCGCTGCAAGAAAATACTGATTAAGTACCAAGCAAATGACAGTAAATGACAGTACCAAATAATGTGAAAAGGTCTTACCAGAGGGATCAGGAGAAAGGTAATGAACATATGAGGTAGGGGTCCGGGACTCATGTGGGCAGATACAGTAGTCCCAAAAATGGCGTGAGCATCACCGGATTACAAGAACGTGATTTGATACTGTGAAGCATGAAGTTCCAAGGAAGGCCAGATGCAAAAAGGGAAATCCGTTTTGCAGTCCAATGAACAGTCCAAGTTCGATGCAGAGGATGATCCAAAGTAACAAAGCCAGCAATATAATCCAAGTGAAGTCCAAGTAAACAGGCCGAGGTCAAAAATGCAGAAAAGTCAAGAAATCCAAAGGAACACGTAACGCCAAACAGGTTGCAAAGAACAGCTGTGAAGCAACGAGTCCACGGAAAGCCGCGTTTAAATACTCGCGGTTCTGGCATTACTTCCCGTCACATGACGTGCTGCCGCCTCACGTGATTGGTTTTCCGGGTCACGCGAGTATACAGTGCTGGTCACGCGACGCAGAAGCATAGTAGCGTTCCGCTGGTAACCTGGGCGCCAAGGAAGCTGCCAATACAAGAAAGGACGCAACCTGGAGAGCGTTCTGTTGCGGCTGAGGCGTGCAAGTGCACGCGAGTCATCAGGGGGCCCACGTGAGTGCTGAGATGTGAAGGGGAAATGAGATGGGACAGAGGGAGAGGGGCGAGCTATCGTGATTCTAGAGTTTTGGGCATGGTGAGCACAGGCAGGAGTGGCATTGTCAGGTGAGTGTGTGTGTGTGTGACAGAGCCCCCCCCAAAGGCCCATGACCTCGTGGGCAGAAAGGATGATCCCTGTGAAAGCGAGCCACCAAGCGAGGAGCATGGACATCAAAAGCAGGGACCCAAGAGCGCTCCTCTGGACCATATCCAACCTAATCCACCAGGTACTGCAAGTGTCCCCGGCAGATACGAGAGTCCAAAATGCCAGAGATCTCGTAGACATCCGGGGCCGACAGGGACACCGCGGCAGCAGGGACGCGAAGACGGGAAGGATCCGGACAAGGCTTGAGGAGGGAGATGTGGAACACAGGGTGAATCCTCCAGGAGCTCGGGAGTACAAGACGGTAAGTAACAGGATTGATCACCCGAGACACTACATAAGGACCCACAAAAACGGGGCAAGAGCTTCCTGCAACCCACCAACCGCAAATGACGAGTAGAGAGCCAAACACGAAAACCCACCGAAAGAACAGGAGCCACTATACGCGTCTTGTCTGCCTGGGATTTCATGGATGCTTGGGCCTCACGGAGGTGTGCCGAGGTACGGGCGTGAATATCAGACATATCCCTGACACAAGCAGTAGCAGCCGGATTGGATGAGGCCGCGAGGTCAGGTATACGCAGAACACAGGGATGCTGGCCATACAAGACATAAAAGGGGGAGAAACCAGTGGAGGCATGAACCGCATTGTTGTAAGCGAATTCAGCGTGACGGAGGGAATGCAACCAGGTGGATTGTTGTTGAAGTATCAGACACCGTAGGTACTGTTCCAAAGTCTGATTGACCCTTTCGGTCGGACAGTCAGTCTCTGGATGATAGGCAGAGGAATACCGGACGTCGATACCCAACAGCTTGGTCAAGGCTTGCCAGAAACGTGAGGTAAACTGAGAACCCATGTCCGACACCAAGACAGAAGGCAGACCAAATGGGCAAAACACAGAGTCAAAGAACATTTTGGCCATGGTAGGGGCAGAAGGAATACCTTTACAGGGGATGAATCGTGCCATCTTGGAAACGGAGTCTACTACCACCCATATGGTATCAAAACCTTGCACTCGTGGGAGATCTGTAATAAAGTCCATGGACAAGGTATCCTAAGGCTTAGAGGGTACCGGTAGAGAAAGCAACAAACCCAGAGGACGTCCCCTACGGGGCTTACATTGAGTACATATGGAGCATGTGTTGACGTAGGAGTCCACGTCCCTTTTCATGCCCGGCCACCAGCACCAACGCTGCAAGAGGGCTAACGTGCCTTGTTGACCTGGATGACCGTTCACAGGGGCGTCATGTGACCACTCAAGAGCCATATTCCGAGTGTCTGCAGTGGGCAGAAACAAATCGATTCAAGACAAAGGGAAGGCCATAATGAATGACCGGATTCCACTCTGACAACTCGTTAGGATGAAGCGATAGCCAATTCCTTACTGCATCCAACAAGGGCATTGATGGTGTGCACAGACAAACTACCTTGGTGTGGTCTAATAGCGTGTCAGGGTACACAGGCAAAGAAATTCCCTCAGGAGAACGTGACAGGGCAACGGCCTTCCCATGAGCCGACCCAGAGCGATGAAGTATCTGGAACTCAAATGCCGCAAAGAATAGATGCCACCTCACTTGTCTACTATTGAGACATTTTAAGAAAGATAGATCCTGCAGATTCTGGTGATCCGTGAAGATCGTGACCTGATGCTTGGCACCCAAGAGATGATGCCGCCAAACACGAAAAGCATCCATGACCGCCAGTAGTTCCTTTTCGGTCACGGTATAATGTGTTTGAGGGATGGGGAACTTGCGGGAGTGGAAAGCGACCGGGTGCAAGCGGCCTGAGGAGCGACAAGTCTGTGAAAGGACTGCACCTAAAGCAAAAGAAGAGGCATCTGCCTCAACAATAAAAGGGAGATCTGGATCAGGATGCTGAAGGACAGGAGCTGTAGTGAACGCAGTCTTCAATGTTTCTAATGCGTTTTGGTGTGTATCTGTCCACAAAAAGGGTGTATGAGGGCTGGTCAGGGCAGTCAGAGGAAACACAATGGACGAGAAGCCCGAGATGAAACGTCTATAGAAATTTGCGAATCCCAAGAATGATTGTAGTGCCTTTAAATTTGCAGGGACGGGCCAGTCTAAAACAGCTTTCACCTTAGAGTGATCCATGGACAAGCCGACAGGGGTGATGCAGAACCCAAGAAAATCCACACTGCTGACATGAAATTGGCATTTCTCTGGTTTGGCGTACAAAGACTGTTTCTGTAATCGTGAAAGTACTTCACGGACATGACGCACATGCTCATCTGGGGACTGAGAAAAGATTAGAATGTCATCAAGATATGCCACCACGAACACGTCCAAGAGATCGCTTAGGATGTCATCCATGAACCTTTGGAACGTGACAGTGGTACGACTGTATATTCAAATAAGCCATACCGGGTACAGAAAGCAGTCTTCCACTCATCGCCGGAATGGACGCGGACCAAATTGTAGGCCCCACGTAGATCCAACTTGGTGAAAATGGTAGCATGTGCAAGGTGGTCAAGTAAAGGTGTAATGAGGGGAATGGGATACCGGTTCTTTGTTGTAATAGCATTAAATCGTCGGTAATCCACACATGGGCGTAAATCACCCTCTTTTTTAGGGACAAAGAATATGGGATTTGCTGCAGGTGAGATGGAAGGTCGCATGTGTCCCAATTTCAGGGCCTTTTGGATATAGTGTTTTAGAGCTAACTCCTCTGACAGTTAGGGAATAGATCCATCCTGTAGGTATCGTGGTGTCAGGGAGTAGATCGATGGGGCAGTCGTATGGGCGATGTGGTGGTAGGACCTCAGAAGAACCACAATCAAACACATTTGCGAAATCTTGGTATTCGGGGGGAATGCTCGTGGCTACTAACCCCACTATGTGTTCTGAGGATGACTCTTGCGAGTCAGACACGGTTAACTGAGCAATTGCATGAGCCGGGTTGTCACTGCTTGGGTCTGTGGGTAGGTAGAAATTTCGACAAATTTCTGATTCGAAATGAACCAAGCCTAACTTCCAGTCAATGAGTGGGTTATGTTCTTAGAGCCAAGAAATTCTCAATATGAGACCAAACTGGGGCATGGCAATGAGGTCAAAACTTATAGTTTCTTTGTGTGTGGATTGGATTGTCATTAACATGGGTGCAGTTTGTTGTTTAATCGGTCCAGACACCAGAGGTACCATCCACTGCCTGTACGGGTTCTGGTCTAGTCTTGGTCAAAAGAGGTAGGTTTAAAGAATTAGCCAAGGCAATGTCAATGTAGTTACCCGTTGCCCCTTAGTCTATTATAATGGTGACAGGATGTGTAATAGTAGATGTGGCGTGAAGTGTGGCCTGTACTTGTACAGGCCTAATGCGGCCAAAAGCAGGAATCGGGTTTGGGATATGGTGAGAATAGCTCGATCCCGTCCCCGGTTCTAAGATCGAGCTGTCTGAAAACCCTGAGTCTTGGTCTTTGGACGCCGTGGGCACTCCTTCACAAAATGACCAACTAGACCACAATAGTAACAAGCATTATCCACCCTCCTACGTTCTCTTTCCAGAGGGGAAATCAGGCTTCTAATTCCCCCCATTTGCATGGGTTCTGATGAGGTGTCAGATGCAGAATGTGATGTAGGGAGGGTGACTGAGTGAGAGAACCCAGCCTCTGCTCTTCTTTCAGATCTTCGTGCATCTACCTGGAGGGCGAGGTCAACCAAATCATGGAATGCAGTAGGTAGTGAAGGGACCACTGACAAGGCGTCTTTCATGGGATTACTGAGACCTCTATAGAATACCACCGCCTTCTTGCTTTCGGGCCAGGATGTTTCAGCGGACAGTTGGTTAAACCGAGTTATATACTCAATAAGGGAAATCTTGCCCCGATTCAAATCCAGGAGCTCCTCGACTGAACTTTATGTCTGGTGTCGAAGACCCTGGACATTTCCGTTACAAGAAGGTCAAAATCATAGAGGGTGGGGCTACCACTTTCCAGATGAGGGTTGGCCCATGCAGCAGCAGTACCTGCTAGATGAGAAAGGACGATTGCCGCCTTGGTAGTGGAATCTGGAAAGGGAAGGGGTCGACAAAAAATTCAACTTGCACTGATTTAGAAAGGTTCTAAATTTCCTGGGATCTCCATGGCATCTTTCAGGAGCGGCTAACGGGAACGGGGAAGGTAATACAACAGGCACAGGATTTTGGCGCACTGGAGGTGGCGTGGGTTGGGAGACAGGGTGTATCCCCAAATTCCATGTCTGGAGGCAATGGGCATCTAATACTTTGCATGTGGTCAAGCCGCTGGTGGATGACAGTATTAGCGGCAGCCATGTCTGCCCGTAGTACTGTGATGGCTTGGACTATAGCGGACATGGGATCTTTAGCGTTTCCGTCCATTGCCTATACGACAATATGGCTTCACAGTCTGTTAAGACTTGAATGTCGTGTAGGCAGAAGAGTCCTCTGTCCCCAAATGCCACACAGATAGAACTCAGTCACTCCCTGTGCGACCGTTGAGGCCACAGGTGGAGATGGTCAACTCCGGAACCGCGAACCTCTGGGACCCCAATCCGCTGCAAGAAAATACTGATTAAGTACCAAGCAAATGACAGTACCAAATAATGTGAAATAGTCTTACCAGAGGGATCAGGAGAAAGGTAATGAACCTATGAGGTAGGGGTCCGGGACTCACATGGGCAGATAGACAGTAGTCCCAAAAATGGCATGAGCACCACCTGATGAGAACGTGATTTGATACTGTGAAGCTTGAAGCAATCCAAGCGAAGTCCAAGTAAACAGGCCGAGGTCAAAAATCCAGAAAAGTCAAGAAATCCAAAAGGAACAAGTAACGCCAAACAGGTTGTAAAGAACAGCTGTGAAGCAACAAGTTCACGGAAAGCCGTGTTTAAATACTCGCGGTTCTGGCATTACTTCCCATCACATGACGTGCTGCCGCATCACGTGAGCATACAGTGCTGGTCACGCGACGCGGAAGCATAGTAGCGTTCCGCCGGTAACCTAGGCGCCAAGAAAGCGGCCAATGCAAGAAAGGACGCAACCTGGAGAGCGTTCTGTTGCGGCTGAGGCGTGCAAATGCACGCGAGTCATCAGGGGGCCCACGTGAGTGCCGAGATGTGAAGGGGAAATGAGATGGGACAGAGGGAGCGGGGCGAGCTATCGTGATTCTAGAGTTAAGGCATGGTGAGCACGGGCAGGAGTGGCAGTATTGTCAGGTGTGTGTACAAGAGTGTGTGTGACAGAAGTACAGTTAATATTGGAGAGTACTTTATTCATATCCTCTAGAGATATAGGGGTGAATTGAAATGTGGGTCCCTGTGGTTGGGTTAATTCTTCCATCAATGTCGATGAAAGGTGAAGATAGTCGATTTTACACATTTTTATTGTAGCTCAGGCTTTTAAGATATTATAAAAAGCCATCTGTACTTTTTCCAGAGTCTTGCTTGGATGGTTAAAGGGGGTGGGGCAGGGAGAGGGTCGCTTGTTTCTCAATAGATTTGAAAATCTGGAATAGTTTACCATTGGAACTAGATGCTGCAGTAATTTAGTCATTGTAGTGATTTTTTTTTTTTTTATTTCCATCAGTTTGGCTCTGTATATTTTGTCTAAGTCTTTCCAGATCATTTAATTCTCAGATGGATCTTTTTGCCGAATTCTTTCCAGTTTTCTTTTATCTTTTTTAAGTCTATTGGTTTCTGCGTTAAACCAGTTTTGGTGGTTAGGATTAGGTCTAACTTGTTTGTTTTTAATAGGTGCATGTTGATCTAGGAGATTCAAAAAATTGTTTTATGTATCAACTATTTTGTCACACGAGTCATCCTCTGAAGTGATATTCATGATATAATCAATACCTTGCAAAAGGATGAGGCGCGTGATTTTTTTTATGTTTCTTCCTTTAATTTTCTTACAGGAATTGCGCTGTTCCCTGACGTTGATCTTTAAGGTACGTTTAACTTCCACTTTGTGGTGATCTGGCCAAATACAGGGGAAGGTACCTTGTTTAGTCAATTCCACACTGTTTGAGATTATCCAATCTAGTTGGTTTCCTGATTTAGAAGTCGATTCACTGTTTATCACCACGTTATGAATTGTGAGTGCGTCATTTTCGAGGTTTATGGCCTCTTTATCTTTTGTGTTCCCTTTCCATCTATCAGGTTTCCTAGGAACACTGTCCCTGTATTGGGTCCCTCTAGGTTGTTTATCAGATGGACTATGTCTTCATTAAAGTCTGAGATTAGGGGTGGGGTCTGTAGATAATATTAATACAGGTATTCTTTGTGGGGGTCATTTTAAGCAGGAGAACTTCACAGCCTGTACAATGAATGGGTGATGGGAACAGATTATCCCCCACTGATAGCACTGGAAAGCCAGTTATGCCTCTAGTATTATTTATTGAGAGTAGCATTGGAACAGCTTCACTACCCAGCACGTGACTCAAGAGAGGTTCTCACCTAATCTCCTGGAACATGGGGCACAGTTCATAGTGAATTACATTGTGCGTCAGAAATGTACTGCAGGACACACTTTGCGACCATAAGACGAGCAATCCCTAGACCCAATCATTTACACATAGATATTCTACAGATATATAACGGCTATAGATATATGCTGGTTGTAGTATGTCCTTTTTCTAGATGGATTAAGGCAGGTAATGCACACACCCCGATGCCTTGTGCACTGGCAAGTTTCTGGTGAGCGAGGGGTTTCCCCCAGGTGGGGGGTGTGCGAAGTTTTGCGGTCTGACAATGGACCGCACTTTGTAAATGAACTATTTGAGCAGAAAGTACTTCTGCTCATCACGCACAGGCCAATGATATTTGTGAGAGAATAAACAGACTCCTCAAAGAGGATAGTCAAAATCAAGGTCACTTTAAAAAAGGGTGGTTGCAATGTTTGCCCCTTGCTTTGTTTGCACTAAGAAACGGGTGGTTGTAATGTCTGCCCCTTGCTTTGTTTGCACTAAGAAACGGGTGGTTGCAATGCCTGCCCCTTGCTTTGTTTGCACTAAGAAACCAGCCTGGTTCGGATCACCATCTAACTCCTCATGAGTTGGTGACTGGACGCTGTACGAGAACCCCACTGACTGCACTAACTAAGGTAAGAACTGATGCCCACAGTGCAGGGAGGACATTAGGTGACGAGATGCACGATTTAGCAATGATTGCAAGTGTTTCTTTCATGTCTCAACAGATCAAGAACAGAATGGAGGGGTCAAAGGGAAGCTAAGCGAATCAAGTGCATGAAACAAAGATTTGCTAAAGCTCCGAAGGTTGTACCCAGGAGAGTATTTGCTAGTGCACAAATTCAAACGCACCTTGTGTACGCCTCGTTTTGAGGGTCCCCATGATATAGAGGAAGCGAACCCCACTGCAATGAAATTGAGGGGGGGTGAAGAGCGTAGCTACAGCTACACATCATCAAACCATATGAAGGCGAAACATCAGCCCCTCCCAAAGACATACCAAGGGAGCAAGACAAATAGTTCTGCGCATGCAGACCCGTCAAATGGCTAGAAACGAGAATAAGGAAAAAGAAGTGCACATTAGCACTGTAGATTAGGGTTCAATGTTTTTTCAAAACCAACTAAAGATCATTGGTTTCCAGATTTGACAAGGAGAAAATAGACACAGTTACCTTGGAACACTCCTTTAGACAAGATCAAGAGACAATGAGAGAAGAGTCCGGACTTTGAAGGAAAAAGAATATTGACTATTGTTTATGATACCCATCATCACACTAATATATATATTCTTATCTGTCCTTTTTTCCTATATACACTGCAGACGTATCCAGCTTTAGTTCGAAGAAGAATAAACATCATTACATTTTTGGAGGACGGACCCAAAGAAAAACGAATTGTCTGGAGAGTGATAACTGCAATAATACTCAGGTTTTTGATATATAAGTGATTAAAAAGGAGATAACAAATGTGCATATTAAAGTAGACAAAAATGGAGAGGCTTCAACATTTTACAGATTCATTGCCATCCCAAAAACAAAAACAAAAATAAACAAAGAAAAAAAGTTTTCATGTGACATGGATGGTGATAGGAGCTGGTATTATTATTTGTTTTTCTCATTTTTATGGCATTATGAAATGTTGCAGAAAATGGCACTAACATGGAGGGTATTAATGGTACTGCTATGAAGGGTATTAATACACTTATTGTTTCCACTAAAGGCACAGACAGCTTGTTTTACAATATAACTAGGAGTTTATTTTGATTTAAAAGGGATGTTTGGGAGAACCATGAAGGTATAAATATGAATCTTGAAAAGTGAGTTCATTTGAAGAACACCAGACGATAGTTATATTTGTTCCTCAATATCATACGCCATAACATGTGGCAAGAAACATTTATTGCAAGAGACATGCCTTCACATGATGCAAAATGCCTCAGTCCTCTTCCATCATGCACAACGAGAGGGCAATTTGAAGGAAAATGGGCTATGTTACGATGGCGATCAAAATTGGTATTCCCATATGAAGATACCCATGTGAAGACAAGAAGGATGGAAAATTGCCTAGTATGGACAAGCATGAAACCATGTTTCCATCCCAGGTAAGAGACAAATAAATGTTGTCCAGATGAAGAAGTTGAATTTTTCGACATAACTGCAAAACCAGAAGAGCCAAGATGTGGAGTAAGACCTCAGTTAGTAATATGGATGTGTTTTTACCAGTACTGGATGGGAAGAAGGGCTATTGGCCTGCCCTGCACATCTATTGAAGAAAGAATCAGCAAGCACAGTGCAGATAGTGAGTGACAAATGCCTGGAATCATGGGCAAAGTACTCAAAGTTACTCACATGGGTCGACAATGAAGCAGGACCAGATTCTATAATACCACTGAAAAATACAACAACATGCTTCAAGAATGATGGCCCGATCCAGGTTGGAAAAAATAAAGGATGTCGACTGATAATTGAAGTCCCAGGAATGAATGGTGGAACTGCAGTGTTAATGGATCGATATTGGGTCTGTGGATCCAAAGCCTACATGCAGTTGCCTGAGAATTGGGGAGGAATATGTTCTATGTCAATACTACATGTACCAGCATTGGCGATTCCCCTCAGTGACCTCCATATTGATGAGTTTCCAAAAAATGGATGAACACCGGAGGATGAAGAGATCACCCAAACTCTGAAGACTGAAGAGACACAATTATTTTTCCGCAAAATCAATGGAGTCTGATGACAATATTCCAGATGAGCATAAATTGTTCAGCAAGACAGCAAAGATAACGACATCTATTTTCTTGTCAAGACTTCAAGCTGCAGTATACACCTAGTGGCTGTAGATTACAAGATGGGGGCTGCTGCAGGCGATCAATGCAACAATACAAGCATTTAATACAATCAGAGAAGAATTAAGAGCCACCAGGCTGATGACCCTCCAGAACAGGCATGTCCTGGACTTAATTACAGCAATGGAAGGGGCGTGTGCGCCAAAGTTGGCCCTTCTTGCTGTACATTTCAACCATCGCATGATGGAGGAAATGGAACCCTGACAGAAGAAATAACCATGTTGTCAACTTTGCAAACAAAGATGGTGGAGAAAGTAGACTAAATTGAAAATGATGATTGGTTTACATCTCTGTTGTCTTAGATTCTGACCTGGCTAGCAAATGCTTGGAGCAATACTAGCGTTTGTGATGCTAGGATTCTGTCTCATAAGGATCATTGTGGGACAATGCAAGAAGATAGCCAAGAAAGCTATTGGAATGAAGATAATGATTGACATTGATGCAGGAACGGGTGAGCAGGTGCAAAATTAAGCCAGTACCAGTGAGAATATAAAGAAAAGTACCCCTGCACCTCCAGGAAACCAAGTTTCAATACCACAAGGATCGGAAAAGATATGTAGGGTGTTGGATAATCTGCTGGCCATCTGGAGAATGCTGTCATATGACCTGGAGTGTGGATGAACACATACAAAATGCAGGCCACCTGAGGGGGTGACGAAGATTTGGATTCCCAAAAAAGAAGCAGGATGAAGAGAATATGCTGATAAATGATGAAAAAGAGATCAAGATTATGGAAGAAGAGAATTTGGTTGAAGATTCGACCAGAGGGAGGAATGTAGAGGGGCAGGTAAACGTTTTCTTGCCAGTTGTCGCCCCCTCACCACCGTCATATTGGAACAGTCGAAGAAAAGCCATGTATGGGACCCCCTGCATCGTTCCTACACCAAATTGAGGATATTGCATGGAAAAAAGCTACATGGAAGGATGTCGCCTGCCAGGATGTCAGAATGTATCTGTGGACATCATGGATGGACGTTAAAGTAAAGTCTGGCGAGGACGAAGTGATGTCATAAAGAAGATGCATGAACCCATGCTGAAACAATATGAAATTATTAAGTAACAATTTAACTGAGGCACTGAGAGTAACATGAACTTAAAGCTGAAGAAATGATGGATCTAAAGAAAATGAAGTAACTTATTGACCAATAACTGTAAATATGCAGTAACGCAAGGTAGAAAGACAACACATAGAACCTTGCTATAGAGGAATATATAACCAGGCAAGGACGGCCATATTAGGAAAATGGACGACAGCTCACGCCGAATTTAACAAAGCTACCGCAGAAACAGGCCAAGGCTGTAAGAATCAGGAAAAACAGCCCCGTGAGCAGACCCGATGTTAAGTCAAGGTTGGCCCAGACCGGAGATGCTATTTTGGGCGATAAGCGCAAAGCACAAAGGGAGTTCATGGATAAACTCTGAAGGTAGAACCTTCTTTATAGATGGAAGACGACGAAAACCTCTGTCAGAGCCAAACTGCTGATCAATTAAAAGTGTATAAAGTTCATATGAGAGAGTGTGCAAGTCTCTAGAGGCCAAGAGGAGCAACAGCACCCTGCAAAATTAAATCAAATAGCACTAAATAGAAGGTTGAAATGGACACATTTGTGGTCTTTTCACACTTTATATCCCGCGCCGCCGACGAAAGAACTGCATCCAGGGGACACTGACTGGTAAGCCATGCTAACTGACAGAAATTGCCTGTGGGCCACTACAACCACCTTTAATATTGTGTCGTTGTGTGGGGAGCAGTTTCGAATCTTCATTTTAACCTTTTGAGAAAAGAAAAGAAAATGATTTGAAAAAAGCGAAAATGTTAATTTAAGTTGTGCGCAATTTCTCCCAACCCCCACCAGTGCTCCATTTTTACTTTGGGTAACTCCAAAGTGTGCTACTGTGCGAGTAAGTAGCATTCCTCAGAGCAGCTGGGCCTTACTTCATCCAAACTTGAATCTTCATGATGGCTGCTGAATGTCCCTAGCACTCGAGTGCTAGCGTGCCTGGCTTTGATTGGCTGGCCCTTCCTTCTTACAGCCAATCAGTTAGCTGGCAGGCGAACGCCGGACCCTTCCAAGGCCCTCACTAGGCCCCCTGTCTGCTCACCTGTCCGTTGCCTGGCCGGGTCCGAGGGTCCTCCCTTATTCCCCCTCATGTGCTCATGGAGGCAGACGAATACTTTAACATTCCTGGGCGCACTACAATTAATGGAACTTTTGTGTCACGCTGAAGGTTAGTTCCCCATCAACGACCCTCTACCTACACACTGCTACCCCCTACCATCTCATCGGACTCTCCCCCCCCCCAAAGCCCCTATTCTTTGGAAAAAATCTAACTTACTGCACCCAGTGTCCGCATTGTGTGTTCTACTGTCCTGCTAAAATAGTATTTAACCTTGCCCAGGACTGCCTTGTGTTTTCTGCTGTCCTGCACACAAAATCGATTTGAGCTGTTCCCAGTGCTGCTTGTGTCTCATTAGCTGTGTGCACTACCCTCTGCCTCCCACCCCACCCCACTCCTCCTTGTGCCTCAGTACTTCAGACTGGTGAGAGAGTACTACTGTAGCTAACCACGTCTTTTCTATCTCTCCCATCTTCTCTAACTGCTTCACTATCTGGGCTCCAACCCAGGCCTTCCTATTGCAGACACCTGTGTCATGGCTTCCGCCAAAGAGACTCTCACAGACATTCTCTTTTTCGTTAACTCGCTACATGGTCGGCTTTCTCTCTCCCATCGCCTCTTCCCCCCGTTAATGGTGGCACTCACTGGGAGGTTCTCCTTGACCTCTTTGCCATTTCCAGAGTCCTCATCAATGTCTACTTCAAAAAGGAACCATCTTGGTTCAGGGTCTTCAACCCAAACTTCTTCTCTTTGACCGACTCCTCCCTCACCTCTCTAATCTCACCTCTCACTCCAGCCATGCTCCTTTGCCTACTGTGCCTTCCTCTGCCTCTGTACAGGCTCCCTTGCCTACTGTGCCTTCCTCGGCCTCTGCATAGGCGCCCTTGCCCACTTTGCCTTCATCCTCTGCATTGGCAACCTTGTCGGCCTTGGCTCCTCCGCCATCCTCCACTATCCCTCTGGCCCTCCTGCCTCCCTCGGCGGGACCATTGTCCCCTGCACCCCCGACCCCCGCAGAAGACCCTCAAAGATGGCAAGCTGCCCCACATTGCCACTCTCAACACTCGCTCCGCTGTCAAACCCTCGTCTGATCTGATATCTGCAACCTCCTTGGTTGGTTCAAGGATAGCTCTGTCACGAGTTTTGACATGCTACTCCGCGAAGGCTACAAAATCCTCTCTGGGCCCAGGCCAAAGAAGACAGAGGGGTTGGGGTGGGGAGGTGCTTGGATCTTCCCAGAATGGATACCTGTGTCCATCATCCCCACTCAAGCCTACTCCTCCTTCCAGTGCCTAGTCTGCAGGCTCTCGCTCCCTCCTAAATCTTCTCTCCTTATTAACACCTTCTATCGGCCACCAGGACAGTCCACTCCCTTCCTCTATGGGCTGACTCCTTCTCCTCTCTTCTCTTCTCCTCCCGACAGGTGATCTCAACATCCATCAGGACTCTCCTGACTCCTCACGACCTTTCCGCAACCTATGTGGCTCTCTTTCCCTCTCTATCCTACCCTCTGGCTCCATGCACACCACGGGCTACACCTTGGATGGTCTCATCTCTACTGACATTCCTCTCACTACCTCCCTCTCTTGGACTGACTACTCTTCTCTCAACACACCTGAAGCTCTCCTCCCGCAGCAACACACCCGGCACGGCCAATCGGCTCCAAAGTCACCAGACCCAAGAAAATGTGAGTGGCTGCCCTTGCCTGCACCTACTCTCCTCCACCTATTCCTGCGGCTGACTCCCACCCTAACACAGCCTTCGCTAACCTCAATCTCTCTCCAACACTCTTCACAACGTTGCCCCTGTCATGAGGGCCGACTGAAGCCTTCCAACTAGTGCAACTCTTGGTAAAACTCCGACCTGGCTACCCTTAAAGGCAAGTGTAGGGTAGCTTAACAGAATTGGAACACGTTGGGCGAACTATCTGACAAACTGGCTTGCCGCCTCCTTCAAAGGCAATATCAACTCTGCATCCGCTGTAAGAAAAGCGTCTTTATTCAAGTCTGCATCTCCGTAGCATTAAACAACATAGCCAAACTTTTCAAAGTCTGCAAGGAACTGGCCAATCCTGCAGCAGCCTCTTCCTCCGTCACACCCACCTAGGAGCTTTGCTCGGCCCTGGCTGCACACTTCATCACGAAAACCCAAGACATCCTTTACAACCTCACAGCATACACCAACACCGGAGCCTCCCTTGGCCCCCTCCACTTACCCTCTCTTCTCTCTCACCTGTCACACCTGTTGAGGTCACCAGTCAAGTCCGATCTATGAAGGCTTCATCCAACCAGGTGGACCCCCGCCCCTCTAAACCCATTAAAGACAATATTGACTCCCTCATTCCAGCCTTGGCTGATCTCTGCAATCTCTCCTTTTCCACTGGAGTTTTCCCAACTGCTCTTAAGCACTCCCTTGTGCACCCTCTGCTCAGAAAACCCTCTGCTGAACCCTCCATTCCGACAAACTAGCACCCTATCTCCATCACTCCTTTCCTGGGCAAACTCCTGGAAAAGTTGGTTGTCTCTCAGCTGACCCTCCACACTGAATCTATTGTTTGCTTCCATGACCATCAGTCTGGTTTTACAGCATCCAGAGGCATGGAAACTGCTCTTCTGAAAACCCGTGAAGACCTGCTCTCAAACATTGACACCAACACTCCCTCTCTACTCATCCTACTTGACATCTCCTCTGCCTTTGACCCGGTTAACCACAACATCCTGATCACACGTCTCCACGACACCCTGAGAATCGCAGGTCAGGCTCTGGCGTGGTTTGCCTCTTCGCATCGACTGTCCATCCCAGGTGGAACTCTGAGCCTTTCTCTTGACTATAACTCTCTCAAACTGTGGGGTTCCCCAAGGATCTAACCTATCGCCCTGGTTCTTCAACATCTACATGGCTGACGTGCGACTGCCACTTCACCTCTAACTTCCAGTGTTACGCGGATGACACGCAACTATCTTTCAGGCTACCCTCAGCCGCCTTCTCCTCCTCGCTCATATCCGACAGTCCACTATTCAGTTGTGGTGTGGTGCAAACAATCTCTGCCTCAATGCCAGTAAGACTGAAATCGTTCGCATTGCGATCCCTGCTTCCGCTTTCCCACTTTTACTCTGGCCTGCCTCCCTTGACCCTGAGCCCGCACCCACCTGCGAGGCAAAAAACCTTGGTGTCATTTTCGACTCCACTCTCTCCTTCTCCTCCCACATTTCTGACATCACTAATATGTCTATTATCAGAGGCACACTACCTTTTCTCACTTTCCCCCTTCGGCTCACTGTCTCCAGAGCCCTGGTTCTCTCTACACTAGACTATTGCAACAGCCTCTTCCTCAACATCCCTTCTGTCCTGCGCCCTCTGCAACTCATCCATAACAGAACTGCAATACTTATCCTTGAGCAAAGGCCAGGGACCGCATCTCTCTGGTGCTGAAATATCTTCACTCGCTCCCCGTGGCTGCAAGGATCAAGTTCAAGACCCTCTGCATTGTCCACAAGGCTTTCTGGGGTCTGCGACCTACCTAACTGTAATGCTGCCTACCTAAATACTGTCCCTCACGAAACCTCAGCTCATCTACCTCCAACCTTCTGCGAGTGAGCCGATTCTCCAAGCAGAGATTTGGAAGGAGATCCTTATCCTCAGCCGGTGCCTCCCGCTGGAACAGCCTCCCTGCCACCCTCCGTCTTGAGCCTGATCTTCTTAAATTCCTCAAGACCTTCCTCTTCTACTCTTTCTTCTCTCTCCTCCTACCCTGCTAACCTAGCTCTCTGCTCTTTCCCTCTCTCCCTCCCTCCCTCCCTCCTCTTCCTTACAGCTTGCTGACTGCCTAGTGTTCCTCAGAGTCCCACAGGTCCTGGGCACCCCCACCAGTCGCACTTGCCCTAGGGCCCTACACCCCACCCACTGCACTTGATAAATTACCAAAGAGTGGCTCTCTCTGCACTTACCCCAGTCTCCACCAACCGGGTGCACTTGGAACCCCCCCTCCCCCGTCCCTGTGACCGTCTGAGCACTTTCACGATCCGTAAGCCCCGGGACTGAAGATCATTTGTCTGTTCTCCTTTGTCTTCACCCCTTAACTGCACTGGTAAAACTGCAGAATCGCTGTCAGGCCCATTTGCTGTATCTAAACTGTTATATGTACTTTAGGCACTTATTCTGCCTGTACAGACTATTATCGTCTCAGATTTTCAAGGGTCACACTCTCCTTGAGCGCTTTGAAACACTTGCCTGTGTATAGGCACTTTATAAATAAACAATACCATACCACGTTACACAGAAGTTGAAAACAAAGGCTATTCATTATGATGGTATTCTCACACTCCCTTGAATGTTCCAGGACAGTGAACAGCAACAAGGTCAACTACAAAGGTAAGACTTTGGCTGATGGCCTACCAATGACAGATGAGACTAATTGGGAAAATGGGGAGTAGTCTGACGGGATTCAAACACATAGGTTTCGTTTCACGTACGTGCTGCTAAGGAGCAAAAGACCATGGTTGGGGGATAAAATGCCAACCAATCAGTGGGGTTGGGGGGGGGGGGGAGACAACCTAAAATACAGTGTTGCAGGAGCCAATCCACTGATTTTGTGTCCGCTATAATTAGTACTATACGAGTTTAGAGGTAGTTCAAAGCATGCCCTACAGACCAGGGTTAGCCAATGAATCACTGAATATATATTTTACACGGCCCGCGGTAGCGGCCATGTAGTTATGATTAAGTTGCTAAACTCATAGGAAGAGCACTTTTTCGGTGGCTTATAACTTTGCTCCCCCTGGACGAATCACGAATCCTCACCAAACTTTGAAAAAAGTATATGCGCGGCTCTGTATTTTTCAAGTTCAGCAAGGTTTCCTGCGGGCGGGGGTGGGGGTTTCAGTTATAGGGGGGTCCGAATGGGGAAAAACTTTGCGCACGGCTTCAGGTTGAATGGCTGTATGGATTTTCACCAAATTTACGCAATGAGCGGGGGCTTGGGCCAGAAAGCGTGCTTGTGTGTTCGGTGGAAATCAGACCAGTAAATTATTTGCAAAACGCTGAAATGTACATCCCAAAACATTTGTGATATCTGAGTCCGCTCCACGGACAGAAGTGTCACTGGATCGCGGTACGGCGTGGTGTGGGAGAAGTTTGGACATGGCCGGTGGTTGGCTGGAGAGAAGTGTGCTGTGTGTCAACATTTTTTGGGAAAACCGCCATGGTGTATCGGAGCACAGTGCGGCGGCGGATGGGTCTGTAAAATGTACCGCACGCATTGTGTTGGTGGCAATAAGGGAGGGAATGGCTGGGGGAGTGAGAAGTGGTTTATATGTGACATACGTAGGCTAGTATTTTCTGTGGTGATTGGAGGCAGCTGTCGTAACGGTCCCTTAGCTTCTGCCGCGACCTGTTTGAGGCTAACTCTTTTTGTGGCGATTGTTGCCAGGTCATTTGCAGATGGGGAGTGAATTGCACAATGACATAGTTTGGGTGGGAGCACGGGTGGCAGTGCGCTGGTGATGCAATGCGGTAGTTGGGCACATGGAGTCATGCATGGGTGAATGAAGGTGTGGTGGGTCTGTGGAAGGATTACACTATTGGGTGCATGGCCGTAGCCCGTAGGCCATGCACAGAGGAGCGTAGGGCTGCAACATACACACCGCAGGAAGGCATGTTTGAGTCTGCATCCGGTTTAGGGTGCTGCTTGCATAGTGTGGTGTGTGCAGATTGGTTGCAGTAGCGTTAGTGCTGCAAACTGAATGTGGGTAGGTCGGCAGTGACACAGTACTTTGTGAATGGTAGTGGGTACGCCTATAGTATGGAAATGAAAGTGTATAGGGGTGCAGGAGAGAGTGTTTTGTTTCCACATTGTGTTAAATGTTGCAATTTGTTGCTGCATAGCTACATGGTGGTGCGCAGGTTGGGTAGGACTGCTGTTGGCAGTGGTGTGTCTGTCGATGGTCATACACAGAAGCATGGGTGCATCCACTTCTAAATCAAAAACACCTTGGACCCAGAAATTGCTAATAATTATAGGCCCATCACCACCATTCCATTTCTGCTTAAGTTATTGGACAAAGTCGCCTACACGCAAATCCAGCACTATTTAGAAGTAAACCACATCCTAGGCAAAAGACAGTCAGGATTTCGTTCAGGACACAGAACTGAGTCTGCCCTACTCGACCTTAAAATACAACTCGGGGACATCATGAACAAAGGCAAACCAGCACTTCTCCTCCTCCTGGATCTGTCCGCTGCCTTTGACCGTGTCAACCATGATATCTTAGGAAGGCATTTAAAAAATGAGGCCCACTTCTCACCTGAAGCTATCGCATGGGTGGCCTCCTTCCTAAATGAAAGACTCCTGAAAGTCTTCTCAGACTCTGCATGCGCCTCCCCCACCACCATCCATTGCGGCGTACTGCAGGGCTCTTGCACTGCCCCCACGCTCTACAATATATTCATCCTCCCGCTCTTCAACGATCTGGAGTGTGTTCAAGACCTAGACTATTGGATGCATGGCCGAAGGCCGTAGGCCATGCATTCAAGAGCCTAGGCCTTGAGGACACGCACAGCAGTAATGCATTTTTCAATGTGCATGAGATAGAGGGTGGTTACATGTAACGAATGGGTGTGGAGCACATTGAAGTGGTTATAGGCCACTGTTGCGAACAGATTGTGGGTAGGTTGGCAGTGGCACAATACTTTGTGAATGGTAGTGGTAGGCCCATAGTATGTTATTCAAAGTGCACAGGGATGCAGGTGAGAGGGTCTTGTTTGTACATTATGGTAACTGTTGCAATTTGTTACTGCATAGCTCCATGCCGGTGCCCTGTGGTTTGAGATGCTGCAGTGAAAAGTCACGCTGTGTGGGCACTGGGTGCAATGCTTGTATACTCTCAGTATGTTGCATAGTATGGTTGAAGGGCAGCTTATATGTGCTTGGATAGTGTGCTGTGTGCACAAAGCTTGCAGTATGGGCAGTGTTGTAAACATGTTGTGTTTACGTTGCCAGTGAAACAATCCTTTCTGAGAGGAAGTGGGTAAGACAATAGTATGTGAATGAAAGGGCATAGGGGTGCCGGAGTCAGTGTAATGTTTATACATTATGGTAACAGTTGTATGTAATGATGTGCATGTCCATTGCGGTGTCCAGTTTGGTTAGGAATGCTGGTGCCAGTGGTGCATATGCGCATAGTGGTAGTTGGTGATATGCTGACATGTATTGTTGAATTACGGTGGAGGGAATGTGTGCAAGGAGCAGACCCACTGGAGCAATGCAGGTTTGGCTGTGTATGAGGCACAGGGTGGTGATCTTTGGAGAATGCGTGTGGATGACATTATCAACGTGCTACAGCAGCCCAGGTGAGTTGCAAAGCGTGTATTGTGCATTCTATGGCTGTGGTGATAGTTGTAACATGCTACAGTATTTGGTGTGCGGTAGGAGATGGTGCAGTAAGAAGTTGGGCAATGTGGCCACAGGGTGCTGTGCGTACATAATGTGAGTATGGAAGTGGGGATGGTTGAAGGGCAGCTTTTATGTGGTTGGTTACTCTGCTGCGTGCAGATTTATTGAAGTAGGCCCAATGTTGTGAAGGTGGGGTGCATAGGTTGGCAGTGACAAAATAGCGTGTGAATGGTAGTGGGTAAGGGTGGTGCAGGCTGCGCTATGCTTGTGGCTTCTGCCAAGTGCGACACGTTTTCGTGAATGGGTGTTTTATGGTTTGGGGGAGATGGGTAGAACTGCCGCTGCGCATGTAACGTTTGTGCATAATGTTAGGTGCCCACATGGTCGCTTGCTTGGATGTGTAGTGGTGGGTGTGGAAAGGGTTGCAATGTTCTGCGCCTAACTAAAGGTGTGCTGGAGGTGTGTTAGGATGTTGGTGGATGCTGCAATCATGCCTTCTTTAGCAGACATTTATGGTGTAGGGGCTTTGCAATCAAATGGAACGTTTACCGAGAGTGTTTAACTGTAAATAAGGAGTGGTATATAGAAATGACATTGTGCAATGCAGAGGTTTTGTATGTGATTGGTGCATGCGTGTTTTGAAATGTGACAGCACCCAATTGGGGGGAGTGCTGCAAAAAATGACCGTGCAAAGGGAAGAAGTATTGTCAGAGCTTTACTGGGCCGTGGCCCTCACTGTAGATGGGAAAGGGCAAGTGCACATCCTCCCATTATGAGCAGGGTGGAAATGGAATTGTGGGAAATAGGCAATTAGGATTTTAGGGGCGTGGTTTGTAGGAAGGGGCGCTACCATTTTGTCACAATACTGCGTCGTGAGACTGGTCGACATGGAGAGACGCACAGTGCTTCTTGTCGGCGATACCTTTGTGCTCCATCTGCACAGGTGTTGGGTGCAAAGAGTCGTTGCTGGTAATTTCAGGTTGGAAGGAGTGGACGCTTTCTGGGCCTGTCAGGGTGACTGCAGTTTCGGTGGTATGGTTCTCCTTTGCAGATATGTGGCGTCCGTCATGAATGTGAACTATGTCGTGGTGCACTATGTAAGTGCACATTTGGGTTACATGTCGTGTGTATGCTTAATCCATCTACTAATGAGGTCGCTGACCGCAGTTATGCGTATTTTTCCTACTGCCAAGGTGGTTTTCCCATGCATAACACCAAGAGCAGTGTGGGTCCATGACGGTGGCATTTGTCCCCAGCCAGCGGTCGGAAGGTGAGTTATAAACAGAATTATGCATCAGTTTATGCAGACTGCTGGCATGTTCTCCACCCACTATGAGATCATAAGGTCACAAAATATGCAGTGGTTCCGTAGAAATGGCCTTTATTTGAGCGCCATTGGCAATGCCGTTTTCTTTCACAGTGTGCAAGAAGCATTGACCAGAATGTTGTAAAAATGTGAGGACAGGCAAACAGAAAAGCATATAAAGAGAAAATACAAAAAAAAATTATAATAACTGCTCGCACCCGCGTAAAAAAACACTTTATATATATATATGCTGAAAGACTCAATCCCCTGCCCAGTTTCATATTGTTTACCACCCAGCCCCACCACCCTCACACCTTCACGATCACAAAAAGGTAGTGGATTACACAGTACTTTCAGGATGGCACGTGCCACATCCTGGGTGGCTATGTGGATGTATGCGGATGGAGAAATTGTGCATACTTTCAACGAACTTTGTAGTGGACGTGCTTTGGAATGGCACAACATTTGTACTGTAAATGTGTAACGGTACATTTCAAGTGTTGTACAGCAGTGACCGTGTTCGATGATGGCAGCTTTAATGCGATTGGTGGATGAGTGTGTGCTTATTTACCAGTAAACCTAATGAAATAGAGCTGCAGAGAAGATAGTGCAAAGGGAAGAAGGACTGTTCCAGTTTTACAGGGGTGCGGCCCACGCACTACTTTGGGAGGCGCACGTGCCAAAATCTGCCCTTTACACCACCTTGCCCAATTGCCATGGAGTGTGGGGATTAGCCAATCAGGTAGTGTGGGTGTGGTTAACAGGAAGGGGAGGTGAAACAGTTGCACACTATACTCTGCGTACTGAGGGTGGCTGACACAGCGAAACGTAGTGTGTTGACTGTAGGGGATTCCTTTGTAATACATCTGCACAACTATGCCCTGCAAAGAAACTTTGACGGCAATTTTGGTTTGGAAGGAGTGGATGCATTGTGGAACGCTGTGTAGGAGTGCCATTTCGTCGATATACATGCACTTTGCAAAGACCTCGCCATGTTTCCAGTAGTAGATGTTATCGTAATTCATTATGGCAGCATGCATATGGGTTACCTACCTTGCTTACATTTGTTCCGTAGACTGAGGAGGTTGCTGTATGTCGCAAAGATGCTTTTTCCCCCACTGCCAAGGTGCTTTTCTCATCTATAATACTGTGAAGAGTATGGCCTACCACTCATGGATGTTGTTTCGTGCCAGACGAAGGAAGGTGTCTCGTCAACAGAAGCATGTACATTTTTTGTCCGCTCGTGGAATGTTCTTCTGCAACAATGACCTTATTACTTGTGGAAATGCAGATTTTTTCCAAGAAAATAGCATTTTGTTGTCATCCATTGGCAATGCAGTTTTGTTTGCTCGTCAAAAGGATGCGGTGAAGAGTTTACTGAACTAATGTGTGTAGAAGAAAAACACAAAAGCTACTAAAAACAGACAAAAAAGGTGTTTTTGTAGAAGGATCTACACAATACAAAAAACAGACTCTTTTCAGAGTCGCCCTTTAATATGAACGCCCCCTGCTCTGGTAGCAAGTTATTCCCCCATGACCGCACGCAGCACGAAAGTCTCATGCAGAGATTTTGCGGGTGGCGGCCACGAAAATGGAACTGTGGGGATTGTCCAATGAGTTGCTTAGATGTGCGGCAATAGGAAGAGGGACTCCTGCTGCACTGGGGACCGGCCCTCGACGTACTTGGGGACCAGCACGTGCCACATTCGATGTTCCTCACCATGCTGCCCTATGGAAATGGGACTGTAGCGATTGTCCTATCATGTGCTGCTCAGGGTGTGCGTCAGAGGAAAGCGCGCCAATAGGCAGAAGGAGGACTCCTGCTTTACTGGGGCACGGCCCTGGCAGAACTTGGAGAAAGGCACGTGCCGCATTCTACGTTTGTGAGCATGCTGGCCAATAGAAATGCGACTATTGCCTTTGGCTAATCAGGTGCTTTGGGTGTGCGTCACAGGAAAGGGAGGCATTCACTTTCCCCATTACTTTGTGTACTGCGACTGGCAAACAAAGCAAGACGTAGAGTTTTCGTCGTGGGTGATGGCTTTGTGGAAGATCTGTGCGTGTATGCCCTCCAAGAAGACATGTCTGGCAATTTCGGTTTGGGAGGGAGTGGACGCTTTGTGGAGTAGTCTCGAAAGGTGCTGTTTCGGAGGACTGCTTCTAGAATGTCGACGCTTGGACTCATCAACTGTACATGTAGCGATCGTGCACTGGAGCCTTCTTTATGGGTTACATGCCTTGTTCCTGTGTGTTCCATCAAATGAAGATTACGATGAAAGCAGTGCAGCGTTTCGAAGGGATTGTGTCCTCCGACGTATTCCTCATCTTAGATATATCCTTCCAGCTCTGCTGGCCTCGGAAAATTTTTTCTCCAGAGGGCGCTGCGCGTCGACGTCCCTCGAGTCGATGACCCTCGACAGCCGCCGTATCGACGCTCGACGTCATCCTGCCTATAAAGGCCGCGCGCAGCATCCGTTGCTCAGTTCCGTTTTTCCGCGCTACTCGGTGCCTCGGAATACCGTTGCTCAGTTCTTAGTACTATTTACTTCAAGTTATTCGAATCGTACTCGATGGCTTCCTCATCGGAACCGACAACCCCTCGATCCGGCTTCAAAAAATGTCGAGATTGTGGGAAAAAGATGTCGTTGACCGATCCTCACAGAAATTGTCTGTGGTGCTTGGGAGCCGAACACCATTGTTCGGAGTGCGAGGACTGTATGTCCATGACCTGAAGGAGCGTAGGGGGAAGCTGGAGAAAGGTAAGACTTTTAAAGCTTCTTCTTCTTCGACGAAGTCGAGACATTCGTCTCCTCGTCACCATTCACGCTCCAGATCTCGGAGTGGGTCTCATCACTCCTCGAGATCGAAACACTCGAAGAGGAAACGTCGAAGATCCCCTTCTCCGTCTTCCTCTTCCTCTGTTTCGCCAAAAAGAATCCCTTGCCCCACGAAACATAGTTCCCGGGCTGAATGGGAGGAATTCAACATGATGAGCGTCTTCGAGAAAGCGGCCTCGACCCCCTCGAAGACTGCCGAGAGCGATGCTCTGGTCGAAAGACCCAAAGGTCAAAAACGCCGCGAGTCGCAGTACCCGGCGAAAGAAACCTCTCGAGCGCGTCTCGAACCCTCGAGTAGGACTATGACCTCCAAACCTTCCTCGAAGGTTCCGTCGACGCCGTCGACGAAGGTTCCGTCGACGTCGAGGTCTTCGACGCCGTTGTCGAAGGGACCTTCGACACACAGGTCTGTCGGCTCGACGCCGGCCTCGACACTGGCGTCGACGCTGAGAAAAGTCACGATGACCACACATCCAGTGACGATTCCCAGGCCCTCGACGTCGATGGCGTCGATATTGTCGAGTAAAATTCCAATTCTGTCGAGGTCCTCGAGGCCTCCACCTCTGTTTTCGACGCCACGCTCGAAGCCTTCGACGTCGACGTCATCGACGCTTTCGAGGCCAATAATGACAAGTTCAGCACCCTCTGCCTTGGAAATGGGATTTACTCCCTTTATTAGTTCAGAACAATTGAGAACTATATCCTCAATTTTAGAAGAGGGTGATTTGTCAGAACAAGATGAGTTACAGGGACCTGTAACCCCAGTTAGAGAGGAATTTTCCTCTGAAGAGCGCAGATTAAAGGATCTTCATGATTCTTTACATGAGGCAAGTGGTTTAGACACTTCCCCTGAGGTGGATTTTGCTAAACCAGACCCGGGGGAGCATGCTGAAACCCCCTACAGAGCCTTAATGGCCAGAATTACAGAGTTCATGGGGTGGTCTACACCTTCACAATCTTTCCAGCAAGATGACCTCACGGATATTCTTGACAAAGGCCCACAAGAGGATCCAGTGGTGCCTTTTCATAAAGCTCTTCAGAGAAAGATCATGACAAACTGGGAAACCCCAGATGTAATACCAGCAGTAAATAAAAAAACTGTCTGCAAAGTACAGGGTATCTTCCACAGACCCAGAGTTCTTGTCATCCATCCCCAGAAAGTCTGGTGGTACAAGCAGCATCCTCTACCGACGTCAAGACGGCTTATCCTACTGTCCCACAGGACAGGGACGATAAAAAATGATGCTATGGCTAAGAAAGTCTTTTCAGCATGTAGCATGGCGTTAAAGTCCGTTAATGCTACTTGCACCCTTGCTAGGTTCAGCCATACACTTTGGGAGTGTGCTTCTACAGCGGCTGACTGCATCCCGGAGGGAGAAGAAAGGGATGCGTTCCTGAATATTATACAGGACGGTAAAGACGCTATGTGCGAATCCCTTCAGACGGGCATTGATTCGGCTGACAGTATCAGCAGAGCAATGGCGGCAAGTACATCAACCAGGCGGTTCGCTTGGTTGAGAAAGTCGGGTTTTGCCCCAGATGTGCAAGCCAGGCTCTTGAACATGCCATTTGATGGCTCTTCTTTGTTCGGGAAAAAGGCGGATGACAGTTTAGAGAAACTGCAAACTTCAAAAGCAGCAGCAAAATCCCTAGGAGCTGCAATCTGTCAGACTCCTTTTCGTCCCACAGGAACCTCTGCGAGGGGCAAGTCCTTTCGCTTCTACTCCTCATTCGGAAGAGGTAGAGGACGACCGGCTGAAAGGGGTCAAAGAAGAACTACCCGAGGTGGACGGGGTAGGTATTCTAAAGCCGCAGCAACAGCAGGTGCCTCTTTACCATCGGCATCTGCATCAGCCGCCCCAAAACCACTCTGAGGACTTCCCTCACAGGACACCTGTAGGAGGCAGGTTGACTCAACATCTGGCGGAATGGCAGGCTATCACGTCAGATGCTTGGGCATTGGAAACAGTTGCCCAAGGTTACTGCCTACCTTTCCTACGTATACCTCAGAGTCATCCACCGGGGATCAGCTCTCAGAAAGCACCAGATCCGCTCCTCTTGCAGGAAATTATAGACCTGCTAGAGAAAGGTGCCATAGAACCGGTACCTGTAGCGGAGAGGAACAAGGGCTGGTACTCCCCTTACTTTCTCATTCCAAAGAAAGACGGAGGACTGAGACCCATCTTGGACTTGCGAGAATTGAACAAATTCCTCAGGAAAGACAAATTCAAGATGGTCACTCTTTCTCAGATCCTCCAGGCCCTTCAGTTCCAGGACTGGTTGGTATCTCTGGACCTTCAGGACGCTTATTTCCATGTGCCTATCCATCTCAAACACAGGAAATACCTGAGATTCGCAATTGGCAACTCTCACTATCAATTTCGAGTACTGCCTTTTGGGCTGACCTCCGCCCCGAGGGTCTTCACCAAGTTAATGCCGGTAGTGGCGGCAAGTCTAAGGAGGGAAGGGATTCACGTCTACCCCTACCTGGACGATTGGCTGATCAGGGCTGTTTCTCCGGAGCAAGCTCAGATCCAGCTAAATCACGTATGCTACTCACTTCACAAGCTGGGCTTCTCCCTCAATTTAAAGAAGTCTCAAATGATACCATCGCAGAGACTCCAGTTCATAGGAGCGATCCTGGATACTTCCCTGAGAAAAGCCTCGCCACCAGAGGTGAGGGCTCAAGATATTCTACAGATGGTTACCAAGTTCCAACTTGCCCAACGTCTCCCAGCTTTCGACTTTTTGAGGTTGCTAGGCCTCATGGCATCCTGCATTTTCCTTGTGCCAGAGGCTCGCCTGAGAATGAAATCCCTCCAGTGGACACTGAGGACTCAGTGGTCACAATTCTCAGGGAGAATGACAGATCTTCTTCAGGTTCCCGGCAGGGTGGCTCGAGACCTTCAGTGGTGGGCCTGTCAGGAGAACATTCTGAAAGGAGAACAGTTTTGGCAACCCTGGCCGGAGATAACAGTAGTCACGGATGCCTCACTCACGGAGTGGGGAGCCCACGCCAACGACTTGACCATCAGCGGTCGTTGGTCTCCATCGGAGTCCAGACTACACATCAACCTGTTAGAGCTGAGAGCCATCAAACTTGCGTTGAAGGCTTTCCTGCCAGTTGTACAAGGGAAGAACGTCCTGATAATGACGGACAACACGGTGGCCACGCATTACCTCAACAAAAGAGGAGGCGTAGGATCACTACCCCTGTGCAGAGAGGCGATGCAGCTCTGGTTTTGGGCAATCCAAGAAGGAATCTCTCTATCGGCAGTTCACCTAGCCGGAGAGAAGAACTTGACAGCGGACGCTCTGAGCAGGCAGAACACAGTCTCCCACGAGTGGGAGCTAGCTCAGGAAGTCCTTCACGAGATCTTCGCCCTTTGGGGAACCCCTCAGGTAGATCTGTTCGCCACCAGCCTAAACAGGAAATGCGACCTGTTCTGCTCAAGGGAATTTCCTCCGAGAGGAGCTCTGGGAGACGCGTTCATAGTGGACTGGGAGTTTCCGCTTCTGTACGCGTTCCCACCGGTCCCTGTCATTCCTCAAATGATCAGGAGGTTGAGAAGATTCCGGCGAACCATGATCCTAATTGCCCCGGATTGGGCCAGGAGAACGTGGTACCCGGACCTTCTAGACTTGTCCATCTGCCCTCCATTTCGACTTCCTCTCAGAGAGAACCTACTCTCACAGAAGGGAGGTCAGGTTCTCCATCCAGACATCAAAACCCTCAACCTTCACGCTTGGCTTCTGAACGGCTGAGGTACAAGGATTGGGACCTCCCTGATGATGTTATGGAGGTGTTGCTTTCGGCAAGGAGGCCAGCAACAAAGTCTTTATACCGCTGCCGTTGGAACAGATTTTGCAGCTGGTGTAGAGAACAGAATATCGACCCATTTTCATGTGGTACACCAATGGTTTTTGTCCTTCCTACTATATTTGGCAAATTCAGGCCTTCAAGTTGGCACAATTAAGGGCTATCTCGCAGCGCTATCTATCTTTAAGCGTACTGCGGAGGAACCATCCTATTTCAAATTACCCTTGGTAATACAGTTTCTAAAGGGGTTAACCAATGTTTATCCCCCAAGACCATTCCAAGTTCCCCTATGGGATTTAAACTTAGTATTAACTTTCCTGATGGGGACACCTTTCGAACCTCTCCATTCTTGTTCGTTAAGATTCCTTACCCTTAAGACTGTTTTATTAATAGCACTTACATCTGCTAGAAGGATGAGCGAATTACAAGCTCTTTCTTGTAAACCCCCTCATACAATCTTTCACAAAGACAAAGTTGTCCTGCAAGTGAAGCCTAATTTCCTCCCAAAAGTAGTCTCTGAATTCCATATCTCTCAGAAGATTATCCTACCATCTTTCTATCCTCCTCCTCACCCGGGGAAAGAGGAAGAGAGGTTACACAGACTAGACCCTAGGAGGGTTTTAAGTTTTTACATTAGTAGACTAGCCAGGATAAGACAGGCAGACCAGCTGTTTGTTGGCTACACAGGTCACAAGCTGGGGTTACCAATAACTAAGCAGACCATTTCCAGATGGATCATTCTAGCCATTCTGGAATGTTATAAACTGGCAGGGAAAGAGCCCCCTCAAAACCTTAGGGCTCATTCGACCAGAGGTATTGCAGCTTCATCGGCCCTCAAAAGAGGCGTGCCGATTAAAGACATATGTGCGGCCGCTACATGGTCGTCTGTCCATACCTTTACACGTTTTTACAATCTGGATTCCTCCTCTAGTCAAGAGACTAGGTTTGGAAGGGCTGTACTGCATTCTATTCACCAATAGAAGACAGCGTGAAGTCAGTACTACCTCCTCCGAATATAGAATACTGCTATGGGAGCCTATCTAAGATGAGGAATACGTCGGAGGACACAATCCCTTCGAAGAACAAGTTACTTCTTACCTTGTAACGTTCTTTCGACGGGATGTTCCTCCGACGTATTCCTCATCGACCCTCCCATCCATCCCCGCAGTTTTACTTCCCTTGTTGTTGCAGCTTACGCTCCTTCAGGGTGATTAGTCTAGTCCAAACAGTAATACTGTGGGCTACAAAACGGAACTGAGCAACGGACGCTGCGCGCGGCCTTTATAGGCAGGATGACGTCGAGCGTCGATACGGCGGCTGTCGAGGGTCATCAACTCGAGGGACGTCGACGCGCAGCGCCCTCTGGAGAAAAAATTTTCCGAGGCCAGCAGAGCTGGAAGGATATATCTAAGATGAGGAATACGTCGGAGGAACATCCCGTCGAAAGAACGTTACAAGGTAAGAAGTAACTTGTTCTTTTTTCCTACTGCCATGGTGCTTTTCTCATGTATACTCCCGAGAATAGTGTGGAAGTATTCCAATGATTCCTGTCGCCAGCCAGAGGTCGGAAGGGGTCTCATCAACAGAAGCATGTGCGTCTTCTTAAGTGCTGCTGGGATGTTCTACTGTGAGAACGAAAACATTGATTTGCGATACATACACCTTTTCACAACAAACGGCATGTCTTTATCGTACAGTGGCAATGAAGTGTTGTTTTGCAATCTACACACTGCACTGAACAGCCTATTGTAAGAATGTGAGCTAACATTGAAAACACACATTTACATATAAAAAACAGTGTTTCTAGGGAAGCACCTTTATAAAAAAATAAATTAAAAAAATTTAAAAAAAAACACACAAAGACCCCAAAGGTTCTTTTCAGAGCCAGCACAACTAATAACGTCGTCTCCCCCGGGTCAAAGTTATTCTACCATTCCCGCGTGCGCCCAGCACAAAAAGTATGCGAATATCGCAAGAGTTGCAGGGTGGAACGTGTTACATACGCCCCTTTTGCAGATGACGCTCCTAGAAATGGGCCTGCAGACACTACGAGATTGGGTAACAAAGTTTGTGGGTGTGGTGTGTACAGACACACTGTGTAGCACAGTCTGTGTGGGGAAAGAAATGCAGAGGGTGCGGCTGTGTGTTTCACGAGGCACAGCGTGCAGGTTTTAGGCGACTGTGACATAGATTGACTCAAAGTGAATGGAAAACACTGTGCAGTGGCTACTCATCTTGTAATCTATGATGTGAATATGTAGCGCTATGGAGTAGCTACAATGAAGTGCCCGATTTTGGTTTCTCTGTGTGACACTTTGGTTACAAGCAATCATGCCGATATTATTGTTGTTGATTGTGCAGGGAAAATTGCACAGCATTGTACATTAGTTTCGGTGCCGTGTGCGGTGAAGGAGGCACTTGCCCAGTTCATGCGTTTGTTTCCGATCTTTTGCATCAGTTTTTAACCGCATTATGCAGTCACTGATGTGGGAGCGTAATTTTCTATTTGGTCCGTGAATGCAGACAGGGCGGTTAATTGCAAAGAAGTGTATTTCTGCCTTTCTTTGACATGTGCCAATAACATACTTTGCCCCTGGGAATATGACGTTTCACAGCACAAATACTTTTCGTCAGCTATAACGTTCATATTAGTATGCCAGCCATCAGATTTTTGTACACCGCCTCTACATTGGTTTGGTGCCCTTCTTGAAAGTATTCATACTTATTTGTAGTTAGTGTTGCGCTGCGACTCTCTTGAAAACGCTCTGCAACACGTAAACAAACCTATTTATACAGCGACCCCCTTTCTAACCAATTCCACTACAGTGTTTCCCACACGTCTAGCCGTGCATGTGTGCATTAGCAATTCCGTTGTTGATCTGTGCAAGGTGCTTTCTTTCTTTACTTTTTGTTCCTTTCCCGGTTCATTTATCATACTATTCTCACTCACGCCACAGAAGGAACGACAGCAAAGGTCAGGTAAAGAAGGGGCAGCACCTACCTGGATACTATAGGGGACGTGCCAGGAGACAGAATTATTAGGTGGCCCTTACGTACATAGACGGCAGTCATTTTAATGCTCCCGTAAGGACGTCTCCCACGCACTTTGAAGTACCTTCCCTCTGTACAGTAGCGCTTTCCAGTACATGCACAATACAATGCCCTTTGCGGGGTAAGGGTCTGTAGTGCGGCACATGGTTTGCTAAGGTTGTTTTAGAGCTCTGTTGCCCTACAGGAGTGCCCCTCTCGTTGCCCGTAGCAGTGGTGGGCAAAGCTGTACTTGAAAGTAGGATACGTAATTGTTTGAAGGGCGGTAGCCTGCCCACTGGTCCCCTGTGCTTTCATTTCAGTTGTCACATACAGTATAACCACTTTATGCTATGGCATTAGTGTAAGGGGTAGCATTCACGGATATGCATACATTGTGGAATACAAGAATGTTTGCAACAACGGGAAACACAGCTTCATTACGTGCAGCAGGAAGCCATTTATTGTGTGCGATCCATGCAGCTAATGCGCTTTTCTAACCACCACTAAGGCTGTTTGCGCTCTGCATATTCTGCTGTTTTTTTATTTGCCTTTACATGAACTAGTACGTGCATGAGGAAGGTGCACAAGCTTTGCCATTTTAGAGGACTTAGTACAAATTGTCCCACCTTCAGTTACAGGTTTTCCTAAACTGCACGATCGGCGGGTGACCTCTTGATACATTCAGTCACACTGCCGAGTGCACGCACAATGTATCTGTTTAACGGGTCATGGAAAGGCAACCAGCAGATAAATCAAAGTAACGCGACATTTACCACGCCCACGTGACATAGCAGGTTGCTATTCCTTGTTTACCAGTGGCCGTTATACAGTTAGGAGTACTTTAGCCACACATTGGTAGGTTTGCAGAGCCACCCAGGAAATCGGCAGCAGTACTTTAAATGCGGTAGCCTACTGCATTAATCCATAGGGCTAGCGACAGGGACGGTGTTACCAGCATACAGTGGATGACCTATGCATGGGTCGAGGTGTGGAACGGAAACACGTGCCCTTCCCCAACTACTTACCAGTACATTCGAAGATGCAGACAATAATGGAGTCCTATGGACAGCTGCAGTGTGATTGCACATACGACAACTAGGTGCAGTGTCCCTAGGAAATGTCCATATTGCTCCTTTGTAGTTATCTCGGCCAGTAGTGCGCGGTACAGATTTATCATGCACTGTTAACATAAAAAAAGAGCCTCCTGAAACACTAAACAACATTTACTATGTACATGTGTAATTGGTACGATACACCAACGCTAATCGGAAAAGTAAGGGGTAGCGCCTGGATACATACACCAGACAATTTGCCCTTTCCACATGTTTATCACGAGGGCAGGCAAGGAATCAGTAACAAACTGTTGTTAACGGGACGTTTTGGTTATGTTGCCGTACCAAATACCTATCCTTTTTACAGAAAACGGTATGCTAAAGCAACATTCTGCTTACAGTACCCTACTAAAAACGTATGAAATTCACTAACAAAAACATTGTTAAAGGGATGTTATGGTTAAGTTGCACTAGCAAAAACCTATGAAATTCAATGGAAAAACGTTGTTACAGGGATGTCATGGTTACAGGTAAAACCGAAAAACCCACGAAATGCGACAGTTATGGTAAGCTAAGAAACCATAACTCGTGCCACCAGTGTTCACTGCAAGGACTAACACCCATGACATCAAAGAAGATATACACATCATTAAAGATCATGTGCCAGTAGGTATCCCAGGAGAATTCCTGTGCCAGAAAAATAACACATTTGCAATTATTGCATCTAACACACTAATCAAATATAACGGCTCTGCCATCTGTGGAAAAGTGGTGTTCAATATGACATATTGCTGCCAAATATAGCACAGAGTAGCCCAGCACGGCAAATAGCTGCACCATACGAAATTATGGTGATCATGTGACAACGATAATTGATATGAATAAGAAGACTCGACCTAACACAATGCAGTCAAATATGACACTGCTGTGTCCAGTTGTTCCCAGTGCTGCCAAATATGACACAAGATGGTGCAATATGACAAGCCAAAGCAGTGGAACATAGTCCAACGCTACTATAAATTAGCTTGATAGAAACGGTCCAAGGTCAACAGTTTAAGGGCCAAGCACAGAAATATTGTTAAATGAGATTTGCAGGCCGATAACGCCCATTATGGTTTGATGGCAAGGTCGGTATATAAAGCAATTATTGGACCCACCCCCTTTCCCCTTTTCATGAGAACGAAAAGAAGAAAAAAAAAATGGCACAAATTATGAATGCAATTAATGCCTTTGTAGAACAGGTGAGTTAGCATCCTTTACTTCCACAGGTAAATGCCCACCCTATCTTTGATGTTTGCATTAACAAGGGCATGCACAGGCTGTAGATGGTATATAAATTTGCCTGGGCAATCGTGTGGAATGGCCTGCCTGTACATAGGAATGAGCCTGTTGATAGCTCTCCCTGGCCGGGCACGTTTAATTGGCCGCAGATAGCTCCACTCCTTGTTACCGTTAGGGTGGCATGGAATGTGGTTTGCTGAATAAACTGCTGGCTTACTGGATCATGTAGCCCACAGATTGGCTAATCTGAAGACCGCTCGCCAAATTCCAGGGTCATAATGTTCAATATTAGAATTCTGCTAAAATATAAGGGCCTTCCAATAATATTAGGGTTCTGCTCTAATTCCAGGATGCTTCTACATTGACAAGGGATAAGCAATGAGATGATTTTTTCGAGTAAACATTCTAGGATGCAACCTAATCGTATAGATTACCAGGTAATGGTGCACTGCTAATTGTACAATTAGGTTGTAGTCAACAATATGGTGCTGGAAATAACAATAGTATTGTCAGATTTCCATTATTCAAAGTTAGGACACCAGTACCATATCCTTTCACAATGAAATGGCACAACACTAGCTAATTCTCTTATGCCCAGCTAGCATAGCAGTGTCCATCCCATCAAACTAGCATTATTGCCAGATGTACAAGGCCACATCCCGTTATGCCTAGTTTGCAGAGAGGTCTAGATCCCAGTATGTCCATTTATCACAGCAGTGTCAGATTCCGTTATAAATCACTGTACTACCAGATTCCTTTAGGACCAGATCAGTATGCCCTCTAGCACAGTCGTGCTGGATACTAGCACTAGACACAAGGGAGACCTTAAGTAGGAGCCATTGTGCTGTTCTTGTTAAACTCAAAAAGTGAGTCCCTAAACTAATTTTAACAAAAAATTCAAATGAATCTCATTTGTGTCAAAAAATATGAAATTGTATTAAAAAATAATTAAAACCATTTCACAATAAATGTGATTGAAAATACAGGATTAGTCATGTGTTCAATTAATGACTAACCCGAGCACCAAGCTGCAACACTCATGTCAAGTACAAACAAGAGAACCAATCACCAATGTATACAAATTTCAATCAAAATCTTTTATTAAACACGTAAGTAACCATGTACATTTAGTCAACTTTATAGTAAATAATTATTTTGGAATAAAACGTTTTTTTGTTTTTAATTGTTCACAAAGTATTACACTCTATTCTTTCAACATGTGTACAATTTTTGGTGCAAATAGAATTCGTTTTTTTTTTTAAACTTAGTTTAGGAACCCCTTTTTGCATTAGCTAGATTCTAGCATGCCAACCTAGCTCACTGGTGGCATAGCCCAGAATGCCCAGTTACCACAGCAAAGCCAGATTCCATTAGTTTAGGCACAGTTAGAACAGGGTTTCTAAATTCCAGTATGCCCAAGTAGCATAATTGTGCCATATCTAAGTATGCCCATCTTAAACAGGGATCCCAAATTTTGGTATATCAAACATAGAGGACCAAGATACCAGTATGCTCAGTTAGTACACTGGTGCCAGATCCCAGCATGTTCAATTGGCACACTTATGCGATACCAGTTTGCTCAACTAGCAAGTTGGGCGTAAATCTTAGCATACTCAGTTAGCTCAGCAAGACCAAATCCATTTGGTCCCGATATGATATGTCATTTATAATCTGCCTGTACACAAGTGTTTCTAGGTGCAAACAGACAAGGGAGGGAAGACAGGACAAACGATCTTACCAGGCCTAGTGTTATTCAGATTGTGCAAATGCTGCAACGTAAAGTGCAGTGGGGAGGGAGGAGGGGGAGTGTCATGGAGAGGGAAGAGGAGTGAGGGGGGTGGAATCATGGCAGCATTGCTCTGAGTAAGTGCAGCCAGGGGAGCACAGCTCTGGATAAGTGCAAGGAGGCAGGGGAATGTGGGTAACAATTACAGCTCTTAAGTGCGCGGTAGGCCTGGAGGCAGTGCAGGGGAGACCGATCATGGAGGAACCTGATACCCAGTTGACTGAGGGTAGCCAAGTAACCAGTCGGCGCAGGAGACAGGTAGGTCAGCATGGGAGAGAGAGAAAGCAGAGGAGAAAGGGGTGGTCTTGAGCTGCTTACGAACCTTCAGGTGGTCCAGCCCAAGTTTGACAGTGGCAGGAAGGCCATTCAAGATTTGAGAGGCTAGAACACCTGTGATTGGTGTAATGACAATCACTCACATTTGAGCAAAGACTCTCCTGGCACGGACCATTTATAGTAATGTACCCCATTGACTGCAAGGTTGAATGGATGTAAACTAGACTGCGCATAGTCATTATTTTACACACTGTTTTTATCATTAGAGTGTAAAATAAATTATAAATGGAAATATTATGTGCCTCTGCATGATTATGCAAAAATACAATTGTGCAATACTGGTTTGCTTTCACTGGAAAAAAAAAAAACAGAATTTGTTACAAAATATTAATTCTCAATTGCAACTTAGTTTTCCATCTTATTAATTACACAAACCTAAACGGTGCACAGGGCTTCGGTTTGCTCCATGAGCATCAACACAGCAGAAGATGAACGGAAATAAACCATTCCTTTTATTACAGTGTGTAGTTTCTTTTTTGAAAGGCTTCAGAGAAATACATTCTGTTTCAGAGGCTTTTATCCATGGCTTGCAATTACATCCATGTAGATTAAAAATCGAAAGAAGCCTTCTGGTTTCTGTCAAGTAACCTGACTTTCACTCCCCTCTGCTCTAAACATGTACACAGGAAAATAATAAAGAGGTCGTATTTACAAGATTTTCATGTGTAAAAAGGCCTAGAACGCACCTTATCTGAAGGGCTGGACACAACACATCTCCCTCCTTAACAGAAACTAAGATAAGGGAACGGAAAGAAGAGCGAGAGAAAAAACACAAGGAAATGTGACCAAAGTATGGAACAACACCCTGGTCACCTCCACTCCAAACTCCAATCAAAGACCCACTGACTCCCTTCCGGAGAACAAGGAGACATGCCTCATGCTCCCACCAACATAGTACTTTAAACGACCTGCAAAACGGCCAATCCACTATCCAATACACTCAAAGTCTGTAACTGGCCTACCACAGACACTCCGACCAAGGAACCAGTCTTAACTCTCAACACAACAGCATTGTCACATGATCCCAAAAACAACACCCTCAATCATCCTGCTGCCAACAACAAAGGTGCACCACGATACAGCGCACCTCTCTACAATGAACCAAAATATCCACTATAACCTGAACAATTAATCCATGCCCAAAACCAGTGCACGGTAGGCGGAGAGGATCACTCCCTAAGGTACCAGTGTCCATCTCCCCAGGGAACAGCAGGAAACCCCTTAAAGTGAGGTGACCAACACCCCAACATCTGTGGCACCAATGCCGGGTTCCAAACCCCAAAACTGTGGCACCAAAGCTGGGTTCCAAACCTTGTGGCACCAAAGCTGGGTTGCCAACCCCAAAAACGGTGGCATTTTCCAAACCCCACATTTGTAAAAAGTTTCCACCCTTCTCCCACTGCACATCACCCTGAAGCACACACATGTGATAAACTACATTATCAATTGCTGAAATGATTAACATTTTGTGGAAAAAGTTGGTCCTGTGGAAGAAACATTAGTGTAAGACATTTCTCTGTTAAACATTTGGATTGCTGTCACATCACTGTCAATAAATAAAGAAACATCACACAATAAAACCATGAAACTAATCTCAGATGCCAACTGTTCACCAAGCTCAACAGCAAGGAACACACTCACCTTAATGTATCCACTCTACGGTATAATCCTCAACAATAATACCTAAACAGTGAACAAATAAGGGTTGCCCAAACATTGCAAAATGTCTAACAGACCTCACATCCCAAATGCAAACTATGCCTAATACTCTCTATTATACACAGAAAGTTCTCTGAAAAACGCCAAGACTTCAAGATCAAGCTGGACCAAGGCAGGGAACACAAGACAACACTCATCACATTGGGTCTAGCTCACACTCTTACTTTCTTTCACATCCTTAATCTCTCATACCCTCACTTGTCCTCTCTCTCCAATTACTCTTCATACTCACTGGCAGCCTCTCTCAGTGCTGGCATCCTCCCATGCTTGCAACATCACTCTCGCTCAACCTCTGTTATTCTCTTACCCACCTAGACCCCCCCCCTACTACTTCATCAATATAAGCGCAAACTGCAATGAGCATCATTTGCCCAAACTATTGGCTTTAGAAATGCGTGATGAATTTAGCTTTCTGTCCATTGGAAAGGACTAGTCCCATCTTCGTTTCTTGTGAACATTCGTCATGTTTCGTAACCAGGACTGTCCTTTACAATGAAGTGACTAACAGTGGTAGGTGGAGTAGGAGTCAAGTGTGCCCCTTAGACACTTAACTTTCGCGCCTTGAAACATTTGTGTATTGGCGCGTTATAAATGCCATATCATAACTGCCCCTGACCAATAGTATAACATAACCTGTCCACACTTCCTAGCAACCCTTCTCCCACACTTTGTATTCGCTTACAGTACTAGACTACACACTAGTGATATGGGCGCACCAACGTGTGCTTTGTGACCTTCTACCTCACAGGTCCTCGTCCAAATATATACATTAATACATTTCGGTATGTGTAGGGATTACAAAGCTTTGTAAATTGGACAGAGGGAGATTTATTTTCAACTATGCAAAAATTACTTTAGAAAAAAACAAAAAGGAAGAAGAAGAGAATGTCCCCCTCTAGACAAGCACTATTTCACGAGGTATGGGAGACTTGATAAGTCAATTGTATACACATATTTGATAATATTTTAATTTGTTTTGTAACAAATAATTAACGTTGGTATAATAACATCGTTTACCTGGTTAACTGAGTTTTTTTCGGTAACACAGAAAACATATCCTAGAAATTATGAACAGCAACATGGGAGATCTGTAGGAATCATGTAGTGCATTTTTGAAATCATGACAAGCGAACAAAGAGCAAAAAACACAGGTAAACTGGAGCCTACTGCTCCGCGAAATCATGGTTTCAGCTGGACCGTGGACAGTCTGCACCGACCAGACTTTTCAAATAAGAGCGGGACAGGAGTGATTTGAAACATAAAAGAGAAGTGAGTGGTGCCATTTGAGAAAGAAGGATCACAGTTGCTGACAGTTTTAATTGTTGTGTCTCGGCCCCATCGCTTTTTGAGCAGTCAACACTTAAAACCTGCTACATGTGATGGAGAGAAGGCGCACAGCAGCGCAGCCACAGGGGCAAGTGGAAATGCACTAAATGGAATAAAGGAAAACTGCAGAACACTAGTGTCGTGTTTTCATCCATTAACACCTGGCTGCCCACTCCATACCTGCTAAATGAGACACAGGGCATCCGCCCCTCTACATGGCAGGCTGATTAGTCGCACTATCATGTACATATGTTGGTAACGCCTACACCACGGTGCCTACACGGACACAGTGCTTCTTTTCTGGACAATCCGTGATAAATACGAACCGGTGGTCAGCATCACCACATTATAAGGTAGTTGCTACCTGCATTAAGTACCCATCCCTCCCACCGGTACTATTGCTAGTAGCCTTACTGTCACCATCCCGATAGGTGCCACCTCCTTATGCAGCTGGTCCACCTTGAAGAGAATGTGCAGTAGCTCATACCTGCCTTCCAAGCTCCCACTGCTTCGCACTCACAGAAGAACACCGACCTCTTCCCTGGACATTTGTGCTGACAGCGGAAGTCCCGCCCCCTTCTGCGCCTCGCACATGCCCATTGGCTGGCAAGAGTACTTTCTGTTTGGTGTGCTGGATTGGCTGAAGAAGAGGGACATCAGTAAAACGTGGACCACGTTTGTTGTCGTCGGCCAAGTGTGAGGGTGACAGTACTTCGAAATACTTGCCCCTTCTTACCCTTTGGCTCTGCGCGCGATTAATCTGCCATGTAATGTTAGTAAGACCGTCTTCCAGACTGCCATATCTACGGAAAAGGGCCGGCCTGAAGCTGGCTGGTCACATCAAGGATGCGGGCCCCTGCTAGGTCAACACAGTCTCCCGTGCCGAGTCCGTTAAAGTGGTCTTGTTTATAGACACGAGTTTTGGGCCTATTTTTTAGGGAAATCGGGCATGCTTGAGTGATGGAAGATGCAAGCCCAAATTCCATCAGAAATATATACAAAGCAAGTCTCAATTCATAAGGTAGTGTCTATTTCCCATCCGAGAAACTGACCATAGCAACGGCCCGCCTACTCTTCTTCACGTGATTTCGGACGTCATCATTGTGTTTTTCGGGAGCAATTTTAGTGGGCAGGAAGTGGAACGCTCTGGCTGCTGGTGCAAGTGCAGCTGGAATTTGGCTACCTTTAACTTGTAGTTGCATCGGTTAAGGTCAGCATTTTTAACACCAATGGAACCGACCTGGCACTCGGGGAGGCTCTAGCTGCCGATGCATGTGCAACTGGACCCTGCGTGCTTTTGGCTTGCAGCGGTTACGGTGGGCATTTTCTTCGTGATACCGGGAACGTTTCTGCAAGACTCCCATGGAGCGTCCGACTTCGTCATGTGCATCGTAGTCATTTTTCTGACCGGGAACCGGTGTTGTATGATATCCTGCATCCCCATGACAGCATGAGGGAGGTAGCAATCTGTGTGCTCTTGGCTGGCTGAGAATACAATTTGCACGTATTTGAACGTTCCTGCAAGACACCAGATTGAGAAAGGGGAGCGGGAAAATTACATGATTTACTTTAAAAATCATGTTAAACTACTCAATGTGAAAGGTATGGAGGGCTAAGAAAAGGAACAGACAGTGGATGGTGGCGTTTAACTGATCAGAGGGGCTAATAGAGTAATTTTAATGTTTGATGAGGGTGTGCTTAGGCTGGGTGGTTTTAGAGGGGCCGGCTGGGGCTATCTGCGTGTGGTTTGGGAGAGGCATGTGGGCTTCTTGTTGTGGGTCTGCAAGGGGAAAGGGGCATCTTGCTTTGTGGAGGGAGGATGAGGCATTATGGTATTGGTCTACATTAGAGAGAGGGATGGGGGAATCTTGGTGGAGTCTGAATAGTTGGATAGGGGCTGTAGGGATGGGGGCATATTGTTGTGGGTCTGTGGTGATGGGTCACATTGCTGTGGGTCTGGAGGGAGGGATATGGTACATTGGTGTGGGTATGGGGAAGGGATGGGCACCTGGGTCTGGAGGGAGAGATGGGACTCAGTGGGTCTGGGGGATGTTAATATGTTTGCACAATTGTGGACGCATATTCTGGATACCTGATGGTACTGCAATGGAAGAGCTACCCAATTGAATACGATTAAATTATTAGATCAAGTGGCATTGTATTATGGAGTACCTTTGCAAATTCAGAGTGACAATAGATCACACTTCAAAGGAAAGTTGATTCAAGACTACTGTCAGAAGGGAGTGGAATGGATTTTTCATGTCCCTTATCACCCCGAGGCTTCGGGGTTGATTGAAATAATGAATGGGTTGTTGATAGAAGAGTTGCGAAAATCTTGTGAGGGAAGTCTGAAAGGATGGCGTGAGCGTGTTTTGGAGGCGGTACATGTACTGAACAATAGACTGATTCCCCAATGGCGTAACTCCATTAATGCGCACGTTAACGCCAGCCTTACAAATGAACCCGAGCAGGGCATGTGAAACTTTAATGTACTGGGAAATGTCCCCTGGAGTGCTAGTTCCTTATCGAACCACATCAGAATCTTGCATGCCCGGGAGGAGATTAGGGTCGAGCCCAGACAAATCAGTGTTATTGACACTGGAATTGAAATACAAATCCCCCCAGAACACATGGCATTAATTGACCCTAGATCTGGACTAGCATTAAGGGGAATTCAAGTTTTAGGAGGGATTGTGGATGCTGACTACCAAGGAGAGAAAGATCATTCTCATTAATAGTGGGGGGAACATGCTACCCATCCATAAAGGGGATAGGGTGGCACAGCTAATAATTGTACTTGTAAAATTGCCTTTGGTGAAAAAGGAAGAGCCACCCACTGTTGTAACTACACGTGGGGACAGAGGTTTTGGCTCGTCAGACAGAATGGTTCCAGGAGCAAAAGTCTGGGTTGAGAAGCCTAGTGCAGCGCCACCTCATGACCAGGATGGGAGAGGACTGCAAGTGTCGCTATTACAGTTAGCTAATCAGCATTGGACTGATGAATCTGTCTGCCAAATTTATCCAGGTAATTTACCTTGTTTCTGCCCTGAATATGTGGGATAGACCTCTGTGATGCTGGCACACTGGGCTTGTAAAATCAGTTTTCACGATCCCTAAGGGAACGCTATTTCCTGGATCTTGTGCCCACCTGATAGTAGCATTTTCTCCTAGGTGCCCACTTTTCTGGTGTTCCTACTAAGCAAGCCCCCCCAGATCATCCTCCTCGGACCTCGTGTCCATGACTGAAATTTTGGCATGTTCACCTGCAACAGAATTGAACCAACGTCCAATGAGTCAGTTGCGCGTCTACATGATAGTTATCGTACCATGAACCAACATTTCAACAATATCTTGCCACAACTTTCCCCCATACTTCTTTAGCATGATTCTTCCACCCATTCTTCTGCCATGTTGGCAGCCCATTCGCTACTGACCAGGAGTCGTTGTATACATCATAACAACCTGGTGTTTCCTGCTTCAATGCCTGGTACGTGGCATGCAACTCTGTACATTGACTACTCTTCCCTTTTCCTAACATGGTCAATATTTTCTTCATTTTGGGATTGTATGCCACTGCCTTCCAGTGTCGCTCAGTTCCCGCATATTTAGCGGAACCATGCGTGTTCCACTTGGTCACTCGTCAACTCCCCATAGGGGGACTCCCCATTCTACAGGAGATTCCTTCACCTCTGTGTTGTCCGAAGGTTCTAAATACTCAAACGGAATACCAGCCACTAGCTCATGCAATTTTGCAATTCCCCCTCCGCCCTCCTATCGTTTTGGCACAATCTTGAATGTACCACTTCCATTTAATGATGCTCGCCTCTTGGGCGTGTCCTATTCAATGTGTCTTAGGAGAGCTCAGTACCCACTACCTGATCAGAACTTCTGGTCGGATAAGTACATCGCGACCCACAGTCATTTTGTTCTGTATCCACAAGAGCCCAATAACAGGGAAACGGCTGTTTTTCAAAAGGAGTATATCGGTCACCAGCATCGGGTAACTTGGGACTCCAAAATCCCAAAGGAACACGCTTCTGGTCCCGTTTCTGCCAAAAACTCCAATTTGTATAGTTTTCCTGTACTGACATTAATTCCACCTCCCTTGCCCTCAAAGGCCATAAATCCAGTACTCTTTGTATGTTGTCTTTGGCTAACTGAAAGGCGTTTTCTTGTTCCTCTCCCTCCTCAAAATTGGACTTCGCATCACTTTGTAGAGGGGTGCAAAAATCTGCCCTAATTCTGGTTTATGCGGTCTACAGAACCCAAACAACCCTATGAACTGCTGAGTGTGTTTCTTATTCATGGGTGTGGAATATTCAAGAATGTTTTGTTTAGCCTTTGGCACCATTCCACCGTGCCCATTATGCCACTGAATTCCCAGAGAAATCACTGTTTCTGCGGGACCTTGTCTTTTTTGTCTCATTAATTTCCCATTGATAAGGTCTAGGTGCATCTGCACGCTCTGCTTATCCTTTTCCTGTATCGGAATATCATCGACATAGTGTGAAATCTGCACATCATGTTTGCATGGAATTTTATCTAAATGGTCTGCCACCAGCCGGTGATAGATGGTCGGACTATACATGTACCCCATAGGCAAACGCTAAAACGTATATTGCCTCCCATTCCAAGACAATGCAAATTGCTCTTGGCATTCTTCAGCAATTGGCACAGTGAAAAATGCATTCGCCAGATTGATTACTGCATACCATGTTCCTTAGAACTTTTGCACATTCTCAATCAAGTTAACTGCATCCAGGATTGCGGGGACTAACGGAGTATACTTCTTGAACTCGCGATAATTCAGTCGTCCTATAGTTTCCGTCCGACTTCTTGACCGGCCAGACTGGATTGTTCCAAGCCGTGGTCACAGGTGCTTCAACATAACCTTTGATGGTTTCTGAAATTTCCTTCTGTCCGCCTGGGATATGATATTGTTTTAAAGATACCTGCTTCGTTGCTAAGGGCACCTGTACGGGGGCATTTTCAGTTTTCCTACTACGACAGGAGTACACGTCAAAGCACTCACCCCAAATTGATATATTTTACCTTCCAGTCCTAGTGTCAACCCCTCTAAAATATCAAATGTACTCAGGGGTGGGAACAATCAACACTTGGTATTTGGTCCTTTTCAGATTACCAATCTTCATGTCAACTTTTGTTTGGACGGCGGGAGTCTCTTTACCCCACAATTCTGTTGTGGTGAAATGCTTGCCATTAGGATTCCTGTGAATCAATGAGGCCTCCGCCCCGGTATTAATTAAGGCGCAAATCTCTTATTTTCTGATTGCCAAAATATTTATACATTTACATGAGGCCGTCTGCCTGCCTTAATTCGGGCAGACGCTATCAGGGTTTGACCACAATCCCATTCATATTTTGAATGCGTGTTTTGGGACTCGGTCTACAACATCGCACTCACAACATTTCGTAAATGAGCATAGGACGGCTGATAGGGTAAGGTGTCCCCATGGACTCCTCATCTGCCTCCTCTTCTGGCGGCGCAGAGGGAACCTTGCCCCCTTTGGGATTTATTCACATCTTGCCTTTTCACTTGCTTGTATCGCTCTTTACCTTCTAGCCCTCTCTTTTTATAGGGCTGATACTTATCTCTGGTTTCGATTCCATCAATGTCTTCCCGCGGCACACCATCTTTTAGCAGCGCCACAAACAAGTCCTTTCTCGATACATGAGAATCTCGGCTATCGAACCTCCTTCCAGGAGTTCGCCTATCACTGCACCCCTCTCTTTCTCTCCCTTTCTCGAGGTCTTTCTTCGCCCTTATCCCATTCTCCTAAATCAGCTAACTTCCTGATAGAATCCACCACCTCATCCGTTATCTTACCAGTCATCCCCAACAGCAGGGGCATGATGACATTTTTGTATGCAGCAGGAGCAGTTCTAATGATTGTATTTCGGGCTGAGATCGATAATGCAACTACCCCCTTAAGTCCGGGAGTTTCAACATGGATAGCTTCCTTCTTAGCATGCTATCTAAGCCTCTGAATTGCCTCCCTTAGAGTATAACATTTCTTCTCTTCATTAGGCCAATCCGATGCCATCAGATACTTGTGATTACACCCTTGTGCAGCTAAATGTAATAGCGACACTTGCAGTTCTCTCCCATCCTGGTCATAAGGTGACGCTGCACGCAACACCTCCTGAATGAGTTTCCTGTGACAATGGCAGAAATCTTGCAGCGTCTGTCGCATCCACAAGACCCACCGCACCTCCATCAAATAATAGACCATCCATGTCACCAGAGGATCACCAGCCCTCTGTTTTAATCGGTTGATGATCTCCCCAACCTCCTGCTGAGAGTAATCCTCTTAACGTTTCAAATCCACTAACCCACCTACTGGATTATTCAGATTCAGCCCAGCTCGCCTACACATGACTTGGTTAACTGTCACTTCTTTCTGACCCGGCTCTAATTTAGACGACACTTCCCTTTCTGACCCACTGTCTGAACTAGTACTGTCTTAGGGTCCCAATCGACCCCTGCAGAAGCAATCACTGTCGCTACCTTTAAGGTATTCACCCTCCCCCTTCTCTTTCGAAATTTGTATCGAGCGACCCTCACAGCAGCTCATTCGGCCACTGCTTGATACTTGTCTGCCTTATGATACAATTTCATTTGAAGCTTCCGCATTAACGCAATTTGTTTCTCGGTAGCCAGCTCCTTTTTTAATCTGAGGACACTCGCCTGCAACTCTACATTCTGTTGATACACCCTTCAGAATGCATGTGACAAAATCCACCCTCGTCTATCTAAAGCAGAACGCTCCTTTCCCTTTTCCACAGGTGCCTGTTTCAGGCAGCCCGCCACTTCCGCCGGACTTGCCTCTCCTATACCCATATAACAGGTCTCACTCAAACCTGCGCCACACGCCAAAGTCTGTGCCAATTTATCATATGGAGCCTTTGTCCACCCTGGGATTGTTACCTCAGGACAGTCTCCGCCTGCGGAGCTTCCTTTTTTCCTAAAGTTGGAACTCACGGTATCAATAGCTGTTTCATGTTCCTATCACCAATACCTCAAAACACACCCCCACTGTCTTCCACAAGCCACAAAGAAAATTGCCTTTCTGAGTCCAAGCTCCAGATTCGTTGAGTTCTTTGGCATCAATAGCAGCACAAAGACCCTACTCACAGCGTCAAAATGTTTAACGTTTTCTGTCACATGTAAGGGAGTCAGAACCACTCACCTGACTACACGGACCAACCGTTCCTGGACTCGGGGAGGCAATAACACACTTGCACCTTCAGACCAATAGTTTGAATATAATTGGCTCTTTACAGGCCCTTTATTCAAACAAAATATAAACATGCACACAATTCTGTAATGTATTTAGTTATACATAAACGCATACATAAGTGAAAAGTAGACAGGTTACATCACTGTTAGTGTAGTTGAAGAAGAAGGCATCAACTCAGCCGATACGACCCTACTCAGTCCCAAGGCAGGTGGGAAGAGCTATCACACGTACTAACGGGGTCAGGAGCGGAGCGTCCTCCCTTTCAGCGAAACTTCATCCCCCGGGATTCCAATTCTCTGATCTTTCATTAAGAATCTCTCCTCTTTATGGGGAGCAGATCCCTGCCCCTTCACGGTTACTGACTGCCACCGGCCGAAGGATAGACAGCAAGCATGGGGAGCAAAGAGTGGAAAAATCTAGTTTGAAGTGGAAACCCCCACCTTCTTGCACTTTTTCTCAGCACCCCTTATCACGGCACCTGCAGAGCTCTGACTCCCTTCTTGGTGCGTCATTGATCGAACAACACACAGTTATCCTCCAGAATGAGCTAATCTGCTTCCAGATATACATCTTGCAACTGTGGCAGAACATGTGGCTGCTGACTGAGCTCACAGAAACATAGACTTCCATTGTGGTTTTGGAAATGAATGTCCAAAATGGCTGCCCACCGCCACCATGTTTTTTAGGTCATTCCCGCGTTACAGTGATTGGGCATCTTGGTGGAGTCCGGATCGGAGGGGAGCATCATTGATCTGGAATGGCAGGACAGGGCATGTAATGGGGGCATGTCAGGGAATGATGGAGCATGTGGGCCTGAGTGAGGGCCTGAGCACTCTGGTGGGAAGGAATGGGGCATCTGGGTGTGAATGGAGGGATAGGGTATGTATGTTTGGAGAGAAGAATTTTGGTCAATGTGAGGGGTGGCAGCATGTGTGTATCAAAGAGATGGGGGTAATCCAGGTGTGGGTATAGAGAGAAGGCGGATGGTGCCGTGTGAGTTTGGAGGTAGAGGTGAAGCATATGGGTGTGGCTCTGGAGAGAGGGGTAGAGCATCTTGGTGTGGGTATGGAGGGACGGATGTTGGTGTCTTTGTGTGGGTTCGGAGGGAGGGATGGTGGCATGTTGGTCCGGAGGGAGGTGGCATTTGAATCTGGAACGTATGTTTGGAAGGGGGAATGGGGCATTTGAGTGTGAATTGGGACATGTAATGTTTGGGGTATCTGCTTGTGAGTGGGGGCAAGAAGGATCATTAACAGCAGAGCAGCCGAAGGGAGAGCCGCGGGCCCGAACTCGGTTGCATCCCAGACGCGCACACACCCACAGCCCAAGGCAACCCTCATGCTATGGTCCGGCAAGCAGAGCGGTCCGGGGCGTGTAGGCAACCGGGCACTAGGGGGGCGGTATTCCCTTCCACCGGAGGGGGTCCGCGATCTGGCAGATGGACAGGGATGCCTGGCAGGGTTGGGTTCACCTGCTGGGGATGTCCCCAACCACGCACCAGAGAGGGAGCCCTGCACGGACCCTCACCGACCCCCCCCCCTTTGCCGGCCGGGGACGTGCGCTCCTCTCTCAGACCTGTGGGCAGGCATTGGTGAGTGCACCCCGGTCGGCAGGGGAGCCCCGAGTGGGGCGCCTCCACAGGCAGACAAGGGCCCGTCATGCCAGGCACGAGCCCTGAGCCATGGTGCAGCAGGCTTACTCGACGGGCGGTCGTCGAGGTTCCAGCCGCCCATAGATTAATTTTGTTTTTAAACCACAGTGGTCTCGGACGATTCTCAAGTGGGGAAGCTAGACCAGGCACGCGTCTTTCTCGCCACAGGCGGTGCTGCCTCCCGGCCTCTCCTGCAATGGCAGGGTCAGGCCGACGCCTGGAACAAAAAAAAGCTGCCTGTGACTCATAGTGGTGATCACTCGGCTCTTCTGCATTGGTGAACAATGCAGCTAGCTGCGAGAATTGGTGTGAATTGCAGGACACATTGATCATCGACACTTCAAATGCACCTTGCGGCCCTGGGTTCCTCCTGGGCCTACGCCTGTCTGAGGGTCGCTTGAACAACAGTCACCCCGGGTTCCCTCACAGGGGCGCGGCCAGGGCTGTTTCAGGGACCCTGTTCCCTTTGTCCCCCTAAGGTCAGACCCCGATCGGCACCGTCTCAGTATCCCTGGACCTGGCCTCCCCAGTTTCCCTGCCTCGTGCGGGTTTTGGGAAGGCCGGGTGCCTGGCGTGCCGTGGTGGCAGCAGCGGGCCTTTAAAAAGCCTGGTGCACCTTCACCCTAGCCTGGGGCACCTGGCTATGCTGCGTGTGGCTGTCTGTTGTGTTCCATGGCTGCCGGCGCAAGATGGCCCTGGAGCGTGGGCCTCTCGACCATTTGGGCTTTGGCCGCAGATCAGGGCAGCGCATACTCGGACGTGCCAGAGGCACAGGGGCGGGGCCAACCCCCCATACAGCCCTGAGGCAGGCCAGCCACTCCATGCTTTCTACGGCCTCTGATCAGGCGTGGTGATCCACTGAATTTCAACATATTACTAATCGGAGGAAAAGAAACTAACTATGATTCCCTCAGTAACTGTGAGTGAAGAGGGAAGAGCACTGCACCGATTCCCCATTCAGCGGCAGGCGTGGGAAATGTGGCATAAAGAACACAGACTCCATGTATCGCTTAGGGGGCTCAAGTCCTTCTGATCAAGTCTCACCCCGTGGACGGTGTTAGGCCGCTAGCAGCCTCTGGCACGCCGGGATCGGGTCTGCTTGGAGTCGGGTTGCTTGGGAATGCAGCCCAAAGCAGGTGGTAAACTCCATCTAATGTGAAATACGGGCTCGAGGGGGGCGGGTGCTAGAGAGCCCATCGCCATTTCTGTGAGCTCCCGCTGGACCTGAAGCGTGGGGAGGTCTATTCCGCGTACATCGAGGCCATTTGGATTCCTGAAGCCAGTGTTGGACCGTGAGAGATTGCAGCAGCAGCCGGCTGAAGTTGGGGGAGAACAGGAGCCTGTGGACTTGCCTGCAGCGGGAGTGCGTGGAGAGGCTGGGAGCACGGCTCGGCGAAGGCTCTGCCCGAGTGCCTGTGCGCTCTGGATACCCTCCCCCAGGAAGGGGGTTTGCGGCCCGCTCGCTGGTCCAGATGTCAGAGCGGCTGAGGACGGCTGCAGCTACACAGTGAAGCGGCCAGTCAGAAGACCCCGGCTTGATTGGCCCACGCCTGCTGGTGGAACAGTACACAGATGAGGTGGTGCCAGGATCCGGCGTGCAGGTGAGGGGCACAGCGGGCCGGCCCGGCGCTGAGGTGTGATCCCGCGGCAGTGTCTGCCGTGGGAGTGAGGTGTGAGCGCACCGGGAGCGGTGTTAAGGATCAAACAATTTGGTGGCCCGGACGAGCGGGGGCCACAGTGTCTCCTGTGGGGTTTCAGGGGGGCCTTTAATAGCATCAGTTTACCCCCAGGTACAGGACCAAAGTGTGTTTTTATTTTATTTATTTTTCTTAAAGTGAATGCTTGATGCAGACATTTGGATCTTCTTGTGCACCTGTGTATAACGGAAATATCGGCAGAGGCTGTGCAGGCCAGTGATGACTTGACCTTGCTAATACAAGGGCCACATCCTGCAGAGGTAGATAACCAGTGGACAACACATTCTGGCTCACCTTCCAGTTTCCCAGACCTAATTTGCTCAAGTATGCCACAGGATGGAATTGGTCTTGGGGGAGTAAGGATTGTACCGCACAGATGTGCTGTTAAATGTGATGTGACAGCTGAGGTGCTGGGGCCCTGAATCGGGCATCCAGGGGGAGGAATGCCAGGGGCGGATAGGTAGCACGCGTTGGGTCCCTTCACTGGGCTGTTGGTCACTGGCGCTGACTGCAGGAGGGCTTCGGGGGACATTATGGGAGGTTGCTGAGGTGCTGAGGAAGATTCCCCTCTTCCTCTCCTAATATTGGCAAACAGCAAGGCGGAGACTTGAATTGGTAGGGCGCCCCCCTGGCAGGGTGAGGCGGAGGGTAGAGAACACGGGACGGCAAGAGTGTGGGGCTGGTTGCCTCGTGGGAGTTGGAGGTGAGCTGAGGTCCAGCGAAGCCCCATAAGTTGACTATGTGGGAGGCCACGTGAGTTGAGTGACAGGAATATCACGCATAAGCCTGGGAAGTGAAACAAAGATTGGCCAGGAGGGTGCATCGTCTGCGGTGACGGTGGCTATTGTTGTGCAGGGCTTCCAGGAGTCGGGAAGCGGGTGGTGATGGCATTCCGGCTGTGCAGTTCCCATCAGGTAATGGGCAACAAGAGACAGACCCGCCTTCCATATACACAAAGGGAAGACCAGGAGCAGCGCGCTCTTGACCGACCGGCCCTCCAGAAGTCCCAGGTCATGGCAATACCCGCAACATTGGCGGGGGCAAAGGATGCTGAGTGCCCCGAGGCTCCTACATCTGAATTGAGTCTAATGCTGGCTGAAATGAGGAGCGGATTCGCTTCCATTAACTCCAAACTTGACGGTCTGACCTATAAGGTCGACAGGATGCAAGAAAGAATCGATAGAGTAGCAGGACATCCGAAGTTGAGACTAGGATCAGCACGCTGGCGGACACGTGTAATGAGACAGCTCGAGTGGTCCAGAATATGCAGCGGGAGATGAAGGCAACAAAAGATAAGAATGAGGACCTCGAAGCAAGATCTCGCAGAAACAACATTCGGGTGGTGGGTATGCCAGAAACGATCCCGCACCAGAACATGGAGGTCTTTATGGAAACGTTTATTAAGGAAGTGCTGCAGGGGCTGGTTCTGTCGTCACAGTTTCTGGTGGAGAGGGCCCACCGAATTACACAACAGGTGCCGTGGCCAGGACAAAATCCAAGATGGTGATAGCCAAGGTACTCAATTATCGGGATCGGGACACTATCTTGAGAAGGGCAAGGGAACTTGGAGGCCTCACCTTTGAGAACTGTAGAGTGTCCTTCTACCTGGATTTCACCCCTGCGGTCCAGAGGGCCCAGATGTCGTTTGCTGCAGCCAAGAGGGCGCTCCGAGATAGACAGCTCCAATATTCAATGCAATACCCTTCCAAGTTACGGGTGCAGCACAACGGGAGGGCGCATTTTTAATAAAAAAAATTTACAAGCCTGGAGGCAGTGTATGAGTTTATCGAGTCTCTCCTGAAATAGGATGCAGTAGAGGTGTATCACTGCGGACTGGGACTTGACTTTGGGAGGCCTGATTGAATGAAGTGCACTCTTGTTTGCTAGTGGCTGCCAGGGGCTGTAGGCCTCTATTTTTGTTTTGTACAGGGGGCTCGATGGCTGCAACATAGTCATGGACATGTAATGAATCAGTCCAGCGGCTCACGTTTAAAGAAAAAGTTGCTGACCTTGCCTCGCGATGGGACAGCGAGAGGCCGTGTGGGCGACAGTATCCGGCGCCCCCGTGCTGGTGCTCATATGGAGGTTGTTGTTGGGGGGGGGGGCTTTTGTTTATACTGATGTTGTTTTGGAGGGGAAGGGGTCACTGCCGGATGGGGGTGGGCAGTGTGGGTGGGGGAGGTGGACAGGGGATTAGTTTGGGGAGGGTGGGGGGGTTAGGGGGAATTTAGTGCTGGTCTGGCAGTTTGGTGTTAATTAAAAATGGTTCACATCATCTTTGTTGGTGCGAGTCCTTGCTGGTGGTAAGGGTTGTCCTGGGGTGCAACCTGGTTCCTCTGTTTTACTTGCACATTGGCAATGGTGTATAAGGTAATTAGCTGGAACGTGAGGGGGTTAAACGATCCACGAAAGGTGCAGAAGGTGCTGCAATATTGTGAGAGGCATGGGGCACGTATAGTCGTGCTCCAGGAGACCCACCTCAAAGGTAAAGCGAATGAGGGAGTGGACAAGAGCTGGGGAGACAACAAGTTCTACACAACATATTCGTCCTTCTCAGCAGGTGGAATGACGCTGATTCATAAGTCGCTGGGTTTTCGGGTGAGTGGCACGATAGTTGATCAAGGAGTGAGGTATGTGTTAGTGTCTGGTGCGATAGGGTCCACATCACTGACCCTTGTTAACATATATGGGCCGAATGTTGACGACCCGGAATTCTTTAATACGATAGTGGGGCTGTGTCTTAAGTTTACGCACACTAATATCCTGTGGGCGGGTGACTTGAATGTGATCCTGGACCCCCAGATTGATAGATCGGGAGGGGGGAGGAGGGGATCAAGGGCTGCTGAGGCGGTACTCGGAGCTATGGAGCTGCTGGAACTAATGGATGTCTGGAGGCTGCTACACCCGGGGGTGGAGGGATTCACACACCACACATCATCTCATAATACCTCGTCCAGGTTGGACTACATTCTGTCATGTCAGCATTTGGTGCACTCCACCGAAGATTATGTACATCTCCCACGGACGCTCTTGGACAATGCACTTGTGTTATGGTCCCTTTGTTTGAGGGAGGCACCCCACGGCCCCGCTGGAGCTTTAAATCAGAGGCGTTGCTTGACCTTGCCTTTAAAAGTGAGATCCATAGCTTGATTACTCACTTTTTTAAAGAAAATCGGGGCTCTGTAGCCGGGAGAGGAACATTATGGGAGGCTTTTAAAGTGGTGTTAAAGGGTGGATGCCTGTCTGCAGAATTGGGGGTTTTAAAGCTTATTCGAAGAAATCTGACGGAAACGGAGTCCGAGATCAAGCACTGGGAGGAGGAGGTGGGGAGGTCGAGCACTCAGAGTGCGCTATCCAAATTGAAGGAGGGACTTCACAGGTTCCACGAATTGGCAGAGCAGGAGGTGCGATAATTTTGCGAGGCTGGCAGTGGCGTGCAAGTACGGGGAGGAGGGGAGGCTTGGTAGACACCTGGCGAAGTTGGTGTGGTTTGAGCGGGGGCATAGGGAAATTACGGCTGCAAGGGCACCTGGGGGGGGGTAGTCATGAAACCTTGCAAAATCGCAGAGTCTTTCCGTGGTTTCTATGAAGCTTTGTACTCGTTGAGGGGCTCTCTGCCAGGATCAGCTCTCACAGAGTATGTTAAGGGGGCGGCTCTTCCCCGGCTCAGTGTCGAGGCTTCAGAGGCGCTGGCGGCTCCCATTGTGGTGGAGGACATTTTGCGGGCAGTGCGGTATCTCCCATCATCCAAGGCGCCCGGATCAGACGGCATAACGGCGGAGTTCTATAAAGAGTAGGGCCCCCAGGTGGCACATCAGATGCTGGAAGTATGGGAGGAGGGCTTGGCATCTGGACAACTCCCCCCTACTATGAGGGAAGTGGCGATCACCTTAATCCTTAAATCTGGTAAAGACCCGCTGGAGTGTTCGTCCTATTCGCCGATATCTTTGCTAAACTTGGACACCAAAATCTTCGCCAAGATACTGGCTGACCGTTTACTCCTGCAGATCACGCAGTTAATCCATGAAGACTTGTTCAGACTTGGAAGGGGCACAAGGCATGGGTGTCCTCTTTCCCCCTTGTTATTTGCCAGAGCAATTGAAGTCTTGGCATGTAGGCTTAGGAGGTATCACGGCCATAGGGGCATTCCCATGGGGGGGGGCGCAAGAACTCATCTCATTGTATGCCGATGATGCCATTCTGTTTCTGAGAAACCAGGAGATTCACTTGGGCCCATTGATGCAAAAAATTGCAGACTTTGGAGAGGCTTAGGGGCTCCTGCTGAATCGGTCCAAATCTACGCTATTCCCCCTTACTTTAGCTGCGGCATGCCCGACCAACACTGACGGGTTTGGATGGGACCAGTCAGCCGTTGCTTACCTAGGCATTAAGGTTAGTAGAGGGGGGGGCGTGGCTAACCGCCATGTGAAGAGGACGTTCGCTCCGCGCGCTCCGCCTGATGCGACCATCATAAGCTGCCATTAACTACACTTTTTGGGGGTCCTGAAGCCCACAAACCGCCTCACCGAGGTCTGACACCCTGCTGCACCTGCGGGCCAACTCCCGTGGCTCTGAGCGACCGGCTTCGCCTTATAGACCGTGTGACATGATCCAGCGGATCGGAGCCAACATGGCGGCTCCCACACCCAGCACGGCGCAGCGGCCCGCACTCTAAGGCTGCATCCGCGCCGCAACGCCCAAGCTGCCGGAGGGGAGAAGAACCCTCCGTCGTACAAGAGCGCCCGGCCGGACCGACGAGGGGGACCTGCGAAGCACTGGAGCGGCCGGGTGCGCGAACGAGAGGAGGCGTGACCAGGACGCAGAGCCCAGCCTGATACAAGCCAGACACGTGCGCTACCCTCCGCGGAACCGTGAGCGTGGGTGCCGGAGAATCCTCGAGGTGAGCGGGGGGGACAAATCCAACTGCCCCCCCCCCTCTTCCATCCTACATAGGCACGGTGTCCCCCTCCACGAAGCGCCCAGCAAACGCAGTGGTGACTCGCCAGCCGGGCCCTAACCACTACTCCTGAAACCCAGAGAAACGGCCCGACGCACGCTGACAAACACTGTCAGTCTGGCCCCTGCACATTAGCTATCTATCTGGGCCTCCGGAGCGGCCCACAACATAATGCGGCCCTCTACCGCTGCTCCCGTCCGGACCGAGCCGCACACCGGCTCAACCACTGGAGCGGGCACTGGGAATTTACGGCCTCTCCGCCTCACCACACCTTGACCACCCCTAAGCCAGTGAAGCGCCTGTGGTCCAGTTGATATGTCCACCAAAGGGGCGAGGGCTAAGCAACGCCAGACCACCATTGATACCTTCACGGCGGCGGGGCCCACAGCGCCTGAGACCATGAACGGGGCACACGCCGCAGATCTACTCGACCTCTCGAGGCCAACAACTGAACCAAGCAACACACAGATCCTCGAAGCCATCAAACAATCTCAAACGGCTGTGAAACATAAAATTGATGCAGTCGCCATAGACCTGGGCCTCCTACGCCAAGACGTCCGCTCTTTGGCCAGCAGGACAGATACGCTGGAAGCCCAGGTCCGCGAAAACATCGAAGCCAAAACTGTGCTCCTCAAAGATGTAGATGCACTCCAACAGAAAGTGAAAAACCTGGAAGACAGGGCTGAGGAGGCAGAAGGGCGCGCACGCCGTAACAACATTCGCCTTCTGGGCCTCCCTGAGGGCATCGAGGGATCGGACCCCACAAACTTCGTCGAAAACCTCCTATTACAGGAGATAGGTGCAGAGAAACTCTCCCAGGGTTTCGCAATCGAAAGGGCTCATCGATCCCTCACCTCGAAACCCCCCCCTGGCAACCCACCCAGACCAGTGATCGCAAAGGTACTTAATTACAGGGACCGTGAAACCATTCTCGCCTTCTCGCGATCAGGCGGCCAGATCTGCAGGGGCTCAGCCAAAATATCGATCTATCCGGACTATACTTTTCAGGTCCAAATGAAGAGGGCACTGTTTATACACACCAAAGCTAGACTGAAGTCTGCCGGTCTACGCTACATGCTCCTATACCCCTCCAGATTGAAGGTGATACGCAACAACAAATCCTACCTCTTTGATACCCCTGCCGAGGCTCGGGACTGGATGGACAGTGAGCAGATCCCAGACATCGAAGTTAAGAAGCGACAACCACGCTGAGCCTCGTCCCTCAATGGTTATACTTTGCACAATGTCTCTCAGGGGCCCCACCATGGAACGACTACACACACCACAGCTGATTTGATTCCTCGAAACGAGACGCCCGGACGAACACTCTCCTACCCCCGGAAGCTCTTTCTTGTTAAGGGTACTTAGATACCCGCCTTAGGGCACCATTTGACCGATGCTCGGTCTAAAGGAGCGGAAAGGGGACTGTCATAGTGAGGGAGACCGCGCTCGACCTGGTTTATGTTAGGGACGTTCAAAGTTATGGGGGGGAGGGAAAAAGGGAGTTGGCACAGAAGTTAGGTGCCGGAATCGGGATAAACCAAGACCACCAACAACCATCGTAGACAGCACGGAAGAAGCACTTTCCGTACGCCGGATGGGATTGCAGTTATCGGAGCAGAAGTCAAAAGACGCAGGCACCCCAGTTAGGACCCACATCCATAAACCACCTAAACCTCAAACGAGCCCCATGCGCCTCTCGCCACATGCAATGCCTCCAGGTAAGCCTGAAATAGATATTGGACCCCCTGATTCCCATGGCTGACTCGATAAAAATCATGACGTGGAACGTCAGAGGCATGAATAGCTTCGTGAAGCAACGCCGCATACTTGCCTACATCAAAAGAAGTAAAACCAGAATAGCCCTACTTCAAGAAACGCGCCTAACGTCGGACAAACTGAAGGCATTGGCCAAAGCATGGCACGGAACTCTGATAGGATCCTCCTACTCCTCTTATGCCAGAGGTGTCCTAATTTGGGTAGACCCCTCTATCCCCTTCAGATTAGTAAGCTCCAAAGTAGACGATGAGGGTAGGATGGCACTAGCATGCGGCACAATCGAAGGCAGGGAGATATGCCTAGTTAGCTCCTATACACCCAACCACGACGCTACAGCCTTCTTTCATTCCCTATATTCACGTCTCAGCCCTTACAGCGACCAAACCATGATATGGGGAGGCGACCACAACTGCACCCTAGACCCCCAGAAAGACAGGTCAGATGATAAGCATACACGCCTTTCTCCACCGGCCAAAATACTGTCCAGGCTGTTACAGCAGTTACAACTCCGAGACTTGTGGAGAGAACAACACCCAGACCTGCGAGAGTTCTCCTTTTACTCCCCTCCACAGGCGGTCCACACTAGGCTAGACTATCTCTTCGTAAGCCTAGAACAACAGGCAATGTTTGGCGGGGCTCAGTACCTGCCCAGGGTGCTGTCCGATCATTCCCCACTACTGGCCGCCTGGGAGGTCTACCCGCCTAAACCCCCTGTCCCCACCTGGAGACTTGGGGCTGAGGCCCTCCATGACACAGCCCTCCGCGAACACATTGCGGACAGGACAGAGGACTATTGGGAAAGAAACCTCAACAGTGTCAAATACATAGGCACCGCCTGGGAGGCATACAAAGTGGTCATGAGGGGTGAGATGATTGCAGCCACGGGTGGAGCACTAAGGTCTGTTACCTCCTCCCTAGAACACTCAGAGAGGGAGCTGGGAGAGCTGGAAGGCAGATTAGACCCATCCCCAGAACACTTACAGAAAGTAATTGACCTAAAACAAACCTGCCTTACGCACTGGGAGTCCCTGGGAAGGCTGAGCTACGCCAAACACATTGAACGAACCCATGCCCTAGGTGATAAACCCGGTAAACTCCTGGCTTGGCTATACAAGAGGGAGACCCCCAGAACACCCATTTGCCAAGTACTCAAACCAGACGGCTCCTTAGTGCACACCCAGATAGAAATTAAGTCTGTGTTCTCCGACTTTTACGGCAAACTATACGCCAAACCCCCGCCCATGGCCGACTCCGGCATTGAGGATGTCCTGGACGACATCGACCTTCCCAGGCTCGATCCTCAAATGACGGACATCCTAGACGAGCCCATCACCCCAGATGAGGTCAAGGTGACCATTAGATCGCTCCCGGCTGGATAATCCCCTGGTACTGATGGCCTCCCCGGGGAATTTTATAAATTGTATGAAGAGACCCTGGCCCCACTGTTGGCGCAGGTGTTTAACGAAGCTTACGAGCGTGGTGCCCTCCCTGACTCCATGAGGGAAGCTGTAATTATCCCCCTCCTGAAACCCGGTAAAGACGGATCGCACTGCGGTTCCTACAGGCCCCTCTCCATGTTAAACGTTGATTGCAAGATCCTAACCTCCCTGCTAGCGAATAGACTGCGAAGGGTGATCCCCCACCTGATCCATCAGGACCAAACGGGTTATGTGCCCGGACGCTCCATAACAGAGAACCTGCGCAGGTTGCATCACATCATGTACAGCAAGGGACAGAGGCCTCAGAGATACGCGGTTGCGTCACTTGACGCCACCAAGGCCTTCGATTCAGTGCGTTGGGAATGGTTATATGCCACTATGACTAGAATGGGAATCGGACCCGCCTTCCTGAAATGGACACAGCTAGTCTACACCAACCCCACCGCTAGGGTGCGCACAAACAGGACCTTCTCAGACAAATGGTCCCTACACAGGGGCACCCTTCAGGGCTGCCCACTCTCCCCGATGTTCTACATCATTGCCACCGAACCCGTAGCCGCATACCTCAGACAAGAATACGGAGATGGGGGCATCGTAATAGACGGAGTGACCCACCTCGTCTCTATGTACGCGGACGATACACTATTGTACCTACACAACCCCGAACACCTCCTGCCCTACATTCTGGAGACCCTGGACGGATTTAGCAAATACACGGGAATCCAAATTAACAAGGACAAGTCCTGCCTCTACCCTCTAGCTGCACTGTATAAGGAAGACCTAAGATCCCTCCCCCCCCCCCCCTTGACCTAAAATGGCAAGTGACCTCCTTTATGTACCTGGGAATCACGATACACCGGGACCCATACACGGAACATATACTCAACACGGTGAGAGCTAAAGACTCTCTTGAAAAATCTATGGAATTCTGGGGCAAGCTCCCGCTCCCGATGGCCGGAAGGGCAGGTCTCCTCAAAATCGTTGCACTCCCCCGCTTAATATACAATTTTACAAATGTTCCCTACAACATTCCCCCCTCCTTTTTCAGAAACATTTACAAACTATGTAGACGGTTTCTCTGGCAGGGAGGCAGACATAGGGTGGCGCTGGACACACTCCAAAGACCCTACGAGAGAGGGGGAATTAAAGTCCCCAACTTCGAATTGTACTATCTTGCAAGCCAAATAAGGCATGTGATGCGATGGATAGCCGACGAGATCTCCACAGACACCAGGCTCCTCCGTTGCCCAATCTGCTCCTAAGGTATCTACTCTGGGTCCAGAACAGACTCCCACAGCCCTTCCCATACCTAATCAAACTTGGAATAAAGCTCTGGAACAGAGCATGCAGAACAGTGGGGTCAGCTGATCCCTACTCCCCACAAATCCCCATCGCAGCAATTATGGCCAACCAGCCGTGGGGCTCTCTTGAATCGCGCGCCCAGTGGGAACCCTATGGAGTGGCTACCCTAGGAGACCTAACACGAGGCCAAGAGATCATACCCTTCCCCGATCTCACTGAGACCACAGGATTACCTGCTGGTCAATTCTTGCTCCATAGGGCAGTGATACAAGCCATAATGGTTAGATGGCCAGAGGCTACTACCCCAAAGACGGAAAACGAGGTCATAGAAACATTGTTAAATACAGCCGAAGGCGGCTGTCAGGCTCGCCGTCTTGCGCGGAGGCAGCACGTACACCTACCTCCCCGTTGGGTCTTGGTGCCTGGCTTGTTAGGAAACACAGGCCACCGCGACCCGCCGGGGAAAGAGGGTTAGGGTCCGCTGGAGTGGATAGGTAAGGGGAATTAGGGTAACCGGGAAGTGGGTAAGGGAGTGGTTTTGGATTGGGTAAGGGGACTGGGGAAAGGTTCACCTTGGTGTTCCCTGCTGGAGCTCCTGAGTTTGAGGTACACCTTCTCACACTCGTGTTCCCAAAACCTCAAGCTTAGACACCGTATATGAGCATTAACATAAAACCATATACATGAGCGTTTCCTTCACGCCCCTAATCAAGCATTTCCTGGGTTGGTATCTCCCAAGCACAATCTGAACCTTTATGACCTCCCCCCCACAGCCCTACTACTCGCCCAATAGGTAGAAATTGAGACAGCACTTAGCTCTGAGTGTTACTGCAGAATTGCTTGCGAGGCGACTGCCTGTTCTTGCCGTAATGCCTCAGCGCTGAGCGAGATGTTCGTGCTGTCAGATCTGCGGAGGTCCGCTACAAGAGAACCAAAACATACGTGAGGCCAGGTCAAGTCCGTGTTGTATTCACACGGTTTACAAACATCAACATTCTACTCCACAAGACGCCGAGTTACTGCACTCGGCGTTACGGGTGCTCGTAAAAGGTCTGCAACCAAGTCTTGCCACACCACGTGGCGTGCCCAAGCCTTCCCCAGCTGTCCGGCGCATACGCGCGCCTGATTGCCTTGGGAGTATTCCCCACGAGGGCCTCTACATACACTGGTCTCGTTTTACTGTTGACAAGCGATCCACATTGATCGCTTGCAAAAGCATGCACTGAGAAGGAGAAGCACTTATCTGTCTGGGTGCGCGGGGCCTGCAGTTCTCACAGGCGGCGGGTGGCCCCTCAAGTCGCTGCCTGCAGGAGCCCTCTGCCGAGACGTCTTCTCTGCTCCGTGTCCATCAGCGCAAGCAGGGATCCTTGCGCGCACCGCACGCATGCGCTGAAAGTCGGGCGTGGTCCGGCAAGTAGTTCTTTGGCTCGCGAACCCACGAGCATGCTGGGCAATGTAGTCTTTCACCGGTCTAGATGCCGGATAGCGTTTTCTGCCGCCCCCAGCCCATTTCCTGCAATAAGGACACAACAGAGTCCTGAAATATGGTTGCCTGTGTCCCATTACCTTTGTCCCGAGCCCAGGTTGCTCCCTCCCATGCAACAGATTCACCTTGGTTACAGTGGTGGCCCTGACAGTACTCCCCCTCCCAACAGGTCCTGCTTTAGCGGGATTATCTTTGTGGAACCTGCGTACTAGTCGGGCAGCATGAACATTAGACGCTGGTTCCCAGGAGCGTTCCTCAGGCCCGTAACCCAACCAGTCCACCAAATAATACAATTGTCCCAGGCGAAAACGTGAATCTAAAATTGCTTTTATCTCGAACTCAGGAACCCCGGCAACAGTTATTGGGGGAGGTCTCTTTGGGCGGATGGACGCTGGGGCTGGTTTGAGTAATGCCACATGAAATACCGGGTGCACCTTCATTTGTGCTGGTAAGGTAAGGCGGACAACAACTGGATTGAGAATCTTTTCCACAGGAAATGGACCCACAAACCTGGGCTGGAACTTACGGGGCCCTACCAAGTGCAGATTGTGCGTGTTCAACCACACCCTATCCCCAACTCGATATGTCGGGGCTTGTCCCCTGCCAGCATTAGCGTACTTTTTATAGGATGCTTTAGCTGCATTCAAATTAGCCATCATACTCTGCCAGACCTTTTCTAAATGTTCCTTGAGCGAGGCAACAGCCGTTACCTCTGTACTCGTTACCACTGGTACTGGCTGAAAGCGCGGATGGAAGCCATAAGTGCCGTAAAAAGGAGATACTTTGGTAGATGCGTGCACGGTGTTGTTATATGCCAGCTCCGCCAACCAGATGACGTCTGCCCACAGGTTTTCGTTATCATATGTCATACACCGTATGTATTGCTCCAGTGTTTGGTTCACCCGTTCAGTTTGCCCATCCGTCTCGGGATGATAACTGGTAGACAATTTCAGCTGCATACCTGCATTGGTGCAAAAAGCTTGCCAGAAGCGTGATGTAAATTGCGCCCCACGATCCGAAACAATATGTAGGGGTATGCCGTGTAGACGGACAATATTTTGGAGGAAAAGGTGAACCAAAGCCTGAGCCGTGGGGACCCCTTTACAAGGTACGAAGTGCGCCAGCTTAGTTAGTGAATCCACAACTACCATCACTGTGGTATAACCATGGCACCTTGGTAGGTCTACTATGAAGTCCAGTGATATTGTGTGCCAAGGCATCGGCGGCGTGGGCAAGGGGCGTAGTAACCCGGCTGGTTTTTGGTGATCCGCCTTGTTTCTCAAACAACATTCACACATACGTAGGTATTGTTGAACATCCTGCTTCATCCGAGGCCACCAAAAATGACGTGTTAGCAGCTCATAAGTCTTGGCTACTCCGGGGTGTCCTACAAATGGGGAATCGTGACACCACTCAATGGCTTGTTGACGAGTTGCTGACGTGGGGAGATATAGAGCCGTGCCGAAGAAAGGTAGTCCATCCTTTACAGTTTTCTTCTTGTCAGGATCGTTCCACTGGGCCAAATCGCGAGCTGTCAATGCTTTTCTGATATTGGCAAACATGTCATCAACTACCACACTACCCACGATGCGTGTTGGTGGTACTATAGGTTTTGGTTCTTCCATCTCGCAATTGGATTCCAATTCCGGGTAACGAGATAGGATGTCAGCTTTCCTGTTTTCTGCACCTGGACGGTATGTGACTATGAAATCGAAGTCGGCAAAGTACATGGCCCAACGTAACTGACGGGGGCTTAGTGCTTTGGCTGATTTCAGGAATTGCAGGTTTCTGTGGTCGGTCAAAATTGTTATAGTGTGTTGAGCTCCCATCAGGTAGTGACGCCACTCACCGAATGCCGCCTTAATAGCCAATAATTCCCTGTCTGCAATTACATAATTGCGTTCCGCAGGTAACAAGGTACGAGAGTAGTACGCCACTGGATGTAAGTGACCGGTGTTATCCCGTTGGGACAATATGGCCCCGAGAGCATAACTCGAGGCGTCCGTTTCGACAACGTAAGGACGAGTCGGGTCCGCATGTAATAAGACCGGAGCTGTGGTGAAGGCCTTCTTTAAGGCCAGAAAACTGGCTTCAGCGGCGGCATCCCATTGATACGTTACACCTTTCCTCAATAGACGAGTAATCGGCTGCACCATGTTTGCGAACCCATTGATGAATCGCCGATAGAAGTTGGCAAATCCCAGCACTGTTTGCACGTCTTTGACAGTCGTGGGGGATGGCCATTCCATAATGGTTCGCACTTTGCCTTTGTCCATGGTTACGCCTTCTGGGGAGAGAATAAATCCCAAAAATTCCACTGTAGTTTGATGGAACACACACTTCTCGATCTTGGCATACAACTGGTGCTCCCTTAAACGCTGCAAAACGGCTTTTACATGGTCCTGATGCTCATCCAAGGTTTGAGAATAAATGAGAATATCATCTATGTAGACAATGGCGAAGAGATCCAAATATCCCCGCAAAACCTCATCCAAGAAGTGCTGAAAGGCGGCGGGTGCGTTGCAGAGGCCGAATGGCATGACCTGATATTCGTAGAGCCCATACTTGGTTCTAAATGCGGTCTTCCACTCGTCCCCCTCGCGCACCCGCACCAGATGGTAGGCCCCTCGTAGGTCGAGCTTAGTGTAGATCTTAGCATTTCGTACCTGATCCAGTAAGGTAGGGATTAAGGGCAGCGGGTATCGTTTTTTTATGGTCACTCGGTTAATCGCTCTATAATCGATACATGTTCTTAATTCTCCGGTCTATTTGGGGACGAAGAATAACGGTGATGACACTGGTGACATGGAGTGTCGTATAAAACCGTTAGCTAAATTTGTATCGATGTAGTTCCGTAAGTGTTTGTTCTCTGATTCCGTCAAGGCATAAATGCGACTACACGGTAATGCTGCTCCTGGTTCTAGATCGATCCTGCAGTCAAACGTGCGGTGAGGTGGCAAGGTTTCCACTGCGGCTTTACTAAAAACATCCCGGTAAGCTTGGTAGACGACTGGTAAACCCTCTATACTCCCGATCACGTGCTTCTGACTTGGCATCTGTTGCACTTTCGGGACCACAACTGGGTTTTGGTGGCAATGCGTCGAGCAATGGCTGGATGAGAAACGTAACGAGCCTTGAGCCCAGTTCACGTCTGGGTTATGCTTCCTTAGCCAGGGTAATCCCAAGATCATTCCGAACTGTGGCGCTGCAATTACATCGAATCTGATGACTTCGTGATGCTCGGGGGTGCATTCCAGATGTACCCACCTAGTTTGTTTTGTTATGAGACCGGAAGTAAGGGGCGAACCGTCTACCGACTTAACTTCCTCCTGACGTTCCTTATCAAGGAGGGGTATTTCTAGTTTCTCTACTAGGTTCTGGTCAATAAAATTGCCCGTGGCCCCAGAGTCAATCATCAGTAAGACTGGCACCTGTCGAGTGCCCCAGCTAATTTGCCCTGGGATCGTTACATGGACTACTTGCACGTGACTGGTATTAGCCAAAAGCTTCGGGGTGTTTTCTGCTTGGCTCGCCTGGACCACCCTCACTGGCGAGCGCTCTCGTTTCCCGGCTTTTCCCCTTTAGGTTTCGCGGGACAATCCCTAACAAAGTGTCCTCCCTTACCGCAATATAGGCAGAGCTTTTCCCTACGCCTCTTGTCCTTTTCTTCCTTGGTTAATGGCCCACGAATTGTTCCTATCTGCATAGGCTCATCGATTGGCTTCTCAGTTTTGGTAGTCTTTAGGTGTTGGTCAAATCGAGCTACGGGTCTGGGTTCCCATTTCCTTCTATCCTGCCTTCTTTCGCTCTGTCGTTGATCCAATCGCAAAGCAAGATCTATCATCGAAGAGCAGGTCTCTGGCTGGGGGTCTACTTGCACAATGAGGTCCTTCATATCTTCCCGCAACCCTTGGTAGAATAAAGCCAAGCGCTTCTCCTCTGGCCAGTCAGTTTCTACGGCTAAACGGTTAAACGTGGTTACGTAGGTAACTAAGTCCTTGGCTCCCTGGCGCAGAGTGAGTAGTTCTTTATCCTTAATCAAGGTTGCTGCTTTGCGGTTAAATATTTTGCCAAACTCCTCCAGAAAGGTATCTCAATTGTATAATATTATATTGTCTTTGGTTACCAAGGGCGTGGCCCAAGAAGCTGCGTCCCCCCCCAGATATGATATTACAAATGCAGTGCGAGACTGGGCGCTACGAAATATGTTGGGTTTGGTAATAAAGTGTAGCTGACACTGCATGATAAATTGGTTATACCGTTGCGGGTCCCCATGGTACCTTTCTGGGGCTGCCAATGGTATTGGTGGCTCGGTAGATACATGCACCTGGACTGGGGTGGGAGGAACGTGACCCCGGGGTAAAGGAGTAGCTTGGGCAGTGCTCTGCAAGGTCAATGTATGCACTTGCCCTGCTAGATTCACATAATCTTGGCGGGTGGCCTGTAACTCCCCCTTTAAATCCTGCAAGGCTGCTAAAACCTCTTCCATGGTGACGTGCTACCCAGGCGCTTGAAGATACGTGGGCTTGGGCTACTGTCAGGCTCGCCGTCTTGCGCGGAGGCAGCACGTACACCTACCTCCCCGTTGGGTCTTGGTGCCTGGCTTGTTAGGAAACACAGGCCACCGCGACCCGCCGGGGAAAGAGGGTTAGGGTCCGCTGGAGTGGATAGGTAAGGGGAATTAGGGTAACCGGGAAGTGGGTAAGGGAGTGGTTTTGGATTGGGTAAGGGGACTGGGGAAAGGTTCACCTTGGTGTTCCCTGCTGGAGCTCCTGAGTTTGAGGTACACCTTCTCACACTCGTGCTCCCAAAACCTCAAGCTTAGACACCGTATATAAGCATTAACATAAAACCATATACATGAGCGTTTCCTTCACGCCCCTAATCAAGCATTTCCTGGGTTGGTATCTCCCAAGCACAATCTGAACCTTTGTGACCTCCCCCCCGCAGCCCTACTACTCGCCCAATAGGTAGAAATCGAGACAGCACTTAGCTCTGAGTGTTACTGCAGAATTGCTTGCGAGGCGACTGCCTGTTCTTGCCGTAATGCCTCAGCGCTGAGCAAGATGTTCGTGCTGTCAGATCTGCGGAGGTCCGCTACAAGAGAACCAAAACATACGTGAGGCCAGGTCAAGTCCGTGTTGTATTCACACGGTTTACAAACATCAACATTCTACTCCACAAGACGCCGAGTTACTGCACTCGGCGTTACGGGTGCTCGTAAAAGGTCTGCAACCAAGTCTTGCCACACCACGTGGCGTGCCCAAGCCTTCCCCAGCTGTCCGGCGCGTACGCGCGCCTGATTGCCTTGGGAGTATTCCCCAAGAGGGCCTCTACATACACTGGTCTCGTTTTACTGTTGACAAGCGATCCACATTGTTCGCTTGCAAAAGCATGCACTGAGAAGGAGAAGCACTTATCTGTCTGGGTGCGCGGGGCCTGCAGTTCTCACAGGCGGGGGGTGGCCCCGCAAGTCGCTGCCTGCATGAGCCCTCTGCCGAGACGTCTTCTCTGCTCCGTGTCCATCAGCGCAAGCAGGGATCCTTGCACGCACCGCGCGCATGCGCTGAAAGTCGGGCGTGGTCCGGCAAGTAGTTCTTTGGCTCGCGAACCCGCGAGCATGCTGGGCAATGTAGTCTTTCACCGGTCTAGGTGCCGGATAGCGTTTTCTGCCACCCCCAGCCCATTTCCTGCAATAAGGACACAACAGAGTCCTGAAATATGGTTGCCTGTGTCCCATTACCTTTGTCCCGAGCCCAGGTTGCTCCCTCCCATGCAACAGATTCACCTTGGTTAAAGTGGTGGCCCTGACAGCGGCCATGAAACCTCGCGACTTTACAAAACCCTACTTCAGGGCACGACAAGCAATGAGCTCAAAAGCAAAGTAAAGTGGGAAACCGAACTAGGCCAGGACTTTGCGGACGAAGAATGGGAGAAAATAACCCACTACCACAAGAAAGTTTCTAGGAATGCCCGTTTGCAGCTCATTCAATTATACATCACCAACAGAGCCTACCTAACACCTGAGGCCATATCTAAATTCAAGGGGGCTGAGGCCCAAGTATGCCCCAAATGTAAGGAGCCCAGGGCGGGAATGACGCATATGTTTTGGGGCTGCCCAGTGATACGCAATTTCTGGACACAGGTACAGGAGAGGGTGGCGGACGCAGATATTGAGCTAGAAGTGAATAATCCCGCAGCATGCATCTTGGGCAGATGCAAATGTAACCACAAAAATAAGCCTCTAAACAAACTCAAAGATCTGATATACATAACTGCAAAGAGACGCATAGCCTTGGGATGGAAGAGCCCAAGGGCCCTGATCGAGGCACAGTGGTGGGGGGACCTTACGAAATGGATAACAGCTGATACTGGCGCGTGGGAAACGGCAATCCTCGAACAGAGGCTGGACCCCAGTGGGGAACTGCATCGCTGGGTGGCGTTAACAGTGCCACTACTTCATCCTAACAATACGGACGATACCTCGGATGGTTCGGACTGTCCTAGCCATCAATCCAGTCCAATAAGAATGGACGATAATGTTGACTGTGGTCTTGAGTTGGGGGTGGGGGGACGCGTAATTCTGTTGATTTGCGGTAAATATTACAAGTGATGCCAACTATGTTTGTTATACTGTTAAAACCAATAAAGAAATAAGAAAAAAAAAAAAATAGGTTAGTAGAGGGGCCCAATCACTACTTAGGGATAACCATATGGAGTACTAGCAGACACTGACGAGGAATGTAGACAAATGGTGTAGGCTCCCGATGGCGCTTATGTGTAGGGTAGCTCTTGGAAAAATGGTGGTGGTGCCCAAGCGCCTTTACATATTTTAAAACATCCCGGTTTGGCCGGGGGTAGAATTTTTACACACGGTGCATACCCAGCTGGTCAAGCTGTCCTGACAATCGAAGCCCCTGCGTATTGTGTGGGATGGGCTGACACTGTCTTGGGAGGAAGGGGGATTTGTGCGCCGGACATTGAAGCGTATTTCCTGGCGGCTCAATTGTCATTTACCCAATATTGAATGCCGGGCGCACCGCATGTGCCCCATGTACGTTTAGAGCGGAGGTTGGTTAGGCCGTATTCCCTACAGGGGGTATTGCTCTTGGGCAAAGTTGCGGACAGGTGCGGGATCGACCCAGTGGCATGCACGGTGCAGGCATGGAAGAGAACCCTGGAAAGGCTTGAGGTGGGGCATCCCTTCAATCAGGGTATCTCGCTATGGTACAGAGAGGTTCAAAAACTGACGTGTGATGTTGCCCTTGCTCGGGATTGGGGAGACGTAGGGTTTGAGCGTTTGGAGAACCTGTACCCCGATGGAGTGTTTATGTCGCAAGAGATGTTCTTCAACAAGATGGGGGGGGGGGGCTTCCGGCAGAGATTCCAGTATCTTAGAATGAAAACTGCGATCAGGGAATGGTACCCGAGCTTCCCTGCCATGCCGGACCCTACCCCGCTGTGGCACTACATCAGGAACTCCTGGTTGTTGTGGGGTGCTATCCTCTATATACAAGCTCATCCTGGTTGATATGCAGCGTGAGCCCCCCAAATACAGACAGAGGTGGGAGGAGGACGCAGGGGAATCATTTAGCACTAAACACTGGTGGGTGCTGTGCGGGGTCACGCATACGGGGGCACTTATCTCCAGGTTGCAACTACTACAACTCAAAACGCTTCACAGGGCATATATCACTCCAGCTCGGGTCCATAATTATGACAAGTTCAGATCGGCCAAGTATCCTAGATGCCCCACTGAGTCGGCAGAATTCATGCACATGCTATAGGGGTGTGTACAGTTAAGACCATTCTGAGAGGGAGTAATGAAAACTATGTCGGACATGCTGGGTCTTGCTGTTCCATGCACACTAATGAGTGGTATGTTTGGATGGGTGACGGGTACCTAAGTGATATGTGACCTGTATGATAGTGGCCAGGCAGTGTATCCTGATGATGTGGAGCAATGCAAACCTACCTGGGGTCTCCAGGTGGCTGGCAGACTTAATCTGGCTGAGGACCATGGACAGAGACTATGCAGCCCTATGTGGGGCACGGAGCAAACCTAGGGATATATGAGGACCTCTCACGGCCTATTTGTCAACCCGGAACACGGCTTCAATCTGAAGTGGACTTAGTGGGGGTGGGAATGCAGGTTCACCTGTTTCTGTGGGGTTTCTGATATGAATATTAGTCAACTGTACTGGTTTAACATCCGCTCCCTTGTGTTCCTAGGTGATTATGTGCATGTTCTAGAGTTCTGCATATGATGTCTGAATACCAGGCGACTGTACCAATATGATTGGTTAATTTGATGATGTGAATCAGTTAATAAAAATATGTTTTAAAACAAAAAAAAAATACGGGCTCGAGACCGATGGCCAACAAGTACCGTAAGGAAAAGTTGAAAAGAACTTTGAAGAGAGAGTTCAAGAGGGAGTGAAACTGTCGCGAGGTAAACGAGTGGGGTCTGCACAGTCCGCCAGCAGGATTCAACACAGCGGGCAGGTCGGTCGCCTGGAACGGCGGATGCCCTTGCAGGACTGCCGCCCGGGAACACCCAGACCCTGCAGGGCCCATTTAATCTGTGGCAGTGCACCGCGACCGGCTCCAGGTCGGCTGGGAAGACCCCAGGGGGCAGGTGGTTCTCCTCTCCAGCAGAGATTGTTACAGCCCCCTGACAGCAGTTTTGCTGTGGCCGCAGGTCAGAGGGAGATGACCGCCGCCGTGCCTTTCTCTGGCAACCATCCCAGCCCTTCTTGGGAGTCGCTGGGGCTCCCTGTGCGACAGTGGTGGACTGCCCTCACGAATGGCGCCAGGGGTCTGAGGTGATGTCGGTTACCCACCTGACACGTCTTGAAGCACGGACCAAGGAGTCTTAATACGTGCACGAGTCGGAGGCCCGAACAAAACCCTATGGTGCAATGAAGGTGAGGGCCAGGGTGCGCCGGCTGGGATGGGAACCCGTTGCGGTGGGCGCATCACCTTCCCGTCCCGCCCACTCTGTAGCGAGATGGAGCGTGTGTTGTAGGACCCGAAAGATGATGAACTAGGCCTGCGCAGGGCGAAGCCAAAGGAAACTCTGGTGGAGGTCTGTATTGGTCCTGACAGGCAAATCGGTCATCTGACCTGGGTAAAGGAGCGAAAGACTAATCAAACCATCTAGTAGCAGGTTCCCTCCGAAGTTTCCCTCAGGATATCTGATGTCACAATCGCACCTATTGGGGAAGAGAGTTCAACACTCTATCCCGAACGACAGAAGCTGAATGAATCGACCCCTCCCACCGTGGTTGGCACAGTTACCTGATCGTATATACACAGGACACCACGTGGCAGCCAATGGGGGGAAGAGGGATTAGGGAGAGGTTGTGGATAGGGTGGGGGAATTAGGAACACCGGAAAAAGGAGTAGGAAGCACCTAGGTTGGATAGGAATGTGGAAGCACAGGGTAAAAATCTAACCTGCAAACATCTAACACACAAATCCGCACTTACTTCCTTGCACTCTGGCAAGACACGTGAACCTACCTCACTGTTCTGACTTGAGTGTCGTGTAGACCGATGAGACCTCCGTCCCCAAGTGACGCACAGGGGGACTAAAAAGAAACCCGCTGTGCGACCTTTGAGGCCACAGGTGGGAGATGTCTTCCCAGATCCACGGAACCTCTGGAACACCGATGCTGCTGTCAAAGAGGAACGAGGTTAAGTACCAGGCAATCACAATACAATTAAGTAAACCAAAGGATCTAAAAGGTCTTACCTATCGGGTGTTAGGAAAACCCAGGAAACCTAGTAGAGGTTCGAGACTCAGATGATGCGGCGGTCCCTGAATAGTAGAACCGTAGGTCAGCGTGGATGTAGGATCAGCCACCTGTAGGAGAGAAGGCGTGACTTGAATTCCCAGAAGGGAAATGGCATAAGAGTTCAGTGAGGTACCAAGGGATGATCCAAAGACAGGTCGGGATGAATTCCAAAATCCGGCAACAGGTAAACAGTTCCAAGCAAAGGTACAAAGGGGTATCCGAAGGAGTCCAAAGTAGAGTTCCGTGATCAAAGGGTAACAGTGGACCAATACGTAACGCCAAACAGAGTCTGAAGACAGCTGAGAAGCAAAGAGTGTTCTGTCTCTCAGACCTTTATACTGTGCGTCTCTGGGTCATGTGACGTCTCTGGGTCATGTGACGTCCACCAAGGTCACGTGAGGAACGCCACTCTGGATCACGTGATTGACGTGGAGACGTAACACCGCCCCTTCTGCTGTATGCTCTCCAAGGCAATTGCCAATGCAGAAAGGGTTGCAATCGAGCCCGTACACCATAGCTGGTACGGAGTTTTCGGTCCTTTGGGTTCACCGAATCAGTTGAGCCTCGAACCGTGGAGGGAGATGTTGGGGAAATGTGAGCAGTGTTCTGGTGTGTAGTGGACTGGTGTGTAGTGGACTGGTGTGCAGAGGATCGCCTAACACTCACACTGTTCTTGACTGACGTGGTTAGATACACCTTAATACATGTACCACAGTTGATAACAGCTAGAGAGCACTAGACTTTCAAGCAAAATGCAACAAACGAGGGGATAATATCCCTGCATGAACAAACACATGGCCCCTTTTTGGGCAAAGCAACAGAAGCACATTAACATACATAAAGGTTAGCACACTGTAGACAGTCCCAGTTCACAGCACTAGAATCCATGCCCAACACTTGTTTCATGTCCACTAAGATACTTGTTCTCTTAGCTCTGAATTGTATGCAATCGTATTCATGTCAAGTTCATGCCCCTTATGAAAGAACAATCAACTTTTCCATTCCGGACTCAAAAGCGTTTCTGTTTTAGCACGTGTGATCCAATAGAAGGAAAACCTTGCACGACGTGGTAATTGATTCCCCAACACACTTGCAATGAGAGAACACTAGTAGGTCATAAATCAATGCCCACTCCCCTTAGTAGTTAGCTTTAGTCCGGGAGCCCCTTGGGACTACCCGAACGAAGAAAGCGCTGCATCAAAGAAGACAGTCTGGCAGCGTGTCCCCTCTTGAAGTCATTGCCCCTGTAGCTGCCCAACCATGTTCATCTCACGTACTGCAGCAACCCACGTCTACCCCATCCTTTATTCCTGACATCTGGCCCATGGAAACCCCAGTTTTATCAGGTAAAGTGAATGATTAGAGGTCTTGGTGCCGAAATTATCTCAGCCTACTCTCAAAGAAGCCCAGCTCGCTGGCGTGGAGCCGGGCATCGAATGCAAGTGCCCAATGGCCCACTTTTGGTAAGCAGAGCTGACTCTGCGGGATGAACCGAAGGCTGGGTTAAGGCACCCAATGCCGATGCTCATCAGACCCCAGAAAAGGTGTTGGTTGATATAGACAGCAGGACGGTGGCCATGGAAGTCGGAATCCGCTAAGGAGTGTGTAACAACTAAACTGCCGGATCAACTAGCCATGAAAACGGATGGCGCTGGAGCGTCTGGGCCACCCCCTCCCTGGTCCGGTTGTCCTTTGTGCCTGCCCCCTGGCATCTCATGATGTTGGTTACCCCCCTCCTTTTCTGTTCTCTTCTTTTCTGCTCTCTCCTCCTGCCCTCCTTACACCTCATTGCTGCAGGAGTTTTCTTGATTCCCCATCACCGACCTATTGCCAATGCTTGGATTTGACTTTTGGGCACTTTGGGCCTCATTACGAGTATGGAGGTAGCCATGGTGCTATTAGCGCCACCGGCACCGGCATCCTTACCGGTGCCTTTAACCCCTTGCCGCCGCACTCGTAATGAGGCCCTTTGGCTCCTGGTGCTTCACCTTCTCAACTCGTACGCATGGTAGCCCGGTTTCACGCTGTGCCCATTGTCATCTTGATTCCTTGCTTACATTTTCCTTTCTCTAACATTTGTTTTACTGACCCCTGCAACTGTACTCGCTCTCCCTCCTTGCACTGTTTTATTCTCTGTTCCCTCCTCTTCTTTCTCCTCTCTTCTCCCGCCCTCCCTTACGTTTTTCTATGCTATTACTCTATCAGAATTGTCCCTGGACCTAGTATGATCGCAACTATTGTCTGTCTCCTCCCCCTTCCCTTACCTGTTAACACCCTCCCCCCTCCAGCAATATCTGAAATGTCGTCCGGCCTAGTACGATAGTTGCTTGTTTCGTTTCTCTCCTTTCTCTCCCCCTCTCCCTCACCTCTTGTAATCTCCGGCTCTACCATAAATGTTTTTGGGCCTAGTACAGTAGTCGCCTGTCTGTTTACATTTCCCTCCTACCCCCTCCCTTCCTTATCTGTGTTTTAGCTCTTGCACTGTCACGACCCTCACCCCAGACCCCCACTGGCAAGCCCACTTGCCAGGTGGAATCAGGGCTCGGGTCTCCATCAGGGCCATGAAGGCCTGGCATCCACTCACAAGGCTCTCTTGGGGCCAGTCCCGGCGCCTATGGCACCATGCTCCTGCACCTTGAAGAATATGTGTGCAGGGAATAATTTTGTTCTCATTTGGAGCCTTCAGCCAACATGGAGGCATCCACATAGCTTGGCTGGCCCCTAGGAACCAAGCTATGCGGTATAGTGTTTTGGGTGTGGTGGCCTAGGACTACTTTACCTGGACTACTTTGTTGAGGCTATTTAAACCACACCCGAACAGGAAGGCATGCTTCGCGTTACTTTGCAGTCTGCAACGTGACGCTCACCGTGTCCTGTGATACCCACGAGCCTCGGAGAAGCAAACCTGCAAGGAGACAAAAGGAACATCGTTAGCAGCATCTTACCTGCAATCTCCATCTTATTATCCGCTCGCAGCTCCAGTGAACAGCCTCATCTGGATCCGCATGCCACCTGGACCAAAAGACCTGAAAGAGGAAGGGAAAGGACAATATTAAAGAAGGCATATTAGACATTGCAAAACCATGAACTGCGCAAGAAGCTTACCTGGCTGGTCTCCTCCCGGCCGGCATCATTCCGGAATTCCACACACGCTGGGAAAACACTGCGACCTGCAAGAAAGGAAGAAAACAGGTTAGCAAAGGCAAGATAATGCTGCGCATAGCGCTTACCACATTGTAGCGCACATCACACGCCATCATTTACCGGCGAGGGCTAACTCAGCCAGTTCGCCACGCTGAAGTCCTGCACACCTAAGGGAGAAAAAAAAGACATTATTCAAACAAAGAAGGGCATGCAAGAATAACTACACTATACAAAAGCTGCAGTAAGACCTACCTGAGAGACACCAAACGGGCCCACGCCAGTGAAGTAGCTTGGCTGCACACGGCCACACAGACAGCACGCCCCTGCCAAGAACGGAGAGCACGCCTAATTCCACAACAAGGTGAGGAGAGGGTCCTGAGGGGTTGAAGTCACATGGGTGGTGGGAGGATATTTACCTCAGTCGGCCAGTCTTGAACACAGTCCTCTTGTATTTTCAGGTGGAATCTGGGAGTAACCAACCCGGCTGAGTGGTGTCCCCGTGGATACCAGGTGAGCGTAACATGCACCATCTGAAATGTCGCCAGGCCGAGTACGATAGTTAATTTCACATTCTTGTTGTTCATGGTCTTATAAGAATGTCATTGTATTTTCCCTGTTCCCTCCCTTGCCTTGAAGCGCTTTGAAACACATTTTGTGTATAGGTGCTATATAAATAAACTATCATATCATACCTGGTCGGCGCTGATAGCCACGGGGGGCTAAGCTGCGACGAGTAAGTGTGCTGCTGCGGTGCGCACGGAAGCCCGGGGCGAGGGCCTGGGTGGAGCCGCCTCAGGTGCAGATCTTGGTGGTAGTAGCAAATATTCAAACTGGAACTTTGAAGGCCGAAGTGGAGAAGGGTCCATGTGAACAGCAGTTGAACATGGGTCAGTGGATCCTAAGAAATGGCCAATTGCCGTTCAGAAGGGACAGGCTATGGCCTCTGTTTACCTCAGCCGATCGAAAGGGAGTCTGGTTCAGATCCCCGAACCCGGAGTGGCGGAGACGGGCACCCTCGTGGCATCCAGTGCGGTAACGCAAACGATCCCAGAGAGGGTTCTGTTTTCTTTGTGAAGGGCAGGACACCCTGGAATGGGTTTGCGCCGGGAGAGGGGCCCAAGCCTTGGAAAGCATTGTGGTTCCGGCGGCATCCGGTGAGAGCTCTCGCTGGTCCTTGTAAATTGCGGGGGGCGGGGGGTGTAAATCTTGCACCGGGCCGCACCAGTATCCTCAGCAGTTCTCCAAGGTGAACAGCCTCTGGCATGTTGGCACAAGGTAAGTAAGGGAAGTCTGATCCATATCTTCGGGAAGGGCTAGGGTGCGAAGCAGGGCTGGCTGTGTGCCGCAGCTGGATGAGGTGTCTCCCCTGGGACGGCGCCGACTATGGATGTGAGCCGGGCTCTTCCTGTGGGTTTGGGTCTGGCGTTCTGCCTAGGCTGACGCCTAGCAGCTGACTTAGAACTGGTGCGAACCAGAGGAATCCGACTGTTAAATTAAAACCACTGCGTAAACCCCACGGTGAGTGTTGACACAATGTGATTTCGGCCCAGTGCTCTGAATGTCAAAGTGAAGAAATTCAATGAAGCGCGGGTAAACGGCGAGAGTAACTATGACTCTTTTAAGATAGCCAAATGCCTCATCATCTAATTAGTGACGCGCATGAATGGACGAACGTGCTTGGCTGAATCAGCGGGGACAGAATACCCGGTTGAGATTCAGTCTGCACTGTGAAGAGGCATGTGAGGTGTAGGATAAGTGGGAGGCCGTCGGTGAAATACCACGACTCTTATCGTTTTTTCAATTACCTGGTGATGCGGGAGGCCAAGCCCTGTGGGACTCTCACGTCTGGCTCCAAGCGCCCTGCACAACTTGCACGGTGCACAGTGAAAGGTGGGGAGCTTGACTGGGGCGGTACACCTGGCAACCAATAATGCAGGTGTCCTAAGGCGAGCTCGGGGAGGACAGAAACCCCCCACAAAGCAGAAGGGCAAAAGATTGCTTGATCTCGATTTTCAGTATGAGTACAGACCGTGAAAACAGGGCCTCGGGATCCTTCTGACTTTTTGGGTTTCAAGCAGGAGGTGTCAGAAAAGTTAACACAGGGATAACTGGCTTGTGGTGGCCAAGCGTTCATAGTGACGCAGCTTTTTTGATCCTTCTATGTCGGCTCTTCCTATCATTGTGAAGCAAAATTCACCACATGTTGGATTGTTCACCCTCTAATGGGGAACATGAGCTGGGTTTAGACCGTTGTGAGACAGGTTCGTTTCACCCTACTGATGGTGTGTTGTTGCAATAGTAATACTGCTCGTTACGAGAGGAACCGCAGGTTCAGACATTTGGTGTATGTGCTTAGCTGAGGAGCCAATGGGGTGAAGCTAACATCTGTGGGATTATGACGGAACGCCTCTGTCAGAATCCCCCTAACCGTAAGGGTACCGCAGCACTGTAGAGCCTCGATTGGCCTAGGATAGCCGGCCTCTGGGCCGGTGCGTAGAGCCACTCGCCTCGGGGCTCGAGTGTGAACAGAAGGGGGCCACCTCTTTTGCCCGTAGTGCACCACATGTTCGTGGGGAACCTGGTGCTAAATCATTCGTAGATGACCTGATTCTGGGTCAGAAGTAGCAGAGCAGCTACCTTGCTGCAATCTATTGAAAGTCATCCTCTGAGCCAAGCTTTTGTCAAAAGGCGCTACAGTGGTGCTGCAAGGGCCTCATCCTTCCTCCCGCTGTGCCGCGGGGAGCACAGGAAACTCCCACCGACTCTGGTGCACCCAGAACACACAGATGGACGTTGGAAACAACTAAAGTTTCAGTGGAGCTAAGGCAAGTGCAAGAAATGAAATTAGTGACCCTGGGGGGTTCATGTACCTCTGCACGGGTAGAGGTTGGTAACATGGTCCTGCTGGAGCTGCGGGCGGTCATGGCGCCTTCCCCATCCACAGGGTAATGTCACCCGTGTGTGACCAAGTCCCCAATCCTAGTGGTGGTCGCAGGGAGCCCTGGCGCGGTCCCCGTGCCTCCCTGGAGGGAAAAGTTCCCCTGCCTTGTGGGCAAGTGTCCTGTAAAATGATTTCAGAAAGTTGGCCTCCCTGCTCGCAGAGAGCCATCTGGTCGTGCAATGCTTTCCAATGGGCCTGAACGGGAAGGGCTTTTGGCCCCCAAGTGCCCATGGGCAGGGGTTGGCAGCACCTCACCTGTCCTCTAGCTCTGGCCTGGGCCGCCCTGGAGCTCTAAAGGGGGGAGGAGAGGGCCTTTAGAGCTTTTCCCTCTGGGCAGGGATGGGGACCCTGCAGGGGCTCCCCGGGACCGCTGCTGGGCTTAGGGCAGACAACCCACATGCCAGGCAGGTGCCCGCGGCCGGGGGCAGCACCCCTGGCTGCCATGGAGCTCTGGCCGGGCCAACTTGGAGCTTCCCCTCTGCCTTAGTTTTTCTCTCTGGGCAGCGACCGGGACCCTGCAGGGGCTCCCCAGGACTGGCGCTGGGCTCTGGGGCGGACAACCCACGTGGGAGACGGGTGCCCTAGGCCGGGCCACCGAGGAGCTCTAGAGGGGTCCCTTAGAGCTTTTCCCTCTGGGGAGGGACAGGGACCCTGTCAGGGCTCCCTGCGACCGCAGCAAGGCTTGGGGACGGTGGACATATGTGGTAGTTGGGTTCCCACAGCCCCACAAACAAAGCATTTACCTAACTGAAAGGAGGTGGGACTTTTCTCTGTCCAGCACGGGGTGAAGTCCTCCAAAACGGGAATGCAGGACAATTGGCCACCCTATCTGTGAGCCCTGCCATCTGGTAGTTGGGCATAGGAATGAATGCAAGGGCCAAATGGCTGGGCTGCTCTGAAAGTCTGCATGGGGGTCAATTAGACATATTTCTCCAGTTGGTTCTGTAAGGAGCATGGACACTTTTGCCAACAGGTCACTCTTGACACTCTTGATTACAAGAAAGCTTAGTCACCGTCCTCCAGATTACTATAGACAGGGTGTGAGGGACCTGTTTCCGCTCCACTTGGTTTTTGCTGCCCAACCCGGCTTCCATGGCGAAACCACCAAAGGACTGTGTGTCCTGATTGGTCCTCTGGTCACACATGCTGTTAATACTTTATCACAGGTCAGATCCCTTCTTCTCTCAAACACGCAGGGGTTGTTCTACTTTTGAAAAACCCTTCTTTAGACCCTCTTCAATTTCTTATGAAGCTTTTTGAAGCCTTAATCTGCCCACTCCCGAGTTCCTTTCTTGAGTAATCCTTTCTTCTTCGATGCTTCGCAATCCGTTTTTCGTCCAGAACGTGGCACAGAGAGGATGCTGGTCTCCAACGTTGACCATGTGGCTTGGCTGCACGACTCGGCCGGTGTCAGTGCTTTATTGTTACATGACTTTATCTTCCCCCCTTTGACACCCTTGACCATGCCGTCTTGCTCGTCCGGGCCGGCCTTTTTGGTGCTGTTATTTCCTGGTTTTCTTCCTTTCTCTCTGACCTAACAGTCAATCCTCCCCCACCACATTTTTCACTCTGTAACCACTGCCTTGACATGTGGAGTCCCTCAGGGTTCCTCCATCTTCCAGGTTTTGTTTAACATGTACATGCAACCTCTTACCAAGCTTGCTGCTCTCACATCTTCAAATGTTACAATGACATATTCTGGCCGGTTTAGATCTCTCTCCTGTCGAGACAGCGACCAGATTTAGGGCCTGCCTCAAAGCTGTGAGTGCATGGACGTGTAATAGCTGGCTGAAATTGAATGGGGGAAAAAATGGAGGTGTTGGTGGAGGGCCCTCCTTCCTCCACTGCCTTTTGGACCCCCTCGTTTTGGCCTTCTTCCTTGGGCCCTTTTCTTTCTCCTGTTTCACTAGTGAAGGATTTAGGGGTAAAGATATTAGCCTCTCTGTCTGCGGAATCTCAGATAAGTGAAGTATGTCAAAGAGGGGCTATCTTCAACTGAAAACTCTTAGTAAGGTTCTTTGTTTTCTCCTTTCTCAGTTACTTGCCCCTGTGGTGTCCTCCATGAACCACTGCAACGCCCTATTTCTGGCACAACCGGTCTGCCTCTTATGGCACCTTCAAGTCCTGTAGAACTCTGCAGCCAGAGTAGCTGCTTCCACACCTAGTTGTGCTCACATTACTCCAGTTGTGCACCATCTTCATTGGCTACCTATGGCCAAGCACATTCAGGTCAAGGCCTAATGTCTAGTTCATCATGCCTTTTATGGAACTGGGGCAGAATATCTACAGGCCAAATTCTGTCTCTACATTCCTACTTGGACACTCTGCTTGGTGAATGCCTGTCTTGTTTCTGTCTCCTGATTCAAGGCCACTCGTATTGGGGACTGATCCTTTCCGGTCATCCCAGCCCACCTTTTGGAGTTCTATTCCCTTTGCTTTACGACTATCTCTGATACTAAAAAACATATCTTTTCTAGCTCTTTCCATCCTCATTCCGCTAGCTAGCGCTAAAATGCCTTTGGGTGTATGCTGCAGTTTACAAGTATTGGTAATATAACCTAACACATGAAAGATATGCAATTAAACCTTGTGAGCCTCTGTTCACAGGCTCAGAGAGAGGTAATAGGTTGTCAGGAATTGCAGGGTTGAATAGAGGGAAGCAACCAGACTTTGCAAATGCCTTTTACCCATAGCTGAGCAAGACCCTTGTGATGGACTCCAGTATTTCAGGTTGAGGAGCCTAATGGGGCAATGGGAGGTCCATGAGCTTTATAGCTCGGAGGAACAGGCACACCACATAAATTGACTAGCACTCTGAGCAATCTGACGTTGAAGGCGTACTGTACCATCTGGCAGGTCACCACCATATGTTTTCTACACTGACAACACAACAACCCAGTTCTATGTCAGCATGAGGTCTGCAACTCTACATGTTCACTCAAAGTTGTGGGGCTGGTGCCTGCAATGTTTTCCCAATAGCTACATGGCGAAAGAGGAGAGAATGTATGGGCGGATGTTCTGAGTTGAAAGTCATACATCCCCCCCATGAATGGGAACATCATGTGAAAGCATTACAGACAATCTTCTGAGCTTGGGGTATGCTGACTCAGAAGAAAGAAATTGTACTCTGTATGCATCTTGGGAGGGGGAGAACTCTCCCGGGGATGCCTTTCTCCTCACTTGAGATGATGGCCGGACTCTTTCCACCAGTCCCTCTAGCGCCCTGCATAAATAGAAGCACACAAGCAACTACCATCTAATCCTGATTTCACCGAACTGGCTCAAGAGGTTGTGGCATTCCAACCAGAAAGTGCTGAGTTTTGGAAGCCCTGTCAAGCTTACTATTGAAGTTGGATCTTAAACAGTAAGGGGGCGGGGAGTCTTGTACCCAAGCACAAATCCTTTCTTTTCTTGATGGCCTGGTCCCGGAGGACTGTGGTGACGTGGAATGAGCAGTCTGACCTGCTTGGTTGGCATGGTTTTGTTTATAAGCATTATTTATGGATAAAAGTATGCAACGCCCATATTGCCCCTACCTCAACAAAACTAAAACTTGTGCCTGAAAATCTGTTGTGTCAAAAAGAAAGTATTCCACCCTAGTCAAACTCCTAAACTATCCCTGTCACTACAAAAAACAAACAACTAAGATAACCAAAGAGTTCTTATCGCCACCCAGGAGAGTACTCTCATAATTTTCTGTATTCACAAAGTTCCACACTTGTAACAAAACCTGGAGAATGGCTACCTTTTATCTAATGTCCAGCTTATGGCTCCCTTCTATCTAATGTCCAGCTTACACAGATTCCTCTTAAGTATACGTAAGCATTAAATCCTTCATCTACATGTTTAATTCCTTCCAATGCTTTGGTGTTTTCTTTACTTGAACACTCTTTCAACTTGTCCCTACTTGGACAAGGAAGAGGCTCCCTGAGTCTTTCTCAACTACTAAAAACCACAGTTTTATGGAAATGACCAGTGAATTGCTTCACAAAATGGTTTACTTCTTTTCTCTGTTTACAGTTCATAAGTTGCCCCGGCCCTCTCCTGGATTTATCACTGTTCCGTTTACCTTCTCTCAGGGAATTCTTCACCGGTTTTGTCAGGGGTCGTGGGTTTGATCGTCTACTTTCTTCTTCTACTCTCCTTCAGCTGGCTAAACTTTGCGGCCTGTCACTCTCTTCCTCTATCCGCTCGACATTGTGGTCTGTCACTCTCTTGTATTACTCGTCTTCGGGCCGCTTGACTTTGTGATCTGTTATGACTGGTGATCAGGGCACAAGTTTTCGGACAAACGGTCCACCCATTACAGGTCTCGCAACCACCACAGTTTCTCGTACTTTCCACGTGGCTCTGCCGAAGGCTAGTTCTAATGGTCAGGGTGTCGTTCTTGGATCGTATGATCCACCCGCTACATGTAACTCCTCCACCGCACTGACTTTCGACTTCAGGTTTGCTGGTTCTCCATAGATGGATGAGACTGTTCCCTTGCGTCCCTTGGTTCAACTCCAGCACTTCAGAGGGCTGTCTCGCTACATCCTCAGAACGTGGGCCTTTTGTCATCGTCCTTGCTTGTCGGACTCTCCTACCAGAGGTTGCTATCTTCGGAGGTGATTTTCCTAGTCCTACTTTACTGTTTGTCTAAAGTAGCTGTGACTGCCCTAGCGTTACAACAGTCTGATTGGAGAGCGGCTAGTTGAATACTTCATGCCTGACTGTAGTGTTCTTCGTTTCTTCTTCATCCCAGTCCTTATCACAGGGAGACTGTCTGACACATTACAGTAATACATTGTCTCTGATTTTATCATGTGTAAGGAAGAGTTTAGTGTTATTACCCCTTGTGATTGGAGTTCAAGGCACTGTATCCCAAACTCTCATCCTGATCCCCAGGCAGGGAGGTACTCCCTCATGTTATCCCCTCTAGGGGGTCTGTCGGTTAGCAGCCTCACCTCCCTAAACTCCAAGAAAGTCTCCCCCCCCCCACGCCCCGGGGAGAAGTGACACCATCTGAAGGATCGTTACAGGACAAAGGTTACAGTCACCTGGGACCCTCTCAAAAGAACATGGGAAGCATTAGGGCCACTAGGAAGGATTCCACCATGTCACAGTACGCATGTAAATGGCAGTGTTATTTAAACATTTAATATAGCCCGAACTAAGGCCAAAGGGCGTCTGGGTGTTCTTGACACTCGTGTTTAAGGTGTGACAAACCCCCCTGCAGGCAAGACTGGATGATATCTCCTTCATCACCCAATTAGTGGAAAAAGGTGTAAGTCTGTGGTCTCTTCTATAACCTAATTTGGCAGCGATTGGGGCCTATTAGAACAGCTGACTGTGGACGCTGTCATTTGTAAATCAAATAATTTGGAGACATGTTAACAGTCTACATAGATTACCTGCCCAGGAGAATACTGCACAACCAGTGGGACCTCAATGTGGTTCTGTCAGCGCTCATGTGAAAACTGAACCGCGAGTTGTCAATGGTTGTCGTTAAAGGTGGACTTTTTTGTTGCTGTCACCCAGGCATGCCGTATAAGTGAGCTTCAAGCGCTCCATGCAGAACAGCCTTCTATTATCTTCTAGAGGAAAAAGGTGGTTCTCTGTAATCACCCTAATTTACGACCAAAGGTGGATTTTGCCTTCAACATCAATGAAGAAATGGTACTACCAATTTCTGCAAAATATGTTTGCTGGGCAGCAACAAATCTCAATACACAAAGAACTTCATGGGTATAGACTCACTAATTGACTAAATAAACATTACTCGCTTTATTGAAATCAGCAATAAATGTTGCTAAATTGTTTTACGGAGTAATTTTCCTCAATATGTCAAGCACAGCGTGGAGAATAAAAAAGTGAAATGTTTGTGAACAAAAAAAAATACAAGCGTAATGCATATAATGGCAGCAAAATATATGCAGGCGCATGTTAATTGTAATTGTTTACTCATTTATAGTGGGCATCTGGGTGCAGAACAGGTTGCAAGGTTATATATGACATCAAAGCATATGAATATATAATATATAGTTATTTACAGATATATACAGGAGAAAGAAATGTGTGTATATATACAATAGTTTGGGTTCCTTGGTTACTGTTTCAAATGTCGCTATAGTCTGCAGGGAAGGGTACAAGTAAACAGGCCAGGAGGTTATCGGTCTAGGAGTGAAGCTACTTCTTGGCATAGGTCCTAAAGCAATGGAAGGGAGCTATGGTTCGTAGTGAGTCAGGGCTAGAGTTCCATAGCTGCGCAGCCAGGACTGGGAAGCTGGAACCTCCCTGTTTTTTTGGTTTTCTTTTTAAGCTTGAACTTGAGTATTCTGAAACTGTTGTATTGTGCTGCTCTGATAGGTCGAGTAGAGGTGTTTTTGTTAAATCTGCTTGTGAGGTATAGGGGAGCCTTGTTGGACAGACATTTATAAGTGAGGTTGAGTGATTTAAGCTTGATTCTGTCATTAATGCATAGCCAGTTAGCGTCACGACTCACGTGAGCTATGTGCTGAGTTTTGAGAATGCCTAGGGCTGCTCTTAGGGCATTGTTTTGGATTGTCTGTAGTTTCGTGGTGTTGCGTTTGCTGGTGCCTAGGTACAAGGCGTTGCAATAGTCCACTTTGGATAGGATTAAGGCCCTCGCAATTGTGATGCAATTTATTGTGGACCGGAATGGTTTGCATGCTTAAATCAGTTTACATGTATAGTTGGTGGCAGAAGCAGTGGCGTTTATTTGTTTGAGGTTGAGAGACGAGTCAAGGTAGAACCCTAAGGTATTGACTTCCTTGGACTTTGATCTTGTTTCCATCAATAAGGACAGAGTTGTATAGAGTAGAGAGTTTAGTCAATTATTTGGGGGACCCAACGATTAAAAGCTGTTTTTTTGTCATTGAGACATAAGCCGTGGGTGGCCATCCAAGTTTGTACAATTAGAAAGATTTTGTTGATCATGGCTATGTCTTTGTCATAGTTACCTAGGATAGGGATGAGAATCTGGGTGTCCTCAGCATAATTGGTATATGAGACACCCAGATTGTCTCGGATGAGGGTGAGAATACTCTCATGGATCTGAATGAGCTTATCCAGGTGGTGGCTTCTTTAGGGAAATGGGCGGCTGTTTTAAGGTGATTACACAGGACATTGTGGTCGACGAGGTCGAACGCGGCGGATACATTTAGCAGGATAAGGACGGAGGCTTCACTTTTGTTTTTCTGGTTGTCGAGTTGATTCTTTAGGTCAATGAGGGCCGTCTCGGCCTGAAGCCTGATTGGCCAGTGCCCAATAAGCTGTTGATCTCCAGATAAGCTTGAATCTGGAGATGAGCAGCTTTATCGAGGATTTTGAGCAGAAAAGGTACGGTTGTGATTGGCCTATAGTTGGTGGGAGTGTTAGGATCTAAGTTGTTTTTTTTAAGAGGGGGGGGAGTACCCAGCCATCTTTGAGAATGGTAGGTACGGAGCAGGATTTGAAGGAGGAGTTGATAAATGTGGAGATGAATGGAGCCAGGTTTTTTTGCAGCTTCTTTGATGATAGGAGCTGGACATGTGTCCCCTAGGCATTTAGAGGGTTTGAGGGAAGAGATGATCTTTTCAGCCGCAGGGGTAGAGATAGAGTTGAATTTAAATTGGTGACTGGGTCTGGTTTGTTTAGAGGAGGATTCTTGCAGTATGGCTTCTTGAGTTTCTAGGGCAATATTATGTAGGGAAGTTTTTTTTTTTGTTTGTTTTTTTTACATTCATTTTTTCTTGGCGCACGGTTATTTTGTTGCATAGGGTGTTTTGGATGTCTGTACACCAAGATTTGTTTTTGATGCAAGAGTCCCTGGGAGTGACCGGGGTTTCCAATTCCCTTAGGATAGAGAAGATTTCTCTGGTGCTTGAGCTGGCATTCTCTATTCTATCATTGAAGGTGTCTTTTTTCTGGTTTGAATGATTTCTTTTTTGTACTTGGCGGTCAGGGAGGTGAGAAGAAGCTTGTTCTCATCTGTCGGGTTGTTTATCCATCTGGTCTCAGTGAGTCTTTTTTTATGCTAAGGCTTTTAGGCTGGGTGTAAACCATGTGTTTGAGTGAGCTGTAGGTTTCTCTTTGCTTAGTTTAAGTGGTGCAATGGAATCAATAACTGAGTTAATGGTATTGTTATACAGGTCAACCAGATCTGCAGGATTGGATGGTAAGTTCACAAAGTCGGTGATAGGTTTGTAGCAAGGGCAGGTGGTTGGGGACTGTGGTGTTTTTCCTGTTCCTTGTTAGGGCCGGTGGGACCATCGGTCTAGACAGGTTGGTTTGAGGGCTGTCTTAGCTGGTGAATGAGATCAGGTTGTGATCGGTCCACACGCAAAGTTCAGTATTTGTTATGGAAGATAGGCAGTTGATGTCAGCGATCCAATCTAAGGTGCAACCTTTTTGTATGAGTGGGTCCAATATTCCTGAGGGTGAGACCTGTTTCTGTGATGGCATTGGATAGGATGGTGGCATTTGTGTCGTTCGCGTCATTAGGACCTAGATTAAAGTCACCAAGTAAGATAGTTTGGCAGCTGGGTTTGGTGTTAGTGTTAAGGAGGGTCGTTATGTCTTCTTTGAATGTCCCTAGCGGGCCTGGGGTGATGGTTTATCGGGTGCATGGAAACTGTGCGGGAGGCAGATAGATGTAGTTTAACTGAGTGTAGAGGGGTGGATTCCGTTTCTCTCATATCAAGGCTGGATTTGCAAATGAATGCTATGCCTCCTCCTTTAGAGGTTTCTCTGTCTTTTCTGATAATAGTGTAGTTATCTGGGACAGCTAGGGTGATGGCAGGGCCAGCTGCTTTGTGGAGCCAAGTCTCTGTGACAGCAAGGAAATCGAACTGGTTAATAGTAATGATGTCAGCAATTTCAATGACGTGGGCTATGAGAGATCTGGCATTGATGAGTGCACCGCTAATTTTGCGGGTTTCCTTGGTCTTTTTGTTAGTAGGACGTTTTTGCTGGGGTGGTGAGTGATTGGGTACCTGCGTGGGTTTGGGATTACATTTTGTGGTGCAAGACTTTGGTTCTGTGGTCAGGTTGGTGAGTCTGGAGCCTAGTCTGTGATTTCTCCAATTAGTGGAGCAGGAGTGGTTAGTCTTAGGTTTACTTGCGAAGCAACGGATCCAGTGAGTGAGTGATAATGTCTGTGATATCTGTTGGGTGTCTTTACTGATAGGGGGTGTAGTCTGTTGTATGGGAATAGTTTGAGGCAGGAAATGGGAGGGCCTAATGTGTTCTGATGGTGGTAATGTTTTTTTTCATAGATGGGGGGGGGGTCTGGGAGTAGAATTGAATAATACCATACAGGTGGCCATAATGGTGGATGAGGGTGAAGTGAAGTAGGGCGGTTTGGGCGTGGGGGGGGAATGCTGGTGTTAGTGGAGAAATTGATCATTAGGATGGTGAGAATGTTGTCTAAGGCAAGATTCATAACTCCTAAATTCGGTACTGTGGGCTAGATATAGGTTTATAGGATCAGGCGTAATGAGTTGGATACTAAATATACTTTTCCAGTAGGCAGCACTATGGGCTAAGTACAGTTTACCAGTATGGGGCCCAGTGGTAGGCTAAATACAATTTACCAATGATAGGCTAAATGCACTTTACAAATGTAGGGCACATTGATTGGCTAAATACAATTTGCCAATGTGGGGCATAATGCTAGGCTAAATACAATTTACCTGTGTGAGGCACAATGCTAGGCTAAATACAATTTACTAATGATAGGCTAAATGCACTTTACCAATGTAGGGCACAATGATAGGCTAAATACAATCAAAGTAAGGCACATTAAGGTATAATAATAGGCTAAATATAATGTTCCACAGTACAATGCTAGGCACTGTGGGCTGAATACAGTTTACCAGTATAAGGCACAGCGAGGCGCAAAGATAGGCTAAGTACAGTTTACAGATGTAGGTCACAATGAAAGGCTAGATGCAGTTTGCCAGTATGGGGGACAATGATGGGTGGGCAGGATGAAGTTTTACGTTGTTAGGCATAATGTGAGGTACAGAATGCTGTATATTAGTATGAACAAGAGTTAAAGAAAGGTGCGGGCAGCCAATCGGTTATAGAGGGCTGATGCTAGACAAAAGCTGAGGTAGTGAGAAATTGAATACAGTGGTGAAGATTTGGCAAAGACCTGCAGTTTGTGGATTGTTACGCATGCGATTTCAGACCTCAAGTGGTCGGGCTCAATGGGTTCAGTAACGGTCGTTAGGTGGTCAAAGTTACGGGTTGCACGTGTAGACAGCAGTAGTAGGCTTGAATACTCGGTTCAGGCAAGCGAGGTGCTCAGGCAATTTAGGTGTGCAATGGTGGTCGCTGAACCAGGCGTTCCGGCCGACGGTCCAACTGCAATGGGCAGGCACAGGACAGGTATGGATCCTTGCAGCGTGGTCCTTACAGCAGTGGGCCGGCTTACTCCTTCCGGCTTGGGGTTGGATCAGATAAGGTGCGGGCAACCAATCCAGATGAGGTAGTAGAGAGGGACGTTGAGCTACCAAAGCAGTACAGCTCGAGGTGTTCAGGCGGCCATTTTAGCCTGGACCTAGCGTTGTGGGGTGCAGTGGAGGACTATGCGCACAAGCTGATAAAGTTAGTAATAGGTGGCAGTGGCGGCCATCAGATCTTAACGCAGCATGTAGGGCTGCAATTTGCGGCACGATCCGCACGGCAAGTGCAATTTTTAAAATGACTGGGGCCAGTCTAAGGCGTGGTGTAGCCCACTGGCTTACCTAGAGACATAGGGCCTCATTACACGGACGGCGGTAAGGGTTAACGGTCACCGTTAATGGCAACGGTGACCGTTAACCCTTACCGCCGTACTACGAGGTCCCTTTGTGGGTTGGAGGAATTAACGCCTGCTTCTTGCAGGCGTTAATATCCAACCCGCTAAGGGATCTCGGAGCTAATTACGGCACCGCAAAATTGCGGTGCCGTAATTAGCGCCTTCCCCATTTCCATAGAGCCCTATGGGGCAGAAATGGGAATGGGGAAGGGCAATGGCGGAAAGGGGATTTACCGCCCCTCCAACCTTGGAATGGGGCGGTAAATCCCCTTTCCGCCAAGGCGGTGCCGGTATTTTACCGGCATGGACCAAGGTGCTAATAGCACCTTGGTCCACCGCCTACCGTGTAATGAGGCCCATAGTCATGGTGGCGCTGCTCCTGCAGTGGTATGGAGCCCCTGCTCCTTGGGGGCTCACGCGAATGCAGAACCATATTACTTCACCAAAGCAAATAAATCTTAAATATTGGAATAGCCCGACTAAAGTGCAGAGAGTGTAACGGATTCAAAAAGTGCCAGGTGCGCTTCAGAAAATTGTCCAGTGTTTCTGAGTTCCTTCCACTCTAATCACATTTTTAATTTTAGGCAGTGTGAGTTACGTTTCATGTTATTTTAACTCACTGTCCTATAAATCCATATTTTCAAGAGACATATTTAACTTGAAAATGTTCTTTCTAAGATCTTTAGTTGTCTATAGTTTACCCATACTTGTTCACACTACAGCACCATTATGCAAAGCAAATAATTCATAATCGATAATTGTGTCACAAACCTCCGGGACTGTGTATCAGTGTACCCCTGCTGAAGGTGCGAAGTCGTGATATCTGTTGATCCCTTACAGGAAATATTGTGACAAAAGATTGTTAACTTTTGCAATAATAAAGTTAACTTTTCCAGTTCTCAAATTCTTGCAGCTTTTCATGTGCGGCTATGAGAACTGGTTTTCTGAAATGTTTCACTATTAGGCTTCTTTTTCTTCCAATCCCCCCAGGTAAAGAAGGTTCACTGCCTATGGCTCCACCAATGCAATTGCCAAATATACTGTGCAATGTATAGTATGTATCCAGTCTACACATGTATATGTACTATTTGTTGCTTTACAATGTAAGCACTTGTCATAATATAATAAAAACACTTCCATTACCCAATTGCCTATTCTTTAAGCTAATATTTGTTATTCTTTTTTAAAGTTGTATAGATTGTTATTAAGAATATTAGTGAACATAACACCAGTTAACAGTATAATTATAGGTTTATGTATTTTGGTCGATTTTGATTTCTTTTTTCCCTTCCCTAAATTTCTTTAAATTTGTTATACCACCAAAGGTACATGGTGGGTTGGTGTCAGGCCATATTGGATTGTGTAAGGGGTGGGGAAGAGGGTGGGTGGTTGAGGGGCTACCTACCCCACATTCTGCCATTTAAAAAAATGAGGTACAAACAATTAGGAAAACATGTAGCTAGTTCAGGTTCAATGAGAACACATAGACCATAATTATGCCAATGGATAACATATCTTACACTTTTGTCCAATTAAATGGTTAAAATAAATCGTGAATATGATAAATATGTAAGAACCATGAATTAATAACGCAATATAATAAATGAAAATAAGGCCTACTTTACAATATAAATACTTTGATGGAATATAAATGACTGAAAATATGAAACCGTCGATGAAAAGAATTACATATTGAGTACAACAATGAACTGAGTGACAGCATAAAAAAGGAGAGAACTGTGACCATGTTTCTAGGTGGCCACATGAGAATGGAGCTACGAGACCCTGGGGGGGGGCATTGGAGGGGGACGGAACCAGCAGAAAGATAATAGCCAGTATATAATATATTCCCAAGGCGTCTACCCTATCCACTTTCTCCTTTGCCAGGTACCAGTCTGTAATTCAAGACCCGGTAGAGTTTTGAAGAATGAACAACTCTGCATTAGAAGGCCAAAAGGTCTGTCAGTATCGTCTTTGATCCAACTAAAAGTACATTTGAATACACAGTTTGCAAGATGGGCTTTGGAAAAAGACATACTTGAGTTTGAGGGTATGTAATGAAGTTGGCAGATGAGGAGGTTCAAGGTTGGCAGTATTACACCATGTTGGGGTCAGGCAGCTACCATGACAACTCTGCTTGACTTCAAGTTGGCAGCTGACAATTTATAACTGATAGAAACCATGAGATCTGGAAATTATGAGTTACTCAGAAGAGCCAATCACTTTGTCACGTACACACAAGGATTGGGTATATTCATTCACACCCTTCCTTTTTCAGTTTCAAAAGGGGCAGGACTATACAGAGAGGCTTGGATTGAAGGCCTAGTATGGGAGTTTGGAAACCAGTGTTGCAGTAAAGACTGGAGTAAAAGAGAAATAAGGAAGGCGAACGGAGTGGAAGGAGAGTATGACTTAAAGAGGGGTGGATGGGAGAGGAAGGTGAAGAGTGTTAGGGAGAATTCTCATTGTGTTAGGGAGAATTCTCATTCTATGGCTAATTTCCTTTACCTATAGAGTCCCCCAGCAGCTTTGCTGGATTTGAATGGTTTGTTCTTTTCTCCTGCTAGGAGTGTGACTCTTTTTCCCACTCTTAGGCATATTTGCTATGTGTGTTCTAGGCTATTTTTTGTGTTTAATGTCTATGGGGTTTATCTCACCCCCATAGGAACTATCTTTATCCACATGTGTTACACAGCACCCCCCGTGCAGTGACACAGGCGTGTCGTAGCGACCCCCAAACATAGACTACATACCATGGGACTGACTATTGTCTCCCAGGGCATGTAAAGTCCCCATTGACTTTACTAGTCAATCTTTTCGAACAATACCAGTACAACCCATCTTACTATGGAGGTACTGGCAAGGGTTAATAGTTTTTCCCTTATGTTCATTTTCGAGAGGGTACCGTACAGTCCCTCTCTCAAAAGTTTCTGGCTGGTGGCAGTGGTTACTACCAAAAAATATTCGACCGTGAATATTTCCCTATGGGATTTTCCCATTGTTCGAGGCTACCACATTTACTGACCGCCTCTAACATATCGCCGGTTTATTTTTATATTAACTTTACTCCGGTAGGTTTTATTTGCCAGAACTTTGATATTAATTCTTTCTCGTGTCTTTCTCTAAACTCCTAACCCAGGTCGGGGATCCTTTGTTCGTCCTTTTGGCGGGCTTCTGCCAAGAAGCCCTCCTTTCGGCGCCACTGAGTCTCGGGTGGATCCATTGTGTGGGAGGGGGGAGTAGGACCCCTGGACAGGGTTGCCTCAGCAACCCATGTCGCACTCTGCCCTGATAGGCTAGAGGGTCTCCCGCCAGGATGACAACTCCACTGTGTGATTGACAGCTAGGCTGTATGAATGGGGATCTTTTGCATAAAAGCAGGGTCCTGAGGACTGGAAGAGCAAGACGTCGCCACTGGAACTAAGAAGCCAAAGAGGGGAGAAGCCAAAGACATCTGCAATGACTGAACCACCGGTGAAGCCCTGCTGCAGCGTCTCACCACTTTTCTCCACACAACAAGAGAAGATCATCATCTGCATGTCATGATGCTTACCCCCAGGGACCCAGACCACGTCCAGCAACCCCGGAAGCAGGCATCAAGTTATGCTAAGCAAGCCCAACAACCCCTGCTAGGGGCTATTTGAGTCCAGTCCTGGCGCCTACGGCGCCAGGCTCATATGGAGAGTCAGTCAGGCTCATAGATTAAAACTTACCTGATGCAGACCATGCTGCAAGAGCTCCGAGCCAAAAGAGGCTTGGAAGGGACTACTTTACTTAGGGACTCATTTTTACTCGGGTGGGGCTGGGGAGGAATACTTACCTGGGACTACTTTGGAGGCTGTTTATACCACACCCGAAGAGCAGCACACGCTTCGCGTTATTCTGCATCCAGCAGCGTAACGCTCACCATGCCTGCAAGTCTGCATCCAGCCTTCTGCCACGCCTGCCTCGAGTTTGGGGCTCCTAGAAAAAGGGAGAAAGAAGGAGAAAAGGTTAGAACAAGAGCAATACCTTTTAATCCTTACCTGAATTCCCGATCCATCGCGCCTTCGAGCTGGAAGAAAGAAGTTATTTTATGCGCGTCGCCTCAGCTGCTGCAGCGCCGCGCTGAACTCACCGGCCTTCGCAGTATCTTCACATTCCACCGCATCCTCCTGTATGTTCCCGCCGCACTCCGGCACCTAAAGAGAAGACAAGAACAGCAAGGTGAGGCAAGGGAATACACAGAGGAATATTAGTTACCCTCCCATAGACTTACCTGATTTTACCACCGGGGGTACTATTCCTCTTCTCGGGTTGGCGCAGCTTCCACTGCATCTTCGCCGAACCACGGCCCCTAAGGGGAAACAAAAGGACAGCAAGGTGAAACAAAGGAACTAACAAGGGCAACCCTCCTCACCACAATAGACTTACCTGATTTTACCGCCGGAGGTATTATTCCCCAAGACTTCATACTTTCTCTCAGCGCCTGACTAAGGGAGAAAGCAACAGTTTACATATTGACATTATTTTATCGAACTGTGTTGGAAAATACAAATCCTTACCAGAATACTACTGGTTGCCACGAGGAACTCTTCATTAGGGTCAAGCTGCAACCTGCAAGGAATCTGACAAGAGTGAAAGTCAGGCATTTGAACTCTTACGAACTTTATACTTACGGCGTCTTGCCGGGAATCTCGGAGTCAATATTGTTCTGGAACTCACCAATTCCTTCGAGCCAGTGAAGCAACTGGTTATCAACGCGCCCCTGCGCTCAATGCAGGATGGAGAGCTCATCTTTTCAAACCATCAGAAGAATATTCCTACGGGCCAAGCAAACGAAGCTAGGTGTGCCAGTCCAGTCCGTCATCTCGGCCCTACGCGTCACATTGGTGGAGACCGCAGCTGTCCAGTTCCGATCGACGCCTCTGTGGGAGCCAGGTGAGTTTAACACTGCAAAAGCCTTCTTCCCTTGAGCTGCGGGGGTCCAACCAGTTTGCCAATCGCCTTCCCGGACCTGCCTTGGTCGAATCGCCAGTACCCTGTACTCGGAGACCGGATAGCCAGGCACCCGTCCACCCGGACCGCGATTTAAAGGAGCCTACCTTTTATTCGTTGGGCAGCACCGCGGCTGATTTCATCCCTGGGCAGTGCAGTAACTCGAACCTTCCTCCACGACAAGAGTCCCTCTTCCTCTGCTGGATCACCCGAACCGCAGGAACTGCCAGGAATAAACCGCCACCGCAGGAGCCTCTTCTACATTTCAAGGTACATTGTTCCGCCAGGCCGCCCTTTTCGCGTGGTAGCGCTAAAGGTGTTTTTAAATCCTTTACCTAACTGTTGGGTTGGCCGCCCCTATCCTCTAACATTGTCTTTCACCTTCTGCATCCACCTTTTCGAATCGTTAGCCAAAGACTTGACTGCAGCTACAAGAACATTTTGCTCCTGGGCCTATTGACTCTGGCTAAATTTGTTAGAACTGCCTTCTCTAGATTGCTTCTGAACTAGAACTGTGTTGGTGCACCTACTTCTTATAACCACCTCTTTCTTCCCATTTTTAAAACTTGTGAAGTGCCATTTTGCTCGGTTTTCATTTAGGTATTATGCATACTAAAGTACTACCTTGACTAAACTTGTTCACAAACTGATGGGAAGTGTTGCTAGGGTGTGTAAGAAGATATTTCTGTATAACATTTGTTTTCCCTCCACTGTGAGAAATTGCTAGAGTGCCATTAGTGTTTGGTTTTCACGGTTCCGTTTGCTCAGTATTCACTCTTGCCCAAACTTGTCTACAATTTAACTAGGGAGTTGTGTATACTTTTTTTGACTGATTTTAACTTGCTTTACTAACTGTGCTTAATGTGTTGAACTAGAAGTGTTTAATATATACTTTTTAATACAAAGCTTTGGTCAGTGTTTCCTTGTACCCTAGTATTGTAGTCCTATTGTGTAAACCCTGAATACTGCTCATCTCCCTCTTGCGATAAGTCTGACTGCTTAGCCACTAAATCTTTGTGGTACAGACTGATACCAAAGGGGATTTATTGCTCATACCTGTAGTCTTAATCCTCTGTAGTGCTCCCTAAGGGAACTGCACAGGATTCTGCCTAACTAAGATGCATGAAAAGAATGGGAAAGGGGGAAAGCAGTGTGAAGAGGGGAAAACTAGCAAGGGAGGAAAAGGAGACAGGGGGAAGGTGAGACACAAGACAAAGGAGGAAATTACTTGGAGAACAGTTTGAAAGATACAGACCAAATCGGTGTAGGAAGATAAGGGCCACCGAAGGAGGAACATTTTGGGAGAGGTACTGAGGAAGAAAAGAGAGGTGGAGGAAGGAAGAAGTGCAGAAGGTGGACCCTGAAAATTAGGTAAATTCTGTAGAAGAAGGCCTGTGTCCGTTAAGTATGCTAGCTGGCGCCTGGTTGTACATCTTAACCAAATAACTAGCCCCTCAAAAGTAGGGGGGTAGTGGAAAGGCGAGGAGGAGTGCAGTACCCTAGGTAAACCAACTTGACTCTGGTTTAACACCAAGGGGAGTGTTGCCTCTCTTCAATTTCTGGCCCTGCCAATGCCTGAAAGGGCCTATCTTTGTCTTCAAGCCCAGGACCAACAAATGGTCTTTCTGACCAGGAGAGCAAACAAATCTTCATGCCTAGTAGTGCTAATGCGTTGTCAATCATAGGATGGTCTACCGATGCTCATATAGAGCACTAGAGGGGACTAACTGAACCATTCACACTCGTCAAGACAACTCTAGTTGAGTAATATTAAAATACAGAAAGTGGACACAGGAATAAAGTCCTCTAGAAGAAAGGGGGCCTCCTCACAGGAAGCGGCATAGCCGTGCACAAACGTGCCAACACGTGATCCAAGGGCACATCGTCCGGTGTTGCTAATTGTTACCTGGCAATTTGGGACATGATAAGGAGTTGACATGTCAGTTGCTCAGCTCTGTAACAAGCCGAAAGCCTTCACTGTGGGCACTGCGCCCTTCCCACATGCAGTGTAGCGACTGAAAGCAACACTTGCACACATAAAGAAGGGAGCATGCCGTAGCACAATTGGCTGTTACTCTGAGAGGATTTTTGTTAATTGGACCTTCAAAGGGAGTTTACAGCCATTTGCCCCTGTGAACAAGGTGACAAATGCCAAGGACAGGAAAATAGCGAAGCAACAGAAACACATTCAAAGATTATGGCAAACGCACCAGGCACTGGGTTATTCCTAGGTTATTAAATGGAAAGAAAGATTCCAGAAGTATATATTGGCAATATGTGGTCCTAATTATTCAAGTAAAAAGAAAGAGGCACTGTTTCATTGTCGAGGTTGGGCTGGACAACAATTTCTTAAAACTACCTGAATACATCAAGATGGGCAACCGACTCAGTTTGATATATGCATAGCTAAAATGGACACGCATTTCGAGGTGAAGGAGAATAACATTTTGGCTTGTTATCAATTTGCCATCAGACCACAGAAATATTGTGAGACCATTGAGGAGTTTGCTACAGCACTGAGAGGGTTGGCTAGAAAGTGTTGTTTTGAACATTATCAGAAAGAATACATTTGGGACAAGTTGATCAACAGTAGAGCAAGAGGTCCCCTTGTCAAATGGGAACTAACCTACTCACACTGAAGCATCCATTTCCCATTAGAGAAACGGCCCTCCAACCTGGAGAAGCAGAAAGGTCCCCTCGTCTAATGGGAACTAGCCTATTGAAGCATCTATTTCGCATTAGAGAAACGGCGCTCCAACCTGGAGAAGCAGAAAGGTCCTCTCGTCTAATGGGAACAAGCCTACTCGCAATGAAACATCTATTTCTCATTAGAGAAACGGCTCTCCAACCTGGGGAGGCAGAAAGGTACTCTCTTCTAATGGGAACTAGCCTACTCACACTGAAGCATCTATTTCCCATTAGAGAAACGGCCCTCCAACCTGGAGAGGCAAAAAAGTCCTCTTGTCTAATGGGAACTAGACTATTCACAAAGAAGCATCTATTTCCCATTAGAGAAACGGCCCTCCAACCTGAAGAGGCAGAAAGGTCCTCTCATCTAATGGGAACTAGCCTATTCACAAAGAAGCATCTATTTCCCATTAGAGAAATGGCCCTCCAACCTGGAGAGGCAGAAAGGTCCTCTCTTCTAATAGGAACTAGCCTATTCACAATGAAGCATCTATTTCCCATTAGAGAAACAGCCCTCCAACCTGGAGAGGCAGAAAGGTCATCTCGTCTAATGGGAACTAGCCTACTCACAGTGAAGCATCTATTTCCTATTGGAGAAACAGCCCTCCAACCTGGAGAAGCAGAACGGTCCTTTTGTGTCACGCACCCAGCTCAAATCCAGCAATGTTACCGGCTTACCTGCCGTTCACGACTGTATCTAGCCTGGCAGGGGCACGGCAAGCTTTCTGCAATCCATCATGCACATCATCGTGGTAAGGACCTTGGCCCCCTAAAGAGGACGCTTCCCTGGCAGCTTCTGCTGCAACACTGATGGTGGTTACCATGGAAACCAAGGGACTTGCAGGTAACTCTACCGTCCGATCATGTGGCACGTAAGAAGTCATGTGATTGGTATCCACAGCAACGGCTTAATTGAACGCCCGGCACGGGGCTCAGCACTTCTCAGCTGTGTTCCCGGGTGGCATTTAGCATTCTCCTTGCATCTTGTTTTACATGCTTCTGACTTCCTGGCTCCTGACCTCGGCAACACTTTAACGGATTGTTCCTTGGACTGTTTTCTTGCACTTGTTTACTTGGATTTCTCAAGTGATCTCGACCTCCGATTACTCACTGGATTGTTTTGAATTTTCCCTTTGTACCGCAAACCTCTCTGCCAGGGTTACTGTTGCAACTCTTTGACATCCACGTTGCCTCCCTGTTGCAGTTATCCTGGGCTACATTACCATTGGATGTACCACCTTGGTTGCTGGACCACTGCTAAACAACCTCATTGCACCACATCTTGTGGGGATTTGCTTCCTGAGTTTAGGGAGTCTGACGCCTTCCCTTACTTCAGTTTCTGTTCCCAGCCATCCCACCGGTAGGTGTGATTCCTCTAGTTTTTGTGCCTTGTACTAAGCTTTGCCTTTCCTATAACCTATTCTGTTTCCTTGGAAGCTACCGACCTTTGGTCCCAATAACCGGTCAGCGAGTTATCCAATATCTCCCTGACTGGTACTTGGGGACGGAGGTACTCTAGTCTATGCGGTAACTCACGTCTTGACAGACTGAGACGCCATTTAATATCACATACTATGGAGGCTGCCACTGGGGATGCAGTAGCTGCTCTGGTGCAGGCGATCACAGTCTTGCGGGGAGACATGTCCGCTGCCACCACTGCCATACACCAACATTTAGACTCCATACAGAGTGAGCGCCATGCACTTCCTCACGATCCTGAATTCGGGGATCCTCCTGTCCATCCCGCTCCCTCGTGCAGTGCCCCGCTCAGGAACCCTGTATGATTCCACTCCCTTTCCCCTGGCGGCCCCAGAGAAATTCCATGGTGCTCCCCAAAAGTTTTGTACCTTCTTGAATCCATGCAAGCTACATTTCTTGTGCCGGCCCCAGAAGTTTCCTAATTCCACCACTAAGGCGGCCTTAACTCTCTCGCATCTAAGCAGCATAGCTGCCGCATGGGCTAATCCAATATTGGAAAGCAACAGTCCTGTTCTCTATGACTTCGACCAATTAGTGGCCGAAATGACCTGGGTTTTCGACACATGCTATAAAGCTCAGACCCGGGACTTGGAGTTATTGGACCTGGTTCGGGGCAAGGCCAGTCTGATTGAGTACATCACCCGATTCAATCAGTTGTCCATAAAGACAGCCTGGCCTGGACATAAAAAGGCAGTATTGTTTTGCAGGGGCTTTAGTGATCCCATGAAGGACGCTTTGGCTGTTGTTCCCACAAATTTCCCGTTCAGTACCCAGAATTAGTGGATTTAGCCATCCATGTAGATGCCCGTAGGGCGGAGCGCAAGACCGAGACCGGTAGAGTTCCTTACCTGCCTTTTGCTGCTGGTCCTCCGTCCAGTGACTCCCCAGGGGAACCCATGCAGATAGGGGGGGGTGCATGGCCCTATATCTTCCACAGAAAGGGAACAACGCTGCCTTGCCAATGCCTGTTTTTACTGTGGGCAGAACGGTCATTACATGAAAGAATGCCCAAAATGTCCAAAATGGCTCACAGGTTTTCAGAAGGCTCATCCCTAGAAATGGGGACATGGATGAGCCAGAGCCTGACCCCCTGGGCTCATAACCACACCTCTGGCCCTATGGCCCTGATGGTGATCCAGGCCCTTCTAATGCCCTCGACTGACACAAAGCACATCGTACAACTAGTAATTGATTCCGGTGCCACAGGCAATTATATCGACATCACCTTGGCCACTTCACTGAACCTACCCCTACAGAACAAGAGCCGACCAGGGCCTGTACAGGCTGTGGACCGTTCCCTTTTGATCTCGGGACCAATCTAACAGCCGACCTTGCCCCTTATCCTTATTGTTCACGATACCCATAAAGAAGAGGTCTCACTCGATTTGATCACCACTCCCAAGTTCGGCATCATCCTGGGTATACCAAGGCTGAGGGCTCACAACACCTTGATCGATTGGGCTCAGGGCCACATCTTCTTTGAATCCCCATATTGCCAGGAGCACTGTTTAACATCCAGTGACATCCCTCTCTCTCCATGCCAGGCTCTGGTTGCCATTGACGCCACATGACCATCAGAATGTCTTACAAATGCCATCAACCCACATTGTGGGTGCTATCACGCCTAGAATCCCATCAGAGTACCACGATTTCGCCCAAGTATTTGACAAGGGTTGTGCCGAACATCTTCCACCTCACCATCAGTACGACTGTCCTCTTGGCCTTATCCCTGAGGCAGAAATTCCATGTGTAGTATCTACTTCTTGTCACCATCTGAGGACCAGGCCTGAAAGAATACATAACGCTTTCTCTCCGATTGAGTCACATAAGGCCTTCCCAGTCCCCCGCTACCAGTCCCATCTTCTTTGTCCCTAACCGGGAGGGCGATCTCCGTCCTTGTGTGGACGATAGACGACTCCATCAGATCACAGTAAAAAAACTCTACCCCATCCCATTGATCACAGCCTTGCTCGACCAACTAAGTCATGCCACAGTATTTGCAAAACTGAATCTCAGGGGTGCATACAACCTGGTTCGCATCAGAAGGGGCGATGAGTGGAAAACTGCATTCCGCACCCGACACAGTCTTTATGAACACACTGTTATGTCGTTTGGGTTATGTAACGCCCCCGCTATCTTTCAGTGGTTTATGAATGACTTATTCCATGATATCATGGACACCTATGTCATCATCTACCTTGACAATATCCTAATTTTGTCCCAGTCACTTCAAACTCATGTACAACATGTCCGGGAGGTCCTCACTCACCTCAAGGCCAATTCCCTATACACAAAACCTGAAAAGTGTCTCTTTCATGCTACAGAGGTTGAGTTTGTGGGGTTCCACATCACAGTCAGGGGTCTGTCTATGAACACCTCCAAAGTCCGGACCATTCTTGAATGGCCTGTTCCTGCAAACATTAAGTCTCTACAGTCTTTCTTAGGTTTCGCAAACTTTTATAGAAGGTTCATCTCAGGTTTCTTTGCCATTGTTTGTCCACTAACAAACTCACCAGCCCAAAGACCCCTTTTGTCTGGACCTCGGCTCACCAGGGAGCTTTTGATACCCTTAAAACAGCATTCACTACTGCTCCCATTTTACACACCTTAATAATGAGTTACCATTTGTGGTGGAGGCTGATGCCTCATCCTATACCTTAGGAGCAGTTCTTTCCCAGTCTTGTCCGACTACTGGACTTCTGCACCATGTTGCCTACCATTCCTGCAAATTCACCCCAACAGAGATGCGTTATACAGTCGCCCGAAAAAGAACTGCTGGCTGTAAAGTCAAGATCTGGCCGCCATGAAGTGCGTCAACAGCCGTCAGGTTCATTGGCATATTTTTTTTCTCCGCCTTTGATTTCACCATCCATCACCGTCCTGGTGCGGTCCATGGCAAGGCTGATGCTCTGTCACGACTGGCAGGGGGAGATGCACTTCCTGTCTTTCCAGAAACCCTCCTGGACAAGTCTCATTTTGTCTGTTTGTGTACCCCTCCTGTTTGCCTACTCACTGACGTTCGTCAGTGGGTCTCTCACCATCCCGACCAAGTACAGGACTGGAATCCTGTTTTTCAAGAAGGCCTTCCCTTTGTTCAGAATCGACTGTTCCTACCCACTCAAGACACACATAGACAAGCATTAGAATGGTCTCACGATGCAGCTATCAACGGACATCCTGGTCAAAGGTGCACCCTGGCCCTCCTCCAGTGCTGGTGTTGGTGGCCCACCATGCGCCGGGATGTCGTTGAGTATGTGAGTAACTGTTCTATTTGCGCGCAGTGCAAAAAACCGTAAGGGATTACCCTTAGGCTTGCCACAACCCATGCCACTCCCACAAAGACCCAGGCAAACAGTTACTATGGACTTCATCACAGACATGCCTAGGATTTAGGGTTTCAACACCATCTGGGTGGTGGTAAGTTTCACAAAAATGGCATGCTTTGTCCCTTGTACTCGCATCCCTTTAGCCCCTACCTTGGCCAAGTTGTTCTTTTGCACAGTTTTTTGTCTCTTTGGACTCCCCTCCTGTTTTGTCACAGACCGGAGCTCCCAGTTCACTTTGAGGCTTTGGAGGGCTCTTACTGCACTTTTGGGTATTGATGCTCGGTTCTCTTCTTTATACCATCCCGAGACCGATGGTCAAACAGAGCGTGTTAATCAAACAGTACTTACATTGTCTGTCCCTACAATACCAAAGTTCGTGGTATCGGGTCCTTCACATAGCTGAATTTGCTTACAATAACACACCACACTCCTTCACTTGTTTCTCCTCGTTCTATTCCTTGTACGGACAACACCCTCGTGTCTTACCGTTTCCTGACCTACCTTCATCACCTACACCAGCTGCCGATGCCTGTCTTGGGGATCTCGCAGTGGTACATGACCAGACCCTTGCCGATCTTCAAGAAGCATAGGCAGTTTGTGTCGCTCAGCGGACAGGAGACAAACTCAGGCCCCGTCTTATGCAGTCAATGACAGAGTGTGGTTGTCCACCAAACACCTCTGCATAACTGGCTGTCGAGAGCTGCTTCCCCGTTTTATAGGGCCTTATAAAATCACCAAGGTCATCAATGCAGCTTTCTACTGCCTTGCTGTGCCCACATCCTGGCGCATACATCCTGTTTTCCACACCTCTCTCCTGAAGTCATGCCCTCCCTCCACCCGTGTCATGTTGCCTCCCACACCCCTCTTGCAGGGATCCCCTGATGAATATGAGGTACACAGGATTCTTGATTCTCGTGTCAGGAGAAGACCACTCCAGTATCTGGTTGGTTTTGGCCCCAAGGAGCGGTCCTGGGAACCCACTATCAACGTCCACGCCCCGGTCTTGGTGGCCTGTTTTCATAGGGAACATCCTTCTTGCCCACAGGATCGTGGGCCTTGGGGGAGAGGGGAGGTTCTGTCACGCATCCAGCTCAAATCCAGCAATGTTGCCGGCTTACCTGCCGTTCACGATGGTATCCAGCCTGGCAGGGACGCGACAAGCTTTCTGCAATCTATCATGTACATCATCGGGGTAGTAACTTTGGGCCCCTAAAGAGGACGCTTCGCTGGCGGCTTCGGCCGTGAGCCTGATGGCAGTTACCATGGAAACTAAGGGACTCACAGGTAACGCTACCGTCTGATCACGTGACGCGTAAGAAGTCACGTGATCGGAATCCACAGCAACGGCTTAAATGAACACCCAGTGCGGGACTCAGCACTTCTCAGCTGTGTTCCCGGTCTGCGTTTTGCATTCTCCTTGCATCTTGTTCTACGTGCTTCTGACTTCCTGGCTCTTGACCTCGGCAATGCTTTAACGGATTCTTCCTTGCACTGTTTTCTTGCACTACGTGGATTCCTCGTCTACTTGGATTTCTCATGTGAACTTGACCTCAGATTACTCGCTGGATTGTTTCGGATTTTCCCTTTGTACCGCAAACCTCTGCCAGTGTTACTGCTGCAACTCTTTGACATCCACATTGCCGCCCTGTTGCAGTTATCCTGGGCTACATTACCATTGGATGTACCACCTTGGTTGCTGGATGTCATGCATTCCTTGCAACAGCCTGGACCCCGGAAGTCCTCCCAATCACCTGGTGTGGTGGTTTATCGCAGACGGCGCGGATCGCGGATCACATCTGCTCCTGTGCCCGCCCGGCCTCCGTGAGCACGCTGCATGCCGTGGCGTCCTTGGCGCCTGCTTCCCCGATCACGCTGGGGTTTACCCTGGCGTCTGCAGGCACGCAGAAGCTCTCTCATTCATCATAGGAGTTCATTGGGCATGGCGCCTCACAGGAGAAGGTCATGTGAGCCGATTAGCGGTCACGTGACCGGTCACATGACTAGGAGGGAAGTCACGTGACTTGGAGGAACCCTATAAGAGAGTTCCAGCCCTCTCAGTCAGTGCTTCTCAGCTGTTCCTTCAGCGAGTAGCGTTTCCGTGCTCCTCGTAAATCTGTTTTTTGGATTTAATGGATTCTTGACCTTGTTTTGCTTCTGGACCCTCTTATTGGATTTGTCCCTTGGAACTCTGTATACTGGAACTGAACAAGACCCTTGGATTGCTTCTTGGACTGCCTTTGATTTTGCCCTTTGGATTTGGTTATTACGGACTGCCTCATTTGATCTGTTCAAGACCTCTGGATTGCTACTGGACTGCCTTGTTTCCTAACTCACCCAGTATTACCTCCCAGGTGGTACTTCCCATCCGTGAGGACCCTCCTACCTTGCTCTCCACTTCAAGAGGAACACTTAGGTTTCAAGCTGTCACTGGATATCCCTAGGGTAGGTGTTCTTTCTGTCTACCATTTTGGTGCCTATAGTAGTTTCCTTGTACCTACTTGCTAACCCTTCTCTCTCCCTTACAGTCATCCGGGACCCAGTGTTTCCTGTTCCTACCAACCACCTGTGGCCTCAATAATCGGTCAGCGAGTTACTTGCTGTTCTCTTACTGGTGCTTGGGGACAGAGGTACTATAATCATTGTGGACCTCAGATCGTGACAGACTGAGAAGCCTCCCTCCACGGGATTATGGATACCTCCGACGGGGACCCGGTGGCTGCCCTCGTCCAAGCAATCACTGTTTTAAGGACTGATATGACGGCCGCCACCGCAGCCATCCATCAGCATCTAGACTTGATTCAAAGTGAAAGACATGCACTACCCCCGGATGAGGAATTTCGGGATGTACCCCCACAACACCCTCCACAATCAGAAAATCCTGTTGGACCTGTAGCCTCAGCCCCAGTCTATGTACCTACCCCCTTTTCACTAGCTGCTCCCGAGAAATTTCAGGGTGATCCTAGGAAATTCCGTACTTTCTTGAACCAATGTAAGCTACATTTTCTGTGCCACCCACAAGCATTTCCCGACTCCACTACTAAGGCCGCTTTCACTTTATCCCATTTAACTGGCATTTCCGCTACTTGGGCTAATCCACTGTTGGAAAACGATAGCCCCGTCTTGTATGATTTTGACAGGCTAGTGGCAGAAATGACCAGGGTTTTTGATACACGTCACAAAGGACAGACACGTGATCTAGAATTCCTTGACCTGACACAAGGGAAAACCACATTGATTGAGTATACTACACGGTTTAATCAATTATCCGTCGAGACGGCCTGGCCAGAAGATAAGAAAGCAGTTGTCTTCTATAAGGGACTCAGTGACCACATGAAAGATGCCCTTGATGTTGTCCCTTCCTTGCCCACTCAATATCCTGATCTAGTGGATTTAGCATTACAAGCAGATGCCAGGCATACTGAAAGAAAAACAGAGTCTAAAAAAGCCTTTCCTTTGTTTTCAAGCCCTTCTTCTGTTGAACCATCTATCAAACCTATGCAGATTGGGGGTGTCCATAGTCACATATCACCTGCCGAGAGGGAAAGATGTAGACAGGCTAATGCCTGCTTCTACTGTGGTTTGAATGGTCATTTTGTCAAGGAGTGTCCCAGGAGACCCAAACAAAAGACATTGGGTTTTCCGAAGGCTCGTCCCTAGATCAGGGGGCACGGATGAGCCTGCCTGTACAACACCACATGCCCCCATCTTTGTCAGATCCCACCCAGCCTTTGTTTCTATCGGCTCTTTTGTTTTCTGCTGATGATATCAAGCACCAGGTACACCTGGTCATAGACTCCGGAGCCACAGGCAATTATGCTGATATAGCATTAGCTGCTTCATTGAACTTGCCTCTGCAAAACAAGAAACACCCCGAACCAGTACAAGCTGAGGATGGTTCTCCATTACTTTCAGGTCCTATCAAACAGCAAACGGACCATTAACCACACCAGCACAGTCACTCGGGGCACTAGCCTATTTGTCCATACACGAATCACAACAGATGGAGATAGATGTTCCAGGACATGTAGTCGGTCTTGTTGCAACCCAAATACCGTTGGAGTATCATGACTACCTAGAAGGCTTTGACAAGAAGGCTTCGGAACACTTGCCCCCTCATAGATCCTATGATTGCCCCATAGATTTGGTTCCAGGTTCTGTCGTACCCTGTGGGCATATATACTCTCTCTCTCTCTCCATCAGAGGATACGATTCTGAAGGAGTATATATACCATTACCTTCAGCTAGGTCACATTAGACATCTCAATTCCCCGCTGCCAGCCCTATCTTTTGTGTACCGAAAAAAGAGGCGATCTTCGCCCATGCATTGATTATCGACGTCTCAACCATATCACAATCAAGGACTGTTACCCGATTCCTCTTATCACACCTCTATTGGACTGGTTAACACACGCTACAATCTTTACTAAGCTCGATCTACAAGGGGCGTACAATCTAATACGTGTCCGAAAGGGTGATTAGTGGAAGATGGCTTTTTTGTACCAAGTACGGTCTCTTTGAGTATACCGTTATGCCCTTTGGGCTTTGCAATGCACCAGCTACCTTTCAAAGGTTAATGAATGAGATTTTACACAATATCATGGACATCTATGTAGTGGTTTACCTGGACGACATATTGATTTATTCACACACACAACAAGAACATGTCTCACATGTTCGGGAGGTCCTAAGCCTGTTACGTATTCATCATCTCTATGCCAAGCCCAAAAGGTGTCTGTTCCATGTCCATGAAGTGGATTTTTTGGGTTTCCACATCACCCCGGAGGCCTAGCCATGAACACAGCCAAGGTTCGAGCAGTTATCAACTGGCCCGTCCCGCAAACGGCAAAAGAGGTACAATCCTTTCTTGGTTTCGCCAATTTTTATAGGTGTTTCATTGTGGGTTTTTCTGCCATTTCTGCACTACTAACTCAACTCACAAGTCCTCGTAATCCATTTTTATGGACCTCTTTGCACCAGAACGCATTCACAACCCTCAAGACGGAGTTCACCACTGCCCCCATTCTACAGCACCCAAATACGGAACTCCCTTATGTCCTTGAAGCAGACGCTTCATCGTATGCCTTAGGTGCTGTTTTGTCCCAACCTTGTCCAACCACGGGTTTGTTACATCCGGTCGCCTTCCACTCACGGAAATTCACTCCAGCCGAAAGTCACTACACAGTCACAGAGAAAGAGCTCTTGTCTGTTAAAGATGCCTTTCAAGTATGGCGACATCATCTGCTTGGGGCTAAACATCAAGTCACTGTTTATACTGACCACTGTAATCTTCAAGACGTGGCCTCATTTAAGTGCACCAATAGTCGACAGGTCCGTTGGCATTTGTTTTTCTCAGCTTATGACTTTGTTATTAAACATCGTCCAGGCACTGCACATGGTAAAGCAGACGCTCTTTCCCGTATGCCTTGGGGCAATTCCATTCCGATCTTTCCTGAGACACTCTTGAAAAAGAAACACATTGGGCCTCATCACGACTTGGGCGGTAACGGTAACGCTATTAGCGCGGGGGCTATTAGCGCGACCGCCATAGCCCCCGGCGCTAATAGCGCGGGATCACGACTTTGGCGGACTTGGGAGTCCCCATTCCCCATTGAGCCCATTCGGGAATGCCCCATTCCCCATTGGGCTCAATGGGGAAAATTCGCGCTCTTACCGCCGGCGGATTTCCCGTTGGCGGCAATAGCGCAAATCTTTGGCGGATTTCACCCCAGCTAAGGGCTGGGGGGAAATCCACCGAAGTCCTGATTTGGCGAACCCTTAAATCCGGCGGTAATAGCGCTACCGCCAGATTTAAGGGTTACCGCCGAAGTCGTGATGAGGCCCATTGTCTGTCTATGTACACCTCCATTGGATCTATTATGCCTTTATTCATCAATGGGTTACCACACATCCAGAACAACTACAAGACTGGGAGATTGAGTTACACGAAGGCTTACCATTGATACAAGCGAAACTCTACTTACCTACACCAGACACACATACATTAGCGTTGGAGTGGTCTCATGATGCAGTCATAAACGCCCATCCCAGCCAAAAACGTACTGTAGCCCTGCTTCAACGATGGTGTTGGTGGCCTTCCTTGCACAAAGATACAATAGCTTATGTGGCTTCTTGTTCAGTGTGTGCCCAATGTAAAAACAGAAAGGGTCGTCCCTTAAGTTTGTTACAACCTTTACCTCTCCCATTAAGGCCCTGGCACACTATCACCATGGATTTTGTCACAGACATGCCCCGAGTAAAAGGTTTCGATACCGTATGGGTGGTGGTCGATTCCTTCACGAAAATGTCTCGTTTTGTTCCCTGCACCGGCATCCCCACTGCTCCTGCTCTAGCTGATTTTGTTTTTTTGCCACATCTTTTGTCACTTTGTACTACCTTCCATTGTAATATCTGACCGAGGTTCTCAGTTCACCTCACAGTTTTGGCAATCTCTTACCAAACTGCTAGGGGTTGACACGCGTTTCTCGTCCTCATATCATCCCGAGACGGACGGGCAGACAGAACGCGTCAACCAGACCATGGAACAATACCTCCGGTGTCTTTCCTTGCAACATCATCAGTCCTGGTACCAAGTGCTCCATTTAGCCGAGTTTGCCTACAATAATGCACCGCACTCATCCACAGGTTATTCACCTTTTTATTCTCTATATGGCCAACACCCTCGCATCCTTCCCTTCCCAGAGTTGACTCCCACACTACCACCCTCTGTTTCCTCTTGCATAGGGAATTTAAGGGACATACACACACACACCTTAATACACCTCCGAGAAACACAGGGTTTAATGTGTAGGACGGCCGATAAGAAATGTACAGCAGCCCCCACATATGCTGTAGGGGATAAAGTATGTCTCTCCACGAGGCATCTCCCGATACCAGGCTGTCGCAAACTCTTGCCCCATTTTGTTGGTCCATATAGGGTGACTAGAGTCATCAACCCTGTGGCCTATAGGCTTTCACTACCCGTCTCCTGGCGTATTCACCTAGTTTTTCACACTTCACTCCTCAAACCATTTCCAGACACGATGCGTATTGTTTTGCCCCCTTCTCCTCTGTTGAAAGGCACCTCCAAAGAATACGAGGTTAGCAGTATTCTTGGTTCTCGTGTCATTCGGGGACGCCTCTACTACCTAGTTGATTGGCTGGGTTATGGTCCAGAATGCACCACAGTTAGTCTCTCGTCTTCATAAGGACTACCCTCTCAGCCCACAAGGACGTGTGCCCTGGGGGGGGCTCTGTCATGCATTCCTCGCAACAGCCTGCACCCCGGAACTCCTCCCAATCACCTGGTGTGGCGTGGATCGCGATCACATCCTCTCCTGTGCCCGCCCGGCCTCCGAGAGCATGCCGCATGCTGTGGCGTCCTTGGCACCTGCTTCCCCGATCACGCTGGGGTTTACCCTGGCGTCTGCAGGCATGCAGAAGCTCTCTCATTCATCATAGGAGCTCATTGGGCACAGCGCCTCGCAGGAGAAGGTCATGTGAGCCGATTAGTGGTCACGTGACCGGTCACATGACTAGGAGGGAAGTCATGTGACTCGGAGGAACCCTATAAAAGAGTTCCAGCCCTCTCAGTCAGTGCTTCTCAGCTGTTCCTTCGGCGAGTAGCGTTTCCGTGCTCCTAGTACTTCTGTTTTTTGGATTTCATGGATTCTTGACCTTGTTTTGCTTCTGGACCCTCTTATTGGATTTGTCCCTTGGAACTCTGTATACTGGAACTGAACAAGACCCTTGGATTGCTTCTTGGAATGCCTTTGGTTTTGCCCTTTGGATTTGGTTATTACCGACTGCCTCATTTGATCTGCTCAAGACCTCTGGATTGCTACTGGATTGCCCTGTTTCCTAACTCACCCAGTATTACCTCCCAGGTGGTACTTCCCATCTGTGAGGATCCTCCTACCTTGCTCTCCACTTCATGAGGAACACTTAGGTTTCAAGCTGTCACTGGATATCCCTAGGGTAGGTGTTCTTTCTGTCTACCATTTTGGTGCCTATAGTAGTTTCCTTGTACCTACTTGCTAACCCTTCTCGCTCCCTTACAGTCATCCGGGACCCAGTGTTTCCGGTTCCTGCCAACCACCTGTGGCCTCAATAATCAGTCAGCGAGTTAATTGCTCTTCTCTGACTGGTACTTGGGGACGAAGGTACTATAATCATCGTGGACCTCAGTTCGTGACAATGGACCACTGCTAAACAACCTCATTGCACCGCACCTAGCGGGGATTTGTTTCGTGTGTTTAGGGAATCTGACGCCTTCCCTTACTTCAGAGCCTGTTCCCAGCCATCTCACCGGTGGGTGTGATTCCTCTAGGTTTTGTGCCTTGTACTAAGCTCTGCCTTTCCTATAACCTGTTCGGTTTCCCTTGCAGCTACCTGGGGACCCGGTGCAGTTGTTCCAGCCACCTGTGGCCCCAATAACGGGTCAGTGAGTTATCCTATATCTCCCTGACTGGTACTTTGGGACGGAGGTACTCTAGTTTACCCGGTAACTCACGTCTTGACATCTCATCTAATGGGAAGTAGCCTATTCACAATGAAGCATCTATCACCTATTAGAGAAACGGCCCTCCAACCTGGAGAAGCAGAAAGGTTCTCCCGTCTAATGGGAACTATCCTATTCACAATGAAGCATCTATTTCCCATTAGAGAAACGGCCCTCCAACCTGGAGAAGCAGAAAGGTCCTCCCGTCTAATGGGAACAGGCCTATTCGCAAGGAAGCATATATTTCCCATTAGAGAAACAGCCTTCCAACCTGGAGAAGCAGAACGGTCCCCTTGTCTAATGGGAACTAGCCTAATTACAATGAAGCATCTATTTCCCATTAGAGAAACGGCCCTCCAACCTGGAATAGCAGAAAGGTCCTCTCGTCTAATGGGAACTAACCTATTCACAATAAAGCATATATTTGAGAAACAGCCCTCCAACCTGGAGAAGCAGAAAGGTCCTCTTGTCTAATGGAAACTAGCCTACTTAGAACAAAGCATCTATTTTCCATTAGAGAAACAGCCCTCCAACCTGGAGAAGCAGAAAGGTGCTCCCGTCTAATGGGAACTAGCCTACTCACAATGAAGCATCTGTTATGCTCACCTGGTCTCTGCAGAGGCGACGGGGCACTGTTGCAGCCCTCCAGGGGGAGAAGTCGCTCGGTTCCGACTTCTCCCTCTGTGCTTATGTGGTGACTGGTGGTAATAGGGGATGCTGCTCGGAACTGCTCCTGCGTGGCGAATAGGGGGCGTGAGTATGCCTGCTTGTGCGCCTGATCCCCTTCTCCCAAACCGTGGTACCCGTGGGATGCGCTGTCCCTGGAAGGCTCACCTGTTGATTAGTTTTGGTAAGCACTCAGTCCTGCTGCTTCTGGCAGGGGCGCTTGTATGATCTGGACCGAGTTCCTTCACTGGTCCCTTGCACGTGGTAGTCCAGTCCTGCTGTGACTAAGCCACTATACTTCAGGTAAGTGTTCCTGTTGCCTTTGTCTATCCTCGTCTGTTTTTGTTGTATTGTAAAGTTTGTTGTCTTGTATTGCTGTCCGTTCCGCTTTTGATGTTTGCTCTTTTGCTTTCTTCCCTTGCAGGTGATGTTGCCGGCCCGGCAGAAGCTGCGGAGCTGGAGGCGGCAGCCGGAGGGAACGAGGAATGAACTGCAGCGGTACAGTAGCTGGTAAATTGTTAACTATGGGACGCGCGGGGTTCAAATGCGTTGCAGCCCTAGGACGGATGTTCTAACCTTGTCTGTCTTCTTCACAGGGTCCGAGTTTGTGAATGCAGAACGCATTGCTGCGGCATCGGGATCAAGATCACTGGATGTCAGGAGATGAGTCTGCAGATGAAGCGATGAAGCACCTGTTTCCTGGAGGTGAGTATGCAAGAGAACGCCTGGTTTCAGTGGTAAGTAAACTTGTCGAAGTGGCGATGAGCGTCAAGTTGCACACGAGTACACAGTAATGCGAACCACCGGCATTAAGGATGGAGCAGCTTGTATAGCTGAACTTCTGAAGCCACGCCCACCAGGTTCAGCCTGCCTGCCACACCCGATGAGTCAGCACATGAAGACCAGGCCTAGGGAGCCACATCCGATGAATCAGCACATCAGGATGTTCTCTGGAATAAAGGCCTTCAGCTCCTAGAAAGTTCTTGTAAAATGAAAGCACTCCTGCACTGAAATAAAGTAAAAGCACTCCTGCACTGAAATAAAGTGTTCCTGCTCACATCTCTATATGAGCTTGGCGCCAGGACTGAATCCAGCCAGGCCCCTGTGTTTATGGGTCCCAAAGAGACATAAGTGAGTCAAGTGACCCATTGCCCCCATCACTAGATGGTGTAGGTTTTGTGTTCTGGGGCCTGGGGCCATGACAGCATCTATTTCCCATTAGATAAACAACCATCCAATCTGGAGAAGCAGAAAAGTCCTCTTGTCTAATGGGAACTAGTATCAATCTCTTCAATGGCTTCTTCAGAATTGAGTTCTAAAGCGTCCTCCTCATCTGAAGTGCTGCTACTGCCGGTGGGTGCCTTTTTCTGCCCTTGCCTGCGGTAATCCTTTTTTTTTTTGTAGAGATAGCGCCTGCTTCGGAGAGAAGCCACAATGCCCGAGATCCCAATAGAAAGGCAAGTGGCTTTTGTACTGAGACAGCCCGGAACGGGGATAAAAGCTAGGACTGGCACAAAAAAAAACCTGGGGCAGGCAGCTGACTGGCGACTTAGATTGTGTGCTTGTAGGTGTGATAGTATCCAACAGGTAAGCAAACTAAAGGTGCACTCCTCACTGAATGCAGGCTGCTTCAAGCGACCGGAGCGTGTGGGTGGAGGAAGTACAGGAGTGAGAATCACAGAAGAGCTGGTGAGAGTCCAGGAGCTGGGGGAGAAGCCCCAGGAAGGCAATGGATCTGGGAAGAGTAGACAGAAATCTGAGGAAAGGAGAGTCCAGGAATGGGAGGAGCGCCTGGGCACAGGCAGAGACTCCGGGGCGAGACCGGCAGAAAGAGAGGGAGAGAGATCTCGAGCGACGGTCTAAAGGAAACGAAGGACGCTGTTGCCGGAGCAAGCAAAGTGAATGGGAGGGCAGAGAACCTGGGAAGGCAAAGCGAAGAGAAGAAAAGCCGAACGAAACGGAGGCAAGGAAAAGCACTTGCGTAGCGCACACCAAGACAGTCTAGCAATGGTTGCAACGCGACGAGTTGCCGGAATGGACTGGCTAAATCCTCCGATAGCCGTCGTAGTCACCAACCACTAGACCGCGTACAGTGACGGTGGAATAATGTGATGGCCGGTAAATGGCCGTGGAGCTTCTACCTTGACCACAAGCACCAGCTGGGGCGCGTGATAGTATGCCCCCTTCCCTCCCGGGAGCTCCCTGCCTTACCAGGATGTAAGCAATGGAAACACCTGAGCAATCTTGGGGCATGGGCAAAAGACCAGGGCTCCCAGGAGTCTTCCGAGTCGGGGTAACCCTTCCAGTTCACCAAGTATTCTAGTCGACCTCTTCTGTATCGGGAGTCTCGTATCTGAGATACTTCGTATTCTGGTGTGGAAGCACTCTTGTTCAAGCGTTGTGCTGGTACGAGGACCACAGGTCTGAGTAGTGAGACATGGAACACCAGGTGTATGCGACCCAAGGATTTAGGGAGCTTAAGTCGGTAGGCCACAGGATTGATCTTAGACAAGATGGTGTAGGGTCCCAAGAAACGAGGGGACAACTTGGAGGGACGTACCCACCGGGGGAAGATATTTAGTTGAAAGCCAGACTTGGGACCCGGCTACCCAATCTGGACCCTTCTAGCGATGGCGGTCTGCTTGCATCTTGTTAGTCTTTTACTCTCCTGCAGAAGACTCTGGGTGAGCTTGTGGGCTGCAGACATAGGTACAATAGAATGGACTAATTTCAGTAGCGGTGTGCTTAGTATTGTTATACGAGAATTCCGCCGCGGGGAGAAGAGACACCCAATTGTCTTGTTGGTGATTGGTGAAACAACAAAGGTATTGTTCTAATGTACCGTTTAATCATTCCGTCTGGTCATTGGTATGGGGATGAAAGCCTGAAGAGAGGGCCCTTTCTATACCCACTAGGTTACATAGAGCCTTCCAAAATGTAGATGTATATTGACTGCCTCTGTCGGATATGATCTTTTCCGGGAGCCCATGTAAGCGGAAGATGTCTCTGGTGAGGACTGTAGCCATCTCAGAAGCAAATGGATTCACAGGTAGAGGAGAAAAATGAGCCAGCTTGGTAAATGAGTCCACCGTGACCATAATGCAAGTACATCCCGCTGACTTGGGCTTCTGATACCGGTACTTGCTACGGGCGCACGTCAAGCAGGAACGGGTATACACTTCGACGTCCTTCCGCATCTTGGGCCAATAGAAAGTTTGCTTGAGTAGGTCCAGAGTGTTATTGCAGCCACGATAACCGGCGATCCTGCTATCGTGACCCCATGAGAGTACTTGGTGGGGAAGTTCCCCTTCAGGAACGTACAGCCGGTGATTAAAGAAAAGCAGTCTGTTCTTCCTTCCGACTCGCTCCTCAATCCTGGGGAGAAATGTGGGAGGACGTTTTACTGTTGCTTCCTAATCCCCCTGGAGGAAGAAGGATACTTGTGAGATAATCTGATTTCTTGGGAATATGTGTTTGTGTTGTAGCTCCATGGGTTGCCCAGGCACTCCACAGCGTGATAGAGCATCCGCCAGGGTGTTGAGACTACCGGGAAGGTAAGTAATGGTGAAGTCATATTGGGTGATAAAATTATGCCATCTAGCCCGGCGAGAGTTTATGCATTCCATCTGTTCCAACACTCTTAGATTTTTATAGTCTGTGCGAATAACGAATGGATGTATGCTGCCCTGCAGCAGGTGTCTCCATTCCTCACAGGCAAGCTTCATGGCTAGTAACATTTTCTCGATGACTGAATAGTTCTTTTGACTGGATGGGAGGGTTTTTGAAAGGTAAGCTACTGGGTGTTCCTGTCCTTCATATACATGTAGTAGAGCCGCTCCTATGGCTGCAGACGAGGCAACAGATTCAACAATAAATGGTTTGGTTTGGTCCGGTTGCCGTAACAGGTCTGTGCAGAACAGTTCCTTAAGACAACAAAACCCCTTCTCTGCTTCTTCTGACCACCTAAATGGGCCTGTACTCTTCTTGAGCAGTAGTGTGATGGGCAATTCCACCTCTGAGAAGTCTGTAATGAACTTCCAATAGAGGTTTGTAAGACCAAGAAACCTCTGGATTTCTTTAACTGAGAACGGAGAGGGCCAGTCCAGTATCAGGGATACTTTTTCAGGGTCCATCATGACCCCTCCCTTTGAGAGTATGAATCCCAGATACGAAACAGAGTCTACCGGGAAATTACATTTATCGGGTTTGACGAGAAGCTGGGAGGATTTGAGCCAAAGGAGGACTTCTCGCAGATGTTGTTGATGGTCTGTTATAGTTGAAGAGTACACCAGTATATCGTCTATGTAGACTATGGTGAAGTGAAACAATAAGTCAGAGAACAACCGGTCCATGAACCGCTGGAAGATGGCGGGGGCGTTCACTAACCCGAACGGCATTACCTTACACTCGAAATGGCCGAACGGGGTCCTGAATGCTGCCTTCCACTCATCCCCCTTGCGTATTGGCAGAAGATGGTAAGCACTCCTTAGGTCCAATTTGGTGAAAATCACTGCTCCCTGTACTGCTTCCAGGACATCCTTGATCAGGGGCAGGGGATAGCATTCTCTGATGGTGACCTTGTTGAGTCAGCAAAAGTCAATGCAGGGTCCGAGTTCTGAGGTGCCTCGCTTTGTAATAAAAACAGCAAGGCCCCTGCCGGAGAACGTGAAGTCTGAATCAATCCGTTCTGTATGTTTGCGTCAAGGTATGACCAAAGGGCTTGCTTCTCCACAAGGGATAGCGAGAACATTCTCCCAAAGGAAACCAGCGCTCCAGGTATAAGGTCTATCACGCAGTCTTCGGGTCTGTGCGGTGGAAGTTCTTGGGGTATATTCTCAATGAACACCTCACTGAAATCGCTCAGTCTGAAGGCAAACGGTGTACCCCTCCAAGCCAAACTCCAGATGGACACTTCCGCTTGCAGAATTCCGACAGGAAGTCTAGTGTGTTCTTGGACCAATCGATGACGGATTATGCCTGTGTAGCCATGATATACCCAGTATAACTGGAAAATGGGCGGCTCTTATAATAGCAAAGCGGATCACCTCCGAATGCTGGAGAATTAATACTGGGACATCATTAGTGGCATGTGTTATAGAACCAGAATTTAATGGCTGACCGTCCACACCTTCTGACCTTCTGGTTGTTGAATCCGGGGTAGTCCCACCTTCTTCGCGCAAATGGTGTCCACAAAATTTCTGGCAGCGCCACAGTCTATGAGGGCCAGAGTATCTACCCTCTGTTGGTTTACGGTTAACTGTATGGCCACCACCATGGGACGGGAGTCATCCGAGAAGGTATGCGAGGAGACAGCCAGGGTGACATAGGAACTAGGACTTGAACCTTGGTACTCTGTTCCTCCTAGTACTGAACCACAAAACAAAAAAGTGTCCTGACAGGTTCACTAAATATATATATAAATTTAATTTATAATAAACTTCTCAATACCAGAAATATGGCACAAGCTATCTTAAGTATTTACTAGGTATGTGTTTTACAGTTTTCTGTGTCCACCTAAGTTTTCATAGGGATACATTTTACAAAAATCACCATTTCGTACTTCTGTTTAAGCATTATACAGAAGTTACTTTTTATTATTTCAATTATTACTCATAAGCAAGGTCTGTCAATTACCAAGCACTATTAGCTCAACATAAATTCCAAATCAAGCACAATATGTACAAAAAAGAACCAATAAATATCCATGTTCATGTACACAGTATTTCATACAATGCAAAAGACAGTTATATACACACATTAGAAAAAAACATTTGAAAAAACTTTTTCTCAGAATAGTCAACACTATATAAATTTTGAAGTTGATAGGCCCCCACTCAGAGGTTGAAACCATATGTCTCTGGATTATAAATTTTCAGTTCCATTGGGGGCATTTTCAATTGGTTAGCTAAACTCAAGGTCTACTAGCTAAACTCGGGGTACTGAGGCCGCCTGTTTCTCGAGCGCCTAGGGGGAACTTCGGGACAGTCCCAGAGGAGATGCGTGTCTGATCCGCAGTTCATACACAATCCCTTTTCGCGGCATCATTTCCATTCTTCAGGGGTCAACTGGGCTCGAGCCGAGCCGAGCCAACTTGCATGGGTTCCTCCTTGGGGTATCGAGACGTAGAGGGAAGAGGTGAAGCAGTTAGATCTGTGGCCACAGGGGTACCTCAGAATTTTCTTCTCTCAGTCTTGCGTTCCGAGAGGTGGTATTAAATCTGTAACACTGCAGAAAGCAACTCTGAAAACGAATTAGGGCGTGGGGTTCTGGCTAGTTCATCTTTAATTTCTTCCTTTAATCCCCTTCAGGCCATCCAGCATCGGTGGCGAGTTTCTTGAATGTAGTTACATTGATGAGAAGATCCATGGTTCCCTGGTGGATATCCAATAACTCTTCATAGGCAACAAAGATGGTTTCAGGACGTTCGAACACCTGTTTAAGCAGCGGCAAAAAAAAACTAAATCGTGAAGGACCATGTTGGACCCTGTGACTAACGGAGTAGCCCTGGCTAAAGCGTTACCAACCATATTTGAGATCATGAAGCCCACTCTCTCGTGGTTTGAGGTGTAAGTGGTTGCCCTGAACATAAAGTGCACCAGGTATGCCTCTACGAACTCTTTCAATCTTTTTGGTGTTCCATCATATTTCCCGGAAACTAATGCCATCGGGGCAGTTCCGCTGGTCGCTGATCCCTGGAGGCCCCCAGTTGTCGCAAAACGGCGTTCTCGGTTTTCAAATGGCTTCTTCAGAATTGAGTTCTAAAGCGTCCTCCTCACCTGAAGTGCTGGTACTGCTGGTGGGTGCTTTCTTCCGTCCTTGCCTGTGTTAATCATTTTTTTTGTAGAGATAGGACCTGCATTGGAGAGAAGCCACAATGCCTGAGATCCCAATAGAAAGGCAAGTGGCTTCTGTCCCGAGACGGCCCAGAATGGGGGAAAAAGCCAGAACTGGCACAAAAAACCCTGTGGTGGGCAGCTGACTGGCGACTTAGATTGTGTGCTTGTAGGCGTGATAGTATCCAGCAGATAAGCAAACTGAAAGTGCACTCCACACTGGATGCAGGCTGCTTCAAGCAACTGGACCGTGTGGGTGGAGGAAGTACAGGAGTGAGAATCACTGAAGAGATGGTGAGAGTCCAGGAGCTGGGGGAGAGGCCCCGGGAAGGCAATGGATCTGGGAAGAGTAGACAGAAATCCGAGGAAAGGAGAGTCCAGGAATAGGAGGAGCGCCGGGGCGCAGGCAAGAGAGAGAGAGAGAGAGATAAGATATACATCTCGAGCGGCGGTCGAAAGGAAAAGAAGGATGCTGTTGCCGGAGCAAGCGAAGTGAATGGAAGGGCGGGGAACCCGTGAAGGCAAAGCGGGGAGAAGAGAGAGGTCTCACTCGGAAAGCCAAACGAAACTGAGGCAAGGAAAAACACTAGCCTAGTGCACACCAAGACAGGCTAGCAATGGTTGCAACGTGACGCGCTGCTGGAAGGGGCTGGCTAAATCCTCTGGCAGCCGTCGTAGTCACCAACCACTAGACTGCGTAGCATGACAGCGGAATAATGTGACGGCCGGTTAATGGCCGTGGAGTATCCACCTTGACCACAAGTGCCAGCTGGGGGGCGTGACAAATAGCCTACTCACAATGAAGCATCTATTTCCCATTAGAGAAACGGCCCTCCAACCTGGAGAGGCAGCAGAAAGGTTCTCTTGTCTAATGGGAACTAGCCTATTCACAATGAAACATCTATCTCCAATTAGAGAAACGGCCCTCCAACCTCGAGAGGCAGAAAGGTCCTCTCGTCTAATGATAACTAGCTGACTCACACTGAAGCATCTATTTCCCATTAGAAAAGCAGCCCTCCAACCTAGAGAAGCAGAAAGGTACTCTCGTCTAATGGAAACTACCCTACTCCCACTGAAGCATCTATTTCCCATTAGAGAAATGGCCCTCCAACCTGGAGAGTCAGAAAGGTTCTCGCGTCTAATGGGAACTAGCCTACTCCAAATAAAGTATCTATTACCCATTAGAGAAATGGCCCTCCAACGTGGTTAGGCAGAAAGATCCTCTCGTCTAATGGGAACCAGCCTATTCACAATGAAGCATCTATTTCCCATTAGAGAAACGGCCCTCCAACCTGGAGAAGCAGCAAGGTCCTCTCGTCTAGTGGGAACTCGCCTACTCGCACTGAAGCATCTATTTCCCATTAGAAAAACGGCCCTCCAACCTGATTAGGCAGAAAGATCCTCTTGTCTGATGGGAACTAGCTTCTCACAATGAAGCATCTATTTCCCATTAGCGAAACGGCCCTCCAACCTGAAGAGGCAGATAGGTCCTCTCGTCTCCTCTAATGGGAACTAGTTTACTCACAATGAAGCATCTATTTCCCATTGGAGAAACGGCCCTCCAACCTGGAGAGGCAGAAAGGTCCTCTCTTCTAATGAGAACTTGCCTACTCACGTTGAAGCAGCTATTTCCCATTAGAGAAACGGCCCTCCAACCTTGAGAGGCAGAAAGGCCCTCTCGTCCCCTCTAATGGGAACTAGCCTATTCACAATTATGCATCTACTTCCCCATTAGAAAAACGGCTATCCAACCTGGAGAAGCAGAAAAGTCCTCTCGTCTAATGGGAACTATCCTTCTCAGTCAGAACAATCTAACACCCATTATTATGAAGGACTTGTCCACTAGGGGAAAAAAGGACAATTTATCTAATGGGAACTAGTGTTATCAGATAGAGTAAGCTAAAACCCATTATTATGCAGGACCTGACCAATAGGGGATCAAAAAGGGCCCTTTCTCTAACGGGAACTAACCTCAGTGAGAATATTCTAAAACCCATTATTAGGCAGGACCTGACCATTAGGGGAGCAAAAATTGCCCTTTCTTTAATGAATGGGAACCAGCCTTCTCAGTGAGAGTAATCTAAAAAACATTATTATGCAGGACCTGACCACTAGGGGAGCAAAAATGGCCCTTTCTCTAATACGAACTAGCCTTCTCAGTGAGAGTAATCCAAAACCCATTAATATGCATGACTTGACCACTAGGGGCAAAAAGGGCCAATGCTCTAATTGGAACTAGCGTTCTCAGTGAGAGTAATCTAAAAACCATTATTATGCAGGACTTGACCACTAGGGGGCAAAAAGGGCAATTTCTCTAATGGGAACTAGCGTTCTCAGTGAGAGTAATCTAAAACCCATTATCATGCAGGACTTGACCAGTAAGGTTAAAAAGGGTAATTTCTCCAATGGGAACTAGCCTTCTCAGTGAGAATATATATATATTTTTTTTTATTTAATGTTTCTTTCTTTTAGAAAAGAATTTAATTGACATGCTTTCCCATAACATTGCCAAATAAAAATATAACCATTTAGATTTTTTTTAAAACTTTCTTTATTCGACTTGACAACACACAACAGTGAGAGATGTACACGGTGAGACAGCAACATACATTTCCACATGCTGAATTACCATTTCAATGTCAGATGAACATTTCATATACCTGAGTTAGACAATAGCCAGACAGTACTGCAGTGGAAGGATTAAGGAGTCATTGCACCTAGGGTGGCGGCAGCATGCAGAGGTGTGGGGGGTGGATTCAGTGTCCGGGGCAGGGGTTATAGAGGCCATGTTGTCCCTGAATTTCCACCAGATATCTCTCGGCCTCGAGTGTGGAGGTTGCATTGCTCCCCAAGCCTCCTCGGTATCCGATGCTCATGTGACCGCCCTGAGCCACTGTGTGTACGTGGGTGCTCTAGGCTGGAGAAAGTTCATCAAGATGCAGCACACCGCTAGCTGCGTGTAGAAGCCAGCTAGCCTCCTGGAGTCTTGCCCCAACTGAGGGAAGTCATGAAATAGGCATTGTGATGGAGATGGGTCTATTGTGTGGTCCAGCACGGCGGATAATGTTGAACATATTTCGGACCAGAATTGTGACAGGTGTGTGCAGGACCAGACCATATGGATGTATGTAGCTTGCTCAGAGTTACACCTAGGGCAGTTGGAAGTTAGATCATTAAACATATGTTGTAGCCTACTAGGGGTATGATGATATCTGTGCAACACCTTAAATTGTATTAATTTAAATCGAGTATTGAAGGATACATTGTGGGTGCGTGCACACATCCGGGCCCAGCGCTCATCTGTCATCTCCACCCCGAGATCCCTCTCCCACCTGTGTCTCAGCTTGGAGAATGACGGGACCGCTCTAGTCTGTAGCTGGGTGTAAAGCCGAGATATCTTCCCCCTGGAGGAGTCGCAGGAGCACAGCTCCGCTATTATGGGTTCATCAGGTGGCACTGTAGGAAAGTCAGGTTATTTAGTTTTCATATTTTTCCGGAGAGAGGAGTACTGCAACAAGCCAATGGTTTCCGTTTAAGGCATGGCGGGAGGTCTGACCATTCGAGGAAGTTACCCTGTACATATACATCACGGAGTGATAACCATTTACATTTGAGTTTATCAAATTCATTTTTTTCCTCGTATACAGATCAAGGGGGTTTTGCCAATTTGCATCAGCAGTCTTTAGCATGGTTTAATCTTAGAATCACAAAAGTTAGTTTCTATTCTGCCACATAATCACGGTTGTAACGTCCTCAGATCTTCACCACGGACAGTCTACATCTGCCTTTAATAATATCACTTCAATTAATTTTAACACTTCTAAGCATAGACTCGTATTTTCTCCCATAATTATCCATTCCCACCTCTCTTGGTCCAGCGAAACATAAGCCATTTTCTGAGTTTTCTTCAGATGGAGTGTCCGTAATGGGTTTAAGAGGGGACAGGCTGTTACCCAGTGAACTGTGGTCTCAATTAAGTCTTTGTCTTTACAGAACCTACAGTAAGTTTCTCTTTTCTGTATTCATTACCTCTCAAGAGCTATTTCCCTAGTGTGGATTATATTCAGTCTCACTCGTAAGAAGAGATCGCGATATACTGGCGAGGGCATTTTTTTTTAAAATAGAGAGTTATGTCATTTAATCCTTTCCTTTCACCTTCTTGTGCCGGTCTATGAGGATCTTGATTTCACTTTGTGACTGTGGCAATCAAATCTTGTTCAGCAATTCGTTTTTTAATTTTCATGGGTTTATGGAGTAGTTTGTCTTCACACAGGTCACGAGATTTCATTATGTTTTGAATTTTTAAACGCCATGTTTGGAGTACTGAATCTAGTGTGCTTTCTAAATCAATGAAAAGTTCCTTTGGTGAGTTTTCTTCTGCTAACCTGGTTTTATTATGCTCTGTAGTGATTGTATTTTAAGTTCATAGCGGATCACTGCCATCTGAAGGAAGTTAGGTAGTTTGAGACATTTTCTCCAAAATAATCCTTCTAAGCATGGCCATATTTAGGGGGGCGTGGCTACGAGGCCATGTAAGGAGTCGTGTTCCTGGAGGAGCTCCGTTCGATCCTGCAATAATCTGACAATAGCTGCATAACAGGGATGTTTGTGTTAAATGAATTTAAAGGTGCATACAACTGAAACGGTGGAAGGAGTTATAAGACCAGAGGACGCCGTGGCTCACGAGAATTAAGCCCGAAGAAACCCAAGACCATGTGAGGGTAAAGGAGTCAAGATGGCGGACTGATGGGGCAAAGGACGGGGGCCCGCAGATGAGACAACAGAGATGAAGTGGCCTGCACGAGAGCGCTGGATGCAGTCCTGCATGCGCGCAAGGGTGCCGCAGTGAACTGTGCATTTATAATGAGGCTCCATGACAATATGCTGCTCGATGGAAAGGTCTGCCGTGCCTGAGGAGCAGAGGAAGGGATGCATATGTGCAGGCTGCAGGTGCGGTCTGCAGCTGGCATCGCGAGAACTAAAAGAAGCTGCCCTTCCCCTAACACATGAACGTATGGGGAACAGAGGCGAAAGCAAAAGAAGCCGAGGCGGAACAAGCACTGTGTAGATGTAACGTGTAATAACAAGATTACGCTGGAGAGTGCCGACAACAAAGACTGCAGCGGGCTAATGGATAATGTAATGTATGATCGCAACAACATTATAGTTGTGCTACAATCAGCAAAACAGACGAATGTGCAGTGACAAAGTGAACGGGGAAGCTCACTGTAGAGAGGTGCTTGGTGAGAAGAAAGGCTAAAGCCTATTAAAGCCACGGAGGGGGCGAGATGCCCGTAGCAGGAAGGGCTGCATAACCTAGTGTGGAGACCGGAAGTGGCTTAAAAGAGGGTGAAGGTCCCAAAACACGTTACGGACAGACTGGAGGGGGCACAAATGTACCGCAACGAAGGGCCTCCTAGTGAGGCAGAACAAGCGTGCACTCAAATAGCTGCAACACAGCCACAGTGACACCCTGGACGATACACTGCTGAGAGCCCATCTGCATCCACGGTGACAATCGCCCCTACACAAAGCAGGTGCACAGCACCCTGTGGGCAGACGCCTGCGTGCACCAACAGATGACAAGGGAACCACAGGGGATTGAACCCCACAGTAGGCCTGTGCAGTGGGTGATCAAGTGCCCGCCTGAAGGCATGTTGGGTACCCAATACCATTGGTTCATAGAGGCCCAACACATTACCTATCCCAGTGGAGGAGAGCCGTAACCAGAACTGCCACAAATGAAAATCACTGCTCCCTCAGCGGCAAGCGACTCTGGTAGTGGAGCAGACACCAGCTTCTTCAGTGGGGAGCGGGACTGGTAGCTAAGATAGCAAGACTGGACGGGGTAAACCTGCAACGAGTAGACGGCGGAACAGCAACGTGAAAGGGAGTCCATACCGATATACAAGGCCACACTATAAGGCCACACTACAGAGGAGGTGCAGAGGGGGAACTCTGGGATCCCGGAGAAGCCAAGGGAAAGTACTGGACACACTCAGCCGCACTAGAAACAGGTGAGGAACTTAACGCCGATAACCAGCTAGCTAGACTACAGCTTGGCCGTGACGACGCACAAAGGGACCGAAGTACGGTGAGGCGTTGCTACACCCATTTTGAGCCTGGTGGGATGCCGCCTGCTAGGACACGGCAGGCATAACTAACTGAGTGGCCTTGGACGGTGGAATACTTAAGGGGACTACTGCTGCAATACCTGGTGCACCCAGTGATCGGCAAGGCTGCGTGGCTAAAGGCAGTAAGGGGTCTAGCAGAGGAGTAATGGCGTCCAAGCAGGTCAAATCAAAAGTCAAACAATCATCCCTTGACATTTTTACCAAACCACCCCAGGTTGATGATCTGGCAAAATCGGCAGAGCAACACACGCAGGGGAAAGCACTCCCACCAAGGGGTGATCAGCAAATCCTAGATGCCATTGCGGACCTGAAATCAGCATGGGAATCCAAACTGGGTGCAGCCATTGCAGAATTGAAAACGTCCCTGGAATTCAAGATTGACGCTGTGAGTGTGGATGTTAACCTTCTCAGGTAAGATGGGAGAGCTGTGGCTGACCGCACAGGAAGATTGGAAAAGGAAGTAAAGACCAACACAGAGTCCTGCACAGCAAGTGCAAAAGAAATCCGCACATTGCAGCAACAAGTGAGTAACCTGGAGAGCAGGGCCGTGGAAGCAGAGGGAAGGGCCCGCAGAAATAACATACGGATTGTGGGGCTCCCAGAAGGAGAAGAAGGCTCCGACACAGCGAACTACATTGAAAACATGTTATTGCAAGAAATAGGTGGCAGAGCCCTTACACAGGGGTTCACCATAGAAAGAGCACACAGAGCCCTGTCCAGGAAACTGCCACCTGGTGCTCCGCCTAGACCGATTATCACCAAAGTCTTAAACTACAAGGACAGAGAGAAAATTCAGGAACATTTCTGCAAGGGAGGAACGATAAGTAGAGCGGCGGCGTCTATCACAACGTATCCAGATTATACCTTCCTAGTGCAAAGGCAACGCCTGAGTTTCGTGACACAGTCCTCTTCCTTGTCTCAGTGCCAAGTGGTAAAACCGACTAGAAGTGTGCATCACTCCTAGTTGCCTCTTCCTCGTGCCAGTCTTAAAGGCAACTCATGCCTGGACTATTGTAACAGCCTCCTGAGCGGCTGTTCCCAGTCCAATTTATCCACATTGCAGGTCGTACAGAACGGAGCAGTTCGTGCTATCTCTGGCTTATCCAAACGTGCCCATAAAACAGCTTTCACGGGGGACCTGCATTGGCTCCCTGTGAAACATTGTGTCACACATAAAATTCTTAGACTCACCCATAAATACATGAACAATGAGGGCAAAAATACCTCAAGGACCGTCTTAAGGCATATGCGCCTGTCCACACTCTTAGATCTAAGGATCAATCCAGACTTGCGCAGCCCAGGTTTAGGCTGGTTAAGTCTGGAGGATCCCGTTTTGACGTACAAGGGCTAGTGGCCTGTAATGCTCTTCCTAATGTTCTCAAAACAATTGAAATGGCCACGGAGTTCAAGAAGAGGTTGAAGACTCACCTCTTCAACCTCCCTCTTGACTGAGTCCTCATCATAAACCCTTCCGGCTGTTTTGCTCACCTGGTATCCACAGGGACGCACCCAGCCGGGTTATTCGCTGGTATGCTTTTCAGTTTTGCCCAGATGCGGTCTGCGGGGAAGGTTCTGCCTGAAAATACAGTAGGACTGTGTTCAAGACTGACCAACCGGGGTAAGTATCCTCCCTCCACCCCCGTATGATTTCAGCCCTTCTGGGGCCCTCTCCTCACTTTGTGGTAGAGTTAGGTGTGCTCTCCGTCCTGCCTTTGCAGGGGCGTGTTGTCTTTCATGGGCGTATGCGGTCTAGTTACTTCACTGACGCCAGCCCGTTTGATATTGTTCAGGTAGGTCTCATTGCTGTTCTTTAGTTTTGTTGATATCCTGCATGGCTTTCTTTGTTTAAAATGTCTCTTTTTTTCTCCCTTGGGTATGCAGAGCTTCAGCGCGGCAATCTGGCTTGGTTGAGCCCAGCTGGTAAATGATGGTGCATTAAGAGCGCTATGATGCGGTAAGTAAGTGCAATGCGCAGCGCTGCGAAGTCTTGCCTTTGCTAACCTGTGTTTTCCTTCCTTGTAGGTCGCAGTGTTCTTCAGCGCGAGTGGAATGTCCAGAGTGGTGCCAGCCGTGAGGCAACCAGCCAGGTAAGCCTTTTGAGCAGTTCGTAATTCACAAATGTCTTTACTGCTTTCTTTAATGTTGCCTCTATCCTCCTCTTTCAGGTTGTTCTGTCCGGGAGGCGTGCAGATTTGAGGAAGCTGTTCTCAGTAGCTGCAAGTGGTTAAATATGAAGACTGCAGGTAAGATGCTGCTGCTAATGATGTTCCTTTTGTCTCCTTGCAGGTTCTGCTTCTCCGAGGTTCGAGGGAATAGCTGGACACGGTGAGCGTCACGCTGCAGGCTGCAAAGTAACGCGACGCGTGTTGTCTTGCTCGGGTGTGGTTTAAATAGCCCCAACAAAATAGTCTAGGTAAAGTAGTCCCTAGGCTGCCACAACCAAAACACTAGACCGCATAGCTTGGTTCCTGGGAACCAAGCTATGTGGATGCCTCCATGTTGGCTGACTACACAATAAGTAGTTCCCAAGCACATGTTTTTCATGGTGTATGAGCCTGGCGCCATAGTTGCCAGGATTGGCCCCAAGAGGGTTTTGGAAAAGGATGCCAGGCTCTAGAGGCCCAAGTCCTGACTCCACCTGGCCAATGGGTTTGCCAGAGGGGGTTTGGGCGAGGGTCGTGACAGCACTCCCCCTTAAGGCCCCTCCCATGGTGTTCCTTCTGTCTGGCCCAGGTTTGGTTGGGAAGTTCCGATGGAATTTCCTGATTAGACGTGGTGCGTGGATATTCTCACTGGGCTCCCAGGATCTATCTTGTGGTCCAAATCCTTTCCAATCAACGAGATAATATAGCTTGGTCCTAGAGTATTTAGAGTCCAAGATATTTGTGACTTTGAATTCTGGTTCTCCGTCAACATGTATGGGCTTAGGTGGTGTTCCAATACGTGTGCCAGGTTGCATTGGTTTCAGGAGGGACACATGAAATACTGGGTGGATTTGTAGATTAGGTGGTAAATCCAGTTTCACGGCTACTGGGTTGATAATTGACTTAATGGTATAGGGTCCTAAGAATCTGGGATGAAAGGTCCGGGTTCCCTTGATGGGTACGAATTTAGCGGCTAACCAAACGTTGTCTCCTACTGATAATAAGGGGCCTTTTTGCGGTGTTGGTCGGCGAATCTCTTTTGTTTTTCTTTGGCATGAATAAGGTGTTCCTTTGCCCTTTTGAAAGCCTGGGTAATGGTTGTGTGTAGAGTCTTTACCGCTGGCATTTCCAAGCTGGCTGGCAGGTCTAGTTCTGAGGTACGTGGATGTCTGCCATAAAGGGTATAGAAGGGCGTTTGTCCCGTGCTTGAATGCAAACAATTGTTATATGCATATTCGGCTATCCATAGTAGGTCTTTCCAATTCCTTTGTTCGTGGTGCAGCATGCACCGTAAATATTGCTCGAGTGTCTGATTGGTTCTCTCTGTTTGGCCGTCTGTTTGAGGATGGTGACCGGTAGATAGCCGAACGCCGATCTGCGCCATTGCACAACATTTTTTCCAGAAGTTTGAAACAAACTGGCTGTCTCGATCAGAGACCAGAACCGAAGGGAAGCCATGTAGCTTAACCACGCCCTCCAGGAACACTTTTGCTAAAGTGGCTGCGTCTGGGAGGCCTTTGAGAGGAATAAAATGGGCCATCTTCGAGAATAAGTCCACAACTACAAGGATGGTGATGAACCCTTGGCTTGGAGGTAGATCAGTGATGAAGTCAAGGGAAAGAGTGTGCCATGGAACTGGAGGAATGTCCAATAGTTGTAGGAGACGAGATGGTTTTTGTGTCTGTGATTTATTTTGTGCGCAGATACCACAGGACTGAATATACTGAATGATGTCCTTACGCCAGGTAGGCCACCAAAAGTTCTCTTTCACCTTAGCTAGGGTTTGGCGATCCCAGGATATCCTTCGATCAGTGAATCGTGATAGTTTGAAATAATATGCTGTTGTAATTCCTTCTTGGGTACATATAGGGGATCCCTAAAAAAGGGTAGATGGTCCTTGATGGTATATTGTTCTCCTTGAGTTTGCCATGCGAGGAAGGCATCGGGATTCATTGTCTGTTTGATTTTTTTCGTAGTTCTGCTTGTGTTAAGGCTGTCGTGATACCCAAGAGTTTGTCTTCAGGTATAATAGATACTGGGTCTGGAGTTGTATATACCATTTCATCTATGCCCATGCGAGATAAGGCATCCGCCTTTCCATTCCTGACTCCTGGTCGAAATGTGATTACATAATCATATTCGGTGAAGAAAAGGGCCCACCGTAATTGGCGCGAGGACTGGCCTTGGCTGTTTTGAGATATCTCAGGTTTCGGTGGTCTGTGATGACTGTAATGGTGTGTCTGGACCCCAGAAGGTAGTGCCTCCAGGCTTTAAAGGCGGATTTGATAGCCAGGAGTTCCTTGTCCGTGATGGCATAATTAATCTCTGGAGCTGAGAACTTTTTCGACCCGAAGGCCACAGGATGTAGCTGGCCGGTTTCTGGGTCTCTCTGTGAAAGGACAGCCCCCATTGCGAGACTGGACGCATCAGTTTCAACAACATAAGGGAGGTCTGGACGAGGATGTTGCAGGATTGGAGCAGAGGTAAACCTTTGTTTAAGTTCCTGAAAAGCTTTTTCTGCTTCTTCGGTCCAAGCAAACTTTTTATTGTTTTTTCGTAATAGTACTGTGATTGGGTGCACAACCTGAGAGAGGTGTGGGATGAAACAGCGGTAGAAGTTTGCAAAGCCCAGCATGCTTTGTACCCCTTTCAGAGACGTCGGTGAAGGCCATTTCAGAATGGCATCTACCTTGTGCACGTCCATTCTGATGCCTCCTGGAGTAAGTATAAAACCAAGAAACTCTACTTCGGTGACGTGAAAAAAACATTTTTCAAGCTTTGCAAACAAGCGATGTTGGCAGAGCTTAGTAAGGACTGAATGAACGTGTCTGACATGATCTTGTTTCGAGGCTGAGTATACTAAGATGTCGTCTATGTACACTAAGGCGCACACATCAATCAACTTCCTTAAGACGTCATTCATGAAATATTGGAATGCCGCAAGAGCGTTGCATAACCCGAAGGGCATGACTTCATATTCAAACAAGCCGTACTTAGTACGGAAGGCGGTTTTCCATTCATCTCCTTTTCTGACTCGGACCATGTGGTACGCTCCTCGAAGGTCCAATTTGGTATAAATCTGGGCATCTTGAACTTGGTCTAGCATCTCAGGGATAAGTGGCAAGGGGTAGCTGTTCTTCACGGTGATCTGGTTCAATGCGCGGTAGTCAATACAGGTTCTCAAGTCTCCTTCCTTTTTTGGTACGAAGAACAAAGGACTGGCTGCGGGGGACTTCGAAGGACGGATAAATCTGTTTGCAAGGCACTGGTCTAAATAGGATTTCAAATTAAGGTTTTCTGGTTCTGTGAGAGCGTAGATCCTGCCGCAAGGGATTTGTGTACCAGGAACAAGGTTGATCTGACAGTCATAGGGCCTGTGCGGCGGCAATGTATTGGCTTGATCCTTTCGGAAAACATCCTGGAAATCATGGTATTCACTTGGCAAGGAATGAGTTGCTCCCTGGGTTGATACTGTCGCTCCGGAGGTCATGGGGATACAGATGTTGGGTTTCTCCTCTTGGTAATACCAGGCAGGGAGCAGTCACCAGGGAAGGTTAATTTTCGTGCCCACCAGTCTATCAAAGGGTTGTGAGCAACCAACCATGGCATCCCTAGTATTAGCCTGAACTGAGATGCCCTGATGAGATCAAATGAATTAGACTCCCGATGTCCGTCCAGGCATAGCAAGTTTACCTTGGCTGTGCACTGGGTTACTGGTCTGGAAGCAGTTTCTGTCCCATCCACGGTGGTTACCTTGTCCATAGTTGGCTTAGAACACAAAGGAAGCCCCATCTCTGCTGCCAGTTCTTGATCAATACAATTTCCAACTGCTCCGCTATCGATGTAGGCTTCAACGGCATGCATTCTTGATGACTGTTGGTGATTAATTAAGATCATTGGTTTTGCAAAGTGCGAGGTCAGCAACTGTTTCTTCTCACTCGACAAACTGACCTCTATGTTTATCGAGCTTGGTAGTTTTCCGATTCCTTAGCTTCATCCTTCTCTATGGCCCAACTGTTCTTCTTGGGGGTTTTACTGGACAGTCCTTCAGGAAATGTCCTGGTTTCCCACAATACAAACAAAGTTGTTGTTGTCTTCTTTTGTCCTGCTCTTGTTTTGTTAATGGAGGCCGTATCCCTCCAATCTGCATGGGTTCCACAGCATTTTCAGGTACACGGGATGTATTTTCCCTTAGTCGAACATACATGGTCCGAGGGTCTGTCTTAGACCGGTCTGCTTTTCGGTCCTGCAACCGGTGGTCTAACTGCACGACCAGATTTATGAATTCGGCACAGTCTCTGGGTGGATCAACCACCTGGGCTAAGACGTCCTTTAATTCGCCTCGTAAGCCTCGATGGAATAACGTGGTTCTTTTGTTTTCTGGCCACCTAGTTTCGGCAACCAGTCTGTTGAAGGTAGCAATGTACGTTAACAAGTCCTGATTCCCCTGTCAGAGGGACAAGAGTTCATTGTCTACTGCTTGTTCCTGGGTATGGCGAGCAAAACGTTTTTCCACTTCTCTCTGGAACCCCCCAAAGTCATGTAATAGAGGATCGTCATGGGTTACCAACGGCACCGACCAATCTGCTGCACTACCACTCAGGTATGATAAGACAAAAGCTACTCGAGCTTGGTCGTTTCGAAATGCTCCAGGCCTACAAAGAAAATGAAGGCGACACTGATTGATGAATGCCGCATACTTCCGTGGGTCGCCTCAGAACCTTTCTGGTGGTGCCAAGGGAACTGTTCCAGGTAACGTGATCTGTACCGGAGTGGATGATATGGCGGAGTTTTGCATCGTCGGATTGCTTCCAGGTAGAGGCGTCTGTCCTGCCTGTGATTGCAAGTATTGCCTGCTAATCTCTTCAGTGCTTTCTTTGGTCACTATTAGGTCTCTCCGAGGGCATTAGTCTCTTGTCGGCCAGAATGAACCTCAGCACAAAGCTCTCCTAGTAATTGGGCCAATTGGTCCATTTCTGATGTTTCCTGTCCCCCACGTGGATTTGTTATGGTAGGGATCGCGTTCTGTCACGCTCAGCTGGTATCCAGAGGGACACCACCCAGCCGGGTTACTCGCTGATATGCTTCTCAGCTTTGCCGAGATGTGGTCTGCTAGGAAGGTTCTGCCTGAAAATACAGGAGGACTGTGTTCAAGACTGACCAACTGGGGTAAGTATCCTCCCTCCACCCCTATATGATTTCAGCCCCTCTGGGGCCCTCTCCTTACTTTGTGGTAGTGTTAGGCGTGCTCTCCGTCCTGCCTTCTTTGCAGGGGCGCGTTGTCTTTCATGGGCGAGTGCGGTCCAGTTACTTCACTGACGCCGGCCCGTTTGATATTGTTCAGGTAGGTCTTATTGCTGTTCTTTAGTTTTGTTGCTATCCTGCATGCCTTTCTTTGTTTAAAATGTCTCTTTTTTTCTCCCTTAGGTATACGGAGCTTCAGCGCGGCGAACTGGTTGAGCACCGCTGGTAAATGATGGCGCATTAAGAGCGCTATGATGCGGTAAGCGCTATGCGCAGCACTGCGAAGTCTTGCCTTTGCTAACCTGTGTTTTCCTTCCTTATAGGTCACGGTGTTCTTCAGCGCGAGTGGAATGTCCGGAGTGGTGCCAGCCGTGAGGCGACCAGCCAGGTAAGCCTTTTGAGCAGTTTGTAATTTACAAATGTCTCTACTGCTTTCTTTAATGTTGCCTCTATCTTCCTCTTTCAGTTCGTTCTGTCCGGGAGGCGTGCAGATTCGAGGAAGCTGTTCTCAGTAGCTGCGAGTGGTTAAAGATGAAGACTGCAGGTAAGATGCTGCTGCTAATGATGTTCCTTTTGTCTCCTTGCAGGTTCTGCTTCTCCGAGGTTCGAGGGAATAGCTGGACACGGTGAGCGTCACGCTGCAAGCTGCAAAGTAACACGAAGCGTGTTGTCTTGCTCGGGTGTGGTTTAAATAGCCCCAACAAAATAGTCTAGGTAAAGTAGTCCCTAGGCTGCCACACCCAAAACACTAGACCGCATAGCTTGGTTCCTAGGAACCAAGCTATGTGGATGCCTCCATGTTGGCTGACTACACAACAAGTAGTTCCCAAGCACATGTTTTTCATGGTGTATGAGCCTGGCGCCATAGGCGCCAGGAATGGCCCCATGAGGGTTTTGGAAAAGGATGCCAGGCTCTAGAGGCCCGAATCCTGACTCCACCTGGCCAATGGGTTTGCCAGAGGGGGTTTTGGGCGAGGGTCGTGACACCGGCTAACTCTTATGTATCTGTCCTTGTTATGTCTCCATGTGCGCCCTGAGGCCCTTGGGCATGTGGCGCATTACACAAGTTTAAATAAATAAATATGGTTGTGGGACCATTGGTGTGTGTGGGAGGGATAAGGACTGATAATACCCTACGAAGGCAGGGAGAGGTGTGAAAAACCAGAAGGTGTTTCACTGCTCAAACCCCAGGAATCCTTTGCTCAGGTGGCCAGGGCAGGCCATCAGCTTTTGATCCAGACCCTGGGGGTGGACAAGTGCTGGAGGATCACCTGTGTGAGAGGTCCTCGGGGAGTGGGGCAGAGAGGACACCTGATGGCGAGATGCGGTATCCCCCCTTCTTGCCGTTACCCACAATTGCACAACCCCTCTACCATTTTTGGACATTTCCAAACACACAACATCTTCCCCTCCCCATCTTCACATAGTACTGTGAAGTAGAAGGCACGATTGGGAGTAGTAAAGATTACCCATATAAAAAACCTTACTACACAGAGGAAAGACTGCCACCAACCACCCTCATGTTACGCTAATATGACCAGGCAGGCTCAGTCACTTAATTGTAATTACCCACACCTGACTTCATTTGACTCTCCCAGGCGGAGCAGGAAAGCAGAATTTGAGGGATGCTGGAAGGTGCAAGAAGCCAGAGGGAGACCACAAGGGCTGCAGAGACCCTGGGAGACCTGGAAGAGGAAAAAACTACCCTGACACTGGCCCTGTGAGTTCAGAGGAGACTGCACTGTGGAGAAGGAGCTGTACCTCCACAAGGTAAGACCAGGGGCAGCTGGGATTGCCTGGCGGTACCCACAGCAAGACCCCTCTGCTGGGACAGGCAGGCAAACCCAGGTCTTTGAGGGCCAGGTGGAGAGACCCTGACCTCAGATCAACATCCCCTTTTAGCTCCTGCAGCTCCCAATGCCAGAAAATGCTATTTTGGGGAGTTGTGAAGTGGGAGAGAAATTAACCCAATGCATTCTGGGACTCAGGAGTCCCAACACTTTTTTTTTGTGATTTGAGAATTTTTTTAAGGAGGCTCGAGCCCGGCTGAGGGAAGCCTTCTTAGTGTGCTGTGAATCGTGAAGGGATGCTCGAACCCAACTGAGGGAAGCCTTCAATGTGAACTGTGCTGCATGAGAGAAGGCTTGAGCCCAGCTGCTCAGAGCAGAGATACCAGATTACTTGGTTCTATATTTGATGTCACAAAATCAAGTGAGGCAAGAAGGGAGTGAAGAAATACAAATTGCCCTCATAAATCTATCTTACCATCTGACATGGATTGACAGGGGTGAGTTGGTGGGGCTATTGGTATATGAGACTCCCTGGGAAACAGGACACCAACTAAATTCTTGGAGAGAAGAGAAGGAAAGTCCAAAAATGTTCCCACGTAATTCAAAACAGAAGACAGAAACAAAACATAACTCTAGTTACCATCTGACCAAGGCCAAATGTAAAGAGGAAGAGAGCAGAGTCCCAGATACTCTCCTAACCCAGGGAACCTCTCTTCTTTTTGAGAATAAAGAATCTATCTTTCCCGAAGTTGTAAATCCTGAACCATCGTTAGGGGATTCTTTATTTGTGGTAACTTACCCAGGAAACAATAGCTTGTTGAGGCCGCCATTGACTCAAGAAGATTTTTGCTCCTCAAAGGTAGAGCCCCACATAACCTTTTCATCTGAAGCTTTTTCTTCCTCTTTGACAAATAATATTTCTATTTCATTAGAGGAAGAACATTTCATAAAAACCTTTGTACCCCTTTTGAGGAAGAGGAGAAGTGGATATTTAAAGGGAAGCCCATACATTTCTTTCCTGAAACTACCTTTAATGGCGGGCAAAATGCAAAGAACCCTGATGATTACGAGAGTGGTGACCTAGACGCCAACATCATGAGGAAAGGGAGAAAGAATTTCAGGGTCTCTCCACCCTCAAGTGATGATGAGACCGATAGGGAATCAGAACCACTTCCTTTGGAAACTAAAGAAATGGGAGAAACATCTCTCAAATGGGAAGGAGTGAAGCCTGCGACTCAGTCTCCAGGAGAATCTGTTTATATTCTCTTCGCCCGGATAGATCCACCCGAGATAGAAAAAACTATCTGCTTCAAACCCAAAAAGTAACCTTTGCTATTCCCGTAGAAAGGTTGGTCATGAGCTATGCTATTGCCCTCTTAATAACATTCCTCTTGTCACCACCTTACTAGAAAACCTTAATCAGAAAGATAAGAATAAACTATCATCTGCTAGCATACCTTATATCCAGTGTCATGAGACATCAGGGAGAAGGCGAAATCTCCAATTCTAGATTCAAAAGAAAATCCCAGACCTCTTTATATACCGGGAACATAACCTATAGAATCCCTGCCACCTTCAAAGGAAGAACTCTTTGGGCTCAGTTGGACAGTAGAAGCAGAAGATGCTCCATAGGAGCAGATCAACTTCCCCTTGGGTGGAAGAAAATGGGGGAAGGAAAAATACGTTGTATCCATGGTCGCGGTGAAAGTCATCCATTCACCAAAATTCCTGTTGCCATCTTGGGGAGCATTTTCATGTCAGAGTGGCTGTGATCCCAGATCTTCTAGCCCAATTAGTACTTGGAACTAACATGCTCCCAATTCGATCAGTGGGTCTTCCAGATAGCCTGGAAAGAAGTAGAAGAGGGACACCACATGGAACATTCTAAACAGATGTGCGCATTCTATATGAATGACACAGACTGTTGGGGAAGTGTATGTGAAAAACCAGAAGGTGTTTAACGGCCCAAACCCCGGAATCCTTTGCTCCGGTTGCCAGGGCATGGCCATCGCCTTTGGATCCAGACCCTCAGGGGTGGACAAGTGCGGGAGGATCACCTGAGTTAGAGGTCCTCGGGGCGTGAGGCAGAGACACCTGATGGCGATACACGGCATCCACCTTCTTGCCGTTACCCACAATCACACAACCGCTCTACCATTTTTGGACATTTCCAAACACACAACATCTTCCCCTCCCCATCTTCACATAGTACTGTGAAAAAGAAGAGACAATTAGGAATAGTAAAGATGACCCGTATAAAACACCTTACAACACAGAGGAAAGACTACCACCAACCACCTTCATGTTGTCCCACTAATGAGATCAGGCAGGGTCAGGCACTTAATTTTAATTACTCAAACCTGACTTCACTTGACTCTCCCAGGCAGCATAAAAGGCAGAGCAGCAAAGCACACTTTGAGTGAATTGGGGATGCTGGAAGGTGCAAGAAACCAGAGAAAGACCACATGAGCTGCAGATACCCTGGGAGACCTGGAGGAGGAGAAAACCGCCCTGACACTGGCCTTGTGAGTTCAGAGGAGACTGCACTGTGGAGAAGGTTCTGTACCTCCAGAAGGCAAGACCTGTGGCAGCTGGGGTTGCCTGATGGTACCCACAGCAAGACTCTTCCCCTGGGCCAGACAGGCAAACCCAGGTACTGAGGGCCAGGTGGAGAGACCTTGACCTCAGATCAACATCCTCTTTTAGCTCCTGCAGCTCCCAATGCCAGAAAATGCTGGGGAGTTGTGAAGTGGGAGCAAAATTAACCCAATGCATTCTGGGCCTCGGGAGTCCCAACACTTTTTTTTTTGTGAGTTGAGAATTTTTAAAGGAGGCTTGAGCCCAGCTGAGGGAAGCCTTCTTAGTGAGCTGTGAATCGTGAAGGGATGCTCAAACCCGACTGAGGGAAGCCTTCGATGTGAACTGTGCTGCCTGAAAGAAGGCTTGAGCCCGGCTGAGGCAAGCCTTCATTGTGAACCTTGAGAGTTTGAAGGTAGGTGAGCCGCGCCTGACTAAAAATATTGCTAAACAAAGCAGCACCAGTAAAGACAGCACAGTCAGTGAGTCGGTGTCACACTCACCTGTGTCTCTGCAGGAGCGATGGACGAGCCTCCCTTGACCCCGAGTCTTCACTTCCCCTGTTTCACCCGGAGGAATAACTGTCAAATACAAGGTGTACACTCAGACCTGAATTCACCCGATTCCCCTGGGCCCTTCCCTTCTCTTTACTGTGTGCTGTGATGTCCCCCTATGGGTTTACCTTGATCTTTAGTAGGGTATGCACTTCATCCTGCATTTGCAGGGGCGCGATTCACTCATGTGATTGGTGCCAATGTCTGTAGGCTGAGTTTCGATGCCAAACGCTGTTTTATGCCTACACAGCGAGGCCGAGAGTTCAAGGTGCCAGTTTCTTCACTGGCTAGAAAGTCCTTCCCACAAGTGAACGTTGCGCAGAGAATGTTGAGTGTCCACAATTGTCCATATTGTCTTTGTTTGCCAGTATTTGTATGGGTGAGTAGCGCGTTTAGAAGCTAGCTGCTGGTAGGTTTGCGCAGCGCCTTCAATTCGAGCGCGCCTGGTAATGTCTCTCCATTTCCCTTGCAGGAGAAATTATGTGGTATTAGCGCCTCAAGTCCGGGTTCAGCGCTACTGGAGACTTGGTGGTTAGTTAAGTTTGCACAGAGGCTTTTAGTAAGTATACACCGCATAGAGAGAGAGAGTGCAGTGAAATAAGTGTCTGCGTTATTGGACCGAGCACAATGAATAATGTCTCTTCTTTCTTACAGAGGTTTGTGCGCTTGTGCAACTAACCTGGATTCCAGCGTCGCAGGAAGATTCGGTGGGTATCCGCAGCGTTACTGATGTGCGCGTGTTAAGCTGTTCTTCTTTGTTCTTACAGGTGCCGGTGTAGAAGTCCCCTCTTGACTGCAGATAGCTGCAGCGTGGAGTAAGAACCAGGTAAGCTGAAGCTGAATGATCCGGAGCGGGTAAGCAGAAGTAGGATGATCCGGAGCAGGTAAGCAGAAGCAGGATGATCCAGAGCAGGTAAGCAGAAACAGGATGATCCGGAGCAGGAAAGCAGTTGCTGGCTGATCCAGAGCACGGCAAGTGTGTTGCTGATACAGCTCACGGTAAGCAACACGAAGCCCTGGAAGCATCTTGGGTGTGGCTTAAATAGCCAGCCACACCCAAACACTAGAGAGCTCATGAGTTATCATGCACTTCCTGTTTGGCAACAGGAAGTGTTAACCAGGAAGTTTCTACAAACACTAGGAAGGAATGAAAGGAGGGATTTGTTATGGGTCTTTGTGTGCCTATGCCAGGCCTCCCAAGCCTCCACCCGGCTTGCTCCAATTACCTGCCTGATACCCATGGCAGTCTTCCGCCTCAAGACCCCTCCCAATGGTGTGTATGAGGGCTTTTGTCATGAACCGCCGATTACGTCCATTCTGGACTTCGTGGTCCCTGACCCATAGAGGACTGAATTCCGTGATCCTTCCAACATGGCCGTTGAATACAAAATGCAGTTTACCAGCCTTTACGCGCTACGTTCAACTTCCTACAAAACAGTCATGCCCCCGCGGCTCTGCGCGTCTCAACGCTACTGCTTGGCATAGTCAGACGTGTGTTGCCGGAGTTCGCTCGGTGCCTCCTTCCGAGTCCCGTTTCCCATTTTCCTGATGATACTCCCTTTCCGTCCCCTTTTCTTGTCCTACCTTCTTCTGTGCTCATCTTCCTGGATTTCTCCTGTGCTCGGTTCACGGCGTTCCGTACCTCCGAGTCAGGATACTGTTTCCTTCCTGGTTCCCGGTCCTGGATATTTGAACGCTACTTGGCGTAGGACTTGCAATCCACACGCTGGAATCTGAAGACCTGCACACGGGCCTGTATAAATCCCAGACCGTGCGAAAGAAGGAAGTCGCATCCAAGAAGGTCGCAAGCAAAGAGAAACAGGTGAGAAAGGGAGAGACTTGTGACAGATTGAGACGCCTTAAACCTGATACAAAGACAAAGATGGAAGCCGCGGTTCAAGACCTCATGCAAGGTATGAAGGAGTTAACCACTGAAGTCCAGAATCTTAAGGCAGAGAACGCTGCATTAAAGCAGTTAGTCTTATCTCGTTGCTCTGCAGCCAAAGAAAGTGTCTTGTTGGGAGGAGTAGTGGACAAATACGATGGCTCCTCAAAAACCCTCTGTGCCTTCCTTGATTCCTGTTTGGTACATTTTACCTTCAAGCCATACTACTTTTCCACCCCAAGAGCAAAGGTGGGACTTATGATATCACACCTCACGGGCAACGCCCTGACCTGGGCAACCCCCCTAGTCAATGCGGGCGACGCACTCCTGGATGATTGCGATGGGTTTGTGGAACCCTTAAAGCCATGTTTGATCAGCCAGAACTCGTTTACAGTGCTCAAGAAAGACTGCTTGAATTCCGACAAGGGTCCCAGGATATGCTCATGTATGTGACCCGCTTTAAACAATTAGTAAAAGAGGCCGATTGGTCCCAAGAAGCCAGCTTCACCCTCTTTTGAAGAGGCCTAAATGACGAGGTAAAGGATGAATTAGCCAGGGTAGCCCGCCCAAGCTCCTTCCAAGCTCTCATGGACCTCTCTCTACAGATCGATTTCCGGATCCAGGAAAGAAAGGCAGAGAAAAGGAAGTTTAAGCCAACATCTCCAAAGGCAGCTACTGACCACCCATACAAAAAAGAAACCGCTGCATCTCCAGTCTCGGACCCAGAACCCATGCAACTAGTTGCCTTCTGAGGACCCATTACCCCTCAAGAAAGGATGCGTCGAATTAATACCGGACTGTGCATGTATTGTGCCTCTGATAAACACCTTGTAAGAGAGTGCCCTATTGCGCCACCTCGGCGTTTGGGAAACGCCAGCTCCCGATCCTAAGTGGAGCACAGTTTCAGGAGAAAGATGTCTGCTTCACATCAATTCCTTCCTTGAACTCCCCAGGACAGAACAATCTTGTGATTCTACAGGCATTCTTGTCACCTTCCAAGAAAGAATCCTACCCCATCCTGGCTTTAGTGGATTGCGTAGCATTGGGCATATTCATAGATCATGATTGGGCCGTCAGCCAATACGTTCCCCGCGAAATAAAAGAGACAATGCAACCTGTTGAAGCCATTGATGGGAGACCCTTATCTTCAGGACCCATAACCCACCAAACCAAAGAGATTCTTCTTTCGATAAACAACCACCAAGAGAGGATTAGATTTGACATCATAAGATCTGCCCACTATCCCATGGTTCTAGGCATGCCCTGGCTGCAGAAACATAATCCCTATATCAATTGGGCAGCAGGCTCCTTGTTTCTTGGTTCAGAACATTGTATGTCCCATTGTTTATCTCCTATCACCTTGCCAAGCCCCTCAGAAGACTTCCAAGAAACCCAGCAATTCCCAACATTAACCAGATTCCCCAAGCTTACCAGACATATTCAGATGTGTTCTCAACAGCCATTGTTCAATCTCTCCCACCCCACAGACCTGAGGATTGTGCCATTGACACTGAGCCTTCAGCAGTGATTCCCTTCGGAAGAATGTTCATTCTATCCGAACCTTAAAAAAGGGCCCTCCGGGAGTATCTGGACACCAACTTAACGAATGGAACTATTTGACCCTCCAAGTCCCCAGCGGGAGCCTCCCTCTTCTTCGTTCCTAAGAAAGGAGCTTAGACCATGTTTGGATTACCGTGGCCTTAACCAATGCACCCTCATGGACCGTTACCCATTACCTCTTATTTCTGACATCCTGGAAGCTGTGAGGGGTGCAGTCATCTTCACAAAACTAGATCTCAGGGGTGCCTACCAACTCATTCGTATAAAAGAAGGCGATGAGTGGAAAACAGCCTTCAGAACACCCTTTGGCCACTTTGAGTATATGGTTATGCCCTTTGGACTTGCTAATGCCCCCGCAATATTCCAACGTTTCATGGATCGGGTTTTTTCTGACATGTTGTTCCTTTTCGTCATTGTATACCTAGATGACATACTGATTTACTCCAAGGAACCTCAGAAACATGAAGAACACGTTAAGGCAGTTTTACAGCATTTACGAGAACATAAGCTCCTGGCCAAACATGAAAAATGCCTTTTCCATGTATCAACTGTTCACTATCTTGGATTTGTTCTTAGCCCCAAGGGTACTGGAATGGATTCTTCCAAGGTTGATTCCATCTTATCTTGGCCTGTTCCTACCACTGTGAAACAAATTCAGTCCTTCCTGGGGCTCGCTAACATTTACAGAAAATTCATACCTGCATTTTCTGATATTGTACACCCTATTGTCACACTATTAAAGAAAGACACCCCCTTTCAGTGGTCCTCAGCTCAAGACTCGGCGTTTCAACGGTTGAAGTCGTAGTTCACACAAGCCCCCATCCTGGCTCAACCCGACACAGACAGTCCCTTCCTTGTTCAGACTGATGTATCCGACTATGCCATCGGAGCAGTTCTAGAACAAGAACTTGATGACAAGATGGAACACCCCATTGCCTATCTCTCCCGTATTTTGACGCCCACATTATTCCGTCCTGGAGAAGGAGTTGCTAGCCATCCGACAAGCCTTCACTGACTGGCGCCATCTCCTTTTGGGAGCCAAACACCCAGTACAAGTTCCACAATCCCTGGAGTGCAGAAACAGCCGTCAGGCCCGCTGGGCCTTCTCTTTTGCCCAATATCAATTTCAAATCCATCACTTTCCTGGAGCACATAACATCATAGCCGATGCCTTATCCAGACGTCCTGATTATGAACCCCTTGAGGACTGGACCTTTCCCAAGATGTTTCCCAACACAGTATTCGTAGCACAAGCCGTTACTCTCCTGGAGGATATTCGTGCCAAAACACAGTCTTCCGAACTTTGGAAGGAGTTTAAAGGAGACAATCGATGGAATCTCAAGATAAAGACGGATACCTATTCAAGGATACACGGCTGGCCATTCCCACTCCAGGGCTGAGACATAAAATCAGAAACCTATGCCATGATACCCTCCATTCGGGACACCGTGGAATCTCCAACACCCTCCGCCTTATACAGAGACAGTTCTGGTGGACAAGGATGAATGATGACATAAGAACCTATGTCCAAACCTGTGCAGTGTGTAATCAGAATAAGCATGATAATAGAAAACCAGCAGGTCTCCTACACCAACCAGCAACACCAACAAAACCCTGAGAAATCATTGCCACGGATTTTATCGTGGAATTACCTTCTTCCAGAGGATACATGACCATAATGGTTACCATCGATTTGTTCACACATATGGCTCATTTTACACCTCTATACAAACTGCCATCCTTATCTGAACTAGCTGGGATTTTTCTGGAGCACATATTCCAGCTTCATGGACTACCTTCCAATATAATTTCCGACAGAGGGCCCCAGTACATATCCCAGTTTTGGAAACAACTATGTCGGATATTGGGGATCCAGCGTGCCTTGTCCTTGGGCTATCATCCACAGACTAATGGAGCTACAGAACGAGTAAACCAAACCCTGGAACAGTATCTTCGCTGCTTCGCCACCAAAGTCCAGGATGATTGGTCACTCTTGATACCTGTGGCTGAATTCGCTTACAACAATTCGGATCATTCAGCTATCAAGACCAGCCCTTTCTTTTGTAGCCAAGGATTTCACCCTTCAGTTCTACCATCCGTTCTCCCACATCCTACCCCAGTTCCTGCGGTCAATTCCTGGATTGAAACACTGATCAATGTACACAAAGAAGCAAAGGAACACCTGGAAAAAGCCCGAAAAGATGTTAAACAATATGCAGACACCATAAGAAGGCCTAGTCCTTCTTATTCAATAGGAGATAAGGTTTGGCTATCTTTGAAACTCCTTCCTCGTCACCTACGACCAAATAAATTGGCTCCCAGGTATTACGGACCTATTTCCATAAAGCAAATTGTTAATCCTATGGCCTTTCGACTCCGACTTCCAGAGTCGTGGAAAAGGATTCATCCAGTCTTCCACACTTCTCTGTTAAAACCATATGTACAGTCCACTCGAACTGCTCCAAGATCTACTCCAGTGATTGTCGATAACCAACTTGAATACGAGGTCTCTAGGATTTGTGACTCCAGGTACCGACAAGGTCAACTACAGTATTTGGTCGAATGGAAGGGATATCCTCTCAGTGAGCGCACCTGGGAACCCGTCTCAAACATGAATGCCCCCCGGCTGATACGAAGATGTCATCTTATCCACCCAGGCAAACCCAGAGGTGCAGGGCTTCGGAGGAGGCATACTGTTATGAACCACCGATTACGTCCATTCTGTACTTCGTGGTCCCTGACCCATAGAGGACTGAATTCCGTGATCCTTCCAACATGGCATTTGAATACGAAACGCAGTTTACCAGCCCTTACGCGCTACGTTCAACTTCCTGCAAAACAGTCATGCCCCCACGGCTCTGCACGTCTCAACGCTACCGCTTGGAGTAATCAGATGTTGCCGGAGTTCGCTCGGTGCCTCCTTCCGAGTCCCGTTTCCCTTTTTCCTGATTATACTCCCTTTCCGTCCCCTTTCCTTGTCCTACCTTCTTCTGTGCTCATCTTCCTGGATTTCTCCTTTGCTCGGTTCACGGCGTTCCGTACCTCTGAGTCAGGAAACTGTTTCCTTCCTGGTTCCCTCCTGGTACCCGGTCCTGGATATTTGAACGCTACTTGGCATAGGACTTGCAATCCTCACGCTGGAATCCGAAGACCTGCACACGAGCCTGTATAAATCCCGGACCGGGCGAAAGAAGGAAGTCACATCCAAGAAGGTTGCAAGCAAAGAGAAACAGGTGAGAAGGGGAGAGACTTGTGACAGCTTTGGTTTCTCAGGATGGTCCTGATGGAATTTCCCCACCAGTTGGGGGGCATGCACGTGCGTGCTGGGTTCCCATGATCTTTCCTAGGCTAGGTACCCCTTCCAGTCAATCAAATAATACAGGGTCTTTCGTACTTGTTTGGAATCTAATATGTTCTTTACTTCATATTCTGGTGCTTCTTCACCCACTTGTATGGGTGCGGGAGGTGTGGAAGTTTGGGTTCCTGGGTGTGCTGGTTTTAATAGTGACACGTGAAATACGGGATGTATACGCATATGTTGAGGTAACGCCAGTCTCATGGCTGCCCGATTAATTACTTTTTCTATTGTATACGGGCCGATGTATCTAGGCTGAAATTTCTTGGGACCCTTTAAAGCAATGTGTCTAGTTGCCAGCCAGACCGAGTCTCCCACTTGATAATCTGGGTCTTTTCGTCGATGGCGATCGCATTTCTTTTCTGTGTTTCTTTGGCTTGCTGTAGGTTCCTGCTGGCTTCTCTGGCTGCTTTCATGATGCTGGCATGTAGATTATTTACTGCAGGCATTTCAATCTTTTCTGGCGGATCGTAGACCGACGTTCTGGGGTTTCGACCATATATAGTAAAGAAGGGTGTTGCTTGGGTTGATAAATGTGTTGAGTTGTTATAGGCATACTCTGCCATCCATAGAATTTCTGTTCAGCTTTGGCTTGTTTGGTGTAACAGACAGCGCAAATACTGTTCCATGGTCTGGTTTGTGCACTCGGTTTGGCCGTCCATTTGAGGGTGGTGACTAGAAGACAGACTCTTGCCAGGGCACAAAATTTTTTCCAAAAACGAGATACAAATTGGCTGCCTCTGTCAGAAATTATTATGGTAGGGAATCCATGTAACTTGACGATTCAGTCTAGAAAAACCTGCGCCAGGGTCTGAGCTGAGGGAATACCTTTTAGAGCTATGAAATGGGCCATTTTGGAGAAGAGGTCCACTGCTACGAGGATGGTATTATAACCTGAGTTTCGGAAGCTGAGGTGGAAGCAGTCTGGTGCAGTCCCCCTGTGCTGTACAGTCTGTTGTCCATTGCTATTGGTGCCTGTGGGAGGAGACTATCTTTCAAAAACCACCAAACACTGCGGAGCGGCCACGGAGCTGGAAGCTGCGGTGGAAGCAGTCTGGTGCAGTCCCCCTGTGCTGTACAGTCTGTTGTCCATTGCTATTGGTGCCTGTGGGAGGAGACTATCTTTCAAAAACCACTAAACACCGCGGAGCGGTCGCGGAGCTGGAAGCTGAGGTGAAAGCAGTCTGGTGCAGTCCCCCTGTGCTGTGCAGTCTGTTGTCCATTGCTATTGGTGCCTGTGGGAGGAGACTATCTTTCAAAAACCACCAAACACAGCGGAGCGGCCGCAGAGCTGGAAGCTGAGGTGAAGCAGTCTGGTGCAGTACGGGGCAGCACAGTGGGTCTGGCTCGCCGCCACGAATGGAGGACGCTGGGCGCCGCCTACAGTATGCTCGCTCGAGCCGCGAAGACTCTGGCTTGGACTTGAGAAGCCCTCTTAAGCAACCCCCCAGACAGCGCCAACGACGCCCGGTACCTGCGTCATCAACAATCATTCTGTCTGAGACAGGTATGCAACAAACTGCCTTTCCTTTTCCAATAGTTGCTGAGGAGGAACGCGGGCGGGGGAACGGGGCATGCCTGTGGTTTCTCCTGCGGTTTCGGCGACTGCGGGACAGCCGGTGGGTGGAGAGGGGGGAGAGACCCAACCAGCCGAGGCAGGAGGGGCAGAGCCCCCTGGTCTGTCGTTGGCTGAAGCAGCCGGGGGAGTGGCGAATGCAGCAGGCTCCACAGACTTATCCATGGAGCAGGAAAAAGATTTATTGTTGACCCTGTCTCAGTCAGCCCTTACATCGCCGGGGGCAAGAGTAAACTTAAAAAATCTGACAATTATCAGTGCACAGATGCATCCAGTAACAACGGGGCAAGACTTGACCAGCCCCTGTGATGATACCCGGCTGGGGAACCTTACATCACCAAGTGATGCGCAAGCTTCAGAAACTATGGATATAATGGAACTAAATGTTGAAAAACAAAATAGGGAAGACAAAGGCAAACGGATGGGAATGGGGAAGCTTCTGAGATAAATGTCTCTTCTCCTGGAGATGTGAATCCACGGCTGTGACTTCTCCAGATAAACATACCTGGAAAAACCTTGTTAGAAAAAACAGTAAAAAAAGAATAACGGCACAGCCGTCTAAAGTACATTACTATGAAAACTCAAAGCCAACAAATAAGAGAGTAACACGCAAGAATATCGCAGGGCGAAGGTTAAAAATCCTGTGGCAAGACTTTTCCAAAAATCACTAATGCGATATCAAACACAGATGGAGGAAGTGTCTGATGCTGACCTATTAGAAGGGACAAATATCCCCTCTAATGAAAAATTATTGGGAGTAACTCTGCGTGGATAGGAACAAGAGAAAACTCGCCTCACACAGTTCTAAAAACTGGGATACGTTATTTTAAAGATCCCGTATTACAACTTAACAGGGGTTACCAAATAGGCAATCACAGGAGGAAAACTCGAATCCACACATTCCCAGCTCTGCGGTTAGTAATAATAACTCGGCAAATAGCTGTGACTCGGTTCTCTGTGAAAACACCAAGACAGGCACAGACAAGAGGTTGGACAAAAACTCCACCCAAGAAGCAACTGACTCTGTAGTACGTGGTAACGACTCCCCCGAAATGAAACAAACCTGACACCCGATCGAAAGGAAACATCGATTATGATCGAACCTAAACAGAAGACATCGGCTAGAGCTACATTGGAAGAGGGTAGCGGAGTCGAGAAGCAAACAAAAAATAAAGAGCTGTGTGCGAACAATACGACCGGTACTCAGTTACCTTCTCCGCTGCGGAGTAGAAGATCCTCAATTATGTCTTCCAGCAATGAGAAAGAAACTCCCAAAGAAAGTGGATATTTTCTCAGTGATGTCAGCTATAACCCTTGCCCTCACCCCCTTTTGTATACTATATGAATCAATTTATGATACCTTAAAGGATCACACGACCCTGGCGGCAATGCTGCACACAAAAATGATTTACATTGAAGGATACATTACAGCTCTGGAAGCCAAGAGAGGGGGGCTTGATGTAAATAATAAATCACAGTGCGAGATCACAGGAAAACAAGCGGAGGAAGCGAGGAATGAGCTGATTTTAGGAAATATTTCAATTGCTGTACAGACTGAGGAACAAATTATAGCAGCCTCAAATACTAGTGCTGAAGAAGAAGTTGAATCATTGACAGAACATCGGAACGAAACAGCTCAACTCTCCCCCTTAGGGGAAATTTGTGAAGCTTTCAAAACAGTCTCAACAATAAAAGTACGGAAGGAACAGAGGGTTCCCGCTCCACCCCCCCAGACCACTAACAAGAAACAACAATCTAATGGCTGTGTAATTATGCCAGTGGAAACTAGCACACTTGCCACTGTAGAAATTGCAGATGAACCAGAAACCGAGTCACAAATTAAACTCCGAGGGATCAATCCCCCGGGGTCTCCTGACAACAGAGCTTCTGTTAAACGAGGGATGAACTTGAAAAAACATATCCGCTCTTTGTAAAGGGCAAAAGAACCACGAACCATCAAGGAGATCGTGTGGTAACTGTCGAAGATCAACCCTCAAAACTGGAATTAACAAAGGGCCAAATAGATATCCAGAGAACCCAAATCGGTAACAGAAAGGAGATAAGAAACAGATCGGTGGTCTTCCAGGTCACAGAACCATCCAACCAAGAAGAACAGAGCCCGGCTAACGGATCAGTAAGGAAACATCAGGAGGTCGAAGAATCTGAAGGGGCCACTGATCTACAAGATCTATCGGTCTACTCGGTTGAGAGCCTAGAGCTAGAATCCCCACAAGAGATCCAAAAACCAAAGGCCTGGGGAAAAGAATGTGGAAACGAAGCAAATCGAGACACTCAAGAACAGACTCCATACTTTACTTTGGCAGAAAGATGGGAAAGGGCAATAAAAGCCTATGGTGGAAAGAAAATCCTGAGCCCGCACCCATTGGAAAGTGAGAATCTAGAGAACGATTATAAAAGGAACCGAGGGACGGCTTCGGCAACAAAATTAAGGCTTACATCACCATCTACTAACCGAGAGACCAATTACCAGAGCAGGGAGAAGGCCCACTCAGTAGCCTATAATAAAAAAGAGGAAAAAAGAAGACCAATATTAGATCAACACAGAGGACAAAATCTAAGAGACGATAGAAAAAAAACTACAGTTAAAGAAAAAGCTACCCATATCACGTACAGCAAAAAGCTAGGGAGTGAAAGGACCTTTCAGCTGGAGCGGGTGGGGGAGATTCGAGATAACTTGATCTTGAATTGGAAAAACATTATGGCATTAATCAATTGTATTCCAAGGCTGAGACAGATTAACTCGGACGACATCAAGATTGTGGAGTTTAGCTCCACGGGTAAAAGAGACTGTGTTTACTTGCACATTCCATCACCCATAATCAGACATATGCTAGGTTACGACCTCTGGGATTGTCGATCAACTGAGACGAATCCAGAACAACAGTGATTACCAACCCAAAATGAGTGCCTGTGCTCATTACAACAGGAGCGGTCCATTTGTCAGGAGGACACGGTACTGTGACCAACTAAAAGGCTGACTCAGAGAAAGGAAGTTATCATGAACGAGAGTCAATATAGTTCCCTAGAAAGGGTTGTCCAAAGCGAGAAACCAAACAAAGCGACAGTAGAGGGCAATACTTACCAGGAAGAAGCGAACAATGATAGATATTCGAAAGGCCCCCTGCGGAGGATAAAAATCACATTTGCTCAAGAAGTTATTGAAAAGGACAAGGATCGAACAGCCGCAAGTACAGAACACAGGGATGGAGAAGAAGTTGTGCAAGCAAGAGGGGTGGGGACTATGAAAGCTCCAGAAGAAAGAAGCTAGCCATGCAAGGCACAGAAGTACAGCATGAGGGGCACCGGGGTGAAGGTTTGAAGGCCTTGGAAAGGGATGACATTTCTATGGCATGTTGGAATACTCGTGGGTTTAGCCATCTTCTGGAAAAAAGCGATGTTAACCTGGGTGAGTTTCACATCATTTGCCTCCAGGAGACATGGCTAATGAAGAAGCCATTTCTGGAGGGCTACGAAACCTACCTGGTTCCAGCGGTTTGTTCAGGAAAAGGCCGACCTTCCTCAGGTTTGTTGACCGCCATCATATCAGGTTCAGGACTATACCATGCAGAATCAGTGATCACAAACATACATTTCCAAGTGTCGTGTCTGAAAGGGTCAAGGCTCCTGTCAGAAGAGAGCCAAGATAAATAAAAGGAGGAAGTAATAATTGTGTTGAACACATATTGGAATCCTGCAGTGATCAAAAATGAGGACTATCTGAACATGGCAGTGAACATCTTGGAAAGAATACATACGGATTGGACACTGAACTACATCATCCTGTGTGGTGGTCTTAACGCGGTCTGCCCTAAAGTGAAACAGTCGCATGAGACTGGTAAAAAAGGTGCCACTGAATAGGGTACGTGGTCATCTGTGGATCAAGACAATGTCCTCTTGGGATCTCCAGAGCTTAGAAACATCAATATACAAGCACAACCCGAGAATACCGACATGGGAAAGAAACAACTCGACAGCAAATTTAGATCATATGTTCGTCCCCAAAGAGCTACTTAAACTTATTACTGAGTACGAGGTGGTGAGAACAGTTAACAGTGACCACAACCTCCTAAAGGTAAGATGGACTACTACAAGAAAAGCCAGATTGCAATTGGCAGCAGAGATTGAGACGTGTAAAGGGGGTACAAAGCTAAGGATGTCGGCTAACGCAGTCGTAGAATTTACGGACTCATACACAAACACATGTAGAACAAACCAGCAAGTAGGCCTGGAAAATAACATCGACTACCAACCTCTGCTGGAAGTATACGAAGTTAAAAGAAAGACTTGGCCAAATAATAAGTCAAAAACCCATTTACATGAATTCAACAAACGTGTTGTTGAGGAAAGAAAAAAATTAAGGAAACTAAAGCACCAACTAAATAAAACACCTACTCCTGAATTGGTAAATGAACTAAAAGTAATAAGAAGGAATTATAAAAGTTGGCTAAGACAACACAAAGAGAATATGAATCAAGCTGATGCTGCTAGCATGTTGAAAACAGTGTGTAGTAGGAAAACTAGAGATTTTTGGACTTTAATCAGAACCACCACAGGCTCACAAGCCAACTCAACAAATAACTTTGTGGGAGAAGAAGCCTGGTTGGCCCACTTCACAAAGCTATTCCGGAAAGTGGGATATCCATACGTGCCCAAACAAGATCGGGCAAAGTCACTTCAAATTCAAGATCTGTCAAAACCATCATGGGAGAATACCTCGGATCAGGACGACATAAAAAGAAAACTTGCCCAACTGAATAATTCAAGGGCCCCGGGGCCAGACGGGATCACCAATGCAGACTTGAAGGAACACCTTCCAGAATGGACAATCTTCATCCACGAGGTAATTAAAAACTGCATCAACACAAGATCAATACCTACTTCATGGACTACAGCAACTATTGTCCCGATTTACAAATTGGGACCAAGAGATCAAAATAAAAACTACCGACCAATTGCACTACTTGATGTAGTTGGGAAAGTGTTTGGCTCACTGGTGCTGGAAAACGTCCAAAAATGGTGGAGGACTATGGGACACGAAGACCCTTTACAATCAGGGTTTGTGAAAGATGGGGGAACGGCATCAAATATCCTCCTATTAACAACTTTAAAAAGTATGATCCATGAAGGCAGTCCAAAGATCTACCTTGATTTCATTGACCTGGTCCAGGCTTTTGACCAGGTCAATGTCATGATGCATACCCCCGGGCATCCAGACCACGTCCATCAGCCCCGGGAGCAGGCATCATGTTGCCTTGAGAAAACCCAGCAACCCCTGCTAGGGGCTGTCTGGGTTCAGTCCTGGCGCCTGTGGCGCCAGGCTCATATGGGACATCAGTCCTGGTGCCATAGGCACCAGGCTCATAGGTGCACACTTACCTGAAGCAGACCATGCTGCAAGAAGATCCAAGCCCATGTGAGGCCTGGAAGGGACTACTTTACCTTAGGGACTATTTTGTTACTTGGTTGTGGTCGGGGAGGAATACCTACCTGGGACTACTTTGGAGGCCATTTAAACCATGCCCGAAGAGCAGCACACGCTTTGCGTTATTCTGCATCCAGCAACGTAAGGCTCACCGTGCCAGCAGCAGCATCCAGCCTTCTGCCACGTCCGCCTCGAACCTGGAGCACCTAGAAAGAAGGAAAGAAGCAAAGGTTAGAACAAGAGTATTACCTGATTTCTTACCTGATTCCGGATTCATCGCATCTTCAAACCAGAGGAGAGACTTGGTTTTAAACGCCAGCAGCAGCACTGTGCCAAACTCACCGTTCCACGCAGCATCTCTTCGATCCGGCGCTGTCTCCATCTTTACATCGCCGAATCCCGGCACCTAAGGGGGACAAGAAACAACAAGGTGAGCAGAGAGAACAGACAGAGACATTCTCCTTAGGCACCATATGCTTACCTGATTTTAATGCCGGAGGTATAATTCATCAGCACGCCACATCTTCTTATGCCGCACCTGTAAGATAAGGAGAAAGCAGCAAGTTTAACCCTTGGCATTATTTACCGGACAGTGTTGGGTAACACAGACTTTACCGGAGCGCTTTCAGCTGTCAATCTTCTTATTGGGTCAAAGCTGCAAGATAAAAGTGGAATTGGACAGGAGTGAATTCCAGACATTTTGAACTCTTACAAACTATATACTTACGGCTCTTCACCAGGACAGGATTCGTCTACAACTCTTCTAATACCTTCAAGCCGGTGAAGTAACTGGTCATCAACGCGCCCCTGCGTGCTTCGCAGGATGGAGGGCTCATCCTTCAAGAATATAAGGTGAGATTGCTGAGAGGGCGTTTCAGAGGTGATTAGTGGGGAGGACAGTGGGGGTGCTATCACTTGAATCCACAAGTGGCTAAATCCATCTCTCCACTTGTAGGAGAATATTTCTACGGGCCAAGCAGACAAGATTAGGAGGGCAGATCCAGTCAGTCATTGCTGCACTACGCATCACGTGGATGGAGGCCGCAGCAGTCCGGGTCCGACCGAAGCCCCTGTGGGAGCCAGGTGAGCGTAACAGTCAATCGTGAAATTCTTTGGGAAAAATTAATAAGAAGAAATTGCCCTGAAAGCATTTTAGGGCCTATCAGAGCCCTTCATCAAGACACTTCTATCAGAGTGCGTTTGAATCAAGGGAGGAGGTTATCTGAGTTAATTCCAACGGCCAGAGGAGTGAAACAGGGCTGCCCTCTTGCACCAACCCTGTTTAACTCATATTTCTGGGACATTGAAGAAACCAACCAGAAAATACGGTCTTTCCCACCTACAGTAGGGAAGGTTAAGATCCCGAGACTGCTCTACGCGGATGACCTCATTCTGATGGACTACACCCTGATTGGTCTCCAACGCCAATTAAATGAGCTGGCGATATATATAAAGAAGAACAACTTAGAGATCAATAAGGCCAAAACTAAAGTTATGATCATGGAGAAACAAAACACCTGGAATGGGAACTTTAGTTGGACCTTGGAAGTGGAGAAAATAGAACAAGTGGTGAACTTTAAATATCTGGGGGTAATCCTGAGTAACAACAAACGGGAGCGCCCAATGCAAGTCCATCTCTTGGAAAAAGCAAGAAAACTGGCAAGGCAAGCGAAAGTAATCGACAGAAGATATGGCCGATTTACAGCAATCCCTCTGATCCAATTCTACAAGGATAAGGTAGTTCCGTCTTTGATCTATGGTGCGGATGCGATGTTAACTATACCACAAAACGTCTGGAAACAGCTTGAAGGTGTGTTTTGGAAACACACACTGAATTTACCACTATCAACATCAACTAAGACCATACGCCATGAACTCTGTTTGCAATCATTGGAATCTATGGTAGTCAGAAATTCACTAATGTTATATAGGAAGTCTCTGACCACTACCTGCTTCAATGTAATGTCTATCATTCACACGGAAACCATAGAACAGAAAAGTACAATTCTGATGTGTTGGGAGAAAGAACATCAAAAAACTTTAGTAGAATTAAACAGCTCTGAAGAAGAACTTATTCAAAACCCGAATAAAGTAAAACAAAAACTGCAGGAACAATATTGGATACAGACGACATCTCTGGATCAGAGAAGCAAACTGATAAACCATCTGCACCAACAACAAGAGGCTTAAACGACTTACCGAACTATTTTAAAAAATTCTCAAATAAGACACTTCGAGATACCTTCTTACGAGTGCGAATGAACCTGCTGCCTACGAACGAGATCAGAACCATAAGGAAATTAACACAGGACACTAGCTGCAGGTACTGTAAAAACAAGACCCTCATAGAGTCACTTCGTCATCTATTACTGACCTGTCGTTCTTTGTCAATGTTCAGAACAGCACACTTGGGCCACTTATTTAAGGAGTCGACAACGTGTAACGAAGAGGACTGGTGGAACCGCTTAATAGAGGGGGATAATACCGCATATGTGGTAACGTTGTCGCAGTTCTTCATGAACTTGAAGCTTTAAGATCTCAATGTGGAACCAGGACAGGGCCTGTAAGACTGGTAATAATGCTGGATGAAGATCCTGGAAGGAGGGAGCTGAAAACAGTATTCTATTCTCTTCTCTTCTCTTCTTGTTTTTCTTTTTCTTGTAAACAAATTTTGTAAATTGAAACAAGTAAAATAAAAAAATTAAAAAAATTATAACCTGAGTTAGGAGGTAGATCAGTGACGAAGTCCATTGATACTGCCACGGCGCTGGCGGAATGATGATTGGCTGAAGGAGGCCGGTTGGTTTTTGCCTAGATGTTTTGTATTGTGCACACACCTCACAGGTGCCTGTGTAGGTGGCAATATCTTCTCGCCAAGTTGGACACCAATAAGATGTGGTTACTTTCTTAATGGTTTTGGCTATACCTGGATGGGCTTCTAACAGCGAGTAATGGTAGTCTGATATGATTGCTTGTTGCAGATCCTTAGTTGGAACAAAGAGGGGGTTGTGGTAGTATGGTAGTTTGTCCTGAATGGTGAACTGATCTCCCTCCGTGTCCCAAGCCAGTAGGTCTTCTTCAGACATATTTTCTTTTATTGTTTCCTGCAGAGTATTTAACAGAGATGGGCTGATGCAGAGGCAGAGAATTTTATGGCTGGGTATGATCTGCATCCGGTTAGGGGCATTGTAGACTTCCTCTCCTGTGCCAATGCGGGATAACGCATCCGCTTTCCTGTTCTTAACTCCGGGGCGGTAAGTGATTACAAAGTCATATTCTATTAAGGATAGGGCCCAACGGAGCTGCCTAGAAGACTGAGCTTTTGCTGAGCATAAGTATTGCAAGTTCCGATGATCTGTTATTATTGTGATGGTGTGTTTTGCTCCTAGTAAGTAATGTCACCATTCACACAGTGCATTTTTGATTGCTAGGAGTTCTTTCTCAGAAATTGCATAGTTTAATTCTGCTGGGGAAAGTTTCCTTGACCAAAAGGCAATGGGGTTAAGGCATCCGGTTTCAGGATTTTGTTGAGACAATACGGCCCCCATGGCAATGCTTGAAGCGTCTGTTTCCACGATGTACGGTAAATCGGGCTGTGGGTGTTGCAGAATTGGGGCTGAGGTGAATTTTTCCTTGAGAGCTCGGAAAGCTTCTTCCGTCGCTGGTGTCCATTCAAACTTTCGGTGTTTGCGCAGCAAGGACGTTATTGGATGTACAATATGTGAGAATCCTGGTATGAAGCGTCGATAAAAGTTTGCAAACCCTAGGAAACTCTCTACTCCCTTTACAGACGTGGGTGAGGACCAAGTGAGGATTGCCTCCACTTTTCTATTGTCCATCTTGATCCCGTGAGGTGTCAGTACATATCCCAGAAACTCCACCTCAGTGACGTGGAAGGAGCATTTTTCTAGATTTGTGTACAGTTGGTTTTCACGCAGTTTGCGGAGTACAGCTCGCATGTGGGTTACGTGCTCTTGAGGAGTGGTGGAGTAGATCAGAATGTCATCGATGTAGACGACTGCGCAGACATCGAGGAGTTCCCGTAACACATCATAAAATGCTGGAACGCAGCCGGGGCATTGCAAAGCCCAAAGGGCATGACCTGGTATTCATACAAGCCATAGCAGGTACAGAAAGCAGTCTTCCACTCATCCCCTTTCTTCATGCGTACCAGCTGATATGCGCCGCGTAAGTCTAGCTTGGTGAAAATCTTCGCTTGGCTCATCTGGTCTATGAGTACTGGTATCAGAGGTAAAGGGTACTTATTTTTTATGGTTGTCTTCATTCAGGGCCCGGTAATCAATGCAGGTTCTTAAGTCCCCCTCTTTCTTCGGTACGAAGAAGAGTGGGGAGGCGGCTGGTGAATTAGATGGTCTAATGAAGCCATTGGCCAGGTATTGATCCAAGTAGGTCCGTAGATGAGTGTTTTTTTCCTCGGTTAATACATAAATGCGGCTGCATGGTACTTGTGCCCCTGGTTGCAGGTCGATCTGGCAGTCGTAAACTCGATGTGGTGGTAGTGTATTAGCTTGCTCCTTCGCAAACACATCCTGGAACTCCTGGTATTCCTCTGGTAAAGTGCCCACCAAGCCTAAACCTGCTATCTTTTCCTGTGAAGCTAACAATGGGCTTCCTTTTATCCCTTTGATGTCGTAACAATAGACGCATTCCGTGGAAAAGAGTAAGGTTCGAGCTCGCCAATCTATCTTTGGGTTGTGCATCTCTAGCCACGGTATCACAAGAATCAGATGGAATTGGGGTGCGGCGATAAGGTCGAATCTAATACTTTCTCTGTGGCCATCTTGGCAGATTAAAGTAATCATAGAAGTACAGTGTGTTACTGGTCCCAAAAGGAGTTGTGTGCCATCCACAGCTGTCACACTTTCTGTGGTGTCCTTATGGTAGAATGCTAATCCCAAGTTCTTTGCAGTGTTTATGTCCAGGTAGTTCCTAATAGACCCACTGTCTGTGAAAGCCTTGAGGGCATGCATTCGGGTGGGCTGTGAAGGGTCTACCAAAACCACAGGAATACTGAAATGTGAGATCTGAGTGCTCCGTTCCTGGCTCGACAAACCGACCTCTACATCTGCCGGGTGTTGGAGTTTTCTGCTACCGCACCTGTATCTTCCCCTGTGTTACCTAGTACCCCCATTGTCTTCTGTGGGGGATTAATCGTGCAGTTCCGGAGGAAGTGACCAGATTGGCCGCAATATAAGCAAAGTTTTTCCTGGCGCCTCCGTTCTCTCTCCGCCTTGGTGAGTGGTCCCCTGAGAACACCCAATTTCATGGACTCTGAGTGTATTTCTGAGGCCTGTCGATGGGATGCTTCCTTTGGTTGGACATATACTGGTCTATGCTCTGATCTGGTTCGGTCAGCCTTGCGATCCTGTAACCGGTGGTCTAGTTGCATAGTTAGGTCGATGTATTCACTGCAATCTTCGGGAGGATTAACTACTTGCGCCAAGACATCTTTTAATTCTCCTCTCAGTCCTCGATAAAATAACGTTATTCGTTTCTCCTCTGGCCAACCTGATTCAGCAATTAAGCGATTGAATGTGGTGACATATGAGATAAGATCCTGACCACCCTGTCGCAGAGAGAGTAGCTCATCATCCAGGGCCTGACCTCGAGTCCGATGAGCAAATAGTTTTTCCAGTTCACGCTGAAAACCTGGGTAATTTCTCAGTAAAGAGTCGTCCCGAAGCACTAACGGGACAGACCAGTCCGCCGCGTGCCCTCCTAAATAGGAGAGAACAAAAGCTACTTCAGAAAGGTGTCTGGTTTGCATATGAAATGTAGCCGGCATTGATTCATGAACGCTCCAAATTGCTTGGGATCCCCAGAGAAGCGTTCTGGGGGTGCTAAAGGGATGTTGCCTGGAAGCAATACCTGAACGGGTGTGGCTACAGGTGCCACGGTAGGCTGCCCCTGTGGAACTCCACCTCGTAGGTGTGCTAGACCAGCTTGGGTCTGTAGGAGCTGTCTTGCCAAATCGTCTGTTTTGTCCCTGTTGACTACCAGTTTGCGCCTTAAGGCATTTGTCTCGGAGCGGGCTGCATGCACCTCGGCCCGTAGTTCACCTAGCAATAGGGAAAGCTGGTCTACCTCGGAGGATTCCATCGCTCGGGCAGATGTATTGAGGATGGCTTTGTGTTCTGTCACACTCACCTGTGTCTCTGCAGGAGCGATGGATTAGCCTCCCTTGACCCTGAGTCTTCACTTCCCCTGTTTCACCCGGAGGAATACCTGTCAAATACAAGGTGTTAACTCAGACCTGAATTCTGCCGATTCCCCTGGGCCCTTCCCTTCTCTTTACTGTGTGCTGTGATGTCCCCCTATGGGCTTACCTTGATCTTTAGTTGAGTGTTCACTCCAGCCTGCATTTGCAGGAGCGCGATTCACTCATGTGATTGGTGCCAATGTCTGTAGGCTGAGCTCAGATGCCAAACACTGTTTTATGCGTTCACAGCGAGGCCGAGAGTTCAAGGCGCCAGTTTCTTCACTGGCTAGAAAGTCCTTCCCACAAGTGAACGTTATGCAGAGAATGTTGAGTGTCCAAAATTGCTCGTATTGTCTTTGTTTGCCGGTATTTTTATGGGTGAGTAGCGCTGCATGTAGAAGCTAGCTGCTGGTAGGTTTGCACAGCGCCTTCAATTCGAGCGTGCCTGGTAATGTCTCTCCCTTTGCCTTGCAGGAGAAATTATGTGGTATTAGCGCCTCGAGTCCGGGTTCAGCACTACTGGAGACTTGGTGGTTAGGTAAGTTTGCACGGAGGCTTTTGGTAAGTATGCACCGCGTAGAGAGAGAGAACGCAGTGAAATAAGTGTCCGCGTTATTGAACCAAGCGCAGTGAATAATGTCTCTTCTTTCTTACAGGGGTCTGTACGCTCGTGCAACTAACCTGGATTCCAGCGTCACGGGAAGATTCGGTGAGTATGCGCAGCGTTACTGATGTGCGCGTGTTAATGCTGTTCTTCTTTGTTCTTACAGGTGCCGGTGTAGAAATCCCCTCTTGACTGGAGATAGCTGCGGCGTCAAGTAAGAACCAGGTAAGCTGAAGCTGAATGATCCGGAGCGGGTAAGCAGAAGTAGGATGATCCGGAGCAGGTAAGCAGAAGCAGGGTGATCCGGAGCAGGTAAGCACAAACAGGATGATCCGGAGCAGGTAAGCAGAAGCAAGATGATCTGGAGCAGGTAGGCAGATGCTGGCTGATCCAGAGCACGGCACGTTTGTTGCTGATACAGCTCACAGTAAGCAACACGAAGCACTGGAAGAATCTTGGGTGTAGCTTATATAGCCAGCCACACCCAAACATTAGAGACCTCATGAGTTATCATGCACTTCCTGTTTGGAAACAGGAAGTGTTAACCAGGAAGTTTCTACAAACACTGGGAAGGAATGAAAGGAGGGATTTGTTATGGGTTCTTTGTGTGCCTATGCCAGGCCTGCCAAGCCTCCACCCAGCTTGCCCCAACTACCTGCCTGATACCCATGGCAGTCGGAGTGATTGAACTTTGGGACGCCAAGAAAGATACCATACTCAGCGCCACGTGGGTGCTCATTTGAAAGTCTCTGTTAAGTATCCGACTGATGCTGAGTGTGAGAAAAAGGAATATTGAGATCGAAGTGGTCATGAAATGGGTCAAGCTAAACCCTGTGCACATTCAAAAGTCTTCGATAGTTTAAAATACATCACAATTGGTCCGAGCCCGGCTGACGGAGACTAATTGAGCAGAAGAAAGGCATCTGAGCCTGGAAGAGGGGGATCCAGGGTGAACTGTGAGTCACCCGAGAAAGAATTATTTGAGCATAGTTGGAAAGGGATATGAGCCCGGAAGAAGGCGATGCAACGTTGAACTACAAAAGAAGAAGATTGAGATCCCAGAGAACCCTATTCCTAAGAAATCAAAACAAGGAAGTGACATGGAAGATACTCCTGTGATAAAAATATTTATGCTCCGCTACTAAAGGCCTCACAGGATGTGTGGGAAATGAAGATTACCCTGAATGAACTTTCTTCTAAAGTGGGTCACCTGGAGACTAGATTGACTAAAGTGGAGTCCGAAAATGTTTCCGTGGCATCTGAAGTTGCTGGAAGATACAGAGCGTATAAGGATCTGAGTACTGAGGTTTCTGATCTGAAGAAGAATAATTTAAGGCTGGAAGCAGAAAGGAGAATTCTTAACTTGCGCCTTTTAGGAGTGAAAGAAAATCATAACTTGGATAAGGATTTGAATTCAAGAGTTGAATGGGTATTGTCAGAGGTGCTGGGTAAGAAAGTCCTGAATGATGGTGATCTGGACTATGCATATAGAGCTGGAAAATTCACGGAAGATGGAAAACCTAGTCAAATAATACTGGTTTTAACAAGAGTAAGCGTGAAGGAAAACATTTTGAAACTAGAAAGGGAGAAAGGGAAACTTATGCTGAATGGACCCTCTTTGGCTATCTATCCTGACTATCCAAAAGAAAAGCTTTCAAATTGGCAAGAGGCTTGGCTATGGAAAGAAACATTAAAACTATTTTGGTCAAACCTGCTACATTAAAGATTTTCCTGGATGGCGGGGTTAGGTCTACTAAGTAAAGGCGTTGCTAGAGGGGGGCTAAGAGGGCTATAGCCCCTGGTCTTTTGGTTGTAGCCACGGATAGAATTTTAGGAGCTACAACCAAAAGGCTAGCTATCCCCCAGTCCCGACAGTTCCGACATTAGCCTAGCCCCAGGTGTTTTCCAGACCTAGAAACACCCCTGCTACTAAGGATCCCTCCGAGGCAGAGCGCTGGCTAGGAGCTGAAAGGATCAGGAATGATAGCAAATAATTTCTGGTATCGTTACCTCTTATATTGCTTTTATTCCTATGTTCATGTATTGTACTTCTGGTTATACTACTCCTCTATTGCAGCCCCATTTTAATGTATCTATTAGAAATATAAATGTTTTTTGGCATATTTATGTAGTTATGATTTGATATACTGTGGCCGTTTCTTAACGGTCACTTCATGTCCCTGTTTGATTTATGGCAGATCTCGTGCAGCTGTATGTGATGGGTGCCTTTCTCTAACAGTAGATGCTGAGAGTCTGTAGATACGTAATTCTCTATGGGCCTCGGATTGAAATGGAGACTGTTGTGAAGGATGTTTTTGTGGCTGATTGAAGTGCCGAGTTGTTTCTATGTTAATTTCCCTTTAAGGCCCAGGATCCAGGGGAGACGTTTTTCGTTTGTAAAATGTCGGGATGATATGATAGTTTATTTATATAGCGCCTATACACAATGTGTTCGGCAAGGGAGGGAACAATGGAAAATACAATTACATTCTTACAGGCCATGAACAGTAAGGATGTGAGATTAACTATCATACTTGGCCTGATGACATTTCAGATAGTGCAAGAGCTAAGACATAGATAAGGAAGGGAGGGGGGAGTGGGAAGTAAATGGAAACTGACAGGTGACTACTTTACTAGGCCTGACGACATTTCTGGTAGAGCCGGAGAAAAACAAAAGGTGAGGGAGAGGGGTGCAGAAAGGCAGGGGAGGAACAAAACAAGCGACTATCATACTAGTCCTGACGACATTTCAGATAGTGCTGGAGTGGGGTGGGGAGGAAAAAAAGAGTAATGGGAGGGTGGAGGAAACAAACAAGGTTGCTATCATATTAGGTCCAGGGACAATTCTGATACAGTAAGTGCATAGAAGAAAGTAAGGGGAGGAGATAGGAAAAGGGAGAAGGGAAAGGAGGAGAGAACAGAGAGTAAGCAGTGAAAAAGAGTGGTGAAGCAAGAGTGGAGAGCGAATACAATTCCACAAGTCAGTAGTAACACATAATGTTGCAAGCCAGGATACAAGATGAAGATGGGAACAGCATGATTCAGGGCCACCATGAGTACAAGATGTAAAGGAAGTCCAGCATGAGAGTTCAGAAAAGGTGACGCACTGTGAATGAATGAAGTCCAAAAAAGTCAAATCCAGCATTGGCCACAGGACGGTGATGGTGAAACCAGAATGTATCAGGACAGACTCCTGCAGAAGTAGACTGGAGGAGGTTGAGGGGGAGCAGGGTAGAAGAATCAAGCAAAACAGGCAACACCTGTGTGTGAGAAGGGGGGGCACAAGGGAACATCACAGGGGGCCAGAGGGGGTGGGGATGCCTGTGGGGACAGAGGGGGTAACACATGTTGGTGCATGCTTACCTGCTGTCTGAGCAGGGGGTTGGGCCCTGGGTCCTCCTGGTCCAAACAGGTCCAAACAGGAATTGCGCTTTTCTTTGTCTGCTCTTCGCTTCGGACGCCTGGCTGTGTTACACTTCGGGCTTCCCCGCAGAGTACGTCTCATTTGCAAGCTCCTTTTCAATCTCCTTTGTGGAGCAGATACAGGTTGCCATGGTGCCTGTACAAGTTACGGCAGAACCCGTGTCAGCTGACACGTCTCGTACATGGAAGACGTACAGCAAGACACGCCCCCATACGGGTTTAAAACTGCCGTCTTCCAGAGGGCTCGTTGCTGCTAATTAGTGTTTCTTGCTATTGCGGTTACGTCCGTTCATCTTCATGAAACCCTTGTCACGAAATCCTGACTTCATTTCCTGGTTCCGACCCACGCCTGACTTCTGGATTGTTACTCCTTCTCCTCTTTTAGCACTATTTACAGACCGCTACGGTATTGACCCAGACTGCTCCTGGACTGCCTTCTTTTTGCGTTATCATTGTCGTGATCTCCTGGTATCGACGCAGAACGTTATTGGATTGTTATTCCTGCTCCTGCTGCCCCTTGCAGTTTACCCGCTAGCGGCTACCCGGAACACCTCAGTTGCTCCGATCCTCGTCTGGAAGTGTGTGTTTTCAGGTAACTTGCTGTATTTGTTTTTTGGGTAATTCTACCAGCGCCATCTCTGTCTATATTGTACCACTTACCTACTGCTCTGTTGGGTATTTCCTTTTACTGGATTTTGGGACATTTGTTGGATTACCATACTTCGTGAACTTATCATCAAAGTGCATATTGACGCTTTCCTGATCTTGCACCAACCCGACACTAGTGCGACCATCGTGCCGCCCGGGTTTACTTCCCTGTACTAACGTACCTGTTTGTTATTTTATCCTGTCGTTTTCTCCAAACCTGTACATCGTTAACCCTTGAGAGTTCCATGATTCAGGTCTGTTGTTTTGGTTAAATACTCTATAGGAAGAATCCATTAGACTATTCTTACTCATTGGGTTTAATTCTTTATTTTGTGGATCCAGCCCGTGGAAGCTCCACTCCAATCCTTGCCTAGGTATTTTCTATCCGCTACTGTTGCTTGATTGCATATGGTCCCTCTCAACACTGTTTAATATCTTTGTATTCCTTTGCAGCATTGGTATTGGCGGTGCGTGTTCTCCCCGCTCTTTTATTCAATTGATACCTCTGCCTGTTCCAATCGAAACAGCAGAGAGGTACGTTGTAGAGAAGAGCCCCTCTTTGAGCTGTTTACCTGGAGTAGGAGGAGGAGGAGCCCAAGCCATTAAAACACTCGCCACAAGCGGAGCGTGGTGGAGTGTTTGGCCAAGTGTGGCCACGACTGGAGACTATTGATTTTTTATTTTTCCTTGGTACGTGCTACAGAGTCTGTTTGCTCTGTTTACTTGGAGGAGGAGGAGGAGCCCAAGCCATTAAAACACTTGCCACAAGCGGAGCGTGGCGGAGTAATCGGCCGAGTGTGGCCACGACTGGAGACTACTGCTTTTTGTTTTTCCCTTAGTACGTGCTACAGAGTTTGTTTGCTCTGTTTACCTGGAGGAGGAGGAGGAGCCCAAGCCATTAAAACACTCGCCACAAGCGGGGCGTGGCAGAGTGTTTGGCCGAGTGTTCGGCTAGAGAGTTTGTCCCGAGCTTTTCATGTAACTCGGTAACTTGGTCACGCTTCCTGGAACCTCACTAATTCACCTCTGATATTGTTGCCGAGTAAACTCATCAAGTTTGTGCAGTTCTGTGCATCATGGAAACTACTTCGGGATCTTCTCTGATAGAAGCAACCCTAGAAGTTACTTCTGCTGCCAGTGTCATGGGAGAAGTATTTAAGGTAGTGATGTGAGTGATGCGTTGAACGCAAACTGTAAATTGCCCCTGTGTCCGTTAAATAACATCCACATCATTATTGCGGCCAAAACCATATCACCGCTCATGAGCGCGCACCCGCTCAACCCGACTGCTCACTCACCAACTTCCATGTCCTCGCCTTTTAACAGTGCAATGAACTTATCTTCGCACTCAACAACCGCACCGGTCTTGTGCCCTGCTAATATCGACACGGAGAACACGGGGGATAACAATTTCATGCACAACAAGCATGCTGGCCCCGCTGCACCACGAGAATTACGCGAACCTTGTGACTTACCGTGTACGCATATAAATAAGTCGCAAGAAAACGGCGAGTTTGTTTCTTGGCAACATGCGTCAGCATTAAATGCAGTTTCTGATACTCTGGCTACTGCCAGGTCAATGACCTATGTAACAAACCTAAAATTATGTCAGCATTTAAATCAAGGACAGTCGAGATAAAAAATGATACGCAACCTGTTCTTGCTGCGCACACTAATGATGAGCAATTTGTCTCGAAAATCGGAACAACCTCATTTAATTCTCATCTGATCCAGGATCCTCGAGTGTGTAGAAATTTAATGCTGGAGAAAGTGACCAATCCTAGCACGTCAACACCAGCTCAAATTAATCCTTCTGGCAACAATGACCAGTCAATTGGCTTGGACCTGATGTCACACCAAGTTGAATCTCATGGACACAGGTACCTTAATGACTTGATGTTAGGAGGGGTTAAGACCAAGCAAAGTTACCTCTTTCCAAGAAAGCAATTATCCATGCCCTACTATCTCCCCGAGAAATTTATATGGTACACTGAAATCCATGATCACTGGCGCCCACATCAATCTGAAAGATTGCAGAACAGCAACAAATGTTTCCACTCTACCTATTCTCATGCTCCACCACCTGGTGACTCCGAAATTTCCGATCAACAACTTTTAGACTCTGCCTCAAAATTGGAAGCCCTAGAACACTGACTTAAAAATGTGCCTGTGGGTACCACTGGCAAAATGCATTCACAGAGCTCAAGCATCTTCAACTTCAACTCAAAGTTGCAAAAGTCAACTCGCTGTGTAACCTCAACCTCGCAAGGCAGTCCCTTGGAAAAATTAAATATCCAACCAAGGAAAGCCTCAAGTCAGGACCCGACCGAGCCACCAGTACTCAAGGTGAGCTTACAGGATAATGCCACTCAAACTGCCAATGTATCGGAAAAAGACACACAGCATGACTTATTATTAAAGGCCACTTCAGAAAATAACTTTACCGTAATATCAACCATGACTGCTGTCTTGGCACCATTCATGAAATTGCATGAGCAAATGGCAGAACAACTAAAAGACCAGACGACAGTCATAGCCATGATGACTTCAAAAATTATATTTGTTGAGCATTCATCACAGCTATCCAAAAGGACCTTGAAATGAGTCAAGCGAAAGTGGCAGCTCTCCTCCACTCAATTCTTGATCCAGTGATCAAAAACAGGGAAAATCGACGCCTATCGAGACAATTCGATTCAATTGAAGTCGAACCTGGTACCAACAAAACAAACACTCATTTGACAGATCCCTTAACAGATCCTTTTGAGAATCTAGAACTTTCCTCATTAAGGACCATATCGCACCAAAAGTCCATTGCCTCCGCGCCTAATGGTTCTGTAGCTACCTTGGAAACTGATATAACTCCTGACAATGATGGGATGCACTGCAAGGCAGGAACAGTGGGATTAACTGCAGCAGTTGGCACAGGCTTGGCTCACATTCCTTGTGATAATTCATCTCAACAAATATGTCCTATCTTTGTAAAAGGAGCAATAATATCTAAACAAAAATCAACAACCAAGGCATCCAAAATTAAACCAAACCTCAACATGAAAACATCTGGGTCAAAGCAACTGTCAATTAAAAAGCAATCAAAGGTACAACTCATAATCAAAACACCGCCCGAGACCAACCCAGTACATTTAGCAAATCAAACTAAACAAAAGAAGGCTCTTGTGTCAACAAATGTTGAGTCGCCAACTAAACTGACTCAGATAAATAAGAAAACAAAATCATCATCGGAAACACCTTGTGTTGGATTCACACATAATAAGCATGACAGTTGCAAAAAACAAAATCGACAAGTAAAACATTCTCATTTATCAACCATGAAAAAAAGTTGTGTTGCGGAGGAATCCATTGATGACTTACAAAGACACAAGAATAATAATTGCAAACAACCAAGTCCACAGGATAAATCTCTTCAAACAATAGATATGGAAGAAAATAGTGTGTTGGAAGAAACTGTCAATGAAATTGATGCATCATCATCAGATCTGATAAACCTGTCGACCTACCCCGTTGACAGTTGCACTCTATCAAGTGCAGATCTTGAAGAAGACTAGGAGGGCATTGTGAGTGTCTCCTCAGTCCACACGGACGATGGACGTTTAAATCCCAATGACAAACCTGATCAGAAGAGAGCCCCAAAAGGGCCTCTCCGATTACATATAGAGAGGCCCATGCCAAACCCGGCACCCATTCAGACACGTGCAAATTGCGACAAACTGAGTTTACCATCTCAAAAGACTTCAAAACTGAACAAAATTGTCTCTACCATGCCAAACGACAAAAGATTGAACAGGGAGTCAAGTCAATCCGCAGGTGCAGAGGCTGATCCAAATTCTGCCCCCACCAAACAAAACAACATGCACAATGTCTCTGGGGTGGAACCAAGTGAAGACATCTACCAGATTTCACCACTCAAACTACCATCTCGCAAAAAATCAAGAGGCACACAAATCACAAATTCTTGGCACTAATTCCAATCCTTTTGAAGATGGGCTCTTACTTGAAAGAATGAGCACAGAAGAAGATGGACTGATTATGAATCAAGCAAATATCATAAGACTCCATGTTCCATCTCTTCGCTCACTAACATCTAATGATCTAGCGAGAGTTGAATTTCTGGGAGAGAACACACTGGACCGAGTGCTCATTTATCCGATGACTCCTCTAATTACACAATCCTTGAAACAAGAATTTTCTCAATTAAGATCATTAGGATTTGACCTTACTGAGTCACAAACAGTGCATGGCTCATCAAAAAATACCCATACTTCTTCAGAGCTGCACTCAAAAACTAATTCTAATTTAGGGGAGCTGGAATTGGAGGCTGAATATCGATTCCTGTACACCTATCGTCTCCAAGGTCATCTATCCACATTCCTGACCTACTTACAGAGCGGTGAGTAACAGGCTTAGATATGCCCTTAATCTAAGAGTTAAGAGCAGGAAGGAAGAGGCAGGGCTAAGAAGGGTGGCGGGACTTAGGCCAGGTGACCTAGATCCACTTGCACTTGCTTCCCATCTGCAAAGGAAAAGAGGCTGGAGGGCTCCTTAAGTAGGGAAAAAGAGCGGCAAGCAGGAAGGCACCAGGTGGGCGGGGCTTGCTAAGTGGTGAAAAAGAGTGGCAGGCAGGAAGGCACCAGGTGGGCGGGGCTTAGGCCAGGTAACCTAGATCCACTAGCACCTGCTCCCCATCTGCAAAGGAAAAGAGGCTGGAGAGCTCCTTAAGTTTTTGAAAAAAGAGCGGCAAGCAGGAAGGCACCAGGTGGGCGGGGCTTGCTAAGTGGTGAAAAAGAGCGGCAGGCAGGAGGGATTGTATAGTAGGAGGTGTCATTACGCAGGTCATGACGCCAGTCCTTATCCTATCAGAGAGAGGTTACGTGGTCACGAGAGTTCACGTGATTGCGAGTTCCGTGTCTTCCGTGCTATGGGACCTTTCCGGAACGGATTAGAGTTGCCGGTGCTCTTCGTATGGTGCCAGATGATTCCTTAGGTAATGTTAGTTATTTAGTGGGTGGGGTTAATAATTAATCGGCCTGTTTCCTGATCGAGGATATGTCATATTCGTGTGGGGAAGTTAGATGGGAGATCACGCGTAATACAGAACATTGGAGTCAGATTATATTTTAAGCAGTATTTTTCATATGGATGTTTGGCAGGTGGAGCTTCAATGATTTGGAAAGGGTTTTGGAAAGGTTTCTTGCAGTGTTGTGCATGTGAATACATGGTATGGTTGTTATTGGGATGGGTGAGATATGAATGGAGTTTGAAAGGTAATTACATATGGTTTCCCTGGAGACTAGTTGCTGACTGTAATGTTTTTTTTGTTGAAATATTTTAAAAATGTTAATTTAAAACAAAATCTCCTTTTACCTTTTATCACACCCTTGTACAAGTTCAATAAACACCCTTGAACTGTGGTCACCTCTGTCTGTCTTACTGTTGATACCAGGCCTTCCTTACAGAGGGTAAGACTCATTCTCATACTGCAAAGAGGGAAACCATTTCTTACCTGAAGACATCCTCTCCCCGCTCCTCGAGGTCCCTCTACCCAGATGACCCTCCCTCGCATATCCATCCCCAGGGTCAGGATCCAAAAGCGATGGCCTTTCCCTGGCCACCTGAGTGGAAGATCCAAGGAAAGTAGATGGGAAGATGCCCTCAGTTTCCTCACAATGCCCATTACCTTTCCTCTTCAGAGTAGGGTTTCCAAATGAAATCCTTACATGCAGGGCACCACCTTTATGTCTCACCTGATGCATGAGGTAAAGGAGATACTTAACATCAAAACTTTAAGAACATTAGTGTATCAGCCCCAGACCGACTGAACGCTTTAACCAAACATTAAAAAGAATATTGTGTAGGTTGGTAGAGACGGACGGGAAGAACTGGGAAGTGATGATACCCGTGGGCACTTTTCACAGTCAGGAAATGCCTCCAAACTTCCCTGTGATAATCCCCATTTCAGCTCCTGTATGGGAGGGAACCCCAAGGTGTCTTAGACATGCTGAAGGAAACCTGGGAGAAAAGAGAAGAAGCCCTATTAGTAATTTCTTAGACTGCACAGAAATTAAGATCTCCTATGGCAGCAATATGAGAAATTGTGAAGAAACCTCTGGGGCAGGCCCAACAAAAACAACAGGCTGTCTATAATAGACGTGCAGTCCTCCGTACCTTTTCGGTTGGACAGTCAGTCTTAGTCCCTTTACCCACCTCAGAAAATAAAATAATTTCCCAGTGGTATGGTCCCTATAATGTCTGGGACAGAAAGGCTCTTTAAACTAGCTCATTGCACAACCAGATAGATGACAGAAGACACATGGCTATCATGTAAATTTGCTTAAGGAGTGGAAAATAGATCATAGTGAAAATACCATCTTCACTGTAGCAGCCCTCCTTTCAGATTCAAGTATAAAAACACCTTGGTATCCACCGATCTGGCACCTTCCCAACAGAACGATATTAGAGACTTATTGGAGCAGTTTCCCAAGGTATTCTCAGAGCACCCAGGGAGAGCTACTAATTATTTCCATTTTATTAGAACCCTGGCAGGAAAAACCATAAATCCTAAACCTTACTGAATCTCTGAGGCCCGAAAAAAAGTAATCAAACAGGAGATGGAGGACATGCTTAAGGCAGATATAATCGAGCCTTTCCAAGAGTCCCTGGTCCTCCCCTATGGTCTTAGTCGCCAAACCCAATCAGTCATGGCACTTCTGCATAGACTTCAGGAAGCTAAATTCACTCTCGTTAATAATTACCTGATGCTGAGAATTGATGAACTGATCGGAAAGTTGTGCTCTGCCAAGTATATATCAACCCTAGGTTTGACCAATGTGACGAATCCCTTGGTGTCGTCATTTCCTCCCTAGGGGGGAGGAGACCGCTACCTGATAGTCCCCATGGGGGTGGTACTCAGCGGGAGGATCCTATGGGATGAACTATCAAGGGAGAATGCAGTATAACAAATACCACACTCGCTCCAAAAACACATCCCTCCACACTGTTGGGGCCAAAACACTGCCATCCTCTTTACCCCCTCTTTCTACTCATTGTTACATCATGCAAAATAGACCTGTCTATGTGTATGAGGAAAATCATACTGTGACAAGGAAGAATAAGGAAAACTTGGGAAACTATAACGCTGTAGGTACTAGCATAAAGAAGAAGAAAAGAGAATTGAAGAGCCCGTTGTGAAACCAAGGCGAACGTACTAGCTCTAAAGCACGCACAAGCCGGCCAAAGATAAAAAGAAAGGAAGGACTTCTTTCACTGTCCGATCCTGCCTGGAGGAACCACGAACAGGAGGGAGCTGCTGTACGGTGACCAGTGACTGAAGGAGACCGGGACGCTGACCAGACCGCAGAAGCGTCTCAGCGGAGCATGCTGCTGAGACACGAGGACCACAGCACAAGAAACTGGTATCCGGTGGAGAGCGGAAAGAGGAACCACTGATTCTCTGAGGGACCCCTGGCTGTGGGACCGCCGCACGATTTCCAGGGGCGAGAGAAGCCCAAAGAAGCTCTGGGCCAGAGAGAGAAGAACAACCCGCAGAGCAGGTGTAAGGAGCATACCCCTGGGGTTGAGAGAAACTTTAAGGAGAACTGTGTTAATGAACCGGGAACTGCTCTACAAAGCAGGGGGTAGAGCAAAGATCCTGTTGAGACCCTGAGGGGTGTAAGTGAACCAAGTCTGGGTAAAAGTGAAAACCCCAGGGTAAAACCAGTTGTTGAAAACAATCAGAATACAAGAATCATCTTCATCATACCAGTACTTGGAAGAATCCAAGAGAACTTTTTATGAGAAACAGTGTCTGGCAGGATAGTCAACCGGGCCTGATTAAGACACATTATAACTGCAAGCCAGAAAGAGGGGTCTGGGACCCATGTGTTCAGAGGCCCGAAGAATGCCATCTGAGAAACAGAGCCTGGCAGGATTGTGAACCAGGACTGAGTGAGAGACATTATAAGCCTGGATCTGGGACCCACATGACTAGAAAAGAAGACCCGGGAGTCAGAGAAAATCTCTGTCAAAAGTCAAGTGAAGACGAGGTTGAAGAACAATATAGCCTCTGACAACACTACGGACATCATTGGGAATATTGGAAAATAGCCTAAGAAAGTCTTGGGGAAGGGAAATAATTCCCCCTATCTTTTTGGAACTGTAAAGAGTTGCCCAAGAAGGCCTGATCTATATCAAAAGGCCTAGTAACGGCCAGGGGGAGAGGGATATTCCCCAACAGTCACAAACTACCAAGAAGGGAAGAGCCACCTTTTTGGAGTCAGGGTGGAACATATATCATTTTCTTATGAAGTGTAAGGGACGGAAATAGCTTTTGGTGGACTATTTTTATTCTGATGGATATTCTGACACCAACCTTAGTTTTGTTTGAGACAACAAAACCCCTCTTAGTTATAGGGGCAGATAGGGTTTTTCCTTACTGTCTATTCAATAAATGTTTAAGCCAACAAGAATGCCACCTTTCTGCCTTTGTCTACTTCTGCACCCTTAGACCAAGGGGTATTGGCAGGTCCCTTTGAATTGAGCTGACTGAGAAAAAAACAGCCTTTTCAACACCACAGGGCCTGTTTCAGTTCGAGGTCTTAACTTTTGACCTTCATAGAGCCCCAGCCACCGTTCAGCGATTGATGGACAGAATATTAAAACCTTATTCAGCCTGGGGCGTGGCTAGGCATGCCATCAAGAAGATGGCTGCCCGAGAATAATGAATTGAGGAAGATGGGATGCCGAACCGGAGCCCTGTGCCTGCACCCTGGTGAAATTTGGAACTCCGTGGTCACCGGTGTCCTGAGTATCGGCTCCTGTGGTTAGTGGCTGGTCTGGCTGGAAGATGGCAGCCCTGTGCTGGGCCCAGTCATGAGTAGGGGGGAACACCATCCGCAACATGTTACTCTTCCTGTATCAGGATCTAGCATCAACAACCTTGGTGAAATGAAAGGCCCTGCACCCTTCGTCTGAGTGGTTATGTACAAAGGAAGTGCTATACAGATGGGGTTTGACTACTGCCCTCCATTTTACTTTCCATCGGAGGCTTTGGGTGGTGCGAACATTAACAGAAGGGTAGAGCCTACTGAATCCGGAGGGGGCGGGTGAGGGAAGCCCGAAAGGTGAGCAGGATACTGGCCGGCGGAACAGAGCTGGCACCTTTGCAGAAATGGTGCAAGGTGGGCAGAGGGAGGCAGAGGGAGGCGGGTAAAGGGGCCAGTTAGAAAGACTTGAACACAATGAGTGTCGGAATCCGAGTCTTCGGATTCGTGACTCACCTGTTTACTCGTGGTCCTTTTCTTGGAGGTCACAGACTTCTTCTTCCTGGAGGAGCGAGCCTTGTAGAGGTAGGGTCTTGATTCTGCTGAATCCAGTCTGCTGGCAGGCGACGAGCGCAAGAATTCCAGGCGCCCACCTGCGGCAGCACCGAAGTGTTGACTTGGTGGAGTGATGAAATGGTTTCGATAAAGATGTATGAAAAACCGAGTGGATTCTTCTCCAGGAGTCTGGTAATTGGAGCCGGAAGGCAACTGGGTTGATGATTTCAGTCCCCGTGAAAGGTCCGTAAAAACAAGGTGCCAGCTTGTTGGGTCTCAGATGTCTGGGTAGGTATCGAGATGAGAGCCAAACTTTGTCTCCAACAACATAAGAAGGCCCAGGTCGCCTTGTGGTGTCCGAAAATGTCTTTATGTCCTTCCTGGCCTTTTCTAGGTGTTCCTTAACTTGTTTGTGAACTGATACCAGCTGAGCAATCCAAGCATCCACTGAAGGAGTTAAGGTGGTCTGTGGTAAGAGCGTGGGTAGCACAGAAGGCTGGAAAACCCCTGAGTGCAAAAAAAAGGACTTATCTTAGTCGTGGAATGATCAGAATTGTTGCAAGCAAATTAGGCTACTGGAATCAATAATGACCAATCATCCTGGACTTTCGAAGCAAAACACTGTAGATACTGTTCAAGGGTTTGGTTTTCTCTCTCAGTGATGCCATTTGTTTGTGAATGATATCCTGACGATAAGGCACGTTGAATGCCCAACTGCTGGCAGAGATGTTTCCAGAACTTGGAAATGTATTGTGGTCCACGGTCGGAGATGATTTTAGAGGGCAGGCCATGAAATCAAAGATGTGAGTAACAAAGACCCCTGCCATTTCAAGTGCTGAAGGTAGTTTGGTTAGAGAAGTAAAATGGGCCATGTGAGAAAAGAGGTCAATAGTGACCATTATGGTGGTATACCCTTTTGAGGGAGAAAGATCCACGATGAAATTGGTGGCAATAGTTTCCCAGGGTCGAGATGGCAGGTCAGGTTGTTGAAGCAGTCCTACTGGTTTCCTGTTGTCGATCTTGTTCTGGTTACAAGCTGAACAGGCTTGTATATATGCGCGTATGTCAGAGCGCATCTTAGGCCACCAGAAGTTCCTCCTAATTGTCTGATAAGTAGCCTTGATTCCTCGGTGCCCGGAATGGAATGTGTCATGGCAGAGATTCATGATCTTTATCTGAGTGTTTTGAGTGGGAATAACCAGATTCTTGTCCTTGAAAAGGTATCCATCCTTGGTGGAGACTGCCTAGAGGTTATCCTTGATGTAATCCTTCCAAATGTCAGAAGTTGCAGTTTCTGAGCGTATCATTTCTAGAAGCGAGTTGGCCTGGGCTATGAACACCTTGTCAGGAAACATCTTGGGAAAGGTTAGTGCATCTTCTGTCATGTAATCAGGTCTTCTGGAGAGAGCATCAGCAATTACATTAGAAGGACCAGGAATGGGTTGAATGCTGAACTGGTATTGGGCAAAGAAATAGGCCCATCATGCTTTGTGACTGTTTCTGCATTCCATGGACTGTAAAACTTGGAGGTTCCGATGATCAGTCCTCACCAGTACGAGATGTCTGGTGCCCAAAAGGAGATGACGCCATTCTGTAAAGGCTTGTCTAATGGCGAGCAGTTCCTTCTCCAGGACCAAATGAGTTTCACTAGGATGTAGGGTCCGTGATAGATAGGCAATGGAGTGCTCATGTCCGTCAGCAGCTTCTTGTTGGAGGACTGCCCCGATTGCGTATTCTGAAGCATCAGGTGGTGTCTGGTTGGGCCAGGATGGGTGCACTAGTAAATTGGTGTTTAAGTTTCTGAAAGGCGGCTTCTTGGATTGCTGTCCAGCGAAAGGGTGTGTTTTTCTTTAGGAGATGGACAATGGATTGTACAATAGCTGAGAATGAAGGGATGAATTTTCTGTAGAAATTGGCAAGTCCTAAGAATGACTGTACTTGTTTCACTGAGGTTGGAGCCAGCCAGGAGAGGATAGCTTCGACCTTGGTTGGGTCCATGGCCACCCCTTGAGGGCTCAATACGAATCCTAAGTACTTAACCGTGGACACGTGGAAGATACACTTTTCAGGTTTGGCCAGCAGATGGTGGTCTCGTAACCGTTGTAAGACCAAGGTGACGTGTTTCTGATGTAGAGCTGGGTCTTATGAGAAAATCAGTATGTTGTCTAAGTACACAATAACGAAAAGGAACAGCATGTCAGAGAAGACTCTGTCCATAAAACGTTGGAATATAGCAGGAGCATTGGCCAAGCCAAATGGCATCACCAGGTATTCGTAGTGACCAAAGGGGGTCCGAAAGGCCGTCTTCCATTCGTCGCCTTTGTTAGGGAGAATTCTCATCTTATGGCTAATTTCCCTTACCTACAGAGTCCCCCAGCAGCTTTGCTGGATTTGAAGGGTTTGTTTTTTTCTCCTGCTAAGAGTGTGACTCTTTTTCCCACTCTTAGGCATATTTGCTATGTGTGTTCTAGGCTATTTTTTGTGTTTAATGTCTATGGGGTTTATCTCACCCTCATAGGAACCATCTTTATACACATGTGTTACACAGCACCCTCAGTGCAGTGACACAGGGGTGTCATAGTGACCCCCAAACATAGACTCCATACCCTGGGACTGACTACTGTCTCCCAGGGCATGTAAAGTCCCCATTGACTTTACTAGTCAACTTTATGAACTAAACGTACAACCCATCTTACTATAGAGGTACTGTGAAGGGTTAATAGTTTTTCCCTGGTGTTCATTTTCGAGAGGGTACGTACAGTCCCTCTCTCAAAAGTTTCTGGCTGGTGGCAGTGGTTACTACCGTAAATATTTGACCGCAAATATTTCCCTATGGGATTTTCCCATTGTTTGAGGCTACCACGTTTTCTGACAGCCTCTAACATACCGCCGGTTTATTTTAATATTAACTTTACTCCAGTAGTTTTTATTTGCCAGAACTTGAATATAACTTCTTTCTTGTGTCTTTCTCTAAACTCCTAAACCAGGTCGGGGATCCTTTGTTCGTCCTTTTGGCGGGCTTCTGCCAAGAAGCCGTCCTTTCGGCGCCACTGAGTCTGGGGTGGGTCCATTGTGTGGGAGGGGGAGTAGGACCCCTGGACAGGGTTGCCTCAGCAACCCATGTTGCACTCTGTCCTGATAGGCTGGAGGGTCTCGCGCCAAGATGACCACTCCACTGTGTGAGTGACAGCTAGGCTGTATGAATGGGGATCTTTTTGCATAAAAGCAGGGTCCTGAGGACTGGATAAGCAAGACGTTGCCACTGGAACTAAGAAGCCGAAGAGGAGAGAAGCCAAAGACACCTGCATTGACTGAACCACCAGTGAAGCCCTGCTGCAGCGTCTCACCACTTTTCTCCACACAACGAGAGAAGATTTTCATCTGCAAGAGCCTACTTCCCTTGAGCTGGTGGGACCAACCAGTTTGCCAATCGCCTTCCTGGACCTGCACTGGTTGAATCGCCAGTACCCTGTACTCGGAGACTGGATAGCCAGGCACCCGTCCACCCGGACCACGATTTAAAGGAGCATACCTTTTATTCGTATGGAGCACCGCGGTTGGTTTCATCCCTGGGTAGTGCAGTAACCCGAACCTTCCTCCATGACGAGAGCCTCTCTTCCTCTGCTGGATACCCTGAACTGCAGGAACTACCAGGAACAACTGCCACCGCAGGAGCCACTTCTTCATATTAAGGTACATTATTCTGCCAGGCCGCCCTTTTCGCATGGTAGTGCTAAAGGTGTTTTAAATCCTTTACCTACCTGTTGGGTTGGCCGCCCCTATTTTCAAAACATTGTCTTTCACCCTCTGCATCCACCTTTTTGAAATCGTTAACCAAAGACTTGACTGCAGCTACAAGAACATTTTGCTCCGGGGACCTTTTGCCCTGTTCCAGTGACTCTGGCACAGGCATATTGACTCTGGCTAAATTTGTTAGACCTGCCTTCTCTAGATGCTTCTCAACTAGAACTGTGTTGGTGCACCTACTTCTTATAACCATCTTTTCCTTCCCACTTTTTAAACTTGTGAAGTGCCATTTTGCTCGGTTTTCATTCAAGTATTTTCTATGCTAAAGAACTGCCTTGCCTAAGCCTGTTCACAAACTTATGGGAAGTGTTGCTAGGGTGTGTAAGAAGATATTCCTGTATAACTTGTGCTTTCCCTCCCTTGTGAGAAATTGCTAGAGTGCCATTTGTGTTTGGTTTTCACTGTGCCGTTTTGCTCAGTTTTCACTCTTGCTCAAACTTGTCTACAATTTAACTAGGGAGTTGTGTATACTTTTCTTGACTGATTTTAACTTGCTTTAGTAACTGTGATTAATGTGTTGAACTAGAAGTGTGTAAAATAAATATATATATTCTTTTCAATACAAAGCTTTGGTCAGTGTTTCCTTGTGCCATAGCACTGTAGCCCTATTGTGTAAACCCTGAATACTGCTCATCTGCCTCTTGAGATGGGTCTGACTGCTTAGCCACAGCTACCAACTAAATCTTTGTGGTACAGACTGATGCCAAAGGGGATTTATTGCTCATACCTGTAGTCTTAATCTTCTGTAGTGCTCCCTAAGGGAACTGCACAGGATTCTGCCTAACAGCTTTCCTTGATGCAAATCAACTGGTATGCTCCTCGCATATAATGACTGCATCCTCTTCTGTATCAATGGCACAGTCTTCAGGGCGATGAGGAGGAAGTGACTGTACAATGACGGAAGAAAATACATCAGAAAATTGATGGTATACCTCAGGTACTTGTGTAATATTAGAAACGGTAATGTGTTGAGAGTCTGGACCCCTTTTTCCTGTGGACTGTTGGGGTTTCCCGGAAAGACAATGAGAAAGACAAAACTCAGAACCCAAGAACAAGGATCCTGTCGTCCAGTTGTTGTAAGATGCCAAGCACTATGGGGCAGTGGGCTGCCTTAATTAGTTCAAAACGCACGTACTCTTGATGGTTGTTAATAGTGAGCAAGAGCTCAGAGGTTTGCTGCGTTATGGGTCCGGAAGATAGGGGTCTTCCACCTATTCCTTCTACCGCCTGAAAGACATTCTTGTTTTCTCGTGGGATGTGATGCTTCTGTGCCCATTCGTCATCGAGAAAGAGACCCATGGCCCACAATCGTCCAAGGCCAGGATGGAACATGTTTCCTTGTTGGGAGTTGAAAGGAACACTAGGAGTAGCACCAAGGAGTTCTTTAGGGAGCAGTCCAGTGTTAGACGAACTTCGGAGCATGAAGCTTTCTCCCAAAACTGGGCTCTGTTCAGGACCGGGAGCTGGCGTTTTCCGAGCGTCGTGGGGGAACTATCGGGCAATTTCGTACTAAATGTTTGTCCGCTACACAATACATACAGAGACCACTATTGATCCACCGGGTCCTTTCCTGGGAAGTAATGGGGCCCCTCAAGGATCCAAGCTGCATGGGTTCTGGCTCAGTTGGGATTTGGGTGGGTATGTCCTTTTCCCTGGGACTGGTGTGTTCAGGTAGAGTTCTAGGTAGAGGACTCTGTGTCTTCCTCTTCTCAGCCCTTCTTTCTTGTATCCTGAAGTAGATCTGTAGAGACAGGTCTAATAGGTCCTGGAAGGATCCGGGACGGGCTACCCTGGCCAATTCATCCTTAACCTCTTCATTCAGTCTGCATCTGAACAAGGTAAAGCAGGCTTCGGGGGTCCAGTCAGCGTCTTAAGCCAATTGTTTGAAGGGGGTCACATATGTCAACATATCCTGGTTGCCCTGATGGAATTCCAGCAGTTTTTCCTGGGCGGAGTACACCTGTTCAGGACGATCGAACATGGACTTGAGGGTGGTAACAAACACGTCATAGTTGTCGAGTAACGAATCCCCTGCAGACACCTGTCGTGCATCGGTCTTGGAGGTTCTGGCACAAGTGGAGATACACCTAACATGGCAGCTTTTGTTCCACCTTGATGGTCTATGCATTTGCAAGATGGCCGTCGGAATGTATTTACGTCAGTCTTCTCTGAAGACTGGTGCGTTGTATCATCTCCAGATTCTACGCTGCTAGCTCTGAGTTATTGATTCACTTCTATTCTTTGTAGCTTTTTCTCGTTTACTGTTGTGTTCCCTCCCCTGTGTTCAGTCACCTTCGGGATCGGCTTTTTGCCATAAGGTAATATTCGTGGTGTGTTCTTTTCTATACTCCTCACGTACCTCTGTTCCTGTTCTATCCTTTCTTCGGGTCCGCTGCCCGCCTTCCTTTCAGTTTTCTTCGGACTTTCTCTTGTTTACCTTAGCCTCTGTATCCTGTAAGGAGTTCTTCTTCTTAATGACCGTTCATTCTGCATCTAATTAGGACTTATCTCTTGTCTGTGCTGTTTACTTCGCATACTAATCCTATACTGAACTCTACTCCTGCTGCCCTCCTTTTTTTAACGGTCTGGCTTTCCATTTCTCTGTTTTCTCATATTGCTCGTGTTATTGTTCTATCTTTTCAGTTCTGTAAGATTCTGTATCATGCTACCTTCAGGGTATTTTCCACTACTTACCAGCAAATTATAAGCGGTTCCAGTCCTCAGGGCTCCGCTTTGGACAAGTACTATTACTCTGTGCACACACCCTGTCTGGCACTTCTCTGCTCTCTAATAAGTGCTGGAAAGGGTCCGGTTGGGTGTTCTATCCAGTCAGTGTATCTCTGAGTTTGCTGCAAGACTTTCATTGAAGTTCTGGAGTACACTTTTAACAAACTGGATATACCTTGTGTGATTTTGAAGAAGAACATATTGCAATCCATCCAGGGTTTTTTCTGCCAAGAAGGCTTTTTCCCTGAAAGGGGGCTTGCTCCTTGGCGGTCCCCTGGACTTGGATCACTATCCTGTCAAGGTGGCCTCCGAGGGAGCGTGTCCCTATCTACATCACAAGAAGGAGAAAAAGGACAAGGAGAGCAGGACTTCAAGAAGAAGAAAGACCTCGGAGTCTCCAGGACACACTTGTGAGGATACAGGTGAGGAGGAGTTGGGGGAAAAACCATCACGTCCTGACAGCATACAATGCCACGAAAGACCAATGGCATCTTTAGAGCAGTTCCAGGAACTTTGTAATGCAATCCAAGGGCTTCGAGTGGAGATGCAGGCACACCAAGCACAGAATCAAACACTACGACAACAAGTAGCTGCCAGAGATAAAGGCAGAAGTGATCTACCACTGATGCCGTTCCCATTTGGTAAATTCGATGGGAACCCCAAGATGATGAAGGAGTTCCTAGACGCCTGTGCAGTATATTTCTCATTCAGACCGTAGACCTTTGAGACAGGAAGATCCCGAGTTGGATTCGCCATTTCCAACATGGTCGGAAGTGCTCTAGATTGGGCAACCCCACTTTTTACTAACCAGGATCCATCGGTTAATGACTACGACCAATTTGTTCATGGTTTTAAGGCTCATTTTGAACGCCCAAAGGTGCAGTACTCGACATATGAGGCGTTATTGGATGTCAAGCAAGGGAACCAGGACGTTCAATCATATGTGGCCCAGTTCCAGAAATTAGCTGCCATGGCCGGCTGGCCTGACACAGCGCAAGAAACCCTATTCCGTCGAGGGTTGCAGGAGGAAATCCAAGAGGAGCTCGCCCGAGTGGCCAGACCAAATTCGTTTCAAGAATTGGTTACTTTAGTACTTCAGATTGAATTTCGACTACTGGAGAGGTGTCACGAACGAAAGAAGGGTTGGAGTTACCCGCCACTATTTAATTTGCCATCTTTGGGGAAGGAGAAGCCAACCACAGAAGAACCCATGCAGATAGGTGCGGCAAGAGGTCCCTTGACCCCAGACGAAAGAAGGAGAAGAAGGGAATTGAACCTATGTATGTATTGTGGATCCCCCAAACATTTACTCCGGAATTGTCATGAAGTACCTCCCCGGCATCCGGAAACGCTCAACCCCGTATCTTTGCAAGGGAGATATCAGGGGAAACAACACAAACCCTTGCAACTGTACCCAAGCTGGAAAAGAAGGAGTAGAGGACAACCGTCTGATGGTCTTTCAGCTCTCTTTGGTTATGCCGTCTGGTTCTCCTTTGGCTGTCCTAGCTATGTTGGATTGTGGGGCAGCAGGCAATTTCATTGATGTTTCCTGGGCACAAGAAAATCACATCCCTCTTCAAGAAAAACAAAAGGCGATTCCTGTGGAAGGGGTGAATGGTCACCCATTGTCATCCGGACCCATAATAAAGGGAACTATACCAATCCAGATGTCTATGAATAACCATACTGAGACTATTTCTTTTGATGTCATTTGAGCTGCACATTTTCCCATCATTCTCGGCATTTCTTGTTTAAGACGGCACAATCCTCATATTGATTGGAGTGCTAATAGGTTGAATTTTGACTCCCGATTATTGCAGCGATCATTGTATTAAGGATCCTCAGGTGAACGTCCAGGCTACTCTTACAGCTACCCAACAGTGCAACTCTATTACCACGATACCTATTCATTATAAAGCCATTTCTGAAGTTTTGAAGATGTAGTCCCTCGACTTCTCCCACTTCACCGTCCGGAGGACTGTAGCAGAGACCTCAAGGAGGAGACTCCACTTCCATTTGGATGCATGTATCCTTTATCACTGATGGAGAAGAATGCTTTAAAGGAATAACTTGAGGCCAACCTCAAGAACGGACTGATTCGAGAATCAAAATCCTCAGGAGGGGCTTCCTTGTTTTTTATCACCAAGAAAGATTCAAAGGAGTTGCGCCCCTGCATCGACTAGAGAGGCCTCAACAGTATCACCCTCCGCGACAGATACCCCATGCCACTAATTTGAGATATCCTAGAAGCGGTTAAAGACTCTCAGGTAGTCACTAAATTAGATTTAAGAGGTACCTATCATCTTTTAAGAATACAAAGTGGTGATGAATGGAAGACTGCATTCAGAACACCGCTGGGGTTGTATGAGTATTGTGTAATGCCCTTTGGGTTGGTCAACGCCCCAGCAGTGTTCCAACGATTCATCGATAAAATGTTTACAGATATGTTATACATATCTGTAGTGGTGTATCTGGATGATATACTGATCTTTTCCAACTCCATTGTGTCATGATTCCTGCCCCTCATGTCCCCAGCACTCCAAGATGTCAGGCTGGAGCCAGGCCACGATCACCTACATGGCCCTCAAGGGCCTCTCCATCCCTCCGAAGACCCACTTGGAGTCAGACTTGGCGCTTGTGGCACCAGACTCACTCACTCCCATAGGATAACATTGGGGATTGGACTTGTAGTGCTTTGATGGGGACAAGATGGATGCCCCCACATATTTCGGTTCCCAGAACTGCATGTGCAGTCTAGTCTTTTGGGTGTGGTTCAGCCCAGAGACACCTGGGATACCCAGAGACTATTTAAGCCACGCCCAGGCTGAGAAACATGCTTTGTGTTTTCTGCACCTGCAGCGTGACACTCACTGTGTTCGGATCGTTCTCCAGTAGACCTGCATCTTTCTTCTGCGCTCAGCTCCTGCAAGAACAAGAGCACCGTTAGGAACAGCCTTACTTTGTGGCGCTTCTGCCCATCATTCATCGCTTCTTCTCTTCTGCGGGCATCTTCGGTGGTGTCATTCCCACCCCGGCACACCGCTTCCTAAGGAAAAGGGAAAAGAACAGAAAAAAGGCATTAGTAAGCATTCAGCAAATCTTCGCTTATTTATTTATTTTTTTTAAACTCTTTATATTTATTTTCAGCAACTACAACGTAAATAAAAACATATCCCAACCCCCCCCCCACAAGCAACGTAAGCCAGTCCTTGGGCCTCGCGCCCAGAGTCAATCGGATAAGATCATATTGTTAAAACAACCCCAGACATGACCCCTCCAACTCCCCCCCTCCTCCCCACCTCATTTACCCTAGGCCCAACACCTCCGGGAGTAACACGCAAGAGTCTACTGCAGGTCCAGGAGCCGCAGACGCTGGGGGCGCCACCCAATCCGAAAGTCGTCCTTGAGATATGCCATAATTTCCCCCCAGTCTGTTGCAAAGGAAGGAAGTTTATCGTCCATTGCCTACGTTGCCCACTCAAGGGCCACAATCTCCCAGAGCTTTCGCAACAAGTCCCTCAGGAGGGGGACCACAGCACTCCTCCAGCGTTGTGCCAGCACTGTCATGGCCGCAATTACGAGGATTGCCCTCGCTTTTTCTCTAGATTTCGGTTCCTCGCGGACAGTTCCCCCCCAAGTCCCAAGAGAGACAATTCTGGCGGACTGCTGCTCCCTGCCTCAAACATCTGCTCCTGAGCCTCCCCCATTTCCTGCCAAAAGGGCTTAATGACAGGGCAGTCCCACCAGATGTGTTGCACCGTGCCCTCCTGCCCGCAACCCCTCCAACATCTCCTCATTGTGTTAGGATATAGTTCCCGAAGGCGCGATGGAGTATAGGAGCACCCAAACAGAATCTTGTACCATGTTTTCTGGATTTGGGACGCCCTTGCCAGCTTGGGGATTTTCCTCCATAGTCTCTCCCACTCCTCACGCTCAATTTCTCTTCCTATGATTTTCTCCCACCTACCCATGTATCGCCATTGGCCTCTGGCGTTGGCATCATCCAAGATTTTGTATAAATTGGATATCAATCCCCTAGACCCATCATTAGATGTAAGGAATTTCTCAAAGCTCGTCATATCTCTTGTTGCGGCCTGCCTATTCGCTGGGTTCAACGCCCAGTGCCGCAGCTGGGCGTATCGAAGCCTGTCCCCTTCTTTTATCCCGTACTCCTTTTTACACTCCTCAAATGAAAGAATTCTTCCCCCATGGAATAACTTGCCGAGCCACTTGCACCCCCCTCCTGCCACTGCGTGAATGCGCCCGCATCCAGCCCCGGCGTAAAGTCCCCATTGCCAAACAAGGCAGTGAAAGGAGACGGAAAGGTTGTGATTCCTTTTGTTCTCACTAGCTTGTCCCAATTCTCCGTCATTAGTTTTGTGATCGAGCTCATGTAAAGGTGCCTTGGCCTTGACTGCTTAGGGAGCCACAATACCTCTGCAAGATTATGATGCGCCACCGTTCTATCCATTCCCACTCACGGCTTGTCCTGCGTAGCCTCCCCCTCCCGAAGCCACTCTCGAATTAGACGCAGCTGCGCGGCTTCATAATACTGTTGGAAATTCGGGAGTGCGAGGCCCCCCTCCCTTCTGGGTGCCATCATGAGCCGCCTACTAACTCGTGCTTTCTTTCCAGCCCACAAAAATTCGCTGGTCAGGGTTCCCAACTCCTTAAAAAAGCCCACGGGCACATCTTCGCTTATTTTTAGACTGTACGAGCTTCAAACACTTACCTGAATCCCAGCCGCTCTGGGGGAACTCTGTCTCCGGATGTTCTCATCCATCTGCAAGAGGGAAAAGACACTCCAGGTTAGCGTGGAAACATCTAGAGGCGCTACATACCGCGCTCACTCACCGTATTTCTTCTTCATAACCGGCATCCACGCTGAAAATGTCACGGCACCTAAAAGACACAGAAAAATAACTCAGTTCAATACAAAATCGAAAGGGTCGCATCGCGCATCGCGCTCTCACTCACCTTCAGCGCTACTCATCTCAGCAGCACATCGCCATCCCCGGACGCCGGCCATCATCTAAGGAAGGAAAGGAACGAAGTTGGAGAACTGTTCAAAAGACTCATTATACTTGCCTGTCGGACTCTTGCCAGTGAAGTAACTAGGCAGCAACGACCCTGCATCAATCAACGCGCCCCTGCGCTGAAAGCAGGACGGAGAGCATACTTTCCAAGAAAATAAGGTGAGCTGTGGATCAAAGGGAAGTGTTGGACCCTGGGGAAGAAGGGGTTCAAGCACACAGAGACAATAGAGAGTTAAACTCGACCAATCCTGTGTTTCAGGCCCAGTCTCCAGTCGAGTAGACCCCACGGAAGGGTTCGAGGTCGTAAGAGGTCAGAACAGGCTGAGTGACGTCCCCGTGGATACCAGGTGAGAGTTACAGAACACAAAGCCTCACATCAAAATCCACCTGGGCATCATGGAAACGTCAGAAACCGACCAGTTAGCCCACATGTTGGGGCAGCTACGTTCCGAAGTACATGCAGCCAAGCAGGAGACCAACACCTGAGGAGAGAGCTGATAGTAGCCAAAGAACGCACTGATGATTTAAGCCGGCAACTTCTCCAGTCACAAGCAGGGCATGCACCATTGCCGGGAAGCGTGCCCTCGAAGCCAGCACCATCAGCCAATCCCGTTCAGATAACCCTTCCTGGGGCAGTTCTCCTGGCCCCGCCCAAACGATTTATGAGGGATCCCAAGAGGTTTTCAACATTCATGAACCAGTGCCGCCTGCACTTCTTTTGTAGACCAGGGGCCTTTCCGAATGACCAATCATGGGTCGCTTTTGTGCTATCCTACCTGAGTGGTAGCGCCGCAGACTGGTCTGTACCCTTTGTGGCCCCAGACGATCTTTTGCTGCATGACTTCAGGGGCTTTCAGCAGGAGATGGAAAAGATGTTCGCCCGTCGTACTCATGGGCAGGCATTAGACAACGAACTTCTGTCCCTACGCCAAGGGAATCAAGACCTATTAACATACAAAGCCACGTTCAATAGACTTGTAGTTGAAGCGGAATGGACAGTGGAGAAGAGAACCACATTATTTCATCAGGAGTTGCGGGGGGAGCTCAAGGATGTTCTTGCACAAGTAGTGAACCCCCCGAAAGACTGCTCAGAATTCATTGACCTTGTTGTTCAACTGGATCATAGGTTGCAGGACCGAAGAGCAGAACCAACCAGACCGGACCCTCGCCCTATGTATGTGCGTTCAAAGGACAATATTGCCCGCACAACGGAAGGTTCAGGAGAACCAATGCAAATCGGGGGGGGTCTTATCCCCCTTGACTAAAGCGGAAAGGGATAAAAGGAGACAGCAGCAGTTATGTCTGTATTGTGGAAGATCAGGTCATTTCCTTAAAGAGTGCCCTGTGAAGCCACCGAGGAGGACGGTAGGGGCCACGGAAAAGGAAGATACCATCAAGGAATCGGAAAACTCCCGAGCCGGCAAGTGTAGGGGTCCACTTGTCGAGTGAAGAAAGTGAACTACAGACCTCCCATTTTGCACTATCTGTGGTTTTGATCAATCACCAACAACCATCTCGGATGCATGCAGTAAGAGCATACATTGACAGTGGAGCCGTTGGGAATTACATCGACCAGGATCTTGCGGCAAAGATGGGGCCCTAAATCAACCACTGTCGACGGCACGGAAATAGCTTCTGGTCCAGTATCCCAATGCACTGCAGCTTTAACCCTTCTGTGCCAGGATGGACACCAAGAATCTATCGTTTTCGACCTCATTAAGGCACCACAGTTCCGGTTGATTTTGGGAATGCCATGGCTGGTAGCTCACAATCCTCGAATCGATTGGCAAGCAAAAGAATTGGCCTTTCCCGAGACTTGCGCCCACACATGTTATCGCCAAGAGAAACAACCAATAGACACCAGAACCTCTGCGCTTGCGACTGTGGCAATTGGCACCCTACCAAGTGAATACCAGGACTTTCAAGATGTCTTTCAGAAAGAACAGGCTAATACCCTGCCACTGCATAGACCATACGATTGCCAAATCGACCTGATACCCGGCGCACAAATCCCTTGTGGGCGAATTTACGCACTCACGGAACCAGAAAACCAGCACCTGAAGGCCTATCTTGACCAATACCTGGCCAACGGGTTCATCCGTCCCTCGAAGTCTCCAGCAGCCAGTCCTCTATTCTTCGTACCGAAAAAGGAGGGGGATTGAGAACGTGCATCGACTATCGTGCACTGAACCAGATTACCGTAAAAAAACGCTACCCCCTGCCACTGATCCCTGAATTGCTTGATCAAGTCAAAGATTCCCAAATCTACACAAAACTAGACCTGAGGTGGGCATATCACCTTGTTCGCGTAATACAGGGGGTCGAATGGAAACCGCTTTTCGAACCAAATACGGCTTGTACGAATATCAAGTAATGCCCTTTGGCCTTTGCAACGCGCCTGCAGCATTTCAATACTTCATGAACGATGTCCTACGGGAATTGATTGATGTCTGTGCTCTAGTGTACATCGACGATATTCTAGTATATTCCGCATCAAAGCAGGACCACGTTAAACACGTCTGATCCGTATTGGAGAAACTCTGTCAACACCAGCTCTACGCCAAGCTCGAAAAGTGCTCTGAGGTGGAATTCCTGGGCTTTATTCTCAGCCCGAATGGAATCCAAATGGATGTACACAAGGTAGATGCTATCCTGAACTGGCCATCCCCAAATTCATTCAAGGGGGTTCAAAGTATGCTGGGTTTTGCAAACTTCTACCGCCAGTTCATCCCAGGATTTTCGCAAATCGTGCATCCCATCACGTCATTGCTAAGGAAAAGCAAAAAAAAGTTCCAGTGGACAACAGAAGCCGAGGAAGCTTTCCAGGAACTCAAAGCAAGATTCACATCTGCCCCAATCTTACGCCACCCTCGCCCCGATCTCCCATACCTGGTAGAAACGGACACCTCAAGCATGGCTATGGGAGCCGTCCTCTCACAAAAGGACCCCAAAACGAGCCAGTTACACCTTGTTGCCTTCTGGTCGCGTAAATTCACACCCCCTGAACTCAATTACGCTGTCACAGACAAAGAACTCCTGGCCATTAAGTCAGCCTTTAAGGCATGGCGGCACTACCCCTTGGGCGCCAGACACACAATCACCGTAATACCTGACCACCGGAACCTCCAGTACCTAAAAACGGCAAAGGCCCAATCCTCACGACAACTGCGTTGGGCTCTTTTTTTTTTGCTGAATATGACTACGTGATTACATTTCGACCAGGGGTGAAAAACGGGAAGGCCGATGCCCTTTCCCGTATGGGGGTGGAAGAGCAAGGGTAGCAGACCCCTGAGTCAATATCAATCATCCCGAGTGACAAGCTCCTAGGAATCACAGCAACCATAACTCAGAATGAATTACATGAAGAAATCCAAAACCTGATGAGTCCGGAGCAATTACAAGCGTGGAGTGCACAAGGAGAACATTACATGATAAAAGATCAGTAGCCCTACTTTAGGAATCGTTTATTCTTACCAAACCAAGAACTACGAGAACAAGTGATGTCCGGTTATCATGATTCCTTGATCGAGGGCCACGCCACCCCGGAATCGCTAAAACCCTAGCCAAGGTAAAACGAAATTATTGGTGGCCCACGTGGTGTAAAGACATTATCCAATACATCCTATCTTGTCGAGTGTGTGCTCAAAACAAGTCATCCAAGCAGAAACCGGCTGGGCTATTACAACCATTGGAAATTCCACCAGCACCCTGGCACAGGTTGTCCCTTGATTTTATTACTGACTTACCACGCAGTCAACGGTTTAACACTATTCTTGTGGTCGTGGACCTATTTTCAAAAATGGCACATTTCATTCCTCTTAAGGGGCTCCCAAATGCTTCCACTCTGGCAAAGGTATTTCTTGAAGGCATCGTACGGCTCCATGGGTTTCCTTCAGTTTTAGTCTCAGACCGAGGTACTCAATTTGTATCTAACTTCTGGAGAAAATGCTGCTCTATGGCCCAGATCGACATCCGGCTATCCACCAGTCACCATCCCCAAACGGATGGTCAAACTGAGAGGACAAATCAGACGCTCGAGCAGTATCTGTGTTGCATGTTACACCAAGATGAAGGAAGATGGTTCGACCTATTATGGATAGAGGAATATGATTATAATAATTCCCTACACACCAGCACTGGGCAGACACCCTTTTATACCATGTATGGCAGGCACCCACATACTTCTGAGTTGGACGTTCCTACAACCCTGGAAATGCCAGCAGTCAAAACCTTGCACACAACCATTTCTCAAACCTTTAAAAGGGCAACTGAACACCTACTTCAAGCTAAGAATCGCCAAAAGAAGTTTGCTGATCAACACCGAGCAAAGGCCCCCAACTACCAAGTGGGAGACAACGTCTGGCTGGCATCTAAACACGTGCCCATTAAAGGAACCTGAACTTTCCGTCCAAGATACCTGGGTCCATTCACCGTCACCTCCGTGATAAATCCTGTGGCGGTCAGACTAGCTTTGCCGTCAAACATGCAGATTCATCCTGTGTTCCACGTGTCTCTCCTTAAACCTGTTCAACCTGGGACCCGGGTAACAATGCCACCGCAGCCAGTAGTAGTCGCTGGGGAGCCAGAATTCGAAGGACATCCTGGATTTAAAGTACGTCAGTTCCAAAGACCCACTTGGAGTCAGACTTGGCGCATGTGGCACCAGACTCACTCACTCCCATAGAATAACATTGGGGATTGGACTTGTAGTGCTTTGATGGGGACAAGATGGATTCCCCCACATATTTCGGTTCCCAGAACTACATGTGCAGTCTAGTCTTTTGGGTATGGTTCAGCCTAGAGACACCTGGGCTACCCAGAGACTATTTAAGAGGCTGAGAAACATGCTTTGTGCTTTCTGCACCTGCAGCGTGAAATTCACCGTGTTCGGATCGGTCTCCAGTAGACCTGCATCTTTCTTCTGCGCTCAGCTCCTGCAAGAACAAGAACACCGTTAGGAACAGCCTTACTTTGTGGCGCTTCTGCCCATCATTCATTGCTTCTTCTGTTCTGCGGGCATCTTCGGTGGTGTCATTCCCATCCCGGCACACCGCTTCCTTAGGAAAAGGGAAAAGAACAGAAAAAAGGCATTAGTAAGCATTCAGCAAATCTTCGTTTATTTTTAAAGACTGTAGGAGCTTCAAATGCTTACCTGAATCCCAGCCGCTCTGGGGGAACTCTGTCTCCGGAACTTCTCATCCATCTGCTAGAGGGAAAAGACACTCCAGGTTAGCGTGGAAACATCTAGAGGCGCCGCATACCGCACTTACTCACCGCATTTCTTCTTCATAACCGGCATCCACGCTGAAACCGTAGCGGCACCTAAAAGACACAGAAAAATAATTCAGTTCAATACAAATACGAAAGGGTAGCATCACGCTCTCACTCACCTTCAGCGCTACTCATCTCAGCAGCACGTCGCCATCCCCGGATGTCAGCCATCATCTAAGGAAGGAAAGGAACGAAGTTAGAGAACTGTTCAAAAGACTCATTATACTTGCCTGTCGGACTCTTGCCAGTGAAGTAACTAGGCAGCAACGGGCCTGCATCAATCAACGCGCCCCTGCGCTGAAAGCAGGACAGAGAGCACACTTTCCAAGAAGACAAGGTGAGCTGTGGATCAAAGGGAAGGGTTGGGCCCCAGGGAAGAAGGGGTTCAAGCACACAGAGACAATAGGGAGTTAAACTCTACCAATCCTGTGTTTCAGGCCCAGTCTCCAGTCGAGTAGACTCCACGGAAGGGTTTGAGGTTGTAAGAGGTCAGAACAGGCTGAGTGACGTCCCCGTGGATACCAGGTGAGCGTTACAATTGAGGAACACCGTCTTCATGGAAAGGAAGTACTCAGTAGACTGATGAAGAATCAGCTATATGCAAAGCCCGAGAAGTGTGTATTTGAGGCTAGTGAGGTCCCATATCTCGGGTTCATCTTGTCAGCCAAGGGAGTGCAGATGGACCCAGTGAAGGTCAAGGAAATCACCAGATGGCCCGAGCCGTCCACAACCAAGGAAGTACAAAGATTTCTTGGATTGGCAAATTTTTACCGCCGATTCATTCCACATTTTTCGGACGAGGACTACCTATCACTTCCTTACTTAAAAAAGGAGTGCCATTCAATTGGAAGTCGGGTGCTCAAGAGGCATTATTAAGTCTCAAAGAGTGGTTCACGACTGCCCCAATATTGACGCAGCCCGATCAGTCAAGACCATTTATTCTTGAGACAGATGCTTCTGGAGGAGCATTGGGTGCTGTTTTGCTCCAAGAAGATCAGACTGGGCAAGAACATCCAGTCGCCTATTATTCACGTACCTTTTCCGCAATTGAAAGGAATTATTCTGTCCTTGAACGTGAGTTGTTGGCTATGAGAATGGCATGCAAGGAGTGGCGACATCTTTTACAAGGGGCTGCACATCCCTTCACGATCCGTACTGATCACCAAAATCTCAAGGTGCTCCAGCAGATGGAGTGCAGGAATTCGAGACATGCAAGATGGGCCTACTATTTTTTCAACTTTGATTTTAGTGTTACTTATATCCCTGGCACACAGAAGAGTATGGCTGATGCCAATTGTCAGCCATCCAGGCTTGGATGGTGGCGTAGATGGAGTTGAGGGTGTTCTTGTCCAGCTCATAGTCACCTGTAAGCGGGATGAGTACTTGGGTGTCATCCGCATAATTCGTGTATGAGATGCCCATAGAGTCGAGGAGATTGAAGAGAGGACGTGTGAACAGGTTGTAGAGGGTGGGTGCTATGCAGGAACCCTGGGGCACCCCACATTTGATGTGACTAGGAGATGCGCATGCTGAGTCCGAGAAGACTTTCATGGCCCTTTCCTGTAGGAATGAGGTGATCCATGCGCATGCTTTTGGGGAGAAGTTGGCTGCTATAGAGAGATGGTGGCAGAGTGTGTTGTGATCAACGAGGTCGAATGCTGCTGATAGATCGAGGAGGAGCAGGAGCGCTGGTTTGCCTGCGTCACGAATGTCATCCATTTGATTTTTTAGGTCAAGTAGGGCTGTTTCCGTCCCATGACGAGGTCTGAAACCAGACTGCCGAAGGCCGAGAAGGCGGTGCTCTTCGAGGAATTTTTGGACTTGATGATAGGCCGCTTTGTCCAACATTTTCAATAGAAAGGGGACAGTAGTGATGGGTCTGTAGTTCCCTGGTGCTGATGGGTCAAGTGAGGGCTTTTTGAGGAGCGGACGGACCCAGGCTTCCTTGAGGTCAGTTGGAACATGGCCAGACTGAAAGGATGCATTTATGAAGGCTGTGAGGAATGGGGCCAGGGTAGGACCGCAGTCTTTGACTAGCTGTGCAGGGCATACGTCGCCTTTACAGTTAGATGGTTTGATGGTTTTTAAGAGCGTGATGACCTCAGATTCAGTGATGCCTTTGAAGTCGAAAGGCGGACAGGAGTGGGCTTTGGTCTCTTTGTTGGTGTTAGTATTCTGGTTGGCGATTAGGAGGGTCATAGCTTTTTGGTGTGCCTGAATTTTAGTTTGCAGGGTATTTAGTTTATTAAACATGGCGGTTTGGATGTCATTACACCATTTTCATCTTTCTGGATGGTGGATGGTGGGGTGGACGGAGCTTCAAGTTCCCTGAAGATGGTGAAGATTTCTTTGGTGCTAGATTTGGCGTTGGCAATCCTATTGTTGAAGGAGTTAGCTTTAGCGAAGATAATAGCTGTTTTGTAGTCCTTAGAGATAGTCTTAAAGTAGGATTTAGTAGCGTCGTTTGGTTTATTTCTCCAGGCTGAGAGGGCAGCTCGTTTCTTGGAACGAAGCTGAAGAAGCTCTTGGGAGAACCATGCGTTGGTATGCTTGGCTTTCTTAGATTTTCTGAGAGTGAGAGGGGAGACGGCGTCAACCGCATTGGAGATTGTCAGTTTGAAAGCGTTGGCAAGGGTGTCAGGGTCAGTTGAAAAGGGGGCTTGGAGAGCCTGTACCTCAAGGAAGGGCGTGATCCTTTCTACAGTTAGTAGGCGGGAGCTTCTTGCGAGAGCTGCGGGAAGTGGGATGGTGGGTTTAGGGGGCCCTTTAGAAGTGTCCAGGTCAAATTGGATGTGATAGTGGTCTGTCCACGGGACAGGAGAGTTACCAGTGATTAGCACTGGGCAGTTGTGTTGGCCAACCCAATCCAGAGCGCGCCCTTTGAGGTGGGTAGGATTCGAGATCGTTTGTGAGAATCCGAGAGTGGCGAGGGTTTTATTTAAGGCGGCCGCGTGGGCGTCATTGGGGTCGTTGAGGCCTAGGTTAAAGTCACCTGTGAGAAGAACTTTGGAATTTTTATTTAGGTTCGCTGAGAGAGCTAGGATGAGGGATTCCTGGAATTCGGCAATGGGACCTGGAGGTCGATAAACAATATGAAGGGTCAGGGTTAGGGTGAGGTTGGGGGAATGATAGAATCTAAGGGGAAGGTAGTCACAGCTGCCAAGTTCCCCTTCGATCCTCCTAATGGTGAGGTTGTCTTTGGCGATGAGGGCTACTCCCCCGCCTCTGAGAAGGTGTCGATCTTGCCTGTAAATGGTGTATCTGTCTGGGATGGCCAGGGAGAGGGCAGGCCCTGATGAGTCATTCAACCAGGTTTAATGCGTATGTCGTGAGCGTAGAGTTCGGAGTAGAATTCTGTAAAGGCGTCGTTGATCTCTGTTTGTGTCTTGTGTGTTATTCCATTTTTGTCTCTGATCTCGGTTGGGAGGTGTCTGGGATGTTCCCGTTTGCACAGCCAGGCCAGTAATTTGCCTCCTTTGTCGGCTTCTTTGTGTGCTCTGGCGGTGCGTGTGTTGAAGTCGAATTTGGAGAGTCTCTCCCAGGGTGTTCGGCAGTTATATCTAATCTCCCTTAACTTTTCCTCTGTGGTGCTGGCATTCAGGGAGTTATTTTCTAGTTGTTTTATTTCGCTTTCCATGTCCTCTAGTTCTCTTCTCTGTTGTTTCCGGACACCTCCGGCTCCCGCTATGGTCTCTCCTCTTGTTACCACTTTCATGGCTTCCCATAGGGTGCTCCATCTATCCACTGTGCCCTTGTTTATGCTCACATATTCTTCAAGTTTCTAGCCAAGGCTCTCAGTGAACGCTTGATCGGTGAGTGCCGCAACTGGCATTCGCCACATTGGGATTGGGGGCCTGTGGCCCTTGATTTCCCATTGCATGAGTAAGGGGGGAGTGGTCTGAGATCGATATACCCAGGTATTCGGCTGACTCTGCGTACATTATTTGTTCTGTGTTGATTCTGGTGTGTAAGTTGTGGGGGGCTGAATAATAAGAATAGCATCTTTCAGAGGGATGAAGTTCTCTCCAGACATCGACTAAGTCTAGTTGTTCCATTGTGGTGCTCAGCGCGTGTGTTGTTGTGTTTTTTGGTTGTTGTGGGGGTTCAGATCTGTCGATGGCTCCGTCCTTAACACAACTGAAATCCCCCCCCCCATATAAAGGCTCCGTCTCTGTGGTGGGTGATTTGGCGCACAGTTGTTTGAGATGCATGGGTATGCCGTGGTGGGGGAAGTATGAGTTCACTAGGCATATTTTGACTTGTTCGATGAAGCCCCACATTATTAGGAATCTGCCCTCCTTGTCCACCTCCGTTCCTATTAGCTGAAATGGTATTTCAGGATTCACCCAAGTGAATACTCCTCTTGCGTATTTGGAGTAGTGCGCACCTCGTCCTTGACCTCCCCAGCATTCAGTTAGCTTGGCCGTGGCTTCTGCTGTGAGGTGGGTCTCTTGAAGGAATGCTATCGATATCTTCTTCCTTCGTAGGAAGGATTGGATTCGGTTCCTCCTGATATAAGTCCCCATGCTTCTCACATTCCATGTCAGTACCCTGAGTTGTGTTGCCATCGTTGATTTCTGGGGGGTCTCCTGTTTCGACCCTGGTTGGGTGCTCGGGGCTGCCGTTATTTGTGGTTCTCAGCTCCCTCATCTAGTCCACCTTCTTCTTTGGATCTGTGTTCAGTGGCGTGCTTCACTTTTATTGCGTTCAGTGCTTGCAGGCCGAGGACTGTGTTACGAACATACCAAGAAACATAACTATAACTGGTGCGCCCAGCGACTGCATTTCCATTGCGGTGCTCAGGCGCCCTTGCGCTGTCTAGTCCCATCTTGGGTTTCGAACGCGAGTGTGGCCGTGCCGGCAACAGGCCGGCACTGTCGTGTTTGTGGTTTAGTGCTGTGTGCTCAGCTGGGAGGCCAGGCGAGTTCCGTAACCATTCAGCTGTCCTTTAGCTTTGCAGTGTTCTTGTCACATCTATGTGTTCTTTCTGTTTCGGGTTTAAGAATTGGGGAGCGGTTGTCGTTTGTTTTCGTCACGCAGTTTCAGGTCCGAGCTCCTTGAGGGGTGACTCTCCTCCTTCCGCCAGGTTATTATGCTCCATCCACATGGTGGCAGCCGCTGGGGTTTTTAAGAATATTGCGCAGCCTTTGTGGATCACCTTCAGCCTGGACAGGTATAGTAACATATACTTCAGGTTCAGTTGTCTGAGCCTGGCTTTAATCGGGACAAACGGTGTGTAGTCGGGGTGGATGGCGATCTTAGAGTTGTCTCGTTCTATCACTACCTCCTCTCTGGAATATTTCAGTATGGTTTCCCTGTCCTGAAAATTGTGTATCTTCGCAATTATTGGGCGCGGGTATGAGCCCGGTGGTGGCTTCTTTTGGAGAGACCTGTGTGCCCTTTCCACAGCGAAGCCTTGTGTTAGTCGTCCCGCTCTTATTTCTTGCTGAATCAAGGCTTCTACATAGGCTGTTGGATTTGATCCTTCTGTGCCTTCAGGTACTCCGAGTATCCGTATATTGCTGCGCCTTGCACGTCCTTCGGCCTCTTCAGAGCGAGCTTCTAGCGTGTTCACCTCCTTTTCCAATTCGGCGATTCGGGCCTTGAGGTCTACGGTATCTTCTACTGTTTCCTGGAGGTATGTTTCTGCGATGGTGACTCTTTCAGTTAGGTTTCGGGCATCTTGGCGCATTAGCTGCATGTCCGACTTTACTTTGTCGATTTTGGTGTCTATGAATGTTCTCAGTGCGGCTATGGCCTCCAGTACTTGGCTAACTTTGCCTTCCCCTTCAGTTACGGTCTGGTTATCTGCGTCATGGGTTGGCGCGCGTGTTGGGGCATGTGATTTGGTAGTGTCGAAAGTGTCCAATGTGGAGGGCTTCCCCTTGCTTCTTGAGGAGGACATTGTGACTTTGCTTTGTGTGTAGAGTTTGTTGTGGTTAGTACCGCAGGGTTCCACAGTGCTTTTTAGTTTCTGTGAAGGCTGCGGTTGCGCTTATAATTTGCTTGAAGTGTTTTTGATTATGGCGTTATTTATATTGTGCCTAGTGACCATGGTGGTAGAGCCTGTGTGATGAGATTATCAATTGAGTCACTGGTTTAGGGGCAGCGGTGGGAGCAAGCTTCCTAGGTTGGGGTAGGTGCCGGTTGGAAGCTGCCGGGTCCAGATCGTGTCATTTAAAACTCTTTGCCTTCTGAGCGTGATGTTTTGCAGGAGCGGCCAAGTGGCAGCCTTCTGCTTAGTGGGATTGGGGCTGTGAAGGTGCGTGAGCGCGAGGCCAGCTTTCTCGGTTTCCCAGTCGGTTCTGCTGCAGTGCCCGGCTACTGCACTATTCTGAACGGGGCCAGGTGCCCCGTGTCCGTGTGCTCTCGGCTTTGGGTGGTAACACCTTGATACTTTGATCGCCCCCGTTGTGTGGGCTTACCTTGCCCCCTGCTCGCCTGCAGTGGAGCTCTCTCTCTGGGCCTCTCTGCCTCTCCGCCTTGCCGTGGGGAGTGATGAAGGGGAGAGCGGGCAGTGGATCGCCTGCCTCGCTCTCACTGTGCCCGCCAGCTCAGTGCGCTGTCGGATGAGGACGCCTCCACTTTCGACCTTGATGCAGCGGCTTCGGACCATCTCTGGGTCATGCGGCTGCCACAAGGTACCTCCGTCTGGCTCCGCGTGAGCCTTTTTCCCCTCTTCTGCTCTTCGGCCATCGGATTACTGCAGCCTGGGTCTATGTGTCGACTCGCGCTCCTTCTGGTGTTGGGGTGAGGCTCAGGCTACGAGTGCCGCACTTCTCTCTGTTCGCCTCCCCGTCACCTCGCACCCTTAATGGGGGGTGCTGATCAATTTGGTTACCCTCACTGTGTTGTTTTTCGGGAGCAAGCTCCTTTTCTCCGCCTACTGGCCCGGGCTTCCGGTGGTGTCCGCCATTTTGAGGGACGCGCTAGGGAGGAGGGGGGTTGAGTGCAGGTCGGATTTCTTCTTCTTCCCCTTTCTGATTTTCCCAGCGACTGCTCAGTGTGGGTCGGGTGTCGCTCCGGCTTCGCTCAGGTCACTTCTTTCAGCTTCTGGTGGATTATAGACACCGCTGTAGGATCAGGTTCCTCACGCCATGAGCACCAGACCACGCCCCCTTGAGAGACTACAATTCTAATGAGTTAAGGTCGCTCTAACTACAAGAAAGACAGGGGTTATGGTTTCACGGCTCCGCCCCTTTTCTACCCACTAGAACTCTCCAGCGACAAGCTCTGCAAGCATGTCATGATATGACCTTGGCAGGTCACAATGGTCAAAAGGCAACATATGAATTGGTAACCAGAAGTTTTTGGTGGCCCAAGGTGAGACAGGATGTCTCATCCTATGTAGCTTCATGCCCAATCTGTGCCTCATGTAAGGTATCTCGACAAAGACCTTTGGGTCTTCTTCAACAAGCTAAACTACCCTCTCAACCCTGGGAACATATCTCCATGCATTTTGTGGTTGATTTACCTTTGTCACATGGGAAGACTGCCATATTAGTAACTATAGACCCGTACACCAAGCTGGCCCATTTTTCCACTTTAGCCAGTGTTCCTTCTGCTTCTGAGACCGCAGCAGTGTTCCTCAGAGACATTGTGAGATTGCATGGTATCCCACAGACAGTGGTTTCAGATCGGGGAACGCAATTTACATCTACATTTTGGGCCTCACTCTGTGAAAGGTTGGGGGTTCACCGGGCACTCTCATTGGGATACCACCCACAATCTAATGGTCAGACAGAGAGGCTCAATGCAAGTTTAGAGCAGTACCTTCGCTGCTTTTGTAACAAGGAACAAGATGACTGGGCAAACTACATTCCCATGTTTTATCCTTTCTTCTGGGTCCGCTACCGGCCTCCTTTCAGTTTTCTTCGGACTTTCTGTTGTTTACCTTAGCCTCCGTATACTGTAGGGAGTTCTTCTTCTTAATGACCGTTCATTCTGCATCTAATTAGGATTTATCTCTTGTTTGTGCTGTTTACTTTGCATACTAAAGCTATACTGAACTCTACTCCTGCTGCCCTCCTTTTTTTTGAACGGTCTGGCTTTCCATTTCTCTGTTTTCTCATATTGCTTGTGTTATTGTTCTATCCTTTCAGTTCTGTAGGATTCTGTATCGTGCTACCTTTGGGGTATTTTCCACTACTTACCGGCGAATTATAAGCAGTTCCAGTCCTCAGGGCTCTGCTTTGGACAAGTACTATTAATCTGTGCACACACCCTGTCTGGCACTTCTCTGCTCTCTAATAAGTGCTGGAAAGGGTCCGGTTGGGTGTTCTATCCAGTCAGTGTATCTCTGAGTTTGCTGCAAGACTTTCATTGAAGTTCTGGAACACAATGGATATACCTTGTGCGATTTTGAAGAAGAAGAACATATTGCAATCGATCCAGGGTTTTTTCTTCCAAGAAGGCTTTTTCCCTGAAAGGGGGCTTGCTCCTCGGCGGTCCCCTGGACTTGGATCACTATCCTGTCAAGGTGGCCTCCGAGGGAGCGCGTACCTATCTAAATCACAAGAAGGAGAAAAAGGACAAGGAGAGCAGGACTTCAAGAAGAAGAAAGACCTCAGAGTCCCCAGGACACTCTTGTGAGGATACAGGTGAGGAGGAGTTGGGGGAAAAACCATCAAGTCCTGACAACACCAAAGGGGTCGTGTCACAATCACACTTTGTAAGGGAAGAGAGTTCGACACTCTCTCCCGAACCACAGAAGCCGAATGAGTCGACCCCTCCCACCGTGGTTAGCACAGGTACCTGATATAGATATACACAGGACACCACGTGGCAGCCAATGGGGGGAGGTTGTGGATAGGGTTGGGGAATGAGGAACACCAGAAAGAGGGTAAGGAAATGCCTAGTTTGGATAGGACTGGGGAAACACAGGGTAAAACCTGACCTATACAACCCTGTCCTACATATTCAGATACGTGATACCTGTAGAACTAACACATACACACATAATGGGAATATTTCCAAATCAACCTGCCTCCTAATCCTGCCTCCTAATCCTGCCTAATACATGTATATGGAAATTCAACATGAACACATCACAAACACTTTTTCATAAGCGAGATGAAGCAAAGAAATGGGAAGTTTCCCAGCATGATAAGACACACACATGGCCCCTTTGGCAAGCATAAGCGACATGTAACAGAACGAAAAACACATGTAGTAGCAGACTCTAGTTAACAGCACTAGTTTTGCTAACACACATAACTTCCTGATTCCAGGAACTGTTGAATCTTAATAAACAATGACTCGTTGCACTGGCCCCTTTGCAGTCGAACGTTCGTAATTACACAAGTTCCATCAAGGGTAATTATAACCCAACCTCTAGACATAAGCTAATCTCTCTAGACCGCCATGGCAATGCATTAGTCTGTCTGTCAAGGACTGTAGTATATCACAGTTCCCTCTCGTAATTATCTTTAGTCCGGGAACCCCACGGGACTACCCGGACGATGAGAACTTCTACAGAAAGGGCCGAGCCGCCAGCGTGTCTGTCCTCCCGCCAAAAACGCTAGTCCTCCAACCGTCAGCATAACAGTGCGCTGGGCGCACCCCAAACTCCTGCTTCCTCCGACAACATGCCGCCTAGCAAACCAAAATAAGCCGCACCTGTCTGGCGCTGTTGCCGGTTAATAAGCTGTGAGTAATCAGAGACAGCTGGCAACGCGCGCGCAACGCAGGACTACAGGCGGCTGCTAATGCTGCTGGGAAATGTAGTCTTTGCTTCCCCAGCTCTCCAATGCACTTCATCGTGCATAATGTAACACTCGTCTGCCCCATCCTCTATTCCTGACAGGTCACCAGGCCAACGCATTGCCGGATAAGTGAGAGATCATAAACCCCACCTTGGCTCTGGGAGTGGAGAAGTAGTAAGGTTTAAAGGTAAAATGAACCAGGCATGAATCGAAGAAGGAGCGTAAGGTTTTTGGGTTACCATCATATTTATCCACAATGCCTCCTACAGATGCACTTTCTTGATAAGCCGAATCCCTGGACAGAACGAGCTGTTTTAAGGCTGCATTTTCAGCCTTAAGGTTTTGTACTTCTGCAGAAAGTTCCTGCCTTCCTCTCATTAGATATTGTACAGCAGCCTCCATTGTGGGAACGGTATTAGTTGGTTGGCATCTCAAACTGTCAGAATCCGAGTCTTCGGATTCGTGACTTACCTATTTACTTGTGGTCCTTTTCTTGGAGTTCACTGACTTCTTCTTCCTGGAGGAGCTAGCTTTGTAGGGTCTTGATTCAGCTGATTCCAGTCTGCTGGGAGGCGACGAGCGCAAGAGTTCCAGGCTCCCACCTGCGGCAGCACCGGAACTTGGAGAACATTCAAGGTTCCTGGAAGGATCCAGGAAGGGTCAGGGGCAAGGAAGGTATAGTGGAAAGCGAAGCTCCGTAGGCGGAGATCGCGGAGGGGTTCGGGAAGGGAAACCAAGAAGGATAATAGATGCGGGCACTAGTTAAACACAAAGGTAAAACAGGGCAAGGAGAGTTAGGTACAACACCTTCCGGGACAAGGGGTACAGGCAAGCGGAGCGTTGAGACGCGCCGAAGCGCGGGGGCGTGTCTGTTTTCAAGGAAGCATGCGAGTGAATCTGAAAGACTAGACCACACAGTTTCTAGGTGTCGGCCATGTTGGGAAGGATCGGAGAGAAGCGGTCATTGACAAAGGGACCAGGCTGACCGGAAGGGTCGGTATCGCCGATTCATGACAATGAGTTTTTGAGTGGCTATTTGTTACCTTGGTGGATTCCCGGGTGTTGAATTTATTGTGTTGCCTTTGGAGATTGAATTAAACTAAACCAGGAGTGGGGGCTTGTATTGGAGTCCAAGGATGGGGGTGAGAAGGCGAGTCCCATGGGATTGTGGATGTTCTTTTCCACCCTCTAAGGTGGGTTCCCAATGAAATTTCCAGATGTTTGGAAGATGCTCCCGTTTGAGCATGGTTGGGATGGGGATTGGGGGTATTAAGGTTGAAATGTTGGTTGTGGGTCAGACAATTATGCTATGCCACTGCTATATGGGCAGGTCAGACGCTGGCGATGAAGGGCAGACATCTTGTTTTGCAGGCAAATGCTTGCTAAGTAGGGGCTGATGCCGGGGGGGGGGAGATCTCATGGGCATGTGGAATATACAGGGCTTGAACTCCCTGGTGAAAAGGAACTCTGTTTTGGGCAAATTGAGGGACATGTCCCACTCCATTGTGTTCTTGCGGGAAAACCACCTGCTTGTGCAGGATGAAAAACGCATAGGGCATTCCCACGCCAGTATTTCGTCCTCTGGAGGTAAGAAAAAACTGGGAGTGACCATTTTGGTGGGTGAACAAATCTCAGTATCGAAGATTAAGGTCCTCCGGGATCCACAGGGGCGCTATGTCTGTGTTAATGGTCTACTGTGGGATCGAATGTTCAATATGGTGTCCCTTTACATTCTAAATGTTGGCCAGGATACATTTTTGGAAAGCTTTTTACTTAAGGTGCTCCCTTTCGCAGATTCTACTGGGTGGGGACTTTAATTTGGTGCCCGATCCCCTGGTTGGCAAGTCTCTCCCCTCCACCAGGTTGGACTTCAAGCCCTCCACTGCATTTGGACTTTTCCTCCGTGAACTGGGACTGGTTGACGCATGGAGGCTGGCACATGGGGAAGACAGGGACTTCTCTTTTTACTAGCGTGTCCTTGGGGGATTTTCTAGGTTGGATCTCATTCTCATTCCCAGTGCGCTATACCCATATGTTTGAGGAGCGGATGTGGGGATATGAACGCTGTCTGATCATGCCCCTGTGTCAGTGGCCCTGGCAATACTGGATAGGCCTGAGAGACCCAAGCGCCCCTAGAGGTTATATGACCCGGTGCTTAGAGACCCTCTCTAGGCTGGTGAGATTGGGGAGGTAATCTCCAATTACTTCAAAAAAAATGAGAACTCTGGCCCCCTGCGGGACATGGTGTGGGATGCTATGAAGGCTGTGGTCAGGCGGGAGCTCATTAGTGGAGGAAGTTGATTCGGATGGGACTAGAAAAGGAGGTTGCCAAGGCTGAGCAAGAACACAAGAGGCTGGGTTGCCGCAGACACATTTGAAAGCAGTATTCATTTTAAAGCCTCTCTTGGCAGAGGTTCAGGCACAATACTTGGGAGAGGCGCACCTGCCCAGTCTTTCATGCGAGGATCAGGTTCTCTTGAGGGGCCCATCTCACCGGGGAAGTAGAATGGGCTATTGAGACACTGAAGAACAAGGCCCTGGGTCCTGGTGGTTTCACGGCTCCTTCTTACAAGACGTTTTGTAGCCTATTAGTACCCCCCTTGGTGGATCTGTGTCATGAGGAACGGTGCCTGGAAGGTGTGGTCAAAGTGGGGACTCCGCCGTTAACGTTCTGCCATGGCTTCCTTGTAACGTTATAATCTTTTTGGGTTCACTTCCCATAAAGAGCTCTTAGCCCCGCCCACAGTTGTGTTGCAACTTTAGTAGTGTGTTCACTCCTCTGAAGTACCCCCGTTCATTTGCCTTTTCCCGGGGCTCTTGCATATTTTTCCTGGTTGCCTTTTTGGCTACTTTTGGACATTCTGGCTCCATTCAGCTTTCCTCTATCTTGCACAGCTCATTTCATACTTTTGTGCTGGCAGCGAGTCTCGCCTCACTCCTCCCAGTTTTTCGGCGCTCACTGGCTTATTACTTTCGGTGTATACTCCTTTGGTTGGGGATAAGTCTATCGGTCTCCTTACACATCTTTTGGACGGTTTGGCTCTCTCTCTCTCTCCATTTCTCAGAGTTTTTCCCTATCTTCGTGTCCAGCTGACAGCATGTCCTTTTCCTCCCAATTTATCTTAACGCTGTTAACTTGGACGCCGGCAGCTCTCTCTCTCTCTCTCTCTCTCTCTCTCTCTCTCTCAGTCTCTCTCTTTCTCTCGTCCATCCCTATGATCAGTCTAGTTCTTTTCTTACCTATTGTCTAGTTTCTCTACGGAGCATAGATCCTCCCTTTTCTTGATTCCACTGGCCCCCCAAGTGTCTTGCTACACCTGTCTTCCTTTTTCTTGTATAGTGCTCCATTGCCATAAACCATTCTGGTCCTTTCCTGCAATACCTTTGGAATCCTTATCCTGCCTTCAGGTATCCAGACACCCCAGCCTTTCGTCTGGACTTCGAATTGCCTCCGGTATCCCAGCCTTGCCATTACATTTACAGAACTTCCCTCTCCTTGGACTCATTGCCATTCATCTCAGTACTTACCTCATTTCCCAGAGCCTCTCCACCTTCCAGAACATCGAACAGGGTTTTTTTGTGCCTTTGGGCTTTTCCCCTTTCTGTGCTGCGCGGGGAGAATGTCATTCTTGTTGGTATTGTGGTATTGGTCCAACCAAGATGGCGAGCTCCCGGAACAGACCCTATCTCTTCAAAAAGAAGGGTACTCCTAAGGACATGACCCATGGACAATTCCATTTCTGAGGCATCCTCCAGCGGCAGCGATGAAGTGCAGGTGAGCCCCATACAAGTTGACAATCTGTTTAACTCCTTCATGACCTCCGGAAGGGTTGCTCCATCTAAGGACCCATTGTTGCATGATTTGTATTGCCCTATCACTCTTACTAATATAGACTCAAAGCTCTTCTCTAAAATTCTGGCCACGCGAACGATGGTGGTCCTATCTGGGCTCATAGACCATGATCAGACAGTTATAGGTTGCAGCGCCCAGGACAATGTGCGACAAGTGCTGGGCCTACTAGACGTGGGGAGACACTCAGTCTTAGACCTCGGCATTTTTGCACTCAACACTCATAAAGCTTTTGCCATGGTGGACTGGGGATACCTCCAGGGGTATTGGAGTGGTTCGGAACCCAAGTTCATTGGTTGGGTCATGGCTATTTACCAACATCAATCTACACATTTCAGATTTAATGGGGCACTGTCGTCCAGATTGTCAATCACCAGTGGCACGAGACAGGGCTGTCCGCTATCCCCGTTGATTTTTACTTTATGTATGGAATCATTCGCCAAATCGCATCAGAGCTAATGGCGCGGTGGAGGGCACCAGGGTTGGCGAGACGGACTACAAAGATGACGTCCTGTTCACCTTGAGCAACTCCTGCTCCTCGCTGGCTGCGGTATTGCACGAGCTGGAGGGTTTCGGCCTGGTCTCTGGATTCCAGGTGAACTATATTTGTATTTGTTTTATTTATAAAGCGCAGCCAGGCCCCTAAGCATCCAGACGCATCATTTGAAATACAGGTTGCAGAACGTTACAGTTACATACATTAGATAAGGACGATACATACGTGTTGCAGATACATAAGTATTACAGTTACATACAGTAAATAAAGGAAGATACAGTTAAATAATACAATACGGTATTTACAGTAAATACAGTAGGGCAGACGACAGACCTAAGATCAAGGAAGTTAAGCTGTCATTGCATCCAGATCCTGAAGCCAGCGCTCAGTGTTGCGCTTGAATAAGTGGACGGAGGGTTCTGATCTGAGGGAAGCAGGGAGTGTGTTCCATAACTTTGATGCCCGTACAAGGAAGCTAGCACCACCCGAGTTATGGAGTTTGAACCTCGATATGGACATTGTGTTTGCTTGAGCCGCTCTAAGTGGTTTTGAGGACGTGTGGGAGGTCAGTTTGTTAGTAAGGTAGGCTGGAGCGAGGTTAGCCCTGGCTTTGTGTGTTAGGGCAAGAGTTTTGAGAGATATTCTGTGCTCTATAGGGAGCCAGAGCAGGTTACGTCTAGTCTCAGAGATATGCGACTTCTTCGGGATGTTAAGAGCAGCCCTGATGGCATTATTCTGAATTACTTGTAACTTGTTAATGTTTTTGTGGCTAGTACCTAAATAGAGGGCGTTACAATAATCGATTTTGGAAAGAACTACAGTTCTAGCAAGTGTGATGCAATTAGGTGTGGAAATGAACGGCCTGCAGGCGGTGATTAGTTTGCAAGTATATGCGGATGATGTTGCTACCGCGTTAGTTTGTTTGGAGAAGGATAAGGTGGCATTGAGGTAAATGGCAAGAGTTTTAGTGTTGTTTGAGACGGTAATGGAGTTGCCATCTATAGTAAATGATTTGAAGGCAGTGTTTAGTTTTTTTAATTTAGCGTGTGTACCAAGGATAAGTAGCTCAGTTTTTTCGTCGTTAAGACAAAGACCACGTTGCACCATCCATGCCTGTATCACTGAGTATATTTCGTTAAGGGTTTTGCTGTCAATTGCATAGTCTCCAGAGATGGGAATGAGTATCTGGGTGTCGTCCGCATAGTTAGTATACGTGACACCCAGGTAGTCAAGGATATCAAATAGGGGCTTTGTGAAGACATTATAGAGCGTGGGGAACACACAGGAACCTTGCGGAACCCCACAAGGTACCGGGGAAGGTTCAGCAGAGTCAGTGGGAGAGAAGACCCTCATAGTTCTGTTCGCCAAGAAGGAGCTGATCCAAGAGGTGGCTGAGCCAGAGAAATGTGTTGCAGATTTAAGATGTTGGCATAGTGTTTGGTGGTTGACCAAATCAAAACCTGCTGACAGATCGAGCAGTAAGAGGAGTGCTAGTTTACCATTGTCTTTTAGTACTTGAATTTGAGTGGTGAGTTCTATCAAGGCAGTTTCCGTGCCGTGTCTTGGTCGGAAACCAGATTGCCTTAGTCCCAATAGATTGTTAGATTCTAGATACGCCTGTATTTGCAGGTAGGCTGCTCTATCCAATATTTTTAGAAGAAAGGGTACCGTTGTTATAGGTCTATAATTAGACGGGTTGGTTGGGTCAAGAGTCGGTATTTTGATTAGAGGAATGACCCAGGCGTCTTTTAAGTTATCAGGCACTACTCCAGTTTTGAAGCAGGCATTGATAAGGTTAGAAATAAATGGGGCAAGGTCATGTGCTGCTGCTTTGATGATCGGAGCAGGGCAGGCGTCACCTTGGCAATTCGATGGTTTGAGTTTCCTAATTATATTTTCCACCTCCCAAGTTGACAGGGGTGAGAAACTAAATGGTTTACAGGTAGTATCAAAGGTGGAGGTCTTATTAGGATGTTGTTTGTATTCAGGGTCAGAGAGTAGCAAACATTTTTTCGCGTTAATTTTTGATTGTAGCAGAGCTATTTTATCTAATAGCGCCTTCTGTATGTTAGTGCACCGTAGTGCACCATAGTAAATCGCTTGGGTTGGATGTCCTAAGATGTACAATCTAAAATGCTTGCATCCCCACAGAATGGCAAGAGCTTCCCGCTCAATCTGCAAGTATCTTCTGTTGGTTTCTGTGAGCGCCTTGCTAGCGTACGCTATGGGGCGCATGTGTCCATGTAGGTCCGCTTGCATCAGAACTGCATCCAGCCCCATGGGGCTAGCATCCACAACAATTTCTGACTCCCTGTCTGGGCTAAAGTATGCCATTGTCTCTTGGCCTGACAATGCATTCTTGATGTTGGTGAATGCCCTTTGTTCCTTGGTCGTCCACACCCAAGCCGCGTCGTTCCTCGTCAACGCTCATAGGGGCTCTGATAACGACACCAGATCACAAATAAACCTCCCACAGTATTTACCATGCCGAGAAAACTTCTTATCTCTGCCGGTGATTCTGGTGGGGCCGCTTCGCGAATGTCTCGCACCTTCTCCGGGTTGGGAGAGATGCCTCCAGAGTGAAAGACAAATCCGAAGAATTCGATGCGGTCCTTGACAAACTCGCACTTCTTCCTATGTAGTGCCAGGCCCAAGCTTTTAAGTCTTTCCATCGCTCGTTCGAGCCTTTTCAAGTGTTCAGATTCTGACTGGGCGAAGACCAGAATGTCATCGGACATGTTGATAACAACTTTTAGTCCCACCAGGGCTCCACGGATGACTTTTTGGAAAACCTCTGCCACTGATGAGACACGAAAACTGAGTCTTTTGAATTGATATAGCCCTTTGTGGGTGGTGAAAGTTGTTATATAGTGTGACTCGGGGTGGAGTTTCAGCTGGTGATACCCAGATCTTACATCGAGCTTAGAAAACACTTTTGCGGTGGCCACCAGGGGGCGCGTGGATGAGGACCTCTCCTGCGTGAGCTCCCGTCCCGAGGTCCCCAAAGGCGAAATGAGCCCCTGCTTTTGGACCCCCCCCGGAGTTGGAAATTGTTGAGGAGGCGTGGGAAGGTCGCCCCCACCTGCGGCAGAAAACCCGAGGAAAAACGGACCCGGCTTCCCTTAGATATCCATCGGCAAACTCTGAGCCGGCCTCGGCTCTGCCCAGGCCTCGACGGAGTCAGCAGTGCATCCGTGCCCCGTGGAGTGTGACCCGGAAGCTGCCTTCCCTACGTTCCCGCACCGCTGCCCGCGGAGGAGAGAGGAGAGAGTCCGCCGAGTGACACGGCGGCACCCCCCAAGGGAAGAAGCGGTGTGAGCCCCCGGAGAATCCCGCCCTTTGGACTTAGCGGTGCGATTCCGGGGAAGGACGGTGGCCGATGGGCGAGGCGCTGCCGCTCCCCCGAGAGACACTAGTAGAAGTAAGTGCCTCCCATTGACCCTCTTCCCGCTACCTGCACTCTTACGGCGGTCCCCGAACACTACAGCGGCCTCGGCTGCGGCCTTGCCCGTTGCCCTTGACCTGGGCCGGGCTCCTACGGGATCGAAGGCCTAACCCATCGCACCACGCTCGGGACTGGTCGCGTAGAGCGCGCGAAGATCACAAGCCCCGTTACACGTGTGCCCCTCCCACTGTACAAGCTTTGTGACAGTTACCCCGCTAGTATCAGCGGTTCCACGTGTGGGCTGCACGAAAGATCTGGAAGTCTGCCCTGGTCCTCCGGAGTGCACGGGGACTCTGATCTCCCCCTATGACAATCTCACGGCACCGGTTACACTAAAAGTGACTTTCCCCGCACAAACTGCGAGCCACCACGAAGAGATGGTCGTGTAATAGCCCGGAGCTGCCCGGAGCTGCCCCTGATACGGCTCAAGGCTGCCAGCACGATTGGACTACCTCGTCTAGGCTCCATTAAAAGACTGCCTTATACCACAGAGGGTAAGGCCCCCTGAGGCGGCTTCACCCGCTTGGAAAACCATCATAAAGGGGCGTGTGCCTCCTCTGTGGCAACGAATATATCGGTCGTCCAAGGCCTAGTACAGAAGGTAACAGGTGGATGAACCTCCAACAGAAACTGGCCGTCTACGCTTACGGTTCCCCGCCCCGACCTGGAGATAACCCCAACATGGCGACCCCACCAACTCCCGCCACAGATACTGATACAGCTGCCACCAAAGGAGACATTGCAGGACTGCTTGCAGAAATAAGGAACATGGGGGCCAACATTGGGGGGAAAATTGGCAAACTCACGCAGCGCCTCGACAGTATAGAGGACAGGGTCGAGGGAGTTGAGAACAACCAGGCCTCCATTGACGTCCTCGAAACGCAGCTGAATCTCAGAATAACTGAGCTGGAACGGAGAGAGCAGGAGTGTAAACTCAAGATGGACGATTTGGAAAATCGGGAAAGGAGGAATAACTTGCGCTTTTTTGGGATCCCGGAGAAAGAGGGGGAAACGGAAGAGGACCTGAAATCAACCTTACATGACATTATCAAGCTCCTTGTCGCCGACGACAATATTGACGAACCCAAGACGGAGCGCATTCACAGAGCGGGGGGGCCGCCTGGAGGTCCGCGATCTGCCCTGGCGCGATTCCACCGTTACCAGGACAGGATGAGAGTGTTGGAAAAGGCGAGGAGCGGAGGCACCATCACTTTGTGTGGAGCCCAAATAACCATCTATCAGGACCTTTCCTCCCTGACCTTGGCCTTGAGAAAGATGTGCAAACCACTTACCACATGGCTCAAATCTCGCGACACACGCTACAGATGGGGATACCCCTTCTCTCTTTCCTTTGAGCATGAGGGCACGAGAATTAGACTAAACTCCGAACATGACATAAAGGCTTGAATTGCAGATCTACTAGGCCCGCATGACCAGGAGGGTTCTCGTGACCAACCCCCCAGGAAGGAGGGGGAATGGCAGACACAGGGCCCGAAAAGAAGGAAGGTGAAAGGCTCGAGAAAATATTGTAGGGGAAATGGCTCCCCGGAAGGGGGCAGTTGACACTGGACGGAAATGGTACAACCCAATTGAATTGAACGCTAATATGAGGGATTAAAGGGAGAATGTTGGGGGATTGTGTTTATCTCTCCCGCTTACAAGGCACCAATATGCACACTCCGGGGGAGAGGTTGTAGGGGGCTCATTAGTAATTCATTGATGTTTATTGTGTAAGGGGACCGTGAGGTAACGGTCTCCACTGGTGGTTCGGTTTTGGGCCAGTGCTTCAAACTGGACCCAATCGGACGCCACCGAACTCAGGGAGGGAGGGGAGAGGGTGGGCGAGGGGGAGAGACAGGGATACGTGTCATACTAAAGTTACAATTTAAAGTTCTACAAGGGGGAGTGGTTGCATGGTTGTTTGCATATCAAGGGGAGCGATTGAAATGGTCAATGAGTTCATACGGGCACACAGACAGCTCTTGTCATGACCGCTGATTCATGCTGCAGGGGTGCCATGAGGGTGGGAACGCTGAATGTTAAAGGTCTTAATTCACCCACGAAGAGATCACTTGTCCTTAGAGAATTCCGAAGGTCAAAAATGGACATACTTTTTTTACAAGAGACCAAGTACATGAGAGGAGAGGAAAGAGTAATTCTGGGAAAACGATCCGGGTTGGAGTTCTGGGGTTCTGGGCCACTGAAGAAGGGAGGGGTGGGAATACTCATCAAAAAGGGGATAGACTTTAAGGCCACGAAGGTCTGGTCAGATGCGGAGGGGCGAGCCCTCCTGGTTGCAGGGACCATTGGGAAAGTGTCTATAACCATAGCCACGATTTACTCCCCCAATGTGGGGCAGCTCAGGTTCCTTTCCAAGACGATCCCCAAAATCATGCTAGAGGCGACGGGGCATGTCGTCCTTGGTGGAGATTTCAACTTGTGGGCTGACGGTGAGGTAGTTTGGCATCCTGGTAACCCTGAAACGCGAGATAAATTTGGTGGAGATCATGCCCAATTCAAAACACTGATGGAATTGTATGGCCTGGTCGATATGTGGCGATGTATGCACCCTATGGGGAGGGAGTACACCTTTTACTCGGCGCCGCACACAACACGCTCACTCGCATTGATTACCTCTATTCCTCAAGAGACCTATATGACACGGCCTCACATTCTGAGATTACGACGATCTCATGGTCGGACCACGATATGGTGATCGTTGACTTAGATTGGGGGTCCCTGCCCGTTAGATGCGGACGATGGAGGTGTAATGAGACGTTATGGAAGGAACCCGTATTCAAGCTAGAGATGGCGACTGAAATTGAGGAATATTTTCGATTAAATGACACTGGGGAGGTTTCCAAACAGGGAGTCTGGGAAGCTGGTAAGGCAACGTGGAGGGGAATTCTCATGAGAGAGGGTGCCAACAAAAAAAGAGAGAGGTCTTTAATTGAAAATAAACTCTGCAAGGAAATTACCCAACTGGAGAGGAACGTGAGGGAGGGGGATGTTATTGACCCCGAAAAAGTTGTAGAAGCCAAGAAAAAGAGAGAAGAGTTGCGCCTTCTAGAACATGAACAAGTAGCCCGCAAACTCCTCTTGAAGCAAAAATATTACGAGAAGGGGGACAAAGCGGACGCGCTGTTGGCGGCCAGATTACGTGCCCAACAGGCGGAACGCAGGGTGCAGGAAATATGCAGCGGAGGATCCGGCTCGGAAGCGAATCGATCCTCTATCCCGGAAGTCTTTGCAGACTATTATGAAGCTCTGTACACTCCGGAGAAGGACCCGGCTATATCTGGTATTCGATCCTATCTAGACGATATCGACATGCCCACACTGACACTCACTGAATCAGAAACCATAGATGCCCCTATATCGGGGGAAGAGATCCTGGAAGCCATTAAGAGACTCACGTTAGGCAAATCCCCGGGAGAAGATGGGTATACAGCAGGTTTCTACAAGACATTCGCCCCACAACTTATGCCCTTTCTTGTCGATCTATTCAATCAAATCCTAGAAACAGGGAACCCCCCGGACTCGTTTGCCAAGGCACTCATAGCGGTTACCCCGAAAGAGGGAAAAGACCCTAAAAAATGTGGATTGTACCGTCCCATTTCTTTGATTAACATAGACGCCAAAATATACTCTAGGGTCCTAGCGGCTAGGATTGAATCCTTTTTGCCCCGCCTTATTCACCCCGACCAAGTAGGTTTTATACTTGGCAGTCAGGGCGCAGATACCATGCGCAAGACATTACACTTAGTGCATGCCTCTCACAGCCTAAATACTGCCCCTGCACTGTTTTCCATCGATGCAGAAAAAGCGTTCGACAGGGTAGAGTGGGACTTCCTATTGGAGGTTCCTCAGAAATTCGGATTGGGCCCAAACCTTCGGAAAGGAATTCAGGCAATTTACTCGTCACCTACAGCCTCAGTATTTGTGAACAGGGAATACTCGAGGTGGTTTCGACTGGCGCGGGGCACCAGACAGGGATGCCCCCTGTCAGCCATTCTCTTTGCCCTATCACTTGAACCGTTGGCACACAATATCAGAAGGGACGCTGGCATAGAAGGGATCCACCTAGGGCTCACAGAATACAAACTGGCCTTGTATGCCGACGACATACTCTTACACGTGGTCAACCCTGAGAGATCTGTCCCCCGAGCTATCTCCCTCTTAGAAAACTACGGTCGACTATCGGGGTTTAAGATCAACTGCGCCAAATCCACGCTCTTCCCCCTTCAAGGGGATGCAGAAGCAAATATCGCAAAATACTCCTCTCTGGGACTGACGATCGAGCATAATACAATGCAATACTTGGGGATACATATCACAAAACGATTAGACTCACAATACGAAGCGAATTTCCCCCAGCTTCTTATCAAACTACGTGCGGATCTGGCAAGATGGGATAAACTGACGATCTTATGGCTTGGCAGGCTGAATGCCATAAAAATGACATGCCTCCCGAGATTTCTCTATCCCTTTCAGATGCTTCCTATCAAAATACCCGAACAATACTTTACACAGGTTAAGAGGGAGATCCTGAAATTCTTGTGGCAAGGAAAAAAGGCCAGGATCGCCTATACCACGTTGACCCTGCCCAAAGATAAAGGTGGGGTGGGCCTCCCTGACATCAAAGTATACTATGCCGCAGCCCAGCTGCGAGTGTTTGTCCCTCACCTACGCAGCCACAAAGAGCCACAGTGGATAGCAATGGATAATCACTACTTAGACCCAGCGACACTTGGGGAATGGATATGGGCTCCGAGGAAGACGTGCTAAAGAAAACGAGGGAACACCCACTCTTTGCCACTATATGGGTTATATGGAGGGAGGGTCCAGGAATGAAGGGAATCACAACATGGCCGTCCCCATTGAGTCACCTACGGTCCCCGGGCATCAACAACCACATCCCTAATGTCGAAAGATTTCCGGCATGGTATGAGGCGGGCCTGGAGAGGGTGGGCCAGCTTCTCCGCAGTGATTCTTTCATTACTCTCCCAGAACTAACCGAAGCTCTAAACATCGGAGTACTGTCCACTTTCCACTACTTACAAATCAAAGGGGTACTGACACAAGCAGCATGGATTGAAAAATTGAGTCGAGAGCTCACCCCCTTTGAGAAAATGTTAGACTCCAAGACTGATAGGAAGGGCCTAATTTCCCTCATGTATAAACTCATTCTGGAAGGGGGTAGTGGGTCCACGCAGAAACTCAGAAGGCGATGGGAGACTGATATGGGGACAGAAATAGAGGATGACGAGTGGGACAAAATGTGTATTATGGCTACACGTACCTCCATATCATGTCAATATAAGCTCCACTCCATTAAACTTTTGCACCGCTGGCAATATGACCCGTATAAATTATCCAAGATGTACCAATCCTCCTCCCCTACCTGTTGGCGCGACTGTGGGCAGGTAGCTGACTACTGGCACATGTGGTGGGGATGCCCCAAGATTATGATTTTCTGGGATGAGGTCCTGGGGTGGATCAGACACATGGACGGGATACATAGAACTGCCGACCCACATCTGGTCCTGTTTAGCCTCGAGAGAATAGACGATGAATGGATGAGGGTCCGTGGCATAACCCCCCATCTGTTATTGGCAGCGCGAGCTCTAATTGCGACTAAATGGAAATCGTCCACGACCCCGACTAAGAAGGAGTGGGTTAATGTGGTACTGAATATATGTACCATGGAGAAAATTACTGCATCCCTACATGGTAGGGCGACACAATGTGAGCTTCTATGGTCGGAATTCTTAAATACACACACATCTAACAAACACACACCACTGGACGATGAAGCGCCCCCACCTTGATGGAGACGTACCTGACTCCCTGTTTCCCGTTTATGGTCTCCCTCCACCTGGCTCAGGCCTTCTTCCGCTTCATTGCCAGGGACGCCACTCACGGGATCAAAATATGTCCCCCCCATGGCGACCCCTTGAATGCATCTTACTACATAAATCTCAGCCCCTGGAGATACGCGCTTCACCATGACACCTCAACCCCTACGCGACACGACTCTCATTCCCGAGGGGGAGGGTGGGGGTAGGGGGAGTAATGTTTATATATGTGAGGAATGAGAAAGGTTCTGCTTCATGTCTGGGCATTATTAGTAGTAAGCACCATTTACTGATGTTAATACGAGATGTGAAAAAGCGTGTTGCTAATATGTATTTCTTGTGCTTACATATGTAACCTTTTTTTGTTCTGCTTTAATGTGAGAATTGTTAATGTTGAAAACCCAAAAAAAACAAATTTTAAAAAAAAGAAAACACTTTTGCCCCCTGCAGCTCACCCTGATGTCGGCTAGCGTGGGCGTGAGTTGTCTTTCCCTTTTAATGGTGGCATTTGGCAGTCTCATGTCTGCACAGATGCAAACTGCCCCGGGTTGTTTGGGCTTGGGAGCCACTACTATAGGCGATACCCACGGCGTCGGGCCCTCTACCCTTTCAATGATATCCATATCGATCAGTGATTGGAGTTCCTTCTCAACTTGCGCCCTTAGGTGGAACGGTATCCTTCTGTGCTTGAGGGCTATCGGTCTCACAGACCCATCAATGTGCAGTCTAATTGGGTCTCCTTTTAACTTGCCTACGCCTTGGAAAACGCTTTAAAACCTGTTCAGAAGGTGGTCAATGTCTGTTTGGTACACTGACAAGGTGAAGTGTACAATGTCTAAAGCCTCTGAGGCGGTGCAGTTTAGAAGGGAGTGCAGGCTTCCGTCGGTTACAAAAAATCTTGCCTTGATCGTATTCGGTCCATGTGAGACAGGTGCTACGAAGACTCCATGGATTGGCAGCGGCGTGTCTCCACCAAAGGTATATATTCTGGCCTTGCACGGTTACAATTTGGGAGGACCTGGAAGGGCCTCATAGTGCTCTGCTGCCAGGACGCAGACCGACGCCCCCGTGTCGGTCAAAACAGGTGTCAGCATGTCTCCAATGTTCACTGTGCAAGTCGGTTGCCTTCTCTGTTTTGTACCTGAGGCAATGTTTGAGATGAAAAAATCCTCCTCCTCATCTTTTTCTTCCTCGGCAATGTCCAACTCCTGCACACCTTGTTCGATCGTCACCACATTTCTAAATCACCTGGGGTTTCCCCCGCTCAGTCTCGCCAGCCCCCTTGACGCGGCCAGCGGAATAGTTGCTCTGCACACCCTCGCTGCAGTGTCCGTCCATGCTGCACCTTCCGCAGACTCTTGTTTTCGCGGGGCATTCGCCTGTGTGAGGCAGATCATACCCACAGTATTGACAGGACTGTGGGCACCCAGGCGATGAAGGACCATCCGCACGTTTCAGTCCCCAGCGTGTCTTCCCCAGGGCGGGCCGACCAACAGCAAAGGCACCTTCGCTCCTTCCTGGACGCACTGCCGTGTCCATCCTGGCGCCCCTTTTCTCAGCCAGTTCATAAGTGTCCAGGATCTGTGTAAGCGTCAGGCCTGGCTCTCCAAGTACTTGTCTCCGCAGCTTCCCTGAGCTGCAACCTTGTATTAACTGATTGCGCACCATCTCTTCCTCATTCACCCACCTGCAGGTGCTTGCAAGGTGCCTCAGCCTTGCACAAAACTGGTCCAGGGATTCTTCGTCCTGTTGCTTCTCCGCACACATCACAAATCTGTCAAAGTCCACATTCACCATGGGGAGGAAATGGTTTTGGAGGGCTTGTTTGACAGCATCATAAGTGATCACCTGCAGGTTTAGCGAGTCAAAAATCCTGTGCACCTCTGTGCCAGCTGAGTACACCATGGTGGCCACTTTCGCATCGTCATCTGTCTCTCCTGTGGCCCTGAAAAACATCTCAAGCTTTTTTACCCACAATAGCCATCTCGGACCAAGTTTGGAGGGTGGGCCTGATGTGTTGAATTCTGGCATGGGTGCTAGATTGCTACGTAGCCTGCGTAGTACTGGCACAGGGGCACCATCCCCTTCCTGCTCGCCTATCGCAGTGATTTGTGTGAGGACACAGTCGTAGAATCAGCCCTCAGAATCTCTGGCTGTGCCAGCACGACGTGCCCACCACTGACCTTCTTCCTTCTGGGAGAGATGACTGGGATCCGCTAGCCCAGTGGGATGATTAGGCCAGGCAATGGCACAAGAGTTTCTTCTGCACCCTTGGAGTGCTTTTTGTGCCTTCACAAGGCATTAGCCACGGCCATTAGGTCCCTAATGGCCATGGAGTGTCCAAAAATTGATCAGCTGTAGATCACAGACGGCGCACAAGCACCCTTTCGGGCTGCAACCGTCGTGATCGATGCATTCAAGATGGCCGCCGGCTATCTGTGTCGGGTCCGTAGCCGCGTAGTGAACCGACAACACTTTCACCTATTTGGAACATCGCTGGAAGAATGTCAACGTTCACATTTACACGGTCCCTCCTCGTCACCAGTGTTACCAGGCGGGGGTCGCCCCACACGCATGCATGCACGCACCCTGTAAGCAGACACAGGACACGTCTTGCTGGTATGGGGTCCCAGCGGCAACTGCCTTGGGACCTCATTTATTCAAACACGCATGCGCAAGCCGGAACAAGGCTTACGCATGCCCACAACCATTGCGTACTACGCAACATCCGTGTGCATTATTTATCTGTGTTCATATAACACTTGCTAGTCTTCATGCTGCCATTACCTGTCGGCAGTTTTTAACTATTGAGCATAAACCTATTTTCAAAACTAAAACTATTGCACAACGTTTTCAATATGAATTTGTGCTAATATTGGTGCGAATTACTTCGCGGGAAAAACAAAAAACATTATTTTTTTTCTCTCGCCCCACTCTTATTCATACAGAACAACGTACAGTCCTCCCCAGATGACCACAGGCACGTCAATCACACTCCTGGGTCCCTAGGCAAACCCCAAACCCCTGCATTAAAAGCTTAGCAGCAACGCAAATGCAAGAGTCAACAATGTAATAAATAGATTATTGTGACCGCCTAAAATACATTTTATGGATGTATTCAGGACACATTTGCCTCTTTTCTCTCTACCCTTGGCAACCATCTAATCATTACCTGATGTGCCATCTATACATTTCAGCCCTACACACATAGAAGAATGATAGGTGGGTAATCAGAAGTGTGGTCTAATATTCCCATTAGATTTTTGTAATAGTGGTCAGGTTTTTAATTTTTGTGTATTTCTTTTTTGTATTTTCTTTGGTTAATAGCATCTGATGCGGGATGAGCCTCTCAACGTCCATATATTACCAACTCTTATGTGTCGTGAAGACGGCTTAAAGGGTTCAATCACACACAGAATGGATTTGATTTACACTGTCCCTCCCATTAAGCTAGAAACACATTTTGTGTTGACACCACCAGTGGATTACTATTTTCATACACATCATGAATCGCTTTCTCACTTGTGTCACTAACATCACTGTAGATGTATTCATACACTATTAGGGCTTGCATGTAGCATTGGAGTTCCTATTTGCTGTTTGTTGTATAATTCCTACATCTGTGTAATGAAGTGCTGTTCCGCTATCCGCAGAGTTTTTATATATGTTTCTGAATAAATTGCTTTTTAAGTGATCCTGACCCAATGAAACTGCTGATTTATAAATAGTAGTTTTGGAATGGCCACACAAGGTCTGACCCCCAAGTGTGTGTAAAGGTGGGGTAGCTTGTGGGACTCTGTCTTGTTCGTATCTTTACATTCCCCTAAACTCACAAGTCCCCTGGTAACAAAAATGAGGGCTTTTGGCTCAAGTGGCAACTATACACATTTTGGTTGCTGACAACATTATGGCATTGTGTCATTATGCCAAACATGTCTCAATCTGGACTCCATTTATTGACTTTACAGAGAATTACCCTGCGATTGCAGCCAGGCCCCCCTTGTTTCAGCACTTTCCCTCTCTGTGAGTCGACCCAACCCCCTGTGGAGTATCTTGGTCACCGCTGTGTAATGGGAGAGGGGGTAGGTGGCCGGAACTGGGTTTTGCAAAATAACAGACCTCAGTTGATGTAAGGGACCCTAGTCATTGGAATTGGCTGTACTGTACCTGTCGCTATGTTCGTACCAGCTGTATGAAATCACCTGTGTCCTGAGAAACGCTGACCTGGAGCCAACCCAAGCGAATGTCACTTTGCCCAGTCCACAGCAAAATATCTCAGATTTTTAATTGGGAACAAACTAATTCAAACACAAACTGAAAAGGTGAAGGCAGTACTAAAAATACCAACCCCCAAGACCAAGAGAGAACTCTGTACCTTCCTGGGGTTGACAGAGATTTATCCCTAACTATTCAAGCATCGGCACCACCCTACAGACCAGTTGAAAAATGTGCAACTCCAGAAGCTACTCTGGAGTAAGAAAGATCAAGAAAGTTTTAACCGCCTGAAAAGTAACCTTTGCATCAAACCCATCCTTAAGATGCCACACTTTAATAAGGAGTTTCAAAACTCATGGAATTAGTCTACATTTTGAAAGGAAGAGTGAAATGGCCTGCGAGATGGCTAATGCTGAAGAGGATCCTGTTGTATGTCTGAAGAGGTAGTCTGGAACCAGAGCAGTGGGCTCTCCTCTCCTATTAAGTCTGATTCCACATCAAAATAACCAGCGGACGTGGGGTGCTGCTGAGCAGCCAGCAAGATGGCTGCTTAACCCTGGAGCTCCGCTAACGGCCGGAAGAATATGCTGAGCGGCAGCATCATTCTGTTAAAATGAGCGCTCTAACTTGGAGCATTGGCGCCCACTAGCACAGGGAACAACTATTTCCAATATCGGGAAGAACCGGAGACCGGGCTGGCTGCAGGGACTTGCTAAACATTTACCTGACTGTTTTGCTTTGTCTGTCGTGTGCAAGGCATTCACAATCACTTACCTTATTACACGGGCAAAAAGTTCTTGGACTCAGTAACACACACACTTTGACCAATAGTTAGAATATACTTGGTTCTTTACAGGCCCTTAATTCAAACCAAATAGAAACATGCAAACTGAATATATTTGGTTATACACACACACATACATGAATAAAAAGTAGAAGGGTTACATCACCGTTAGTGCAGATGAAGAAGAAGATGTAATCACAGCCAGTACAACACCACCCGGGAGGATAGCTCACCGGCAACGTGGCAACATGCTCACCTTGGAAGCAGGATGACACGGAGCAACACAGGTTTGATCCCCGGGTTCACGCTTAGAAACCTCTGGGTATTAAGCACGTTATACATAACCTATCATATCATATCATATCACCCAGTCCTGAGGCAGTTGGGCAGAGAGATTGCATGTCCTAATGGGGTCTGGAGCAGAGGTTCCTCCCTCTCAGCGAGACTTCATCACCCAGGGTTCCAATTCTCTGAATTTTCATTCATTAGAAATACTTCTTCTCTTTTTGGGGAGCAGATCCCCACCCCTTCACGGTTACTGACTGCCCCCGGCCGAAGGACAGACAGCAAGCATGGGGAGCAAAGAGTGGAAAATTCCAGTTCAAAGTGGAAAAATCCAACTTCTCTCCCTTTCGCTCGTTCTCAGCACGCCTTATCACTGCACCTGCACAACTCCGACTCCCTTCTTGGTGCGTCCTTGATCGGACAATACGCCAGCTATCCTCCATAATGAGCTCATCTGCTTCCAAATATAAACATCGCAACCGTGGCAGAACCCATGTCTGCTGACTGAGCTCACAGAAACGTAGACTTCCATTGCGGTTTTGGAAAGAAATGTCCAAAATGGCCACCCACCGACACCATGTTTTTTTTCAACTTATTTTTATTGTTATTAAACGGTTGGAGTATATCATAACAGCTTCATAGTATGACAAGGCAACATTACATGTGAGTCAAATGCTAAAGACAATATCCATCCCTCAGTTCAAGCACAGACAGGGAAACCTGCCAAACAACCCAATTCCTGACCCAACTTCCCATCCACCCCTCCAGGAAGTTCATCTCCCCAGCACTGCCATCATCACCTGTTCACTCCCGGGCCTAAGTATAGTCGTACCAGGCGGGGTTTGTAGTTTAGGGCTGGTATTTACAGTCATATTCCAGTAATGGCGACCAAATCACTTGAAATTGGTGAAGTTGTCCATCCCTTGCCACCGACACTTTCTCTGCCACCAGCACATCCCAAACCTTGATCCACCATAGGATCATGTCTGGGCCTTCCAAAGCTTTCCAGCGTCGAGCGATGGTGATGCTCGCTGCTAGTAGCAAATGTGTCAGTAGTTTGGCGTCAGCCCCGAATTTTGTGTATAAGTCCTCCACTGGGGCCCCCAGCGGTAGGGTCTTAGGACAAACTGGGAGTTGGCTCCCGGTAATAGCTTCTATGGTTCCCACAATGGCCTTCCAGAATGAACAGATCCGGGGGCAGCTGCACCACATGTGGAAATATGATCCTTGTTCCCCACAGTTTCGCCAGCACGTAGAGGGACTTGAGGACTGGAAGTGGTGTATCTGTGTTGAGGGATAGTACCAATCGGAACAATACTTTTAAGGCACATTCATTGTTTGTCACCCACCTGGATGAGGTGTGAGCTCTGGCCCAGATATCTAGCCATTCTGTATTATCCAATTGGTGGCTTTTAGGGAGAATTCTCATTCTATGGCGAATTTCCCTTACCCAAAGAGTCCCTCAGCAGCTTAGCTGGATTTGAAGGGTTTGTTATTTTCTCCTGCTAAGAGTGCAACTATTTTTCCCACTCTTAGGCATATTTGCTATGTGTGTTCTAGGCTATTTTTTGTGTTTAATGTCTATGGGGTTTATCTCACCCCCATAGGAACCATCTTTATCCAGTTACACAGCACCCTCCGTGCAGTGACACAGGGGTGTCATAGCGACCCCCAACCCTAGACTCTATACCCTGGGACTGACTACTGTCTCCCAGGGCATGTAAAGTCTCCATTGACTTTACTAGTCAATCTTTATGAACAGAACCAGTACACCATCTTACTATGGAGGTACTGGCAAGGGTTAATAGTTTTTCCCTTATGTTCATTTTCGAGAAGGTACTGTACAGTCCCTCTCTCAAAAGTTTTTGGCTGGTGGCAGTGGTTACTACCAAAAATATTCGACCGCAAATATGTCCCTATGGGATTTTCGAGGGATGAGATTTTCGAGGCTACCACATTTACTGACAGCCTCTAACATACTGCCATGTCACAACCCATGTCACACTCTGCCCTGATAGGCTGGAGGGTCTCCCACCAGGATGACCACTCCACTGTGTGAGTGACAGCTAGGCTGTATGAATGGGGATCTTTTTGCATAAAAGCAGGGTTCTGAGGACTGGAAAAGCAAGACATTGCCACTGGAACAAAGAAGCTGAAGAGGAGAGAAGCCAAAGACATCTGCAACGACTGAACCACCGGTGAAGCCCTGCTGCAGCATCTCACCACTTTTCTCCACACGACGAGAGAAGATCTTCATCTGCAAGAGCCTTCTTCCCATGGGCTGGTGGGGCCAACCAGTTTGCCAATCGCCTTCCCGGACCTGCCTTGGTTGAATCGCCAGTACCCTGTACTCGGAGACCGGATAGCCAGGCACGCGTCCACCCGGACCGCGATTTAAAGGAGCGTACCTTTTATTCGTAAGGCAGCACCGCGGCTGGTTTCATCCCTTGGCAGTGCAGTAACTCGAACCTTCCTCCACAACGAGAGTCCCTCTTTCTCTGCTGGATCACCCAAACTGCAGGAACTGCCAGGAACAACCGCCACCGCAGGAGCCTCTTCTACATTTCAAGGTACATTGTGCCGCCAGGCCGCCCTTTTCGCGTGGTAGTGCTAAAGGTGTTTTAGATCCTTTACCTACCTGTTGGGTTGGCCGCCCCTATCCTCTAACATTGTCTTGCACCTTCTGCATCCACCTTTTCAAATCGTTAACCAAAGACTTGACTGTAGCTACAAGAACATTTTGCTCCTGGGCTCTTTGCCCTGTACCACTGATTCTGGCACCGGCCGATTGAGTCTGGCTAAATTTGTTAGAACTGCCTTCTCTAGATTGCTTCTCAACTAGAACTGTGTTGGTTCACCTACTTCTTATAACCACCTCTTTCTTCCCATTTTTAAAACGTGTGAAGTGCCATTTTGCTCGGTTTTCATTTAAGTATTATGCATACTAAAGTACTACCTTGACTAAACTTGTTCACAAACTGATGGGAAGTATTGCTAGGGTGTGTAAGGAGATATTCCTGTATAACTTGTGTTTTCCCTCCCCTGTGAGAAATTGCCAGAGTGCCATTTGTGTTTAGTTTTCACTGTGCCGTTTTGCTCAGTTTTCACTCTTGCTCAAACTTGTCTACAATTTAACTAGAGAGTTGTGTATACTTTTCTTGACTGATTTTAACTTGCTTTAATAACTGTGATTAATGTGTTGAACTAGAAGTGTGTAATAAATATATATATATATATATACATATATATATATATATATATATATATATATATATATATATATATATATATTCTTTTTAATACAAAGCTTTGGTCAGTGTTTCCTTGTACCCTAGTATTGTAGTCCTATTGTGTAAACGCTGAATACTGCTCATCTCCCTCTTGAGATAAGTCTAACTGTTTAGCCACAGCTACCAACTAAATCTTTGTGGTACAGACTGATACCAAAGGGGATTTATTGCTCATACCTGTAGTCTTAATCTTCTGTAGTGCTAAGGGAACTTCACAGGATTCTGCCTAACACTGGTGTACAGCGGTGAGGATAAAAGTATTGGATTTACATTTTAGTGTGCTGCTAATACCTTGGTTCAACTAACCACAAGGCTAACAATCACAAACAAGTTTATTTTAAACAAAGTCAAAGTATGGAAAGTTACAGCCAGAAGACATTCCTTACTAATACTGATGATTATTTAAGGGATCTGTGTAGACAGAAAGGTCTTCCTGTCAAAGACAAGAAATCAGAAATGATTGATAGACTGTTAGAAAAACAAAGTCTGGATAGTGGTGCTGTAGTGCCAACTGCTCCAGCAAATGTAGCAAACATTGAGGATGATAATGTTGATGATGTTATTGTTGAAGCAGATGAGGAAGAGGAGGATAACAATGTCACCCCCTCAGGCCCTCTGCCTGCTCAAAGGCCTCAACCTGTGGCTACTGGACCATTGTCAGGTCCCACATTAAGTCCTGAATGTATCACTCTAGAAAAAATGAGACAAGCTAGAATTCAAAAGAATTAGTGCCCAAACTGAACAGAGACATCAAGAACTAAGGCTCAAAGAATTAGAGCTCAGTCATGAGCTTGAGATGAAGAAATTGTCTTTGGAAAATGCTTCTCTCCCCGAATCCTCTAGATCTTCCAGTCCAAAAAGACCCCGGATGCCTAAAGAGATTGTGGGTATGTATGAACCTAAGTTGGATGTATTAGATTGGTTAGCTATGTTTGAATACAATCATGGGCTCCAGGATATCACAGGGAATCAGTTGATCCCCTGGTTATTTTCTAGGCTTCCCCCTGTTGCATCTGATGTGGTAATGGAGTCGGGGGAGGTGGATAGGATGGATTATGAATGTGTAAAGCTAGCTTTAATAGCTAGATTTGGGAAGACTCCTTCCCAATACCTTAAAGGAATGGTTCGGTCAAAATTTTTTATTGTCCCTACTGGTCGGCCATGTGTTTTTAAGCCTAAGTTGCTCGATTTTAGAAACATTTCCTATGGACCTTACCCGAGTTTTCGTCCATTAAACGCACACTAAAACAGGCATCAGGGCGCTGCCATTTTGTGATAATCCTATCACTTGCCCCATCGCCCTGGCTGACCTGCTTTTGCGGCACTAAATCATATCCCCCGCCCCTGAGCCTGTCATCAGCAGACGCGTACCGCCCATTTCACAACGCCAAAGCACGTCTTGTGTCAACATTCGCTGCGCTTCAGCTAATGACGTGTCGCCATGGAAATGGCAGGAAGCCTCTTTCCTCAATAAGTATAAACAGACCGTTTCACAACACACAGCAGCAAATTTTTGATTCCATTCCTCACTCTGTGTTACTTTGAGTATTCTGTGACTCGTTTCTTTGCTATGGTCAGCTACCTTCGTTGCTTGTAGCCCGTGTGAACAGATACCAGTACCACCGCTATAAATTATTTTAGTTTGTTTAACACACAATGGCTACAATAATGCCCTACATGTACGAGCCCGAGTATACCGAGGAGGAACTACTGGAAAGGGAAACACGCGAAAACGATGGGTCTTCGGACGGCAGTTGGGAGGACGATTCAACAGCTGAAGAGCCTGCACCTAGTCGCATGGACGGTGTTTCCACCTGGTGCACATGCAATCGGTGCGAGCTAATGCCAACCGAGGACGAGAACTGCTGCTGCTGTGAAAACATTGGATATGTGGCCTACATTTCAGAAGGTGAGCCACGACCGCAATGCATCACCGAGCTGCCAGACTTCAGGGCAGCCTGCCTCACACGGTCCGTGTTGAGGATAAGGATGGTGCTTATGCACGAACTTCGCGCAACTGTTTGTCCTCGTAATCCGAGTAACGAGTAAGTATACTCTGCTTGTCATGCCACTCCTATTTCATGGTCTTCTACTATATCCAAAATTACATGTACATATCATTGTAATGCATGAAAGTCGTTCAATAGTGTGCAGTGTCTAGATAGCATTTGTCCGAGCAGAATGCCATTAGTTACAAGAATTGCCATTGACAACAAATGTTTATTAAACTTATCTTGGTCATTTAAAAACAGTTTGTTTCATTCCTTTTCACAGGTGGTACAGGCTGGTGGCCTATCGTTCCTTTACATGGTGGCTTCACGGGAGGCTTGGACACCGCGTTCGAAGAGTAATACCCGCCTGTGCCGTTCGTGCCATAAGAGAAACTTTCCCAAGTGACAGCGGTCAGTACAGGGGATTTTCTCTCGCTGTGCTGCAACCGGACCTGTACAATGTGTAAAGTCTTGTATTTTTGTGTCATCAAAATAAGATACAAAATAAAACACCACATATATTTTAACAACGGTTGTTTTGATTTTTTAAATGAATCAAGTGTGTCTCCATTCATAAAAGTCACATATATCATATATCTATACTATCAATCAACATTGGATTATACAGGCCTTAGGTTAAGGGTCTTGACCACTATAATACACTGTTTGAAGTGTGGGTCTGTGCTCACAAGAATCTCCGGTATGTGGCATTTGTTATTGATAGGCAACGATATACTGCAGTAGGGGTCTAATGTTAGTTCGGGATCTGCTAGGTGGGCATCATGGCGTGGTCAGTGGTCTGGCACATGAAGAGAATACCTTGCAGGGACACAGGGTCAGAATGGCAGTAAGTTTCCATTGGCGAGGTTGCGTGGGCAAGGACACGTTTGTGGAGATGAACGAGCTATGTGCTTAGTTCAGGATGGTTCACATGCAGGACAGTGATCTCCGAGGAAGAGTGATGTGTTACATTTATTAGCTGTTGCAAATACCTCTGGAGTTTTCCAGTCAGAGTGGGAACGAGGGTGGGGGCCATGTGCTCTGCACAGTGAGGCCTGGTCACCAAGATGGAGTGGAAAGGGGGTACAAAATGGATGCCCCGTGTCCTGCTCAGTGGTCCCATCAACGCGAATGTCAACCAAAATTAACATCACATAAGGGCAAGGGGCGAACCCACTACTGGAGGCACTTGGTCCGAGTTTCTACTGAGAAGTAAAGGATGAGAGGGGCCTGATGGCCCCTCGGTCCCACACACTTGCCTGCACGCCCACCGGCTCATCCATCCCACCCCCCTCTATCAAAGGCGGTTCGCACCCGGGGATGAGCACTGGCATGGGAGGCTGTCACGGGCGCAAACGGCCAAGGTGCCAAACAGCATGTACACTTCAAAAGGTATCCCACGCTAAGGGGCCATCGCTCACATGGCCTCCTCAGACCCCGTGTCTACAGGCAGGCCTCCCCTGAGCCAGGCCGCCCCCCTGCAATCCACATAAGTGTGTCTCCATTCAGCTGTCTTCCTGTGCCTTACCTGCACGCCCACCGGCCCATCCATCCCACCCCCCCTCTATCAAAGGCGGTTCGCACCCGGGGATGAGCGCTGGCATGGGGGGCTGTCACGGGTGCAAACGGCCAAGGTGCCAAACAGCATGTACACTTCAAAAGGTATCCCATGCCCAGGGGCCATCGCACACATGGCCTCCTCAGACCCAGTGTCTCCCGGCAGGCCTCCCCTGAGGCAGGCCACCCCCCTGCAATCCACATAAGTATGTCTCCATTCAGCTGTCTTCCTGTGCCTTATCTGCACGCCCACCGGCCCCTCCATCCCACCCCCCTCTATCAAAGGCGGTTCGCACCCGGGGATGAGCGCTGGCATGGGGGGCTGTCACGGGCGCAAACGGCCAAGGTGCCAAACAGCATGTACACTTCAAAAGGTATCCCACGCCCAGGGGCCATCGCTCACATGGCCTCCTCAGACCCCGTGTCTCCAGGCAGGCCTCCCCTGAGGCAGGCCGCCCCCCTGCAATCCACATAAGTGTGTCTCCATTCAGCGGTCTTCCTGTGCCTTATCTGCACGCCCACCGGCCCATCCATCCCACCCCCCTCTATCAAAGGCGGTTCGCACGCGGGGATGAACGCTGGCATGGGGGGCTGTCACGGACGCAAACGGCCAAGGTGCCAACAGCATGTACACTTCAAAAGGTATCCCACGCCCAGGGGCCATCGCACACATGGCCTCCTCAGACCCAGTGTCTCCCGGCAGGCCTCCCCTGAGGCAGGCCACCCCCCTGCAATCCACATAAGTGTGTCTCCATTCAGCTGTCTTCCTGTGCCTTATCTGCACGCCCACCGGCCCATCCATCCCACCCCCCTCTATCAAAGGCGGTTCGCACGCGGGGATGAACGCTGGCATGGGGGGCTGTCACGGACGCAAACGGCCAAGGTGCCAAACAGCATGTACACTTCAAAAGGTATCCCACGCCCAGGGGCCATCGCTCACATAGCCTCCTCAGACCCCGTGTCTCCAGGCAGGCCTCCCCTGAGGCAGGCCGCCCCCCTGCAAACCACATAATACCACGACATACACACGTCATTCATTCACAAACACACCCCTGTTTCTAATACTTTATAAACCACTTGATATGTCTCATGATAACATCTTTGTGCTTTGCCAGTCATCTCCTGAACCTTCTACCTAAGAAGCACTGAGATCTATGCTAATCTGGTCGTCGTCGTGCTCTCTGTGACCGCTTCGAGCAAACTCATCAGGGTGCTACCTGTGGCCATCTACCTGTTCTCCTGCAACATACTGCTCGGCCTGCTGTATCCAACTGTTTGTTGGTCAAGGTAAGGCCATGTATCCTAGTCATACTTCGGTCATTTGTACATTTCTATCTATTTGCGATTACAGTACCCAATAGTGCTATGGTCATTGGTCTGATTGCTATTGACTTGAGTTTCAATTGTTATGCTATCAATAGATCTATTTATTTTCATCTGTGTCAATTGTCATCGAATTGTATCCTTCGGGGGTCCAGTCTATAATGTAAGCATGTTTCCTTCTCGTGCAAGACAGAACATCCAAGGGACGAGTCACATGTTCAGAGTTTAGTCACATCATTTAAAACATTTCTGTAACTTATGCAAATACTAAGCTGCACATGATGAACTGGTGTAGTTCCGGCGACCAAAACAAACCTTACATTGAACATGGTATGGTTCATTTACTTTTTTATGACATTTTTATTCATCAAGGTTTTATAATAATCTTGATATTTACTTTTCAGAATTTTCAACAATGCCTGCCTGTTCGATTAGCGGTTGCCCTTCGAAGACCCATGCTAAATCTAAAGGCACTACAATGCATGTATTCCCTAAAACTGTTGATAGAATAAGAGAATGGGTCAGACATTGAGGATATCCACCGGAAGAGCTTGAAAGTAGAGTCCAGCAAGTCTTTGAGGACAAGAGGGGTGATCGATACCGCATCTGCAGCCGGCACTTTTCCTCGAACATGTACGCCACATCTTGGGTAACAAAGAAGAATAAACGGCGAACGACAAAAAAATTGCTCGCAAACGCTATTCCAACTCTACTCGTCCACATTCCGCCACTGGTGAGTCAAGTGTCCGGATTTAGCTTTAGGCCCTGCGGTAGTGTGTAGGTAGCCGAATGGATTAATTGATATTTTAGGTGTTGTGTCCCTTGTAATACTTTCGATATTGATATGCATGTATAGCTTTTTGAATAATGACATTTATCAAAAAATTATTTTTCGATTTTATAACCCCCAAAGGAAATCTGTTTATGGGCACAGGGAACTGTGCTATATTGCGCATTTTCAATAGCATTATTCTCAAGTATTCTGTCGGTTTACATGGCAATTTTTTAATATTTGCATTTCATTATCAAACAATAATTTACCTTTACAACTGCTTGACTATCCACTGAATCTGAAGCAAGAACATTCTACATCCGTGACGTGCCCGCAGTTATCAACCAATTCTAGCGCGTATCAGGTAATCATACTTGGCTATTCCGCTACAGACTTGTTTTATGCATGTCAAGTAATTGTTTTTATGTATCGTGTGATTATTTTACCAATTGTTTGGTTAGTGCTTTCCAATTGATATACACCTTAGTTGTCGTCCCCTGGTGTTTGTTTTCAGTTATAATTAGTGTTATCCATACTAATGCAAGTACTGTCTTTCAGGGAGATGCTGAAGCGTCCACCACATTGACAACAGCCCTAGATGTTCTTCAGCAGCACGAGGTATGGATACTGACAGCTCCATCGACCGTGATCATCAGGACTGGAACACTTGTCGTTTGATTGTTCTACACCATGTTTCATTCGTGGTTAGCCATTGATATGTACCTGTGCGGTCGACCCCAAGTGTGTGTTGTGTTTTCAATATTGTAATCCTTACTAATGCAAATACTATGTTTCAGTCAGTTGTTGAAGCGTCAACCCACGCACTTGATGCGGAGCCTCACATTCAAGTAATTCCAGGGGAAGTGGAAGCGGGACCATGCGGATACGAATCGGCGCAACAACTTTCGGAAGTGCGCACCACATTTACAACATCAGTAGATATTCTTCAGCAGCACGAGGTATGGGTACTGACAGCTCCATCGAGCGTGATCATATAACGTGATTCCATTTGCTATAATTTCTTTCCTATTAATGCAAGTACTGTGTTTCAGGGAGACGATGGAGCTTCCACTACAATCACAAGATCCCATTTAGATGATGCAGATATAAAGAAATCGGAGAAATAAGTTGATTAAATCTGATCATATTTAAATATTCCTTGATTCTTTTAGACAATGCATCATTTGTGGTTATCTCTTTATATGTACCTGTGCCGTCGACCCCAAGTGTGTGTTATGTTTACAATATTGAAAACCATACTAACGCAAGTACTGTGTTTCAGGGAGTTGCTGATGCCTCTTCTCCAATACAATCATTCATGGCAGTCCATGCAGAGCCAGAGGTATGGATACTAACAGTTCCATGGAACTAGGTCATCAGAGCTTGAATACTTGTCGTTTGATTGTTCTACACAATGTTTAATTCGTGTTGAGCTATTGAGATGTACCTGTGTGTTCGTCCTCACGTGTGTTTTATGTTATCAATATTGTGATACATAGTAATGAAAGTACTATGTTTCAGGGTGTCGATGGAGCCTCATTCCGTGCTGTCTATGCGGATCCAGAAAATATAGTTGTTGCAGCGCAAGAGGAAGGGAAGAGATGCGGAAACGAATCGGAGCTACAGCGTGCAGATGTTGAAGGTCGAGTCAAGAAAGTGTCAAAGAAAAGAAACAAAAATAAGGTTAGTTACAAACAGTTCATAGCTTTAGAATTTCTTTGTTCTGGGGACTATTTTATGTTTTTTCCAGTCAATTGTACTATACTTTATCTTGTGTTTAAACTGAACATCCCTTTTCCAATCTGACCTGTAGTTACCCGTGGGTCTACGAACTATACATACACAGACAATGAAGCGAATGAGAGATGTTGCTTGCCAGACCATTTACACTATGGAGGAACTATTAATTCAGGCGCCGCGTGTTGAGACTAGAGATGCTCATATCCAATGGCCAGAACATGAAATGAATGTGTCCGGAGAATCCAGTAAAGTTGTAATGGACCATTGCCACAGTGCGACTGCACCACCACAAGAAGATGATACTGAATGTATTGAGGATAGCTCGGAAGTAGTCGCAGATCAATTCACACAATCTACACCCGCCAAAAAATTGCCACCAAAAAAGCTGTCGACAATGTTGTGTTCTCCCATCAATGTTGAAGTAACAGATGTTGAAATGACAGAGAATGAACCAGCAGCAGCATTTACTGACGCATCAGAACCTGATATTGGCGAAATTTCTTTCAGTTGTGGTGAAATGTCCTCAACGATGCAGTCCGAAACAAGTGTGACACCGGATGACAGTCTAATGAAAGAGGGCAAATACATAGTATTCGATAGTTGTTTGATGGATATTATAAGTATGCTGAAATATGGGCATTCCGTCAGAGGGAAAGTATTTCGGAGGCCATTGATTCATGTGACTCGTCAAAAACAAGTCAGTAACGTCAAAATACATGCCGCCTGTAGATTAAATCATGCGTTCTCATGGTCTGCACAACCGATGCTGGGGAAGCTGCCAGCAGGCAATCTACTGTGTGCAGCTGCATCACTTTTTAGTGGGTCCAGTTTTAGAAAGTTAGAGTCTTTCTTTCAGTTTGTGGGACTTCATTTCATTTCTAAAACGCATTACTACAAATACCAACATGATTATCTGTTTCCGGCCATTAGTGATACTTAGAAAATTGAACAATTGTCTCTAGCAAGTACATTCGAAAGGAAACGATTCAGGCTAGCCGGCGATGGACAGTGCGACAGTCCTGGATTTTCTGCCAAGTACTGCACCTACCACTTTCAGGACATGGATAGTAAAAAAATTGTGAGTTCGGTGGTCGTGCAGGTAACACAATGTACATCCTCAGTGGCCATGGAGAAACTAGGATTTATAAAATCAGTGGAATATCTACAATCGAGGGGAATGCACATCAACCTCATAGCCACGGACAGACACGTTTCAATTGCCAAGACAACGAGAGAGCAGTTCCCACATATTAAACATCAATTTGATGTATGGCATCTTGCTAAATCAACCAATAAGAAAATCTCGACTGCAGGGAAAAAAAAAGGTTTGGAAAGTATTTCACAGTGGTCCCAGTTTATCAGCAACCATCTTTGGTGGAGCTCCAAAACTTGTGAAGGGTCAGTGGAAATACTACTTGAAAAATGGCGGTCACTGATGCACCACTGTACCAACGTTCACCGCTGGTCAGAAAACCTACATTTCCACCAATCTGACATGGCCCTTTGTCTCCAGAGGAGGCAAGGAAGAAGAAGTGGTTGATTCCATCTTCACCGACACACAAATCCATTGAGAAGATTGTTTTCGATAAAACTCTATTAAGAGATTTGAGGGGACTGACAGAATTCTGTCACACAGGAGGTTTGGAGGTGTTCCACAATATGTGCCTAAAGTACAGGCCAAAGCGCTTGCATTTCAGCATACAGGGCATGAAACATAGGACCCTACTTGCGGTCTTGGCCCATAACGAGAATCTCTGCCATGAACAATCTAGGACTATGGGTAATGTAAGGATGCCTCGCTACACTAAGGTGTTTACTAAAAGAAGTAAGCAATGGGTCATAAAACCAGTCTATGAGGAAATGGAGTTCGACTTTGTAAAAAGCCTTATTGTTGCTGTACTCGAGAAGCACAGATATGGAATTTTGAACGTTTCTGTGCAGAGCACTGATGCATTGCCACCGAACATTGCCACTGTGCCATGTCCACCCAAAGCAGAGCTGGTTGTGAAGTACAAATCCCGGTTTAAATAATTGTAATATGATTGTCTTTTTGTAAATAAATGTTATTGTACAGTGTACATACAAAGTATGCTAACCCTAACCCCTCCCTTCACCATCCTGGGTGGCGAACAACCTGGGAGTCATGTTTGACTTCGCTCTCTATTCACCTCATATCGCTGACCTTGTCAATATGTGTATGTATATATTTTTGTTGCTGTAACTAAGTTTCGCAAGGCTTGCGTATTGCAAATAATAAAACAAACAATAAATCTCACTTTCAACTCAACCCCTCGGGTACGTTATACTTTCCCTGACCTTCCCCCAAAAAGTCAATGTCTCCATAGTTATGGTTCTCTAGGGCTGCAAAGCTCGTGGACAACGAGGACAAATTTGGGGGCCTCAGAACGCGCCAAGCGAGCCGTTGCAGATGGGAGAGAATTCAGTTCGCATTTGCACATTGAGGCCTAGTACATAGATGGATTCAAAAATTTAAGTTCTCACAGATGGCTTTACTACGGGATGTTGCAAAGTAAGAATGTATGCTCCTTTAGAGTGAAGGTCGGCGGCTTTGATTTTCAGCTGGCGGCCTGAAGAGGCCCACAACTCACACTGGCAGTATAAGGTTCTATTGTTTTTTGACCTTGAGAGACAGGGACCATGCCGAAAGGACTTCATTTGAAGGAGGGGTGCAATAACGTAAAAGACGATAAGGCAGAAAATTCTGAAACTAGACTGAGTTTCATGTTAGTTCAGTATATGAAAAATCGTTGTCAAGAGCACAGTGGGATTTACGGACTGCATTACACAGAGACACAATGGAAATTGCAAATATAATGTAAGTAACTCTTTAGACGCTTTTATACCGGAATGAAGAATTAATGAATGGATGAATGAATGAAGAGCAAGTAAAACGTTTGTGGGATCGTCTTTGTATCGGGCACATGGGCATGCAGGTCCACATTCCACACACATGTAGACAAACAGTCGTTTCTCATTGTGTGTTAACCTCGATTTATTTTGTTAGTTTTCGCATTGATTTTAGAGCCGAACATACTCCATTGCACTATCCTTAAAAGCAAATAGTTTCAGATCGGCCGTAATAAATAAAATGAATAATATTAATAAAGATCGGCTGGCGAGACTAATTATAATTTGTATGTTTTCAAAACAGGTATATCCTACCTTACTGCTACTGCCACCAGTTTCAGACCCCGGCAGATGGTTTCTTCAACCGCCAGCTGCAGCTTATCGTAAACGACTGCACCACTTTGACGATCTTATGCGACGATCGCCAAGGGCCCATATGCTCTTACGCGGTACTAGCGGCTAGAAGCAACATATCAACCTTTACGCTGGCCTAGTGCGACCAAAGTGCTTCTTTTAACGAAAACCAACACCCTGTGTACCATAAAGTAACAGGGCGTGACTCACGATAAAATGGAACAGGATTTGCGGATAGAGAGAAAAGAAAAAAAATGCCAATTGCTGAATATTCTATAAACATTTAATGTTAAATAAATGTACTTTACCAAATGTACCGTGTTGCTGTTTGATTTGAAAGTACAGTTTCATATTCCGAATTGTGGTGCGCTGTGTTGTGAGTTGATCTGTTTAGGTTTCCAGGTTCTGTGTAAAGTCGCATAGAAGACGACTGGGCGCGTTTGCCTACGCAGCACAGTAACATCACGGAGAGAGGCGGGGAATATGAATGTTTTGATAATGTCAGGCTCAGGGGCGGGGGATATGATTTAGTGCCGCAAAAGCAGGTCAGCCAGGGCGATGGGGCAAGTGATAGGATTATCACAAAATGGCAGCGCCCTGATGCCTGTTTTCGCGTGCGTTTAATGGGCGAAAACTCGGGTAAGGTCCATAGGAATTTTTTTTTAAATCCAGCGATTTAGGCTTAAAAACACATGGCCGACCCGTAGGGACAATAAAAAATTTGGACCGAACCATTCCTTTAAGAGGTTTAGGACCCTCAAAAAGCATGATAGTACCCCTTGGGCTACTTGGGTGAATGAGTGTTTGAAGAACTTAGGGGGATGGATTAAGGGTTACAGAGTTAACACTTATGAAGGAATGAGAAATCTTGTAATGTTGGAGTCTATCTATGATGCCTGCACTCCTGAGCTCAGACAGCACTTGGCTGATTCAAAAGAATTAGATTCTAAGAAACTGGCTAAAGCTGCTGACTTGTGGATTGCCAACAGGGCTACTCACAAGGATTCAGGGTTCACTCAGAAAAAGGATGAGGGAAAGCAGCCTAAGAAAGACAACAAAGAGAATTCAAGTAATTCCAATTCCAAAGAGGCCCCCCAAACAAATTTCTAAGGGTAAGCCCCAAGGGAAACCTAATCAGGCTAGTGTGGCTTCTGGTCCCAGACCAGAAGGAGGTCAGAACAAGCCCCCATTCATTAAGATATTTGGGAAATGTTATGTTTGTAGCTCTACTGATCATGTGAAAGGGGATCCCAGATGTAAGGGTAAACCTTCAGGGGTCCACACTGTCTCCTTAGCCTTCACTCCAGAGGAGGAAGTACATATGGCCAGTGGAAACTTTCAACTACTAGCTGAAGACCCCATCACAGTTTCAGCTAGTGTATCTTTAGTATCCCTAGAGTTGTGGGAACAACAGAATTTAGATGTGTATAATTCTATCTCTCCTAATACTAAAGATTATTATAAAGGCAGTGTCCTAAGAAATGGTCAGGAGACCCCTGCCATTAGAGACACTTGGGCCAGCATAACTGTGGTGGATGCATCTTTTTCAAGGTGGAGGATGTTGCTAGGGCACCCAAACGCCTGCCCAAGTTAGCTGGAGGGCCTGTGCAGATGCTTCCCCAATTACTAGCTCTCATCCAGTGCAATGAAATGACTGTGAGTATACCTGTTAGTGTGCAATCTGAAGTGCCTCGAAGGGTTCTTTTAGGGAATTACCTTAAAGAACTGGGAGTAGTGTCAAGTACTCCAAAACCACTCAGCAAAAGATTGCAGGAGCTCACCAGACCTGCAAGGGAGAGGACCTTGAGGGGCACTCCTGAGGAGATGATAGAAAAACAAATCACTCCTATTCCACTGGAGTTACTAACTGCTATTTCAAAGCAACCAGAAGCAAATGGGAAACCCAAGACTTGAAAGAAGAAACCAGCAGAAAGCACTCCAGTGCTTCCAACCAGGAAATCTCCTAGGTTGTCAAAAATCACACCTGTGATTCCTCCAACAGCTGAGGCTGAGAGTTAGGTACAACCCTGTGTGGTTGAACTAGAGTATGAGGACTCAGATGTAGTCGAAGGCCGGGAACTCATTGAAGATCTTGACCCTGTGGACCATCCTGAGCTGCAGTCATTACTGGCAGAAGGTGGCCCCAATAGGGCAGACTTCAGTAGGGGACAAAGAGAATGTCCAACTCTGGAAGGTCTTCGCCACCAGGCAGCTTCTCAGCTTGAAGGGCAAGAGCCTGTGAAGTATATGTTACACTGGGAAGATGCCTTTTCTATAGTGAACCGACAGAGTCGATCCCAGGAGACTACAAAAGACTTGTAGTGCCCCAAGAAAACAGACTCCAATTCTTCCAACTAGCCCATGAGATACCTTTTGCTGGTCACTTGAGTTTCAAGAAGACCAAGGAAAGGCTCCCTCTCTACTTTTATTGGCCTAAAATGGGGGCTGATGTAGATAAGTATTGCAAGCGTTGCCACACTTGCCAAACTTCTGGTAAAAGTGGCTCCAAGACCGTGGCACAATTAGGGCCTCTCCTTGTGGTGGGAGTACCATTTGAAAGGGTAGGGATCAACATTGTTGGTCCCCTTGACCCTCCAGCATCTTCAGACAACAGGTTTATACTTGTTGTAGTAGACCATGCTACTAGATACCCTGAAGCAATTCCTATGAGGACTGTTACAGCTCAGGCTGTGGCTAAGGGCCTCCTTGGTATTTTTACCAGGTTTGGGTTTCCTAAGGAGATAATATCCGACAGGGGGTCACATTTTATGTCCCACTACATGAAGGCCATGTGGAAAAACTGTGGAGTTACCTACAAGTGCTCAACAGCATACCACCCTCAGACAAATGGATTGGTAGAAAGGTTTAACAGAACCATGAAGAGCATGATAGGAGCTTTAGAGGACCCCCTTAAAAAGTGTGATCTCCTACTGCCATGCCTTCTCTTTGCATATAGAGAAGTCCCTGAGGAGGGAGTGGGTTACAGTCCATTTGAACTTCTCTATGGCCATCCGGTCAGAGGTCCATTGGCCCTGATCAAGGAGGGGTTGGAGAGTGCTCCTTCCCCCACACCAGTCAGAGTTACTGACTATGTGATAGGACTCCGGAGGAGAATGTCACACATGATGGCTGAAGCAAGTGATAACTTGAAAGCAGGTAACGCTCTGGTAAAGCATTGGCATGACCAGAAGGCCAACATGGTTGAGTTCGCTCAAGACCAGCTAGCTCTTGTTATGGTACCAACAAGGCAGAGGGCCTTACAGGACAAATGGATGGGATCCTTCAAGATTGTGGGAAAACTTGGAGAGGTGATCTATCTGGTGGATTTAGGCAATCCGAAGGAGGCTCCTAGAGTCTTTCACACCAACCGTCTAAAAGCTTATGTCTCAAGACCAGAACTGGGAGCTTTGCTTCTAGCTTCAGCTCAATAGGAGGAGGAGAGTGAACCTCTACCTGACCTCCTCAGAGGCAAACCTTTAGATGAGAAAGTAGAAGGAGTTAATCTTTCTTCTAATCTGACACCTGAGCAACAGGAGGAGTGGACAGTTTTGTTAAATCAATTTGCCCCTCTGTTTTCTCTAGCACCAGGCTTGAACCTTGGGGCCAGCATGATATCAATACTGGTGACTGTTTACCTGTCAAAAGCAGGGGTTACAGGATGTCAGAGAATGTAAGAACTCACATCAAAGGAGAGGTCAACAAGATGCTTGATCTCAGGGGAATAGAACCCTCTACTAGTCCATGGTCTAGCCCAGTTGTGTTAGTACCAAAGGCAGGATCCAAGGAGAGATTCTGTGTGGAGTATAGAGCCCTAAATGCAGGCACTAAGACTGATGCCCAACATTTCCCAAGGACAGATGAGCTAGTGGATAGACTTGGTTCAGCCAAGTTCCTCAGTACATTTGATCTCACATCAGGCTATTGGCAAATAGCCCTGACTGACCATGCCAAGGAGAAAAATGCATTCTCCACCCCAGTTGACCTATACCAGTTTAAGCTTATGCCTTTTGGACTAAAGAATGCACCTGCTACATTCCAAAAGGATGGTTAATCAGGTTCTGAATGGGATGGAGGACTTCTGCATGGCATAATTGGATGACATTGCAGTGTTCAGCCCTACTTGGAAAGAACATGTTGACCACTTAGGATATGTTTTGCAGGCTCTGGAACAGGCCCATCTGACCATAAAGGCAAGAAAATGTCAAATTGGTCAGAGTAAAGTGGTCTACCTTGGGCATGAGTTAGGAGGAGGTGAAATAAGGCCTTTGCTCAGCAAGATTGAAGCTGTGCAAAATTGGACAACCCCTTCTACTCAAACCCAAGTGAGAGCCTTCCTAAGCCTCACTAGGTATTACAGGAATTTCATTGAGAACTATGGGTCTATAGCTTCGCCTCTGAATTTAATCTCCTCTCTAAAATTCCCTAAAAGGTCAAATGGAATGAAGAGTGCAATCAGGCCTTTGAAAGCCTGAAGAAAGCCTGTTGTCAAGCTCCAGGTCTCAGAGCTCCTGACTACCACCAACCCTTCATTGTGCAGACAGATGCTTCCAATATAGGTATAGGCGCAGTCCTCAGTCAGCTGGATGAGAAAGGTAGGGAGCACCCCATTTGCTTCATCAGTAGGAAACTGAAGGAACCTGAAACAAGGTGGGCAACTATTGAGAGAGAATGTTTTGCCATTGTGTGGTCTTTGAAGAAGTTTAGACCATACTTGTATGCATCTACTTTTATTATTCAACCAGACCACCAGCCCTCGAGATGGTTGCTGCAAATGAAAGGGGAAAACCCAAAACTGCTAAAATGGTCAATCTGCCTCCAAGGGTTTGATTTTACCATTGAGCACAGGTCAGGATGTCACCACCAAAATGCTGATGGTCTCTCTAGGATGTTTATAACCGACTAGAGGTAAGAGACCCATCCAGGAGTGGATTAGATCCTCCTGTCCCTTAGTCTGGGGGGCGCGAGTGTTAGGGAGAATTCTCATTCTATGGCTAATTTCCCTTACCTATAGAGTCCCCAAGCAGCTTTGCTGGATTTGAAGGGTTTGTTCTTTTCTCCTGCTAAGAGTGTGATTCTTTTTCCCACTCTTAGGCATATTTGCTATGTGTGTTCTAAGCTACTTTATGTGTTTAATGTCTATGGGGTTTATCTCACCCCCATAGGAACCATCTTTATCCACATGTGTTACACAGCACCCTCCGTGCAGTGACACAGGGGTGTCGTAGCGACCCCCAAACATAGACTCCATACCCTGGGACTGACTACTGTCTCCCAGGACATGCAAAGTCCCCATTGACTTTACTAGTCAATCTTTATGAACAAAATCAGTACAACCCATCTTACTATGAAGGTACTGGCAAGGGTTAATAGTTTTTCCCTTATGTTCATTTTCGAGAGGGTACCGTACAGTCCCTCTCTCAAAAGTTTCTGGCTAGTGTCAGTGGTTACTACCAAAAGAATTTGACCGCAAATATTTCCCTATGGGATTTTCCCATTGTTCGAGGCAACCACATTTACTGACAGCCTCTAATATACCGCCGGTTTATTTTTATATTAACTTTACTCCGGTAGGTTTTATTTGCCAGAACTTTGATATGAATTCTTTCTCGTGTCTTTCTCTACACTCCTAACCCAGGTCGGGGATCCTTTGTTCATCCTTTTGACGGGCTTCTGCCAAGAAGCCCTCCTTTCGGCACCACTGCGTCTGGGGTGGATCCATTGTCTGGGAGGGGGAGTAGACCCCTGGACAGGGTTGCCCCAGCAACCCATGTCGCACTCTGCCCTGATAGGCTGGAGGGTCTCCCGCCAGGATGACCACTCCACTGTGTGAGTAACAGCTAGGTTGTATGAATGGGGATCTTTTTGCATAAAAGCAGGGTCCTGAGGACTGGAAAAGCAAGACGTTGCCACTGGAACTAAGAAGCTGAAGAGGAGAGAAGCCAAAGACATCTGCAACGACTGAACCACCGTTGAAGCGCTGCTGCAGTGTCTCACCACTTTTCTCCACACGACGAGAGAAGATCTTCATCTTCAAGAGCCTTCTTCCCTTGAGCTGGTGGGGCCAACCAGTTTGCCAATCGCCTTCCCGGACCTGCCTTGGTCGAATCGCCAGTACCCTGTACTCGGAGACCGGATAGCCAGGCACCCGTCCACCCGGACCGCGATTTAAAGGAGCGTACCTTTTATTCGTTGGGAAGCACCGCGGCTGGTTTCATCCCTGGGCAGTGCAGTAACTCGAACCTTCCTCCACGACGAGAGTCCCTCCTCCTCTGCTGGATCACCTGAACTGCAGGAACTGCCAGGAACAACCGCCACCGCAGGAGCCTCTTCTACATTTCAAGGTACATTGTTCCGCCAGGCCGCCCTTTTCGTGTGGTAGTGCTAAAGGTGTTTTAAATCCTTTACCTACCTGTTGGGTTGGCCGCCCCTATCCTCTAACATTGTCTTCCACCTTCTGCATCCACCTTTTTGAATCCTTAACCAAAGACTTGACTGCAGCTACAAGAACATTTTGCTCCTGGGCCCTTTACCCTGTACCACTGACTTTGGCACAGGCCGATTGACTCTGGCGAAATTTGTTAGAACTGCCTTCTCCAGATTGCTTCTCAACTAGAACTGTGTTGGTGCACCTACTTCTTATAACCACCTCTTTCTTCCCATTTTTAAAACTTGTGAAGTGCCATTTTGCTCGGTTGTCATTTAAGTATTATGCATACTAAAGTACTACCTTGACTAAACTTGTTCACAAACTGATGGGAAGTGTTGCTAGGGTGTGTAAGAAGATATTCCCGTATAACTTGTGTTTTCCCTCCCCTGTAAGAAATTGCTAGAGTGCCATTTGTGTTTGGTTTTCACTGTGCCGTTTTGCTCAGTTTTCACTCTTGCTAAAACTTGTCTACAATTTAACTAGGGAGTTGTGTATACTCTTCTTGACTGATTTTAACTTGCTTTAATAACTGTGATTAATGTGTTGAACTAGAAGTGTGTAATAAATATATATATATATATATATTCTTTTTAATACAAAGCTTTGGTCAGTGTTTCCTTGTACCCTAGTATTGTAGTCCTATTGTGTAAACCCTGAATACTGCTCATCTCCCTCTTGAGATAAGTCTGACTGCTTAGCCACAGCTACCAACTAAATCTTTGTTGTACAGACTGATACCAAAGGGGATTTATTGCTCATACCTGTAGTCTTAATCTTCTGTAGTGCTCCCTAAGGGAACTGCACAGGATTCTGCCTAACAGTGGCCCAGGTCCGTTTCCCATCGGGACATAAAGTCTGGTCTGTGGGGGGTTAATAGATCGTCCCTCAAAAGTTTGTACAGTCTCGAGATTGCGCCCTTACCCATGCCCTCAAAGGTAGTTAGTTCGAGGGGGCTTAAAGTATGGGTGGCTTTTTGTTTTATTGCCGGGTGTGTGATCCAGTGGCGGCGCCATGTTTTTTAGCTCATTTTCACTCCACCCTTTGGACAATCAATTTCCATATCCCAATGGATGAAAAGCTGGTCTTTGCCACTGACAAAACATAACTATTAAATTCGGAATGCAGGAAATACAACAACCGCAAGCAATAAGAATAATCAACACAGCAAAAATCATAACACAATGCGCCTGGAATCCATGAGAATACCTGATCCCCACCAGCTCCCGTCTTGATCTTGATTGACTTGAGAAATTAGGTCCCTTAATCCCCCAATATGCTTTTCAATTGAACAGGAACAATCCTCAAAATCAAAACAACACATCCCTTCCACAGCATTGCAACCCAAATTATGCTCCAAAACCAGATGATCAATAGCAGCTCTGTTCTGCCGAATTGGTCTCTTGAAATGTATGTTATCTAATAATAGCTCTGTTAAAGCTTGAAAAGTTTAATTAAGGCCTTTCACAAGCCGGCTTACTTAAAGATTTATAGCCCCCAGCCGCTAGTCATTTCATAACAAACATCGGCAGGAGCAATATTGTGATAATACATGTCATGTTCTTTCTCAACTCCTTACATCGGACTCCTCCACTAGAGAAACCTCATACATTACTTTGAAAACGTGCCACAACACGGGCCGACGTTGGTACAGCCACGAGGCATGTTGAAATCAAATTCGCGGAATCATGGACATCAGCCAAGCATAAGTGTGAAATGTTTAGTACGCGCCGATCCAGAAAAACCCACATATTCTCGGGTTGCCCGACAATGGCAGAATAGCCATGTTGAACAAAGGACCTAGAAACTGCAAAAGGGGGCTAGACATCACGCCTATGCCCACAGCGTTTCCTCAAAAATCCACGATACGCCACAATTGATGCCTCTTCCGGTTCCGTGGTCGTAGTAAACTCCTCAGTCATCATACAAATCCCTGATTCCACCTGCAGGAGGGAAACATTTGCCGCCTTTTCTGGCATGTCCCCGGATCCTCCAGAATGCACTCCACACAGACCCACAAGTGCAAAAATCACGACCAGGGTCTAAAAGAAACAATTCAGAAAAACACAATATCAGTGGAGTACCTAACTCACGTAAATAACATTTGTCAGCGGTAACATGGGTCCACTTCCTTTTCCCTGGTTCCATTACAAGAAACACTTGATCGTCTCCTGCTGCAATTACATCTACCAGAACCGGTGGACCACTAGGCTTCTCAACCCAGACTTTCACTCCTGGAACCATTCTGTCTGATGAGCCAAAACTTCTGTCCCCACGTGTAGTTACTACAGTGAGTGGCTCTCGCCTTTTTCACCATAGACTATTTTACAGGGACGACAATTAACTGTGCCACCCTGTCCCTTTTATGGATGGGTAACAAGTTCTCCCCACTATTAATGGGAATGTTCTTTATCTCCCCTTGGTAGTCAGCATCCACAATCCCTCCCAAAACTTGGATTCCCCTTCACGCTAGTCCAGATCTAGGGGCAATTAATCCCATGTGTTCTGAGGGGATTTGTACTCCAATTCCGGTGTCAATAATACTGATTCCTCTGGGCTCGAGCCTAATCTCCTCCCGGACATGCAAATCCATCCCGGCAGATTCTGGTGTGGCTTGATAAGGAGCTAGTGCTCCAGGTGACATTTCCCAGTACATTAAAGTTTCACATGTCCTGTTCGACTTCATTTATAAGGTGGGCGTTTACATGCGCATTAATGTGGTTTCGCCTTCGGCGATTGGTCTGTTATTCAGGACTTGTACCACATCCAAAACACGCTCATGCCACCCTTTCAGACTTCCCTCACCTGATTTTGCAACTGATCTTTCAACCACCGATTCATTCGTTCAATCAACCCCAAAGCCTCGGGGTGATATGGGACGTGAAAAATCCATGTAACACATGCTCGTACATAGGGCTCTGGAAATATTGACCGGGCTGCTTGTTTTTTGCAAATTATGACAAAAGTAGATACTAATAATTACGTGAATAGCCTGTGAAAATAGAGATATGTGGCCCCGCTCAAAGATAACCAACAACAGATTATTAACTCATTGGCCCTCATTACGACCCTGGCGGAAATCGAAAAACGATGGCGGAAATGCAATACCGCCATCGAATAGCGCTCGGTGCGACTATGACCCGTCACCGCAAAGTACGAAGCCATTAGCGACACCGTAGTGAACGCCAACGCTAACTGCACTGCACCGCGCGCGCCATGCCAAACCGCAAACACCACCATGGTGCAACGGTACGCCAATTCCGACCCTAGCGGACATGTACCTAACGCCATCAGGCATGGCGGAATGTACCATTCCGCCATGGCGAGAAGTACGGCATCGCGAATCAACCGTAAACGGCCCCACTGAGTGCCTGTACACCTCTCCCTGCCCACAAAGTACAACTCCCGGTAGGTGCAATGAAGTCACAATGCAACCATTGAAATGTACAAAGCACCCATGCATGCCAACGAACAAAAGCAACACAAGAGGGGCCAATGGGAGCTGCAGGTCACAGATGGCACGAATACAGAAGCCATCCCAATGGACATGACCACAGTCCCCCACCAAGAAACGCACGCAAACACAGGCACCTGTGCCCAGCAACATTCCGAAAATCACATCATTCCACCAGTCCACCTGGCTGACCGGCATCTGTTACACAAAACCCAATCCCCCGCCCCTGAGCATGACAACATCCAAACAGTCATATAGGCAGCCCCCATCCCTGACCTCACGGGCTTAGTAGGCAAACGCGCCCAGTACAGTACCACGCAACTAAACCCCGAAGCTGGAACCCAATGCAGATCCCCTCACAATACATCGCCCCCCAAATAGGCATATGCCACATCACTTGCAAAGAAAAACGCTACACGGGCCAAATCAGAATAGCAATTTATGCACACCAAAGACACCAAGCCCATACAGCCATCAGGCCATGAACTCCAAAACACTAATCACCATTGTGGGCTGCATCCGCAAGAAATGACCAGCCACTACTTGTGTGTCGCCCTGTACCCCCATGGTACACAGAGCCACATTCACGTACGATAAGGCAACATGGAAGCGCACAGAACCGCAGGGCTGTCCCAATGGGGAGGCACTAGTCCAGCTGAAAGGCCGAAATGTTGCTCCGAGACACCAGTACTGCGTAAGGGCATGTGGGCCATTGGCGATCGTCCCATAAGATCGTAATGCTGCTCCACCGATTAACACGAAGTAGCAGGTGTCGGGAGTAAAATCCATCTGCAGGAGTGGCATACAGATGGCAGTGGCAAAAGGGGAGGAGATACCTGTCAACCAAAAGAAAAGAAAAAGAACAGAATGGCCATCAGAACTACATTCCAACAACTCACTTCAATGATCACACGAAATCCACATCCATATGCATGCTAGCCCACTCAAAAGGATCATCACCACCCCAAAACCACTTGCGACTCATAACCATCTATATCGAGGTGCAAACACCATCACAAACGAGTGTACCTGTGCATGCGTCTGTCAAAACAGAATCCATCAGATGGGAATGTCAACGTGCATGGACACAAGTGTCTGAGGGCGCCTCGAGACAGGGAGGGCTCAACAAGGCCAGATAGACGATGGTCCCACTATGGCAGCCCTGCATCACATAGCGTAGGGGAGGCGGATAGATCCCAAGAAGCCCTGTACATGGCAAACTCTGTATCAAATCACCTGCCCATGCATCCATTCATCATTCCCTCATCCCGGGATCAAAACGCCTGAATATTTACTCACATGACATTAGAAACATCCATTGAGTCTGTGCGTTATGCAGCCTGCAAAATCCACAGTGCCCCAGCCCGTAATTCAAGTGTTGTGAAGTAACATGTATTTGGGAACGGCCGGCCTCATCGGCCACGTAGCTAATGCGCATCCCAAACTATTCATATCAGTCATTGCTCCCTCGCCATGGGCCCTGTCTCAAGGACATTGAACAATAGAACGTTATATTTGCAGTCAGACCTGTGGGCATCTCCTCGCCGCCAGCTGATAACCGAAAGCGCCGCCCTTCGAATTCCTCATTTGCAACATCACGTCGAAAAGGCATCTGTGGCCGTTTGAAATCACTAATTATTCCATCGAGTGCGGCTGTGTGTGAAAATGGCAACTGCCTTCACCCACGAATGGGACGCCCCGCCCGTCGTTGCAACTCGGTACAGTGATGCATGAGGGCCCACCGTTACTCGAGTACTACGTTCCACTGACCCTTCACAAGTCTGTTCGCGACTGCACAGATAGAATGGGAAACAATGGGACCATAGCCGAATGAACATAACAACCAATCCAACACGCCCATCGGGTACAAATACATGATAGCAATAGCAAGATACCATTCCCCGAATTGCAGCGTTGTGCGCGTGACGTGCTCGGCCAAAGGGGAGAGCAGTTTGCACAGGTGGAATGAATCACCACAGGTGGAGGCCATACAGCCTGAAAACACATGAATTGCACAGCCAGTCTCCTCCCACAACCACACCGAAATGCTACCGGCAGGACTCGCGATGTTGGCCCTGGGGGACCTGATAGCACTGCAAGTGCTCCGACTCCAAGAGGAAGACGAACACCAACTACAACCGGCCGCACGGAGGAGACGCAGGAGGAGGAGGAGGGCAAGGCAGGGCCAGCAAGGCCCACCAGCACAGCCACTACCACCACGCAGGCAGCCCGCAATCCCACGCCTCCGAGCACATCCGTTCAACCTCACTGATGAACAGATCCACACCCTCTACCGTTTGGACCGGGACACCATAGCCGCCATTGTGGACATGACACAGGCTGACCTTGTCAGCATGATAGATAGCCCAACCGCCATCCCACCCCTACTGAAGGTGGTGTCTGTACTCCACTTCCTGGCCACAGGCACCTACCAGCACACAGTCGGACAGTTGCATGGCATTTCTCAGCCACTGTTCTCACGGACACTATTGCAAGTGCTCGATGCCCTCCTGCAGCACGCAGACGACTACATCTCTCTACCACGCTCGGAGCAGGAAATTACCAACACAAAAGTGGGATTCCATGCACTTGCCGGCATACCGGGTTGCATTGGTGCCATCGACTGCACCCATGTGGAATTGGTCGTCCCACATGCCATGGAGGCCCAGTACCGCAACCGAAAACAATTTCATTCTCTGAATGTACAAATGGTGTGTGACTCCAACAGGATCATTACACATTGTTGTGCCCGATTCCCTGGATCAACCCATGATTCTATGGTCTTGAGGAACTCTACAATACCACGCTACATGGAGCGACACGCAGGGAACAGATCATGGCTACTCGGTGAGTCTCATTTCATGCATGATGATGTGGGGTATGTGATTCGGCAATGACCTGGCAGGAAGGGGGGTGGTGTGTGTGCGTACGTAGCAATGGCATTCCACATTATACGTTTATCGTCCACATACAGGTGATGCTGGATATCCACTGAAGAGATGGCTCCTCACACCAGTCCGGAACCCACGGGACCAGCATGAGGAGGACTACAACCATGCCCACTCACGTACCCGTGTAGTCATAGAACAGGCATTCGGCCTACTGAAGGGCCGTTTCCGCTGCCTCAGCAGGTCTGGCGGGGCACTCCTGTACCGCCATGAGAAGGTTGCAAAGATGGTGATGGCATGTGTCATGCTCCACAACATGTGCGTACGTAGAAATGTGCCCATGCCCCCTGACGCAGAACTGCAAGCACCTGATGATGGTCATGATGAGGGTGGGGATGTGGCAGCACCTCATGGAGTCTGCGAGGCACCGGAGGCCCGTGACATTCGTCAGCATCTCATTGATGTATGCTTCTAGCACTCACGCCTGGTGGCTGATACATGGACACGGGACTCGTGGCACTGCGTGTGTCTGGGACATGCACAATATGGACTGTACGCCTATGATGGCCTAGTACACAAAGATCAATGTCCACACATCTCATTGGTTGATCGTGCACTTTTTATGGCATATGTGATGTCATGTTGAACACCCTATCGACCCGCCACCCAAGTGAGCCCAACACACCCCCTCCACCCCCCTACCTCCCCCCCGAACACCAGTGTCCAAAGATGCTCATTGTCAGTGGGCTGTCGCTATTGCAAGCCCCCTCTGCGGGTATCAGGGGCACCCCTGCCTGTGGAGCGCAGGTTCCTTCCAGATCTACGTTGGGGGCTGCCCTGGACGGAGCTTGCAACGGATGATGTGTCTGCCTGCTCACGTCCATGCATGTCCCTAAGGGTTTGCGAGAGCTCAGTGAGCACACGGCGGCAAGTTCGGCACATACGTCCTTGGCCGTCGCATGCAGTTCCCCCCTGAGGCTCTCGGTGCTTCTCTCCATTTGGACTCTCAGGCTCTCGGTGCTACTCTCGATTTGTGCCCTAAGTGTCTCAGTTGATGTTTCTATGTCTGCCTTAGTGCCCCCACATTCATCAGCATGGTCCTTGAGGAGCGTGGCCAGTTGCTGCTGTTGTTCGATCAACTGGTCGAGGGACTGTTGCCTCTGCTGGGCCAAGGCCATTTGCGGGGGTGTCACAGAGGGGCTGTTGTCCTCATGTTGCATTGCCACAGGGCTTGTGGGGGATGGCCAGTCGTCGTCTTGTGGGTGCCCCTGCGTGGTATCCTCATGTTGTACGGGATGGGACAGACAGGGGGATTGGGACAGGTCATGGATGGATCTGATTTCGGCATCCCCGTTTTCTGTGTCGGAGCATGCTGCCATCAATGGGGTGTCACCTATGGTGCTGCTGCCACCGGAGGCAGTGCCTTCTGTGGCATCCATTGGGGGGACCTGTGGTGGTGGTGTTGTGGGCATGCTGGCTGCTGGGGTGCCTGTTGATGTTCCCTCCTCTGTGCTGCCACCTGATTTGTGCTGCTGGCGTGTCTTGATGCGTGCAGCTGAGGTGGAGGGTCTCTGGCCGTTGGTCTTGGCCCTCTTTGCAGGTGTGCTGGTAGGGGTGTCCTGTAGCTCGTCGTTTGGATCGGACCCTGTGGTGGAGTAGAGGAGGGCGAGGGTTATTGGTGGGTCTGTGGGAATTGGAATGGCATTGTATCACATGCATTGGGGTGGTACCTGAGGGTGATTTGGGCCGGGCCCTTGGAGGTGCTTTGATTTGTGTGTGGAGTGAGGGTGCAGTTGTTTGGCAGCCTGCAGTTAGGGTGTGCCTGCTGCACGTGTAGTGCGTGTATTGGGGGTTTTTAATTATTTATGTATTTATTGTGGGTTTTAACGTGCGCTATCAGGCCGATGTGTGTGGACGTTCTCCTGGACATGTGTTTCTGTTGCACTATGTGGACGCATGGTACTTCACATGGATGGACTGTGTGGATTTGGCATTGTTTTTCCTGGTCCACCTACCTGTATCTTCGGATGTCTGCACTCCTTTCTCCATCCCTCCGACTCCCTCTATGCTCTCCATTCCGATGGTGGAGGCACAGATTTCTTCCCAGGGGGTCAACTTGATGGGTGATTCAGGACCTCCCCCGGTGGCTGTGGCAATGTTGCGGTTGGCAGAGAGTATGCTGCGGACGCGTATCCGCAGGTCGTCCCATCGCTTGCGGCATTGCTGTGGGGTGCGGGGTGCGGTCCCCACCGCACTTACCCGCTGTGCCACCAGAGCCCATATGGCCTTCTTGTTTACAAGTGCCGTCCTGGTCATTTGCGTGCAGAAGACGATGGCAGCATTCTCCTGGAGGGTCTCTGTTAGCACGGTGAGTTCCTCACGGGAGAAGTGGACCTGCCGCTTGCGGTCGCACGCTTTCTTCGCTGCTTTTCCCATTATTCGTGGTTTCGCTAGGGTGGTTGACGGGTTGGGGTGTGTTTCAGGGTAGTGATTTTAGTGGTTGTGTGGTTTTAGTGTATTTATAGGTGTACGCCGGGTTGTTTCCCGTTCCGGGCCCATGTTTTAGCTTCCGTTTCCGTATATTTCCGGCCACCGTACTTTCCGGTAGGCGCACACTGCGGTGACCGCTAAGAGGGGTGGCGGTATTGCACCTGGGGCGACGTACGGCGGCGGTGTGGGCCGTTTTGGGGTCATTTCCGCCATCGCGGACTTTGCACTTCCGCCATGCCGTGGTGCTCGTGCCCGATGGGTCGGAATGGGCCGCACTTTGCTCCTTCGTGCAATGGCGGAAACGCTATTTACGCGGTGGCGCTCCGGTCAGTCGCTTTCCGCCAGGGTCGTAATGAGGGCCATTGTACACAAAACCAACAGATAGGAACAACCTTCTACACCGTATGAGTTTCCACCCGCAGAATACGCTACGCAATTTACCATACGGTCAGATGCTATGCCTCAAAAAGATCATTAGCGATCAAGAAGAACTTAACCAAGAACTACACAAACTTCTGGACAAATTACTCGATCGAGGGTATAATCATGAAGAATTAGACAAAGCTGCATCAAAAGTAGCAGTCAAGACCAGAGCTAGCACACTTCAACAAAGAGCAAAGAAAGAGGCTCCAACAATAGTCTATGTGTCCAAATTCTCCACCCAAAGTGCACAAATAAAGAGATGCATCACTAAACATTGGGCTATATTACCAGTGATGAACGCACCACAGAACTATTTCAGACCAAGCCAGTGTTTGCATATCAACGTACCAGCAATTTACGTGACCTTCTGGTTAACACCAAAAGCAACAAGGACACACATCAGAAGCATAAACAACAAGGAACACATCCGTGCTTGAATTGTAACAACTGTAACAGTATCATCAAGGGAACCACTGTATCGCATCCCCACTCTGGAGAAAAAATTCCACTAAGATGTTTTGGTACATGCAATACTGAGAACTGTGTTTACTGTATACACTGCACATGCAGTCTACACTATGTAGGAGAAACTGGACACAAGTTAAAAATCCGAATGAATGAACATAAGTCCTGCATACGTAACAAGAACATAAACTCAGCAGTTGCTAGACACTTTAATCAGCAAAACCATACAGTAGCACAATTAAGGTTTCAATTACTAGAGGTATTGAATTACAATCAACCAGGTATTGATCCTAAAAGAAGACGCCAACAGAGAGAGGCATATTGGATAGACCGGTTGGACACATTAGTACCTAGAGGAATGAATGAGGATTTTGATTTGAACTGCTTCCTGTAAAGTTAATAACTTTTAAGTTTAATTACCATTTTTTGTCATGCACATGTGTGCTTTCATGATCTTACCTGCGAGATATATTCAAAATTTGATCTTGATTACTTTCTGCTTCTGGTTTTTAATCCATTTTGTAATTTTGTTTTTATATGTGTACAACGCAACCACATTTAAAGATACCACATACCAGGTACACTACCGTACTCTTGACCAGCACTCACATTCGTTTTTGTGCTTCATGGATTCTGTGCAGTCCAGATTTCCTTCTGACTTTCACATTGCCCATTCGTCCTTTAACTACTTGTATCTTTCCCATCTCTTTTATGGGTTCAGTGTGACCCGTGGCGTATTCGCACTGCGGTTCGTACTGAAGTTACTCACTCCAGATATGACAGTAAATTTCTTTCTTTTTTTGATCAGCAACGTGACTTGCACACTTACACTTACATTTTTTGACATCCCAACACTATGCAGTATCTCATTCTGGACTAAGAGGCAACGTTAGACCGCTAGTTATCTGAGTGCCCCTCTCAAGATGGTGCCTCAGTATGGTCAAGCATCCATATTGAGTGATTTAGTTACCACAGCAACCGGAGCCTCGTATTCACAGCGCGGCACCGTGTTCACTTAGCCAGCGTACAGCAAACAAGTGTTAGTCAGCATCAGACGGCTTCAGTGAGACACATAAGGTACGTGAAACTATGCAAAGACATGGTCATTCCAGTCTGTGCATCCAGAATGTATGCTAGTTTAGTAACAATATTTTATATGTACAGGTGTACGCTTTAAATCGAACTACAGCGGCTTCGCTGCTATTTGGAATGCAAGAAATCACGTCAACAAACAGCATCACTAAAGGTCAGATGATAGTGAATTAGTCGTATGACAGAATCACTTTTTCTGTATTGCGCTCACTCACGGTTTCAGTATTCAATAGCACGTCACTAATACTGACATTATTTATATCAAGATGAATATATGCATACAACCACTCGGGAAGCACGATTACTCTTGCATGAAGCACATGTAGATATCAGTGCATACACACCATCACAAACATGAAATGTGGTATTTGACAAAGTGGTACACACATGTTAGAAACAATGGCTATATTGTACAGCATGGTGTAAGACATGTCTAATGATGACTTTTTATGTATATTTTGTCTTATTTTTCTTTTCTCTTTTCTCTTTTGTTTGTGCATGTCTTGTATCTATGTATGTGGGTACCCTGTTTTGTTACAATGTACATTTTTGGTTTATAATGTTTTGCATTTTTGATGTGTTATGTTTCACTTAATCCAATGTATTTTTGATTGCGTTCATAATCCAATCAATATGGATGTTTTTTTAATTGGACCACGATGTTGATTAGACAAGGCCCCGATGAAGGACTATTTAGTCCGAAATGCATTGGCCATCATGATGATGTTTTGCTTATAGAGAAGCAATGATAACAACTTTTCAAGATTAATGAATAAATTGGACAATTTACGCATTAAACAATTTCTTTATTGGAATACCAAGATAGTATAAAATCCGAAGAATCCCAATGGGATATTAGGGTGTGCGGCCCACACCGCAGGCAACATTGCCTAGGTCCTTTTCTCACGTAGTTCACATTTTTTGTGCTGTCACACGGTAGCACAAGTTAGTGGGCTGCACCCCATAAACAACATTGAAGTACTCATCACCTGCTTCAAGATTTAGTTAATTATCAGGTCCCGCTCAATCCCTATCTGTTCTCTGTACCCGCTCAAAGATGTAAACATCTAAGATAACATTCAAAATGGCGTTGCGAGTCATGTGAAATACATCCGCGAGAGATAGAACATATAAAAAAAGACTGTGACAAGAACAAAGTTCTTTGGAGATTACAAGCCGGAAGTCTGGGAGCGAGAGCAGATACGCAAGCTGACAAGTGCAAAACCAGCGTGTAAGCAAATGAGGAAGGAATAAGTTCCTTAGAGAGGCTGATAGTTAGAATAATCGGAACGCTAACGTTAACCTTTTTAAGGTAGTATTACTTAAGAATGACAACTGGGAGCTGAATAGCCAGCAAATGTGGGAAATAAGGGAAAAGCCACATAAACCTCCGCCTTAAAGTATGTAAAACTATTTTGTTGTAGCGAAGTGCCGGATCCAAGTTAACTGGACATTTCCGCTCACGCCACTGCAGGAGAATTCTGCGTAGCAAAAGAAAACTAAAACCACGCTATTGAGTGATGATATACAAATAGCAACAACTTTTTACATCGAAGTAAGTCTGTTTCCTTCCTTTTACTCATTCTATTTGGAAAGATTAGGAAAAGTTCAGATTCAAGACCAAATGACATTGCGAGATAATGTGAGTGATTTTATTTTTTTAAACATTTTATTAGGTTTTTAACGATACAACAATTATTATCATTAGTGCACTGGTTAAGAAATCTTGAATGTCCCCCCTTCGTCCCCACCCTCCCAACTTTCCCAAGACCACAATTTTCCGTCTTCAGTTCAGCCTTTGCCAGATGACCATCATGGGCTGCCTGTATTGTCGGTGGAAGAAGCTTCCCCTCTTGGATGAAATAATGACACTGTGAGCGCCTCCCATTGATGTAGGTCTTCACTGGTGTCCAGTTTCCTTTCTCGTTGTGCATTTTCCCATGCCCCAGTTTCTGCCGTAGACCACTTTCGGAGGTCCTCCCACCACAATGTTACACTCGGGATTTTGGGGCTTTTCCACCCCATAGCAATGCGTCTCTTCGCTAGAATGTACATCAGGTCCATGAGCCTGTTCAGAGGTTTCTTCTTCTTGTTTTTTTTATATCTGCCCAGGATGCACACCTTTGGGGACTGTACATCCAAGGTGATGTCTGCCTCGGCCACCTTAGCAGCGATTTGTGACCAAAAGGATTGTATCATCTGGCATCCCCAAAACATGTGGGTCATCCCCATGCATGGTTCATAGCATTTTGGGCATTCTAAGGTTCTCGCCCCCTTAAATTTGGAGATAACCTCAGGTGTGTGGTATGTTCTGTTAATGATACAAAACTGCATAAGTTGCAGTCGGGCTTTTCTGGATACTTTTTTATGATAGTGTGTTATGGATTCCCATTCCTTATCTTCGAATTGGCCTAGCTCCTGTTCCCATTTCTCTTTGCACTTGAGGTCTTGCTTGGTTGTGGTGTCTAACAATGTCTCGTAGAGCCTCGAGGTTTCGTGTCCTCCCTCAGCAGCGTTCAGCATGTTTTCTATGGCTTTGTGCCCAATTTCAAGGTTCTCTTCCTCTGGCCACCGGTTTGTGAGCCTTCTTACTACCGCTCTGTGGAGTAGGAACTGCCCTTTGGTAGTCCCGAGGTCTCATGTAACTCAGTGAACGTTAAGATGTCCTGGTCATCCGCTAAGTCGCCCAGGGTGGCGACTCCGCAGGGTTCCCATGTGTTAAGATAATGTGAGTGATGTTCGTCAAAGTAACAAGGCATTCATTCACCTTCCAGCCATCATTTGAGTCCGGCTGTCGCAACAAAGGGTATAGTCTTTAGAAGTAGAAACGATAATCTCAAGGTGTAAATGAGATGGGAATAAGCATTAATATGCCTAATTTGTACCCTTGCAGGGGCTAAAATGGAAAAAGCATGTAAACCTCGTGCATCTCCATTTCATTTTGAAATCACTTTGAATCAACAACATGCCGGGCCTATGAAATTGCATTGGGTGTTTTTACAAAAAAAGAAATTGAAAAGGTAAATTATAAATGACTAAGCCTGGAATAAGTTTAAATGGGATTTTTGCATAATCTGTAATCATGTTTCATACTTAAGATGTAGGGCCTCATTACGTGTTTGGAGGTAGCCATGCCCTTAATGAGGGCATGGCTACCCCCAAACCCAGGCCCGGTTCCCTGAATGGGGAAATAACGGGCCATTCCGACCTTGGAGGGCCCGGTATTTCCCCATTAAGGGAACCCGGACCCGGTCCATCCCCATTCCCATTTGAGCCCCCATAGGGCTCAATGGGAATGGGGAGCAGAGCATGATAACAACGGGCCCGTTAATGACGGGCCCTTTGTTAGCATGCTGGGCCGCTCACAGGACCCGCTAAGGATGTCTGGTAAAACCAAGCGCCCTGACCGAGTCCTGCAAGCGGACCTCGTAATGGGGCGGTATGGGGTTAACGGCCCAGGCACCTTTACCAGCGCCATTAACCCCTTACCGCCCTCCTTGTAATGAGGCCTGTAATCTTTAAGTCAACCACACAGAGGGTTTTTGTTATTGATCAGAGCCCATCCTACAAAAAATTTGTTTGGGACTTTGTCCTCCTGTCCTCAGGTTGTTTTGCAAAATGGGTGATTGGTACAACAATCGTCACGTGTCTTATGTGGCAATGAGAATATATATACATATATATAAAAATAATGAAATATATGTTGAATTGTTGAAAAAATCTTTTGCAACATCTAGTCCCGCCATGAATAACTAAATTGTTGTTCTCTGTTTTTATCTAGTACGTTTATTTGTATACCATGGGGGTACAGAAGACTAATGCAATATCAAAAGAAATGTCATCGTCCTGAAGAAGGCCACCAAAATAACATTGAAAAGCCACTAGAGATAGTGTTTTATTGAAAAATTGGCCGAAACATGTCGACTATCTAAAAAGATCAAAACTGATTTAGCTCGTTGGTCTTTTGTCTATTTGACTAAACAAAAAATTAAGTTTTGGGTCCTAAGGAAATAGGGGTGACTAAGATATGATAAAATGTACTAATGAATGTTGATAAAAAGTGTCGCACAATCATCAGAAAGTGTTAAACTTTGCGCCCAAACAATGTTGGTTGAAATAATTTGACAACAGCAAGATACTACAACAATGTTTCTTTAATACCCCATTATTCCTTTTTCTTTTCTTTTTCTATCCCCACACATGGTTTTTACCTTGTTAAGTGTATTAGTTTCCTTTTTGATCAAATTTAAGTATTGTTATTTCACACCACATTAGTTGTGTTGATAAAATAATGATTTTTATGGAATTGAATAAAAATGTAATTGTATTATGAACAACTTTGGCAGTAAGGTTTGCTTCATGGCAGTGATTATTAAGGTATAATTGTTAACAGTACTGTTACGCTCACCTGGTCTCTGCTGGGGCGTCTGACGCTGTTGGTCCTCTTCGGGGTGGTGGAGAATCTTCCCATGGTCCACTGGTCGGGGTAGCTCAGGAAAGGCTCCCTGGAGATTGCTCCTATGTAGACAGGAAGATGATGATGAGTTGAGGGCGGCCCTGGGGTTGTGTTACACCCCCTGCCGTGTCCTTCCAATTCGTACCCATCGTGAGTGGCTATAACGGGTGGCTAACCTGGTATTTAGAAATTATGAGCTCTCCATCCTGCTGTTCCTGCAGGGGGGCAGTTCTTCTTTGGGCCACTTACTTCACTGATACCTGGTTAGAACTAACCCAGGCCTGCTGTGGTGTAGTCCTGTCAGTTGCTGCTCTTTCCCCTTTCCGCAGTTCGTTAAACTGTCTCTGTCCCTTCAATGCTCTCCTTCTCTTCCTCCTTGTTGTTCATTCTGTATGTGATCCGTATTGTTTATATTATTCCGTGTTGTTCGTTCTGATTTTGATTGTCCGTGTATAACGTTGTCCCGTGATCCATATTGTTTGTCTTATTCCATGCTGTTCATGATGGTATTCATTGTCCGTGTATAACGTTGTTCCTTTATTTCCCCAGGTGTTGATGCGACTCTGAATTTGCAGTAAGGAATGCAGGAGCGGGTCGCAGTAAGCAGGGACGGAGCCGCGATATACAGAAGTGAAACTGCGGTATGCAGGATGAAGCCGTGGTATGCAGGATGGAGCCGCGGTATGCAGAATGAAGCGAGAAGCAGGTATGTAAACTTATAAGCGCACACATGAGTGACTGGGCGGCAGCGCGTGACTTCGAGATGCTAACCTTTCTCCCTTCTTCTCTTTACAGCTTTCGCGATGAGGCGTTGGATCCAATGGTAAGTGTCTGCAAGTTCTCTGCTGCTGCAGGCAAAGTCGGCTGCGAGTCAGTGGAGTGAGTGTTGCTGTTGACAGGATCGCGGTGAGCGTTAAGTTGCCGCAGCAAAGTAACGTGAAGCACGGATCAGTGTGAGGGTGGGGTTTATATAGCCCTGGGCTGTTTAGCCACGCCCTGAAGCTGTCTGGCTGGCATGCCCTGCCACAACTAGTGCCAGATGCACGTGTAAAATGGGTCTGGAAGTTAGATGGGCTCAACGCTGCCCATGGCATAGTCTTTCTCATGAGCCTTGCGCCCCAGATGCGCCAGGACAAAACCCACCACGCTTCATGGTGCATCCCACGAGGAATTCGGATGGGCAACTGTACCCCTGACTGGGTGGCCATGACAAGTACCAATATTTTCATTCTTGGGACAGAGAGGGAGGAAATCAGTTTTTCTTTTTCTTGATGTTTTGAATTATTCCTTTTTAAAAACTGATCCCCGTAATACAAAAAAATTGGGAAAAAACCCAATTCACAATCCGTCAAAATATCATCAATATAGTGTGAAATCTGCACATCATGTTTGCACAGCATTTTATCTAAACGTTCTGCCACCAGCCGGTGACAGATGGTCGGACTATGCATGTACTCCATAGGCTAATGCTGAAACATATATTGTTCCCGTTCCAAGAGAACACAAACTTCTCATGGCACTCTTCAGCAATCAGGACAGTGAAAAATGCATTTGCCAGATCAATTACTGCATACCATGTTCCTTTGAACTTTTGCACATTCTCAATCTAAGTGTACTTATTCAACTCATGATAATCCACAGACATCCTATAGCTTCCGTCCGGCTTCTTGACCAGCCAGACTAGATTGTTCCAAGCCGTGGTCACAGGTCGTAACACACCTGCTTCAACATAACCTCTGATGGTGTCAGAAATCTCCCTCTTCCTCCCTGTAATACAATATTGTTTTACAGATACCTGCTTCGTGGCTAAGGGAACCTATACAGGGCGAGGGTGGGGGGCGGCATTTTTAATGTTCCTATGAGGATGGGAGTGCACATCAAAACACTTACCCCAAATTGATAGGTTTTACCTTCCAACCCTAGTGTCAACCCCTCCAAAATATCAAAATCAATAATGTACTCAGGATGGGAACAATCAACACTTGGTATTTATTCCTTTTTAGATTAACAATCTTCATGTCAACTTTTTTGTTTGGTCGACGGGAGTCTCTTTACCCCCAATCCTGTTATGGTGAAATGCTTGCCATTAAACCATGAAGGATTCCCGTGAATCAATGAGGCCTCAGCCCCGGTATCCATTCAGGCGCGAACCTCTTGCATATTTCCTGATTGCCAGAATAACTTTACATTTACATGAGGCCGTCTGTCTAACTTAAGTCGGGCAGATGCTACCTGGGTTTGACCACAATCCTATTCGCATTTCGAATGTGTGTATTTTGACTCTGTTTCCAACATCGCACTCACAACTTTTCGCAAAATCAGCATATCGCTCTTTACCTTCTAGCCCTCTTTTTTTATAGAGCTGATACATATCTCGGGTTTTGATTCCATCAATGTCTTCTCGCGGCACTCCCATCTTTTAATACTGCCAAAACATGTCCTTTCTCGATACAGGAGAATCTTGGCTATCGAACTTCCTTCCAGGAGTTCACCTATAACTGCACCCTCTCTTTCTCTCTTTCTCAGTGTCTTTCTTCTGCCTTATCCCATTCTCTAGATCAGCCAACTATCTGAGAGCATCCACCACCTTATCTGTTATCTTACCAGTCATCCCCACCAGCAGGGTCATGATGACATTTTTATAGGCAGGAGGAGCAGTTTGAATGATAGTATTTCGGGCCGAGACCGATAATGCAACTACCCCATATGTACGGGAGTTTCCACATGGATAGCTTCCTTCATGGCATGCTCGCTAAGCCTCTAAATTGCCTCCCTCAGGGTGTACCATTTTTTCTCTTCATTAGGCCAATCCGATGCCATGGGATACTTGCGATTACACCCTTGGGCAGCTAACCGTAATAGCGATACTTGCGATTCTCTCCCATCCTGATCATGAGGTGGCCCTGCACGCAACCCCTCCTGAATATGGGTTTCCTGTGACAATGGCAGAAACCTTGCAACGTCCCCAACTTCCTGCTGAGAGTAATCCTCTAACGTTGGGGGGTGCTAGAGGGCCCACTGCCAAGATGGACGCTTTCATGTCAGCTCCCGTACAACCTCGGATAAAGGGAGGCTGCTACTTGACACATCAGAGTCAAAACAAGCTGAAAACTGGTGAAAACTCAAGTGAGAAGTAGGACCAGCAGCGGCCCGAGTTTGGAGAGGATTGGAGCCTCGCTTGTGCCATAGTGGCATAGTTCCCAGTGAGCAAGGAAAAGGCTCCCCGAAGCATCCCAGGCCTGCGGCATTTGGTGAGACCTGCGCCGGCTACCATAAAAGAGGAGCCGTATGACCCACTGTGTCCCTGGGGTCTAAGAACTGAAATCTCAGGAAGCTGAACCCCGGGGGTCGTCGAAGCCATCAGGAAGGGAGCGAATCACAAGCTGGGCCCACGCAGGTGGGGGTACTTTGCTGGGAGCACTGGTGGACGAGTTAGACTGGGGGCAAACCATGCAAGGACCCCCCTGAAGCACCGAGGATAGGCAACTTTTCCAGGATGTGCTGAGAGAACCTCTTAAACGAGCTGGCCTGCAGTAGGAGCAACCAAGGCAGGCTGTGTAACAACACATGATTTAAAACCCCACAGGCAGAGCGAGGTGGGCCTGCTGCGCACCGCCCACAGGACAGATAACAGCCTACCACACTGCATTGGAAGTGCATCAAAACCTGAATAAGGAGACAAGCGGGTAGACAGAAGTGCGGTTGGGATCGGGACACCCTGTGGAGGTACGTGGTGATAACACAGCTGGGCCTCAGCGCCAGATGAGATGACAGCTCATAAAAGCTATATGGCAAAAGGCAATGAGAGGCAGTCCCACCTACCATTCACTCAAAAGGAGGGGCCACGGAGGAACAGAGACAAAGTGGCGACCTCACCAGAAGTATATGTGATAGTTGATGCCCCGTTCCCCCCCCAGCCGCAGTAGCAGGCCCGGGTGGGGATCCCCCCGTTTTAGAGCAGAGTCTGGTGTTGGCAGAAATGTGATCCGGGTTTGCCGTCATCAACACTAAACTGGACGGTTTAACATACAAAGTGGACAGGATGCAGGAGCGCATCGACAAAGACAAAGAGAGCAGCAGGGCATCCGAGGTGGAGACTACGGTTGGTGTGCTTGAGGACACAAGCAATGAGACAACACAGGCGCTGCAGGAACTATGCAAGGAAGTAAGGGCCCTAAGGGACAAGAACAAGGATCTCGAAGCACGATCGAGGAGGAACAACATCAGGGTGGTGGGAATACCGGAGTCAGTCCCGCAACAAAACATCGAAGTGTTCATGGAGACCTTCATTAAAACTGTGCTTCAGAGCCCAATTTTATCCTCCCAATTCCTGGTGGAGAGGGCACACCGGATGTTGCAAATTGCCCCGAGGCCGGGACAAAACCCACGCCCTGTGATTACGAGAGTTCTGCATTATCGGGAGCGGGACGCCAAATTGCGTAGAGCGAGAGAACTGGGGGACCTCACATTTGAGAATGCCAAGGTCTACTTCTACCCAGAATTCACTACAGCGTTTCTGGTGGCAAAAAGGGCGCTATGTGACCGGGCAATACAATATTGTATACAATATCCCTCCAAACTAAGAGTCCAATATAATGGGAGAGCCCACCTAACGAGCGGGACTGACTGTTCAAGGACCAAGGATGGCACAATGATAGGACAGCAACAGCTGTGAACAGGAACTTCTAGGCCAGTGGATGTAACACGCACCAAGTTCCGATGGGTCAGGATAAACCAGCACTATAAATGTAACGAAACAGCCCTGCGGCAATTGATGACAATTTGTATTTTGATTTCTTTCTGAAGAGAGTCCTCCTTCCGAGTTTGAGGGAGCTGGAGGTCACTTGAGAGCCGGTGTCCGGTGCCCCCGGGCTGTCGCCCATGGTATTCTGTGAGTTGGGAATTCACGATGGGGGGGGCGTTCATTCACTGCAGGTTGGGGGAGGGAACTGTGGAAGGGGGAGGCAGAGTTGGGATTCGTTGGGGATTGGATGGGGGAGGGGTGAGTGTTGCCATGGAGACGAGGTTGGGTTCATGTTAAAACGTTCACATTCTATCCAGCAAGCCACAAATCAACTTTTGGTACGGCAAGGGGCGCGAAGTGCACTGGCCCTGCTCTTCATTCCTCACCCTAGCAATGACATATAAAGTAGTCAGCTGGAATGTGCGGGGCCCAATGACCCACGCAAAGCCCGTAAGGTGATACAATATTGTGAACAACATGGGGTGATGAAAGTCATGTTACAGGAGACTCCTCTCAAAGGCAAAGGGAATGAAGGGGTTGCTAGGAAATGGGGAAGTTGCAAATACTTTACCACATAATCGGCATACTCAGACGGGGTAATGACGTTGGTTTATAAGTCATTGGGGTTCCGGATCAGTGAATCCGTAGTAGATCCTGGCGGGAGGTACGTCATTGTCTCGGGCTATGAGGGCAGCACAATGATAACAATGGTTAATAAATATGGGCCAAACGTGGATGATCCCGACTTTTTTTATACACTGCTGGGTCACTGCCAAAAATATTTGCACACCAATATTGCGTGGGCAGGAGACCTCAACGTGATGCTTGACCCCCGTAAGAACAGGACTGGGAGAGGGAGGAAGCGCACAAGAGCGGCAGAGGCAGTCCTAAATGCTGTGGATGCACTGGAACTGGGGGACATATGGAGACTGCTACACCTAGAGGTGGAGGAGTACTCGCATCACTCTGCGGCTCACAACACTTTGGCCAGGCTAGACTACATTCTGGGGGGCCCCCACCTAGTGCGATGCACAGAGGAATGTGTGCTGATCCCTAGGACGCTTCCGGATCACTGTTAACGCTCACCTGGCTCCCACAGTGGCGTCGGTCGGACCCGGACTGCTGCGGCCTCCACCCACGTGATGCGTAGTGCAGCGATGACTGACTGGATCTGCCCTCCTAATCTTGTCTGCTTGACCCGTAGAAATATTCTCCTACAAGTGGAGAGATGGATTTAGCCACTTGTGGATTCAAGTGATAGCTCCCCCACTGTCCTCCCCACTAATCACCTCTGTGCCCTCTCAGCAATCTCACCTTATATTCTTGAAGGATGAGCCCTCCATCCTGCGAAGCACGCAGGGGCGCGTTGATGACCAGTTACTTCACTGGCCTGAAGATATTGGGGGAGTTGTAGACGAATCCTGACTCCAAAAGGTCCTGGCGAAGAGCCGTAAGTATATAGTTCATAAGAGTTCAAAATGTCTGGAATTCACTCCTGTCCAATTCCTCTTTTATCTTGCAACTTTGACCCAATAAGAAGATTGACTGCTGAAAGCACTCCGGTAAAAGTATGTGTTACCCAACACTGTCTGGTAAATAATGCCAAGGGTTAAACTTGCTGCTTTCTCCTTTTCTTACAGGTGCGGCATAAGAAGATGTGGCGTGCTGATGAATAATACCTCCGGCAGTAAAATCAGGTAAGCATATGGCGGCTAAAAAGATTGTCTCTGTCTGTTCTCTCTGCTCACCTTGTTGTTTCTTGTCCCCCTTAGGTGCTGGGATTCGGCGATGTAAAGATGGAGACAGCACCGGATCGAAGAAATGCTGCGTGGAACTGCGAGTATGGCGCGGCACTGCTGCTGTGATGCGACGCGTTTAAAACAAAGTCTTTACTCTGGTTTGAAGATGCGATGAATCCGGAATCAGGTAAGAAATCAGGTAATACTATTGTTCTAACCTTTGCGTCTTTCCTTCTTTCTAGGTGCTCCAGGTTCGAGGCGGGCGTGGCAGAAGGCTGGATGCTGCTGCTGGCACGGTGAAAGTTACACTGCTGGATGCAGAATAACGCAAAGCGTGTGCTGCTCTTCGGGCGTGGTTTAAATAGCCTCCAAAGTAGTCCCAGGTAGGTATTCCTCCCCGACCACACCCGAGTAACAAAATAGTCCCTAAGGTAAAGTAGTCCCTTCTAGACCTCACATGGGTTTGGATCTTCTTGCAGCATGGTCTGCATCAGGTAAGTGTGCACCTATGAGCCTGGCGCCTATGACGCCAGGACTGATGTCCCATATGAGCCTGGCGCCATAGGCGCCATGAATGAACCCAGACAGCCCCTAACAGGGGTTGCTGGGTTTTCTCAAGGCAACATGATGCCTGCTCCCGGGGCTGATGGACGTGGTCTGGATGCCCGGGGGTATGCATCATGACAATCACTCCTCGTTGTTATGGTCTGTGTGTTTGGACATGGAGTTACCTCGTCACCACTGGAGGTTTAAGTCAGCGGCACCGTCCGACATAGTGTTCAAGAGTGAGATACACATCTTAATTAAGCACTATTTTCAAGAAAATGTGGGCACGGTGACCGGGAAGGGGACGCTGTGGGAGGCGTTCAAAGTGGTACTGAGGGGCGGATGCATGTCCATGAAAATGGGGGTGTTGAAACTGATCCACAGACAATTGAAAGAAACTGAGCTTGAAATAAAAACCTGGGAAAAAGAGGTAGACAAGATGAGCTCTCCAAACTCACTTGCGAAATTGAGGGAGGGATTAGACTGCTTCCATGAGTTAGCAGACTGAGAGATCAAATTCTTTGCACAGCCGGCAATGGCCCATAGATATGGGGAGGAGGGCAGACCGGGTAGGCACTTGGCCGCTCTGGTGCAGCATGAACACAGCTACAGGGAGATAACAGCAGTTAGAACACCAGAGAGGGAGGTAGTTGTAAAACCGAGTGAGATCGCTGATGTGTTCCGCAAATATTATGAATCCCTCTATTCCTCAAGGGGTACGCTAACAGAGATTGAACTTAAAAAGTACATAGGTGCAGCAGCTCTCCCCAGGCTTAGTGTTGAAGCCGCAGAGGCTTTAGCAACGCCCATCACGGTCGAAGAAATATTGGGTGCGATGCAGGCTCTCCCCTCATCAAAAGCACCGGGCACCGACGGGATAACCTCCGAATTCTACAAGGAATGGGGACCGGAAGTAGCACAACACATATTGGGGGTATGGGAGGAAGGATTGGAGGTGGGTCAGCTCCCCCCTACAATGAGGGTGGCAGTAGTAACTCTGATTTTCAAATCCACTGGAGTGCTCCTCCTATCGTCTGATTTCCCTGTTGAACTTAGATACAAAAATACTCGCTAAAGTACTGGCGGATCGTCTACTCCCGCAGATCTCTCAAATAATCCATAGGGACCAATCCAGGTTCATCCCGGGGATTTTGACCTCTTTGAAACATAGACGGTTATTTGCAATATTGGCCCAGATAGATCCCAACATACAGGCTGTAGCAGGGCTTTTGGATATGGACAAAGCGTTTGATTCTGTAGAGTGGGACTACTTGTTTGAGGTGTTGTCCCAGATAGGGGTTCCTGCGTACAACCTCAGAGCGGTGTGGCTTCTAAATACTGGTCAGGGTGCTAAAATAGACACTGGAGGCACGCCGTCGGCCGTGCTTAAGCTGGGACAGGGTACCAGACGGGGTGCCCACTTTTGCCATTACTTTTTGCCATTGCAATTGCGGTATTGGCAATTAGGTTGGTCATAGGGGTTTGTCCAGGGGAGGGGCGAGCAAGTTAATTTCACTCTATGTGGACGATGCAATTGTCTATATTAAAAACCCAGGCGTTAATCTATCCCTGCTGACACAAGAAATAACTGCAGTTTGAGGAGCCTCTGGACTTAGGCTGAATCGCTCTAAGTCCTCCTTATTTTCCCTAAATGAAGTTACCACCCGCCCGGCGAACATGGAGGGTTATGGATGGGAGCAGATTGCGGTCACATACCTGGGGATTAGGGTTAGCAGGGATGCCCAATCCCTATTAGGGGACAATCATAAGAAACATTTACATTCCATGAAAACCAGTGTGGACAGATGGTGTAGGCTCCCACTCACGCTCATGGGCAGAGTTGCAGTTGCTAAAATGAGAGTTATCCCAAAACCCTTCTACTGTTTCCAGAACTTCCCTGTATGGCCCGGGGCAAGCTACCTCCCAGAGATGCGATCCCAATTGATTAAGCTGGCTTGGCATCCAAAAGCCCCACATATAGGATGGGATATATTATCCCAACTATGGGAGAAGGAAGGGACATGTTCCCCCGATGTCGAAGTATACTTCCTAGATGCTCAGCTGTCTTTTGCCAAATTCTGGATACCAGGAGCGCCGGAGACTCCACAAGCAGTGCTGATATCTGGCAAAGTAGCAGATAGATGTAGAATTGACCTGATGGCCTGTACGGTGCACACCTGGAGAAGATCTTCGAAAAGATGATGTAGTATATATGCTATGGTCCTGTGATAATCTGTAACTCTACTGGGGGCGGTGATCGATGTCATGACAGAGATGTTGGGGCAAGATGTTCCCTGTACAATGCTATGTTGTACGTTTGGGTGGTCGCTGGGGGAACCGAAACTGTATCGCAAGTTGTTAGCGACCTGCATGATAGTTGCCAGGAGGTGCATATTGGTGAAATGGACTAGTGAAATTCCCCCAAGAGTGAATCAATGGTTGACAGATCTTATAAGGCTGAGTGACACGGACAAGGAGTATGCAAGCCTCTGGGGACAGTAGAACCTGCCCAAGAACATTTGGAACCCCCTTACAGCTTATTTAGTGATGAGAAGCAAGCTTTTAGCTGTAACTGGAAGTGCATGAGATGAGAACAAGACTGCTAAACCGATGTCCTCTCCCCAAGTGGAAAAGCAGGTTAACTGGGCAGGAGGGGCTGCCCACGCTCCCTAGTTGGGTTTTTATAGACCTCATAAGGTAATCAATCGCTGTTTAAAATGATGTTGTACGGTGATAATGTGGTTGATTTTGGAGAGATGTGAACTACTCAATAAAAAGATGTTTTTTTAAAAATCCTCTAACGTTGCCATATCCACAAAACCCACCTGCTGGATTATTCGGAATGGGTCCAGCTTGTCTATGCATGACTGGGTTAACCGTCACTTCTTTCCGACCAGGCTCTAATTTAGATGGCACTTCCCTTTCTTACCCACTGTCTGAACTAGTACTGTTGAATACATCTCCTTCCCATTGATCGGGATCTCAATCGACCCCCGCAGAAGCAATTACTGTTGATACCTTTCTGGTATTCACACTCCCTCTTCTCTTCCAATATTTGTATCAAGAGACCCTTACAGCAGCTTGTTCGATCCACTTCTTAATATTTGTCCGCCTTATCATGATATAATTTCATTTGAAGCTGCGGCATCAACGCAATCCATTTCTCAGCAGCCAGCTCCTTTTCCAGTCAGAGGACTCTCGCCTACAACTCTACATTTTGTTGATGCACCCTTTGGAATGCATGTAACAAAATCCACCCTTGTCTACCTAAATCATTCCTTTCCCTTTTCCACCAGCACCTGTTGCAGGCAGCCCGCCACTTCCGTCGGACTTGCCTCTCCTATACCCGTATCCCAGGTCTCACTCAAACCTGCGCCTCACGCCCAAGTCTGTGCCAATTCATCATATGGAACCTTTGTCCACACTGGGATCGTTAGCTCAGGACAGTCACCGCCTGCAGAGTTTCCTTTTTTCCTAAACAGGGGACTCATGGTGTCAATAGATGTTTTACGTTCCTATCACCAATACCTCAAAACACACCCAGTGTCTTCTACAAACCACAAAGAAAATTGCCTTTCAGAGTCCAAGCTCCCAATTCGTCGGGTTCTTTGGCATCAATAGCAACCCAAAGACCCTGCTCACAGCGCCAAAATGTTTTGCTTTGTCTGTCACGTGCAAGGGATTCACAACCACTCACCTTATTACAGGGGACTAATGTTATTGGACTCAGGGAGGCAATAACACACACACACACACACACACTTAGACCAATAGTTAGAATATACTTGGCTCTTTACAGGCCCTTTATTCAAACCAAATAGAAACATGCAAACGGTTCTGAAATGGAATAGATTTGGTTATACACACACAAATACATGAATAAAAAGTAGATAGGTTACATCACCGTTAGTGCAGTTGAAGAAGAAGAAGACGTCATCTCATCCAATACAACACCACCCAGTTCCAAGGCAGGTGGGCAGAGAGATCACACGCACTAACGGGGTCTGGAGCGGAGCGTCCTCCCTCTCAGCTAGACTTCATCACTCTGGGTTCCAATTCTCTGAACTTTCATTAGGAATACCTTTCCTCTTTATGGGGAACAGATCCCCACCCCTTCACGGTTACCAACTGCCCCCGGCCGAAGGACAAACAGCAAGCATGGGGAGCAAAGAGTGGAAAATTCCAGTTTGTAAATTTGGTTTTATTAGTTTTATAGATACAAGTCATGCAAAGAAAGGATACATTTAAGTACACAATTAACTATCTCGTAATGGAGAAGCAAACCCTTAAAATTCTGTGTATTTAGTGTCTGTCCTGCAAACACCTTCTTCATACATAGGGTTCGTGCAAAAACATGACCTTGCCCCCCTCCCCTTTCCTGCCCCCCTCCCCCCTGGTCAGAACCTGTATTGCAGGTCGAGCAGCATTCATCGTGTGGCGAGCAGCGTCAGTGTTCAATGCCGAAATTGCGTTGGTTATAAGAGTGTCTGTTGGAGAGCTCAACTCATGCGTTCACTAGGTCAGTTCTTGTGCCTCCATCATCGTGGTAGGGGCATTGTTATGAGATAAGCCGGTGGGCAGGTATATACTTTTATATTCCATCCATAAGATTTCCGTCTGAGGTAGTTTTCCATGTAGCGATGCTGTTATATGTTCCATTATGCATATATTATTGGAAACATGGATCCATTAATCTTTCGTGGGAGTTGTGGACGCTTTCCACCTCATTACTAGTGTTGCCCTAGCGGCTAGTAGCAATTGTGGTGCTAGATCCTTGATCTTGACCCAATCATCCTCATCTTTCTCGAGGCCAAACAATATGAGCTAGGGAGTAGGTGTTCTGTCGATACTGTCGACTTCTTTGATCCAGCCCAGGACCTCCGACCAGAACACTTGTATTCTGGGACATCCCCACCACATGTGCCAGTAGTCTGCTCTGTTTCCGCATCCACGCCCGCAATCCGGGCTCGTAGTCTGAAACATTTTGGATAATCTGACTGGATCATATTGCCATCTATGTAATAATTTGATAGCATGGAGTTTGTATTGATTTGAAATGGATATCCGTGTGGCTGCCTGGCATATGGTATCCTATAGGTCTGGAGTGAACTGTTCGGAAAAATCTGTTTCCCATTTGCTTTTCAATGAGTCCGTGTTCACCCCCTCCCCTTCTATCAGTGTTTTGTACATATCAGAGATTAGGCCTTTCATTACAGTTCTTGAGTCCAGTATTTTCTCAAAAGGGGTGAGTTCTCTCATTAATTTGGGTTTCCACATGGCTCTTGTCAAAACCCCTTTTATCTGCAAGTATTGAAAGGTGGATAATGGGCCTATTCCGAGGGCTTCGGTTAGTTCAGGGAGAGAGATGAAGGAGTCTTTCCGTTGCAATTGCCCTACTCTCTCTAATCCAGCCTCATACCATGATTGGAACCTTCCGACTTCTGGAATGTGGTCATTGATTCCTGGGGACCATAAGTGGCTGAGGGGAGCCGGCCAGGTAGTAATGTTTTGCATGTTTTTGCCATGTGTCCAGATGTCCCAGATGATCATTAGTATCGGGTGGTCTTTGAGTTTTCTACAGATTCTTTTTTTAGGTGCCGATGACCATTCAGATAATGTGGCTGGTGTAAAGTAATGGTTGTCCATATTGACCCACGAGGTGTCTGTTTGGTTACGGAGGTGTGGAATCAATACCCTAAATTGGGCGGCTTTGTAATAATTTTGAAAATTGGGAAGCCCAACTCCACCTTTATCTTTTGGGAGCGTTAGGGTCTTATATGGAATTCTTGCTTTTTTCCCTTGCCATAGGAATTGGAGCATGGCCCTTTTGATCTCAGGGAAAAAGCTTTTTGGAATCCTAATGGGTATCGCTTGAAAAGGATATAGGAACTGAGGCAGGGATACCATCTTAATTGCATTAAGCCGGCCTAGCCAGGATATTGTGAGCTTGTCCCATCTTGTCAAGTCTAACCTAAATAGTTTCAATAGGGGAGGGAAGTTTACTTCAAATAAGTCACTCAGATTCTTGGTTAATTGTATCCCCAGGTATTGTAGTTGTGAGTGTTCGATATTGAGACCAAATGGGGAGAATCTGATGGTATTCTCATCTTTTTGACCTTGAAGGGGAAAGAGTGTGGACTTTGTTTTATTTATTTTGAACCCAGAGAGTTTACCATATTTATTCTTCTATCATGCAGAGAGTCCGGGGGATGGAGACGGAGGGGTTCGTGTTGTGGAGGAGGATGTCATCTGCGTAGAGGGCAATTTTGTATTCTGTTGTCCCCAGTAGAATACCTTCTAGTGTAGGGTCTGCCCTTATTGCGATTGCCAGGAGTTCTAAGGAGAGGGCAAAGAGAATCGCTGAGAGGGGGCATCCTTGTCGGGTTCCACGCTGCAGGTTGAACCACCGTGAGTATTCCCCGTTCACAAATATAGATGCCTTGGGGTCTGTATAAACTGCGTGTATCGCTCTCCTAAATCTAGTGCCCATTCCCACCTTTCAGAGTACCGCCTCAAGGAACCCCCATTCCACCCTATCAAAGGCCTTTTCCGCATCGATGGAAAGCAGGGCCGGGTCATTCTCTATGGTCTGGGATGCGTGGATCAGGTGTAAGGTTTGGCAGATTGTGTCTGCCCCTTGTCTGCCCAGTATGAACCCAACCTGATCGGAGTGTATAAGTTGAGGGATGAGGGTTTCGAGTCTCACCGCCAAGATTCTGGTGTATATCTTTGCATCAAGGTTAAGTAGAGAGATGGGGCAGTATGAGGAACATTTCGTAGGATCCCTCCCAGCCTTGGCGATAACAGTGATCAATGCCTTGGTAAAAGAGTCTGGGGGTTTCCCTGTGTCCATTATTTCATTGAAGAGGAGTGTTAGGAAGGGGGCCAGCGCGGTGATGAAAGTTTTATAAAATCCGGCGGTGTAGCCGTCTTCGTCCGGGGACTTGCCCAATGTTAATCTTTTTATGGTGGCTTGGACCTCTTGTTCCGTAATAGGGGATTCTAGTGATTCGACCTCTAAGTCAGGAATACAGGGTACATCTATTGAGGACAGATAGGACTCTGTCTGTGATCGTTCAGGGTCTACCTCAGAAGAATATAAAGTTTCATAAAAGTCGGCAAAATGTTCTGGGATGGTGGTGTGGGCGTGTGATGTGGGGGAGGTATCGCCTTTAATTTCTAATACTCTTCACTCGGCTCTTTGTTCTCGCAGCCGGGCAGCGAGAAGTGCGTCGGCCTTATCACCCTTCTCGTAGATTTTTTTTTTTTAAATCTTAGTTTACGCATGACCTGTTCATGCTCCATTAGTTTCAGTTCGTTTCTTTTCTCTCTGGCTTTGTTCATCTTCTGAGGATCCACTTCTTCACCTATTTTGGGTGTGCGTTCTAATTGGGAAATTTCAGTTCGAAGCCTTTGTTCAATAAGATTACGTTCTCTCTTCTTTAATGAGCCTTCCCTTATCAAGATCCCTCTCCAGGTGGCCTTCCTGGCCTCCCACACTGTTTGTTTGAGTACCTCTCCATTGTCGTTTGTTTTGAAGAATTCAGAGATTTCTGTCTCCATTTCAGTTCTGAAAACGACATCCCTCCAGAGGCTCTCGTTGCAGCGCCATTTCCCACTATTTTTAGGTAGGTCGGCCCACTGAATGTCTGTGAGGACCATGTCATGGTTGGACCAAGTGATCGGGGTTATCTTTGCCTGTGATGTTACTTCAGAGAGCTCTCTGGAGAGATACATGTAATCTATGCAGGTGTATGTATTATGGGGAGCAGAATAGAAAGTGTAGCCTCGTTCTTCCGGATGAAGAGCTCTCCATGCGTCTACCATGTTATACAGTTCCATCATATGAGCTAGCTCAGTCGGTTCAGGTCTATTCTGATGAGTCGTGGTAGGGTTCCCAGGATTCCGGTCTGTGGCTGGGTTCGCCCATTGATTAAAATCCCCCCCCCAAGATGATGAGTCCGTTGGCTTCAAGTAGTATCTTAGGGATGGTTCTGGAGAGAAATCTAGACTGGCCTGTGTTCGGGGCGTACAAGGTGGCAATTGTGACGTTCAGATTACCTAGTTGCCCATTTACTAACATTGCTCGACCTTCAACGTCTGACCATGCTTTGGTCATCACAAAATCTATGCCTTTTCTAATGAGGATTCCCACCCCTCCCTTTCTGAGGGGCCCAGAGCCCCAAAATTCAGTTCCCACTCGTTTCCCAAGAATCCGTCGTTCATCTCCTTTTATGTATTTTGTTTCCTGGAGTAGAAGAATATCTAATCCGCTTCTACGAAATTCTCTGGCTACAAGGGACCGTTTCGTCGGTGAGTTGAGCCCTTTAACATTGAGTGTTCCAACTCTTAAGGAGACCGGTTCCCTTATATTAACGTTCGTAGCCAGAGTTTTTTCTCGCTGGGAGTTGTCTCTTTGTATACACTCGGCGATGCTCTATGCTCACGAGCCGCACGCTGATTTGGCTGTTGTGGTTCATTATGTTTGCTGCTCTGACCTTCTTTGTTTCCTTAACTTTTCCCTCCCCCTAACCCACTCCTTTCTCTTCCTAATTGATGGCGTCCGGTCGAGCCCAGTTGGTTGTCCCAGGTCGACATCGGACCACTTCCGGGGGTCGTTACTTCACGCCCCTTGACCAGAATAAGTCATTGTAGTCCAGAGTGAGCCCCCTGGTGGTTCCCCCCTAATTACCTTCATTAGAGTCCAGGGAATGTGTGTGCGTTCGTGCATCCATATCACACCATTTATATACTTTGATTGGAATTGTCTTACCGGTATCATCTGGTGTCAGTTGTCCGTTCCTGGGGAGAGATTGCCCCTCCTGAATTTTCGCAACCCCTTCACTCTCCTTCTCCGGGGGCCTTGGAGTCGCCATTCTCTTCCTTCCTTATTTGTCGCTTCTTGACTAGCCTCTTCTCCTTGTGTCCCTAAGAGGTCAGATATGCACGATTTTATCTCATTTTCCGATCGCAGTCTGAATCTGGGCCCCTCGTATTGGAACGTGAGGGAGAAGGGATAGCCCCATCTGTATCGTACGTTCTTTTCCTTGAGCATCTTTGTTAGGGGTCCGCACATTTTTCTGAGGGCTAGGGTCAAGGAGGAGAGATCTTGGTAAATGGAGATTTGTGCTCCGCATAGTGTAATCTTCTCACTCATTCTGGCTTTCTCAAGAATTCTAGCTTTGTCCCTGAATCGGTGAAATCGGGCGAGGACTGAGCGTGGTCCACTCGCTGGGCCTCCTGCTCTATGAATTAGTTCAGTTACCGGTTCATCCACCTCATCATACGTTGTCAGAAGTTTGATGATGTTGTGAAGTGCCTCCTTAAGGTCCGCTTCCGTTTCCCCCTCTCTCTCCGGAATACCAAAAATGTGTATATTATTCCTTCTTTCTCTGTTCTCCAAATCATTGAGTTTAAGTTTAAACTTGTATTCACGTCGTTCCAGTTCCGTCATTCTTTGGTCAAGTTGACCTTCCAGTGTGTCAATGGAGGCCTGATTGTTTTCAACTCCCTCGAGTCTGTCCTCCATGCTATCAAGCCGTTGAGTGATCCTATATATTTTGCCACCTATATTTGTTCCCAGGTTCTTAATATCCCCCAGAAGGGCGGCTATGTCTCCTTTCATAGCTGCAGCCAGGTCGTCTCCTGCAGTGGCGCAGTTTGCCATCTTGGCGCCAGCGGTTGTAAGCAAGTTGGGGGTGTAGGCGAAGTGAGCTAGTTTATGCTTAGTACTCATACAGATCACTGATGGTGGGCATGGGTAGAAGCTCCGTGCGCTGTGATAATCCACGCCTCACTCGATCTAGGTGGATGATGACGGCCTACTCCCTCTTGTTGTGCTGCGGGTAGTTTGCGGATGGGGCCGCGTAAGTTCTTGTGTGGGCCTGGGGTGGTGCCGTGGGCAGGCGGGGAGTCGTGCTGGGTAGTCGGCTCCGAGGGGTGATAGGCACTGTCTCCTGTCGGTTCCGATTATGAATTCCGTCTCTGGTGAGGTTCGTGCACCTTTTTTTGGCCTAGACAACTCCACCGTTGGGTTCACCCGGGAAGTCGCAGATCTGTGAGGGCTCCACCCGGCGGTTTTCCCCAATGTCACTCCGTCACAAATTTGTATGTTCGCGATCCGCAGTTCCCTCCTTCGTGCAGCACTTATTCGCGCTCACCGGGTCGGTTGGCTGATCTCACGTCCTCGTGAGAGGGTGTTTGACTCCGGGAGCCGAACACAAGCCTTCCGGGCTTTCTAACGGTGAGACACACGCAGTTGGTTTCAATTTGCACGTGCCTCAGAGGCCCCGATTTTCTCTTGCGTTTTCTGAGGCCGTGGAGGGCCGATTTACATCAGGATTTTTCCTCGGGTGGGGGGGACGTTCACACGTCGAAATCCCGTATTTGTTCAGTGGGGGGTTCCAAAAGACGAGAGCTCATTCCATCTTCCGGAGTGCTGGTTACGGAGCTCACAGAGAGAGCATGCTGATCTCTGCGCCTCCTGGTGGCCATGGAAAATTCCAGTTTGAAGTGGAAAACCTAGCTTCTCTCCCTTTCGCTCATTCTCAGCACCCCTTATCACTGCACCATCACAACTCTGACTCCCTTCTTGCCGCGTCCTTTCATCAAACAATACACCATCTATTCTCCATAATGAGCTCATCTTCTTCCAAATATAAACATTGCAACCATGGCAGAAACCATGTATGCAGACTGAGCTCGCAGAAACGTAAACTTCCATTGCGGTTTTGGAAATGAATGTCCAAAATTGTAACGCTCACCTGACTCCCACGGAGGCGCTGGCCTGGTTCGCGCTGCTGTGACCTCTTCTAAGGTGATGCGCAGGGTTCGGAAGACGGACTGGACCGGGCCCCCAAATCTGGCTTGTCTGGCTCGCAGAAGTATCCTTCTGTAGGCGAAAATAGGGGATTAACTGTCTGCGGGGTAATGCAATCGGCCTCCCCCTTTCCCCTCTCACCCTCCTCGAAACCCTTCTGTGATTCCCCGTAGCGTCTCACCTTAGGGTCTGGAAGGACGAGCTCTCCATTCTGCTTCTGATGCAGGGGCGCGTTGGTATCCAGTTACTTCACTGGATTTTCGGATTGGTGAGAACCAAACTTGCTTGGCTTCCAGGTAAGTTTTTTGATAAGAGGTTCCCCTTGTGTCTATGCATTAATGTACTAATGCTAGTGTCTTTTTACCCATAGGGGCCGGGGTACGGAATGCCGGGGAACAGGCACCGACCCGTGATGAGAGGTGAAATCCTTGTAGAAATCAGGTAAGTCTTTAATGCGCGTTTTTTGGTAATGTCTTTTCATTCGCTCATTAACGCTGATGTCTCTTTTTCCCCTTAGGGGCCGGCGTCCGGAAATGCCAGGATGCGGCGCGGACCCGAAATGAAGAGGGAATGAATCAACAGGTAAGTCTTAACATGGAGATTTAGCTTTCCTTATTCCCTTCTCTCTCTCACCTTTTGTTCTTGCCTTTTTCTCCCTAGGCGCTGGCGCGTGACTGCGAATCCGGATGATCGCTGCTGAACATGGAGGCGCCCTGTAAAGGTGAGTGGAATGCGGCGCTGCAGCGATCGACACGATGAGCTTTTAAATAAAAGTCTTCCTTTTCAGGATTGTCGGCGAGATGTCTCTGGGATGCGGATTTAGCAGGTAAGGACTTTTCCTTCTTCTGTTCTCTTCTTCTCTTCCTTTGCAGGTGATCCAGGATGCTGGCAGGCGTGGCAGAAGTCAGGATGCAGGAGCAGACACAGTGAGCGTCCAGCTGCTAGATGCAGAACAACGCGAAGCACGTGTGGCTGTTCGGGTGGGGTTTAAATAGCCTTGGAAGAAGTTCCAGGTATGTATCCTTCCTCCAATCAGGTATGTATCCTTCCCCGACCACGCCCGGATGGTAAATTAGTCCCACAGGTAAAGTAGTTCCTTTCAGGCCTCAAGGAGGCCGGGATCCTGCAGCATGGTCTGCATCAGGTAAGTGCACCCAAGCACTCCCATAATGAGCCTGGTGCCTATGGCGCCAGGACTGATGTCTTTTATGAGCCTGGTGCCATAGGCGCCAGGACACTGTCCAAAGGGCCCCTATATGGGGTTGCTGGGTCTTTCCTTGGGGACTGGATGTCCGCTTTCGGGGACGCAGGGCTTGAACCGGCTCCCCGGGAGCGGGCATCATGACAAAAATTGCTGCCCACGGCACCATGTTTTTTAACTAATTTTCTCACACGCATTACACCAACCCTGTGAGGGAGGAGCTGCACGTTTCAGGCACGGTGTGAGGCCGCCGGGGGGCTGCATCCCACCGAGATCAACATCAGCATCATCGCAGTGGCACACACTGCCCGAAGCCCGGGGCGAGATGCCGCCGTGAGAGTCTGTGCAGCGGCATCTTGGACCAGATCCGATCCTGAGGTGGAGAGCCGGCCTGCACACTTGCGGGCACAGACAGTAGGTGCCCCGCCACCCCCCTCTGGCTCCCTTGGCCTGCCTTGCAGGAGACGGCTGATAGAGCCTACCCAACACTGTGCTGAGCCTTGGCCACGGGTGCATGCGGTGGACCACATGCGCCCCTCCCTCATTGTGGGGGGCCTGAACATCCTGACCTGGGCCCGCTGGGCTCACTGCAGAAGACGGAGGCCTGCCGGCAGCTGCAATGAGGAGTTGGGGAGACTGCTGGGTCACAACGCTGTTGCCTAGAGAGATTCCGGTCCTGCGTGCGGACCCAGTAAACAATAAAAGACTGTACCCACATCGATGGCCAGGAGATACTGCTGGTCCCCCTGCAGCTCCTGCAATGAGACCATCCCTCCAACCTACCTTCTGTACTGCCGATAAAACTGCTAACTGGGCACAGAGGAAATACATCAATGGAGCGTCCTTCCACTGCTCCTGCACTGGATCGCGGTGTCAAACCTTATCATCAGTAGACATAACACCCAACTGAGTCCCTGGCGGCGGTACCCGCTTGGTCCCATAGCCGCTGGCTTTGCACACTTGCCTGCAGGGCTGCTGACTGTAATGGAAGCCACCAGATAAGAAGCAGGTTGTTAAGATCTCTGCCTGTACACTTGAACGCCCCTGCGCCTCCTGGCTTTCCTGGCTGGCCCCTCACTGACAAACCTGGCACATACCAGCTAGCAGGGACAGCTGGCCCGGGCCCACATACCGGCCTTGTAGAACTGTTGTGGAACTGGAGTGATGCCTCAATCTTTCGGGTTTCGGGATCTGGGACACATTCGCCGCCCGCGTGGCGACACACATGCACATCCGCCATGACCAGAGGCACGGGAGGTGGAAAGAAGACAGGTGCAATGGATACATTCACCAAACCACTGCCCGTGAGATCCCAGAGCCCTCCACTAGCTCACAGCCCGAACGAGCGCAACAAAATATAGTTCCTCCAAGGATCTCACTAACATTATGGAGGCCATGGCCAAGGGCTTTGCGGCAGTCCACACAAAATTGGACGATATAACGGCCAATGTGGCATCCATGAGGTCACAGCTCTCTTGAGAATCCGGGCGCATCACAGAGGCAGAGACAAGGATTGGGGAGACCGAAGATACTGTGCAGAGTCTTCACAACACAGTAGCCACACTAGTAAAGGACATAAAAGCGGTAAAGTCCAAATGTGATTACCTCGAATCATGCTCCAGCAGGAACAACATCAGAATTGTCGGAGGACGTATTGGCCGGAAACATGGAGCAAGCAGTGGAAAATGTACTTAGGAACCTACTCGGAACCCCAGAGCTCTCCCCCCTTTTCTCAGTGGAACAAGCTCAGTGGGCGCTTGCCCCCAAACCCAAGCCTGGTGACTTTCCAGGACCTATCATTGCATAAATCCTAAATTGCTGTGACAGGTATCATTTCCTATGCCTCGCCAGAGAGAAAAAGGAATTATGTTTCGGGTCCCAGACGATAAGAATTTTCCCTGATTTCTCGCTCATGGTGCAGCAGGAAAGACGCCAATTTGTCAGAGTTTGCTTCGAGACCGCAGTATTCAATACGGAATGCTCTTTCCTGCCCACCTGCAATTCCAATTCCGGAACAAAATGTATTTCTTTACGGTCCCAGATGAAGCAGTGACATTAATAGAGGCTCAAATACCGCTCCCAGATCGCCCAGTACTCGGCAGGGACAACCCACCACTGACTTGAACGAGCTACTGCCATTATATCATCAACTACTCTGTGTTGTAGGATGAGCACATAGCACCAAATATGGAACTTACCGCCGCAACACTTATATACGGATATGAGCCCTGGCAATGAAGGGGTGACGAGGGACCCAGCGGTATTAAGCAGCCCCACAGCAACTGCTTAGTCAATGTTTTTCCACATGAGGGAGAAGTGGCCAGGTCGGCGTAGGCCTTTGGTGGGGTAGGGGAAGGGAAATGTATTTACACTGCTAGGTTGTGGGGGGCAGTGAGGCTAGGGGGAGGGGGTCGAGTCCCATGGTGGCACCGGAACCACCCATAAGTTCATGCGCCTGTTGCACTATGGTAAGGTTTTGGGAGGAAAAGAGGGAAAATTGTTTCGCAACAGAGTACAAGATGGGGGACGATCAACACTTTAAAGACAAAATCAAGGACCAAAGATCCTGTGGAAACCCACTGAAAATTGTATTTCCTTTGCAATGGAACTGAAACTGATGAGCTGGAATGTGAGGGGAATAGGGAATTTCACCAAGTCACGGAAAATCAAGGCCTACGTGAGTAGGCATAGGGTAAAGATTCTTCTCCTTCAGGAGACATTCCGTGTAATGAGGCCCATATATTTTCGTGGAATGTCGATCTCCAGAGAAGCAGGAGTCCTAAAGACCATAAGAAAGGACCTTGAGTACTCTGAATCCAAACATAAATCCTTGGAGCGAGAATAATCTGACCATCCGAACCCACAGGCCCTGGCACAGACACGCTCCGAATTAGAGAAATTCTAATCACATGCACTCAGGGAGGTGCAATACTTCTCACGCCCAAAGGCAGCTACAACGTACGGGGAGGGTGAAAGGCCAGGCAGAACCCTAGAGAACCCTAGCCAGACTTGCTAAATCTGTCAGGAAGGGCCTGAAGGTAGAGGCGTGCCCACTAAGCTAAAGGGAGAAAGGCACACAAGAAGCTGGACTACAAGGAGTCCTGTAGACAAGAAAGGATAGGCAATAGAGTCTGAACAAAAAGGGGCAGGGAATACTGTTAGGCGACCCTCTGCACACCAGTCCACTCCACATCAGAACACTGCGCACATTCCCCCAACATCTCCTCCCACGGTTCGAGGCTCAAGTGATTCGGTGAACCCAAAGGACCGAAAACACCGTACCAGCTTTGGTGTACGGGCTCGATTGCAACCCTTTCTGCATTGGCAATTGCCTTGGAGAACATATAGCAGAAGGGGCGGCGTTACGTCTTCACGTCGGTCACGTGATCCAGTGTGGCGTTCCTCACGTGACCTTGGTGGACGTCACATGACCCAGAGACGTCACATGACCCAGAGACACACAGTATAAAGGTCTGAGAGACAGAATGCTCATTGCTTCTCAGCTGTCTTCAGACCCTGTTTGGCGGTACGAATTGCTCCTTGTTACTTTGATCACGGAACCCTACCTCGGACTCCTTCGGACACCCCTTTGTACCTTTGCTTGGAACTGTTTACCTGTTACCGGATTTTGGACTTCACCTCGACTAGTCTTTGGATCATCCCTTGATACCTTGCTGAACTTCTACGCCATTTCCCTTCTTGGGATTCAAGTCAAGCCCTCTCTCCTACAGGTGGCTAACCCTACATCCACGCTCACCTGCGGTTCTACTATTCCAGGGACCGCCGCATCATCTGAGTCTCGAACCTCTCTACTAGGTTACCTGGGTTTCCCCAACACCAGATAGGTTAGACTCTTTAGATCCTATTGTTTACCTGATTGTATTGTAATTGCCTGGTACTTAACCTCGTTCCCTTTTGACAGCAGCATCGGTGTTGCAGAGGTTCCGTGGATCTGGGAAGACATCTCCCACCTGTGGCCTCAAAGGTCGCACAGCGGGTTTCTATTAGTTCCCCTGTGCGTCACTTGGGGACGGAGGTCTCATCGGTCTACACGACTCTCAAGTCAGAACAGACTGAGAAGCCGTTTAGTCGTGTTTGACGATGCAGGGATCCACGGAAGAACCCATAGCTGCCTTAGTCCAGGCATTTACAGTATTAAGGGCAGATATGGCCGCCGCGAACACGGTGATCCACCAAAGGTTAGATTCCATACAGAGTGTTCAGCATTCCCTTGCCGCAGACCCTGAGTTTGGAGATGCTAGCTCCTCAACTACACCCCCTCCCTTGGCTACTACTACAGCCCCAACTCCTGTGGTCCTCCCAACCCCTTCCCCCCTGGCTGCTCCTGAACGCTATCAAGGTGACCCCAAGAAATTCAGAACCTTTGTTAATCAGTGCAAGTTACATTTCTTATGCAGACCTTTGGCCTTTCCTACTTCCACTGCTAAAGCCGCTTTTGCCCTTTCCCATTTAGCCGGGACAGCTGCCGCTTGGGCTAATCCCCTGCTGGAGAATAATAGCCCAGTCCTTTATGACTTTGATCTGTTGGTTCTAGAAATGTCTCGAGTATTCGATACCCGAGACAAGGCACAGTCTAGGGATTTGGAGTTGTTAGAATTAACTCAGGGTAGAAGGACTTTGATAGACTACATCACCCGGTTCAATCAACTAGTTGCTGAAACATCATGGCCAGAAAACAAGCGGGCGGTGGTCTTTTATAGGGGGTTGAGTAACATCATGAAAGATGCTTTAGCAGTGATCCCTTCTGTGCCCACTCAGTATCAGGAATTGGTTGATCTCGCCCTGCAGATAGATGCACGGCGATCGGAGCGTAGAGCCGAATTGGGGGTCTCTTCCCATCCTACTCTTGCTAGTACTCCTGCTCCCAGTACAGAAGAACCTATGCAAGTGGGAGGTTTACGTACTCCTATTACAACATCTGAGAGGGAACGTAGGAGGGTGGATAATGCATGCTTTTATTGTGGCACCACTGGACATTTTGTGAAAGAGTGTCCTCGACGTCCCAAGAAGAGCCAGGATTTTCGGACAGCTCGACCTTAGATCCGGAGAACAGGTCGAGTGTCCCGTCATCATCTCCGGGTACCCCTCTTGCCTTTGCTCGTGTTCAACCCATCTCTGTAAAGGCTACTCTATGTCCCTCTACAGGCCTTCTTAATGCAGTCAATATCATCATTGATTCAGGTGCTACTGGTAACTACATAGACATTGATTTGGCCCATTCCCTCAACCTACCTCTAGTGGTAAAAACACAACCTGAGCATGTCCAAGCCGTAGACGGCTCTGCGTTAGTTTCTGGTCCTGTTAGACACCAAACTGCACCTCTCTTGTTGAACATACAAGAAATACACACAGAGACCTTAAGTTTTGATTTGATTACCACACCTCAATTCGGCATCATATTAGGGATTCCATGGTTACGTGAACACAATCCGCTGATCAATTGGCAGTCAGGCACTGTGCTCTTCGAGTCCGAGGTCTGTCAGAATTATTGTCTCCCGGTCCATCAAACACTGACATACCTTCTCGGGCCTTGGGAGCCTTCTCATACTGTTGGGGGCTTGGTGTCTGGGATTCCACCTGAGTACAAAGCATTCGAATCAGTTTTCGATCGTGGCTCTTCCGAGGTACTTCCTCCACATAGACCATATGACTGCCCAATCGAATTACTCCCTGATTCCACTATTCCTTCGGGCAGGATCTATTCCTTGTCCCCTTCGGAGGAACAAGCGTTGAAAGAGTATGTACAGAACGCCCTTCGTTTAGGGCATATCCGCCCCTCTACTTCACCAGCGGCAAGCCCTATATTCTTTGTACCCAAGAAGGAGGGGGATTTACGTCCTTGTGTGGATTATCGGCATCTTAACGCTATCACAAAAAAGGATAGATATCCAATCCCGTTAATCACACCACTTCTGGATCATTTATCACATGCTTCTGTTTTCACCAAGCTTGACCTACGCGGCGCATACAATTTAGTGCGCGTTCGCAAGGGAGACGAGTGGAAAACTGCTTTCTGTACTCGTTACGGCTTGTATGAATATCTAGTCATGCCCTTCGGCCTATGTAATGCCCCGGCCACATTCCAACGATTCATGAATGACATATTCAGGGATGTTCTGGATGTATACATGGTTGTGTACTTGGACGACATCTTAATCTTTTCTCGTAGTCTTGATGACCATGTAAAGCATGTCCGAGAAGTACTATCCCGTCTGAGAGAACATTCCTTATTCGCCAAACCTGAGAAATGTCAGTTCCATAAAACGTCTGTTGAGTTTCTGGGTTTCCACATTACCCCTGGGGCGTTATCCATGAACGAATCTAAGGTCAAAGCAGTATTAGATTGGCCAGTACCTCAAACACTCAAGTCCTTGCAGGCCTTTTTGGGATTCGCCAACTTTTATAGACGTTTCATTTCTTCCTTTTCCACAATTGTTGCCCCGCTCACGGCTCTGACCAGTCCTCAGGTACCCTATCGTTGGCAGAGAGGACATCAGGGGGCTTTTGAAGCTTTGAAAACCGCCTTTACTACCGCACCGGTACTCCAGCACCCCAATCCTGATCTTCCGTTCATAGTTGAGGCGGATGCCTCTTCTTTTGCTCTCGGTGCGGTACTATCTCAAACATGTCCTACAACAGGCAAGTTACACCCAGTGGCATACCATTCCCGTAAGTTTTCCAGTACTGAGACTCATTACACCGTTACGGAGAAGGAACTCTTGGCTGTCATGGATGCCTTTCGTGTTTGGCGCCATCATCTTCTGGGGGCTAAACATCCCATCACTGTATACTCAGATCATCGGAATTTACAGGATCTGGCTTCATTGAAGTGCATTAATAGCAGACAGGTCCGATGGCATCTGTTCTTTTCCTCTTTTGATTTTCATATTATGCATCGTCCTGGCACTTCACATGGAAAAGCAGATGCCTTGTCACGTTCCCCGGGGGGGGTCGAGTTGCCAACCTTCCCTGACACTGTTCTCGGAAAGAGTCATGTGGTTTGTCTTTGTACACCCTCATTGTCATTATTAGACTCGGTCCGATCCTGGACTAGCAATCATTCCGATCAGTTGCGAGAATGGGACCCAGTGTATTCTGATGGATTACCTTTCGTACATGAACGTTTGTTCCTTCCCACACCTGACACTCGTAATCTGGCCTTTGAGTGGTCTCATGATGCTCCCTTTAATGCCCATCCCGGTCAAGAGCGCACTTTAGATCTTCTCAAGCGTTGGTGTTGGTGGCCTTCTATGAAGCGCGATGTAGAATGTTATGTCAATTCGTGCGCAGTATGTGCTCAGGCTAAACATCGAAGGGGTCGACCGGTTGGGTTGTTACTTCCGCTTCCGGTACCTCCCAGGCCCTGGCATACGTTGACTATGGATTTCGTTACCAATCTCCCCAAGTCGAAAGGCTTTGATTCCATCTGGGTAGTGGTGGACACGTTCACAAAAATGGCTCGTTTTGTTCCTTGTAAAGGCATTCCTTCGGCCCCGGTCTTGGCGGACTTGTTTTTTGAACATGTGTTCATGTTATTCGGCCTTCCTTCGGTCATTATATCCGATCGAGGATCACAGTTCACCTCTCGGTTCTGGAGGTCGTTGATGAAATTACTGGGCATTGATACCAGGTATTCTTCGGCCTATCATCCTGAGACCGATGGGCAGACCGAAAGGACGAATCAATCTATGGAGCAGTACCTTCGCTGCCTTATATTGCAACATCAGTCCTCCTGGTTGGCCGTTTTACGGCTTGCTGAGTTCGCGTACAATAATGCGGTTCATTCAGCTACTGGTTATTCTCCCTTTTACGCCCTCTACGGCCAACATCCCAAGGTCTTGCCGGTCCCTGATGCTTCTAGTTCTTCGAATCCTGCGGCTACAACATGTCTTAGGGATCTGTCTGCTGTACATGCTAGTACTGTGGTTCATCTCACTGAAGCAAAGGCTTCTATGAAGGCCCGTGTGGATGGCAAACGTCGAGCTGCTCCCCCTCTGGTGGTGGGTTCTAGGGTCTGGTTGTCTTCACGTCATCTTCGCCTAGTGGGTTGCCGGAAATTGCTACCTCGTTTTGTCGGCCCGTATGTGATCTCTCAGGTTGTGAATCCGGTGGCTTTTCGTCTAGTGCTTCCTAGTTCTTGGCGTATCCATCCTGTGTTCCATGCCTCCCTCCTCAAACCTTGTCCTGATTCCGTCCGTCTTCGAACCCCTGTTGCGCCGGTGTCCCTGACCTCTCCTGATGTCTTTGAGGTGTCGGCCATTTTAGGGTCCAGATGGTTTAGGGGTAGGCTCCAATATCTGGTGGATTGGAGGGGTTACGGCCCGGAGGAGCGTTCATGGGTTTCCACCTTAGATCTGAACGCCCCTCCGTTGGTGGCCCGCTTCCATAAGGATCATCCGTCCTGCCCACGGGGTCGTGGGCCGTTGGGGGGGGGCTATGTTAGGCGATCCTCTGCACACCAGTCCACTCCACATCAGAACACTGTGCACATTCCCCCAACATCTCCTCCCACGGTTCGAGGCTCAAGTGATTCGGTGAACCCAAAGGACCGAAAACACCGTACCAGCTTTGGTGTACGGGCTCGATTGCAACCCTTTCTGCATTGGCAATTGCCTTGGAGAACATATAGCAGAAGGGGCGGCGTTACGTCTTCACGTCGGTCACGTGATCCAGTGTGGCGTTCCTCATGTGACCTTGGTGGACGTCACATGACCCAGAGACGTCACATGACCCAGAGACACACAGTATAAAGGTCTGAGAGACAGAATGCTCATTACTTCTCAGCTGTCTTCAGACCCTGTTTGGCGGTACGAATTGCTCCTTGTTACTTTGATCACGGAACCCTACCTCGGACTCCTTCGGACACCCCTTTGTACCTTTGCTTGGAACTGTTTACCTGTTACCGGATTTTGGACTTCACCTCGACTAGTCTTTGGATCATCCCTTGATACCTTGCTGAACTTCTACGCCATTTCCCTTCTTGGGATTCAAGTCAAGCCCTCTCTCCTACAGGTGGCTAACCCTACATCCACGCTCACCTGCGGTTCTACTATTCCAGGGACCGCCGCATCATCTGAGTCTCGAACCTCTCTACTAGGTTACCTGGGTTTCCCCAACACCAGATAGGTAAGACTCTTTAGATCCTATTGTTTACCTGATTGTATTGTAATTGCCTGGTACTTAACCTCGTTCCCTTTTGACAGCAGCATCGGTGTTCCAGAGGTTCCGTGGATCTGGGAAGACATCTCCCACCTGTGGCCTCAAAGGTCGCACAGCGGGTTTCTATTAGTTCCCCTGTGCGTCACTTGGGGACGGAGGTCTCATCGGTCTACACGACTCTCAAGTCACAACAAATACAAAGATACAAACACGCTGGGTTCCCTCTTGGAGTGTACGCAGAATGGGAAAAGAGTGTTCCAAAGACCTTTGGAAACTCCAGCCTTCTGCACAGATTGCCATTACAGGGGCCCACTCTGAATGCTCATGGATGGGAGCAACAGCAGTGGGTGTCTGTACCTGAACCCTAAGGCACGAACAAGGTAACAGCACTCACAAGACTGAATCCTGTACAGGTCCAGCAGGAACCGAACAATGACTGCTTCCTGAAACAGGAACCAGTACACTGTAAACACTGGCACGAAGTACAACACTGAAACGCGACAAGGGAAGGGGCAGATATTGCCTGCTGGAATCCAAGAGTCAAACTCTGTACATAGGATTTACATAAAACACAAGTGAAGACAAGAACAGAAATATCCAGGGAAAAGGAAGTCACAGAGGGGAAAGGTTCAGGACAGAGAACCGGAAAAAATGAAGGGCAGAAACCTAGTATCTAAATGCAGGGAATGGCGACAGGAAACTGTACACAGGAATCAAGAACAGTAACTCAGGGCTGGAAAGACAAGAGAAAGCTAGCAGAGGGAAATTAAGAAAACAGTATAACTGAAGTGGATAACCAAAGAAGAGGACTGAAGACTCAAGGAAGACAAGGACAGGAATCATGAACAGAGGACTGCAGGAAAGGAAGAGAGCAAGGGAGCAGTAGCCAGGAAACAGAGGGCTTTAAATAAGAAAGGGAGCAAGGGGGCTGTAGCCAGGAAACAGAGGGCTGCAAACAAGGAAGAGAGCAAGGGGGCTGTAGCCAGGGAACAGAGGTCTGCAAACAAGGAAGCAGGGCTGCAGTATGGAAGTCACAGAGGTGCAGGCAAAAGGCAGGGGAGAGAGGGCTGAGAAGCAGGGCAGCAAGGCAGGAAGCACAGGGCTCTGGAACAAGAGCAGGAACTGGAAGCCACAGGACACAGCAAATACCCAAGGAACAGGGCAACAAAGGGCTGGTAGAAAGCTCAATGCAAGAGGCCTGTGCTCCTGCAGGCAGCTGCTTAAATACTGAGCCGCCCTGTGCTGAAGTAGGTTGCCAATTGGAGCGCCACTGGCACAATCATGACAAAATCAGAGCAAGGGTATACTCAAGTAGAGTGCACTCAGAACCCATTGGGACATTCCCAGTGGTCTGAACAGAACATCCTGAGACAATTATCCAACTTCTATAGCTCCCTATACACCTACGAACAACACCTCGACGCACAGGACATAAATGCTCTCCTCAAAAAGATCCCACTGTCGTGCCTGAGTGCTCAAGCAGCGAAGAATTGGAAACCCCCCTGTCGTTGGAGGTGGCGCTAGCAGTAATATCTTATCTACCCAATGGAAAGACCCCTGGCCCAGATGGGATCACATCTGAGTTCTACCGAGAACACACCACCCTACTTGCTCCACGCCTTCTGGAGGTATGGGAGGAGTCACTCCACAAGACCATTCTACCTGTGCGCCTACGAGACGCCACCATTACTATTCTTCTCAAACCCGATAAGCCAAGTGATAAATGTGGGTCCTACAGACCCCTGTCCTTGATTAATGTGTACACTCAAATATTTGCTAAAGCCCTCGCGAACAGGCTTCTCCCTCTAATACCCTAGATTGTACATAATGACCAGGGTGGATTTATCCCAGGTAGGTCTACGCCACTGAATATCAGGCACCTATTTGACATCATGTCAAGAATAGACCCCACGGCGGAAGCGGTGGCAGTGACATTGGATGCTCAGAAAGTGTTTGACATGGTGTCATGGGAGTATCTATGGGTGGTCCTCGTATAAATGGGAATCAGAATTGAAATGCTCCGCTACATTAAACTTCTATATGCAAGCCCCACAGCTAGTGTCCTGGTTAACTCTTGCAAATCATTACCTTTTACACTAAGCAGAGGCACATGACAGGGCTGCCCATTCTCCCTGATTCTCTTTGTCCTGGCCATTGAACCGATGGGCGATATGTTTCACTCCCGGCACATCTGCCTCATTGCTCAGCTCAAGATAGTATCACTATAAGCAGACGACGTGTTGTTATACGTATGGGATCCTGAAGAACATCTTGACCCTATCCTCCGTGACGTGATCCACCTGGGAAACCTCTCTGGGTTCACAATTAATTATACCAAATCTGAACTATTCCCACTAACGAACAACACTAAACAACCAAAGGGTACATTCCCTCTCTGTTGGTCACTCAACGGTATTAAATACGTAGGAGCGAACATATGAAGGATGAAACAATACCTCCTGATAATTATGAAGTAATGCTGGCCCACGTGGAAAGCAAGCTAACTCGGTGGCGAGCACTCCCAGTCACTATGGCTGGTAAATTATCCCTGGTGAAAATGATGTTTGTACCAAAACTCCTATTTATTTTTGCTAACGTCCGGATCTGGCCGGGGAAATTATTCTTCTCTAAATTGCACTCACTCTGCACGCAGTTTGTGTTGCACGTTGGGGCGGTCCGTAGGAAATGGGCAGATATGACCCTGCCATACAACAGGGGGGGCTTTGCAGCCCCAAATCTTGAATTGTATTGGGTGGTGGCGCAAGCACAATTCACTTCTTGTTGGTATGGGGAGAACCAACTATCACCACATCTCAAACTCGATCACCTACCAACTGGTGAGTCGGACCTCAGGACACTAATCACGAACCATAAATATAAAAACGACATGTGGGATGCATTTAAAGACCCCAAACAGAAGTCCCTTTCACATGAATGGCAGGCATTTAAACAATGAAACAAAAATGGCCTAACTTTTGCTTGTGTTTTTCAAGTAAATGGCATGCCTCCCGACCACCCTGCCCCTCCTAAATCGACCTTGGCCTGTCCCCGGATTCCTTTGCCTTCTGACTTGCCCTTTTTCTTGACCGCACAGATTCGACCACGGGCTGCCTTGGACCTAGCTTTACATCCTCTGACACTAGTGAAGGTTCTCTCGTTTCCAGCCCAGCGGTAAGCTAACACCCTCTGCCTCCTGCTATTCTGTACTTTTGGGAGGTCACGTTGCTTCCATACCACCGTTTAAAGGCTACTGCTTCTGGAATCGCCCCAATCGCACGGAGCTTCTTCTGCTCTCCTCCTCCCTTGCCTCTTCTGAACTCTACTTCACTTTCCCCTTTACCGTGTACATGTGCAGTTGACTTTTGGACGCTCTGCTGTACCTTCCAGTGTGCACCAATTTGACTCTAGTGCGTCCCTTGTGCTGATCGGGTGTTAACTCCTCACTAACCTTCCCTTCCTCGTTTCTCTTCTTCCTGCCACTCAACCCTGGACTCCTTATTGGACTACTAAGCTGATACTTCGGTAAGAAAACCTACCTGTCTTGATTATCTGCTACCTGGGGAAGGAGTGGTGGGGGGAGGGTAGCAGTCTAATACTTACCTTCTCAGGGAAGATCCAAGAAGGAAGTTTCTAACGCCCATACCGGAAGACCTGGATCCATCCCCACCCAGGTCAGTGGATTCTCTCTATGAGGGCTATTATATCCTATCCTAGGACACTACTGATCTGTATCTCTTTACTTGCTTTCAGCCTGGTGTTCCTGTGGTATTTGATCCTTGCCCTTTCAAATGATTTACTCCTCTAGCTTATTATATATGTAACAGCTAGTGAGGTGTATCGTTGGGAAGGTCTCCCTCTGATAGAGGAGACCTGGGCTTATCGGAGCTCAGGTTATCTACACAACCAGAGCAACCATTGTATCTCACGCCATCTTTAGTGAGTACTCTGTATTAACCCATTATTCTGATTTGTGACAGTAAAGTTAAAGAGCCATGTGGAAAGGGCCATACCTGTCAATACCAATGGACACGCAGCAGTTTAATTTACAAAACAAAGAGGAATAAAAGATCCCTGAGACATGGAAAACAGGATTTTCAAACATTGAAAGCAAAAACGGCCTGCACATGTGTGTGCAAATAAAAATGGCTTTAAAATTCCAAAGTGGAAAACAAATATCACTGATCACAGAAAAATGTCAGGAAAACAAAACATGATGTGTGGGTTGACAAAAGCAATGTATATTATGTTTCACCTACAAAACTCCAGTGACATTTGAAGAGCCACTTTGTCTTCTTGGAAAACCTGTTTCTGACTGTGGTCAAAACTTCACAAAGGAAATCTCCCACTTCCAGCCTGTATGTCACATCTCCCATCTAATGACCCCCACAATAAAATGTGCTGCTGTAGGTGTTGAAAGCCCAGTGTACTCCAAACTTTCTGGCTCTGGAAGCAGGGGCTGCAAATAAATTCACCCTTGGCTGAAGCACAACTTATATGTGTGAACATGGGGGCACCCACTTCAAAGAACAAACTACTAACTTCAGAGAGACTCATAAAAAACCTCTGGTCACAGATTGGCCCAGGGAAACAGGTGGCTGTGCTGGATGAAGCAGACCTCCCATTTGCTGAACATGAACATTCACAATTAATTTAAAAGGACTGTTGTCATTTAGGCCTTTCTTGCAGCAACCATACAGTGGATGGATTTCATTTTTGTACCATTTTTTATGTAATTTCCAGGCGATTTGGGGGATATAAAATGCATCTACCTGTGGCTCTGGGAACTGTAATGGCCAGTTAGACTAGGTTTCTGGCTGATCTGAACATGTTCCAAATGTGAGAGTTAGTGAATGATAATAATAATAAAATTAAAGCATTATATAACTGGAATGGTTCGCTCACAGACTCAGATAAAGAACTATACAAAACCAATGTAAAAAGAATTAAGGTGGCTATCATTATGGCTAAGAAATCATATTTAGATTAACGCATAGCCAAAGCTCATTCTCAACCAAGGGAGCTCTTTAAAGTGTTAAAACCCCAAACAAGACAATATAGAGACACTTATCAGAAACACTGAATGGTGTAATACAGTACAAGACACCATGGATGCCAAACTTAAGAATATAAAGAATAGGACTGACGTATCTAAAAAAAACTATCATTCCGATAGATTCTGATAATTCTGCTACCACGTATAAGAAATTGAAAAAGAACAATTTACTTTTAAACCTATATGCAAAGCAGAACTGGCCCTGATTATTGATAAACTCAAACCCTCTAATTGTAAAGGGGATGTTTGTCCGGCTCTGGCCATTAAGGCCTGCTGTTCAGTACTGATCTCAGCATTATGTAGATTTGAAAATGCATCATTTAGAGACAGTTGTGTCCCAGAAAGCATTAAAAAATCCTGGATAACTCCTCTGTTGAAAAAACCTGGTCTAGCCACAGATGATCCTTTGAATTATCGTCCCATCTCAAACTCTCCCTTTCCTCTTAAGATCCTAGGTAGAGTGGCGTATTCACAAGTCCTCACCCATCTTAGAACACATTATATCTTGAACCGATGGCAATCCGGGTTTAGAGAGAACCATGGAATGGAACAGAGTCAGCATTCCTGGATCTCAAGTCAAGGCTACTCTGTCACATGGACCATGGAGAATCAACTATGTTGATGTTTCTTGATCTGTCCACCACATTTGACCTGGTTGACCATGCTCTATTGGTCACCAGGTTGGAGGAGGTGGCGGTCTTTGCAACCTCAGCAGCGGAATGGCCGAAATCTTTCCTCTGTGAACACCAGTATAGGGTGAGCAGTGCCTTGGCGGATGCCAGACCCAACAGGCTGATTCAGGGAGTACCTCAGGGGGCCTGCCTATCGCCTCTGTTTTACAACATCTTAACAGTCCCCTTCCTCTATTTTTTTTTTCCACTTAGTTTTTATTGAATATTTCATCAAACAATACCTCCAACAGTCTACAGCAGACATTGACCAAAAATACAACAAAATCAGAGAGACCGCATAACCTACCCATTCCCTCCCCCTTCCCAACCCAAGCCCACCCACCCCCATGCCAAAAACTACCTGGTTTAAATAGAACAGAGAGTGCACAAGAAATAAAGGAAGGACATGGTATCCATTGAGACTTTTCCACACAACCTCGATGTCTTAGGGTCCCGGTGACCATAGGCGGGCTAGTGGACCAACCAACAGGTTAGCCACACTCCCCTAGCTACAATGTTCCCCCCTCATCTGATCTGCTTACAATTTCAAGGCATCACAAACCCAACTTAACAAAACAATCGTCCATTCCTGTAAAAAAGAAGACATGTTATCATTAATTATGGCTGACAGTTTCCCATACGTAAAAATTGCCAATAACTTAGTAAGCCACTCTGCCTTTGAAGGGACACGGGGACCTTTCCAAATTTGAGACACGGCCATTCTCCCCACCCGTAACATAGCGCTCACCACCCTAGTAAAGGGGCCAGACTCGCTATCAGGTAAAGGGGTACCCAGGAGGATCTCCAAGGGGTAAAAAGACGGGCTTTTCCACAAGATGCTCTTGATCCAACTAAGCAATTCCGCCCAGAAGACCTGAATGACTGGGCAATCCCACCACATGTGGAGCCAAGTACCATTCCTGGGACACATAGGAGATACTCTGTCGAACATCTTAGATAAGGTGACGGGAGGCTGATGCCAAGAGTGGAGAATCTTGAAATTATGCTCCATAGCAGCTGTGTACAATCCTCCCCTAAAAATAGATCTAAAAACTCCCTGCCATGCGCGACCATCGAGTGTCAAGCCCAATCTCTCCTCCCAGATACGCTTGAACAGCTGTCTACCCTCCAAGTTAGCTGTAACTAGCACGTTGTATATCTTGGAGAGCGATCCCTTTCTGGACTTAGCCTCCACAAATACTTTTTCGAAAGGGGTTAAAGGACGAGCCAAGGCAGCCTTCCACCCATCCTGGGTAAGGATACCCTTAAGTCGTAGGTAATCAAAAATGTAGAGCGGTTTCTCTGGCAACACCCCTGACAACTGGCCAAATTCTACAAACTCACCAAGATGAAAGAGTTGCGCCGCCCTTTCCACCCCCTGATCAGACCAAGACTGGCTTTCATGAAAACCTCTATATTGAGTGGGGGGGCCCCAAAGAGAAGAAAGGGGAGAAGGCCAAGAAGAGAGGAGCCTATTGTCCCTGCTGGGCTTCCAGGCCGCCCACAAGGTCGACAGGATTGGGTGTGATTTAGCCCCAGCTGGGAGGGAACGTGGAGGGGACCAAAGTAAATCTCTGACTTTGTAAGGATGGACCTGAACGTCTTCCACATGCGTCCAGTAAGTCCAAAGGTCGTCCCTCAGATGTTCCAGCATCACCCGCAACTGGGCTGCTTTATAGTACAGCTTAAAGTCGGGGAGGCCGAACCCACCATGAGACTTTGGGAGAGTCAGGGTGGAATATTTCACTCTTGCCCTCTTACCATTTCAGACAAAACACAAAAGACGGGATAGTAGGGAATCAAAAAAAGAGTCTGGGACGATACAAGGAAGGGACGAAAAAAGATAAAGGAGTCGGGGGAGCACATTCATTTTAATAGAGACCATGCACCCAAACCAAGAGAGAGTGAGAGGAGCCCACCTTGTCAGATCTTTAAAGATCCCAGCCAAGAGAGGAGGATAATTTAGCTCATACAATTTGGTTAGATCTCTAGGGATGTTAGTGCCAAGATATCTAATTGCCTCCCGCTCTACTCTCATCCCACACACCTCAGAATTACCACAAAGCTCCCGGTCTAGTCCGCCCATCGGCATAATATATGACTTGGATAAATTGATTTTAAGCCCTGAAAACGGCCTGAAGCTACAGATCAAGCCTAACAAGCGAGGGAGGGAATCGTGAAGCCCGGTCAGATATACTAGAATATCATCCGCAAAGAGGGATAGTTTGAACTCACAGTCTCCGCACTGCACCCCAGAGACACCCCTATCGGCTCTGACCGCGATGGCAAAGGGCTCCATTGCCAAGGCATACAAAAGAGGGGAAAGGGGGCACCCCTGACGGGTACCTCTGGAGAGCGGAAGATCACCCGAGGTGCAGCCATTCACCAGTACCCGTGCTAGGGGGCCATTGTACAAGGCCGCCACCCAACCACAGAAATTGTCACCAAAGCCCATCTTACGAAGGACCTTCACCATGTACGGCCATTCGACGCGGTTGAAGGCCTTTTCAGAATCTAACGAAAGGAGATAAGCCTCCGAGTCCCGCTTAGACACCTCATGCAGAAGGCCCAAGGTTTTCTGTACATTATCAGAGCCTTGGCGCCCGGGGATAAAGCCTACTTGATTACCATGGACTAGAGAGGGGAGAAGCTTAGACAATCTATTTGCCAACAGTTTGGCCCACATTTTTACATCTACGTTAAGAAGAGAGAATGGCCTATAAGATTGACAGAGCGAGGGATCTTTCCCCTCCTTAGGACGCACCACAATAAGGGCAGACATCATAGTACTAGGGAGGAAGCCAGATTCAAGGGCCATATTGTGCACCTTAGCCAAGAATGGGGCCAATGTGGAGCGGAAAGTCTTATAGAATCGCACCGAGAAACCATCGTCACCTGGAGCAGTACCACTCTTCAGGGACCCAATAGTGTCAATTATTTCCTGAGCCGAAATAGGCTGCTCCAGAGAGTCGGAGGCCTACCGAGCGAGACAGGGGACATGGAGGGAGCCCAGAAACCGGTCCACATCTTTACCATCGCCCCCATAGTCAGAGGCATAGAGAGTCTCATAATACTGCGTGAACGACTCCGCTATTTGTCAATCCTGCAAGACCTTCTCTTCAGCCCGACCAGAGACCCAGTTAACCCTCCTACTATTGTGCAACTCTTGCAGCCTCCAGGCCAAAATCCTACCTGCTTTTTCCCCTTTCTCCAAGTGTTGTTGTTTTAAGAACGCAAGCTTTCTTTCCGTCTGGCCTACCAGGAGGGCCGATAGTTTCGCTCTGAGGTTCTGAAGCGTTTCACGCTGGCCTGGGGGCATCTGCGATTTCAACCTACCCCCCGGCTGAATGGCGGCGATTTGCTCCCTCAACTTGGACTCCCCCCTCAACCTCTCCCTCTTCCTTCTAGCTCCCATTTCAATCAACGTCCCTCTAATTGTGGCCTTAAAAGCATCCCAGGCAATTCTAGGCTCCACTTCACTCGTGTCGTTAAGGCTAAAGAATTCCTTAATAGCTGACAGTAGGGACTGCCTCAGCTCCTTATCCGTTAGCAACAAGTCATTACAAATCCACCTCGACTTACCCTGAGCCTGAGAAGGAATTCCTAAATTGACTCGGACTAAGTCATGATCGGACCATGGAACAGCCACAACCCCGAAGTCGGACACGCAATCCCTGATCGTAGAGTCCACCAACAAATAATCAATCCTCGAAAAGGCTTGATGCACCGTGGAGTAAAACGTAAAAAGGGCTTCGCGGTCACGGGAAACGGGGTGCGCATCCGCGAGACCCAGCTCAACATTAACCCGGTTAAATACGTCCGCCATCTTCCTCCGGGCTCTGAGGTCGGGGCAGGGTTTGGGGGTTTTCCTGTTGTTCTCCGGGCACAAAACCATATTAAAGTCCCCACCAACAATTAGGATGCCTTCAACAAACCCGCTGACCCTCTCACACATTCCCTCCCAGAAAACGTCTTGCCTTCATTCGGGGCATATACACCCACAAAAGCTCTCCCTTAATCATAATATAGCGCCCCTCATGATCAGCTATATGGGCTTTAGGGGAGAAGTGGGCCTGCTGAGAGATCAGAAAGACAACCCCACGCTTTTTCGCCACACATGAGGCATGGAACATTTGCTGGACAGACCTTGATCTGAACGCCGGCTCCTTTCCCTTGACCCAATGGGATTCCTGTAGGAACAGAAAGTGCAGCTTCAATCTAACAAATTGCCTCAGCACCAAAGACCTCTTCGTCAGAGAGTTCAGACTCTGCACATTTAGGGACCCCACCGACAACAACTGTAAGGAGTCAACCATTAGAAAAGACAAAAGGATCCTCCGCCCCCAACCCCTAGACCACTGTGCACATGTAAAGCCCAAAGAAGAGCATATATGACCCCTTAAACCAGATAGACCCAAGTGCAAAAAATAACCCCTCCCCACTCCCCAAAGAACTACCCACATCGAACTACCACCCGCTGCACCCTTCCCCAACAAAACACAACCCCTCCACCCCCCACCCTTCCTACCCCTGAGCGCCTGGGATGAACACGACATCCACTTGCCGCACCCCCAGGCCGCCAATGGTTGCCTCCACTTGGCCGGAAAACAACAAGAGCAACCTGAAATTCTGGGCCCCCCCCACCTACAAGAACAAAACCCAACATTTCAAACATCATAACCGCCCCCACCACCAACAGAGCATAGCCCTGCAGACCGAGCCCCGGAAGGTCACAACATCCCTGCATAAGGACAGTTAGAAAACTATAAGGTCCCCGGGCACTCCAACATAGATAATAGGCAGGATCTTCCATGTCAGTGACCCACCGCCGACTGCTCCGGGGATGGCGGCGCCACCTTTCTGTACTTCCTATGCCCCCGGACCTGGCGCCGACCCATTGCTTCCGAAGGACCCCGCTGACTCCCCTCCTTCCCGGCTCCCAACCCCGAACCAGAAGATGAGGCCCCCAGCAATTCACTTGTGACTTTCTGAATCTCCGATTCCGTAGCTAGGGAGTACTTATAGCCATCCAACTCGAACATGAGTGAGAACGGATGCCCCCACCTATAGCGTACTCCTTTAGCCCGGAGCCACTTCGTCAAAGGGCCACACAATCTCCGTCGGGCGAGGGTGAGCGCCGAAAGGTCCTGATAGATCGATATTATAGCACCCTCTCAGTCGAAAGGGCCCTTCCGACGTGCCAGTTCCAGAATCTTTGACTTCTCTACATAGTAGTGAAATTTGACCAAAACAGATCTCGGACCTCCTGCACGACCTCCCGCTCTGTGGGCTCTGTCAAATGTAGGCTCACTGGTGTTCTCTCCATCAAAAAGCTTACTTATAATTGACTTGACTCGCATCTCAATGTCCAACTGGGTCTCCCCATCCTGTTCCGGGGTACCCAGAAACCTGAGGTTGGATCGCCTTTCCCTATTCTCCAAGTCATCAAGTTTAAGGGCGACCTTCTCCTCTCGCCTCTCTGACTCAGCCAGGCGCATGTCAAACTGAGTTTCGAATAGGTCTGCCGAGGACTGATTGGCCTCTAGGGTCCTCGACAGCATCCACCTTCTTATCTAGAGAGTCAAGCCGCCTGCCAATATCAGCTCTGAAGCCCCGGATCTCTTCCAACAGGGCCGCCATGCTCTGGCTCATGGACTGAGCGTCCGAAGTCTCCGATAGACCTGCCGCCTGCATACTGGTCCCGCCCGGTGCCTGCTCGGGGGCACGCCGATACTTCTGCATATTGTACCCCGTCCATCCAGGAACCAGAGATGCGCCAACCACCTGAGACGCTCCAGAGGCAGGCACAAGGAGATCCCCCCACAGGCAGGCAATACCTCCCAGCAGTCCAATTATTGCTCAGCTCACCACCCTGTAGGGCGATTCCAGGCGAGCCCCAGCAGCAAGCAAGCTCCGGGAGTACAGGTCCAGCCATGAGACCCACCAGAAAGGCCCACTGGCAAGGCACACTCCAGAGCTGACTTCACCCACTCCCTTGGCTATCCCCAGGAGCCTTGAGTACAGGGGACAGCGTTGAGCACAGCCACCGAGACTGATGAGCTACACCACCAATGTGCGGGTATTCCTGGCAGTGCCGCCTAGAGGACTGATAGCAACCCGTAGATGTGGGGCACAATCCGGGCCAGCAAGGTCCCCAGCGGAATTCCTATGGAGATCAGGTGACACTGGTCACAGTGGGGGTGCCAGCAGGCCAGAACACAGTTCTCCTACCGCTCCATGAGCCATGGAGGACACCAACCCAAGCCCCAACTCGCCACTGATACAGCAGACGGGCCGGTCCTCAGGAAAGGTCCACCAAAAACCTGCTCTAGATGATGGCAGTCAACGAACAATTGCAGGCTGCCAGCCCCTGCCAGGAACCGCCCGGGTTGTCCAGGGCCAGGAAAGTTCCAGTATGGGGGGGGACCACCAGGCCCCGCAGGATCAAGGGGCCTCCCCCCATAAAATGCATGAACCAAAAGACCCCCGCCTCCAAGAACGCTCCGTAGGGCGAGCCGGGGGGGCCCTCCAGGGATGTCAGATCCAACAGCCAAGGTCTCGTAAGCGGGGCTGTCCGGCCCGCCAGGACCGCTCCAGCCGCCCTGATCGCAGCCACCACAGGGACTGCAGCCGTCACACCAGCGTACTCCGCTGCGAGGGAGGAGACCGTTGCACAGTCTTCTGCCCCTCGCCCATTGCCAGGCAGGCAGCTGCAGCGCGGTTCCCGCCGCCGGGCAAGCTGTTGCTCCACTCTTGCTCGCTGCAAGCCGGCGTCCGATCTCTGGCTCGGAAGAGCCCACCAGCACCGCAGGCTCGGTCCCCAAACAGCCACCAGCTTCAGAACACACAGGGGGGGTCAGACCTCAACTTCCATGGGGGTGGGGGGGTCCAAACATCCAAGTTCCGCACCCAAGGGAGGAGAACGACCGAGACCCGTCAGCACATCTCGGCGCCCCCTGGCGGCTCCTTCCTCTATTTTTTTGTAGAAAATTACATTGAGTTTACTAATTATGCAGATGATACTCAATGTGTCATCCCTTTATCTAGCAACTTTGACGAGGATGAACCTAACATCAATAGGATTTATGGCCTTATACAAAGGTGGATGTGCATTAATGGCCTCTCTCTAAACACCTGTAAGACAGAGTTGATGATGGTTGGGACGGAAATCAAAACCCACAAGATGGAGGTGGATTATGCCCAACTCAGGATCGATGGGTGTGTAATCAAGACAAAAAATAAGGTAAAAACCCTTGGGGTTTATCTTAACAGCAACTTGAATATGAAGGCTTAAGTAAGCAGCTTGGTCTCCGCTGCCTCCTATTATATGAAGTTTCTGTCCTATGCGCGTCTGTTTCTCTCCAGAGAGAGTCGATTAACACTAGCAAAAACCTTGATGACTGGGCTGCCAAAAAGCGAGATCAATAGACTGTGAGTGGTGCAAAATAATGCGGTCAGAGTCACCATGGTTTGTAAGAAAAATGACCACATATCGGACGCCAGAAGAGGGCTACACTGGCTTCCGATCAAAGATAGAATTTTTTTTAGCCTCTTGATGATTACTTACAAATGCTTGAAAAGCACAGCCCCAATCTTCTTAAGGATGAATTGGTGGCCAAATTGAATGCTCATAATCTGAGATCCAACAAATCCTTTCAACTAAAGATTCCTGCCTGCATGCTGGCAGAGGTTAAAAAAGGAGCCTTTTATACAGCAGCCCCGGCGATATGGAATAGCTTGCCGTTGAGCATTAGAGAGGAGCCTTCAATCTCGATTTTTAAGAAAAGATTAAAGACTTTCCTTTTTAACTAATATGTCACCTCGCTCAGTAGAATGGCTTTCTCCTGTTAATTGTTTTTGGGTCTACTTGTTTGTCTGCAAAACAAGGGGGGGTTCTGGGAGTCCCTCTACCATCACAAACACAGCCCATTGACCTGTTCTTGGGTGAATGGCCCCCGGAAGAGTCTCAACCAAGTTTTTAGCTGACTGTCCCTTTCACAGAGGAGAAATATCCCTGCATATAAGTCTTTGTCCTGCCTAGGGGCAGTCCAGCACCGTAATGCTAGGCAATTCTCCTCTGAACAAGACTACCAATAGCAACCCCAGACACATGTTTCCGCCTAGTCGGGCCTCATCATTGAGGTGGAGCTGTGCCTCTCTAAGAACAGTGAGCAAGGGGTCCACGTCCGGATTCGCCTGGTAACTTAGGGTGAAACCCAAAGCTACTTAATTGCAAAACAAGGGGGGTTCTGAGAGTCCCTCTACCAGCACAAACATGGCCCATTGACCTGTTCTTGGGTAGATGGCCCCTGGGAGAGTCTCAACCATGTTTTTAGCTCACTGTCCCTTTCACAGAGGAGAAATATCCCTGCATATCAGTCTTTGTCCTGCCCAGGGGTAGTTCAGCACCGAAATGCTAGGCAATTCTCCTCTGAACAAGAGTACCAACAGCAACCCCAGACACGTGTTTCGGCCTAGTCGATCCGCATTAGTGGCATCTACTTGTTTGTCTGTCTCTGTATTGTAGCGCCCTTAAGCCTCCAGGTCAGAAGCCGCACTATACAAATCTAATAAAATAAAGTTAAGTAAAAGGTGGAAAATGAAATTAGGGATATGATTAATAACTTACATCTTCATAACTGGTTGTGCTTTTTATGGAAACAACAGAAATGTGCCCCTTGGCCATGCTACATTTTACGGATTTGGTGATCGGCTTATCTAAATTTCCATGATCAGCAAAAAGAGAAAAAAATGTTTGGTATGGCAGTTGCTAGTAAAATTATGAAGTTGTGATACATAACTAGTTTTTGCCAAAAAGTTGAAAGGAGAACAAAAGGGCGATTACAAATAGCAATTGCCATATGTTGCTTCAAACGTCTAAACCAATCTGTACTTGGAGTCGGGGGTTGGGAGGAGAGCGAGGAGTAACTGTCCAATCCTAGTGGCAGGGATTATTGCAGGGTACTTCCACAAGATTGGAAAATTGGTGATGTCATTTCTGCTATATAAGGGGGACTGCACTAGGACAGGGGACAGAGAGACACACAAAAACCAGGGAGACAGAAAAAGGAGAAAGACCATCAGGAAGGCTGTTGAAAATTACCATTCTGACAGCTGTAAGGAGACAGTAAAGGAGATTGCTGAGAATGCATCTGGGTGGAGCTGTCTATTTCTAGGAAGGCCTCAAAGCTGACTGGGTCCTATGGTGAAGAGCGCAAGGCCACCTTTGAGAGTGGAGTGACCAGACCCCTGCACTATCTTTCCAGAGTGTCCTGAGATGCCGCTGGCTTTCCTGAACCTTAAACAGAAGCTTTCTATGTAAGTAGAACTAAGCCCAGGAAAACCAAGGTGGGGGAGTCTGCTTTCCTTGAATCCTTTCCCCTTATAGTGGAAGGGGAAGGGGGGAGGCAAAACTGTGTAGATCCTTAGCCTATGTAACAAAAAATAATAATTTAATTAATTCCCCATTTGGCAGAACACTAGGGGTGAATAGTGTTAAAATTCGAAAATAACAAAGCTCACTTCCCAGTGTGGGCTGAAAACTATAGCCTGTAATTTAATTGGGTAATCCTGGTTGTCTAGCTGACCCCGACTTCTTAAGGAAGAGAGGTGTCTTTGTTCTTAAATCAATTCAACTTTCTTATCCAGCTTCCCCAACACAGGCCTTTCAGTAAGGGGGGGGGGTCTGAAATCCAAAATTCCCCAAAGCATTCAAGTTTTTCTGTCTGATTTCCCAACATAGACCAAAGCAAGGGGGTGTCTGAAAAACAAAGTGATACATCACCCTGGGCCTCATTACAGGTCTGGCGGTAGCCGTGCCGGTAAAACCGGCCGGCTGCCGCCGGACTTGTGAATTTTTCCGGCGCCTGGGTTCACTGGAACACCGTGGGATTATGACCCCGGTGTTCCTGGAAGTCAGGCGCCGGAAAATTGTTAATCCCCATTCCCAACTGAGTCCCATAGGACTCAATGGGGATGACGGAAGCACCCGCACCGTTAACAACGGTGCCAGTGCTTCCATGAAAGTCTGCGGGCATCTGCCGTCCCGCCGGCCTGGTCAGACCTGGCGGGCTGGCGGGATGGCACCCACCCGCAGACTCTGAGTGTGCCCCCCGCTATGGTGTGTGTGTGTCCCCACTGCCCCCTGCCATCGTGTGTGTGTCCTCTCTGCCCCCCGCTATGGTGTGTGTGTCCCCTCTGCCTACCCCTCCCTATCTCTGTGCCCCCTCCCCCTCTGTGACTGTCTTTCTGCCCCCACTGTCCCCCTTGCCCCCCTCTCTCTTCCCTCCTCCCCTCCTCCTCACCCCTTCCCTCCCCCCAGCTAAATTCCAGTACTACCCCAATTGCCGTTAGGCATAGTAATTCGTAGTCACCTGGCTTTCGCTGCCACCTTGCTCCCCTCCCCCCTGTGACTGTCTTCTGCCCCCACCCTCCCCACTTCCCCCCTCTCTCTTCCCTCCTCTACTCCTCCCCACCCCTTCCCTCCCCCCTGCTAAATTCCAGCACTAACCCAATTGCCATCAGGCATAGTAATTCGTAGCCGCTTGTCTTTCGCTGCCACCCTGCCCCCCATACCACCTCCTTGTTTAATGTCCTTTAGCATTTACCTATCATTTGTCCCTTGACCTTTGATAGCAGCTTGTTGGTCTCCCCCTTCCCTCCACTTCTTCTCCTCCCATCCCCCCAGTACTATTCTAATTTGTCATGACCTATTATGATAGTCCCTTGTTTTCTTCCTCTACTTCTCCCTCACTCCACACCCCCCCATCCCCACCTCCTCTTGTATACTCATGCACTACATCAATTGTCGTCAGGCATAGTAATGTTACTGCTGGTTTTGTCTTATTTTTTCCCTTCCCCTCCTCGCCTTAATTGTTTGTTGCACTATCGGAAATGTCACCAGGCTGATTATGACAGTTATTTTTCACATTCTGAATTGTTTCAAGGACTGTAAGAATGTAACTGTATTTTCCCATGTTCCCTCCCTCCTTGAAGGGCTTTGAAACACATTGTGTATGGGCGCTATATAAATAAACAATCAGTTAAATTAATTTCCAATGAGACCCCCCCCTGTGTTTGTTTTAAACCAAAACTTTGGGCAAACTTATATTATTGATCAGTGTAATTATTTCATGAAGTGAAATTTGCAGAAAGTAAGAATTGTGATTAGAGAAGTTGATTGTGTTTTGCCATGGATAAACTGGTGTCTAACATTTTCGTGCTAATTTCTACTACTTATAATTTAAATTAATAACAATATATTCCCCGTACACCGGTCCTGGTTCTTGGCTCATTGTTAGCTCAGGGGAGAGGGATCCAAGGGGCATGATATGTGTCTGAGATGGGGCTAAAAAAATGATCTGTTAAATAGTTTGTTGAATAACCACTTGACTGCGGAGGGAAGGGACTCCCTGTGTTGACTGCCCTTTTGAGCCCGTTTCCACCACCTTACGATCCTGGAGCTACATACTAGCAGTACAACCAGGGATGTATCCATACTATAAATGGCTCCCGACATGGAAGTTCCCTGGTCCGGCCCTTACATGGGATAATGTCCTAGCAACACGATGGGTGGGAATGGTCTACCATGCGCTAACGGCCTGTTCCCAGACAGGGTATTCATAACACCATAGACATGGAGGGAGGAACATACCAGATCAAGTCTGGAATTACTGCAATATTACAGGATGAGGGCGGCGGCGCAATTCTTGTGGCCCTGTTTCCCAACAGAACCCCTGGAAACTCAGGAAGGGATGTATATTGCCAACTCCAGCAGCACCCATAGAATAATGTCCACACTATATAACATGCTCCTGGGAAGGCAACCTGACCCCCACATCCGGGGCACGTAGTAGCTGGTCTGACAACCTGGGAGTGGAGATATCCAACAGCCAATGGAAGCATATGTGTGTACATACCAAGCAGGTATCGCTGAACTTTAGGTTCCGATGTATGCAATATAAATTATTGAATAGGCTATACTACACCCCCCTGAAACTTACCAGAATGTCTCAAGGCACAGAACACCTCTGCCCCAGATGCCGCTCGAGCTCAGCTGATCATTTGCATATGTTCTGGTCTTGTGTCCAGCTACAATCCTATTAGGACGCTGTACTACATACCCTATCGACAGTAGTGAACATTCCTCCTGGGCACTCACCTGTGGTTCGGTATTTGGGACAACATTCCAAACAAAAAGACACGTGCATTTGTAAATATGGGTTGTATGATTGCGAAAAGATGTTTGCTACAAAAAAGGAAAACGCCTCCTCCCCCAACAACAAGACATGGTTGCCGCACTAACCTGGGCTCAGGGGTGCGAGGAACAGTACATTGGTTCACTACCCCCCACGTTTCCGTCCCAGGAATATATGGACAGAGTTTCAGACATACCTCTCTAATCTTACCCAAGAATAAAAGCTGTTGTATTGTTGACTCAAATACGCACCTCTACCTGTATGCAGATAATGTGATAAACAGTATATAAGTTAGATACCCCAAAACCAAGAGCAGATGTGTAACTGTCTGACCTGTCTGAATGTCTACTCTGTAGATTGTAAGTAACCCACTGTACTCTGTCTTGGTTGCCAATAAATAAAAACAAAAAACGAAACAAAAAACCAGCTGCCGCAAAATATCAATCAACCTGCTCTAAATTGGAAAGTAATTCTCAGATGTCAGCTAAGGCTGACTCACTACAGTTTCCAATCTTCCAGCAAAGAAAGAAGAGAAACTAATGAGAAAGACGACTGAAATTAAGCTTCAGAAACAAAAACCGAAGAAAGCTTTCTCTTCTAAACCTCAGAGCACTCTTATCCACCGGCCTCCTCCTGAACTCCAAGTGAAACCAGGGAACAACCCCACAAAAATGCAAGGAGAAAGTTTGCCAATTGAGAGAGTGCAGATGGAAGTTATAGATAAGGAGTGCCTAAACTGCTCTACATACTTATTTGAAGATGAGGAGATGTCATTAAATGAGATGATACCTACCCCTAATTCTATTTTACCTGCAATACGACTCCCCTGTCTGCCACGATCCACACAGTCTGCGACCATGAACATTGGTGCACCTAAGTCTGGCAATGGTGGTACTACTATGATACCTAATGTAAAAACCTCGCAGAGTTCGTATGATAGTGACTCTCCTTTTTGGACATTGGACGAGAGGCGCATGGATATCTTAAGGAAAAATGCCTCTTTGCCAAAGATGACAACGAGAGATGTTCAAAGACATCCAATGGCACACAGAGGAATCGGGCAGAAGGCTTCTGAGGGTTGGTTAAAGGCCCTTGAATCCTCTAACTTTAATAGACATTTGGCTAACAGGACTTAGAATAAAGCTTGCAATTTCAATTCATACAAGGTAACTCTGGAATCGGTTTAACGCTCTAAGTATCTTCCACAACATTCCGCTGTTGCATTTCCTTCAATCTGACGATATTCTAATAGTGGAATTTCCAAAAGAGCATGTAACTGATCAGGTGATCCTTCACTTGTGTTCTAAAGGTGTTAAAACCTCCTTATTAGAACTGGCACATCTGCTCCTCCCCATGCGGTTCGAATGTTATGAATTAATGGAAGGAACAGCACCCAAGTCCTTTTTAGCCTCGCCTAGTAGACTAGATGCCTCATCATATAGAGGGGTTTTTCCCTTGGAACCCGTACAGACCATGAAAATCTCCAACAATATCCGGATTGGTATCCCCAGGGAGGCTACTGAGCCAGAATCAACAGCGGCACTTAGAAGACCGACTGGCCCGCTAAGGATCACTTTTTCTAATAGGAGTCATTTTAAACGCACAACCATACATGGCTAGCCATCGAGCTAACCGAATAAGATCCAAAAAAAGACCCTTTGGATCGTGGACATAACTCGCCCTCCAATTAGCCACAATGCACATATAAGCGGATGGCTTTTTGGAATACAAGAGGCCATGTCCACCGCCTGAAGGACCATCACCTTCAATCTGGTGCGTTCGATAGGATTTGTCTACAGGAAACCTGGCTTTGTGACACACCCAGTCTTGATAGCTATATGAAAATGTGTACACCGGCCTATTTCTACAATTACCTTTTTGACTGAGGTTTCTGCACTACTAGACAATTGGACATGGCAACATAAAACCCATTATATAATTCTTGGAGGAGATCTGAATTGCCCTTGTATCAAGATCAAAAATGGCTTGTTGTTGGGCATTAGAGGTTCCCCCTCACGGAGTGACATTAGAGCCGTGAACTGACTTAATCTAATGAAAACTCGAGACTTTCACATCCTGAATAATCAAACTAAGGGCGATTGTCCTTTCAAAACGACGTGGTCAAATGGCAACATAGCCAGTTGCTTAGACTATGTATTTGTATCTTCCTCGCAACTGCCGGATAGTCTATCACTTGAAGTTACCCAGAAAACAGCTAGTGACCACTCATTATTACATTTCTCCTGGAAGAGCTGGTATTGTCCTGTACAACAGTCAAAGCTGATGTTCCTGGAACTTAATCAAGGTATGAATAGGTTGAGGATGAAGTGACAGTATATCATGTCCTTCTCCGAAGAGTCTTTGAATTCGAAGCGGAGCATTCTCAAAGTCAAAGCAAAGAAACCTGGTCTGATCGAAACAACCCATTAGCATATGTTTGATGAAAAACTTAACATGGAAAAAAACTGAGGAAGGACATCAAACAGTTAAATCGAGGGCCATTGGCCAACAGAATAATTCTGATGAAAAAACGGTCATATATATGTATATATGTATGATGTATGTGCCATACTTTGGTGTCTAGTCAAAGGATCGACACAAAAAAGGGTCGAAAGGTCAAAGGATCGAATTTTTTTTAAAATTATATATTTTTTTGGGGTTTTCGTTTCGGTAAAAAAAGCGATTTTTAGCAAAAAAAGGGGGGTTGTGGTGGGAACCCCCCAAAAAAAAAAAATTTGAAAAAAAAAAAAATTTGAAAAAAAAAAAAATTAGATCCTTTGACCTGTCGACCCTTTGGTGTTGATCCTTTGACCTCTCGACCCTTTTACTGTCGATCCTTTGACCTAGAACCCCATACTTTCACAAGAATACAAGGGGGATGACCATCCCATTTTACACACAAGCTGTAAAACTTTCCCAAGTAACAATTCTATGCTACTGTGAAGTTGGAAGCCTTGGCCATAAAATGAGCTGTCACTCAGTTATGGTATTATCTAACTGGCAGAGGGTTTAGATTGATTACAGATCACTCACCCCTGACCTTGATGCGTTTATGAAAAGACACCAACACCAGAGTAATTAGATCGTTCTTGGACTTAACAACATGACCTAGGCTCAAAAGCCGATAGTGAGTGTTCCACTCACTTTGTCTAGTATATAAAGCTAGAAAACATTAATTAATACTTTCTGTGGTTATTCGGATGTGTTTAACAAAAAAGAATCACTACATCAAATGTAATTCGTTAATAGAAACAACATTGTGCTATTTAATCAGCCAATGATCAAGGCAATTGCCAATGTGCCAATGCATTTCAGACATCAAGGTCCTTCGTCAGGGCAGGTTCATACCTATGGAAATACAACAGGATTTAAACAAATGGGCCCCAGACCCAAAGTCAAGTATCAGAACAATAACCAACCAGTCAGACAACAATGATCCATGAAAAATGGGATTATTGTGAAAAGTACGTTTAGATGATGTCACATAACATGATTTTTTCTTTTTTTTAAATTTTATTTTATTGTCATTTTGTGTTAAACTTCAACAGTAAAACAATATCTCATCAATAACATAGATCTCGCATTCCCCAACAAAACAATCTCCCCCATGCCCCCTCCCCCGCTCCCTACATCCCATGTCTAAACAAAGAACAATCGGAATTGGTTCAAGCTATTCGGGCAATCACAAAAAGTAAACAGCAACAAACCCTCTTTTCATCAATTATCTGTAGGCTTCATTAAAGGGGCCCCTTCCATCTCTCTGGTGGAGGCCATGTCGTGGAACTGAGCTGTTAAATTTTCCATCTCGTAGAGTTCTTTGTCCTTTTTAGACCGCATCTGCTCCATCGGGAGTGTTTCCGATTTCCACCCTATTGCTATGCAAGTTCTTGCAGCCAAGAGCAACAAATGCACCATATGCAGTACCCTCTCCCATCGATTTTCCAGGCCAAAAAGAACCAATCTAGGATCACAATCTCTCGAGACCCCTTCCACTTTTCTGATCCAGCCCAGGACTTCCCTCCAATAGGTTTGTGACCACCACATATGCCAATAATTTGCTTCTACATTACATCCCCTCCAGCACTTTGGACTTGTTTGGGCAAACATCTTGGAAAGTCTTTTAGGGTCTTATTGCCATCTGTGCAGCAACTTCAATCCGTGCATTTTATATTGCACTGAGATAAACGCCTTATGTGCTGCCGTGCAGATTCGAGACCACAAGGCATCAGAGATCGGCGCCCCCATGTCTTTTTCCCTTCTCTTTCTCAGACCCTCTACTCTAGTGTCCTTTGCTTCCCTCAAGGTTGCATATAACCTGGAGATGAGACCCTTTGTGTTGACCCACCCACTCAAGATATTTTCCATGGGTGTGAGATCCCTCTTCAGTTGTTCCCTCCCTTTCCTTGCCAACAAAACCCCCTTCAGTTGCAGACATTTAAATATGTCAAGTGGGCCTATTTGCAGGCCGGCCTCTAGCTCTTGTATTGATATGCATCCTGCCTGCTTTACCATTTGGCCGCTCCATATCAATCCTGCCTCGTAACAGCTTTGGAACCTTAACGGATCTCTTACGTCATCCCGAATCGGGGGAGCCCATATACAACTCATTGGCGACGGCCATGTTGGGAGTCGTTTCATTTCCCTCTTATTCCACCAAAGCCTCAGAAGGGTGTCCATAGCAAAATGATTAATGACGCTGCTTGGGAAAAATTTCTTTGGAGCCCACAACTACTCCCCCAGCGAAACTGGTCTCATTCTATAATTTTCAATCGCCACCCATTGTTTTTGGTCCTCCCCTCTCAAATGAGGCACTAGCGCACTGAACTGTGAGGCTCGGTAGTACTCGTATATGTCAGGCAGACCCACTCCCCCTTTCTCTTTCGGCTGGGCCAGGGCTTCATATGCTATTCTTTACTTTTTGCCCTGCCTGACAAACCTATTGATCATCCCCTTTATTTCCAAGAAATGCACTTTAGGGATAGTGATAAGGAGCATTTGATATAAATACAATAATTTCGGGAGCACCGCCATCTTTAGGGCATTAACTCGACCCAACCACTATATGGTTAAATGCGTCCACTTTCCATGTCCTTCTTTACTTCCTTCACAAGCTGTGGCAAATTAGCCTCATAAAGTCCCTTTGTGGTTCTCATGATATTAATTCCCAGATATCTAAGAGTCTTATAGTTTGTTGGGATTCCCCCTATTAAAGCATTGCTACTGCCTTCACTACCCTTGGTTTTGTATTAAAAAAAAGAGTGGATTTATCCACGTTCACTTTAAGACCAGACCATTTCCCAAATTCCTGAATCACTTCGATGACATTTGGAGAGTCTTCATGTGGATAGGCCAGGTAAAGTAATATCTCATCGGCAAACATTGCCAGTTTGTATTCACTTGCCCCCACTCTTATCCCTCTAATATTCTGATTTTCCCTTGTATTGTTTCCAAGGGCCTCCGTGTAGAGTGCAAATAGCAGAGGTGACATGGGGCCTCCCTGCCTCGTCCCTCTGGTCATGCATATCTCTTCCGACATCTGATTATTCACCACAACCCTCCCCCTCGGTGACCTATACAATGCCTGAACCCCCCTTAGGAATGTCTCCCCAAATCCAATGTCCCTCATCCCCACCCACAGGAAGCTCCACTCCACTCGATCGAACGCCTTTTCTGAGTCATGCTAAGGAGCACCTGGTCCCCCTCCTCACCCATCGTATATTCCATTATGTCTAAGGTCTTTCGCATTGCGTCCTCTCCCTGCCTATCCTTTATGAAACCAACCTGATCTGGGTGGAGCAGGCGTGGCATAATATCCTTCGATATCCTCACCAGAGGTTACAAAACTGGATCTCAAAACATGTCCATGTATTCCCAAACCATTAATCTTTTAGCAAATATAAAGAGATGGAAGGCTCACTTTTAACAGAAATATCTCATATATTTATTATATTTTGTAATAAAACCGACCATTTGGTCACATTTGCAAATCTCATTAAACATAAAACATAAAAAGAGACAATTAATCAATAGTTTGGATCTTTGTGTTCATTCACATGATACGTTGTAACAAAAAGTGATGTTAGTAGCACATGGGTGACTTTGAATTAACCTATTTATATTTGCGCTAAACAATCCCCATTTTCCTTGTGTCGACGTAAGCAAATTTGTTTCCAGCCTGAATATTTTAATTCCACAGTGACTTATCCATGTTCTTATATTGGTTTGCCGTGTATGTAAGGCTTTCTTCAGGACACAGTTCAAAACCTCCTTTTAGAGGGTACTGAATGTCACAAGGTCAATTGTGTATTGTCTAAAGGTATCTATAAAAAACAGAGATATCTATATCAAATATAGGACAGACAAGCAAGCCTTTCATTTCTTTCAGTATTTCTTCATACATGCAGCAATGGTAGAGAACCTATGTTACACCTCTCTATCTAGTGGGGTGGGTATCGTACAGTGGAGTCAATCCAATTGTGCTATACTATTCATACAGCAGAGAAGGATGGCTAACTCTCCATTCATCAACAGAGTGGATCTGTTTGTTAGTGTAGACATATCTTTCTTTAGTTGCATTCACAACGCGCAACACGGTTGCCTATTTTTTACAGGTGTATATAAGGAGGCATACCTATTTCAGCTCCTTATGGGCGATATATTAATTCGCCAGTTAAAGGGGCAATTCTTCCACGGGCCGTTGTTATTAGTCAGTCTTTACTGTGACTACAAGGAAAAAGACACCAAGCGGTCTTTTAATATTTTGCAAAATAATTTCAATTATTTACATCTAACACCAGGCAGAAAAATAAAAGTGTTCTGACCTCCCACGTGTGTTCTGCTTTACTGGTCTCAGGTTCAGAGCAACAAGTTTCATGAAGTCAGTAAATTGATATAAATGGCTGCCCAAACCTAATGTGCAAAACAGGGAAACAAAGAAACCATGTGCGGCCGCGATTACTAACACCGGCCGTTTCAAAAAAAGCAAACCTAAACTATCTCTAAAAAAGTTCCCACATTACCTTGTAGGTGTAGCGGCGATGTATAGATTCTATTTGCAGTTCTCGATCGACTCAGACTGCAGACAAACGCTCCCGGCAGCTGTCATGGAGCTGCAGTTCGTTTCGCCGTCATTTAGACGTTACCGTAGTGGATCGGGTCATGTGACACGGCCTATAGCCGGAAGTACTCGTCAATAAGGCAAGATATGTTTCCTCAGGGGCCGGCCATATTGCAAGAGAGCACAATGTAAGCAAATGAATACACTGTGTGGCATACAAATCAAATTATAGTCTGTTGAACTGGATCCAGTCACTATATATTATTTAAAAAGTAACAGATGCATTAATTCAAGAGTTACTTGGTAAATTTACCTCCAGAATTTTTTGGCACAGTGAAATATTAACTTACTATTTGTGCAAAAATAGTCCCCATTCAGTATATAAATTCAGACCGTATTTTACCGAGTCCAAATCATATATCCATTTTTGTTAAATTTTTCGCAGCCTTTTGTCACGATCACCAACACGAGGATGGTTGTCCATCTTTTGTAACACACACCAGAAGATATCATTGTGTGTCTGTTTTGCCTTTTTGTAATGTTCGACCAATGGCTTGTCCGCCGTGTTGTTTTTTAAACACCCACAGTGTTCTCTGATTCTGGTGCACACCGGGCGTTTTGTTTTACCAATGTACACAAGCCCACATGGGCATATGATGCAGTACACAACCCATTTGGTCGCACAATTACTGAATGTCTCAAACTTCCACGTTTTACCTTTAAGGTCAATAGTTTTTAAATTCTTAGTGAATTGGCACATATTGCATTTTCCGCATTTAAAATGTCCTATTACTGGAGGTAAATGCCACAATGTGGTTTGGGCATTTAAATTTATTTTGGGCACCGGATAAGTATGGACCAGTTTGTCTATGATGTTAGTAAGGCTCTTAAATGCAAAGTGTGGGGGTGGAGGGGATACTGAAGTCTTCTGTATTAATCATTTTCCAGTTAGCCAAAATGTTTTTTTTCAAATCATTGCTAATTGGTGTGAACGAGGACACACAGGTGATTTTGTCTAACGTAGGTTTATCTTGTTTGGATAGACAATCTGTCCTTGATATGTTGGCGGCTTTTTATAGGCTCTTCTGATAATATACGAAGGATATCCTCTCTCTTTTAGATTGGTTTTCAAACTCTGACTATGATTTTTGAAATCAGCTTTGTCAGAGCAGTTGCGCCTAACACGGAGAAACTGGTCAAAGGGTAAGTTTTCCCTCAGTGATTGCGGATGGTAGCTATGGAATTCTAGTAAAGTGTTCTTCTGGGTAGGTTTCTTGTAAAGGCTCGTGCCAATCTTGTTATCTGGCATACGGTAGATTGATAGATCTAAGGATGAGATTTCACTACAATTAGATTCACATGTAAATCATATCGAAGATTCTCTTGTGTTCAACCATGAGGTGAACAAACCAAGATCTTCCTTATTTCCTCGCCAGATCATGAAAATATCATCTATGTAGCGATACCAGGCCTTGATGTTTTCCTGATATGGGTTGTCATTGGCATAGATGTTAATGATTTCAAAATTGTTCATGTACAGATTGGCCAGGTCTGGGGCAAATGTTGCCCCCATACTGGTGCCATATAGTTGTTGAAAAAAGACCCCCTTACATAAGAAAAAATTCCTAGTTAGTGCAAGGTGAATGCACTCAGCAAGGAATGTTGACGGTGGATGTTTATCCTCGCGTGTTTCCAACAAGTTTTGCATCACCTCCACACATTTTTTCTGTGGTATATTAGTGTAGAAGGACGTCACATCTAATGTAACCAACAAGTCTTGTGATTCCATTTTCAGCTCATCAAGAATTTTTATCATCGAAGTGGAATCCTGTACAAATGATTTCATCTTGTTAGCAAAAGGCCTGAGAAATACGTCTACATAGACTGACAGTGGTTCAAGCAATGAACCAATAGCCGAGACAATTGGGCGACCAGGAGGAGCATTCAGATTTTTATGGACTTTCGGTAGACAATAGAAAGCTGGAATGACTGATTGTCTATTAATAAGAAAACTCTTTTCATCATCATTTATCCACCCTTGTTGTAGGGCATGTGTCATCAGGCTTGTTATGTCTTCCAAGATATCGGGAGTCGGGTCGATTGGTATCCGTTTATATACTGATGTATCACCAAGTTGCTTTTCCACTTCTGAATTATATAGATTAGAATCCCACAGGACAATCCCTCCCCCTTTGTCGGCAGGTTTTATGACAAATAGCGGGTTGTTTTCAAGGCTTTTTAAAGCTATTTGTTCTGATTTTGACAGATTATCTTTATACTGATTTTTGTGTTCACAAAGGAGTTTCATCTCTCAGAGAATTTTGTTCTCGAAGGGCAGAATTTCTGGAGATACCATAGACTGTAATGGTATAAAGGTCGAGGGCGGCTTTTTGCCTGAACGATTGTCATCGATAGCATTTTTGGGATCTTTATCATGGAAAAAATATTTAAGCCTGATGATACGAAAAAAATTCGTCATCTCAATTTCAGTCTGAAAAGCATTGGCCCCTTGTTTCTCTGTGTAGTTAGTCCTCCGCCAACAAGCTCCTAGTAAAAAAGAGTACCCATGCTAAAATAGCGTGCTCATTGTTTTTTCATAGTGGCATAATACCCTCCATTCGTGTGGCCAATACCCTTGTTTACATTTTAGCATCCGTGTTGAGGAGCGATATAGGCCTATATGATCTACATAACATGGGGTCCTTCCCTCCCTTTGCGATAACTACTATCTGTGCTTTAGAAAATGACTGCGGTGCGACTCCCTTCTCCCGTATGGCGTTAAAGAGACTCGCTAAGTGTGGAGCCAGCATATCTCCAAATTGTTTGAAAAATCTCATGCCATATCCATCCTCCCCTGGCACACACACCCCCCGGTGGTAATCTCTTTATGGCCTCCAGTACCTCCTCTGGAGTTATGTCCGATTCCAAACGGGCTTGCTGTGCCTCCAGTAGATGAGTCAGACCTGCCTTTGCTATGTATTCCCCCATTTCCTTCTCCTCCTGCGCCATCTCGGACATGTAAAGAGTTTCATAATATTTGGCAAATTGGTTCGCTATTTCTTTTGACACTCTGGTTAGTTCCCCCTCCTCTGTTTGAAGGCCTTCCGCCCACCTCTGTTATTTGCGCCCAGAGCCTGGAAACAAGCATCTTATCCGCTTTATCCCCTTTCTGGTAAAATTTTTGTTTGAGGAATTTCAACTTTCTTAATACCTCCCTATTTCCAAGTTTTTTCAACTCCTCCCGCTTTTCCTTTAGGGTCAGTAGGTGCTCTTTATGGTATAAATCTTGGGCGTGCAACTGCTTATCAAGTCCCATTATTTCCCCTTTCAACCTCTCTTCAATTAGTTTACTTTCCCTTTTTTCGTCTCGCTCCTTCCCTTATGAGGTGGCCTCTCCAGACTTCTTTGCCTGCTTCCCATACCGTGGTCGTGTCCACTTCACCATATTATTAATTTGGAAGTACTCCTCTATTGCTTCCTTCATTTCCCTATTGTAAAGCTTATCCAGCCATAGGGAATAATTGCACTTCCATTTGGTATTTCTCTTGCTAATCCCTTCAATCTCTATGCTTGCCACAACCATATCATGGTCCGTCCACCCCACTGGGTGAATACTTGAGTCCTGTACCCTGGCTCTCTGTTCTTTATTTACCAACAGGGAATCAATTCGGGTGAAGGTATCATGGGCCTCTGATTTGAACGTATAACCCCTTTCCCCTGGGTTGCTTTCTCTCCAGATATCAACCAATCCCTGCTCCTGCAAGGTGGTTGCAAACCTACTGGTCTCCCTCCGCTGGACTCCTTTAATATGGCTCTTTGTCTGCTGCCTATCCATTAACGGGTCTGCCCAGGTATTAAAATCCCCCCCATCACCACAAGGTTCTCCTCATTCCCTCCCAGTGCTGCAAGGGCCCCCTCGTTCAAAAAAGTCCCCCGACCCTGATTAGGAGTATATACTTCCACCAACGCAATTTGTATTCCTTCCCACTCCCCCCGAGTATTATCTTTCTGCCGTCCGCTGACCGCTCCACCGCCAAATTTCCAGCCTGAGTCGTTTACTTAAGAGTATCCCCAATCCCCCCTTTTTTGGCTCCCTGACACCCAGAATATTTGACCCATTCCCCTTCCCCTTATTGGCCTCTCCTCCCCCGCCTTGAGTCTGGTTTGCTGAATAAAGAGGACATCCAATTCTTCCCTACCAAATTTCCTGCTCACTGGGGACCTCTTGGCAGGGGAATTGAGTCCCTTGACATTAAGGGTGCCCACCCTCAATACCGCCCTCCCCATTCTTTGATCCGCCTGTTGTGACATGACTATGTCAGTTCCCATTGCACCTTGTTGTTTTCCTTAATTCCTCCCCGCAATTGCCTCAATCTCATAATCTTCCGAGTTGTTCCGTTCATGTCCCCCTCCCTCCCACCCCCATTTGCCCCAACAACAACAAACTGGATAAACCGAATGAACCATAAAAACTGAACCACAGCCAGAATAGGCTGTATTAGGTCCCTCATTGGAGACGAACTCCCAAACTTGAGGGCCATCAGGGATTGTTTTTTTTTTTTTTAACTTCTGTTTATTAGATTTACAATACATCAGTTCCACATAGGCTGAAACAAACAAAGCACTCTATTCAAATGAAAACATGAACAGACCAATTAAACCAAGTCTTGCAATAAAATCAACTATGTAAAACTCAGCTAAATGAACCTCACCAAATGTCTAGCCCTACACACACAAAACACCACAAAGACAAAACACAACATCGCAAGGAGAAGGGAAGTAAATGAAAAAAAAAATAAAATAAAAACCTTATACCAATCTCCACCTGCCACCAAAATGTTCCATGAATGAGCAAATCAATCATAGAGAGCAGCAAACGAACCCCACAGCAACAAATACTCGTCCTCCTTGCCTCTATTCTTCAAATAAACCTTATCATACGTAGACAACACACTCAGGTCTATCAACCAATCCTCAACGCTTGGTTTCTTCCTAGTTTTCCAGATCCTGAGGATTAATCTAATCGCAACCATCACAGCTCTATCAATCCAAAAATTATGTTTCTTAATTTGAGCACCCCTTTCAACATGCGAGAGCAAGATTATATTCGCCGCAGATCTAGGTAAACGTATTCCAAAAATGAAATCAATCCTATCTATCACCTCACACCAAAATGACAGTACTCTAGGGCATTCCCACAATAGATGTAAAAGAGTACCCCTATTCGTACCACAACTCCAACACAAATCATCCAAACTCAACCGCAACTTAAACATCCTCACAGGTATCCAATACAACCTACCCACAATTTTCTGCCGAATTAAACACAAGGTTAAAATCTTTCCCTAGATTCACACCCACTCTCAAAATATCTTTCCATTCAACATCAGAAATGACCCTGCTAATATCATTCGACCAAGCTGTCCTCAACCCACCCCATGCCAACAGGTGTTTCGCATTCATGGGCATGAAATTCATGTAAGTTCGTGCACCATACTCTGGACCATCCAATAATTTATTAATCTCCGGTCTCCTCCCAAGCGAGCCACCCGCCATAGCAGTTCTATGTTCAACCATCGGTGCCAATCTCAAATATCTAGCCATTTCTCTTTGACCCAGATTAAATTTATCCACCAACTCCACAAAACTCAACATCCGAGTGCCATCCAAAACATCTCCCAGTTTCAAAATACCCCTTGAGACCCAACTCTTCCAATGAAGACATTTATTATCAATCTTTATTGCTTCATTATGCCAAATGGAGGCATCTGCACTGAAACCATAAATCTGTCCATTCTCATCAAACCAAGTGCCCAAAACCTGTCTGGTAACCCCAATTGGCCTCAAAACCAATTTCTTATTAGACAACTTTTCCATACAATAAAGAGTATCCAATTGGGGTTTCCCCATCCTTCTCGGCCAGACCCAAAATCCGTAGGTTCAATCTCCGCTCCCTGTTTTACAAGTCGTCCATTTTCAATATGATTTCCTCCTCTCGCAGCTCAATTTCCATCATTCTTGCATTGAGTTTCATTTCTATTAGATCGACATTGGCTTGGTTGTTGTTGAGATTTTCGACTTTTCCTTCAATACGATCCACTTTCCCCCTTATCTCAGATATGGACGTCTGAATGTCTGACCACAGGGCCTTTATTTCCACCAGGTTTCCTGCAATGTCTTCCTCTGTGACAGCCATGCTCTTCACTGCTGTTTCCGCTAGTTGAAGTTTTGAGGCAGCTGGCTGCTCTCTTCTGTATTTTTGCAATCTTTGTACCCCCCCACCCGGCTTGGGCTTTGCATATATTTGTCTCTATCCCCCTTTCGTCTCTCACTATTAGGCTGAGAGCCTTCTTGACCTCTGATCTTGTCCTAAGATCTCTCGTGCCCGGTCTGTTTTTCACTCCTGGCCGGTGCTTTCCCAACAGCTCTATGACATAGTTGGGTCAAACGCCAAGCTTGTTTACAATCACCTTGGGACCTAGCTGTTCCCGGCCTTTTCGCTTTGCCGAGCACTGGACCAGATCCTTTCAGCTCCTCACTGTTTCTGACTTGGGTTGCTCCTTCTAGCTCTGGCTTCAGGCTCGCTGGTGCCTAGTTTTCTTTTCTCCCCATATTTGGCACCTACCCTTCCTCCTCACGTATTACTTTGCATGCCCTTGTTATCTGTGGCTCTCTCCCCTTCTTCTGCACCAGTCCAGGTCCTGTTCACCAGCAATGTCCATTAATGTATTTTTGCCTCTGGTATTCCCTGTTGCCCCCCCTCTTCTTAGTGATCTCTCTGTGTGTTTATTTTAATATTACCATCTGCCTTGCTTAGCTTCTTTTACTCTCCAGCCTTGCAACTCTTCACCCCTTTTCACCAGTCCTCCCTCTTTGCTTCCCTTCTTCTCTAGTCCAGTTTTGGGCTGCTCGCTCTGTTAGTTGGGACCCACTTGGAGAATCTTCTCCTTTACCACTGCTTACATAGGGGAAGTGGCACCCCTGCTCTGGCCCCCGCTCCTTACCAAGTGCTCAGTCTTCTTTGTGCCGGCCCCGTCCTCTGCCGCTCTCCGTCTCGGTCCTCCAGCTCCGCTCTTACCTTTCCTTAATCGTTGCCGCCGGCTCGCTTGTCCGGGAGGGAGAGGCAGCTACAATTCCGCCACTTTGTGTGCGCCTTAACCCTGTATTACTCCTTCACTGGTCCTGAGGACCCACGGGCTGCTCTCCTATGCCCGCCCTCACTCCTGCTTCCAATGCTTCTTCCCACGTTCTCCGTGTCGGTCCCCGGGACCCCACATGGAAGCCATTCTGCTCTCACTTATCCGTTCCGTGTCTACCTCCAGTCCTCTACCCCAGGCGGGTCCGCCGACCTACGTGCAGCAACCTTTATCTACCGACTGCTTCGCTGCTGACCGTAAGGTCCGGCTGCGGCATCTGTTCGACTCTCTCTTGCCTGATTTCCCCGCACACCGGTGCTCCTCTTCAGGCGGACTAGCAAATCTCCTCTACGCAGCAACCCTCACTTTCCTGACTGCTTTGCTGACTTCGGGGGTACCGCTGTAGTCTCTGCCCTGCACCATTCCCTCCGGTGTCTCCTCACAACGCCACTACGGTCAGGCCTCTCTTGGTCCGGCCCTAGTTTCAGTGACCGCTATGTCCGCCTGCCATTTTCCAGCAGCCCGGAAAGGGATGGTAACCTCTGGATTCTTGCCCTCTACCTCCTAAATTCCCTTTTCCAAGCTGTTTTCTTAACTCCACGCGGTTTCAGGGGGCTATCCTTCCTTTTTTGTTTAATTTTTCCATTGGGAAGCGCTCTTAATCCTCTCTTCTGTTCCCCTTGGACTGTGGAGCAACGCTTCAGGCAGCCATTGCCCTCTGCGCCCCCTGGTGGTCTCCATAACAATTTTTTAATAATGAATGTTACAGAAAGCCAACCGCATGTGGCCGTATCCACCCATCAGGGTATTTGTTAAGATTTATAAAAAACAAGAACCCAGCAAGTACAATGCACATTGTCCATAATTATAATCAGATCAAATAGGTGGATTTGCAGATCCGATTGATGTCACAATGGATTGCGGCTGTTCAGCAGAGAAAATCATCATGTCAATCAACATACAAAGATGTACGATTGTTGTTTTGTGTACAAGGAAGGGTAACAAAAGAGAAAGCACAGGAATAAAAGAAGGATGACAAGACAGAAAAAAAGAAATCATTGTCAGTAAACCATCACTGTTCTATCATGCACAATAGTGCCCCTTTCTTCAATGTCCTAAGAATAAGAATATGAACAATGTAACCACCGGTCCCTGAGTTGCCTTATTGAAACCGCTACAATACAAAAAAGTGAACAACCCTGCTAGCGAGGATTACCCTCTTCGGGAAACCCCCAATGTTCCCAAGTCCTTCATCAATTGTAATCAAGAAATCACCAAACACCCTATAGAGCGGAATGGTGGGAGGAGGCCCTTACGTGATACGCGGTATCCCCCATTTCCATTCCATGATGAACCCTTAATACCAGACGCATTTATGGGATATTGTTACCCTTTTCCCTTTGGCCAGGATAACACAAGAAGAAATGATCCATATAGAAGCACCAGGAAGATGGTGAAAAGGAGGAGGTTCAAGGGTGAGACATGGTATCTGCCTTTTATTTATGATGAAATCAGCCTCACGGTTCCCCTGACTTTATAGGTGAATGTAAACAATCTTTTCTCATTTCCCCTCATGTAAACCATGATAGTACTGGGACGTGAAAGAGGAGGCTAAGAGTAGTGAAAACTAACAGCTCTTTTCACCACTCTGGTACTGGGACAAATGAGAGGCCTGCGGAGTACTGTGTGTGAGGGTCAGGCATGTCCCAATAACTATGGTCAGGCAAGTGAAACTAAGTGCTCACACCTGCAACCTGTTAAATGGTTTCAAGTTTATAAAAAGCGTAAGAAGCAGCATAAGAGGGAAGCAGCTGGGCTGGAGAGCATGGACATACGAGGTGGACCAGGCAACATATGGGCCGGTGAAAAGGACGCAGTGAGAAGAAAAGGCAGGAAGACGCCGGGGCCATTGCGGGTCGCAAGAGGGTCTGGCCGACTCCCATTGCTGTGTGTTCCCCATTGGGAGTGGGAAACACCTAGGACCCACTGACCGCTGCAGGAGAGACCAGAGAGAACGAGCGCTGGAGTGTGAGAGAAGCGTACAAGAACCCACGAAGGATACCAGTGCACCCGGAAGAGCAGCTGCACACCAGTGAGTGACAGGGAAGGTTCACTCAGACCAGGGCACTGCAGGGGCATGGTGTGGGTGACAGCTAATGCCAAACAAGTAAGAATACAAGGAAAAGTGGGTCTGGAGACGGAAAACGTAAAATATTGAATACTAACAATTTGCCAAACATGAAACAAGTTTTGACCAAAGATGAAATAGTGAATACCGAACAAACTGATAAGCATGTAAAAAGTCTGAATGCTGGATTGAAGAAAAGATATGAGAATATCACATGAATGAAACAGAACGTGATGTGCTTTTGTGAACGAGATGAAATTAAAGAATCAGCACTGGCAAACAAAGTAGAAAGTGAGGAAAAGCTATTGAATAGTGTGAAAGCAAGGTGGTAAGCAGAAGAAATGCACCAAACAGATAGGCCCATCAGAACCCCCTACACCCGCAGACTGGTATAACCCAAATTCAAGCACACCAGAGCGGGAGGATCTAGCTTCCCCGTCCTTTCTGCAAAACAATGGACTGCCCTCCCACAGTCACTAAGAGCAGAAGAATCCTACTGGGCATTTCGCAAAACTCTAAAAAAGTGGCTATTTGTTTAAATCTTCTGCCACACATATAAGTCCTCTGATGCACAATGATTTGCTCCCTTATTTGTAACCAAAGAAAGTAATTGTGAATCATTGACTTACACAATATGTACCTCTGCCTATCTTACTGTTTTGAGAACCTGTTTGCCTACAGCTCATTGTAACTGGATTTAAGCGCCCAGATGCCTGAGGAATTGCATGCGCTCTAAATATGAAAAAATAAAATAAATGAATAATAAACATCACAAAGGAAAGTGTGTGAAAGTCCCATGTGGATAAAGGCAAGAGGCCATTAAATGGCATCAGATGAACAAGTGGACTTATAACACAGACGCAGGAAGGAAACCTGTATTGTCAAGGAAGTCCTATGAGAAAGTATGAACTGTGGTAAAAAGCAGCAAGGGTTATCGATTGCGTGACCTGTAATGGGTGGCCGTGTGATCCGACAACTGCGCCTAGACCGTGGAAACCCTCCTTGGAGTCAAGAGGCTGAGGCTGGTCGGCCTAAAAGTTGTTCAAGTGATGAAAAGAAAAGGCAAATTACACAAGTGGATTTGACTGTGAATTTGAAACCTTGCGAAACTGTATTGAATTTAGGGGAAGGGAACCCTGAGATCCTTTTGTTGGAACTGGCTAACTGTGTTGAACTTGGGGAAGGAAACCCCAAGACCATTGTGAGGAACTGTGTTGTATTTGAGGAAGGGAACCCCAAGATCTTTTATAGGAACTGTTGTAAACTTGGGGAAAGGGTCCAAGAACAAGCCTAGAGCTGCAAGAAGCTCAGAACTTTAGTATGTACACTGGTAACTTAGTTGCTGGCATCCCTACACATTGTTTAGCTTTAGTTGTGATGGCAAGTATAGGTTTTGGACACAGTTTGAATGTTTTTTTTCAAATGAGATTTTATTGTATTTTTGCATGAAACACTGATTTAACAGCGAGCACAGTGAACACATGAATAACAAAAAACGTTTAAAGGAATAGTGCGCTCAAAAATATTATTGTCCCGAGTGTTCGGGCATGTGGTTTTAAGCAAACTGTGATTGATCGTAAAAACATTTCCTATGCACCTTACCTTAGTTTTCCTCACTTTTACACATGCAAAATGAGGCAGCGGCACACCATCTTGTGCTAATCTTATCCGTTTGCACATCGCCCTAAATTGAACTGCCCTTGCGGCACTAAATCATATCAATGAAGCTGACATCACTATTCCTAGCAATATTCTCCAAGGCTCCAGTATCAGATTCTTGCTAGACCACCCTAAATGATGTCAGGCTGCTCCTTATCGCTGGTACTGCGAAAGGGCATATCAATCCGGGGCGATCGTCCCACATCAGCGTAATTGTAAGCCTGCCATTTAGGTGTATCTGCCACTGTCTGCTGAAGAACCCGTCACTGGGTATCTGGAAACAATGACATTTGCAGAAGGGAAGGATGTAGCTAGGTAGAAAACATAACAGAAATATATCTCAGTAGACGTTCTTTATTCTAATTTATCCATTTACCCTTTAATTCTGCACTGGGTGAAACCTAATAATGAACACAAACCAGAAACAATGGAAACACAGAGAAAACATCGTGGAAAGTTGGAGTCTATGGTGTGCTTGAGAGGTTAGTGCTGTGGAGTATGTTTAGCTCACAATGGGAAGCAGATGCGGAAGCTGACGGAAGAATTCGAACAACACATAGACGGCATTGTAACGGAATATTAGCAACGAACTTGGCGTTGGTGGAACCCAGATGTGGACTCCATGCATTTCGGTTCTGGACTGCCCATGTTCCCGAGACAAAGACAAATACATACAGGCTGTGTTTGCGTGTCATCACAATATGCCCCAACCAACAACCCTAATCTAGAGTGGTCATATATTTTGATAACATTAACACCTATCCCCACTGTGTTTGAAATCGTAAGACTCCAAAGGCCGCAAATCAAAGATCAGCCCTTCTGATAAGGCATCCGAAAGCAACAGCCCCTAACACATGCCCCCATATAAATATAAGCCAGAATGCACCTATTTCACACCAACAGCCCCCTTTCATGCAGTGTTTTGCTTACAGTCATTAGTTCTTGCATGCCAAGTTTGTTATTTAGCTTAGGTCTCATTCCTTAGTGGGACGCGTATTTATTCTGTCTATTTGGACACGCCCATGCTAAGGCAACGGCAGAACCTGCAGTTGCCTTCATGTTGATATCCATCTGACCCTCCCGTGCCCTGATCAGTGAAGGACCCACAATAACTGGCCGAAAGCAGGAAAGGGGAAAACACAGAGTTACACTGTATGTCATCCTCCAACAGGCTTTTCTTTGAAAGAAAATTGACAAAGAGGATACATTTGAAAAGCCAATTTGGATGCTTAATACTTCTTAATACTTTTAATAGCTATGAAATTCAAATTGCATAGATTTCCATTGGTCATGTGCAATGCACAAACATTGTGTAACATACAAACTGCTGCTAATTATTTATACCGGGAAGTCAACTGTTCAACAAGGTCCGCTTTTGGTGGACAGGGCACGTTTGCAATATTTTGTGGCAATGTATGTGTCCTAGGAACAAAATCATGATCGATTCCATGAGTATGCATGTCCAACACAGTCAAAGTGAGATCATTCACAAAATCGAATTCCATTTCTTGGTATATTGGCTTAACCACCCATTTTTTGCTTCTTTTTGCAAAGGCCATTGTGTAACGAAGCATCCCAAAGTTTCCTGCAGTTTTTGATTGCTCTCTCCCTATGTTCTCGTTATGCGCTAATACTGCTAGTAATGTTCGATATTGCATACTATCTATGCTGAAATGCAACCTCTTGGGCCTGTACTTTAGGCACTTATTGTGGAACACATCCAAATCTCCAGTGTGACAGAGTTCTGGGAGTCCCTTCAGGTCTCTTGAAAGAGTATTATCAAACATGATCTTCTCAAGAGCTTTGCATGGCGGTGAAGATGGAACCAATCACTTCTTCTTGCGTTCCTGTTCTTCTGATAAAGGTCAATGTGCACATTGGTGAAAATGTTGGTTTTCTTTCTATGAGTGAAAGTTGGAACAGTGGTGCATCAATGAGCACCATTTTTCAAGTAGAATTTCCACAGACCCATCACAAGTTTTAGAGCTCCACCAAAGATGGTTGCTGAAATACTGGCACCGCTGTAAAATATTTTCAGAACCCTTTTTTTAACCTGCTGCTGTGATTTTTTAATTGATTGATTTGGCAACGTGCCATAAATCAAATTGATGGCGAATGTTTGGAAACTGCTCTCGCATGGCCTTGGCTATTGAAACATGTCTGTCAGTGGCCATGAGGTCTATTTGCATTCCCCTCGATTGAAGATGTTTGAGGGATTTTATGAAACCATGTTTCTCCATGGCCACTGAAGATTTATATTCGGACACCTACACGACCTCCGAACTCACAGTTTTTTAGTTTCCATGACCTGAAAGTGGTACGTGCAGTACTTTGCTGAAAATCCGGGGCTGTCACACTGTCCATCGCCAGCTAGTCTGAACCGTTTGCCAGAGAATGTCCTTTCAATTGACGTTTGTTCAATTTTCCAGGCTTGACTAACAGCGGGGAATAAAAATTCTCTTTGATATTTGTAGTACTGCGTTTTAGAAAGGAACTGAAGTCCCACAAATTGTCAGAAACTGGACAACTTACTAAAAGTAGAGCCAATGAAAAGTAGAGCTGCTAAACACAGTAGATTTCCAGCTGGCACTATGCCCAGCATCGGTTGAGCGGACCATGAAATTGTATCATGGAGGTGGGCACAGGTGCCTTTGATTTGTAGGTTAGTGCCTTGTAATACACAAGTCACAATAAACAATGCCCCCCCACATATTTTCCCCCTCACTGGATGCACACATTTCAGCATCAGTATAATCTCTACTAGGCAGCTATCGAATAGAATGTATTCCTGCTCCTTTATTAGCCAATCGTCCTGCATGATTGTGGTTTGTGAGTCAACTGTGGTGGACAATTCGCCCAAACTAGGCAAACTGTATTCGAGATCTTTGGCAATTTCCTCTGTCAATTGCGTTGAAGCTTCAGTCTCTGTTAGTTCAGCTTGTGTTATTTGCACACGAATTGGAGAAACCGTCAACAACAAATGTTTATTGGGTGGACCTTTTTTTGCGGGTGTAGATTGTGTCAAGTGGTCCTCGAGGAATTCCAATGCATCTTCATTATATTCAGTTTCATCTTGTCGAGTTCTCACATTGTAGCAATGGTCCAACAACACTTTGCTGGCTTCGCCGGTCACATTCAATTCATGTTCTGGCCATTGGACATAAGCATCTTGAGTCTGCTTATTGACTGGACCACGCTGCGCCTCAAATAGTAGTTTCTCCATGGTGAAATCTGTTTGACAAGCAGCATCTTTGGTTTCATTTGTTGTCTGTGTCTTTATACTTCTTTTCCTTCTGGGCCTCTAAGAGATGGGTTGTAAAAACATGTTCAATGTAAATCACGCATACAGCAGATAGCACTTTAAATAAAAGAACATGTTATGAAGAAAACAGCAGCCCAAAACACTTTGAGAAAACGAAAAGAAATGTTTTTATATACCCTTGTTTTCTTGATTTTCTGTGAAACCGTGGTCTTCTCTGGTCCACCACCTCTGATCCATGTGCCTCTTCTTCTAATTCCGACCTTGTAGACATTCCTTGAATAGAATATTGATTACAAAAAAGAATCAAACATTTTTTAAATTAAAATCTTTCATCGCAGACATCGCTTACATACATACCCTCGTAAACAGTGTATGCCATTTAGTCAAAATATACATTTTGAATTTCACCTGATTGATGGCAAGTGTACTCGATCAGAGATCACCGTGCCAAACATACTGATTGTAATGTTGCTCTCAAACATTTGGAATGTATTCTGCATTAGGGAGAAATTGTAACATTAGAACTGAAATGATAAAAGTCTGAAAGACTGCACGTTTATAAGAATGTCACTGTCTAATAGTATCCTATGTAGGATTTACTTTCTTTCATTCAAGGGAACTGTCAGTACGCATACCTCATACTCTGGACCAGCTCCAAAGCATGATGTAATTGTAACTGTAGTCGACGTACCAGCATCCGCCTGTAACACAGTACTTGTGTTAGTATGGATGAAAACAGTGAAATGGAACAGCGACAATGGAATGCAGACAATGGCACATATAAAGAGAAACCCTTAAATGACACATAATTAAACAACTGACAGAATACATAAACAATTTCATTTTCTTTGCAATTTCAAGAATAATACATTCTCGTGATTGAAAAGTGAAATAAAATTACCTGATAGGTGCTAGAAGTTGTTGTTGACTCCGGAAAAGAAACGGATGCAGAATCTTGCTCCTTCATTCTCAGTGCATTGTCACGAAGTGGTAAAAGGGAAAATTAGATTTGCATTAGATATGTGGGAAGATCCAACTCTTGATAATATGAACTTCTACAAGTCTGTAGTGCTCACAATTGGTATACTGGACGTGTCAGTGGTGTCGTCTCTTGCGAGGGTCTGTGCTCCAGACAGTATGCTCTCCTAAAAAAATTGACATGTCAAGCACGCGATTACGAAAAGATTATGCTTCTTTTGAAGGGCACTATGGCATTGTTTTTTTATGGTCATAATTAATTTTTATGATGCTCCATAAACCAGGTACAGATGTGTAGTAAAATGTGGTATAGTTAAAAATAATACAATCTGGTAAATATGCAATTCATCATCTGGGACTCACCTGAGGCAGGAATTGCATTTGGAAGCAATTTACGAGACGTTCTGAGTCGATGCTTTTTTGTGTACTGCGATTGGTCATACATATCCCGGTTAAAGTGCAGGCTGCAGATGCAGAATCGATTGGCCCTCGAGTCTCCAAAGACTGCCTCGACTCTACTTTCAAGTTTGTCCACCGGAAATCCACAATGTTGAATTCATTCTCTTATTAAATCAATATTTGTCAGGAATTTATGCATGATAGTGCCCATACTTTAGACATGGCTCCTAGAACGGCAACCAAAAACCATACAAGCTGGCATTTTTGAAAAATTTGTATAAAAAAATAGACATAATTACAAATAAATTCTACTGAATGCATGAGATTGATGGGATTATATCAAAGTTTTCTATGCAATGTTTCTTTTGGTCAAAGAAGCAAAACCTGTGTAGGGTAGTCGAATATACGCTGGGATATCTTTCATACAGAATTGATTGATGCAACGTAAATCGTCTCCCATGAAGCCACCATGTGCACAAATGATAGGCCACCAGCCTGTATCACCTGTAGAAGAGGAACATACAAACTGTATTTAAATGAACATGGAAAGTGTACAAACTGTAGTTGAAAATGCAATCTTGCATTCTATGGCATAGTTGCTAGTACAAATGTTACTTCATGGATCAATCAACTTGGGCTTTAAAGTGTAGACACATTACAAAAGTGAACACCCATGCAATTCATAACGTTTGGGTGACAGAGAAATATTGTTTCTTGGTTGTACGTGAAAGACACATAAAATGACCGCTATGATTTCCCCAAATCGCGAGAGATGTATTCAATTGCCAGACTACATTCAATGGCAGTGATAGATCAAAGTTACGACAATATAGGAGACAAGCATGAACTATTAGTGGCCTAAGTTACATCACATCTAGAGTACACTCACTCGTTACTTGGATTGCGAGGGCGAACTGTTGCATGAAGTTCGTGCATAAGCACCATCATAATCCTCAACACCTTGTGAGGCAGGCTGCCCTGAAGTCATGCAGCTCAGTAACGCATTGTGGACGTGTTTTGTCTTCCGATATGTAGGCCAAGCATCCAGAGTTTTCTCTGCAGCAGCAGTTCTCCTCCTCGGTTGGCATGACCTTGCACCGATTGCAGGTACACCAGGTGGAGACGTCTTCCATGCGACTAGGCTCTGGCTCAGGATCCAGTGATTCGTCTTCCCAACTGTTGTCCGATGCTCGATCATTTCTGCATCTTTCTCTTTCAACTAATTCTGCCTCGGAATACTCTGGCTCGTACTGGTAGGGCTGTATTGTTGCCATTACACAACAAAATTGAAATCGATAGCAATGCTAGTACTAGTGGCTCTTCGCACAGGCTATGAGCAACGAAGATAGCTGAACAGAGCAGAAACGAGTCCCAGGATATACAAAAAAGACAGCAAAACGATTGAAAAAGCAACTCTGATGTTGTCTGATGAGAAGCGGTATGTTTATACTTATTGAGGAAAGAGGCGTCCTGCCATTTCCATGGAGACAAGTCATTAGCTGGCGCACAGAGAACGTTGACACTCAACGTGCATTCTCATTGTGAAATGGGCCATGCGCCTCTAGTGATGTCAGCTTCAGGGGCGGGGGATCTGATTTAGAGGGCAGTTCAACTTAGGGCGATGCGGAAACGGATAAGATTATTACAAGATGGCCGCACCCCGATGCTTGATTTTGCATGTGTAAAAGTGAGGAAAACTATGTTAAGATGCATAGGAAATATTTTTACGATCGATCACAGATTGCTTTAAACCACATGCCTTAACTCTCAGGACAATAACATTTTTAAGCGCACTATTCCTTTAAGTACAGTCATGACAGATATTGCTTAATGTTACAATGCTTATTGAGTGTTATGCTTGATTTATGCTTGATCCAAAATGGCGCTGGTGCGCAATGCATTCTGGGAGCCCTCGGAGCCATGTTGGATATTTACTTCATACCACCGTGAAACGCTGCACACATGTTAGATTCACAGTGCTGAGACAAACATGCTTTTCCAAACCTGGTATGCGGTCAAGGCCATTTCTGCTGGGAAAGCTAACGTTGTTATGGCTTGCTACTGTTCTCTGTGGAGCGTGTTTTAAGAGAAGGGAGGCACTGCGCTTCTTGGGGGGAGCTTTCGATTGACCCAGCTGGTAACCGATGGCTGTTCCTCAACAGCGCAAGTGCAATTTCCAGAATGTTCGAGAATTAACTCCCCTTTTGTGGAGTGTGTATATATGCGGAAACCCGGAGGTGGTCAGGTGAGACTTCAGCCGGAGAAGGACGCTTACGTCCGGCCTTCCTGTGAGCTGTGGTGCTCTCGGCCTGGCTGTTCCGGGGGCTTCCAGCCACTTCTGGACGAGATGAGGAATCCTGTTACGCTCACGGTGATGTATTTCTTTTTGACTCCTTTACTTCTTCTGTGATATATGTCCTTATTATTTTTATGAGTTATTTCTATGTACTTGTAATCTTTGAATAAATAGCCGTAAAGAGCTGATTATCTTCTAAAGAGTGCGTGGCTGTGAGTTATTGTGTCTGTCTGTTTATGGTTCAATGTATTTGCTCTATAATTGCATTGGTGATTTATGGTTGTTCGTGCACTTTTCGGAGTAGAGCAATACATTTTTGGTGTCACAAATAGGATTCTCGTGATGAATTGTTCCGAGTGTCCAAGAATCTGTTGAAACGTAGATAGGATTTGGTTGTCGTGTGAGTGAAGTTTTGAATAGTGAAGTTTTTTTTCTCTCTTGTGTAAGTGTGTGAGTGCCTGCGGGAGTGATTGCGGTGTGGAGAAGAAAATATATAGGTTCAACGAGGTTTTGCTTTGTTTGCGATAATGAGTAGTTTGTTCAAGAAGAAGAACGTTACCGCTGGCGGTGACTGTTCTGATGTTGTTATCCCAGGTTGGACTAAGAGTCCATATGAAAAGTTGGCTCAAGCGTGGGCATGTGGTGCCGGTTTAAGTGAAACTTGGGATCAAGGATTGGTAGATGCTGATCCGACTGATGTAATTGCATGCTTGCAACAAGTTCCAGTAGAACGTGGTAAAGAATGTGCGGCATTAGTTAGGCGAGGTTGGGTTATTTTGCATGCTTATAGGAAAATACATCAAATGAAGGTGGAAATGAAAAATGAGGTTTTGCGATTAGAGAGAGAGCTAGCTGCAGAACAGCAGACTGCGTTAATGCAGCAGATTCAAATGAAACTGTTTAACGAGCTAGACCACACCTGCAGAATCCTGCTGGCGGAATGGCGGATTTCACCACGCTGGAGGATTACACAAAACAGGAGGTTGGGGAAATTATTACCCGTTTGAGGCAAAAATCAGGGTAAACTTTATTGACATGGATGGTGAGATTGCTAGATGGGGGTGCTGCAGGACTGTTGGTAGATTCTACGGATTCACAGCGTTTTTTACCCCTGTCAATTGACACCAATGTACAGGAGGTCTTAAGAGCAGGACCGCCCCCTGACGCAAATGGTCAAGATACGCAGGTGTCTTTGTTGCACCTGGTAGCCCAAGCATGTAACCGTAAATACCCTGTTACCACAGATTGGCCCAGTGAAGAAACTAAGTGGTATACGTTGAGAGAAGCAATTCAAAAAGTCAGAGAGCATGCTATGAAAGAGGCGATTCACATAGATGCGCCTGATCACATGGAAGCCGTGCCGCTCTCAGTTTCAACTCGAAACATGGTGATTGGAACTGCGCCACCCGCATACAAAAGTGTCATTATGACTTTGCTCGTAGGTATGACAGGCAAGGCTACTGATGAGGTAGCAGATGCCATTCGGCAACTTGCAGATTTGGGAGAGTGGGATAAGAGCGATAACAAGCCACGAGAGAGAGAGGGGCATAGTGAGAGAAGAACTGAAGGCAGGTGGCAAGATAGCAGAGACTCCCGAGTGTCCCGAAAAGACATGTTTTTGGCTTTGTTAAAAGATGGCATGCCACACGAGGAAATTGATGGCATTGAAACCAGAGTAATGTATGAATTATACAAAAAATGAGGACTTGCAGCCAAAGAGCGCTATAAACAGGTTCAGAAACAAGTAGTCACCACGCCACAGGGGGACACTTCACCTTCCACTCCCCCTGCGGAAGAACAAGACAAAGGGTCTATGGGGACACCTTCCGCGTACCAGCCGACATACGCTGATTTGAGAAAGGTGGTGAGTGCGATGCTAGAGGCGGAGTCGAGTCACACTCATTCGAAGTTTGACTAGGGCTTCGGCCAAGCTCCAGCAGCGTCTGCCCGCATAAAAGTGGATAGGCGGCCTCAGGTTGATGTTAAGATTTTTTGGAGGCCAGGAAATACACAAGGGGTGCGAGCATTGATAGACACCGGGGCGTAGGCCTCTTTGATTCATGGTAATCCAACACGATTTAAAGGCAAACAGTTTACGATTACAGGTTTAGGGGGAAAGGAGACCCCGGCAGTGCAAACGCGAGTGGAAATGAAAATAGGCAATTTAAAGAGGCAGAAATACCAAGTGTTAATTGTCCCGATACCTGAATATATAATTGGCTTTGACATTTTGGAAGGGCTAACCTTGGGACTTGGCGGTAAAACGCATCAGTTTGGGGTGAGTGCATTGATTTGTACACCCATTACCGTAGGCAAATTGACGATGCCCCCAGTGCAAGTGCCAGGGGCAATGAAGCGGGTAGCAATGAAACAATACCGCATTCCTGGGGAGCACAAGGAAATCTCAGACACCCTTAAAGAGTATGTGGAGGCGGGTGTATTACACCCTATTACCACCTCATGGAACAATCCGCTCTGGCCTATTAAAAAGGGAGATGGGTCGTGGAGGATGACGGTGGATTACAGGGAGTTGAATAAACATACTCCTCCCTTAGTGCCCGCAGTCCCAGATGCTATTACACTGATTGAAAATGTCCAAATGTTTGAGGGGACTTGGTATGCAGTGATCGATTTAGCTAATGCATTTTTCTCCTTGCCAATTGCTGATGAGTGTCAAGAACAGTTTGCATTTATGTGGGGTGGACGTCAGTACACTTTCACAAGACTACCCATGGGGTACATGCACAGCCCGACTATCTGTCACCGGCTGGTGGCAGAGCACTTAGACAAGATACCGTGTAAACCTGACATACAAATCTCTCATTACATTGATGATATTTTGATCCAAGGCAAGGATGAACACAGTGTGCAAAGTCAGCTAGATGTCCTTATGGAAGGATTAAAAAAGGAAGTGTGGTAGATTAATCAGAGTAAAATTCAAGGTCCAGCTGAAACAGTGATATTTCTAGGGATTCAGTGGCATCATGGGCATCGAGAAATGGTGCCAAAAGCTTGACAGAAAATACTTGAATTCACCACTCCAACAATCAAAAAGCAAGCTCAGCAGTTTATAGGACTGTTTGGCTTTTGGAGACAGCACATTCCGCATTTAGGGCAGATATTGACCCCCCTCTACAAGGTGACATGAAAGAAATATGAGTTTCAGTGGGGGGAAGAGCAGCAGAAAGCCTTTGAGATGGCGAAAGACACGGTGCAGCAGGTGCTTGATTTATGGCCCTTGAAGGAAGGCGAAGTGGAATTAAATGTGTCTGTGCAAGACAATTATGCTAAATGGAGTGTGTGGCAGAAACAGGACAGGAAACGTGTGCCATTAGGGTTTTGGAGCCGTACGTTGCCCGTTGCTGGTAACTCATATACTCCGTTTGAGAAGCAGTTTCTGGCATGTTATTGGGCTCTTGTTGATACTGAGCAGATGACGGTGGGTCATGATGTATTTATGAGACCTGAAATACCAATCATGCAGTGGGTACTGAGCTCTCCTAAAACTCACCGTATAGGACATGCTCAAGAAGCCAGCATAATTAAGTGGAAATGGTATATTCAAGACAGAGCCAAATCAGGAAAGGGTGGAGTAGCAAAACTACATGAGCAAGTAGCCAACATGCCGCCCTCAGATTACATACCACCGGAGGTGCCTGAAAAACGTGAGTCTCCCGTGAAATGGGGAGTACCTTACAGCGATTTGACCGTGGAGCAAACAGAGCATGCTTGGTTCACGGATGGTTCAGCCCGATATGTGGGAACTGAGCAGTACTGGAAAGCAGTGTTGTACAATCCAAAAACAAAGAAGATGTTGACAACGACAGGGAAAGGGAAGAGCAGTCAGTTTGCAGAACTTTACGCGGTTTACCAAGCGTTGAAACAAGAGACCCCTGGTCAATGTTATGTGTACACAGATTCATGGTCAGTGGCGAATGGATTGGCAGTGTGGTTGCCAACTTGGCAGAAGAATGGATGGAAGATTCATTCAAAAGAGTTGTGGGGAAAGGAACTGTGGCAGGATATTGCCGAAATGTTGTTACATAGTGAAGTCACTGTATATCATGTGGACGCGCATTGTGCCACAGATTCATTAGAACGTTGGTTTAATTCTGTTGCAGATGAACACACCAAGATTTCCTCAGTGGATGCAGAGGCTCGGGAAGTCGATATGGAGGGTTTGGCCAAATGGGCCCATCAGAAATGTGGGCACCTTGGAGAAAAGGCTACTATCAGGTGGGCACAAGCTCGAGGCATCAGTCTTCCTTTAGAAGTAGTGAAAACCATTATTTTGCAATGTCCCGTGTGCCAACACCAATTACATAGACCGATACCTCAAATTGTTCGAGGCACATTGAGAAGAGGAAAATTACCAGGTCAAATTTGGCAGATTGATTATATCGGTCCTATGCCAATCAGCAGAGGTTGTCAGTATGCATGCACTATTGTGGATATCTATTCGGGATATTTGATGGTTTTGCCGTGCAAACGTGCAACCCAATTGAACACCATCAGGTTGTTAGATCAGATCATATTACATTATGGAGTGCCTTTGCAGATTCAAAGTGACAATGGGTCACATTTCAAAGGCAAATTAATCCAAGAATTTTGTCAGGAAAAGAGCATTGAGTGGATCTATCACGTGCCCTACCATTCAGCTGCGGCAGGGCTAATTGAACGAATGAATACGTTACTGAAAGAACAGTTGCGCAAATCTGGAGATGGCAGTTTGGCAGGCTGGTGGGATCGTGTGTTTGATGCTGTGCAAGTGTTAAACAATAGGCCTTTGTATGAACATGAAACTCCTTTGATGAGATTAATGACTCCTACTTTGCAGGTTCAACCCAATTGAGTCGGAGAAACACTATTATACTGGGAAATTACTCCAGGTTTTTTATCTCCCTATCGAGCAAATCCAGAGTCAGCCGGGGTAGACTTGCATTCTAATGAAGAAATAAGATTAGATCCAAGAGGAATAGTTGTAATTGAAACAGGGATTGGAGTACAGATTCCCCCAGAGCATATGGGATGGATTGCCCCTAGATCTGGCCTAGCATTGAAGGGAGTTCAAGTGTTGGGCGGGGTAATTGATGCTGATTACCAAGGCGAGATTAAAGTCATCCGAATGAATAGTGGGGATCAATTGTTGTCACTCCACAAGGGTGATCGAGTGGCCCAATTGATTGTCATTCCCATTAAATTGTCCATGATTAAGAAAGGGGAGCCTCCCACAGTGTTAACTACCCGTGGGGATCGCGGTTTTGGCTCTTCAGACAGTATGGTACCGGGTGCAAAGGTGTGGGTGGAAAAGCCAAGTGGCCCACCAGTACCCGCAGATGTCATTGCATCAGGCAAAGATCAAGTAGTTTTAGTCATGGAGCCTGGTAAAAAGAAATGGCAATATGTACCCGCAGACAAATGTTACCTGAGAGAGTGATGTGCAACACTGATATCTCTTTCTGGGTTTGCTTTGTAGATCCTGGGTCTGGTTGGTGTAACTGTGTCACTAAATGGACTCCATTTGGGCGAATTAAACAATCTGCTGTTACAACCGAAAAATGTCACATCTGTGCCAGTGATCAAGGGGATACTGATAGTGATGAATAATGTTGTCCCCAAGCAGCCCTATGCCAGTGCCAAAAAGCCCGCCAGACCGAAGACATGGATTCGTGAAATGCGGCAAACACATCAGGAGCCGGTGAAAACAACTTTGATGCCAGTCGTGCCAGACGTGATCGTAGGGAGGCGAAAACATCTCCTATGATTACCCAAGAAGAGAATATGTGGATATATATGGCACAGCAAGTACTGAACATATCACACTTTTGTCTTACTGATGTGCCCAATGCTGAAGCTTTATTAACTACGTGTTTAGTAGCGGTGCCGACGCCTGTTCCGGTTTTAAAGCATATCTTCGGAGTCACACAATGATTCTTTAGTTCAAGACTCAGACATTAGACAATCTTTTTCAGTTTACAAGTATTGTCGGTTCTGTCAAGAGACTGACAGAAAATGGAGAAATTTGACACGTGTTATTACTTACAATATAACTCAAGGTGATGTGTGTTACATTATGACGTGCAAAGCACAAGAAATTGGCAAATGCCGACAAATAGAGTTGACCAATCAGTACAATAACACCATGTTCGAGAGGCGACTTTGTTCGCGAATGTCACGCAAATGCACCAGTGTAAATAATACTATGTCCTGCAATCATACAGTGATAACTGCTAGTCATTTGAATCATGTGAAACTTCCAACAGGATGGCTCTTTTCATGTGGTAACATTACATATACTTATGTTACAGCTAACATTTCTGGAGGTCCATGTGCTTTAACTCGATTAGGACTAATGATGTTTCCTTTACACTCAGCGATAACTCGAGGTAAAAGGTCAACTTTCGGATCTGTACGGCTATCTCCTGACTGTGATTCACATGTACATTTGTTATCAGATGCTGAGGTTCTAGCATTAACCCTTTCATTAGTGGGTGTTTGGGGTTTAGCTGCTGGAGGTTACAAATCTTTGATGAAATTAGCGTGTTTAGTAGTTAGAAGTCTTAATCATACTTCGCAGGCTTTAGAAGAATTACTCCTTGATAGTCAAGTTATTAGAAAAGCAACTTTGCAGAACAGAGCTGCTGTTGATTACCTATTGCTAAAACATAATTTAGGGTGTAATGCCTTTGAAGGTATGTGTTGTTTCAATTTAAGTGACCACTCACGATCTATTAAAAGTCATATTCGAGGTTTGAGGGATCTCATTTCTCAATTGTCTCAAGATCGTAACAGAAATTGGTGGGATTGGTTATTTTCATAGATACCTGATATTGGGAGTACACTACGTTACATTTTTGCTTGCATTTTTATTATACTGTCTATTATAATTGCTTGTTGTTGTTGTATTCAATGTATTCCCAATTTAGTCTTAACATTTCGTGGGTTTCAGAGACCGGTTCCTGTGCCACCGGGATATGGAAGATAAATATCCAAAGGGTGGAATTGTTATGCTTGATTTATGGTTGATCCAAAATGGCGCAGGTGCGCAATGCATTCTGGGAGCACTCGGAGCCATGTTGGATATTTACTTCATACCGCTGTGAAACGCTGCACATATTTTGCTGAGTGTTAGATTCACAGTGCTGAGACAAACATGCTTTTCCAAACCTGGTATGCGGTCAAGGCCATTTCTGCTGGGAAAGCTAACGTTGTTATGGCTTGCTACTGTTCTCTGTGGAGCGTGTTTTTAGAGAAGGGAGGCACTGCGCTTCTTGAGGGGAGCTCTCGATTGACCCAGCTGGCAACCGACGGATGTTCCCCAACTGCGCAAGTGCAATTTCCAGAATGTTCGAGAATTAACTCCCCTTTGTGGAGTGTGTATATATGCGGAAACGCGGAGGTGGTCAGGTGAGACTTCAGCCGGAGAAGGACACTTACGTCCGGCCTTCCTGTGAGCTGTGGTGCTCTCGGCCTGGCTGTTCCGGGGGTCTTCCAGCCGCTTCTGGACAAGATGAGGATTCCGGTTACGCTCACGGTGATGTATTTCTTTTTGACTCCTTTACTTCTTCTGTGATATATGTCCTTATTATTTTTCTGAGTTATTTCTATGTACTTGTAATCTTTGAATAAATAGCAATAAAGAGCTGATTATGTTCTAAAGAGTGCGTGGCTGTGAGTTATTGTGTCTGTCTGTTTATGGTTCAAAGTATTTCCTCTATAATTGCATTGGTGATTTATGGTTGTTCCGTGCACTTTTCGGGGAAGAGCAATACAGTGAGGCAAAACAAAGTGTCCGTAAATGCAACAGTACAAATGAAGGATCCTTTGCTGGGCCTCTTCCGTGTGGCTGTATTGCTCATTGCTGCCAAGGCTGTAATTGCAAATTCTCCTCCCCTTTTCCGCCCGCCTCTCTCCACCACCTGCTTCCCACATTAGTGTTTGCTAGGGTTCAGTATGGGCTTTTGTTCCTGTTTTGCTACAGGTTCACTTTACTCCTTTGCAGGTCTAGCTGCACAGTTTGGGGTGACCATCTTGCTATCAAGTTTTCTCGTCCTGCCATGGTTTCAAGCTTTTGTTGAGCTAGATAATCTTCTGTTAGGTGTTGGGTCCCTTGTCTTAGCCTTATTGCTTTGTGTGCTTGTGTGTTTGTGTGTTTTTGTGTGCTGTGTAGTATTCGAGGAAGGGGAGCCAGGTCATATCGATATGGGAGTGTGATTCAAGCAACGCAGCTGTAATGCTTTCCATCTGCTAAATGGCGTGTGCTTTGGTTAACCATTTTTTTTGTGTGGAGCGTGTTACATTTCCATCGGATGGTCAGGCATACTCTAGCAGCTAGGGGCAGATTTCTGGGCATGTGTGACAGTGCTGTGTATACCTCATCCGCCTCTGTTTCCACGCCAAACAATAAGAGCAGTGGAGATAGGTTTATGTGTATCTCATTTATGGCCTGTATCCATCACAGGACTTCCTTCTAATATGTCTGGACTTTCTGACAGCTCCACCACTGGTGCCAACAATCTCAAGCCTCAGAGCAGCCTCTCCAACAATGCAGCGTAGTCCCTGGGTACATTTTTGCTCATCTTTGTAGGGTTAGGTGCCATCGCAATAGTAGCCTTCCGTTATGCAGCTTGTACTGCATTGAGATTGAGATTGACCAGACTGCTCTGTAAATCGTCGCCCAGGATTCCTCTCAATCTTGCAGACCAAGCTCTGTTTCCCATTTGCGTTGTGTGTTTGGTTTTGGTAAATGACCTCTGTTGATTAGTGAGGAATACAGGTGCACTATCAGCCCTCTGGTGATTTCACTCTCATTTAAGACGCTAAGGGGGTGAGTGGCCTGCTGAGGCTGTCGGCCCACCGCCGGTCTGACAGCACACTTCTAAGCTGCAGATAGCACAGTGGTGAGATAGTGATGCCCTGTAAGGCCATTTCTAGTTCCTGCTTTGTTATGAAAGTGGCCTTATTCCACATTGGCCCTGCCCTTACCAGCCCTCCATTGTACTGGGGCTGAAAGTTACTCGGGTCAACTAGCAAGTCTCTTACTGGGGCGCCCATGTACAACTAAGTGGTGATGGCCAGGTCGTCACCCCCGCATCTTTGGTGAGGGATGCCAGAGGGACCACAGCACCTTAAGCAGAGGGTGTTCGCGGATTTTACGTGGCATGGAACTTATGGGGACCCAGAGTTATTCAGAGACTAACGTGTTGCGGCTCAATCGGAGGGTTCTGAACTGCAAAACCCACAGACCTTGCTAGTTTTTGCACCGTCTTATTTGCATACCAGTCGCGAGAACCCCAAGCGGTCTGTGTTGGTACATGAAGGACAGTGAAGGCGGTACATTATTTCACTACCCGCTTCTTGGATTTTATAGCTAATACATGGGTATTTTGGAGGTACTGGAAGCCACTAGGACTGCTAGAGCCAGGATGGAAAACAATAGACACCTATCTGCGTTCTGAGGCAGGATTTCCACACAGAGCCTGCGAACTGCTGCTACACCTTCATCCAGTGTTTTTAACAATGCCGGCACCCTGTTACCATATGTGCTTCCTAGCGCCTGTTACCCGGTGGTTACGGGGTTAAGACTCTCAGCCCCCTCCGTTGGGGAGGCGGAGTCTGATGAGGGAGGAATGGGAGAAAGGGGTTCTGGGGAATGCGCGTGAGGCGCAGGACTTACTACGTTGTAGAAAAGGAATAAAGACGTTCCTCTGGTCCCTCCGTGTGTGCGTCCTTCATTAGGCCTATATCCATAGGCAACATTTGGCGACAAGGATTTCTCCCGCACACCGGAGTCCTCCTCCAGTGGCGATCTGCCACTTCCACGCTCGTGCTGTGGGAGACACAGTGAGCCTCCTCCTCCTACTCCTCCTCCTCCAGCGCGTAACACGGCAATCCGCCGGATTCGCTCAGGTGGTCGCTGACCCGCTGAGCCTCCTCCTCCTCACCTCACACAGGCACGCCTGTTTCTGCTCCGGCCGACGCTAGTTTGCCGCGACGACAACGCGGGGAGTGTGCAGCAGTCCCCATAAAGCTGCCGGGCTCCAGTGAAGACACGCATGCCGGCGATCCCGCCCACGCCCTACTTCCTGGACCACAGGCCTTTGCCACGGAAGCCACCTCACTGGAGCAGAGGCCCTACAGTTTCACCCCTGCCATCGGACACCCAGGTGAGCGTGTGGGTGCACGTGGACACGCTTGAAGCCCAGTGCCCTCACCCCACTTGCTGGCTACACACCCGCAGACCCCCACCCTTCAGGCACCATGAGCAACCCGCGCTCCAACCCTGGTTCCAACCCGGGATCTCCTCAACCGCCGCGGGCGGCAAAGTCAATACAGTTACGGTTGCCCCCGCCATTCACCATGATGCCCCAAGCCACCAAAGGCCCCAGGTGGACCGACTGGATGGATGACTTTAATCACTTCGTGAGGGGATCCGGTGACGGTGACTCCCCCAACATAAGAGACATCTTCCTTAACCTCGTAGGGGGGGAAATAAAGACTGTAGTGAAAACGATTCCGGCAGCTGACCAAAACACCTTCCCCAACCTGATTGCTGCCTTAGACAAACTGCTAATCATCGAGGTCAATCGTGACTACGAAAGATAGTTATTCAACCAATGCACCCAGTTGCCACCGGAGACTGTTGACGAGTTCATAACGCATCTAAGGGTGAAGGGAGCAAACTGCCAGTTTGACGCATTCTCGCTAGAGGAAGCCATAAGGCTGAGGGTGATCGAGGGTTGCCTCTCCCCGCACTCAAGAAGCAGCTATTAAAAAAGCCACTCAACATCCCCGAAGTGAGTGAACTTGCTCGTATTCATGAGAGGGTGGATGCGCAAGCCTCATCCATGGGACACTCCGGCAACCCTAAACAAGACACAAGTGAACTCATAGCGGCCACACAACCGTCTCGCCAAGGCGACAGGGGACCACAGCCGTACAGAGCACCAGCGACTCCCGCCCCACGCCAACAAAGACAGTGCTACCGCTGCGGCATGTCGTTCCCCCACTCGGGGTCATGCCGGCCCTATCCCAACGATGCACAAATTGTGGGAGAGACGGACACTTTCACTCCGTTTGCAGAGAGGGCGTACCATTTCCCCCGATGCGACCCCAAGCGGCCGCCAGGATGCCTTTCCGGCCACCGCCTCAGCAGTACAATCAACCAAGACCTTACCAACAAGGGCAGAGGCGCTACGTCAGGGCAATCGATGAATACCAATCATCAGGATATCTACCACAGTACGACCAGGCAGAACAGACCAGGTATTTCACCGACGAATATGATAACCCTCCAATGGACTACAGGCCTGAGACACTTTACCAGGATGATCAGGCGACGGCCTACTATGCACCGTATGATCAATATGACCAGGACGAGTTCGTCAACCTCATACTTGACAACAAAGAAGCCAGGGAGGCCCCAAAAATCCCGATCAAAATGGGGAATTGCCAATTTCAGTTCATGGTCGACTCAGGCGCTACTGTGAACATTATGGGTGAGCAGGACTATGACAGGATACCACACCCGGCACCGCTTGACCCATCCCGCTCGAGAATCTTTCAATGGGGGGCTGCCACCCCGTTACAGACAGTGGGACAGTTTGCTCAATGCTTCCTCCTAAATGGGCGGCAAGTGAACACAACCATTCACGTCATCCGGTCGCTCGCCAGGAGCAGATGTCTGCTCAGCTACCACACGGCATTGCGCCTGGGATTGATTGAGATTCACGTGAACGCTGTTGACACGATCACCGCAACCTCGAACAACCTGGACCCGAGGAACACCACAGGGACAATAGAATTCCACCAGGCTCAGACTCTCGTCTCACAGGACGACATCGCAAGAAAATTCCCCAAGCTGTGCACGGGACTAGGGAAACTCAACGGCCCCCCATCAAACTGCACATCGACCCTCAGGTGCGACCAGTGCCACAACACCCCAGAAGAGTCGGGTTCCACCTTCAGGAGGCAGTATCAGAGGCGTTCCAACAACTGCTCTCCTATGGCATCATAGAACCGGCGACGGGGCCGACTCCATGGGTTTCCCCCCTCGTGGTGGTACCCAAAGAAGGGGGAAAGATTCGGTTGTGTGTGGACATGAGGGTGGCCAACACAGCGATACAACGGGAGAGACACCCGGAACCATGTATTGAGGACATGATTGTGCATTTAAAAAGCGCCCAGATGTTCTCCAAGCTAGACCTGATCCAAGGCTACCATCAGCTGGAGCTCCATCCCGACTCCAGAGCCATCACGACGTTTGCAACGCACGATGGACTCTTCAGGTACCGGAGACTAAATTTCAGAATTTCGTCCACCGCAGAGATCTTCCAGGAAGCGATACGTCAAATAATCAGACCTATAAAGGGAGCTCTGAATTATAGCGACGATATACTCGTCTTTGGATCATCCAAGGAGGCCCACGACACAGCACTGCACGACACCTGTGGAGCCCTTCAAAAGGCAGGTCTCACACTCAATATCACCAAATGCCGTTTCAGTAAAACGAAGCTCAAATTTTTCGGACATATCTTCTCCAGGGAAGGCATGATGCCTGATCCTGACAAGGTCGACACGATTACCAACCTCAGGGAACCCCTACAGGTCGCGGACGTCCGCTCTTTTCTCGGCATGGCGGGTTACTGTGCGAGGTACATACCCCACTACGCCTCCCTTACAGACCCTTTGAGAAAGTTGCTGCAGAAGGAGTCATCCTTCGAATGGACCCCGGCATGTCAACAAGCCTTCACCAACATCAAGCAGGCCCTCACGGAAGCCCACCGCCTTGCATACTTCAACCCATCGTGGCACACTGAGGTGGTGGTGGATGTCAGCCCGGTCGGCCTCGGAGCCATCTTGGCACAAACTAGTGGCGTGGACATCAACCCCAGACATGTGGTCGCCTATGCAAGCAGGGCACTGTCAACGCCAGAGCTAGCCTATTCCCAAGCCGAGAAGGAGAGCTTGGCGGCGGTCTGGGCGTGTGACCATTTTCACAACTTTATCATCGGGAAGAGGTTCACTCTGATCACCGATCACCAGGCACTTCTATCCCTATTTGGCAACCCGCATACCAAGATGCCACCGAGGATCGAACGGTGGGGCATCCGCCTCCAAGAATACGACTATGACATTGTACACCGCCCTGGAGGTGACCTCAATCCCGCTGACCATTTGTCACAACACCCTGTTGGAGCCCCGCTCGCCCGGAAGGGCGATGTTGCCTAGGTACAATATGTGGCATCCCACTCATTGCCACCAGCGTTATCCCTTGAAAGGGTCGCCGCCGCATCCGCCGCCGAACCAACGACAGCCCTGGCTATCAGCCTAACTACGACCAGCAAATGGAAGGATCATCACAGAGCAATGTTAGTCCATCCAGGAGTGAACAAACAGGAGATCGAGCGGCTAGCTAGGGTGCAGAGTGAACTTGCTGTGAAAGACAACAACATTCTACTAAGGGGGTGCAGGTTTGTCATTCCCGCCACGCTTAGAAGCGAGGTGGTCAGCACCGCCCATGAAGGCCACAGAGGGGCTGAAAATACAAAGAAGCAGCTGAGGTGCCATGTGTGGTTCCCCTTCCTGGATGCCGCCGTCGATGAGTGGGTAAGGAACTGCCATGCCTGTCAGTGTACAGCCCCTGCCGAACGTCCGCCCCCACTACAACACACTCAGATACCGGACCGCCCCTGGGAACGAATAGCCATGGATTTCTATGGGCCTACAGAAGCAGGCGATTACCTCCTACTTTTTATAGATGAACATTCGAGATTTCCTATAGTTAAAGTAGTTACCACCAGCATTTCCCCAGGTAGCAGCGGCGATAGAGGAAGTATTTAGCGAGTGGGGGATCCCCAAATGTGTCAAGTCTGATAATGGACCACCGTTCTGTGGGCACGAGTTTGGAACACTGGCGGAGCACCTGGGTTTCAGACACATGAAGATAACTCCTCGCCACCCACAAGCGAACGGAATGGCAGAGCGCTTCATGGCGTCGATTAAGAAGACAATACAGAGAGCCCGGCTTGAAGCAGTCAACACACATCAGGCATTATGTCGATTCTTAAGAGACTACAGGAACACTCCCCATGAGGCTACAAACAAGACACCTGCCGAGCTTATGTTCCGCTACGAGGTGCGGACCCGCATTCCGCGGAACTCGTCAAGTGCAGAGCCGGTTGACAGGGACATGCTCCAAAGGGATGCTGAGGCAAAAGAGAACGCGAGGCGCAGTACTGATGCGCGGCGCAGAGCGGTGACACAAGAATTCCACATAGGAGATGAAGTCCTAGTCCAACAGCCAATAACCAGGAAGACAGATCCGCGGTTAGCCCCAAGTCCCATGAGGGTAATCGCAGTGAAAGGCACGATGGTGACAGCTGAAGATCAGAACAGAGTTGTCACCAGGAACTGTCAACAATTCAGACATTATGTTAAGAGAGAAGGCACAGAAATACCACAGAGGTCCGTTTCCCCAGAACCACGGATGCAGCGGGACGACCGGTGGACCCCCCCGGAGGGAGATCCTGGAGGGACGAGTCAGAGAGTGGAAACTCAAGATGTTCCAGAGCCCGTTGCTCAAGGTGAGAGGCCACGACGAATCATCAGGAAACCGATGAGACTTGTTGAAGAGTGTTAAGTTGATGTTTGGACATATTGTTCGGGGGTAGTGTTACCCGGTGGTTACGGGGTTAAGACTCTCAGCCCCCTCCGTTGGGGAGGTGGAGTCTGATGAGGGAGGAATGGGAGAAAGGGGTTCTGGGGAATGCGCGCGAGGCGCGGGACTTACTACGTTGTAGAAAAGGAATAAAGACGTTCCTCTGATTCCTCCGTGTGTGTGTCCTTCATTAGGCCCATATCCATAGCCAACAGCGCCAACCCTTTTTATGACAGTAGGGGTAGGAGCTGAATATGGCATGTGTCATATGCCAGTGACACGTGCCACTGATGTCACCACTACAAGTGACACGTGCCACTGGCAGGTGTCACATGCCATGCCCCAAAAAAGGTTTCACGTGTCACGGTAAGTCACCAGAGATTGGTGGCATGCTGTGGCACGCTGTGGCATGTGCCACATGTCACATTCGGCTCCTACCCCTTCTCTTTTATGAGGTTGCTTCAAAGGCCCATAAGGAGTGTGAGCCAGGAATGCAGGAAGATGAAGCCCGGGTGTTAAGGGAGAGGCACTCCATCGGGGAGAGCAAAGCTGCACTATTATACAGCAACCAGTCATGTATAACAACGTTGAAACCATAAACGTGGCTCTAGTAGGTGAGACCAGGCCGACCACTCCTATTACAATACCGGGGGAAAGTTAAACAATCCACGTGCACACTAAAAATAATGTTGTTAAACACCAGGTCGCTTATTAAGCATGCTGTAGAAGTAGCCAAACATATTCAGGAATGTAATTTAGACATATGCGCACTCACTGTAACGTGGAGCCATGATGCAGCTGGCCCCTCTTTAGGTTTGGCTATTCCAGAGGGTTACAGTATCTTGCGGCAAGACAGAAGGTTGGGCAGGGAGGGGAGTAGCACTGATTTTCAAATCAGACCTAAAGCTATGGGAGGCCATGGTGGAAGATATACCAGGCTCTGAATTGATTTTGGTGAAAAGAGGCATTAGTGCTGAAAACTAATACTGGTTTACAGAGCTCCTATAGCAGGGCCCGATTTCCCTGACCAGTTGAGCAATCGCTTATTACCACTGCTGAAACCGAACACAAAATTGTTAATATTGGGTGACTTTAATTTCTGGCTTGGTAGTGATTCGGACGCCACAGCGGATGTTTTGGAGGATACGTTGGGTACCCTGGGGTTTCGCCAAGTGGTCAGAGTCCCTATGCTTGTAAAGGGTCACACATTGGACTGGGTTGACTCCCATAATGTGAATATTTTTGTCATCGAAGTCTTGCCATGTCCTTGGTGTGATCATTCATGTATCTATTTCCAGATCAAAAATGAATGCTTCGCAAGTAAAGAAGGCTACGGTAGGGTATCGCTTTTAATAAGAAACTGCAAGAAACTAACTTCCGAAACACTAAAACCTTGGGTTATCACACTGACCGCAGAGATTCTTGAAGCTGAGACATTACAAGAGATGACTAGGTCTTTTTTTCTCAATTCCTTTGAGAAAATCTCATAGACCTTAGCGCCATTAAAGAATAAATATTGATCTGAGGGACAAAAGCATAATATGTGGTTTAATGCAGATCTTCAAGAGCTTAAAACAAGGAAAATCAAATATTTCTATGCTTGGAGGAAGAGTCAGGATACCCCAAGTCTGGAAATGTATAAAAAAGCATTTAGGACTTTTAAAACCGCAATTCTGCTGGCCAAAAAAGATACGTTCAATGACAGAATATTAAATGCTATTTCAGCTAGTAAAGAATTAATCAAGATCCAAAGAGAACAGGAAAGTCCCAAGGGACCCAGCAAAGAAACACTGTTGAAAGATGAGGCATGGTGTGCTTCAATCCAGGTTGCCATGATGGATACATTTGAGAAAATAAAAAAAGGTATTGAGGTTAAAAAAGCTCACTTTAACAGGCTACCAGAAGTAGACTATGTTGATTCTGTAGGTCAGTCCGGCACGCAGCAGGTATATATTTTCCCACCTATCACGGAGGCTGAGCTGTCAGAGGTTATCATGCAGCTAAAAACTACTAGATGCAAGGGGGGCCCTGCTTCTCTATGACCATCAAAGTGTGCACATCCATGCTAATACCGGCACTCACCAAATAGTTGAATACTTCATTTGTGGAAAATGATGTACCAATTATGTACCTGATGGGCTAAAGAAAGCATGGATTACCCCTATTCTCAAGAAGCCAGATCTGTGCCCCCTCACACCGCCAAACTATAGGCCGATCACAAATATAACATTTCTTTTAAAGATTCTTGATAGGGTGGCCTATAATCAAATCTATTTACATCTGAACAGCCATCAGATTCTGAACAAGCTTCAATCAGGTTTTAGACAATATCATGGGACCGTGACGCCCCTCCTCGACTTAAAATCTAAGGTTTTGGAATCTATGGATATTGGCCAAACTTCGCTTCTCGTGATTCTAGATCTTTCTGCAGCCTTTGATTTGGTAGATCACTCCATCTTGATCACCAGGTTAATTGATGTCGCTTCATTCTCAGATCAGGCGGCACAATTGATCGCCTCATTCCTGAGTGAAAGACAGGGTAGTGTAGCCAGTGGGGAATCGAGGCCAAACCAGTATCTCTAGTTTATGGGGTACCCCAGGGTGCATGTGTCTCTCCATCTCTTTAGAACATATTTATGGTTCCCTTCTTTGACCTGCTAGTACATAAAGGCACTACATTTGCTAACTATGCTGATGACACGCAACGTGTCATCCCGCTAACAGGGTCACGTAGCACAGACAAATTTGTCATCAATAAGGTCCATGATTTAATCCGAACTTGGATGGTACAGAATGGCCTAGCTTTGAATAATGGAAAAGCCAAACTCATGGTGGTGGGGACAAACAATAAGTTGGCTAAGTTAGGACCAATGTTAACAGTTTTACCATCAAAAATTGCAAGCTAGAGGTGCAAAAGATTGGAGGAGCTTCTCCTTTTCTATTGCATTCTCATTTAGCAGCGTGACTCTGTTATTGAACGGAATGTAGCTTTGTCGGCTTCCCATATTGTATTCAGTGCAAGTTCCCCCTGTATCGTTGCTTGTGAAAGACCCTTTTATTTCCATGACCAGGGTGTTCCTAAAAACTGGGTCTTTATAGAGTGTGTCATTACAGATCCACCTGCGATCAGTCTGCCGGGGAGACCCTACATCCCGATCTAATAAGCACATTTTGTGATCTGACCACCATATTATCTCGATGGCTGCTGCTAGTATGGTGTATGCAATTGTCACTTCTAGGAGTATATAATCTATACAAGTGTGTTTGAGATGTGGGGGGGAGTAGAAGCTGAATGCTTTTTTCTGCGAGTGTACCTCCCTCCATGTGTTAATTAAGTAGTTGGCTTTCAGGAGATCGGGAAACAGTTCGCTGGCTGGACGGGGGTGGGGGGAGGCAGCCTCCTGTATCATGGAATCCCAATCCATGGCAGGGTCGGATATTACATTGAAGTCTCTCCCGCATATCAATGAACCTGTTTTCCAGCTGTCTAGAAAGGCAGAGGTCTCTAATCTTCCTGTTAACCATTATGTATCTTCCCTTCTTCTCTCTGTGAACCTGTGTGATTTGGAGTTCTAAGATTTCTTATAGACAATACCTATCCCTCCTTTTTTGTGCTCTCCTGACACCCATAGCACTCCTCCTCAGTCGACCCCCCAACCCCCAACATCGGATTCCCTTCCCTTTGCGAATTTTGTTTCCTGGACGAATAGCACACCTGGCTTAGAAAGTGTAAATTCTCTATCCAGCATGGAGCGCTTTTGCAGGGAGTTCAGACCTTTAACGTTAAGGGACCCACACCGGATCCCATTAGCCTGCACCATGATCTCTTTTAAGATGTTCCCCCTTTGCCTTGAACTGTGGACCTGTTTGCTCAATGTTTACCCCGAGTGATGAACAGTTTGTGTTGTGTACTCTTGTTTCGCCCATACTGTCCTAGCTTTGTTGCTTTGGGTTGAGTAATTTCCCATGTCTGATGTGGGTTCCACCATCACCCTACCCCTCCCTCCCTTTGAGAAGTGACTCCATCAGCCCATCTCCACTAATTGAGATGCCCTGAAGTAGTAAGGGCTACTCTACTGAAGCCCCTCACTGAGCTGTTTGTAGCTTTCCTTTGGATTGAACTGTGGTGGCGTGAACAGACCATGTGGTAAACGTGTAACAACTAAGAACCAACCAACCATTCTTCTAAGCACTTCAACTAAACCTTGACATAGGGGGGGATGATATCTTGAGTTTCCCTTGCTTCACTCGAGTTCTCCCCCATCCCCTTTCTAATGTGATCCTTGCTCATGGGGTATAAAGCTTGCCTTCCAGGCGGGACCAGCCAACGATAAGAATTAGCAAGCATTTTTTTTTTTTGCAATATATTTTTTATACAAACAAAAAAGCCATTTGCGATGCCAAGGTATGGTTCATCAAGTATCATCGGAATCTCATTTTGCAAATCATGAATTTCAACCCCCCCTCCCACAAACATAACAACTTTGGTTCACAAAGGCTTAAGCAATGTAGAAAGGAGCATTGTTCCATCCACACGCTAATTAAGAGTTCACTGTTCCCCGCCAAACCCCCATCTCAGCCCCCCCCCTCACAGGCGCACCCCCCTCCCTCAGGGTGATCATCACTGCAGCAATTGTCTCATAGTTTGCAGGCGGAAGAACATATGTTCCCTTTCATTTACAAAGTCAAGAAGTGGAGCCCAGGTGTGAGAAAACCGTGCCATCTTTCCTGTTATGTGTGCTGTTAATTTTTCCATTGCAAGGATGTCCCAAACTTTAATCCACCAATATGATGCCGGCATCCCTCGGAGTCTTCCAGAACTGCGCCCTGTTAAGTTTTGCTGCCAGTAACAGTTGTGTAATCAGATCTGCCCTGGGGCCTGAGGCTGGATATATGCCATCCTCCGGGACCTCCTCCAACAACACGATTCGGGGGCACAGCGGGAGAGACACTCCAGTAATGTCCTTGATTCTTGACTTAATTTCCTCCCATTATGTTTGTATTATTGGACACAGCCACCACATGTGAAAGAAGTCCCCTAGTTGGCCGCATCCGAGCCAAAACCAGTCAGAATGGTCTGGTGAGATAGCGTGGTTAGCAAGCTTTTTAGTTCTCTCTGGGGGTAATGTTGGAGCTGCTTTCACAGAGTGTTTTCACGTTTATATTTCCTTGAGCCCTGATCACGACCCCTGCGCGTGGTGGAGGATATTCATTTGTTCATGGCGCCCCTTATTGTTTGTGCGCCATTCTGTCCTGTTTCTTGTGTGCCCATCTGCAGCCCCTCCAGGACTCCTCTTGCTTCAGATGTGGTGCAGTAGTCCTTTCTGCCGCAGTCAAAGTTCAATGAAAAGGGGAACCCCCACCTGTAGCGCACATCTTGTTCCTGTAGCCAGGTTGTGAGCGGGGTGCAGTCTTTTCTTTTTAGGAGTGTTAGTGCTGAAAGGTCCTTGAAGATTCTCATGGTCGATCCTTCAAATAAGATGGGTTCTTTCTCCCATGCTTTTTGCAAGATGTCTGTCTTTTGCTCGTAGTGGTGGCATTTGGCGAGGACTGACCTCGGGCCGTTTGGCAGGCCTCCAGCTCTGTGTATTCTGTCAAACTAGAATTCTGTTGCGGCTGGGGGATCAAAGAGTGAGGCTATCAAGGCTTTCACTCGGTTCTCTAGAGAGGATGGTGAGTCGCCCAATTTCTCGCTGAGGCTCATGATGCAAATATTTCCGCTGTTCCCTGTTTTCCATGTCGTCCAGCTTCATTGCCAGATCCTTTTCTCTCTGTTCTCTTCGTTGCTCATGACTGCAAGGTCGCTTGACATTTGGTTGTTTTCTAATGCTTCTACACAATCCTCTACTTTACCCATCCTGGACTGCAGGTCTTTTTTTCGGTTAGGGTAAACTTAATGGACCTGATTTCCCCCAATAGGTGTTGTATGTCTGCCTTTGTGGAACTATCTTGGTCTGCTCCGGGTATATCCGGCTGGTCCTCCGCCTTGTTTGTTTCCATGTCCACTGCGGGATTCACTTCCCTTGCTTTATCAAGTTCGTAGGTCAAAGGCTTTCATCTGTATGGGGATTTTGCTTGACCTCCTTTGACCTAAATTGGCGGCTCTCCTACGGCCTTCTGGTTTCTGTAGTTTTACTCAGATTGGGCTCGACCAGAGTTTCTTCGAGCAGCACCCGCATGGTGCCAGTCCCCCTCTCAGCTGTTCTCCCCTTTACACTTTTACAGTTCTTTGAACTTTCTCACTTTGCCACTTTGCGACTTTCATTCACCACAGCCACGCTCTTATCGGCTCTCCCCTTGACTCACTGGCTGTGATCAACCACTTGGCTTTCTTCTTTACTGGAGTCAAGACCAGTACCACAGTAGCAGGAGATTCCCTCGCTCCCACTTATCAGCATTGACACGCTCTGTGTAGCGTTTAGATCGGTTGCAACACACTTGGGCTATTGTCCTTGATCTTACGATTCCCTTTGCTGAGGTTTCGTGGGTCTGCGTCGGAAAGGGCAAGGTCGTGTCTCTCCTTGTCAGCCTCTCGATATTCGCTGCCTTTCTCCTCCTCTTGGAACTGCCGGGTCTGGATAGCTGTGATGTTGTGCGGTCTGTCTTGCTTGTACTGTGCTCTCTTGCTCCACCTTTTATCCCTTTGGGGAAGGGAAAGGGTTGTCAGGTGTGTGTGATTCTGATCAATTGCCTGACTCTAGTATTGGGACATGTCAAGTAAATGGCTTTGGTGTTAGTTGTTCTCTGGTGTGTCGTGTGAAAGTGTTTGTGTCGGAAAAGTGCAGGTGGCAGTGGTTTTGAATGCCCTACGTGGTAGGATGGGGGAAAAGGTGTTGAAAGAAAGGGGATACCGCGTCTCACCCATCAGTGTCCCATTCCCACTCCCCTTCCCAAGGGCCCCCATTCAGGTGATCCCCCCTCACTGGTCCACCCCCAGGAACTGGATCCAATAGCGATGGCCGTGTCCTGGCCACCTGGATGGCAAACCCCCGGGAACTAGCTAGGGAGACACCTTCAGGTTTCTCACATATCCTTCCCCAATGTAAGGTGAATATGCCTGTTCTTTGGTCAAGTCTTCTGTGGTTAACACCGGGTAGAGAACAGGGATGAGAGATGTCCATGGATTCTCGCATATCCCAGTGATCGGTTTTATTAGGTAGGGTTATAGTGGTCTTATCACTTTCCCGACAGTAACCTATCAACTGGGTTTCAAGGGTTGTCTTGAGTTTTGTTGGTTCTGAGTTTTCCCAGTCCCATACAAGCGAGTTTTGGGAGTCGTAGGTATCTATGTTGTAAAAAATCTCCGAATGGAGGGGGAAGACTCCTGTAAGAGAGTAGATAAGATGTGGAAGTCTCGTCCCAGAATAACTTCCTCTGGGAGTCCTGGAATGATGGCCGATGGTATTTTACAGGATTCACCCTGGATTTCAATATGTACTGGGATTTTAGGGTATACTTCATTGTCTCCAAGTACACAGGTTACTTGACTAGGACCGCGTGGTCTAGGTCTTTTGTTGTAACTAAATCTGCCCGTATAGCAGTCTGCTTTCTACCCGAGTCGATTAGGGCTCTTACCTGTTTCCCATTTACCCAAAACTTTTCATATATGGGATTTGACAAAAGCAGGTGTTAAAGGTCTCTAACTCTTCTTCGGCTTCCTCCCACTCTTCACCTCTCAAACCACCTATTTCCATAGGTTCGTCTTTTATATTCTTTGGACAGTGTCTAGCTAGATGTCCAGTTTCTCTATAGGAAAAACATACCATAGGAGGTGGTTTGCTTGCTTTTTCTTCTTCCCTTCAATTTTCTCCCTTCTACTTTCCTCTTGAGGCCTCGTATCAGTTTTCCTGATCTCTATTCTCTCCCGGGGCATCCCTTCCTTGACCTCATATGATCCTCCTTGTTTATCTATTCCTTGGGGTTGAGGCCGATGGATGGGTTTATGGTCTCTTTGGTCTCTTTGATCTTCTCAACGGTGCGCTAGGTGGAAATATTTTGCTGCATCCGAATGGTTTTGCGCTGTTTCAATGGCCATGGCTAGAGTAGGTCGATTCAACTGAAGGATGGACTTTTGTAAAAAAGGCATGGAGTTGGTAAATTGTTCCAAGGTAATCATCTCTGTCAGTTTATCTAGAGTTGTGTTACTAGTCCATAAGGCCACCGTGTTTTTAACCTGTTCACCCATTTCTAAAGGAGTTTCTCCCGGGTTCAACCTAATGGCTCGTAATTTCAGCCGATAAAAGTGGCAGATTTGCCCAACAAATCAAGGCCTTCCTTGATGGACAGGAAGGAGGCTCCTTGTGCAGGTTGAGTAGATGATAGGAAATTTTGGAGTTACTCTTTTAGCAAAGGCCCCAAATAGCATCTTTTGAGGTTTCCTCCCACCCAAGTTGTTCAGCCAGGCGTTCAGAAAAAAGTTTTCCAAATCTTCGAATTCGAGATATGGTTGGAGTACGCCTGTTGTCGGCCTATATCTGATGGGCTGCTAATTGGGCAATGATATTGGTTTGGTCAGCCGTTTCTTCCGGGGGTGTAAGGGTTCCCTCTGTAGTGTCTGAATCAGAGAAGAAACAACTCTCGACTCCTTCAGATAAGGTTTCAAAATTGTCAGAGTCCTCTGATTCTGAGTCTTTCGAAGGAGTGGATTGGGATAGATTGATGAAGACTGAACACCTTGAAAAAAAAGATTCAGAGGGAGGATACACTGCAATAGGTCTAATGAAAGAAAAGACCGGCCAAACTTTTAGAATTATTCGGTCCCAGGGTTGTATGTTATAGTGCGATAGAGGACGGGCATCTATTAGAACTTGAGTCTTGAAAAATAGATCCTGTTGACTTGATGGAATAAGTAATTGGGATGATAATATCTCTTTCAGTGTGGATACGCGGTCAGAGTCTAGGAGATCAACTATTCTATTTTCCCCTTCGGGTTGTACCACAATAATTAGCATGGGTTTTCAATTTGTATTAGTTGAATCCATATCCCATTCTGACACCATATGTAAGGAACTCATGGTCGGCAACAGTAAAGACAGACACAAGTGATCACAGTTCAGGGGTGTTTATTAAACTGTATGCAGGTTGGAAAAACAGCTAATCTAAACTTAAATCTAAGATGGGAGCAAGTGTTGACCATCAAGTGAGAATAAGTCAGTCCTAGTGGGGTTGTGTCAAAATAAAGAGGGCCTATACTAAGAAACCTATTGCCAAACCTTACAACTAATACAACAAGGGTGTGGGATAGTTCTCAAGAAAAGAAAGAAGTGCTCATAAATAATATGTCAGGATGTGGTAGCCTGGATCTTCCTTCCCCATGTTTCGAGCACAGGGTAAGGTGGGATTTTAGAGCACAGCACACAATCAAGCTTCTCCAGCACCAGTGGACAGTTCTGTTCCAGTTTATCAGGAGCCTCGATGGCCAGTCTTGTTTCTCTTGAAAGTCTTGTGCCTTCGAGGGCCAGAAGTATTCAAACTATTAAAAGAAAGTTTCTTCAACAAATGAAAGTTTGTTTCTTGGTTTTACTTAGAGCGAGGGCTCTTCACCCTCCGACTCCCTGTCTTCCGGGCGCTGACCCCTGTTCGTCGTAGTGTTGGAGGATTGCTTTTCACCCCTTGGATCTCCCTCTTCCGGGCTTGAATCCAAAAACAGCTCCTTTTAATATCAAGGACTTTGGTGGATGGTTTCCTGTTCCCGAGGGCCTGATAGGTTTACCATACGAAAAACTTACTAACACAATGTCCTGTTTAATGAATTTCTCGGTGATGGCTTCACCCTTTGATCCCCCTCTTCTGGGCACAGACCCCTTCTCTACTTTCAGCCTCCATCCACCGGGTTCACTCTGGCTTTTCTCGGGTGATGGATTCACCCCTCGATCTCCCTTGTTCGGGCTTGAACCCTTCTCAAATGTCTATGGGCCTCATTACATGGTTGGCAGTCCGGTGATAACGATGCCGGCATCGTCTACCGTGCATTACGACTCATACCGGCATCGACAGGAACCCACTGTGACTGGGTAGCACCTTCCCGGAATGGGCACGGACACGCGACAGCCGTGCCAGTAACACCAGCATGCCGCAAGGAAGTGAACATTACGAGGTGCACGGACATGCACTTACCGGCATCCAAATTCCGGTAACAACGGTTACCATTATGCCGTTAAAACCAGCATTGCAGGGCCGCCGTTAATAGCAATCTGCTGTGTTGAAACCTGCCACAGGCGCACACAATCAGCACAGGTTGAGGCAATTGAGTCTGGCACAGCAGAGAAGGAGCACACCCACACACCCCAACCCTTAAAATCCCAAAATGCTACCATTAGCAGTTGCAATACTGGGGCTGGAGGACCTGCCTGCACTGCTACTATTCCAGCAGTCATTGAACCAGGGAATGCAGCGGAGGTGCATGAGGAGAAGGAGGGTGAGACTGGGCCAGCACATACCACCAGTGCAGGAAGTTGTACCCCGCAGGCAGCCACCAATCCCTCACCTAAGGGCCAGTCCATTTGACCGAACCCCTGCACAGATTAACACCCTTTACCGCCTGGACAGGGACACCATATGCACAATAGTGGACCTCATCCATGATGACATGGTGAGCCTCATCAACATCCGGACAGGCATACCCCCCTTGCTGAAGGTAGTGTCTGTGCTGCACTTCCTTGCCACAGGCACCTACCAGCACATAGTGGAGCAGCTGCATGGCATCTCACAACCATGTTTCTCCCGTGTGCTCAACCAGGTGCTAGATACCCTCCTGAAACACGGAAGGGACCACATATATTTACCGCAGAGGAGGAGAATGCTTCCAAAATAGCATTCCATGCACTGGCAGGCATGCCAAACGTAATTGGTGTCCTTGACTGCACTCATAAGGAGCTGGTCGTCTGGCATGCCGTGGAGGAAGTGTACCGCAACAGGAAGCTCTACCATTCCCTGAATGTCCAGATGGTGTGCGATGCAAGCAAAATAATAACGCATTGCTGTGCAAGATTCCCGGGATCCACACATGATTCCATGGTGCCGCGCAACTCTGCGCTTCCCTGCTACATGGCACGACACGCTGCACAACGTACCTGGCTGCTGGGTAAGTCTAACCACAGGGCAATGGGGGGTGTTGTTTGGTGGGGGCACCACAAGCATAGGCAACCTGCGACTGGCTGGGGTATGAGGGGTGTTGTTCGGGGGCCGGGGGATCACAGCGTCCTACGTGGCAAAAACGGTGACCTCAAATGAATTCAACAGAAAATGGTACACAGCCAATGGAAGCAGATGTGGCATACCTACACAGCTGTGCGTAAATGTAATCAACATACACAGCACCCACCCCAGCACATGCACCTGGAACATCATCAGACATGAACCACAGGTACCACGATGCACCACACTGCAGTCATAATGCATGAAATACATGAGCGCAGCAAAGTACATCACGGGTCATGCAGCCATGTCTGAGTGAAATCCAATTGCCATACATGGAAATCTCCGTCACTGCACCCACCCCATAGGTACACCGCACACCAGTATACCGGTCCAGGCACCTTAAGGGACGATTCCAAATGCAATGGTACAAGCATGGAAACTTTAGTAATCATCAATCAGTTACCAGCACTTTCATATGAGCGAGCGGTGCAGGACCCATCCACAGTACCTAATTTCCACCATGCCAGTACACACCCAGCCTCATCACACAAACGTATGCCTTCACTGGCGGACCATACCACCAATGCCATTGTGCCTTGGTTATATGGGGGAAGGCGTATATGGACAAGTACATGGTGACAGCAAGTAGTCGAAAGCATGATTAGCAAACCACTGTGTATCATGAAGCACATCAGGCAAATGTGTCATGATGCACTCCACATGTACAGTAATTTTTCTTTTCCAACACACCCATCAGATGTCAGTACATCATGGACCTTTTCACTTCATTTGTGTGAGTGCTGTATCTGATGGAAAGGTCCCTAAGACGTGAACGGCACCCATACCCCCCAACCATGGATCATCCCTAAGTAAACTTACCTGGGTCTTACTATAAGGAAATGTCAAGTGCAGTCATGAAGAATCTGTGGCATGTGACCATGAACACTGAACAGGCAGTGCACACGAGGAATGACAAAAAGATTCACAAATACACTTTCCATTGCTCCTGTGCAGGTGATGCTGGCTATCCCCTGACGCCGTGGCTCCTGACCCCCACCAGGCAACCAGTCAACAGGCACGCCAGTGTAGTCCTGGTCTGGAGTGTGACGGCTCTTTAAAATCCTTAACAAACCGAATGAAAGTAATCATTTTGAATACCGATCTGAATGAAAGCATTTCTGTGGAAACTCATGATATAAAAAACTGTTTGCTTTAAGAACACAATAATTGGCAAGCGCTATATGAAGATAAAGGAACTGTGTGCTTTAAGAATACAAGTATTGGCAAGAGCCATATAAATATAAAGGAACTGTGTACTTTGAGTGAACAAGCATTGGCAGAAGCCATATGAATATAAGGGAACTGTGTACTTTGAGAGAACAAGCATTGGCAAGACCCATATGAATATAAAGGAACTGTGTAACTTGAAAGAGCAAGCATTGGCAAGAGCCACAAGAGCATGGGAAAGTGCAACATGTGAATATTGGCAAGACGAGTAATGATAAAGCATTAAGAGGATGTGAAATGAGTATGCACTAAGTATCACTGCAAAGCTAAAACAGTGGCAATGTACATATGAAGGAGAAGCAAGTTAAGTGTGTCAGCTGCGTGACCTGTAATGAGTGGACCGTGTGGTTCAACAACTGCACCTAGACAGAGTATACTCACCTATGGAAAAGCCACTTAAAATACCTGCAAAAAAGCTTGTGAATGAATCTAAAGAAAATGTAGTGCGAACTGGAATTGAAGAAGTGAACTTTGTGAAATGTTTATAAGACTTGAAACCTCGGGGAAGGGAATCCCCTTTGTTTGTTGAAAGACTTGAAACCTTGGGGAAGGGCACCCCCTTTGTGTACTGTGAACTATCTTGAACCGTGGGAAAGTCAGGGTTTGCATGGACATTTGGAATTGATGTATTAGCAGGGGTCATAGACCGAGATTTCAGGGGAGATATAAAGGTATTACTACAAAACTATGGGAAAGATCCCTTCCAGATCCATCAGGGGGTTAAATTTGTACAGGGAGTGCTTGAAAGAGCAATGTTTCTGAGGGTAAAGGAAGAGGTGGGGAAATAAGTAACAGATCAGGGTACCCAAGGCTTCGGGGAGGCTGATGAAACAGCTGATACCCCTCTTAGACCCGAGCCCTGGAAGAACCAGAAACTCTTCCTGACCTAGCCTTTGCCCAAAGGAATGACCCAGTATTAGCTGAAGCCTTCCTACAAATTATACCAGAACCAGAGGGCCTTGAGAAAGGAGGGCCTTTTCTCTTTCAAAATCATGGGTTGATGTACCAGGGAGACACCACTGCAGAGGGCCTGGTTAGAACACAATTAGTCATACCTGAATGTCATAAACAGGTTGACCTGGAAATAGCCCACTCCCATCTGACGGGCAGTCACTCACTTAGGATAGAAAATAAATCCCAGTCACAAAGCCTCAATCAATTCTACTGACCTGGAATTCATGCTGATATTAAAACCTTTGCACAAGCACGTGCAATTTGCCAAAAGACCAGTGCCCACATGCCACCACCAGTACCCTTGCAGCCACTCCCAATTATTGAAGTGACGTTTTCCAGAATTGGCATGGACATTGTAGGACCCCTGGAAATATCTAAGTTAGGGAACAAATACATACTTGTTAAAGTAGATTATGTCACACGGTACCCAGAGGCCTTTGCCCTTAGAGCTAACACCACCCAGCAAATCCTGAAATACCTACTCTCCTTCTTTTCGAGAGTAGAGTTTCCCAAAGAAATCTTAACAGATCAGGGCTCTACATTAATGAGCAAACTCATGGGGGGAGTAAAACAATTTTTACATATTACCACTTTAAGAACTTCAATATGCCACCCACAGACAGAAACCCTGAAAACAATATTATGCAAGCTAGTGGAACAAGATGGAAGGAATTTCGTACCAGGTGGTACCTTGGGCGTTTTTTGCTGTTCGAAAGACTCCTCAGGCTTCTACAAGATTGGCCCTGTTTAAATTACTACACAGGCGGGAACCCCAAGATATCCTGGAAATGTTGAGAGAAATATGGGAAGAAAGGGAAGAAGCCCCAATTCTACATTCCCAATACTATATATTAGTAGAAAACACTTCCCAAGAGAGACAAACTATGCTGTTAGAGAACTAGAAGCCCTTGCCATTAAATGGCCTATCCTCCATCTGAAATACTATTTGTTAGGGCCAAATTTTAGACTCATCACCGTCCTTTCAACCTTAGTGTGGATCAACCAATGGAAGGAGATGAATCCAAGAGTTATGCAGTGGTTCGTGGATCTCTAACCCTATTGTTTCATAGTGGAGCACCGGAAGGGTCGAGATCAGGAAAACGTGGACTACCTTTCCCAGGTTCCCTGTGAAACATCAGGATCCAGCTTATATAGGGGAATGGTATGTGAGGAATCTGAGGGCATCCTCACTTCTTTTCTCCAGATATTGTCCTCCCAGTTGGCCAGCGAAAAGCTGTCACTATCGGATCCTGACCCTAGGGGTGGATATACGAGGGAGGACTACCTGGGTGGAATTGAACTGGGGAGTAGAGGCGAGGCACCCCTGGGTGTGATGCGCTATCCCCCATTTCCCTTTCACAAGGAGTCCAACATCCCCAAAGCCTTTATAGGCCATTGCCAGTCCCTTTCCTACTTTTCCAGTAGAACATCCCCTCATAAATACCAGTTCGGTACTGGGACGAGGAAGAGTCAAACGAGAGCAAGACACTCTCTCTTTACTGACTCACACATAAACCCATGTACCACTTAGGTACTGGGGCGAGGAAGAGGCATGCAAGAGCAATGCAGAACTCCCATACCGGCAATGAGCAGCCTAGCTCTTTTTGGACCAATCAACCTGCCGGGAAGTTTAAAAGCAAGAAGAACAGTGAAAATGGAGTCAGAGCAGACCTCTCCTTGAAGGCGGCATGGCAGACAGAGCGCTCGAGCACCCAGGTATGATGCAGAGTGTATGCAACGGAAAGTGAGACTAAAGGAAGCTGCACGCCTGTGCCAGACTATGGAGAAGGAATCAGCATGAGCAGGCAAAGCTGCAGAATGAAGCCCAAGTGGTGAGATGCATCGAAGGTGTGAGGGAAGCCACGGAGAGCCGCTAGGGAGACAGAGCGTGCGTCACATGAGAGAGAAAGAGCTTGTGGAGGCTGGAGGCCTCGTGGAATGGCGTTGGCACTGACCGGTGAGTCATCCTGAGAAAAGCGACACCGGGATGGCAGTCGATCATGAAAACCTATGAGAACTTTAATGAAAGACGATATAAGTAAAAGTAAGTACTTTTTGAACACCGAACCAAATGAAAGTGAGCATTTTGAATACCAATCTGAATGAAAGCAGTTTTGTGGAAACTCTCGATATAAAGGAACTGTATGCTTTAAGAATACAAGCACCACATGAAGATAAAGGAACTGTGTGCTTTAAGAATACAAGCATTGGCAAGAGCAATATGAATATAAAAGAACTGTGTACTTTGAGGGAACAAGCTATTTGAATATAAGGGAACTGTGTACTTTGAGAGACCAGGCATTGGCAAGAGCCATTTGAATATAAAGGAACTGTGTAACTTGAAAGAGCAAGCATTGGCAAGAGCCACACGAGTATGGGAAAGTGCAACATGTGAATATTGGCAAAACAAGTAATGATGAAGCATCAAGAGGATGTGAAATGAGTAAGAACTTAGTACCACTTGTGAGAAACCTGAAGGTGCCTCCCTGGCTATAATCCGGGGATATGTCATCCATGTGGCCAGGACACAGCCATCGCTATTGGATCCAGTTCCTGGGGGTGGACTAGTGAAGGAGGATCATCTGGATGCGAGGTCCTCAGGGAGTGGGACACCGATGGGTAAGAGGCAGCATCCCCCTTCTTCCAACACCTTTTCCCCTTCCTATCATGTAGGACATACAAAACCACTGCCCCCCCCTTTTCCAACACAACCACTTTTGTGCGACACACAAGAGAACAAACTAATACCAGAGCTGTTAACCTGACGTGTCCCAATACAAGGGCCAGGCAAAGTCAGGCAATTGATCAGAGTCACACACACCTGACGGTCCTTTCCCTTCCTCACAGGGATAAAAAGTGGAGCAAGAGAGCACAGTCCGAGCAAGGCAGGCCGCACAACGAGACAGCTACCCATGCCAGGAAGTTCAAGAGGAGGAGAAAGGTGGCGAATATCAAGAGGCTGACAAGGAGAGACACGACCTTGCCCTTTTCGAGGCAGACCGGCGAAACCGCTGCAGAGGGAATCATAAGACCGAGGACAATAGCCCAAGTGTCCTGTAACAGATGTCAATGGTACACAGAGTGTGTCAACACTGATAAGCAGGAGCGAAGGAGACTCCTGCTTCCATGGTACCAGCCTTGACTCCAGTTTCGAGGAAAGCCAAGCGGTTCATCACAGCCAGTGAGTTGAGGGGAGAACTGATAAGAGACGGGCTGCAGTGAATGAATGTTGCAAAGTGGCAACTCAAACTAAGTTCAAAGGACTGTATAAGTGTTGAGGGGAGACCAGCTGCAGAGGGAACCAGAACCACGTTGGTGCTAACTTAAGAGATTCTGGTCGATCCCTGTCTGAATGAAACTACAGTTACCAGAAGACCGTAAGATACCCACCAAGATAGGTCAAAGGGGTCACAAAGGAGGTTAAGCAAAATCGCCTTACAGTCGAAAGCCTTTGACCTAAGAACTATAAAGAGAGCAAGGGAAGTGAATCCCACCACATGAGAAAGCAAGGGAAGTGAATCCTATAGACATTAAATGTGAATATGAAGTTGGCAAGAGTGAGCCCGGAAGGGGGATGCTGACCAGAAAGAGGTAAAGTCTAAAGTCCCAAGAAACAGTGTGTTGACAAAGGTGAACCTGGCCGAGGGATGTCCACTGGAATAGTTTAAAAAGACATTGAAATTTGAGAAGGGTCCGAGCCCGAACGAGGGGGATCCAGGGGTGAAGCTATCACCCAAAAGTTCATTGAAGCCATAGTGAACACGGTGGCGGGAGGCTGAAAGTATAGAGGGGTCAGCGCCCGGAAGAGGGGGAGCCAGGGGTCAAGAATCCTTACCCTAAGTGAAACCAGGAAACAAACTGTCAGTTTGTTGAAGAACTTTTGTTTGTTGTTTTTGTAAAACCTATCAGGCCCTCGGAACCAGAGGAGGCCATCATACTGATAGAAACTGTTTTAGGGATCCAAACCCGGAAGAGGGAGATCCAGGGGAGTGAAAGAGTTATCACCCCAAACCACGAGAAACCAGGGTCAGTGCCCAGAAGAGGGGAGCCTTGGGGTGAGACCATCACCCAAAGAACATTTAGAACTGAGCTTATTTTGCGTGTTACTTTCTGACCCTTGAAGGCAAGAGACTTTTTTTTGTACAAAAGACTTGGCCATCTGATAAGCTGAAACAGAACTGTCGACTCATGCTGGGAAAGCTCGAGTGTGTACTGTGCTCCAAGATCACACCTTATCCCGGTGCTTAAAACGTGGGGGAGACCCAAGCTACCGCATCCTGACATTTTATTTGAGAACACTTCTTTCTTTTCTTGAAAACTATCCCACAACCTTTTTGTATTAGTTGTAAGGTTTGGCAATAGGTTTTTTAGTGTAGGCCCTTTTGACTCGACGCCACTAGGACTGCCTTAATTCATTTAATGGTCAACGCTTGCTCCCATTTTAGATTTAGGTTTAGATTAGGCGTTTTTCCAACCGGCATACAGTTTAATAAACACCCTTGAACTGTGATCACTTGTGTCAGTCTTTACTGTTGCCACCATGAGTTCCTTACACACTGCAAATCTGGAAACGCTGGCAACATGCATATGAAGGAGAAGCAAGTTAGGTCTGTCAGTTGTGTGACCTGTAATGGGTGGACCGTGTGGTCCAGCAACTGCGCCCAGACCGAGGACACCCACCTATGGAAAAGCCACTTAAAATACCTTCAACAAAGCTTTTGAATGAATCTAAAGGAAATCTAGTGCAAATTGGAATTGAAGAACTGAACTTTGTGAAATTATTGAAAGACTTGAAACCTTGGGGAAGGGAACCCGCTTTGTGTACTATGAACTACCTTGAATTGTGGGGAAGGGAAATACTTTCCAACCCAGAGCTGGATGAAGCTTGGAACTGTTACTTGAACACTTATTTATTTTGATGCTGACATCCCTGCACATTGTATACAAACAGATGTGAGGACAAGTATAGGTTTTGGACACAGACAGACATTTACTCTGGACTTCCTGACATTGACTACCCTTAGTTTCGTTTACTTAGGGAAATCCCACGTTAGCATAGTGCAAGTTAGGCCTTATTCCAACCCTCTCTTTGATTTAATAAATGTTTATCATTGAAACTTGAATTCAGTTGTGTGTCTACTTCATGATGTCTTCACAGTTCACATTTTTAAAGGTCCCGCGCACAGGTGCTTTCATCCAACAACTAGCACGTTCAATACGCTTGCTGCTCTGTGTCAATTGCTTCCTCCTCATAGTTTCAGTACTTAGGTTGTTGTGCGAATTGTAGTCCATTAATAGTTTCCGATAGATAATAGTTGGATTTTGTTCCAAAGATGCCACATGGAAGATCAGTACTACTTGAAGGAGAACTAGCATTACAAAGGAAATTAGAGTATTGGGCAACAGGGGGTTTCTCTCTTCTGAAAGTGGGGGATACTGCGCCTCATCCAATGAAGCCATGACATCTCCCCGGTGGCTATCTCCTCCGATGTGATCCTCCCTCAGATAGCCGCCCCCAGTGTCAGGATGAGGTAGCGGCTGCCGTCCCCATAGCCATATCATATCTCTGTGTCGGTACTGGTGGTATCTTATCCTCCTGATCCTAGCCGTTCCCCCTCTGACGCCCACTCATCTTCCTCCTCTGTGACCTCTGCATCTCTAGCCATTCGATGCACGCAATGGAACCTTTAGATGCCCCCAGCATTGGGGCTATCTCGCTTGCAGCTACTTGCACGTCCTTAATTACTCTACTATTGATTTGAAACAGAATATCACCTGCTCTCAATTCATCTATGCCTATCGTCACTTTCCGTCCCTCGCCCTGCTCCTGCGATGCTTGTGCCATCTTTGCTTCTGTCCTCTGGAGCACCGTTTCTAATTCTCTATGTGCCCTGTTTTTGACGTCCATAACCAATGTATCTCATGTAGCATGAATCACTGAGTTGCTTGCAGCATTTGCGCTAGCAGCAGAAGCTACCTGCCTTGGTGCGGGTTGGGGTACATACCGGAGTTGGTATAACCTACTGCAGGTTGCAATGGGAAGCATCCATATGGGGGGCGGGCCGTGGAGACAACACTGGGTGTAGGCACTACCACCTTTTGTTCTTTGTCTTCCTCTGGGGCATCTTCTAAATCCTCAACCATTCTCCAAAGTTCAAGGATACCCTGCCTACTTTTCAACTTTCTCCCTTTATACTTCACAACCAAATATTTGTACATGTGTCTCAACACATCCTTGTTGTTCAAGCCCTCTTGGGGCCACATGCTCCTTGTCCCTTCCTGCTCACACGGCCACCACCACACACCCTTATTCATACAACTGGACAACCATTGCCCCGTACCACAACAATTCCATATAAGTTAAAACACAATGGGCCTCATTACAAGTAAGCCGGTCCGGAAACAATGGTGGCAGTAAATCCGCTGCCACTGTTGTTTCTGGACCAGCTGATTCCGAGTCCTGCAGGCGGGAGGTGTCACTCCCGCCATGTCTGACCTGGTGGAAGTAACACCACCCGCCTGCAGGCGGACATGGAAACACTGGCTTTGTAGACGGAACCGGTGTTTCCATGGTTCCCATCCCCATGGAGTTCTATGGGACTCCATGGGAATGGGGCTTTACAGAACTCCGCCTCCAGAATTACTGGGTCACCGGGGTTGTAATGCCCTGGTGATTCCGGCAATCACAGAGGTGGAATGGAATTACTGGTCCGGCGGCAGCCTGCCAGTTTTTCCAGCACGGCTACCGCCGCACTCGTAATGAGGCCCAATGTATACGAAAAACATTGTCAGAAAATGAAACGCACTTATTTACACAATGGTTTGGACCCTTCCTCTGTCTCCTTGCCTCGAGACAAGGGAATTTCCCCACCTCACGCCGCTTTGTGCTGGGGGGCGGAGGGATCCCTGGTCTTCTATATAATGGCCCACTACTCTACTTGCAGCGCTGCTTTCCCTCTTGTATGAGGGTATCCCTTTTCCTCTCTTCTCTTTTATCACTGTTATACTACGTACTCTCTTCTCTTTTATCACTGTTATACTATGTAGGACGTCCTCTTTCCTCTCATCGGAAGAGCTCCCTCTAGCCACTACTATAAAACCAATATATCGCCACGTGGTCTACTCTCGCCACATGCTCACAAACACTCAACTTCACACTTCCCTCTCCCCCTGTTGTTTTTTCCCACAAAGTTGCACATACGTCTATGCATTCTCCCCAGCATCTCCGATGCGGACCCCGATCAATTCGCCTGCTCCAAGGAATAGGCAGGCCTACTGGCAACACAGCACCTGCAAACCCCCTCAAGTTGTGCACGTGGGACTGATCACTGCAGACAGGCTCCGCGACTCAGGATGCACAGCGGGGAACCCCCAGCCCCACGGGAGTCTGGGATCATGTCAAGGTCATCAAATTTGTAGGTTAATAGCCCAAAACCCAAACGATAAAAAACTATTCACAGTAGGCCAAATAATCGAGGCACCGTTTGCACGGCAAACAAAGTTTTATTACATGCAAAAAGTATCAGATGGTTGCATAGAACCGAACTAACACTGAGCTCGCCCCAACCAAAGAAGTTACAGCTTTTATAGCCGAAAACCACAAATTAACAAGACTATGGCCCTCGTTACAAAAATGGCAGTAAGAAATCAGAGTTTCTGACATGCTGGTACCACTGTGTCCGGCAACTTGTGATGCCGAAATCTGCGGATGATTAAGTGTTGTCGTGCACGTGCATTCCGGCATGCCGGAAATGGCGGTACCGGCATGCCGGAAACACCATCAAACCCCCCAAAAATGCCAACAGCGTCGTCCTCGGTGCCGGTGACTCCAAATCTGGCAACACGGTCCCGGAGCCACTGGCACCGGTAATGGTGGTCCCACAAATACCGTGACCAGAAAAAATGTGATCGCTGGAACAGGAAATTGTCCGACTGCCATTAAAAAAACACAATCCAGTGCAATCCGGAAAGAACAGGCGACATCCACCACTCCTGACCACTGAAACTTCACTTTTACCATGACATCAAGAGTCTGCGAGACCCGAAAGCGCACGTCACACTTCAGTGAGGCAGAGTTGAACATGTTAGCGGACACCATTGTCCAGCATGCTGCAGAGCTCTTCTCAAACGACCAGGGCAGGCAGGCACAGCTGTGCAAGAAGCGCATCTGGGAGGAGGTGACCCAGAAGCTCTCTGCAGTCGGCACAACCCCCCGCACAGTGTGAGACTGTCACAAGAGGTGGGACGACTTGCGAATGAGGGTGCGCAACCTCCTCTCAGCCTAGCGCAGACAGGGCATGGCCACAGGTGGCAGAGAGCGCATTCCCAATACACCTGCTTCCCTGGGAGGAGATGTGCAGCAGTGTGCTGCACCTCAAGGCCATCGAAGGGGTAAGTGCTGTCGAGGCCGGAGCCGGGACACCAGAAGAGGTTGGTGAGTACACGTAACCCCAATGTAATGTCAACCTGCCTGTCCACACTGCACCCACTACTGTACCAACATATGACATGAATGTCAAGTGCTTCGTCCACAACACCAAATAAAACCTGCATCCCCCCCCCCCAAGAGACCAGCAACCTGGGTGCATAAACCGACATACACCTTGTCCCCCAAAACATGATACATACCACTAATACACCTAGAACACAGGACAGGCATCCTGTACTGCCAACAGAACATGCATCTGCTTCCACACAGACAGACATCACCCTGCCACAGCGTAATGCATGTGTGCCCGCTGTGCTTCCCCTGGCACAAAGTCACATAAGTGCTAAGCCCCATCTCCAACCTCAAATGACCAGCGTCACACACAAAGGCAACATGTGACACCCTTGTCACAGTTAGCCCGACCCATGGGCATAACCGCCTATCCCTGTAAGTGCTACAGGCAGCAGGCACATGGCAACCCCATCGATGCCACCCCCTCCCAAACCCAACATCCCATAGGGTGAAGGTCACACCCCTAACATCGTACCCAGCAATTGTCAGTACACATGACAGTATCTCCGGCACACCACTCTACCATATAAGAACATCACACATCCACCTGCACAGTACGCATGACACAAGCATGTGTGCATCATGCTATGTAACCCGCCATATCCCCGAAACAGCACAGGCACAATCAAGATGATGCATGTATCTCTGCCTCATCAATCCACACTGTTCACTGACAACCTGCCTTTCTGACTCCCTCGGGCACATCATCTGACAATGAAGAGGGCCAGCCAAGCACCTCAAGAGGCACCAGCTGTTGATGCCGCAGGACCCAACAGACCACCACCACCACCACCACCTCCATCCAGGACACCACAGCCTCAACAGGCACTGCCACCCGAGCTGCACCTATTGAGGCAGTGCTGGTTGCCCCAGCTGCACCCATCCAGGCAGCACTGGACGCCGCACCTGCACCCATCCAGGCAGCACCGGACGCCCCAGCTGCACCCATCCAGGCAGCCCCAGCTGCTGCAGTACCACCACCACCAATGCAGCCACAAGCACGTGTCCAGTGCAGAGGACATAGTAGACGCTGGAGTGGAACCAGGGGGGACCACCGACCACAGCACCGATGAGCCATTGCTATTCAGCCCCATGGCCCCAATTAACCCACAAAGCCCACCCTTCTCCAGTGTGAGGGAAATGGATGGCATACTGCGGTGCATAGAGGAACGCCAGGATGCCCTGGTGCAGCAGCCCCTCCAGGAGGCTCAGTTGATGCGTGAGAGCGCCCAGGCTAGTGGGCGTTGAAATGCCTGTGCACTGGCCATTGTACGAGAGCCATAGTACAGATGTCCAGGAGGGTATGGGAGGGCAACAGTGTGATGTCATCAACTGCTGAGGCAATGGCTGTGTTCCTCCAGGCATTCCTAGACAGACGGCTCACATAACTGTCCCACGCACCATCCACCAGGTCAACGCCTGCTAGTTCCGTGCCCAGACCCCAAGGCAGCGTTCAATGCAGCTATCCAGTTAGGCACACAGCCGCACACCTGACATGAAAAAAGGACGTAAATAGGCCCAGGACACACATGTACCCTGTCTGTGACTTGTGCAAGTACTCCTTGCAGTTGGCGAGGGGAAGTGGGGAGGGATAGATGGGGAGGGCGAGTGGTAAGGGAAAGTTTCGCCAGTTATTATTTTTCCACATTTGTAAATCATTTCATTATACAAATAACAGTTGGTGTTGCATTAAAATCATGACTGGACATTGCTTTTTCAGTGTAAGTGAGTGATCTATTTACTGTGCAGTGCCCAGCGTGTTAGCTGGCCTGTGCCACGTGCGTGTGAAGTTCTCAAAAATAGTGATGAATCAGTTCATTGCGTGCAACACGGCCATCCATAGCATCCCTGTGATGTGCCAATGGCAGTTCATCATCACTGTCATCCTCCTCCGCCTCTGGTGGGTGCATGTCCATGTCGGGGGGGATTGGGATGTTGCGTCTGATACACATGTTGTGCAACATTGCATAGGCCAGGACTCTCTTGCCCACCTTCACAGGGCTGTACAAAAGTGTGCCCCCCAATCTGCTCAGGCAGCAGAATCTTGCCTTTGACAGGCCAAGGGCCTACTCTATTATACAACGAGTATGGATATGAGCACGGTTGTATCCTTGCTCGTTCTGGGTCTCTGGTTGCCTCACTTGGGTCATCAGCCATGGCATCAGGGGATATCCAGCATCACCTGCACAGGAGAGACAGAAAGGTTAGAAGGTCATTGCTGTGCCAGTTTCATGTTGGAACAGTCTATATAGTGTTCACTAAGCAATGCAAAATTACACATGCTAATTGCTGGTGACGTAGCATATGTCGTAGTTGTGCATGTTAACTGTTAGGCAGAATTGTATGCAGTACCCTCTGGGATCACCACATACAATTAGGACTACAGGTGAAAGCAAGACCAACCTTTGGTATAAGTCTGTACCACACAGTTTTTGGTAGCGAGCTGAGCAGCCAGGTTTATCTCAAGAGTGAATGTGAGCAGTACAAGTAGTTACACAGAGGACTTTCAATTACAGTGGTTCAAGTAGACACTTATACTCAAGGTTTCTTGGTAAAACACTTATTAATTTATTACACAATCATTTAGAAAACATTTCACTAGTAGAAGACAACTTAATATTATATACCCATACACTTCATTACAAAACTCTAAGATTTTGAGACAGTTTGAGCTCCCGTGAAATAGGAGCAAAATGGCAGTTCAGTTACTTAGAAGGGAGCAAAAGGGACAAACGTAAGTAGAATAGATCACATATACTTATTAGACAGTGCAAATAGTTTCAGTTCACCAGAGGAGTTATATTCAAGTCAATAGGCCAGGCCAAAGTCAATGGGCTAGTGTTCTGGATATGAAAGAGCAGTTCTGGTATCAAACAGTAAAGTCTTTGCAAAAGTTCTCAGAAGTAGTTTAGGCGAAAAAGAATCATTTGTTGTGTCACAAGCTGATTAGGCCTGTAAGTTGGGAACGTTTCACAAACTTTCACCGCGAGAGTGGCTTTGTCTCAATCGGGTTGGCACAGTACCTTTGTATGAAGAAACAAATTCTGCTGAAGTCATTGGATCCTGGCAGTTCCTGCAGATCTCGCTGTTCCTGGGCCTCAGTCGTGGTGATAAGAGGGAGGACGTCAGGGGGCTCCAGCACTGCATGGGATCGTTGAAGAAAGCAAACAAGATGGAGTCACTTCAGTTCCATTTGCTCTAGATTCAAGAACACAAACTGGTGTCCCTCTCCCTGGTTAATCCTAACCAGCCTTGAGAATGGTATCCAGGTGTCTTATGAGTTGATTAGTCCCACCAACTCAAAAGAAGAAGCCGTCCTTGAAGGAGCTTCTCTGTCGAATAGAGTTTGGCAATTCGGACCTGCAGCAGGGCTTCACTGGGCAAACCAACAGTCCAGGAGTTGCAGCAGCCGTCCTCTTCCAGCTCGTCTTTGGTTCTTTCGTTCCAGTGGTCGACTCTGTTTTCCAGTCCAAGAGACTCCCCTTTTAAACAGTTCTCTCCCTTTCATTCCAGCCTAGCTGTCACTCACCCAGCAGGGTGGCTGTCCGGCAGACAGTCAGCCAGCCAATCACACCAGAGTGCATTTGGGTCTCCTAGGAGACTAAGCACAGGGAGTTTCGGGCACCTCCCTCACCTCCTGCCCACCCCAGACACTCAGACGCCAGAGGTGGTCTTCAGTCCTGAAGCCCGCCAAAGGCACACGAACAAGGGACCAAACCTGGTTTGAAACACTAGAAGGACCTTTCCAAAAATAAGTGGCAAAAAAAGGAGACCGGGACCTGTTTAAACAAAGGGGCGTAAGGCGCCATCTTGAAAAACATGGCTCCTGTGATTTTTAGCTACCGGGGTTCGCGGTTGGGAAAAATCATGGTAGTTCGCTGTAAAACCACTGCCACCAGCCTTTTCAATAGGAAAGGGTAGCATTTGACTTCTATGTGAGTATTTAGACACAGGGGATACTATGTAACCTCTCCAGCACTCCATTGTAAGATGGTGTGTGCTGGGTCTAGGAATTTGGAAAGACTAGTAAAGTCAATTTCACTTTACATTCTCTGGGAAACAGTAGTTTATCCCAGAGAAGGTATTTAAACCTTTGGGAAGTCTAAAAGACATCCCTGTGTCATTGCACTGAAGGTGCTGTGTAACACACATGAAAAGAGGACGCCTATGGAGTTATCTAAAACCCCATATTCAAAGAACACAAGTGTAAAACACACATCAAAACACATAAAAGAGTGGGAAATCTTTCTAGGTAAAAGAATCAAGTCCTCAAAAATTCAGAAAAGTTGCTGGGGGTCTCTAAGGTGAAGGGAATTAGCACATTTATGAGAATTCTCCCTAACATTAACATGCGCATTGTCAGTGTGAATGGATGTCCATCCATTGTATGGACCATTTTGCGTAGGATCAGGGTGATATTAGGGATTTATGTCTGCAGTCATCAATGTCAATGTAATGACACGTTCTAAATGCAATTGTGGCTTGTCTGGGTACAAGTGTGCCATTGCCATTACCAGGTGGACGACACAGCAAAGCCTGCCGGGCGCCGCAGACCCGGTAGGCAGGGCTGACACAGGGAATACAGTACATGCCTGAAGGCGTACTTGCATTCTGATGTACATGACGTGCTGCATGGGAGTGGTTGAACAGCATCAAAGATTATGACAAAATTATGGAGGTGGATATATTCACAGAGAGATACCATAAGAGGAATTGAATGGATGGGGAGGGCGATGACAGCCTAATTATTGCCAACAAGCCAATACGCATTGTCAATATGCGCGGTGGGTGTGTGGTTTGCTGTTGCTTTTCCATGGCCCATTCACACCCACCTTGACCTCTGACCCTTTCATTTCAACACACAAATGAGACTGGTGTGTATTCTTATTGTGTTCCAATTCTATAGTCCTATGATGAGCATATCACACATTCATAAATATGTCTGGCTACATTTTTGCACTTCAGGTAGCATGCATATGTGTATGTGCACTTGAAACAGGCAGGGAACCTGGCTACATGGTGTGTGGAACGCTGGTGGTATGGAGGTGGGGTGTTGTGATGCATAACAATGATTATTCTGTGCAGCAGGTGGTGTTGGTTGTGCTGAGGGTGTTTGTGCTGGGTTTTGGGACATTGGTATGATGCATTCTGGTACATGTAGTGCTTTTGATGTTGCAGTACAGATTTGAGATTGTTATGCATGAGCATGATCTGTTTGGACAATTGACACATGTCAGTCAAGTCCTTGAACTCAGGGATGATATTTCTGTGTTGTACATTTCATTGCATATATGCAATGCTGATGTGTGTTATACATCCCACCATTCAACAGTGCACATATTTTGGTAGATACACTCACCCAACAGCCAGGTACGCTATGGTGTATCCTGCCCCCCATTCAAAAGTGCACATGCTTTGGTAGATACACTCACACAACAGCCAGGTATGCTCTATGCTGTGACGTGCCATGTACCCTGGCAGCGTGGAGTTCTGCAGCATCATGGAGTCGTGGGTTGAACCAGGAAATTTGGCACAGCAGTGGGTGATGAGATGGCGGGCATCACACACCATCTGCACATCGAGTGAGTGGTAGTGTTTTTCGGTTCCTGTACACTGCCTCAATGGCATGCCTGGCCACCAGCTCCACATGTGTGCAGTCCAATGCACCTATCACATTGGGCATGCCTGATGGGCATGGAATGCGATTTTCATCGCATTTACCTGGCCAGCCGTTCTGGGTAGGCCTATGTGATCTGCCAGGTGCCGGAGGAGTGCATCAATGATCTGAAAAAGAACACCTGAAAAATAGGGTTGCGATAGCCCATCCAGTTCACCTACATTGTGTTGGTAGGTGCCAGTGGCTAGGAAGTGTAGCAGAGACACTACCTTGAGCAAGGGGGGATGGCTATACGGATCTGTATGAGTCTGACCAGGTCATCATAGATCATGTCCACTATGGATGTGATGGTCTCCCCGTCTAACCGGTACAGGGCATGGATCTGGGTTTGGCTCAGGTTGAAGGGTGTGGCCCTTATGCATGGTATAGGTGGCTGCCTGTGGGCTGCTACTTGCTGGACATTGTTTTGCAGGGCCATGATGGCCCTCCTTCTCCCCCAGCGCCTCCGCCACATCCTCTGCCTCCCTGCCTCTTCAAGTAGTAGGCCTGTATGCAGGCCCTCCAGCTCCAGTGCTGCTACTGCTACTGCTAGACATGGTAGTGTTAGAAGGGATGTGGGGTGTGGGAGTGGCCCTTTTGTGCTTTTGCAGTGCTCATTGGGGCCACCTGGGCTGATTTTGGCCACCTGTGGGCTATTTCTGCACACCTAACTCTAGTTAATGTCTGGTCCGCGATGCCGGTGTTTCTGGCACGGAATTCACCGTTCTACCGGCATGTCCATGCCAGTGTTTCTGTGTACGTGGTACTCGGAATGTGCACATACTAAGGCCATGCCAGTGTGTCAGGCACGGCCGATGCATTTTGATGCAGATTCCGGTCACAGTGTTGCTGGATACGGTAGGTCACTTGCGCTGAGGATGTTAGCAACATCGCAAGTCAGAGTATGCCAGACTGGAAAAAGGTGCCGGTACGGAGTGGCCGGCACTGCTATTTCAGAACCAGGATACTTGTAATGAGGCCCTATGCATAATAAAGATTACAACATGATCCCGGACTCCACATTGGCTAACACCTATATACGATTCTAAATGACCCCTATAATCCATTACTCTATTAGTCACACATTATCTAAAACATATTCCACTAAACACGTGACCTACTACATCATCACTATGAAACTCAGGAGTTGATTGACAACCAAGTACATTGTTGCCATAATACATTGCTTTAATAAGTAAATATTACTGACCATCACGTGATGTGCACCCCTCCCTTGAAGCCTGATCAAAGTGTGAATAGCGAGGTCAACTCTGCTTGTACCTGCCCTTGTAGATACATTTATTGGTGCCACCTCTGCTCCTCCCGTACCAAATCACAGTACAGCCCTAGCACGTCTCCCTCCTTATCTCTCTAGGAACCCAGGTGCCCATGAATGACGTGATCGGGGCACTGCTCTTATTTTTGAATTTCACTTATTTATAGATCCCTTGAGCTCAGCGCCTGCAGTCCAAATAGGATGACTCCTCTTCGGGTGAGTGCAGGGGTGCTCTAAATCTTCACCAGGCCTCTTGGCATCACAAAGCCCCATACCCTGCTCACATGAATTCAACCTTCAAAGGACCTAACATTCCTTTCCCAGCTCCTATGAGCTCCTATGAGTTCTGCAGCTGCCCTCATTTAGCTTTTATCGGCACAGCGCAGCTGCCTGTGGCTTCGGCAGCATAACTTCTCTCTGGTTGATCGAAGGGGGACTTGTCTCTGGATCAACTGGACAAAGCTGCAGCTCCACATTAGGCCAGTTTCTCCTACTTTCACAAGCACATCATGAAATACCCTGAAATCCAGCATGGCGGAACTCCTGTTCCCTTAGCCCCTGGAACTCACCTTTACTGCAACATTTCTCTGACTCCACCTCACATGCCTACCTACGTCAGCTACCTACTGGCACATCTCTTGAAACATTACATTGCTTACTAACACTAAATACAAAATACATCACCCTGTCTTTAACCTCTGCAACCGCAACATTAATACATTGTTGCTCCTTCTATATTGCTATATGGTGATAACTACAAATGAATACATGCGCTTTCTGCCGCGCTCAACAAGACCTGCTAGCACTAGACCACCTACTGATATGTTTTGCAAAGCATAAATCTCTTCACCTGTCTGGGATGTTGCACTTGCATCCCAACAGAACACAGAATTAATTATTGGATCAATTGAAAAGGTCTGAATATAGTTGTGGACAATAGCTGGGGCTGGGTTCCCTGAATGGGGAATTACCAGGCCATTCTGAGTTTCGGAGGGCCCAGTTATTCCTCCTACAGGGAACCCGGGCCCGGACCTTCCCCATTCCCATTTGAGCCCCCATAGGGCTCAATGGGAATGGGTGCGGGAGCTAACAATGGGCCGATTACGACCGGCCCGTTGTTAGCTCCCTGGTCCCCTCGCGGCACCCGCTCTGGACATCTGGTGAAACCAGACGTTCAGAGTGGCTCCCGCGAGGGGGACTCGTAATATTGCGGAATGGGTTTAACGGCGCCGCCACCATTAGCGGTGCCCGTTAACCCATTCCGCAATAGTTAAAATGAGGCCCAAAGTGTTTGCAATTGTTTTGTAGGGTAACACCAATCCAAAAATCCAATACATGCAACAGTGCACATGAACATTAATGATTTAATTGTTTTAATGCTTTGCTATTAAAAATGCCATGCCACAATGAAAACATGTCCAATTGCCTGTTCAATGCAGACCAGTCTAGACTCAGAGAGTTCCTGGTGCCCTACACTCTGTTTTACTTTGTGCTTGCAGCATTTCCATTGTTTCTTCACTTGCCTCCATGAGGAGGTGGGGCTTTGTCAACAAAGACACAGTAGGAACACGGAGCGTGTTGCAGAGTGTGTCAGAGTGTTCCTGGTGTTCGAGGAGCCAGGAGGATACATCCCGAACAAAGGACTGCCTTTCAGCACCAAGATGGATCATACCAGGTTTCATGCCAGTTGAGTGAGTGGTACTGTGGCTGTGTTTGCCGTGTGAGTAGGGAGCTGAATGCAGTCAGCACTGTCTGACCAGTAAAGAGCAGGTGTGGAATCCCTTGGTCTTATGGTGGTGGTGAGGCTCTCACACATAAAGTAGCGCTACATCCGTCCAGGACCATCTTAAGCACTTTTGGGGCTCTGGGCACGGACATCTTTGGGGCCCCCTCCACCAAACCAAAGGAATTAATGGATGAAGAATACTGTTTGTGCCCCCGGGCCCTGACCCATCGCGCTCACAACCTATAGGTTGATATGCTGTCTCGCAGCATAATAAGCATGTTTACTCCTTTTAAGTCCCCTTACCTGCTTTGTTCTTGTTCTAATCAGAATGATAAACAAATAGCATTTGAAGACCAACATTAGCAGTCTATGGACTGTTCTAGTACATACAGGACAATTTTTATCAATAACACCCAGGAAGGTATGCAGTCTGTCGTATTAATGCAGGACAGTACGTAAAATGTACATGTAACACATAATGGTGGTCGGTCAAAATACCGAAAATAAAATCTCGAATTACAAAAAGCACGAATTAAAAATCTCGGAAAAAAAAATATTGAATTTTTTATTTATTTATTTGTGTGTTTTTGGGATCAGGTAAGTAAAAAAAAGGGGTAAAATAAAAAAAATGAAAAAAGGGGGGTTGGGGGGGAACCCCCCCATTTTGAAAAAAACGCATTGAAAAAAAAAAAAAAAAAATCGATATTTTTTTTTTCGAGATTTTTAATTCGTGCTTTTTTTCTCGAGATTTTAATTTTCAAGATTTTGACTATAAACCACGCATAATAGACATATAACTCACATTAGCTGCCTCACACAATGCAAAAGTGCTCATGCATGGATAGAGGAGATAATTGGAAGGAAGGAGAAAACATACCATAGCATGGATAGCGGATGCAGATTAGTAGCTACCAGGAAGGTGTCTTTATACAGACAGAGATTAGAAATGGGATATGTTTTTCAAATAGTGTTGCCATTAGATATCAAAGGAGCAAATGCCTGTGGTGTGTGATATAAATAAGCTCACTAGTAAAGTGGAAGCAACCCTATGGCCAGTGAAACCATGAATAAGTATTTTATGAAGATCATACCATGAGAAGGAAATCACCCTGAAGGGCTGACAATTTTGAAAGGTTTAGGGACTGGCAATATTGAGAGATTAGGTGAAGCAAGATTAAATGAGATGCCCAGGATCACACATTGGTTAAGGGGTGAAGGTGGGTTTTGTGCCAACTCTACAATTTCTGCATTTGAACACTTTCTTTTCCAGTTCTTACCATAAACTAAAACAATGGAATCTTACTTCTTCAGATCAGGCAGCCTTGTGGGTCCCCCCTCCAAGGTGGGGCCCTGGGCAAGTGCCCCTTTTGCCCTCCCATAAAAACGTCTCTGAATCCATCTGACTAAATCACCACTGCTGCTGTGGCTCCCCGTGTAGAACCACTGACCTGGGCAGTGCTGTGATTGAAAAATTCTACATTAGTCTGACCAGATTACTGCTGCCGCCAGCTCCCCGTGCAAAACCACTGACATGGGAAGCGCTTTGATTGGGGAAAAAGAAAAAGGCGGACATCAGAGCAAAGCTAGGTGTGCCTCCTTGGATTTCTTATAATGTCATTACTCAAACTGTACACTAGACAACAGGCGCAAGTACAGGAAGAAAGTGGGCTCGAGACTATGCAAGTGACTGACCCCGTTGTCTCCCTAAAGCGACCTCCTTTGGAAATCCTAAAGGGGGGTGTAGAAGTACAGAGGGGGTCATTACGACACTGGTGTGAAGGGTTTAACGGCGCCGTAAAAGGTGTCGGTGCCGTTAAACCCTTAACGCCTGATTACGAGGTCCCTTTGCGGGACCCGACCTTAACGGCTGGTACCAGCCGTTAAAGTAGGGTGCCGCAAAGGGACCTCGGTGCTAATTACGGTACTGCAATTTTTCGGTACCGTACTTAGCGCCTTCCCCAGTCCCATTGAGCCCTATGGGGCGAAAATGGGAATGGGGAAGGGCCATGGTGAAATGGGGAAATACTGCCCCGCCAACCTTGGAATGGGGCGGTATTTCCCCATTCCACCATGGCAGACTCGTTACAACACCGGCACCAACCATGGTGCTAATAGCGCCATGGTTTAGCGCCGGGGGTTGTAATGAGGGCCAGAGTATGGAACATTTGAATGGAACTGGCAATGCACCCCGAGAGGGGAGAAAGGACGATATGGAACAGGTAGAAAAAGAGAGAGAGAGGACCGAGAACCGGGAACTGATCCCTACCCTATGGTCATGCCTGTTGCGATCACTCACAAAAGAACCCTTCTTCCCCACTCCTCGTAACCCCAGGCTCCTCTCGTGCAGCCCCATGTGCCATCCTCGGCAACAACAGCCATTCATCCCATGAAGACAATGAAGGTTAACTTAGCAGAAAAAAAGCCCATTAAAGGGAAAGACAGGGACCTGATTTATCAAACTGAAGTAAATGTGACGGGAGACAATGGGATAAGCCAGCAAGCTCAGTGACAAATTTAAAGGAAACCTCCACTGGTGAAAATGGGCAGGTGCCTGGAGACATATCAATATGGGAGGATGATTATTCATACCTCGAAGCTGTTTTGAACCAGCCTAACTCTCCAGACTATACCGTAGCACCTCCCCGAGTGCCTTTTAAGGGAGGGTTGACCCTGTTGCCACTGCCCTCACCGGGATCATTCCTAGAGCGCCAACATGCTGCACTTGAGATCTGTTTGGCCCAAGATGCAGCAACCCTAAACTTAACAAGATGTAACCAGCGCAGGTTAAGTGACCATACACGATCTAAGACGTTGACACCCCAAATGTCTGCCGCTGCCCTGCTTGACAATGAGGGAAAAACCCATAGAAGTAATGGATGGCCCTACCGACTTTGACACTCTAGGAGCTCAAAGGACCATAGAAAAGGCTCATGGGCTGCAAGAAGCACTAAATATTAAAACCTCTGTCAATAAAGTTTACCCCTGCTTGCTGCGCAGGGAGTATTAATTCTATTAAAAACTAGGAGGCGAGCATTATGCTTCAACTTCTTTTATTACTACTCCTCAGCAGTTTCAACAAACTATAACAAAGTATCAAAATTTCTGAAAATGTGCAAAAGTGACTTTTCTTTCTGTGGATTACAACACCCATAGTCTTTGTAGTCCATCTCCACACCAGCTCAGCTATGACCACATCCTGTCCCTGAGCTCCTCCTCTCTTTTACATGCTCTGAACTGTCACTCAAATTCCACAACTCTATCCTGTCAACAGCGCAAAGACTTCTTCCACTCAAAACTGGAGCACCGATACTTCTCCAGCTGCCTGCTCGAACCTTGGCGACTAGCCTCCTTACTCAATTATTCTTCTGCTCTTCTCCTAAGGAAGATACAAAGCAGAACATAAGGGTGTTGTCCATGCATTGTTATAATTTTACCAAACATAAATCAACAATACATGCTTGGCCGGGAAATGAATGCTTGCCTCCTAGTGTTACGCTTTGGCAGCGCCACTCTCCCTCCGCATTAACGCAGACTCACACAGCCCGGGGAAAGGCATCTGTGTGGCAGCGTTATCGGTTACCATGGAGATGGTATGGACGCAGGCATCGGCCGTGTCAGCTGACACGTTCGTTACACACAACGCGTACACCGTTGCTCCGCCCCTTGCCTTCATAACTCTGTTCCTCTTGGGGCTCTGTGCTGCTAATTACAGTAACGCGTATCCTTACGTGTGTAGCTCCTGTGTGATTTTTCCCTCTCCACTCCAAGTGAACTTGCTTCTTCCTATCTATCTGACTTCCTGGTTCCTCGACTCTGCTTGCCTTCACGGACTGCTTTCAGATTTCCTTTTGTCCTCGGCTCTACACGCTGTTACGACTCGGAACGTTTCTCGGATTGCTGGCAGCTCCCTGTCAGAAGCCTTTTCTTCAACACTCTGTATTCCTTTTTTTAGGGTTCTCTTCCTACAGTAAGTGCGCCTCCATTCAAACTGGGTTTCCATGCCTCTTGTGTTGTTTGTTCTTTGGATTTAACCCTTCCTGTTCACGCATTTGAGAATACAACTCATTACTTTGGACACTGTGCTGGATTTGAACTATCTACCTAACAAAGTGCAGTTCAAGACGCTTTCCAGTTACATGCACCAAACTGGACCTAGCGCGTCCCTCGTGCCGTTCGGGTTTACTTTTCCTCATAACATCCCTGTTTATTATTTTCTCCTGTTGTTGTTGTTCTTTCCAGCAGGATTTCCATTTGCTCCATGTTCATGCCCTTTCAGGCACTGTACTTACGCTTATAACTCCAACCAACCTTTATTCAGGTATTTATTATTGTTGATTGTATTTTCACTTGCTATTTCCATCTGTACCGCATATAACCCTTTCTGTGGTTCCTTTTCAGCTGTTGGTCTAGTGGTGCGCGTTTACCCCGCTCTTTTATTTGATTGATACATCTGTCTGTCATATCAACACAGCAGAGGGATACATCATAGAAAAGAGCCACTCTTCTTGAGGAAGCCTGATTCACTGAAATCAGTGGTAGCTGAGGTCAAAGACTGATTGCTCCGAGAATTCCACCACTTCTGTCTTCAAGGTCTGGTTTCAATCTTCCGACCCTTGGTGTGGTGACTAACAGCTAGTCTTTAATAGAATTAATTCTCCCTGCGCAGCTAGCAGGCGTAATCTTTCTGTGACAAGACTGGAGGCAAGCATTAAGCTTGTTCAAAGCTTTCCCGACACTGTAACGGCTAGACTCTCAGTTGGCTTAAAGTAAAACTCTTTAAGTATGATCACTAGCCCAATCTGCTGCCAACATAATCTCTTGCAATGTTATTCCTGTCGTGAAGGCCCTGGAGGCCATAGCCCCTCTTACAGAGTGAGCTCCATACCTTCTCAAGTCAATACCTGCTGCCTGCATCACTTCCTTGACCCATCTAGCAATGGTAGCTGTCGTCACTGCGTGAAACGGTTTCTACGTGCTATGAGTAATTGGGTAGTACCCACTGCTCTGCTCTCCGCTGTCCTACTCTCATATTCCTTAATGCAGCTCACTACACACCACTTGGTATTACCCGGAAAATAAGGATAATGAACCGTTGAGGTCCCTGTATTAGTCCTTTTCACTACTGAAAAGGTTACTCCTTCCAGCCAGAAGGATCTCCAGCGCTCTGATATCTGATATGCGCTTACAGGATACGAGACAAAGCAGCATTGCCAGCTTGCCTGACAACTGCTTAAGGGACAAGTATCTGCCCGTTGGCCAGCTCTCCAACAGACGCAGTACTGCTGTCACGTCCCATAATGTATTATATCTAGGCTCTGGCGGCACTTTAAACCTAGCTCCTCTGATGAGTCTTACTACTGCCGGGTGTTTGAAATCGCCGATCTGTACACTCCTATGGTACGAAAGGCTTTCCCGTCCTGCAATAACTGCACCAAAAAGTTCAATATGGCCACTACAGGGGCTAAAATGGGATGAAGACTTCTGCCTTTACACCAATTAGTCCACTTGGCCCAAGCCGCGTCGTAGCGCCTCCTAGTGGAAGGAGACCAGGATTCTGCGATAAGCTCTGCAGCCTGCACCGAAATGCCTGGCAGCGCCCAGCGTCTCCTGATATCCTGCACCCGATGAGCTGGAGTGTCCCTCTCTCAGAGGATGACACGACCCAGCTGGGTCCGTGAGCAGTTGGTCTCCTTCGGGGAGCACTCTCGGTAGGTCTACTGCGAGCTCCATCAGAGTTGGGAACCACACCTGTGACTTCCATACCGGTGCTACCAAAATTAACTCTGCTCTCTCCCTCCGACACTTCGCTAGAACTCTGCTCAGCATCATGAAGGGAGGAAAGACGTGGTGTAGGCCGCTCAACTAGCTCTGCAAGAATGCATCTGTTCCTCGAGCTCCTGGATCCAGCCTCCAGATGAAGTAATCGGCTGTTTGCGTATTGAGGCGAGACGCAACGAGATCCATGTGCACTGGAACCCACCTCCGATCCAGCATCTGAAACACTGTTAGGGCCAGCTTCCAGTCGCTGGAGTCCGTAAGGTACCGCGAGTTCCAGTTGGCCACTACGTTCAGCGCTCCGGGCAGATACTCTGCCATCACTGACGTCCCTGACTGGAGACAAAAATGCCAAAAGTCCTTTGCCAGCTAGGCCAGCATCCTGGACCTCGTTCCTCCTAGGTGATTTATCTATTGGACTGCTGAGATGTTGTCCATCTCCAGCAGGACGCATGACTTCACCTTGTCTCTTGTGAAAGCTTTGATTGCGAAAGATCCCGCCAAAAGCTCTAGGCAGTTTATGTGAAGACGAAGCTCCTCTTCGCTCCACTTGCCACCTGTCTGCAGATTTCTGCATCTTGCCACCCCAGCCTAGACGGCTGGTGTCCAATTCTATGATCAAATCTTGCAGGTCTCCTAAAATGGCACGCCCATTTCAAGCGTCCGTATTCTGCAACCATATTTGCTGATGATACTTCAAGCCTTGCTGCAAGTGTTTTATCTTCAACCTCTGTAGCGCTCGATAGTGTAAAGGACCTGGAAATATGGCCTGAATGGAGGATGCTAACAGTCATACTATCCTTGCTAGGACTCTGGGGGAAATCACCTGCTTCCCCAGGCATCCTTTGATCGCCCTCTTGATATCCTGTATTTTCCGGGCTGGAAGCTCCGCAGTAACTCTCTTGTTGTCTAGGATAAATCCCAGGAAATCTAGCCTCTGTGCCGGCGTGGTGTCTGATTTCTCCACGTTCACTAGAAACCCCAAGGACAAGAGCAGGTCTTGTACCCATCTCATCTGGTACACTAGTGCTTCTCGGTCTTCTGCCAAGAGAAATACATCATCCAGATATATGATTAATCTTATACCTTTCTCTCAAATTGCTGCCGCCACTGGCTTCATCAATTTGGTGAAAGCCCAGGGCGCTGATGCAAGCCCGAAGGGCATCGTCTTGAATCGCCAGAACTGCTTGTTCCAGTGAAAAGCTAGAAATGTTCTGTAGCTCTCCTGCACTGGGATCGTCAGGTAGGCATCCTTCAGGTCCAGTCTCATCAGCCAGTCTCCCTCACTCAGGGAGTCTCTGAGCTGATGAATGCCTTCCTGCTTGAAATGATGGTAAACGATCCATCTGTTCAATTCTTTCAGATTTATCACCGGCCGGACCTTCTCTTTTCTGTGCACTAGAAACATGTTGCTTATAAAGCTGGGGGTTGCGGGACACTTCTCTATGGCGTCCTTCTGTGCTAGCAGGGATAGCTCGTGGTCTAGGCACCCCTGCTCCACGTACGGCAGGTGCGGCTGGTGGGGCCAGCGCGACTGAACCAGCAGTTCCATAAACTCTAGTTGCAGGCCACTTACGTTTTGCAAAATCCAGGCATCGCTGGAAAGCGTGCGCCAATTTGCCCAGAACATACCGGTCTTCCCCCCCACAGCAGGGTAAGATATTGCTCTCACCTGGTGTAAAATCTTGGCCTCGGCCAGAACCTCTTCCTCTACGTCCTCTGGGGAAACGTCCCCTGGCTGGGAAGAAGGCGTCCTGTTGTCTGTTTTCCCAGTATTGTGCTTTGGGATTAGGAGGGTCTTCTCCCTGCTTGATTGCGACCAGCCGTACAACCCCTAAAGCGGCCCATCCCAGCAAAAACTCTGTTCAGGAATATCTTCCGAATGGAGGCCTGTGCCTTCTCCAATGAAGTGTAAGTGCCGACAAACCGGCCCATCTCCTTCCCAAATGTTTCTCTGAAAAGGAGGCCTTGTGCTGCCTCTCCTACTTCGTATGAAGCGAGGTTGCTCAGATGCGGGTCAATCTTGAGCAGCAGACCTTTTCTTCTCTCTGAGGTAATAGCGCAGTTAGCGTTCCCCAGAAGGCAGACGGCTCTTTGCGCGTAGCCTTCTAAGGCGTCGGGGTCCACTTCCTCCCCCGTATCACTAGCTTGCTCCGCTAGATCAATAATCTTCGTGACAGGGCCTGCTAAATCTAGCACCTTCTCTTCGCAGCTCTTCAACAATCTGTCGATACCCTTGCAGGGGTCCTTACTGGTATTGGACACAAATGTCAGCATTTTAGGAACCAGCTCGGGGGTCTCCGCCACCTTCCCGGGAAGGTCTGGCCAAGGACATTCAGCGCGTAGGCATTGTCTAACTTCCTTGTCTAGGGCCTTCCTCAACCTCACTGTCATGTACTGCGCAACTCTGGGAGACGGTTACCAGTCCGAGGATCTTGGGTTCCGGATGCTATCCGGGTCAAACATGTCCTCCTGATCCTCTTTGAGATGTTTCTCCTTGCGGGCTCTCTTTCCCCCGCAGGGCTTAGCCCAATCTTCCTCTATTGTCTCCTCTCCCTCCTGTGAGGAGAGGTCTCCCTCTGCCCTCTGCTGGCTCTTCTTCCGAGCCTGGGTCATCTTCTCCACAATCTTCTTCCCCTGGAGTGGGGGTTGTGAGCCTTGGCACTGCCTGGTGCTGCAAATAGGCTTCTTTGAGCTTTGCGAAGGCGTCGGCAACCTCCGGCCCTTTTCTTTCGCCCCATCCGATGGGCCCTGGGGTTCGCAAGAAGATTTCCTCTTTTGGGCCCAAGTACTCCCCTTAGACCCTGTCTCTGAGGATTCAGTGGGCATGCGTAGAGTCACGTTGGTGCTACCTGTGGGCTGGTTCAGTATTGCCTCAAGTGTCTCCAGCCTTTCTTGCAGGGCTCTCACTCCTTGGGCCACTGCATGGACCAGCAAATTTCCCAGCACCTCCTTAAAGTTGGCAGTGAGATCTAGGGACTGCTCTTCCTCGCTCCATTCGAACTCTGACATCCTTGCGAGTGTGCTGTGTGCCTGGTACCTGTGACTGTGTCTTGGCACGCCCACGCTTGGTCTGATGCCTGTATACTTTCTTATTGTTTTAATATTTTTTCATTTTTTTCTTTTTATTCTTATTTCTTTCTTCTTACTTTCTTCTTACTTTTCTTCTTTTTTAAAAAAAAGTTTTATGTGGTATACTTGTGGCTGCACCAAACTACTATCTTTTCACCGCCTGAATTAGGCTGAATGTTCTTAGGCTGCCTCTCAGGCGAGGCCTTGGGTACTTGATAAGGCCAAAATCCACCTTGTTAGTAAGAGGAGGGATTTATTCCCTCTCACGGACCGATCCACTTCTCAGCTGATTCTTTATATGTTGAGCCACGTCACGGCATTGTAACAATGCAATATATCCCTTTGAAACGCTCTAGATATGAGCGGGATATTCACCGCCGGGCCCTGCTTCCCTTCAACGTCGTTGTTAGGAAAGATTTCATATGTGTATGTAATTTTCCCTCCATGTGTCAGCCCCCAAACTTTTTGCTGCTGTTCAGACATCCCTGACTGACTTTGCCAGAGAAGCACAGCCTTCAGCTGTACACCTCTGGGCTTTCGCTCACTTTTTATGGGGACACTGACATGCCCTTAAAACAGTCAGTACTGGGAGACTTTGTTTCCCTTAGTTCTATTCCTCATGTTGCAACTTTTGTGCAACATGTAACAAGTGTGCAATGTATGCTACTATACAGCACACTTGGGCCTATAGTCATTTCCAAAGGCCCTAGTTACTCTAGCTGGACTTTTTATGAACTGTGCAGATGTGTCACGGACAAGACTGGTGGCACCAATAGGTGGCCTGGCTCCAAAATGGCCATGCCACTAAGTTCTTGTCCTGTCCTTTGGCCATCTTGCCCCTTCACCTTGCCAAGGTCGAGTCGACCCAGGCCAGTCCTTATTTGGTGATGCATTTTCCCGCGAATCCCAATGTTTTTGCGGGCTTCTGCATGCCTTGTGTGTGTGCCTCCAGGATGTGGGCTAGGATGTCTGGTCCCAATACATATCCCGGGTGCCAGAGAGTCTGGAGTGTCCTGAATGCCGGAGACCACCGTGGTTTGTGATTGGTCCACATATGGAGTGTGTGTTTGTGAGCAGATCTCCCATTGGGTCCTCTCTGTTTTATCGCGAAGGGAACGTTGGATAAGAGGAGGCTGGAAACACCACTACCAGGTCGATCTCCTGAGTTCTCACTGAACAAAGGATAGGATCCAAGTATCCTGCAACTACGAAGCTGAGTCGAGGAACCACTGGTGACCCGCTGGAAGGTTTGGCACCCTGAGCCCGCTGTCGTCCTGTGGGACCCCTCTGCATCTGGTCGTCCTAGAAGGTCTGCAAAGATGCTTCGACCCATTGGAATAGTGGGACCAACTATTCTCGGCACCTTCACCAAAACCTGCAAGTAAGCTTTCTCAGAAGAGTCCCTGGGCCAACCAGTGGGCTGACCATCTTACGCAGGACCTTTGCTCTGTCTTCGCCGTCGTTTCGAGGAGGCCCTCAAAACTTGGTATACTGCTAGCTCTGTGTCCACGGCACGCTCACACCGAATTTCGTACACTTGGCATTCCCAGGTCTGAAGTGAGACGAGTGCGCCCCGACCGGAGTAAACGCGGTTACCGTGTTGCTCTGCTGCGGCAACGTCCTTTGCAAGTCCGCTGTATTTGTGACCCTCTTGCCCCTGAAGCCTGCTGCATTGAAACTGGGGTGATTCATCCACCCGGAGCGGAGAAATCGCCACTGTCCCATTTGGGAATCCTCGCTGGAACTCAGGAACTAAAAGGTGCCGAGATGTCCTTTTTGCCGTTGTCGAACCTGCAACCGAATTGGACTAACCTGCTGAAGTTTGGGTCTCCTTGCCTCAGGGACCGGTGAGTAATCTTTACCCGAACTGGTGGCCCCTAGCGCCAGAGCCCAACTTTACGCACAAGTGGTCCCTGGGGGCCCCTCTCCTGTCCACTGCTATTGCGAAATAGCGACTCCATCCCAAACTCTCGAACTGCCTCTGGCTTCAAGTGGAGGTCCTTTTTGAATAGTGGGAACTTATTCTTCATCGCCTTATCCACCTTCCCGAGCTGCCAGAGACCCCTAAAGAGACCCTGATTTGCCCATTGGAACAACCGCGTGCCTTGGCACACAGGTACTATTGAGCACAAGGCTCCACTCTTCTTAGTGCTTGGACTGCCTCTTAGTTAGGTGAATAACTGATGTTGAATTGGGTCTAAAGATTAACTGCACTGCCTGTTTCCTTCCCCCCTAGGTTGTTAGTTAACACATTTTGTGCAGTCATCCCTTTTGACCCTCTTGGTCTTGTATATATATTGGCCCTCATCACAAGGTTGGCGCCGGTAAGGCAATACCAGCATCCATTACTGGGCCGATGTATCATGACCCTAGATGCCGTTGCTACCGGCATCGTCAAGGACCCGCTGTGGCCGTGCACCACCGTACGGCATGCGGGCACGCGCGCAGATGGTGAGGCCTTAATACTGGCATGCCGCAAAGAAGGGGACACCACGAGTCACACATACAAGTACATACCGGCATCGAGATGCCGGTAAGAAGGGCCACCATGATGCCGGCAATACCGGCATCGCGGACCACCTGTAAACAGCAAACTGCTGTGTAACCAAGTGCCACAGGTGCACACAATCAGCACAGGTGGAGGCAATGGAGTCAGGTCAGCACAAAGGGAGCACACCCACACACCACACCCCCTTCCAAGCCAAAATGCTACCACTTGTACTTGCCATACTGGTCCTGGAGGACATGCCTGCACAGCTACTCCTTGAGCAGGCAGTACAACAGGAAACACAGAGGAGACGCAGGAGGAGAAGGAGGGTGAGACATGCCACAGGCACTTACCAACACACAGTGGGCCAAATGCATGGCATGTCCCAATCATGCTTCTCTGTTGTGTTAAACCAAGTGCTGGATGCACTACTGAAGCACGCAAGTGCCTACATATCCTTACCAAGGACACCACAGGAGGCAAATGCCACCAAAATAGCATTCCATGCACTAGCAAGCATGCCCAATGTAATTGGTGCCCTCGACTGTACCCATGTAGAGTTGGTAGTCCCACATGCCATGGAGGCGGTGTACCGCAATCGAAAGCTATACCATTCCATCAATGTGCAGATGGTGTGTGATGCCAGCCAGATAATAACACATTGCTGTGTCAGATACCCAGGATCCACGCATGATGCCAAGGTGCTGCAGAACTCCTCACTACCCCGCTACATGGAAGGAGACGTTGTATGAAGTGGCTGGCTGTTGGGTGAGTCTTCCCTCTGGGTCATGGGGGCAGATGGATTGGGGGGGGGGGGTACATGCATATGCAAGGGGAATGCCCTCTGAGCCATGGGGGCAGATGGATTGAGGGGGGTACATGCATGTGCAAGGGGAATGCCCTCTGGGCCATGGGGGCAGATGGATTGGGGGAATGGAAGTTTCTTAAATCATCCGCCGACACACAGCCCTCACATTTGCAGGCAAAATGCCCCTAGCCAAGACATACATTGGGTGGCCTGGTGGTTTAAAATCCTAGGACCCTAGGTCGTGTAGGTCACACAAGGCTCCCTCTATGGATTGGCATGCACTGTACAGGGCTGACAGTCATGTTGATGTGGCTGCCAATGACGAGATTGTGCATATGAACTTGAATGATGTACAGGCTGAGCACACCTGTCAACTGAGCCTCATCCTCACACATACCTCCTTCTGCTCCCATGTAGGTGATGCTGGATATCCTCTGAAGCCGTGGCTACTCACCCCTGTCAGGAACCCGCAGAACAGGCCTCCTCGTGTCGACTTCAATCGTGCTCATACACGTACACGTGTGGTCATTGAGCAGACGTTTGGCCTTTTGAAGGCACGGTTTCGCTGCATCAGCAGGTCGGGAGGGGCACTCATATACGGGCCTGAGAAGGTGGGCAAGATCATCACGGCATGTGCAATGCTGCATAACATGTGCATCCGGCGGAACATACCCCTGCCACCTGACGTGGAGCTGCCACCACCTGGTGAAGTAGAAGGAGAGGAAGGAGTAGAAGTAGGACATAGGCCAGGACACAAAACATGTGAGGGTCGCGCAGTGCGCAAAATGGTCATTGACCAATCATTCTGATGTACTTTGATGCAGAGGGTGCCATGTGTTGTGAACTGTGGGCACTGGTTGTGTGGGCACATGTGCACGAATCACCATGAAGCAATAAATTGACATACAAAAATCAGCAATGTCCACTCATGTGATGTTTGTTACACAACTGGTGTATTCGTGAGAAATTAAGTACAACATGATTCAACAATCCACACCCCGACCACCCCTCCACCTCCCCCACCCTACTCCCATGCCCCCAAACACCTCAGTACTACACACTACACCCACCACACCTCCACCTCCCCCACCCTACTCCCATGCCCCCAAACACCCCAGTACTACACACTACACCCACCACCACCCTCCACCCACCCCCTAACACCCAAAGTCAACTATGGCACGACATGTGTCTGGATGTATACCCAAAGAGATTATGCAGGGTGGCCCTGCTACTGTTGAGCCCCCTTTGGAGGTGAGGGTTGGATCTCGGAGCGGCAGGAACTCTGCAGGGACATGCGCACGGGGCCGGTTTGCCTCGAGCTCGCTGGCGTGGATGATGCGGATGACCCAGATGGTTGTGATCCCAGGGGCAGGGTTTGCCGTTGGTCCATGCGGTCAGCAATCCTGGTGAGGATCTGACCCAAAGCATTGAAGCCATCACGCACTTGCTGTGCATTTGAGTTAATGGCCTGGATAACGGCCGCAGTGCTGGCCTGGATAATACGGCGCGTTGTCTCCCCTTCAGCAAGGTACTGCTGCACATAGCCTTGCATCGCCTCCTGCCGGGCCTCCATCCTGGAGAGACGTCCCTCAAGGTCCCGTATGGCAGTGTGGGTTGTGGTTGGGTGATGTGGTGGCACAGCATGAATCATGGGGCTGTGCATGGCCGGAGACCACTCTCCATGGCTGCCCTGGTCGGATGAGTCCCGCTGAGGTGTGTCCTGTGGGGTGGCCTGCGGGCTTGGTGTGTGCACTACAGGCTCTGAGTGGACAAGTCCTGCATCGCCCTCATTGTCCGGCTCAGCTACCTCATCAACACTATGATCTGCCGATGCAGCCATCTCCCCAATTGTGCTGGCAGCAGCAGAATGTGTGCCTTCCTCCATGCCTGCTGTGTCCTCAGCCAGTGTGGATGGTGTGACCATGGATGCAGGTGCAGGTGTCAGCTCGTCCTGTGTGCTTGTCTGTGGTGCTGTTTTTGCACCGGTTCTTGGCCCGCTTCCCGCTTGGCCCATCCTTGGTCCACTTGAGGTTGATGGACCTGTGCCATCAGGTTGCCTCCGAGGCCTTTTGGCTGGTGTTGTGCATTGTGCACTCCCTTGCGTTTCGTCACTGTCAGCATCCGTACCTGTGGGGGACAGAGAGTGGCAGGACATCAGTGATTGTTCCGCTTGCATTGTGCATGCATTAGTCATTGGACATGTGGCGCCATCTGATCAGTTGCATTCATGGCTTTGTAGGGGACTGTGTACATGCAATGTTGAAGAGTGGATTTTGATAGCGTAGTCATGTCCACATGTACTCATTGTTGGGTGCAGTTGGACATTCATGTGTTTTGGGAGCGTCGTCCTGGGATGCACATGCCCATAAAATTTGTCTTGTGTGTGTATTCGTGTATGACAGCAACATGCATTGGGATGGGATGGTGGTAGACCCAGAATGTGTACATGGATATGTGTAGGTGTGCATGATGGCCCATTTGTTGGCTGGTGTAGCAGCCACATTTGGGGGAGGATGATTTTGAATATTTTTACTGTTTCAGTAGGGACACTCACCTTCATCTGCCAATGTTGGCACGCCAAACTCTGCTTCACCGACTCCTTCGATGGACTCCACGTCTATGATGGAGCTGCAGGTCTCCTCCCATCTGGCCAATTTCAGTGGGGAGTGTGGTCCTCCTCCTGTTGCCAGCCCCTGGCTCCGATTAGCCGACAATTTGTGCCGGACTCTCAGCCTGAGGACGTCCCAACGTTTTTTGCAATCACGCACTGTGCGAACGGTGGTGCCGACTGCACTTACTTTCTGGGCAACTTCTTCCCAGATGGCCTTTTTCTTGAGCTGTGCTGGACGCCTGAGGTCGTTGCATAACACCACTTCAGCATTTGCCACAAGGGTGTCGGCCAACATGTTCAGCTCATCGTCCGTAAAATGTGGTTTGCGCAGGCGGGCCGTGCCTCTCTAGGTGGTCTTCGACATGTTGTCCGTGGTGACCTGGGAGTTGGGGTGTAGAGGATCTTGTAGGTGGAGGATGGCAATGGATTGTGTTTTTAAAGATGGCCGCCATGGCATTTCCCGTTCCGGCGCGATGACGTTACTTCCGGGTCCTGTATTAACGCACCCATTATTTGCACTATGTTAATAACGGTAACAGTATTTAGGGGTTGCCGAGGGTGGAGCTGTTCTGTGCGTATTGGTCGATGCCGCTGTCTGGGGGTTGGGGGGTCATTACCGGCATGCCGGTACGGCCATTACCGGCATGCAGGGATGCACGTGCTCGCACACTCTTGATCGTCCACTATTTGCGGGTTGGTGCCAAGCCGGACATGTTATTACCGCCATGCCGGTACGGCCAGATTTTTAGCGCCAACCTTGTGATGAGGCCCATTGTATTGAGTGTGATGTATTGGTTTACCTAGTGTTACTGTGATTCTTTGCTATAGTCTGTGTTACAAAGGCCTTGTAATAAATGTGTCTATATTTTGAATACCAGCATCGAATAACGCTACGGGCTATTCTGACCAGCCCGACCGCTATTAACAGCATCGTAAAGTACGGTGCCGTTAACAGCGGGCTGGGCGCGGGCACGCGACCCACCATGCCGACAATAGTGGCATGCCGTAAACTGGAGTAGATCACAAGGTAAGTGGACATGCAAATTACGGCTTCATGAAGGTGTTAAAAGAGCCTACCAGCATGCCGTAAATACCGGCATGGCAGACCTACCGTAAAATGCCATGTGCAGTGATCCCAAATGCCACAGGTGCACACAATCAGCACAGGTGGAGGCAATGGAGTTTGCCCACTACAAAATGAGCACACCCACATACCACACCCCTTACCACACCAAGATCAATACAATAGCAGCATCAACACTTCAGCTGGATGACATGCATGCATTGCAACACCAGCAACAACACCAACGACAACAGCAGGCACCACATACATTGGGACAATTGCCCATCCACACAATTGGGGGTAATAGGCATTTGTGTTTGGAAGGGCACGTCATTTGATACATGGGTGGCAGACGCAGCAGGAGAAGGAGGGTGAGACAGGCCCTGCATGCCCCACCAGTGCAGCCAGCTTAACTACGCATGCAGCCCCCAATCTCAAACATCAAAGCCAGTCCCTGCAACCCAACCCCACAGCACAACCACACCCCGTATCGTCTGGACCGTGACACCATCAGCACCATTGTGGACATGATATACAACTGCCAGTCTCATTGAAATATGCACCGCCATCCCCCCTCTACTGAAGGTAGTGTCGGTGCTCCACCTCAAGCACACAACGGAATACATATCTCTACCACAGACTCCCCAGGAGATACTAGAAACAAAAGGCGGCCTCCATGCCTTGCAGGTGGTTTAACGCAATCACAAACTATACCACCACAAACAGGTGGAGATGGAAGGTGACGCAAGCAAGATCTTCACACATTGTGGTGCACATTATCCAGGATCAACCGCAGGAATGCTGCATGTCACCATGGGAAAAATCAGCGCAGAATGCCAAAAATTGCAGATGCTACTGGCAACGCTCACCATCAAATATCCTAAACAACACAACAAATCACCAAATTCACACAAACACAGCAATATGCATACACAATGCATGAGCTACAATATGGTAGAGCACACCGTGTATCATCTTGAAGATGGAACCCACACCATTATTCCATGGCACAGGACACATTGAGGGCCAAAAAATAGCTTGCATACAACCAAGGACATGTGCATGTGACCAACGATAATCTGCCGGCATGTGTGACTAGTACAGCTGTCCATCATTATTCGCATGACATTTACCTTTAATTGCCTCGCATGCAGGTGATAGTGGCTATCCCTTGAAGCCGTGGCTCCTCACCCCTGTCCGAAACACACAGAACAGGCACGAGGAGGACTACAGTTGTTCCCATTCCCACACCAGTGTGGACATAGAGCAGACCTTTGGCCTGTTGAAGGCACGATTTCACAGCCTCAGCTGGTCGGGTGGGGCACTCCGCTACAGGCATGAGAAGGTGGCCAAGATCATCATGGCATGTATCGAACTGCACAATATGTGCATCCGCCAGAACGTGCCCCTGCCCCCTGACATTGAACTGCTACCACCTGGTGATGAGGAAGAAGATGTGGCTGGACATCATCGCAGTGGCGATGCACAGGAGGGCCGTACTGTGTGCAAGTGCGTGATTGCACAATATTTGTGACACACATGGCAGCAGAGGGTGACATGATGGTTGGACAGAGGGCACTGGGTTTGGGGGTACAACTACACCATGCACTGTAACTGAATAATTGACACATGCACAATGATGAATGTCCACTCAGGTCTTGTTTTTCACACAACTGGTGTATTAAATGTAACAAAGTAAACTTAAGTGACAAAACCCTCAACCACCCTCACCCTCCTCTCTCTCCCCCCACAACTCCCCCACACACACACTCACCCCCCTCCATCTCCCCCCACAACTCCCCCACACAAGTCCCATTGAGTCACCAAAGCCTACATGAGGCTGCCATGACAATTACTCGGCACTCCCTGGCCCAGGGGGCAGCATGTCTTGTCAGCGCTGTGTACGGGCTGACCTAGGGAGCGGGCTTGTTTGCGTGGAACTGCAGGACGACGGTGTGGCCGCCTGCTGAGGTTGTGTGGCGGGATGCCCTGCCTCCATGACATCCGCGATGCGCCCTAACACCTGCTGGAGGGCCGAGACCTCCTCGCAGAGGCGGCTGGTGTTGTCCGAGAAAGATCTCACCATGGAGGCAGTGTTGTCCGTAATGGACCGGCCAAGTGCAGCTAACTCCGTACGCCACTCCTCTCTAGCTAGCCTGTTGTCCTGTACGAACTCACGCACAAGGGCAGTTAGCAGGTCAGCCCGCTGCTGCCCTGCGGGTGCACCTGTGGAGGTATTGGGCCCCTGGCTGTCATGCCCTGCCTGCTCAGCTTCCCCAGCCCTGAAAACTGGACTGAAGTGTCCCTCTGTGTGCTCATGGTCAGAGTGCTGGTGGCGTTCTCGGTATCGAACGATGATACTTGGGGGGATGCAAGTTGAGTTGGGGTATGGACATCCAATAGATCGTCCTCCATGGTGCCCCAGATGTCTTCCTGTGTGTCATCCACAGTCAGGGGTGCCGTGGCTGCCATCTCCCCAGCCAAACTTGACTCCTCCGAACGTGGCGCCTCACATGTGTCATCAGGCTGACCAGTGGGTGGAGGAGGTGCTGTGCCCTCCACGGGCCTTGGTGGCACAGGTGCAATGGGTACCTGCGGTGGCTTGGATGCTGGTACATGGCACCCCCTGGCTTGTCCCCTCGAGGTTGATGGCCGGTTGCTGTCCTCCTGGGACCTCTTCCAGGGTGTGGCCTGTGCAGGGGTTGTGTCCTGCCCATCACTGTCATGGTCAGTGCCTGCGGGGGTGGAACAGAGCGACGGCATGAGTAATGTTTTGATAGGCATCATACATACATTGGGACAATTGCTCATCCACACAATTGGGGGTAATAGGCATTTGTGTTTGGAAGGGCACATCATTTGATACATGGGTGGTTGATGCAGGGATATGTCGGCGTCACTCATTTTGGCCAGGAACAGTGCTGTCTGACATGCATACTATTTTGGACATGTACGCTGTGTGCCTCGTGGAATTTCCTACTTTTGTGGTATGTGTCATGTACGATATTGCCTTGCACCAGGCATCTGCATGTGTCTATGATGCATCGGCCTACTTTGCAGGGAGTGTGTGTGGGCGACCATAGCTTGACTCTTCGGACTGAACATGGGGTTGACTTTCATCAGATTTGGCATAGCAGTGTTTAATTTGGGCACTCACCTCCATCTCCCGATGTTGTGGCGCCACACTCCATCTCGCCTACACCTTCGATGGATTCCGTCCCAATCATGCTTGCGCATATGTCCTCCCATGGGGTGAGCTTTATCAGGGAACTGGGACCACCTCCTGTTCCCATGGCCTGGCTGCGATTGACAGAGAGGATGTTGCACACCCCTAGTCGCAGGTCGTCCCATCGCTTGCAACACTCTTTTACTGTGCGTGGTGTGTTGCCGACAGCCCTAACCTTCTGGGCAACAAGTGCCCAGATCTCTTTTTTCCTTAGCACTGCCTCTCTCCTCATGTTGCTAGAGAAGACTGTGGCAGCATGCTCGTGCAGTGTGTCCACAAGCATCTGAAGCTCATCCTCATTAAATCGTTCCTTTCTCAGGCGGGCAGCTCCCTTCTTCAGGGCCCTAGGCATTGTGGTCTCGGAGCTGGATGTTTTCAAACGATCAGCAGTGTCCCAGGGGTCCTGTGTGGAGAGGATGGCAATGGATTGTGTTTTTAAACATGGCCGCCGTGCTCCTTCCCGTTCCTGTGCGATGACGCTACTTCCGGTTCTGCTTATTAGCGGTGACCGTAAATAGCGGTGACCGCTAATTACGGTCACCGCTAATGACGCATTGAACAATGTCGGTAGTGTTATCTGCGCTACATTTGATGCCGGTAAGGGCTTTTTGGGAGCCTTTTGCGGCATGGCGCTAAATACCTTACCGGCATGGTGTAAAGCTTGTGCCTGCAAAGTCGTAATAGTCCTCTATTAGCAGACAGGTGCCAGCACAGACACGCTATTTGCGCCATGCTGGTAAGGGACGTTACTTACCTCCAAACTCGGAATGACCCCCCTTAGTCTTGACTGCCTGCCATATCTACCCTGATTGGTCTGGCTTGTCCAGAGGTTACCCTGTTCCAAGAAACTAGGTTGGCCTTCTGAACCTCTGCCCCTCCTGGACAGAGTTCAGAAATCCTTCTTAACAGTCGTGTCGCAGATCGAAATACGACCACGGCACTGAAGAAGCTCCGGCTCCGCCTCCCCAAGGGTGGGGGCCGCAGCACTCTTCTTCTGCCTCTAGCACAGCCGAGGCTTCTCAGCTGCACGCTGAGTTCCGTGGCGGCACCTAACCCCAAACATGCCGGTAATACGGCATGGGGCCGCCCGCTACGGAGAATAGCAAATTACTTACTTGTCAGGAGCGCGGCTCCAGAACTCACTGCGTTCTATTTATGTTACCGACGGCGCGCCGCCCTTCCTATACGAACATGCATACAATATATATACACCTCACAATTCGAACTGCGCTAATGCTAGTAATACTGCTTATGTCCCTGCATAGAATCTCTTTCCTAAATACCCTTACAAAACGACATTTGAGATCATATCATGAACAGGTGACAAAATAGTACTGGAAGAGCAGTAAAAGAAGAGGAGGAGCTCAGGGACAGGATGTGGTCATAGCTGAGCTGGTGTAGAGATGGACTACACAGACTATGGGAGTTGTAGTCCAAAGAAAAAAAAGTCACTTTTGGACATTTTCAGAAATGTTGTTAGTTTCTTATAGTTTGTTGAAACTACTGAGGAGTAGTAATAAAAGAAGTTGAAGCATAATGCTTGCCTCCAGTCTTGTCATAGAATCGCGATTCACAAGATACGCTCTCAGTCTCATCTGATAAATCTACTTCCTCTGAGTCACACCTGAATCGATCAACACAGGGCTTGAGGGATTATTGTGTATGTTCAACTGAAGAGATCCGCCATGTACAATTGCAGAACCTAGTAACGGCAGCGCTAACTGTGGCAGTGAACCCTTTTCTGAAGTTGTATGAAAATATTAACAACACACTGAAAGACCAAACGACGTTAATAGCAATGTTGCATACAAAATTGATCTATCTGGAATCATTTACCAGGGCTGTGCAGTCTAGACTCGATAAGGAGGCTAAGCTGACTGCCCAGTCGAAAGCTAGACCATATGATCTAGCAAGGGGGGAAGCAAATGACAAAATCATAATGATGACCTCAATTTTAGATCAAATCAAGTGGTCAAGATACCAGAATGAAGCAACTGTCAGGAGACCTTTGGAGCCGGGACCGCCACTCGAGATCCTTCATGCTTCCCGATCCCCCGGAAGACAGGAGAAATTTTGATGCCGGAGCACATGATTGCGGGACCCTGGACCCTTCCACCACAACAACATGACAATGACATTGATGGCAAAGAATATGGAACCGGTCAAGGAAAGAGAACCCGAAGGAAGAATCCTTCAGCGATACCATTAAAGACACTGGATACACTGGACTGTGTGGTAGACGGGAGAGAGATCGATGAGTTCGATAGGGATGAACCCCCGCAAATAGAAAATCAAAAACCTGCTGCTATAGACGAGGAAAATAGACTCTACCCAGTCTTAGGTAAGAGCGAATTTCCAGTCTCAAGGGGGAAGAAGCCTTTGTTAAAAAAACAGAAAATAAAATCAGCCACATTCAAAAAAAGGACACCCTAACGGATCAAGAGCTTTCCTCCAAAAGGTGGCTACACCTTTACTACAGATTGCTGCAAAATCTAAGCTGGACCAACTCTACATCCCAGTGCCCTCCAAAGCTGTGACTAAAAATACAATAACTGACCAGGAGATGCCGGATAAGAACACTTGCATCCTGATGAATCTCTCCACATACTCTGATGAATCAATAATGGAGGATGAAATGCAGATTAATACCACCTATGACATGGATGAGATGGAAGAAACATTAATAAATGTGCGCCTTGCCTCGCCAGGTGAGGAAGCTAGGATAGCCTCTCTAACAGAGCTGAAGCCAGGGCAACATATTCCTAACGATCTTCCCTACATTGGAACAACGAAGATCCATTTTGTTGGAGAGACCCAAGGTTCAGAGGGGAAACAACTTGGCGAAGGCTCCAGGATGAATAGAATCTAAGACCGGGAGAGGGAAAAGCTTGACTCATGATTACCAAGGTACTGAGAACAAGTTGGTGTCAATTGAGCGTCTAATTCCTGAAAGAAATCGATTGATTATGAACCGTAAAAACGTTCTAAAGCTACTCCACTGTTCTCCTAAACTGAGATTCATTGGCCTTGATGACATCAAGATCGTGGAATTCGCACAAGAGACCCGACTTGATTGGGTGATATTGCATCTCCACTCAATGCTGGTTCAAAATGCCCTGGTGGAGGCGGGTGCAGACTTCCTCCCACTAGGGTTTGAAATATCTGAGGGAGTCTGGACCACAAAGATGAAACCTGAAGAAAATATTTCAACACACCGAAATAACTTCAGAAAGTGAGAAAGGGATCCTAAGGATGAAAGATGTTTTCCATATGACTATATTCAAAGCAACAAGGTCCCAAGTGCCGTGCCGTTGAGAATTATTCAGTCAGGACCAGGGTAATCGCTTTGACTAAAAGTGACTGTGAACAGCACTGAAGAAACATAAAAACATGCTCACAGGAAAAGAGATCGCCAAGTAAATCTACTGATTGAAGTTGGCTGGCAGCAACACTAACGCAGCCTTCGAGGCTATAACTCCCTACCACTAAAGACTCATTTTTGCATATAGCATCGTGGAACACTCACGGCTTTACACATCTATTTAAGAAAGGGGGCCTTGATATAAACACATATGATGTAGGAGAACTGGCTGTCGAACAAATTGATGTGTGAGAGTTTTGATATTTGCTTTAATCCCGCAATTCAGAGAAAGGTGGAAAGGCCCTCAGCAGGCCTACTGACAATGGTAAGGAAGGGTGATCCCTTTACTATCCTGCATGTAGAACATCCTAATCCCTTTATTCAGGTAGTGTCCTTGCCCTGGGAAAGGGGGCAGGGTCAAAAGCTTTCAAAACTAATTTTAATCAATCTATATTGGAACCCTGTAGGGATGAAGGATGAAGAATATGTAGGGGTAGTCACCAAGGTAGTAGATGAGGCAAGGATGACAGCAAACAATCCACAAATAGCACAATGTGGTGACCTCAACATAATGTGTTTAAACGAAGCAGGAGTGAAATTGCCTAAGAGATTACTGTCTAGGAGGGCGGCACTCTGGGTCTCTGAACTCAAGGAACGTGACATGGTTAATGGCCAGTTAAAGGGAGATATTTCCGTGAAAATTACGTGGTCTATGGGCAATTGAGGAGCACATTTAGATTATTACTTTGTATCAGGGGGACTAGTTGAATCATTGAATACCCTAGATATTGTGACAATGCCAAAAGGTGATCATCATCTTCTTACCCTAACCCTAAGGGGATGGACCAGGGTAGGACCCCAAATAATGGCAGAAGATGTGAATGTCAATTAGGCTGGAACCCGCTTTAGAACAATGCCATTCAAAGATTAACAGCTAAATATCAGGTCCTGGAGAAAAATGACAGAGGTGCTGACTTTACTGAAGTCCTAATGGTGAAGCCTTGGATGAGGGCAGGATCAGAGCCCACGAGACTGCATTATCCGAGACATGAAGTTAGACAAATGAAAAATACTTTGAGAGAAGATTTGCGATATATAGACCGCGAATATAAGGGATACAAAATTGCTAAGAAAAAAAAAAGAGAAGGCAGCAATACAGAAATTGGTTATTGTCAACTGGAGCCCAACGCTTCCAGGAAGATAGCGAAATAATTATGAAGATCTTGTATAACAAAAACACAAGAGATTTATGGAAGCTACCTAATATTTTTAACATTTTTTATTTTTGTATTTTTATTGTTGTATTTTAGTTTCGGTTAACAAACTTTTACAACATTTCAGTTATTGTTACATCATTGCCAATTGAGTTATTGTTGTATCATTGCAGATCATCTCAATTCAAATTGAACATATATGTCTGCTATCTACCTTTGGCTTTGTCATTTCACAGTTTCAGATATGGATTTGCATTTGAGTCGAATATCAAAATTCTTTAAGTTCTTCTAGAAGCAACTTCCATATAATTTAAGCAAATTACATTTTAAATCACATTCCATTAATAAAAAACTTATATAACAGTTTCCATCTCAGTTAGCCATATAAAACATAAAATTAAACACTGCCTCTATACATCAGGCGTATTTCACAAAATTACTATAAAACCTCCCTCAAGGCTATATAAAACTCTAGCTAGAGCATGACAGTATATATGCGTGTAATTGCCAAATACAATCCCTTCTCTAAATAACAGCATGTTAAGAATAATCTAATTAACATCCTTTAGCTGTGCTTCGAGGGTGAGACCTAGTCACTCTAAATTGCATACATGATTTCATTAAAACATGAGTACTACAGTATATACTACATCCTACTGCTTCATTGATTCATTAGCATATTATTAGGCTAGGTTTCCACTATATAACTTCTATGAGACTGTTGCTATATTACCCAATAGGCCCAGCCTATGTGGGATGTTCATGTAGCAAATATTTTGAATGTTTAAGCTCCAATTGAATGGTGTAACATTGCAATGAGATGCATTAATGATTGTATGTAGCTCATTATATTCGGATTTTAAAGTTTATATCAAGACCAATGTGTCACTTAGATCTCAAACATGTTTTTGAGCTGAATCTCATCATTTATACCTGCCCTAGGGGAGTCAAGGATAGTATCAGGGTTATGTTTGTGCCCCACATAATTTGTGTCCATAGCCATTCCCTCCCACTCACTTTGGAGCTGGTGTTAGCTTCCGCTAATATTGTTTTTCTCTGAATTTCAAAGTAGTCGCAATACACGGTTAGATGTTTTAGAGTTTCTTTGTGCTCTATCTTGTCACAAAAATGACACATTCCATTCGATTTAACTTTATTTGCTTTAGCCCAATGTTGTGTCTTTTCGTTGGTATGAAACTGGTTGAGTTTGAACCGTAAATATTGGTCTCGTGACCTACTGTCAGGGAAGCATATAAGGTATTTTTGGCGAGGAGTGTGCTTGGACTGAAAGCTTGCATTTCCCTTATAGTGTGCATATTTGGAGATTGACTCTAAGGTGTTAAGCCAATCGTTTTCAAAAAGCTTTTTTTTACATGATTTGGTCTTTGGCGTAAATCATCAATGTCTAAATTGATGTTTTTTAGTGCTATTTCATTGTTTATATATATATATATATATTTATATTCACTACAAAAAAACCTTTGTTGAGGGGACGTTATGGTTAAGTTGCCCTACCAAAAACCTGTGTACTTCACACAAAAAAAATGTCTACCTCCACATTATGGTTCAAATTAAATGTAAGAAATTTTGAAGGACTTGCAAGTAACATATTGCATATACCATGCAAAGGCTGCACAGAGTCAAGTGAAATGCACACATGCACTGGGTTGAAATATGAAAGGAGAATGCTGTGACGAAAGATGCACAATTAATGTGTGCAGTATCAGCACTGCTGTAAACACACAAAGTCATTAATTTTGTTTTTTTGAATCGCAGTGAAGACTACTCTCCTGAGAATCAACAGCATCTACACTGCAGACGAAATATCCGAAGAAAGCTGGTCATTTTGCAAATAAAAAGTACATTACTACCTTTATATTGTAACTACTCCTCAAAGAGGCTGCGTGGGTTATTTGTTTAATTTGGTTACCATAGCAAACATTGATTTCTGAACCATTCTACCTACAAATATCCATCTATTAAACAAAGAATAACAGGCTGAATGGCTCACAAATCCCTGTGTGTTTGGAACTCAAATAACATACGTAAGCCTTAGAAGGTTAGATTTAGAAAAGAAGTTGCTGTTGCAAGTTTATGGCATTTCGTTTATTAATAATGCTTCTCATCACTACTAGACCACTTTGTACTCTCATCTGAAGCACATTGCAGTACTATACAAACAGTAAAATACCCTTACCAAATCATTGTAAGAGTCCAATGCACATTCACACACCATGAGAAAGAGCTTCCCCATCAGACTCAGGCATGCATGCACACAGCACACATACATTGTACAACAGACCAAAGTATGCCTTCTTTTTTTCAACAGACACCCAAGAATGCCTACCAAAAAGCAACTCTGTAGAAAGGAATGCAGAAGTAGAGCAAATAAAAATAAAAGTGTCCAATCTAAGCATCCATCTGTTGTAGAGTTTGTAGAGAATGTTGGAACAAACCAGCTAATGCAGTCGGTTAGCAAAACAAAGGAAGCTTCAACTACCGAACCTTTATCTCCTGCATCAAAATGTGTCACAAAACACCAAAATGTTGGCAAAAAATCGGCTACCAGTACAGCTAACAATGCTCCTACTAATCCTGATAGTGTAATAAGAACCCATAGTAAAAAAAAGTATTTTATCAAAAATGTTTCGTCACAGAGTCCTTCAGAATCTACTAAGAAGAGGACCGAAATCATCCTCACCCCTTAAAACCTACTGTAGAAAGTTAATCCTACAAGCTCTCGTGGACAGTGCAATCCTTCTCAAAAGGAAGTTGTTTATATTAGTGCTAAATAGAATGAAAGCACTAACAAACCTAAGTACCAAACTACAAAAGAAACCCAGCAATAAACAGAATGTGAACAAAATAATTTCTTAAATGTTTGTGGTGGAGAATGGAGTCATACAACAATCACAGAACCATATTTTAATGAAGAAGCATACAAACAAAATCAAACAAACACAATTGCCATCCATAGCAGTGGACGAGGGTATGAGAAAATCAATACTACCATCATGGAACAAGAAACACTGCTTACAAAAGTATCCTCTGAAAACTCAGAATTACCTCTCGATTCAACAGAACCACACCATCCAGTATAAAAATGGCTGTGCACATCAATGTGTGCCATTCCAAACAAAGCTTTCAAATCTTTACGTCAGTACCTCAATCAGTATATAAAAGGTAAAGACAAAACTAAAATGAAAGTGCTGCAAAATATGGATATTTATCCAGTGCGCAAACACACAGGACTACAAGGACATTCATTAGCCTGCATTTCTGGGCCTATTTGCAAAAGCACCTTCCATGATATCAATACATCATTCAAATGTAAGAAATCTAGTGTATAAAATATACTATGCAAAAAGTCCAGCGTCAGAATTAGGCAATTTAAATAACACTCTTCTGCATAGTACACCCAAATACTTACAAGAAGAAATTGACCATATTCAGAGAAAGTATTTTGGAAGTGAAAGCCACTTAGAAAACGCAATAGTTTTAGAACATAGTAGCAACAATTCTGCACATAGCAACCTTCTATTACACACATACAGAAAAGAAATAGTAACATTTAAAAGGTCATCGGCTGGAGTACCAAATGATGTGTGTGTATGTTGCCGCAGAACGTTTTACAAAAGGAACCCAAAAAATGTAGACATAGCATACAAAGTAGAAGACAATGAAGATTCTAAATGGTTTGAATTAGCTCTCTACCTTTTAGCAGAAAACAAATATGAACTAACTGAACGCCTAATATGTTGCAGTTACTGTAGTACAAAATTAGACAACAACCACACTCCTTCACGTGCTATTATAAATAATTTGGAATTGTTCCCACTACCAAAAATACTGCAACAACTCAATTTGTATGAGAGCATAATAATTCAAACAGTTCACCCATTTCAAGCAATTATACGCCTTCATCCAAAAACAGCTAAATCACCTTCCTCTGAATTGGTGAAAGGCATTCGTGGCAAAGTAGTTTATTTGCCATTATATCTAACGGAAAATGTACACACTCTAGGAGTGCAACGTTCAATACAGCATTCTTCAATAGTCTTGGTAAATGGTGTACCAACAAAGGACAAAAACATTTGGCAACAACTGGTGGAGTTACATAAAGTTAGACAAGCATTGCAATATCTAAAAGACAATAACGAGTACTACAAGGAAATAAATATTGATAAAAGCTTAAGGGAAACAACTTAAATAATTCAAGAGCCATCAGAAACTGAACAATTCGAACTTCTGGATCCTACTACAGTATCCACTCTTTTGGACCATTACACAATTCATCCATTGCATTCCAATGAAAGCATAGATGATGCACTAGAAACTTACCAAATGCGACAAACCAAAGGGTCACCAATGAGTATATGGGAAAAAAGTATAGAAGCACATGCTTTTCCACTGCTATTTCCTACTGGCAAAGGTGGAAGATACGATGATAGACCCACTCAGATTGGGGCATCAGAATACCGCTCTTTACGAATGTATTCGCAAGATCCCAGATTTAGACAAAATGTGGAATACATATTCCACCTACTCTATGAAAGTGAATTAGCAACACTAGGTTACGGAGTTGCACACATTTTGAAATCTGGAACCCACTTTCAAAATATGTCAGCTACGCAGTTAATACAAAATGTACAGGAAAAAGATGAGGTTTTACAACAAAGTATAACAAATTTGTTTGCAAACATCCGTGGTAGAAAGGAATACTGGTTCCGATGGCACAGAGACGTGCGTTGTATGATCAGAAACCTTGGACCACCGACTTGGTTTGTTACGCTAAGTTGTGCAGAATATGCATGGGAAGATTTACATGAGTTCCTACGCATAGCAAACAGCAACAAAAACAACATAGATATATTAACACCTGGAGAACTTTGCTCTCTAGATCCAGTTAATGTGTCAAGATATTTCCATCATCGTTTCATTGCCATGCAACACTTTATTTGCAATAAAACTGTTCCTCCCTTTGGAGAAGTGTAACACTTCTTTTGGAGAAAAGAATATCAAGCGAGAGGAGCACCACATATTCACATGCTGTTATGGATCAAAGGTGCACCGAAGTTTGGTCACGACAGTGATAGCACTGTTTTGCAGTTTATCCAAAAATATGTCACTTGGGAAATCCCTTCACAACAGACACATAATGAGCTGCATGGGCAGATTTTACAATTTCAAAGACACAAATATGGCAAATATTGTCACTGCAAATGCAAAAACAAAGGTAAATACTACACCAAATGCCGCTTTGGTTTCCCTAGACCAGTTACAGAAACAGGTGAAGTAAACAACTTCATGTCTTCAGTTCGACATAGTGTTAAAGGTAAATCACCTAAGAACACGTATTACATAAAAAGAAGGAAAGAATCAAAATATATCAATGATTACAATGCAATCATTGCCCTCTTATGGAATGCAAACATAAATGTGCAGTACATTGCAGACAATTCAACTGCTGTTGCATGATATGTTACAGCCTACTTAACAAAAGCAGAAAAAACAGAGCTTCAAGACCTCTGGGATGACCTAGCATCAGACAAAACATTATCAGAGAAATTGTACAGCCAAGGCATAAAAATGCTCTCTCATAGAGAATGTGGTGCCTATGAAGCAGCAGATCGTTTAACTGGTACTGCTTTGTATGGAAAATCGGACAACATAGTATGGCTAAGTCTTGGTCCTGCAAAATCTAGAAAAAGAGTGCTGAAATCATATGAGGACATAGAAACAATTGCCAGAAATTATCCCATAGGCCAAGACATTCTAAAAAACAATTTACTGGACACATACTATCCGAACAGGAGTAGCACTTTGGAAAGCATGTGTCTATACCACATAGCTCAAAACTCTGCATACAAAAATAATGTAAAACCCGATAAAGGCAAACGTAGATATAGAGTGACTGATTCCGAAGGGAGCTTAGTGAAACTTACCAAACAAAGCTTCATTAATCAGGTAAAATTGTCATTAAAAACTCCTCAACAGAAAGAACTATATTACATGTCTCTGTTACAACTTTTCAAACCATGGGGAAAAGAGGAAGACATACTAGAAAACTATGACTGCTATGAAGATGCTTTCAGAGCAAATGAAAGCGCTATCACCGATGTGAACTTTGCACAGTACAAAACAATGTTACACAATGAGCAGCAACAGGAAGAAGAACTTCAGGCCCAACTAGATAAGGACTCTTCCGACAGTAGTCAACCTTCTGTAACAGGAAGTCAAGAACCACTACGACAACCACTAATAGCAAATGAGGCTGAAGTAGCTATGGCAGAAGTAGAAAACACCATGTATCAGTATCAAGAAGATACAGAAGACTTAAATGTACAACAAGCAAAACTTAAAGATCAGCACACCATTGTTGAAGATGTTACAAAACAAATTGTACATGGTGTACAACACGAAAATAAAGAATGTACCTGCCAAAATTACAAACCTATACAAACCTATACTGCTGTACGTAAGTGAGAGGGCACTGGGTTTGGGGGTACAACTACACCATGCACTGTAACTGAATAATTGACACATGCACAATGATGAATGTCCACTCAGGTCTTGTTTTTCACACAACTGGTGTATTAAATGTAACAAAGTAAACTTAAGTGACAAAACCCTCAACCACCCTCACCCTCCTCTCTCTCCCCCCACAACTCCCCCACACACACACTCACCCCCCTCCATCTCCCCCCACAACTCCCCCACACAAGTCCCATTGAGTCACCAAAGCCTACATGAGGCTGCCATGACAATTACTCGGCACTCCCTGGCCCAGGGGGCAGCATGTCTTGTCAGCGCTGTGTACGGGCTGACCTAGGGAGCGGGCTTGTTTGCGTGGAACTGCAGGACGACGGTGTGGCCGCCTGCTGAGGTTGTGTGGCGGGATGCCCTGCCTCCATGACATCCGCGATGCGCCCTAACACCTGCTGGAGGGCCGAGACCTCCTCGCAGAGGCGGCTGGTGTTGTCCGAGAAAGATCTCACCATGGAGGCAGTGTTGTCCGTAATGGACCGACCTAGTGCAGCTAACTCCGTACGCCACTCCTCTCTAGCTAGCCTGTTGTCCTGTACGAACTCACGCACAAGGGCAGTTAGCAGGTCAGCCCGCTGCTGCCCTGCGGGTGCACCTGTGGAGGTATTGGGCCCCTGGCTGTCATGCCCTGCCTGCTCAGCTTCCCCAGCCCTGAAAACTGGACTGAAGTGTCCCTCTGTGTGCTCATGGTCAGAGTGCTGGTGGCGTTCTCGGTATCGAACGATGATACTTGGGGGGATGCAAGTTGAGTTGGGGTATGGACATCCAATAGATCGTCCTCCATGGTGCCCCAGATGTCTTCCTGTGTGTCATCCACAGTCAGGGGTGCCGTGGCTGCCATCTCCCCAGCCAAACTCGACTCCTCCGAACGTGGCGCCTCACATGTGTCATCAGGCTGACCAGTGGGTGGAGGAGGTGCTGTGCCCTCCACGGGCCTTGGTGGCACAGGTGCAATGGGTACCTGCGGTGGCTTGGATGCTGGTACATGGCACCCCCTGGCTTGTCCCCTCGAGGTTGATGGCCGGTTGCTGTCCTCCTGGGACCTCTTCCAGGGTGTGGCCTGTGCAGGGGTTGTGTCCTGCCCATCACTGTCATGGTCAGTACCTGCGGGGGTGGAACAGAGCGACGGCATGAGTAATGTTTTGATAGGCATCATACATACATTGGGACAATTGCTCATCCACACAATTGGGGGTAATAGGCATTTGTGTTTGGAAGGGCACATCATTTGATACATGGGTGGTTGATGCAGGGATATGTCGGCGTCACTCATTTTGGCCAGGAACAGTGCTGTCTGACATGCATACTATTTTGGACATGTACGCTGTGTGCCTCGTGGAATTTCCTACTTTTGTGGTATGTGTCATGTACGATATTGCCTTGCACCAGGCATCTGCATGTGTCTATGATGCATCGGCCTACTTTGCAGGGAGTGTGTGTGGGCGACCATAGCTTGACTCTTCGGACTGAACATGGGGTTGACTTTCATCAGATTTGGCATAGCAGTGTTTAATTTGGGCACTCACCTCCATCTCCCGATGTTGTGGCGCCACACTCCATCTCGCCTACACCTTCGATGGATTCCGTCCCAATCATGCTTGCGCATATGTCCTCCCATGGGGTGAGCTTTATCGGGGAACTGGGACCACCTCCTGTTCCCATGGCCTGGCTGCGATTGACAGAGAGGATGTTGCACACCCCTAGTCGCAGGTCGTCCCATCGCTTGCAACACTCTTTTACTGTGCGTGGTGTGTTGCCGACAGCCCTAACCTTCTGGGCAACAAGTGCCCAGATCTCTTTTTTCCTTAGCACTGCCTCTCTCCTCATGTTGCTAGAGAAGACTGTGGCAGCATGCTCGTGCAGTGTGTCCACAAGCATCTGAAGCTCACCCTCATTAAATCGTTCCTTTCTCAGGCGGGCAGCTCCCTTCTTCAGGGCCCTAGGCATTGTGGTCTCGGAGCTGGATGTTTTCAAACGATCAGCAGTGTCCCAGGGGTCCTGTGTGGAGAGGATGGCAATGGATTGTGTTTTTAAACATGGCCGCCGTGCTCCTTCCCGTTCCTGTGCGATGACGCTACTTCCGGTTCTGCTTATTAGCGGTGACCGTAAATAGCGGTGACCGCTAATTACGGTCACCGCTAATGACGCATTGAACAATGTCGGTAGTGTTATCTGCGCTACATTTGATGCCGGTAAGGGCTTTTTGGGAGCCTTTTGCGGCATGGCGCTAAATACCTTACCGGCATGGTGTAAAGCTTGTGCCTGCAAAGTCGTAATAGTCCTCTATTAGCAGACAGGTGCCAGCACAGACACGCTATTTGCGCCATGCTGGTAAGGGACGTTACTTACCTCCAAACTCGGAATGACCCCCCTTAGTCTTGACTGCCTGCCATATCTACCCTGATTGGTCTGGCTTGTCCAGAGGTTACCCTGTTCCAAGAAACTAGGTTGGCCTTCTGAACCTCTACCCCTCCTGGACAGAGTTCAGAAATCCTTCTTAACAGTCGTGTCGCAGATCGAAATACGACCACGGCACTGAAGAAGCTCCGGCTCCGCCTCCCCAAGGGTGGGGGCCGCAGCACTCTTCTTCTGCCTCTAGCACAGCCGAGGCTTCTCAGCTGCACGCTGAGTTCCGTGGCGGCACCTAACCCCAAACATGCCGGTAATACGGCATGGGGCCGCTCGCTACGGAGAATAGCAAATTACTTACTTGTCAGGAGCGCGGCTCCAGAACTCACTGCGTTCTATTTATGTTACCGACGGCGCGCCGCCCTTCCTATACGAACATGCATACAATATATATACACCTCACAATTCGAACTGCGCTAATGCTAGTAATACTGCTTATGTCCCTGCATAGAATCTCTTTCCTAAATACCCTTACAAAACGACATTTGAGATCATATCATGAACAGGTGACAAAATAGTACTGGAAGAGCAGTAAAAGAAGAGGAGGAGCTCAGGGACAGGATGTGGTCATAGCTGAGCTGGTGTAGAGATGGACTACACAGACTATGGGAGTTGTAGTCCAAAGAAAAAAAAGTCACTTTTGGACATTTTCAGAAATGTTGTTAGTTTCTTATAGTTTGTTGAAACTACTGAGGAGTAGTAATAAAAGAAGTTGAAGCATAATGCTTGCCTCCAGTCTTGTCATAGAATCGCGATTCACAAGATACGCTCTCAGTCTCATCTGATAAATCTACTTCCTCTGAGTCACACCTGAATCGATCAACACAGGGCTTGAGGGATTATTGTGTATGTTCAACTGAAGAGATCCGCCATGTACAATTGCAGAACCTAGTAACGGCAGCGCTAACTGTGACAGTGAACCCTTTTCTGAAGTTGTATGAAAATATTAACAACACACTGAAAGACCAAACGACGTTAATAGCAATGTTGCATACAAAATTGATCTATCTGGAATCATTTACCGGGGCTGTGCAGTCTAGACTCGATAAGGAGGCTAAGCTGACTGCCCAGTCGAAAGCTAGACCATATGATCTAGCAAGGGGGGAAGCAAATGACAAAATCATAATGATGACCTCAATTTTAGATCAAATCAAGTGGTCAAGATACCAGAATGAAGCAACTGTCAGGAGACCTTTGGAGCCGGGACCGCCACTCGAGATCCTTCATGCTTCCCGATCCCCCGGAAGACAGGAGAAATTTTGATGCCGGAGCACATGATTGCGGGACCCTGGACCCTTCCACCACAACAACATGACAATGACATTGATGGCAAAGAATATGGAACCGGTCAAGGAAAGAGAACCCGAAGGAAGAATCCTTCAGCGATACCATTAAAGACACTGGATACACTGGACTGTGTGGTAGACGGGAGAGAGATCGATGAGTTCGATAGGGATGAACCCCCGCAAATAGAAAATCAAAAACCTGCTGCTATAGACGAGGAAAATAGACTCTACCCAGTCTTAGGTAAGAGCGAATTTCCAGTCTCAAGGGGGAAGAAGCCTTTGTTAAAAAAACAGAAAATAAAATCAGCCACATTCAAAAAAAGGACACCCTAACGGATCAAGAGCTTTCCTCCAAAAGGTGGCTACACCTTTACTACAGATTGCTGCAAAATCTAAGCTGGACCAACTCTACATCCCAGTGCCCTCCAAAGCTGTGACTAAAAATACAATAACTGACCAGGAGATGCCGGATAAGAACACTTGCATCCTGATGAATCTCTCCACATACTCTGATGAATCAATAATGGAGGATGAAATGCAGATTAATACCACCTATGACGTGGATGAGATGGAAGAAACATTAATAAATGTGCGCCTTGCCTCGCCAGGTGAGGAAGCTAGGATAGCCTCTCTAACAGAGCTGAAGCCAGGGCAACATATTCCTAACGATCTTCCCTACATTGGAACAACGAAGATCCATTTTGTTGGAGAGACCCAAGGTTCAGAGGGGAAACAACTTGGCGAAGGCTCCAGGATGAATAGAATCTAAGACCGGGAGAGGGAAAAGCTTGACTCATGATTACCAAGGTACTGAGAACAAGTTGGTGTCAATTGAGCGTCTAATTCCTGAAAGAAATCGATTGATTATGAACCGTAAAAACGTTCTAAAGCTACTCCACTGTTCTCCTAAACTGAGATTCATTGGCCTTGATGACATCAAGATCGTGGAATTCGCACAAGAGACCCGACTTGATTGGGTGATATTGCATCTCCACTCAATGCTGGTTCAAAATGCCCTGGTGGAGGCGGGTGCAGACTTCCTCCCACTAGGGTTTGAAATATCTGAGGGAGTCTGGACCACAAAGATGAAACCTGAAGAAAATATTTCAACACACCGAAATAACTTCAGAAAGTGAGAAAGGGATCCTAAGGATGAAAGATGTTTTCCATATGACTATATTCAAAGCAACAAGGTCCCAAGTGCCGTGCCGTTGAGAATTATTCAGTCAGGACCAGGGTAATCGCTTTGACTAAAAGTGACTGTGAACAGCACTGAAGAAACATAAAAACATGCTCACAGGAAAAGAGATCGCCAAGTAAATCTACTGATTGAAGTTGGCTGGCAGCAACACTAACGCAGCCTTCGAGGCTATAACTCCCTACCACTAAAGACTCATTTTTGCATATAGCATCGTGGAACACTCACGGCTTTACACATCTATTTAAGAAAGGGGGCCTTGATATAAACACATATGATGTAGGAGAACTGGCTGTTGAACAAATTGATGTGTGAGAGTTTTGATATTTGCTTTAATCCCGCAATTCAGAGAAAGGTGGAAAGGCCCTCAGCAGGCCTACTGACAATGGTAAGGAAGGGTGATCCCTTTACTATCCTGCATGTAGAACATCCTAATCCCTTTATTCAGGTAGTGTCCTTGCCCTGGGAAAGGGGGCAGGGTCAAAAGCTTTCAAAACTAATTTTAATCAATCTATATTGGAACCCTGTAGGGATGAAGGATGAAGAATATGTAGGGGTAGTCACCAAGGTAGTAGATGAGGCAAGGATGACAGCAAACAATCCACAAATAGCACAATGTGGTGACCTCAACATAATGTGTTTAAACGAAGCAGGAGTGAAATTGCCTAAGAGATTACTGTCTAGGAGGGCGGCACTCTGGGTCTCTGAACTCAAGGAACGTGACATGGTTAATGGCCAGTTAAAGGGAGATATTTCCGTGAAAATTACGTGGTCTATGGGCAATTGAGGAGCACATTTAGATTATTACTTTGTATCAGGGGGACTAGTTGAATCATTGAATACCCTAGATATTGTGACAATGCCAAAAGGTGATCATCATCTTCTTACCCTAACCCTAAGGGGATGGACCAGGGTAGGACCCCAAATAATGGCAGAAGATGTGAATGTCAATTAGGCTGGAACCCGCTTTAGAACAATGCCATTCAAAGATTAACAGCTAAATATCAGGTCCTGGAGAAAAATGACAGAGGTGCTGACTTTACTGAAGTCCTAATGGTGAAGCCTTGGATGAGGGCAGGATCAGAGCCCACGAAACTGCATTATCCGAGACATGAAGTTAGACAAATGAAAAATACTTTGAGAGAAGATTTGCGATATATAGACCGCGAATATAAGGGATACAAAATTGCTAAGAAAAAAAAAAGAGAAGGCAGCAATACAGAAATTGGTTATTGTCAACTGGAGCCCAACGCTTCCAGGAAGATAGCGAAATAATTATGAAGATCTTGTATAACAAAAACACAAGAGATTTATGGAAGCTACCTAATATTTTTAACATTTTTTATTTTTGTATTTTTATTGTTGTATTTTAGTTTCGGTTAACAAACTTTTACAACATTTCAGTTATTGTTACATCATTGCCAATTGAGTTATTGTTGTATCATTGCAGATCATCTCAATTCAAATTGAACATATATGTCTGCTATCTACCTTTGGCTTTGTCATTTCACAGTTTCAGATATGGATTTGCATTTGAGTCGAATATCAAAATTCTTTAAGTTCTTCTAGAAGCAACTTCCATATAATTTAAGCAAATTACATTTTAAATCACATTCCATTAATAAAAAACTTATATAACAGTTTCCATCTCAGTTAGCCATATAAAACATAAAATTAAACACTGCCTCTATACATCAGGCGTATTTCACAAAATTACTATAAAACCTCCCTCAAGGCTATATAAAACTCTAGCTAGAGCATGACAGTATATATGCGTGTAATTGCCAAATACAATCCCTTCTCTAAATAACAGCATGTTAAGAATAATCTAATTAACATCCTTTAGCTGTGCTTCGAGGGTGAGACCTAGTCACTCTAAATTGCATACATGATTTCATTAAAACATGAGTACTACAGTATATACTACATCCTACTGCTTCATTGATTCATTAGCATATTATTAGGCTAGGTTTCCACTATATAACTTCTATGAGACTGTTGCTATATTACCCAATAGGCCCAGCCTATGTGGGATGTTCATGTAGCAAATATTTTGAATGTTTAAGCTCCAATTGAATGGTGTAACATTGCAATGAGATGCATTAATGATTGTATGTAGCTCATTATATTCGGATTTTAAAGTTTATATCAAGACCAATGTGTCACTTAGATCTCAAACATGTTTTTGAGCTGAATCTCATCATTTATACCTGCCATAGGGGAGTCAAGGATAGTATCAGGGTTATGTTTGTGCCCCACATAATTTGTGTCCATAGCCATTCCCTCCCACTCACTTTGGAGCTGGTGTTAGCTTCCGCTAATATTGTTTTTCTCTGAATTTCAAAGTAGTCGCAATACACGGTTAGATGTTTTAGAGTTTCTTTGTGCTCTATCTTGTCACAAAAACGACACATTCCATTCGATTTAACTTTATTTGCTTTAGCCCAATGTTGTGTCTTTTCGTTGGTATGAAACTGGTTGAGTTTGAACCGTAAATATTGGTCTCGTGACCTACTGTCAGGGAAGCATATAAGGTATTTTTGGCGAGGAGTGTGCTTGGACTGAAAGCTTGCATTTCCCTTATAGTGTGCATATTTGGAGATTGACTCTAAGGTGTTAAGCCAATCGTTTTCAAAAAGCTTTTTTTTACATGATTTGGTCTTTGGCGTAAATCATCAATGTCTAAATTGATGTTTTTTAGTGCTATTTCATTGTTTATATATATATATATATATTTATATTCACTACAAAAAAACCTTTGTTGAGGGGACGTTATGGTTAAGTTGCCCTACCAAAAACCTGTGTACTTCACACAAAAAAATGTCTACCTCCACATTATGGTTCAAATTAAATGTAAGAAATTTTGAAGGACTTGCAAGTAACATATTGCATATACCATGCAAAGGCTGCACAGAGTCAAGTGAAATGCACACATGCACTGGGTTGAAATATGAAAGGAGAATGCTGTGACGAAAGATGCACAATTAATGTGTGCAGTATCAGCACTGCTGTAAACACACAAAGTCATTAATTTTGTTTTTTTGAATCGCAGTGAAGACTACTCTCCTGAGAATCAACAGCATCTACACTGCAGACGAAATATCTGAAGAAAGCTGGTCATTTTGCAATTAAAAAGTACATTACTACCTTTATATTGTAACTACTCCTCAAAGAGGCTGCGTGGGTTATTTGTTTAATTTGGTTACCATAGCAAACATTGATTTCTGAACCATTCTACCTACAAATATCCATCTATTGAACAAAGAATAACAGGCTGAATGGCTCACAAATCCCTGTGTGTTTGGAACTCAAATAACATACGTAAGCCTTAGAAGGTTAGATTTAGAAAAGAAGTTGCTGTTGCAAGTTTATGGCATTTCGTTTATTAATAATGCTTCTCATCACTACTAGACCACTTTGTACTCTCATCTGAAGCACATTGCAGTACTATACAAACAGTAAAATACCCTTACCAAATCATTGTAAGAGTCCAATGCACATTCACACACCATGAGAAAGAGCTTCCCCATCAGACTCAGGCATGCATGCACACAGCACACATACATTGTACAACAGACCAAAGTATGCCTTCTTTTTTTCAACAGACACCCAAGAATGCCTACCAAAAAGCAACTCTGTAGAAAGGAATGCAGAAGTAGAGCAAATAAAAATAAAAGTGTCCAATCTAAGCATCCATCTGTTGTAGAGTTTGTAGAGAATGTTGGAACAAACCAGCTAATGCAGTCGGTTAGCAAAACAAAGGAAGCTTCAACTACCGAACCTTTATCTCCTGCATCAAAATGTGTCACAAAACACCAAAATGTTGGCAAAAAATCGGCTACCAGTACAGCTAACAATGCTCCTACTAATCCTGATAGTGTAATAAGAACCCATAGTAAAAAAAAGTATTTTATCAAAAATGTTTCGTCACAGAGTCCTTCAGAATCTACTAAGAAGAGGACCGAAATCATCCTCACCCCTTAAAACCTACTGTAGAAAGTTAATCCTACAAGCTCTCGTGGACAGTGCAATCCTTCTCAAAAGGAAGTTGTTTATATTAGTGCTAAATAGAATGAAAGCACTAACAAACCTAAGTACCAAACTACAAAAGAAACCCAGCAATAAACAGAATGTGAACAAAATAATTTCTTAAATGTTTGTGGTGGTGAATGGAGTCATACAACAATCACAGAACCATATTTTAATGAAGAAGCATACAAACAAAATCAAACAAACACAATTGCCATCCATAGCAGTGGACGAGGGTATGAGAAAATCAATACTACCATCATGGAACAAGAAACACTGCTTACAAAAGTATCCTCTGAAAACTCAGAATTACCTCTCGATTCAACAGAACCACACCATCCAGTATAAAAATGGCTGTGCACATCAATGTGTGCCATTCCAAACAAAGCCTGCAAATCTTTACGTCAGTACCTCAATCAGTATATAAAAGGTAAAGACAAAACTAAAATGAAAGTGCTACAAAATATGGTTATTTCTCCAGTTTGCAAATAAACAGGACTACAAGGACATTCATTAGCCTGCATTTCTGGGCCTATTTGCAAAAGCACCTTCCATGATATCAATACATCATTCAAATGTAAGAAATCTAGTGTATAAAATATACTATGCAAAAAGTCCAGCGTCAGAATTAGGCAATTTAAATAACACTCTTCTGCATAGTACACCCAAATACTTACAAGAAGAAACTGACCATATTCAGAGAAAGTATTTTGGAAGTGAAAGCCACTTAGAAAACGCAATAGTTTTAGAACATAGTAGCAACAATTCTGCACATAGCAACCTTCTATTACACACATACAGAAAAGAAATAGTAACATTTAAAAGGTCATCGGCTGGAGTACCAAATGATGTGTGTGTATGTTGCCGCAGAACGTTTTACAAAAGGAACCCAAAAAATGTAGACATAGCATACAAAGTAGAAGACAATGAAGATTCTAAATGGTTTGAATTAGCTCTCTACCTTTTAGCAGAAAACAAATATGAACTAACTGAACGCCTAATATGTTGCAGTTACTGTAGTACAAAATTAGACAACAACCACACTCCTTCACGTGCTATTATAAATAATTTGGAATTGTTCCCACTACCAAAAATACTGCAACAACTCAATTTGTATGAGAGCATAATAATTCAAACAGTTCACCCATTTCAAGCAATTATACGCCTTCATCCAAAAACAGCTAAATCACCTTCCTCTGAATTGGTGAAAGGCATTCGTGGCAAAGTAGTTTATTTGCCATTATATCTAACGGAAAATGTACACACTCTAGGAGTGCAACGTTCAATACAGCATTCTTCAATAGTCTTGGTAAATGGTGTACCAACAAAGGACAAAAACATTTGGCAACAACAGGTGGAGTTACATAAAGTTAGACAAGCATTGCAATATCTAAAAGACAATAACGAGTACTACAAGGAAATAAATATTGATAAAAGCTTAAGGGAAACAACTTAAATAATTCAAGAGCCATCAGAAACTGAACAATTCGAACTTCTGGATCCTACTACAGTATCCACTCTTTTGGACCATTACACAATTCATCCATTGCATTCCAATGAAAGCATAGATGATGCACTAGAAACTTACCAAATGCGACAAACCAAAGGGTCACCAATGAGTATATGGGAAAAAAGTATAGAAGCACATGCTTTTCCACTGCTATTTCCTACTGGCAAAGGTGGAAGATACGATGATAGACCCACTCAGATTGGGGCATCAGAATACCGCTCTTTACGAATGTATTCGTAAGATCCCAGATTTAGACAAAATGTGGAATACATATTCCACCTACTCTATGAAAGTGAATTAGCAACACTAGGTTACGGAGTTGCACACATTTTGAAATCTGGAACCCACTTTCAAAATATGTCAGCTACGCAGTTAATACAAAATGTACAGGAAAAAGATGAGGTTTTACAACAAAGTATAACAAATTTGTTTGCAAACATCCGTGGTAGAAAGGAATACTGGTTCCGATGGCACAGAGACGTGCGTTGTATGATCAGAAACCTTGGACCACCGACTTGGTTTGTTACGCTAAGTTGTGCAGAATATGCATGGGAAGATTTACATGAGTTCCTACGCATAGCAAACAGCAACAAAAACAACATAGATATATTAACACCTGGAGAACTTTGCTCTCTAGATCCAGTTAATGTGTCAAGATATTTCCATCATCGTTTCATTGCCATGCAACACTTTATTTGCAATAAAACTGTTCCTCCCTTTGGAGAAGTGTAACACTTCTTTTGGAGAAAAGAATATCAAGCGAGAGGAGCACCACATATTCACATGCTGTTATGGATCAAAGGTGCACCGAAGTTTGGTCACGACAGTGATAGCACTGTTTTGCAGTTTATCCAAAAATATGTCACTTGGGAAATCCCTTCACAACAGACACATAATGAGCTGCATGGGCAGATTTTACAATTTCAAAGACACAAATATGGCAAATATTGTCACTGCAAATGCAAAAACAAAGGTAAATACTACACCAAATGCCGCTTTGGTTTCCCTAGACCAGTTACAGAAACAGGTGAAGTAAACAACTTCATGTCTTCAGTTCGACATAGTGTTAAAGGTAAATCACCTAAGAACACGTATTACATAAAAAGAAGGAAAGAATCAAAATATATCAATGATTACAATGCAATCATTGTCCTCTTATGGAATGCAAACATAAATGTGCAGTACATTGCAGACAATTCAACTGCTGTTGCATGATATGTTACAGCCTACTTAACAAAAGCAGAAAAAACAGAGCTTCAAGACCTCTGGGATGACCTAGCATCAGACAAAACATTATCAGAGAAATTGTACAGCCAAGGCATAAAAATGCTCTCTCATAGAGAATGTGGTGCCTATGAAGCAGCAGATCGTTTAACTGGTACTGCTTTGTATGGAAAATCGGACAACATAGTATGGCTAAGTCTTGGTCCTGCAAAATCTAGAAAAAGAGTGCTGAAATCATATGAGGACATAGAAACAATTGCCAGAAATTATCCCATAGGCCAAGACATTCTAAAAAACAATTTACTGGACACATACTATCCGAACAGGAGTAGCACTTTGGAAAGCATGTGTCTATACCACATAGCTCAAAACTCTGCATACAAAAATAATGTAAAACCCGATAAAGGCAAACGTAGATATAGAGTGACTGATTCCGAAGGGAGCTTAGTGAAACTTACCAAACAAAGCTTCATTAATCAGGTAAAATTGTCATTAAAAACTCCTCAACAGAAAGAACTATATTACATGTCTCTGTTACAACTTTTCAAACCATGGGGAAAAGAGGAAGACATACTAGAAAACTATGACTGCTATGAAGATGCTTTCAGAGCAAATGAAAGCGCTATCACCGATGTGAACTTTGCACAGTACAAAACAATGTTACACAATGAGCAGCAACAGGAAGAAGAACTTCAGGCCCAACTAGATAAGGACTCTTCCGACAGTAGTCAACCTTCTGTAACAGGAAGTCAAGAACCACTACGACAACCACTAATAGCAAATGAGGCTGAAGTAGCTATGGCAGAAGTAGAAAACACCATGTATCAGTATCAAGAAGATACAGAAGACTTAAATGTACAACAAGCAAAACTTAAAGATCACCACACCATTGTTGAAGATGTTACAAAACAAATTGTACATGGTGTACAACACGAAAATAAAGAATGTACCTGCCAAAATTACAAACCTATACAAACCTATACTGCTGTACGTAAGTGATGAAGCTGGATCGAAATCATCAGCAAGTTCCTTCAACAACTGACAAACAACAAACTGTCAGCTGTTGTAATGGCCCCCACAGGTTTAGCTGCCTACAACATAGGCGGTGTCACTTTACACCGATTACTACTGCTTCCAGTAGAGCATCAAAATAAATTAAAGTACTACAAACTTTCTGCAGAAGCTGCAATAGAATTACGCAGAGTATTAAAACAAATGAAAATGCTACTAATAGATGAAGTGAGCATGGTCTCCAACCTAATGTTGGCTTTGATTCACCTCAGATAACAAGAAGTACTTAAAAGTAAGAACGAAGAACTCTTTGCAGGGAAACACATTATCGTTTTCGGAGATCTTCTACAATTGACACCAGTCAGTGAAAGGTGAACCTATTTTTAAAACCTTAGGCCACAAACTATGACAGAAAACTGTGGGTAGCATAGGTAGTGTCAGCCTTTGGCAACATTTCCAATACAGAGAATTAACTGAGAACATGCAGCAATCTGCAGATTTCACTTATGCCAACATCTTAAAAAGTATTAGAGTTGGTGTACTATCGCAAGAAGCACAAGTTGTATTGAAATACCGGCACATTCATGCACTTTATGGCGATAATGCATGTGCAACTGATGTTATGGAACAAATAGTGCACATAAATGTCAATTGTATTGTCTTAATGCCATCTCTTTAAAGCTGTTTCAAATTAATGAAACAATGTTAAATAAAGAAATGCAACCAATAATGGAAATGAGCACCACAGACAAACTAGACGTACATGGTATGACAGTACCCATGTGTGAGCAAGCCACAACAAGACTAAATAGTTTAGAAAATTCACAGCTGGGTTGGAAAAAATATTAAAATGATCCTTAAATTGTAGAGTAATGCTTAAACGTAACCTTGACGTCGAGCGAGGGCTAGTTAATGGAGCACTAGGTACAGTTGTTGGCTTTCAATCATACCCACGTGACAGCAACATTCAGTTTGTCAATATTCGCTTTGATAAAGTTTCAGAAATGAAAAGGATAGGGCGCTCAATTGCTCGATTCCTTCTCTTCAAGGTCTTACCCTAGACAAAGCATTAATAGATATAGGAAACACAGTCTTTAAGGAAGGCATGAGCTACGTAGCATTATCACGCTTACGTACACTTGACGGTCTATTGCTAATGAACTTTGCCTCAAGTAAAGTCAAAGCTGATATTCCTTGCATTCTAGAATACATTAGACTGCGTTCACTGTATACCCCTCATCTGAAACAATATCCTGTTCCAGATAAAGAAAAATGTGGTAAAAGAAAATTAAATGAAACAGAAATGCAACAGAATCCAACAGCAAATTCCTCAAAGAAAAGAAAAGAAGCTAAAGTTTCAGCAATTACCACAAACTGTGACTTGAACGGTACCCTTGGCTGAGTTCCCCCTGTACACACGCCCTCCTCACCTCAGCTTTCCGAGTCGATGGTATCTTGCAGGCCTCGACGTGCCAGGTAGTCTCTCTCCTTCTTCTGGTGCGTGGGCTTGTCACGGAGAGAAGCCACTGTGGCCGCTGGGTGAGAACAGCGGCACAGTGACCTCCTTTCCGGAACCAAGCCAGAAAATACAGGGAAAAACCTGCAAGGGGAAAAAACCCTGATAAGAGGTGTCAAGACCTGTTTCAGAAGGCCAGTTGTTCACAGATGAAAGAAGGAAGCGAAGGATCTCCAACACTGAGGGTGTGGCCACAAAACGTCCAAGTCAACGGTAGCAGTAGGCCTGAAGAGCAGGTGGAGAAGGCAGCAGCTGAAACGGCTGAGGTGGAGGTAGAAATCTTCCAAGAAAGCACTGTGGAGGAGCACGGGAGAAAACCCCACGCTGACTGGACTCAAAGAGCAAGAGAAGAAGAACGGGTGAGAAAAAAAGAGAGAGAGAGAGAGAGAGAGAGAGAGAGAGAGACCGCCGGAGAAAAAGGCACAGCTAGCGCCGCCCAGGGAAGGCGGCGGAGAGAAATGGAAAACAAAGTACGGTGTTCCGGGCACCGGAACACCGGAGAAGAGTAACCACGGGGAAAAAAACCCCTGAGTGATTCCAAAGCGAGGTGCAGAGGAAGAGCGAAGGACCCAGAGTCGAAAGGTAAACAACAGAGGGGGTTGCAACGCAACGACCTGCCGGGAGGTGGCGATTTAAATACTCCCGGCAGCGTTGCGTCCCGCGTTTGGAGCTGCGGCTGCGAACACAGAAAAAGGACTAAAGTAACCTTCCTCTGCGTCCTCTCAAACTCCAACACGGAAGAAATCGCCAGTCATGGCGATGGCCGCGACTGCGAGTGACAGTATGCCCCCCCTAGAGTGCAACCACCCAGGCTTACCCGGGTGCAAGCGATGGAACCTAGCCAACAGCTGAGGGGCATGTATTTGGGAAGCTGGCTCCCAGGAATCCTCCGATACCGGGTAGCCCTTCCATGACAGGAGATATTCCAACCGACCACGAAGGAATCTAGAATCACGAATGGCAGAAACTTCGTATTCCTCCTGGTCGGCATCAGTGACAGGAAGATTCCGGTTGAGAGGCCGGCGATGTGGATCTGAATAGTAGGGTTTAAGAAGAGAGGCGTGAAAGACAGGGTGTATGCGCCTGAGAGATGGAGAGAGTTGTAGACGATAGGCAACAGGATTGACCTTGGAGAGAATGGGGAAAGGTCCCAAGAAACGTGGAGACAGTTTAGAAGGTTTTGTCCATCTGGGAAGGAATCTGGTGGACAACCACACCTTGTCCCCAGTCTCCATGAAGGTGCTTCCCTGCGATGTTTGTCGGCTTCAACCTTATTCCGCTGTCTACAATCCACCAAACTTAGCAATGCACTGTCCCTGGCCTCCTTGATATTTCTTAGCACCTCTTCCGCAGTTGGAGAGTTGGAGAAACTGGGCACCTCGGGCATTAAATAACGCGGGTGAACACCGTAGGTACAAAAAAAGGGGATAGGCCTGTGGCAGTGTGCCTGGAGTTGTTGTAAACAAATTCCGCAGTAGGGAGTAGAGAAACCCAATTATCTTGATGCTGGGAAATAAAGCATCGCAAGTACTGCTCCAAGGTTGCGTTGAGTCGCTCCGTTTGGCCGTTCGTCTGTGGGTGAAACCCAGAGGAAAGGGCCCTTTCCACTCCCAATCGAGAACATAAAGCCGTCCAGAATTTGGAAATGTACTGGCTTCCTCGATCGGATATTATCTTGTCGGGGAGGCCATGAAGCTTGAAGATATCTCGGGCAAATGTTTCTGCCATCTTGGTGGCAGAAGGGAGTCCCGGAAGAGGAGAGAAATGGGCTAGCTTGCTTAGAGAGTCCACCGTAACCATGATACATGTGCATGACTCAGAATCAGGAAGCTCCACTATGAAGTCCGTGGAGATGAGTCCCCACGGGCGAGTCGGCATCTCCACTTGGGTGAGAAGTCCTAGGGGCTTCCCCGAGGAATATTTGACTCTGGCACAAGTTGGGCAGGTCTTTACGTAGTTGAACACGTCCCTCCTGATGTTGGGCCAAAGAAACGACCTCGAGATAAGTTCCAACGTACCATTTCCACTTCTGTGTCCGCCTAGACATGAGTCGTGACACCATTTAAGGACTTTCCGGCGCAGCGACCCTTCAGGGATATACCACCTCTTCTTGTAGAAGACCCAACCGTCCTTGATTTGGAAAGGAGAATAAGCGGAAAAAGAGATATGAGGAGCCTCTTGTGCAACAGCAGCCTTGACCTCCTGAAGGAAAGAACTCACCGTGGCTAGGATCCGATTTCTGTGGAACAATGGCTCAGACTTGACAGCTACCGTTTCCAAGTGGGAATCCTTGCGAGACAAGGCGTCAGCCAGACGATTGAGAGACCCAGGGATGTACGTGATCTGGAAGTCGTAATGCGAAAACAGGTAGGCCCATCTAGCCTGCCTGGAGTTCGAACATTCCATGTCCTGTAAAGCCTTTAGGTTCTTATGGTCGGTGCGAATGAGGAACCGATGACGGGCACCCATGAGAAGGTGCCTCCATTCCTCACAAGCCAATTTCATCGCCAACAATTCCTTCTCCAGAACCGAGTAGTTGAGTTGGCTGGGAGAAAGAGTCTTAGAGAGATAGGCGACAGGATGCTCCACCATGTTGAAGGACTGAAGCAACACCGCTCCGACAGCTATAGCAGAGGCGTCTGTCTCCAGGATAAATGGAAGAGTTTGGTTGGGATGCTGCAGAATCGGGGCAGAGCAGAAGAGGGTTTTCAGATGACAGAAACTTCTTTCCGCCTCAGTAGACCAGGAAAAAGGATAGGCCGTCTTCTTGAGTAGGCGGGTGATGGGAAACACCACCTCCGAAAAGTTTGGAATGAATCTCCTGTAGTAATTCGAAAGACCCAAGAACCTCTGGACCTCCCGGACGGAGGTCGGGGCCGGCCAGTCAAGAATAACGTGCACCTTGTCAGGATCCATGGAGATCCCTCCTTCTGATAGAACATATCCCAGATAATGTACCGATGGTACAGCGAATCTGCACTTCTCCTCCTTGACCAGTAGATTGTTCTCCTTAAGACGCTCCAAAACTCGTCGTACTTGTGCTATGTGTTCTCTCATGTTAGGGGAAAAAAACAAGATATCATCTAAATAGATGATGACCGAGATGGAAAGCATGTCAGAGAACATTCGGTCCATGAACCTCTGGAATACCGCTGGGGCGTTCACCAAACCGAACGGCATAACCTTATACTCAAATAAGCCCAGAGGAGTACGAAACGCGGTTTTCCATTCGTCACCCTTGGCAATCCGCAACAGATGGTATACGTTGCGAAGATCCAGTTTGGTAAAGACTCGAGCACCTTGCGCCGCCTCAATAATGTCCGTGATTAGGGGCATAGGATACCGGTCACAGACTGTCACTGTATTTAGGCCCCTGTAGTCGATGCAGGGTCTAAGGTCGGCGGAATCTCTTTTCTTAATGAAAAACAAAGGGGCTCCTGCTGGAGACTTTGAAGGTTGGATGAGACCATTCTCCATGTTGGTATCCAAGTATCTCCAAAGAACTTGTCTCTCGGTTTGGGTGAGAGCGAACATCCGTCCGAATGGAACCAAGGCATTGGGCTCCAGATCGATAGTGCAGTCTTCTGGCCGATGGGGTGGAAGTCTGGCATGGAGGCACTCCTGAAAAACCTCTGAAAACCCAGAGCAGAAATTGGGTAAAGCATGGATACCCACATGGTTGTTGGGAAACACCTTGACTGTCTGAAAATCAGCTCGACCTTCCAGTGAAAAACAGTTGGTTGCGCAATACGGGGAACTGAAACTTATCTTATTCTCGGTCCAGTTAATCAGAGGATTATGTCGACGGAGCCAGGTAATGCCCAAGATGATGGGGAAATGGGCAGCCCTGATAATATCAAAACTTCCTTATGTTGGTTGATCGTCAAGGAGAGATCTTCAGTGGTATGGGTGATGGGACCTGAGGACAAAGGCGAACCGTCCACACCTTCCACCTTCTGACCTTCTGCCCGGGGGATCCGACGGAGACCCACCTTGTCTGCCCACAGGGTGTCGACGTAGTTCCCTGCCGCGCCACAGTCCAATAGAGCCAGTGTTTCCACCTGATGGTTTCCGAGGTTGAGTTGTACTGGAATGACCATCAGCCTGGAGTCCTGCTTAGATTCGGAGGAGGTCACTGACAGAGAGACATAGGGACGATGAAGATTGCTCGAAGACCCTCTGTCGCTTGTCCCTACTGACGCCGAGGGTAGTCATTTCCCGACCTCTTGCTTGACAGTTCTGTACAGTCTCTGAGAAGATGTTGCTCTGATCCGCAGTAGGCACACAGTCCTTTCTCTCTTCTGCGAGGTCTTTCAGCTGCGGACAAGGGCGCCCTGGTGGCACCGATCTGCATGGGTTCTTCGGTAACAATGTTAGTAGAGCGACCAGGGAGAACGGGTACAGAGGGGTCTGAGGTATAGCCAGGAGTCCTTTGCTTACGACGTTCAACTCGTCTCTCTTGAAGGCGATACTCTATATGAAGGGCAGCAGAAAGCAGATCTGAGAAAGTAGGAGAACGAGGGGATCTGGCCAGCTCGTCTTTAATTTCCTCCTTCAGTCCTCTTCTGAAAATGGCATACTGCGCTGTCTCGGACCATCCTGCTCCGGCTGCTAATGTTTTGAAAGAGGAGATGTATGACAAAACGTCTAGCGAGCCTTGCCTGACATCCAACAGGTCTTCGCAGGCTGTAAAGGAGAGCTCTGGTCGTTCGAAGGTCTGCTTGAGAAGATTCTGAAACCCCGAATAGTCCTGCAGAATGGCATTTCCACTAGTCACCAATGGGGTGGCCCAGGACAGAGCGTTTCCAGTCATGTTGGATATTAGGAAACCCACCCGGGCCTGATCTGTAGCAAAGGTACGGGGTCTGAATGTGAAATGAACCAGGCATGCTTCAAGAAACTCCTTCACCTTCTTGGGGAGCCATCAAATTTCCCAGAGGACAGCGCCATGGGTGGCAATTCCGAGGGAGTTGGCTCCCTAGCCGCAACCATTTGTTTAAGCAAAGCGTTCTCAGTCTTGACACCTTGTAGCTCCTGGGACATGGCCTGGAAAGCCTTCCACAGCTCTTGGACCTGTTCCTCAGCTGACATCGTGGTACTCTTTGGCGTTGCAATCTGTGACTTGAACGGTACCCTTGGCTGAGTTCCCCCTGTACACACGCCCTCCTCACCTGAGCTTTCCGAGTCAATGGTATCATGCAGGCCTCGACGTGCCAGGTAGTCTCTCTCCTTCTTCTGGTGCGTGGGCTTGTCACGGAGAGAAGCCACTGTGGCCGCTGGGTGAGAACAGCGGCACAGTGACCTCCTTTCCGGAACCAAGCCAGAAAATACAGGGAAAAACCCGCAAGGGGAAAAAACCCTGATAAGAGGTGTCAAGACTTGTTTCAGAAGGCCAGTTGTTCACAGATGAAAGAAGGAAGCGAAGGATCTCCAACACTGAGGGTGTGGCCACAAAACGTCCAAGTCAACGGTAGCAGTAGGCCTGAAGAGCAGGCGGAGAAGGCAGCAGCTGAAACGGCTGAGGTGGAGGTAGAAATCTTCCAAGAAAGCACTGCGGAGGAGCACGGGAGAAAACCCCACGCTGACTGGACTCAAAGAGCAAGGGAAGAAGAACGGGTGAGAAAAAGAGAGAGAGAGAGAGAAAGAGAGAGAGACCGAGACCGCCGGAGAAAAAGGCACAGCTAGCGCCGCCCAGGGAAGGCGGCGGAGAGAAATGGAAAACAAAGTACGGTGTTCCGGGTACCGGAACACCGGAGAAGAGTAACCACGGGGAAAAAAACCCCTGAGTGATTCCAAAGCGAGGTGCAGAGGAAGAGCGAAGGACCCAGAGTCGAAAGGTAAACAACAGAGGGGGTTGCAACGCAACGACCTGCCGGGAGGCGGGGATTTAAATACTCCCGGCAGCGTTGCGTCCCGCGTTTGGAGCTGCGGCTGCGAACACAGAAAAAGGACTAAAGTAACCTTCCTCTGCGTCCTCTCAAACTCCAACGCGGAAGAAATCGCCAGTCACGGCGATGGCCGCGACTGTGAGTGACACAAACAAAGAAGAACCTATTAGGCAATGTAAACCAGGGACGTCGTCAAAGGAACAGAAATTCCGAAAAATGCACTCAGATACAGAACTAGCTGGTCCATTCAAATTTGCAAATGAAAGTGGGGTAAGCTGCTATGCAAATGTAGAAATGAATATTCTATTTCAATTGCCACCAATTGTTCACAATATTTACTTGCAGAGTACAGACCAATTGTGTTTGCAAATGTTAGTGCTTCATAGAAATGCAACAAGCAATCCTGACAACACATATAGTGTTCATGGAATACGGCAAGAATTGGACGACTGTGCTGGAATGGTGAGATTCACTGTGAACTCACAAGAAGATCCACAAGAATTTCTAATGTACTTCCTATTAGTATTGGAAAACTAAAGCATACCTGTAAATGAAATCTTCCAGATTTCGTTCATGTGGAAACATACATGCACTCTCTGTAGCAATGTGATACAGGAAGAAATCCCAAATAAGCGATTTGTGTATGTTTCTATACCAAGTTGTGAAAGCATTCCATTTCAGCAACTTGTACGGAATGCAAACCATGGCAGATTATGTACTATTTGCAATTCAGACAAGCGCTCCACCTTACTGATACAATCACATAGTGCCTACATAATACTTATGCTTCTACGTTATAATGCAGATGGTACCAAAAACAACTGCAAACTGACTGGATTCACACACGGTCAAGTGTCACTTGGAAAGAAAACCTTTACAATAATAGGTATAATGTACCATGCAGGAGCTACAACCAATGCAGGTCACTACAATGCATACATTAAAAAGAAATGTGGGTGGTTCGAATGTAATGATAACACGATTACTCTAAAGCAGAGATTGCCAGCTAATCTTACAAATGCATATTTAATCTTCTTAAAGCCAAAATGTAATAAATAATGTTTACTTCAAGATTTACAAAAAATAATGTGAAAGACTACAAACAGTTAGAATACGCCAACAGGTATCTAACTGCCCAAGAGGATGTAACAACGACACACATAAATGCATATCACAGATTTGTAGGAGCAAATGCACAGTTAGAATACGCCTACAGGTATCTAACTGTTGTTAAAAATCAGCAGGAAGGCAACAAACATAACATTAATCAGAAAGATGAAGGAAACACTCAAAGGAAAAAAGGAAGTAGTTAGTACCATAGGAAATTAAGGTTTTTTTTTTAATCCGACAAGGATTTTTTTTCCGCAGACCCAAGGATTAGAAAAGCAAACACAGAAACTGAGCACAATGCACAGTACATCGGTTTGTAAACTAAATATGAGGGTCAACAAAAAAAAGGTATACTGGCTGTTATGCAATGTGGTAAGTTTTCATAAAATGCAAACACTAACATACCTTTTTCTTTTATCACAGAAATTAAAAAAGGGACACTTCCGCCAAGTACGAAGGGCATTTAAAAAATATATGTGGATTCTGAACAAAGTAAGGAGTACGTATATTGGCAGTCATTTTCTACACATGCGAATCTACACGTCTAATCTATGGTAGTAATATGCTGCAGTGGCTGTAGCCTGGCCCTTGCATCTTCAATGAGTAACCTACGCCTTACGACCAAGGTACAAAGAGTATAGTTCCTAGCCACAACCATTGCTGCATATCGAAACCATGGTCCTTGTAAATTAGCTACTTATAAATTTACTTTTGGGACCATCGTCTGCAGCCATGCAGCCAAGACATTAGGGCGTGCACACAATTAGTGCATTACACCACACCCATATTCACTTACAGCTCCACTGCTTATGACTTCAGTCTTGGGTGCATGGCCTTTGGGCATGCAGTCAAGACTCTGGGTCCTGGCCAGAAAAACCACAGCATATCAAAACCATTGTGCCTTGTCATTTCACTATGTACAACGTTGGTTTTAGGAGCATGGCCTTTGGCCATGCTCCCAAAATGCTACGCCCTCCCCACAACCATCTTAATGATGTTGCATAGTACAAGTGTACCAATAGCTGTGATATGGTGCAGTAGTTTGTAGCCACAGACGTGAGTTTGAGGCCATAGAATTATCAATGTATGGGTGTACAGTATATAAAATGCACAGTTGCTTACAACGGCACTGCTTATTACTTTGTTCAAATACTCTGCATCCTGGCCACTACTACCACACCATATGACATCCATTGCGGCATATAACTACACTACATACAAATGTGCTTTTGGGGGCATGGCCTTTGGCCATGCACCCATGATTGCAGCCCCTCCCCACAGCCGCCTGAGTGATGCACACCATATCACACGCATTGTGCCTTGTAAGTACACTACATATAACTGTTCTGTTTGGTGCATGGCCTGAGGCCATGCAATCATGACTGCAGACCCTCCCCACAGCCACCTGACTGATGTTGAATACTAGGTGTGTCTCTGTAGCTCTGAAATGCTGCACTGTTTGTGGGCAGGGCCTAAAATCTTAGGTGTATGTCCATACATTTCAATATATGGTTGTGAAGTGGCTTATAACTCCAGTGCTTACAAGTTTCCTTTTGGGTGCATGCTTGGGTGTATGGCATACAGCCTGCTGTCAAGGATGGCACTCTGTCAAGAGTGGCACAGGGCACCCTGGAAGGGTTTGGGTGGTTGTGCTGATGTAATGTGGACAGATAAATACACACACAGCGGGAAGTTCAAACAGAACGAAGAGTAGGCAAGTGTAGCAGGAAAATAAAAGGTACAAACAAACTGGATTCCCTCTTGGGGTGTATGCAGAAATGGGAAAGAGTGTTCCACGGACCTTAGGAAACTCCAGCCTTCTGCACAGATTGCTATAACAGAGGCCCATGCTGTATGCTCAAGGCTAGGAACAACAGCTGTGGGTGTCTGTAACACTGAAACGCGACAAGGGAAGGGGCAGAGGTTGCCTGCCGGAAACCAACAGTCAAGCTCTGTACAAAAGGATCTACATACGATACAAGAGAAGACAAGAACAGAAATATCCAGGGAAAAGGAAGTCGATAAGCAAACTAGCAGAAGGAAATGAAGGAAAAGCAGTATAACTGAAATAGACAGGGATCAAGAACAGAGGATTGAAAACAAGGAAGAAAGCAAGGGAGCAACAGCCAGAAAACAGGGGGCTTGCAATAACCGATGGCACAAAGTGCAGGTAAACTGTTGTGGACTGCAGAGGACTGTAGCAGGCTGCAAGGTAGAGAGCTCAGAGGAGCAGGACAGCAAGGAGCGAGCCCAAAGGAGCAGGGCTGCAAGGCAGGGAGCCCAGAGGATAAGGGCTGTAGGCAAGGAGCCCAAAGGACAAAGGCATTAGGCAGTGGAGTGAAGCAGGCTACAAGGCAGGGAGTCCAGAGGACAAGGGCTATAGGCAGCGGAGTGCAGCAGATTTAAAGGCAGGGAGCCCAGAGCACTAGGACTGTAGGCAGCGGAGTGAAGCAGACTGCAAGGCAGGGAGCCCAGAGGACAAGGGCTGTTGGCAGCGGAGTGAAGCAGGCTGCAAGGCAAGGAGCCCAGAAGGGCAGGGCAACAAGGAGCGAGCCCAGAGGAGCAGGGCCGCTGACTGTAGAAGTCTGTAGAGGACTGTAGTAGGCTGCAAGGCAGGAAGCCCAGAGGATAAGGGCTGTAGGTAGAAGGCAGCAGAATGTGATCGGCTGCAAGGCAGGAGCCCGGAAGACAAGGGTGGTAGGTAGAAGGCAGCGGAGCGTGATCGGCTGCAAGGCAGGAGCCCGGAAGACACTGGAACAAAGCAGGATAAAGCAGGAACAGCATACAAATTTCGTGGCTCAAAGCAAAAAGGTGCTGGAAGGACTCTTAATGCAAGAGACTGAGCTCCTGCAGAATAATTGGCAGCACCTGGAGCAGCACATCTGAATACAATCTGCCTCCTCCCTCTCTGGTCCTGAGATGGTGGAAGCGGCACAGATCCCTAGGGCTACTGGGGATTGTGGTTCCGATGCTGACAAATGGGAATGGCCCGGAATTGATAGTTGTAGTAAGGTGCATTGTGGTACCTGTAGTTAGTTGAGTAAAATAAAAAAGTACCAAAGTCACGCAAATGGGAATTAAGGACCAAAGTGTGAATAGGGGTTGTTCCAAGAGTATTCTGTAGGTAAATGAATAACAAATATTCCATGATGATCGCCAATGTGTGCGCCCATGGCGCAGGCATTACACTTGCAACCATGCACCCAAAAGTACACATCTTGGCTAAAACCACTGCGGGCTTGTAAGTGAAGAGGTTATAGCTTTGTTGTTTGGTGCATGGCCTTAGGCCATGCACCCAAGACTGCACACACTCCCCACAACTAGGCAATCGATACGCATTGCTATGGGTGTATCCATGGGTGTGACATGCTGCAGTGTTTGTGGCCAGGGCCTAGAGTTTTGGAAGTAAGGCCTTTGGCCTTTGGAAGACGGCCATGCATCCAAGACTCTAGGCCCCGGCCACAACCACTGTAGCATGTGACACCCATGGCGGCGTACTAATGAATACAATACCCATAGGAAAAAGTAATGCAATTACGGCATGTTGGAAATTTCAATGTTCCCTAACACCACGTGTGTCCTTACAACAGTTACAAGTTCCCTGTGCACTGCACGGACTGAAATACTGCCCTTATTGGACCTCTCATTTTCTGTGCGTACAAGGTGGCCATAGAAAATATATCATGAAGACCGACACCCAGAACAAATGCATTGATCATCCATGTCTTACTGTCTGAACCTGTCACAACGCTCTGTGACACAGCAAAATAGTTTTATAAATATAGCATGTGTATGCTGGTTGTTGCTCCGCTATCGGCGGATCCAAGATGTCGGGCGCAGCCAAACAATCTGACGCAGAACACGTCTCGCAGCAGCCAATCGGCAGAGATGTTGCGTGTCCGCGGTCATGACGCGAGCCCATTAGCCAATCGTTATCTTGTCCGTGGAGCCAACAAGGACGTGTGACCGCGGAGTGGACATAGATATCACTAATTTTTTTAGACATACTTTTTGGTCGTTTTAAAGAAAAATACTGGACGGATTGTCACCAAATTTACAAAAGCACGCTTTCTGGACCAAGCCCCTATACCTGCCGCATTTTTCGTGAAAATCCGTCCAGCGGTTTGACCTGTAGCCGTGCGCAAAGTTTTTCCCCCATTCAGTCTATGGGAAAAAAAGATGTTTTGGGACCCACCCTATAACTTTTCCCCCCCTGGACCAAACATCACCAAACTTTGCAAAAATTCAGAGTGGCCCATAACCTTTTTTTGCAAAGTTTGGTGAGGATTCGTCCAGGGGGAGCGGAGTTATAGGCCGCCCAAAAAGTGCTCTTCCTATGGAAACAGCAACTTAACCATAACTACACAGCCACTATTGTGGCTGTGTAATATATTTTAAATAGTTTGTATTGATTTTGATTTTAACAACAAAACAACCACAGCAAGTCAAACAATAACAACAATCTTAAATGTAATTAAAGTATAATATGTCCATCACTCCTCAATTACTCCCCCCTCCCTCCCGAGCTTACTCTACACCAACCTCTGTCTCATCTTCTAAGGGTTATACACACTTCTGCGTCAGTGGAGGAGTCTTCTTTTCATTGTTATCTTTCTTTTTAGAAGATGGAGTATTTTCTTCTATCATAGTTGCAAGATTTTCGTATAACGAATTATTGGGGGCTCCATCATTTTTGCATAGTTGTTTAACTGTCTCCATTTATGTTGTGCTGCTAAAGAGACCATTCCTAACTCGTGGCGTAGGATTGGATTAGGAAGTGTCTTAGAAAGTCTAAGGGTGTATTTCCATAATGATCCCTGTGCACTATTAAGGATATTGACAAGGTTAGAGAGGCACATGTCTTGGCCGTAGAGAATAACAGCCTCCACTTTCAAAGAATAAAATTCAAACAATGGAGACATGGAAAATTGGCAGTACCTAGCGTATATAATCTTCATTTGTGATTGGAGAGGTTTAGTTTTGTCCATTATAACCTTTTTCCACATGGCAATAAAGGAGGTGTTACCAAGATTATATCCTAGGTACTTGATAAATAGAGCCCTTTCAATTGTTGTCCCTGCCAGACTCCATTTATAGGAGCCTATTCTCCTTCTATTTTTATTAAATATAACAATGTTAGATTTCTTAGGGTTCACTAACAGATTATGTTGCTGTGCATATAAGTTGAAAAGTTCTAGCTTGGTTGTAGGCTATACGGAGTTAAGTTGAATAATAAAATATCATTGGCAAATGCCATCCATTGAATTTTTTATTTGCCTAGTTTTGCCGGATAGCACACTCCCTGTGACTATATAGCATCAATGTTGCTTAGATATAAATTAAATAGAGTCACCGCACGGTTGCAGCCTTGTGTGACTCCGTTGTTCGTGGGAATGGGATCGGTAATCGCTCCCTGTTGATTGATACGTATTTTTACAGTAGTATCAGCGTGCAGCATTGAGAGAATCCAGATGATTTGAGGAGAGAAACCCATTACCCTCATTTTACTCCACAACACATTTCGAATGACACATTCAAACACCGAAGTGAGGTCTAAGGATGCCATATAAATGGGGACATTGTTGTGTTTTCTACTCATCTCCAACAAGTGTGTTAGGATTGTTGCATTTAAGGCCTACCCATCTGCCGACGGAAGCCTATCTGAAAACGGGAAAGTGTATTGCTTTGTTTAATGTTCCTTTAGAATTAATATTGAGAACACCTTTTCCGAGACATCTAAAAGAGCAATTGCACAGTAAATTTCCAGTTGTTCACGGTCGCCTTTTTTCTAAATGGGTACTATAATGGACCCTTCAGGTATCTTATTCAAAATAAAGATGTTATCAAATTTAATTTTGACGATTGGAGCCCAAAAGTTAGGATTGTGTTTTATAACACATGGGGGGATGCCGTCTGGTCCAGACACTTTTGAGTATTTTAAGCAGGATATTGCCCATACAATGGCAGAAGTTGACCACGGACAAGCTGTACAATTTATCTGAGGGCGTCTAGGTGCGTCTGCTTGCATAAACTCATCAGGTAATTTATATTTATCTAGAAAAAAGGATGTCCATATTGCAACAGATATTGATGCTGCTAAGGTGTCAACCTGTTTACTAGGGATAGATCTCATCATAGTCCAAATTGATCATCTATTGTTGGTACATAGATAGACAACCATTTTCTGGTTGTTTTCAATGCTTAGCCGTTTTTTAATCAAATTAAATGTATTTGTATAAGTGTTTGCGAATTATTCTTGTTTTATCCTGGAGTTCTTGATAAGGCAAACCTGATTTCTATAACTCGCTGAGCGCTTTTTTCTTGTTGCTTTTTAAAGCTCTTATCTCTGCGTTGTCTTGGTGGAGTTTAAGATGTCTATTCTGTAGGTGTTCATTTCCAAGCCTAGTTAGCATAGTTCTAATTAACCTGTTATAATGGTCTTCTTGTAGGCTCATATTTAGAGTGTACAAGAATTTTGTTTTCACGATATGGACCTCTCTACTAAGATGCGGCGCCGACCCGAGATGTGGAATGGTTCACCAAGAAAAGCCGGTAAGTAATGGCTGAAAATTCGGCTTTCCTCTTGTGTTCCCTTGCTCACCTTTTGTCTCTTCTTCTCTCCCCTAGGTGCAGAGATGTGGCGACCGGTGCTGAGAGCCGCGATGGAGCCAGGCGGCGTCTCGGGAACAGGTGAGTGAAGCGCGGCGCTGCAGCGAGCAACGCAGTGCTTTTTAAATGGAAGTCTTCCTTCAGGAATGCTGGCGTGAAGTTTTCACAAAATATGTACAGACTAACCTATAAGAAAAACCTTTTGCCTGATCAACGAGATCATATGGGCAAACCTGGGTTACACCCCTTCAACAACCCAAAGCACTAATACAGACGAAGTTCTACATCCAAAAGAAAGTCTGTAGGGGGTAGTCAAAAAAGTGGGCATGTTGGAGGGTGCAATTACACAACTTGCTAATGTAATCACACACTTATTACTCAGAGGCACCACACACCGCACATGAAACCGAAAGTACTCACAGTGTGATGGCTGGTAGACCCTCAGCATTAACAATGCTGATAGAGCAAGAACAAGAACACTCACACTTTGAAGTGAGAGGACATGACACTGAGAACAATCCTGAGGGGAGGGGAAAAACTCCTAAAGAGACAACTTCTAGGCAGCATATGTCTCGGAGACAAAAGCGTCTATACTTACGTGCACGAAAAAGAAATGGGCAGAAGAATCATTGAGGGAACGAAACGTTTAAAAAAAATGGAAAAACCAACTTTGGGAAAGGAGGAAGATGATCAACTCAATATTAGAAATACTAGTAATATTTCTGACGAAGAGGGGGTACTAGACTCAGAACAACTGAATGAAGGAAGTAAAACCGTGCTTCAAATGCAAACATCTGTAGCTAAGCCCAGCGAAAAAGAGAAGGAAACACTGCCTCACAGGAAAAAACACAAAAAGAAAAAAAAACACATTATGGTGGCGCCAAAAATAGAAACTCTAAATGCACAAGATTCCGGATGCAGGTAAGAAGGTTGAATAAGTTCTTGGTTTTCACCTTTCTCTTCTCTTATTCCCTTACAGGTGTTCCAGGTTCGAGGCAGGCGTGGCTGGAGTCCAGGTGCAGGAGCAGACACAGTGAGCGTTCAGCTGCTGGGATGCAGAACAACGCAAAGCACGTGTGGCTGTCCGGGCGTGGCTTAAATAGCTTTGGAAGACGTTCCAGGTGAGTATTCTTCCACAGCCCCACCCAAGTAACAAAATAGTTCCTTCAGAAAAATAGTCCCTCCTAAGCCTCATTTGGCTTGGTTCTTCATGCAGCATGGTCTGCATCAGGTGAGTGTGCAGCATGGTCTATTACGATGCGTCCAATATGAGACAGAACAATTTGCAGTTCACTGACCTGGGCAGCGGGCAGACTCCGTATCAGCAACAAGGCAGATAGTGAAGGCCTCCCGGGAAACCCTGCTCCCTCCCAGCCGTTAGCATCAGCTGCGGAGGAACCACAGTCCCCAGGGAAAACCCTCCGGGGAAGAAAAACCCTGTGTTGTTGTGACGGGATACTGTAGACCTTCGGGATGAATCAGCCAGCTTCTCTTCAAATGATCCGGTGCAGACGAAGCTGGTCCTGGACGAAAGAAAGTAGAGGTGAGTTTTCTCCACTTTCGATAGTCTGTTGTTGATACGAAAAGCTATGATAATTTACTCCGGGTATGGAGTTGAGAGATTCGAGAAGTCTGTGTAAAGTCTTCGAGAAGGGGGGGAGTCCTACGAGGAAAGAGAGAGAGTTTCCGGAACCCCGAAGCGGATGTTAGTATTTGAGCTGCTAAGATTGGGGAAGAGGATTGAAAGGAACAATAAACCCTCAAGAACTCACTCTTTGGGCTGGAATCAGACCTTATAGGAGGGGTGGTGAGCGGACGGAGGACGGAAAATGGCCTAATGGAGGAAGGGGCAGAGAGAACAGGAAGTTAGATACAGAAGACTAAAGATAGGAGGACGGGACATGAAACAGATTCCCTAGGAACGAACTTACGAAGCGCCGATCTGGAGAGTAGCGACGCATTTGCTGAACTTCCTGGTCGGGTTATATGGAGTCACATGATCGTCGCGGCGTGAAGGTAAACAACGTGCAACCTCTGCAGCGTAAGCTTCACAAACAGATTCAGAGGCGTCCGCCATCTTGGGTGAGTAAGAATGCATTGTGTTGTACACCCGATGCCGTCGCCAAAGCGACCATCGGTGCAAAGGTGTAACAGTATGCCCCCTCCTACGAGGCGCACAACCCGGCTTCCCAGGGTGCCGCCTAAAAAACCGTCGAACCAACGAGGGAGCATGAACCCCCGATGCCAATTCCCAAGTCCGTTCGGCAGGAGAATAGCCCTTCCAGTCCACGAGAAATTGCAACCGGCCTCTGTGATATCTGGAATCGCAAATCTCTGCCACTTCATACTCCGGTCCCGTATCTGTCATCATCGGAGGAGGACGAACTGCAGGGGTGCGTTGAAATCTATCCTTCACGGATAATTTAATCTGGGAGACGTGAAAGACCGGATGAAGACGGGCCCAAGAAGGAGGCAACGCCAGTCGGACTGCCACCGGACCAACAAATGCTTTTATTTTAAATGGTCCAAAATATTTGGGCGACAGTTTGGACGGCACCAAATGTCTCGGGAGGAACCGGGCTGATAACCAGACCGCATCCCCGACCTGAAGGGATGGCAGATCTTGTCGACGGCGATTAGCTGCCCTCTTGGCTCGATCTTGGGCGGCTAGCAGAGCTATTCGAGCGAGCTGTTGACCCTTCTGAATACCATCGACTAGACTGTCTATTCCAGGACATCTGGAGGAGGACTTTGAGATGGACGGTTCAAAGGATGGATGATAACCATAAGAACAGTAAAAAGGACTGGTCTTTAGTGCCGAATGACTGGCATTATTGTAAGCATATTCCGCCAAGGGTAGGAGATCTCCCCAATCATCTTGTGCCGCAGAAACAAAACAACGCAAATATGTTTCTAATGTTTGATTTAGGCGCTCAGTCTGGCCGTTTGTTTGTGGATGATACCCTGAGCTAAGGGCTCTATTGATTCCCAATGTTTGACAGATACCCTTCCAAAATTGTGAGATATATTGGGGACCCCGATCAGACACAATAGTGTTAGGAAGACCGTGTCTGGAGAAAATGTCTGATATAAAGATTTTTGACATCAGAGCAGCCCCGGGGAGTTTTTGCAAAGGAATGAAATGGGCCATCTTCGTGAAATAGTCAATAGTCACCATAATGGTGGTGTAACCAGAGGACAACGGAAGATCGACAATAAAGTCAGTGGAAATGACTTGCCAGGGCTTGTCCGGAATCGGCATACAGGTGAGTAAACCAAAAGGTGGATACCTGGGAGTCTTAGATTGTAGACAAACCGTGCATGCTGATACATAATCTTGGATATCCTTGGTTATTCCTGGCCACCAAAAATGACGTGTAGTCAGCTCAAGGGTGTTTTGATATCCTCGATGCCCGGCTGCCTTGGAGTCATGACACATGAACAGGACTTCTTTCTGAAGTGTCGGGGTCGGAATAAACACTTGATCATTAAAAAAGTAGTATCCTTTCTCCTGAGTCAGCGAATGAGTCTCTTGTAAGACCCTGCAGATCGGATCTAGACGTGCCGTTTCCTGTCTGACAATATGTAGAAAATCAGTCACTGTTGCCAGAAATTTAGCCTTAGGAAAGAAAGGTTCTGAATGGAACTTTTTGATTGGAGGATCCTTTCTTGAAAGCGCATCTGCTCGGAGGTTTTGATCTCCGGGAAGGAAAGTAAATTCTATCCGAAACGGTAGAAAAAAATGAGCCCAGCGAGCTTGTCGACTGTTTGTGGTATGGGCTTGTTGTAATACTTTGAGGTTGTGATGGTCGGTTCGAACCTCGACCGGGTAGGCCGAGCCCAGCAAGAGATGTCTCCACTCCTCAAAGGCTCGCTTGATTGCCAGCAATTCTTTCTCAAGGACTGAATAATTTATTTCCGAGGAGGAGAAGGTTTTGGAGAGATAAGCAACTGGTCTTTCTTCTCCTGACTCGTCCTTTTGCAAAAGAATTGCCCCTAGAGCATGGTGAGACGCATCAGTCTCGACAATGAAGGGTCGAGACTGGTCTGGGGTGAGCAAAATGGAAGCAGACGTGAAAAGATTCTTTAGTTCAGAAAAAGCTTTCTGCGCAGGGTCATCCCAAACGAAAGTCTTCCCCTTCTTCAGAAGACTGGTAATGGGAAGCACGGTCTCGGAGAATCCTGGGATGAATTTTCTATAAAAATTTGCGAATCCCAAAAATCGTTGGACCTCTTTGACGTTTGAAGGGGAAGGCCAATCTAGAATAGCCGAGATCTTCCGGGGGTCCATCGAAATCCCCTGGGCAGACAGCACGAACCCAAGATACGTCACCTGGTTCCTGTGGAACTCGCATTTTGCCAGTTTGCAGTATAGCTGGTTGGCCTTAAGTCGGTCTAATACCAAATTGACATGTCCGATGTGTTTCTCTATTTTCTGTGAAAAGACTAGAATATCATCCAAATAGACGATTACATAGTGAAGGAGTACATCGGCGAATAGATGGTCCATAAAGCGCTGAAAAACAGCGGGAGCATTAGCCAACCCAAACGGCATCACCCTATATTCGTAGTGACCGAATGGGGTCCGAAAGGCAGTCTTCCACTCGTCGCCAGGGGCGATGCGAATCAAGTGATATGCCCCTCGTAAATCCAACTTGGTATAGAGAGAAGCCCCTTGAACGGCTTCCAGAATGTCTGGGATAAGCGGCATTGGATACTTATCCGGAATGGTGACCTTATTGAGCCCTCGATAGTCTATGCATGGCCGTAGTTCCTCTGTATCCCTCTTGGGAATAAAGAATAACGAAGCACCGGCTGGCGATTTGGACTCAGTTATAAGACCGTTTTGAAGATTAGTCTGAAGGTAGTCTTTGAGAGCCTTTTTCTCCGGCTGGGATAAGATGTACATTCGGCCGAAAGGTATCGGTCGATCAGGGAACAAATCTAAATGACAGTCATCCCGACGGTGAGGAGGTAATGTAGGGAATTCTGGCTGAGAAAATATGGACTGAAATTGTTGATGGCACCTCGGGATCTGACTGACCATCCCAATCGAGGAGCCTTCGGTTGGTACTACCATCATGGAAGGTGCTTGAATGCCAACAGACGATTGAGCAAGACAATGGGAAACACAATATTCGGAACCTAAGAACAAAGTTCCTGCCTTCCAGTTTATAAAAGGATTATGGGTTCGCAGCCACGGTAAGCCCAAAATAATGGGAAAATGAGCAGTCTTGATCAGGTCAAAAACTAACGTCTCCTGGTGGGTTGAAATCAGGCAGGTAAGAGGAGTAGTCTGTTCTCGAATAGGTCCAGAACTAAGGGGACAACCATCCACCCCCTGAATGGGAGTTATACACGTCTTGGCGGATCTAATGATTCCATGCTTCGCAGCCCATTGGTCATCAATAAAGTTGCCAGCTGCTCCACAATCGATCAATGCCGGCACCCCACGTAGCTCTAAGTCTGGTAATTTCAAGATCAGGGGAAGTACTAACATAGTGTGTTCCGTAATCTCCTCTTTAAGAGAAGTACCAAGTCTCTTTGGGGAACTCCTTTCAGGACCTCCTGCCGTGGTTCCCCTTACGACAGGGTCTTGGCGTTTCCCCGCATCGGATTCCTTATCCGACGAGGAGGAACGACGGGACAATCCTTCAGCATGTGAGATGAAGCCCCACAGTACATACATAGGCCCTGACTCATCCGTCTTTCTCTTTCGCCCTCTGACAAAGGGCCTCTGGCCACCCCTATTTGCATGGGTTCGTCGGGATTCTGAGATCGAGAAACCGGGGAAGGAGAACTGGAGAAGAGTTTAGAGGGTTTCCCTCTCTTCTTCTCATGGAAGCGTTCATGGAGACGGTAATCAATCTGCATCGTGAGCGCAATCATCTCGGCTAAATTGGCGGGACGAGGAACCTTTGAGACTTCATCTTTCAGTTCCTCGGAAAGACCTCTGCGAAATAGCGTGAGGAGACCGTCATCCGGCCACCCTGTTTCAGCTGATAGCTGTTTAAATTGAGTCACGTAACTCATAAGATCCTTATTTCCCTGCTTTAAATCTAGTAGTTTCTCCTGCGTAGAGACTGAAATTTCCTGCCTACTAAACATAGACCGCAAACTGTTAGTAAAGGCTGTGTATGAGTCTAGAATGGCATTTCCTGAGGTGACTAGGGGAGTTGCCCAGGCCAATGCAGGGCCTGCCAAATGGGATATCAGATAACCTACTTTGTCCTTATCAGATGGGAAAAAACGTGCTTTAAAGGTAAACTGAACCAGGCAACTGTCCAGGAACTCCTTGAGTTTGTGCGGGTTTCCGTCATACTTATCGGTATGTAAGGCATAAGGAGGAGTTTCTGAAAACGCTCGGGCGACCTGTTGTCTTAACTGAGCGTTGTCTTGTTTCAGAGATTGCATCTCTAGAGACATAGACTGCATGGCAGCCATTAATTGTTGCATTTGTTGCTCCATCGGAGTCCACCGTCTGCACAAGAGCTTATAACAGGATATTTTCTTTTCAGGGCGTCGCTAACTATTACGATGCGTCCAATATGAGACAGAACAATTTGCAGTTCACTGACCTGGGCAGCGGGCGGACTCCGTATCAGCAACAAGGCAGATAGTGAAGGCCTCCCGGGAAACCCTGCTCCCTCCCAGCCGTTAGCATCAGCTGCGGAGGAACCACAGTCCCCAGGGAAAACCCTCCGGGGAAGAAAAACCCTGTGTTGTTGTGACGGGATACTGTAGACCTTCGGGATGAATCAGCCAGCTTCTCTTCAAATGATCCGGTGCAGACGAAGCTGGTCCTGGACGAAAGAAAGTAGAGGTGAGTTTTCTCCACTTTCGATAGTCTGTTGTTGATACGAAAAGCTATGATAACTTACTCCGGGTATGGAGTTGAGAGATTCGAGAAGTCTGTGTAAAGTCTTCGAGAAGGGGGGGAGTCCTACGAGGAAAGAGAGAGAGTTTCCGGAACCCCGAAGCGGATGTTAGTATTTGAGCTGCTAAGATTGGGGAAGAGGATTGAAAGGAACAATAAACCCTCAAGAACTCACTCTTTGGGCTGAAATCAGACCTTATAGGAGGGGTGGTGAGCGGACGGAGGACGGAAAATGGCCTAATGGAGGAAGGGGCAGAGAGAACAGGAAGTTAGATACAGAAGACTAAAGATAGGAGGACGGGACATGAAACAGATTCCCTAGGAACGAACTTACGAAGCGCCGATCTGGAGAGTAGCGACGCATTTGCTGAACTTCCTGGTCGGGTTATATGGAGTCACATGATCGTCGCGGCGTGAAGGTAAACAACGTGCAACCTCTGCAGCGTAAGCTTCACAAACAGATTCAGAGGCGTCCGCCATCTTGGGTGAGTAAGAATGCATTGTGTTGTACACCCGATGCCGTCGCCAAAGCGACCATCGGTGCAAAGGTGTAACATGGTCTGCTTCAGGTAAGTGCACCAAACACTTCCCCTTATGAGCCTGGCGCCTATGGCGCCAGGACTGATGTCCAACATAAGCCTGGCGCCAACGGCGCCAGGACAGAGTCCAAAGAGCCCCTATAAAGGGCCGCTGGGCTTTTACCCGGGGGCGTGATGCCTGCTCCCGGGGGTGCTGGGCCTGGCCTGGTGCTCCGGGGGTAGGCATCATGACACTAGCATCCTTCGGGCTAGAACAATCCTCTCTCCTTGTTCAAGTTCTAAATTTGAGTCCACCATCTGGGAGTCACATGGGGGAGTGGATTTGTTTAATACCACCGGAGGATCAAATGTGGTAGATGGTTGTAAATGGGAGAGCGAATATGATAATGAGTTAATAGTGGGTCGACTCCCAAATAGGTAGACATTTTCAATGCCAATTCAAGCCCCTGTCACAGGTGTTGAAGGTCCCAGAGATAGTCGGATTCTTTTGCCTAGCTCTTCCATAATAGAGTGAGCAATCATAGACTCATTAGCGATGCATAGTTTTTGGCTACCCATCGATATTGTTGGGGGGGGCTGATAAGAGTTATTCTCACGCATGCTCAAAATGCTATTTTGTATAAAGCATTCTCCATCATATATTTCTTTAATAGGAAATACAATAGGTGTTTTTTTGTTGCCACAGGCTGCTTGTATCTGTGCGTGCATAAGCGCAAATGCTGCATTGTGCACTATTTCTTCATCTTTTTTATTTTGCTCAATGATATCCAATACAACGTTAGAGTCAGAATCATCCAACGGTATGGCTCTGGAATGAGGTGAGTCCAGATCTTTTACTCCCACCAATGTATCACTAAGTTGTGTCAAAGTGTTAGGCATAGAATTAGTCTCTTTAATGTATGTCTTACATATCTTGCCACTTCTTAAAGAACTTGCTATTTTATCAAGTAATTCAGTTAGCAGTGTATATCCTACTCAACAGAGGGGGAGAAATGTACTTCCTACTTAACACTACCACATGCTCATGTACCAGCGGATTGGGGCAGATTAATGAGCTTTGTTAGAAAAGCTTCTAGTCCATGACGAGTCAAGCACGTTAAATCGCCCGAGTAGATAGATATGCTCGCTATCCTGGGCTAATAATGCATGTAATTAATAAGAGAATCAGTACTATCACAATACGACTGTAGAGATATCGCGAGAGCCCCGCTCTCGCGAGATCTCGCTCGCGCCATCAGCTCCGCCCCCGCGCGCTACGCGCGCATTACGGGACGAGCTGAGGACGCGGACAGCAGCGTCTTCCCGGCTCCTCCGAGCACGGGACTTATTAAAGGAGTTTTGCTGCATATTTGAGCCATAGCATCTAAACCCTAGTTGGCCACGTTGGCCCATTAAATCCTGGACTCTATCCATGCACTATCTGATCCAGAGATATTGGAAATAAAGTCCTGGTGAAATCCCTGCCTGGCTCCTGTCTTTCTTCAGGCACTAATTTACTACATAAATTGGCGACGAGGATCACCACAGGAAACCGCGCAGAAACATGCAGGGAGCCACACCGCCACCACCCTTTCTACAGACACCAGGTAGGCCTGCCATTCCTTGGCCACAATGGCAGCCCCTGTTCACGACGTACGTGGAGGCAATGGGTGGATCAGGATTTTCAGCGGTGAGACGCAGGGCCATGTTACTTAACGCCTTAGGGGTAGAAGGGCAAAGAATATTCGAGGGCCTTACCCCGATACCAGTAGATGACGACAATGATGATGTGTTCAAGGAGGCCGTTAGAAGAATCATTAAGAGGTTCGCCAGCAAAGAGAACACTGTACTCCATAGAATAAGGTTTTACACTCGAAAACAAGAGCAGTCCGAACCCGTTGATGACTACGTCACGGAATTAAGGGAACTAGCAGCCCTGTGTAACTTCTGCACCAATGCGGAAAACCGCATATGTGACATGCTAGTCGTCCATACCAACAGTCGCAAGGTCCAAGATAAGTTCATCCTCGAAAAAGAGCTACAGTTAGAAAAAGCCGTAGAAATTGCCAGAGCGGTAGAGGAAACCGCGGGGAGAAGGAAAGAGTTTACAGGGGCCCAAGTCCCCACTGAAATACAAGCAGTTGGATTCCGTCCAAGAAAGGAAAAGTTTGCACCAGACACGAGAGAGTCAAGAAACAGCAAGAGAGAACCCCTCAAGTGTCATAGGTGCTCCAGCACCAAACACCTGGCATTTGACAGAGAGTGTCCAGCCAGAGACAAGGAGTGTTCAGTCTGCAAACGCATAGGACACTTCTCGATAGTATGTCGATGGAGGAACAAGAAAGTCACAAGCCTCACCACAGAACACGCAAAGGAAAGGGAATCCTCGTCAGATGAGGAGGGGAGACCCACAGTCATAATGGTGAACAGCACCCGAGCCAGGAGAGAGAAGCCTCACTGCGTGATCAAAATCGATGGAAGAGAGACACGGGTCATGGCAGATTCCGGGTCGGACCTCACCATCCTACCCCTCCAGACATATAAAGACATGGTGGGTAAAGAGAAAGTGGAAGTGCTCACCACACGACACAAGCCCACGGTGTTTGGGGGGGCCTCAGTCGAACTCTTAGGGTATATCAACGGCAGAGTCGAATTCAAAGGAAGAGAAACCATCACCAGAGTCTACTTCAGCCATGAAGGGCCTGCAGTGTTGGGCTGGGATGATCAAGACAAGTTAAAAATCAGACTGGATCCCAGCACAGAAGATCAAGTCCTATCAGTCCATACGAGGAACAAATCTGTTGTCAAGAGCGATTACCCAACACTTTTCTCGGAGGAGCCGGGGCACATTAAAAATTTAATTCACAAGATCGTGCTCAAAATAAATGCCGTCCCTGTCAAGCACCGGGTGAGACCGGTACCGGCCACAGCAAGGGACACCCTTAGACAACAGCTAGACAAAATGAAGATGGAAGGAGTGATAGAAGAAATTGAAGCGTCCGAATGGCTGAGCCCAGTCGTCCTGATAAAGAAACCCCAGTCACAGGAATTAAGGGTGTGTATAGACCTGCGCAGCCTAAACTTAGAAGTTATCACGGACAACTACCCGCTCCCAAGCATAGACGAACTCATATTATTAATGAAAGAGGCCAAAATATTCTCAAAACTTGACATGAGAAATGCATATCATCAGATACAGCTCCACGAAGAATCGAAACCCCTTACAGCATTTATCACGCCATTTGGCACATTTCAATTCACTAAAATGCCTTTCGGGTTGTCGTCAGCCGCGTCGGCCTTTCAGCGCATGATGGACGTCCTACTAAGGAAAGTCAAAATGTAGTATATTTTCAGGATGACATATTGGTTTATGCAAAGGACAAGCAGACGCACGATACCACCCTCAAAGTGGTTCTCAACCAACTTCAAGATGCAGGAGTGCGTTTACGTCACGAGAAATGCTCATTTGGAGTAAAAGAAGTTGAATATCTGGGCTACAAAATTTCGGAAAAGGGGATCAGCCCGAAAGAAAATCTTATGCAAGCCATCACCAAAGCTCCTGAACCTGCCACCAAAGAAGAGGTGAGGTCTTTTCTGGGATTGGCTGAGTACTACGCGAAATTTATACCAAAGTTTTCAGAAACCACGTCACCCCTATGCGATCTACTTAAAAAGGGGACAGAATTTTCGTGGAGTGAACCTCAGAAGAGGGCGATGGACACCATAAAGCAACACATCATGAAAGCTCCATGTCTGCAACCCTTTAACCCAGAGTGAGATACGGTCATTACCACTGACGCCAGTGCGTACGGATTAGGAGCAGTGCTAACGCAGAGGAGAGGTGACACTGAACATGTGGTGGCCTTTGCGTCGAAGGCACTATCAGAGGCGGAACAGAACTACTCTACGATTGAAAAAGAAATGCTAGCATGCGCATGGGCAGTCGAACATTTCAGAACATATGTGTGGGGCACAAAGTTCAAGCTGGTGACAGATCACAAGCCGCTCATCCACATGCTCAGCCCGGGAGGCACCAAAACATCCACGCCCAGACTAGCTCGCATTGCAGCAAAACTACAGGAATACACATTCGAAATCCATCACATCTCAGGATGGAAAAACTTGCAAGCCGACTGCATGTCGAGACTGCCCGAGAACAAGGAAAGGGCTACCACATTCCTACACGGAGAATGCATAGTCGCATCCATATCAGACATAAGGGCCCCAGACTACCTGGAACTCAGTGAGAGACACTGGGAAGAAGAAGACGGGAAGGACCCAATCATGGCCAAGATACGCAATTGGATCAAAGAAGGCTGGCCGAATGAGAAAATGCTGCCGGAGGGCATGAGAGCATATTGGAAGGTGCAAGATGAGTTGTCGGAAACGGAGGGAATAATCATGAAAATGGATCAGATCATCCCCCCCACTGGAATGAGGCGCACCATACTCTGCAGGGCCCACGCGGGACACCTAGGGAACACAATGACTCGCCGCAGGGTGAGAGAAGCTTACTGGTGGCCGTCTATGGACCAGGAAATACGCGCCATGATAGAGCGCTGCCATGAATGCCTAAACAGTGACAAAAGACTGAAAGTTCGACAGGCGCCTCTCATTCCCACGGAGATACCAGAAGCAGTATGGTCCAAAGTGGGCATTGACTTCATAGGGCCCCTGGAGGCGATGGAAACGGAACACAAATATGGCATAGTGCTGGTCGACTACTTATCCAAGTGGGTCGAAGCCGAGTTTGTCCCGAACATAACCACAGAGACGGTCATAGAGGTACTCACTGAAATTTTCCAAAGGGAAGGCCTCCCCAAAGAAGTCGTCACAGACAATGGTGTGCAACTAGTTTCCAAAGATATGGAAGCATTTTTAAGAAAGAACCACATCAAACAAAAGAAAGCGGCCTTGTATCACCCCCAAGCAAATGGACTGGTGGAGAGGGCGAACAGGTTCATAAAAGGGGCCATCCAACTGGCAACAGCGTCAGGAATGAACCCCCTCAAAACTGCCAAAGAAGCCATAGTGGCTCACAGGCTCACGCCAAATGCAATTACTCAAATATCCCCGTTCAAAATGTTGAGAGGGAGGAGTGCGGCATCCACCCTCATTCCACCATGGCTGGCGAAAGTAAGGGAAGATGAAGCAGTTGACATGACGGAAGTAGTATGGCGCATGGAGAGAAACAAGACACGCATGAAATTGTGGAGTGATGAGAGAAGAAGGACGAAGCAAGCACCCAATATAAAAGAAGGGGACTGGGTCAAAATCAAACTGCCAAGAAAGGACCAAGCCACGGGATCCCGTTATAGTCAGCCCATAAAAGTAACTCACAAAGGAACCAATCACGTCCGCACGGAAGACGGGCGCTCGTGGAACTATGAAAGGGTAGCGTTATACCAGCGAAGGCAAGAAGAAGCGAGGACCCAAGAGACACCCCACTTAGAAACCGAAAGAGATAACTGGAGAAACGAGGAACGAGAAACAGAAGGAAGCGATGGAGAAAGAGATGAAACCGAAACGGAACGGGAAGAACCATGTGAAAGTCCAGAACCAGAGCAGCAGAGACCATGCCCCGTAACCAGTGAGAGGCCCCGAAGGGAGCACAGAAGACCGGTGAGATACAATGACTATGTGGTACAGTGAACTCGTTCTGCTTTTGGAAAAAGGGAGGTGTGTAGAGATATCGCGAGAGCCCCGCTCTCGCGAGATCTCGCTCGCGCCATCAGCTCCGCCCCCGCGCGCTACGCGCGCATTACGGGACGAGCTGAGGACGCGGACAGCAGCGTCTTCCCGGCTCCTCCGAGCACGGGACTTATTAAAGGAGTTTTGCTGCATATTTGAGCCATAGAATCTAAACCCTAGTTGGCCACGTTGGCCCATTAAATCCTGGACACTATCCATGCACTATCTGATCCAGAGATATTGGAAATAAAGTCCTGGTGAAATCCCTGCCTGGCTCCTGTCTTTCTTCAGGCACTAATTTACTACAACGACTTATTACCTACTTGAACCTTTGGCCACATTTCTTTCCTCAATCCATGTAATTTTACATACAATTTTTTAGGTGGAACACCCCCACCTCCACGCCTCCACAGCCGAAGTGCACAACAGCACTTTCGGTGCACTTCCGGGTCAGTGCGCCCTGGTACTAAGTAGGCTTGGTAGAGGGTGGGAGGGTGGTAGGCGGAGTCAGCAATTCCAACAGAGAATCTAGAAGGCAAAAAGCAATACGTAAGTTCTGTGTCAACTGTTAAAACTTGTCACAGCCCAACACAAGAGCACGAGGGACCCACAGAGTCCCAGAACACAGAGAACCATTGCTAGGTAGAAAATAATATGTTGAAAATAATATTTACTCTGGTTACTGCAGTCCTTTGTTTTGCCGCACTGTTAATAAATGATCCTTCCTCTTGTGCATACGCTCCTCCTGTGATGGAGGGAGAAAGGCAAAGATCCATTATGTTCGTGGCAGAAACACGGTGGCAGGTCCTTCAGCAAGAGTATCCTTCTTCTTCTTCTTCTTAATTATCGAAAGTGTGGGCGGACCCACGCAGGCGCTTCCCCATCCTATAGGATGATGTGCACCGTACACACTAATTATTATTTGGCTCCATTTAAGCTCACAACTCCTCCCACCTCCCCGTCTGCCTCACAAAATCCAACATCACACTATTCCTTCTCCTGCCTCCCTCCCCATCACCTCCCAGTATAATCCTCTCATTCAGCTCAGCCACACCCAACGCAGTCAACCGAACCCTCATCAATTCTCTCTCCGTAACATGTCTTTCACACCTAATCAAAAAATGTCCCACTGTTTCAGGCACCCCACACACCATACAGTCCCTTGATTCACACTTCCCTATTCGAAATAGACAGTCATTCAGCCCCACATGACCTATCCTCAACCGATTCAGCATCACCTCCTCCCCCCTCCTCCATTCTGAACTCCCTGCATCCACCTTCACCGACACTTTCCCACGAACACCGAACATCCACCTGCCCTTCACCCCATTCACCCACCTCTCCTGCCACTCATCCAGGACCCGTCTCATCATCACAGCCTTCACCTCATCCACACTCAAAGGCAACCTCACATCAATCGCTCCCCTCCTCATACCCTCACCCGCTGCCAGATCCACCAACTCATTTCCCAAAATGCCACTGTGACTGGGAACCCACGCCAACTCCAGATCCATACCCTCGCGCACACACCGATCAATCTTCATCCTAATGTCCAAAATCACATCCTTCCTATCACCATCCCCTGCCACAATCGCCTGTAACCCACTCAATGAATCTGAGAACACCACCACTTTCTCATACCCCAACTCATACACCCTGTCAATCACCATTGCAATCGCCACCAACTCAGCCGTACAAATAGACACATCATTCGTCAGTCGTCCTGTTTTATACTCCCCAATGCTTTCTAGATAAAACGCCATTCCCACTCTCCCAGATATAGGATCCTTTGAACCATCCGTAAACACCTTGTATCCTTCCTTTCCTGCCACATACTCCTGACCCAAAGCTTTGATCTCACCCCGCATACCTCTCTTCTTTGATACCACATTCGCCAACTCCAAACACACCTTTGGAGATCTCATCATCCACCTCGGCCTTCTCTCCAACTCCGTATCTACCACAATCATCAAATCACCCACACCCCACTGCACTCCCTTCTCCCACATGTGAAACCCAAAAGTGCCCCCCTTCCTCCTCCACCGATCCCTGTAATAGTCAAACCTCCAATTATACTTCAAACATTCACGCACCGGATGAGCCACACTCTTCGCACTACACTTCACCCACCATCTCATATTTAACGCATCCCTCCTCAACCCCAATGGCATCTCTCCCACAAGCACCTGAACCGCATTCACTGGGGAGGACCTCATCACACCCGAACACACTCTTAATGCCCTTGCCTGTACTCTATCTAACCGCAACTTCTGACTCGAGGAATAACCCACTGACACCTGACACCCAAAATCCATCACACTCAAAATCAACCCCTTGTACAACATTCGTAAACACTTCTGTTGCGCACCCCATTCTTTCCCAGTCACCGCCCTCAACAAATTCATCCTACGTTTACACTTATCCACCACACCATCCACTTGCATATTCCAATTCAACTTTCTATCCAGAATCACCCCTAAGTACCGAAACTCTTCCACGCTCTTCAACCTCACACCTTTCAAAACCAAATTCAACTCCTGCTGCACTCTTTTCCTTGAGAACACCATACTCACACTCTTATCCACAGACACCGAGAAACCCCATTTCCCACACCACTCCTCCATGCGTACAATCGCAGCTTGCAACCGTCTCTGTACCAACAACAAACACCGCCCTCTTACCCAGACCACACCATCATCCACGAAGAAATCCACCTGACACCCAATTCCCGCCAAAGCTCGAATCAATCCATCCACCATCGCATTAAACAGCATCGCACTAATCACACTCCCCTGTGGTGTCCCATTCTCCATCTTCCAAACTTCAGAAAGTACCCCCCTCACTCTCACCTGAAATGTCCTATCTGCCAAGAATGCCTTGATCCACCGAAACATTCTTCCCTTCACACCCATCTCCAACAGTCTCACTAACAACCCTCCCTTCCACACCATCTCATACGCCTTCTCTAAATCCAAAAAGAACGCGCCCACCAACTCTCCATCACATAATGCCTCCTCCACCCCAGTCACTAATCTCACTAATGGATCAGCCACCGACCGATTCCTCCTGAACCCACTCTGAAAGTTACTCAAACATCCATTCGACTCCAAATAAAACCCCAATCGCTCAATCACCATCCGTTCCATAACCTTACACAACACAACAGTCAACGCAATCGGTCTATATGACTTACACTCTGTAGGAACCTTGCCACCCTCCAAAATCGCCACTACAATCGCTCTTTTCCACATCTTCGGCAAAACTCCATTCTCCCAGATCTCATTAAACAACGCTAATACCTCCAACTTACATTCCTCAGGCAATTCTCCAAAAATACATACATAATTCCATCCACCCCAGGGCTAGACCACTTCCCCTTCCGAATCGCTCCATTCAACTCTACCATCGAAAATGAAACCTCATATTGCTCCTCCCAAGGCCCAACATTCGCCACCACCTCTCGCATTTCCTCCTCTACCACACCCATTCGTATCCTCACCTCTTCTGGGAAGTTCCTTGAACTGTGAACCCCCGCAAAATATTCCCCCAATAAATTCGCCTTATCCCCATCCTCACTAATCACCTCTTCTCCTTTCAACAACACAGACATACCACCCTGCGACCTCATTAATCCGGACATCCGCTTGAACTGTTTCCAAACCTCACTCACACCAGAATCACTCCCCAGGGACCCACAATAGCCCCTCCAATATCCTCTCTTTCTTTCCCTAATCACCCTCTGCACCACCGCCTTAGCCTTCTTATACGCCACCAAATCCACCAACATTCTCGTTCTCACCGCTCTTGCTCTAGCCTTCTTTCGTGCCGCCACTGCTCTTGAACATTCCACCGACCACCAAGGAACCTCGATCTTCCCACCCTTCCCCTTCTCAACCTCCGGAATTGCTGCCACAGACGCTGCTTTCATTCCCTGCACCAAATGCTCATTCCATTCATCCAACCCCCCCTCTCTTCCCCTTGGAACAATCAAATCCCGACACACTCCTTTGTACACCTCCCAATCAGCCTTCCTAAAATTCAACCGACTCCCAGTCATACGTGACCTGAACTCTACCTCACCCCTCACAGTTACCAAAATAGCAGAATGATCACTCCCCATGTCTCCATCCTCACGCACCTTCCAATCACATTCACCTGCAATTGCAGCAGTCACCCAGGTCAAATCCAAGCACGACAGCTTCCCAGTCCTCACATCCAACCTCGTACCCGTCCCATCATTCAGCAATACCAGACTCAATTCATCCGCCATGTCTTCCAATAATTCTCCATTCATATCTGTCCTATCACTACCCCACAACGTGTTGGCACTGTTAAAATCACCACGCAAAACACACGGTCCCACATGTCCTCTTATCACTCCAGTCAACACACCCACTTCCACCACCTCACACGGATTATAATAATTCAGCACCAATACTTCCGATCCTCCTACCCGAATCCCTGCCCCAATCGCCTTTACTGCTCCATCCACCACAATCTCCCTTACAATCAACCCCTTTCGAACTGCTAAAGCCACACCCCCCCTCTCCCCTCCAACCTATCCTTACGAAACAACTCAAAACCTGGTATCACAAATCTCAAATCACCCCTCAACCACGTCTCCTGAATACAAACCACGTCAACATTCAACTCCTCACACAACACGGCTTTCAACTCCTGTCCATTCCTCAACAAACTCCTCGCATTCCACTGCAAAATCCTCATGCCGGCACCCCACTCAGCTTCCGCACTTTAGCAACCTTCTTAAACACATCTTCTTCTGATACATCTACAACATTCAAAAACCTCCTCCCAGCTTCCACTACTCCTTTCGTAAGATCTGATGAACTGATAGACGTATTCCTCTGAACCAGATCCAGCACATTCACTATAAAACACAAAAATTCAGTTTTCGGAACAACCACCATTTCCACACCTTTCACTTCACCCAGCACTTTCTTTCTTCCCACAACCTCATCCACCACCAACTTTTTCTCACTCCCCTCATTCACTACCCGTACTGGTTTCACCTTCGCAACAGCCTGCGCATAAGACAGACCTTCCGCCGCCCTCACCTGTACCACTTCTCTCGCTACCCTGTAACTCTCACATCCCCTAAACGCGGAAGAATGCTCCCCCCCACAATTCACACATTTCTCCGGAGTCCCCACCTTACATTCCTTTATATCATGCTCTCCACCACACCTCCCACAATGTCTCTCATTCCTGCATGCTCTCGCCATATGTCCAAATTGTTGACATTTATAACACCTTAATGGCATTGCCACATATGCTTTCACACGATATCTCTGATAAGCCATCTCCACCACCTGCGGACACTCCGTTCTCTCAAATCTCACTGCCACAGTTGTAGACACCACATCCCCATGTGCATCCCTCCTCCCCAACCTCCACGCCTCCACCACCCCCACTCCCGCTAATTGCTCCTCCACCTCAGACATACTCATAACCACTGGCACTCCATACAGCACCCCCTTACAAAACACTCCACTTTGATCAAACACTCTTACCGCATGTCTACCCAGACAATGCACCTCCAGAATCTTTGCTTTGCTATCAGCATCCGTCCCCTCCACCAACAACCGACCCCCAGCCACCACTTGTACCCGGGAAACATCTCCCACTGCTGCCTTCAACCATCTAGCAATCTCCGTCGGATTCACCCCTAGAAACGTCTTGTCACGATTTTCGGGTTTCAACACTACCTTCCACACACTATCAGACTGCATCTTCTCTTCAGGCATACTGCTCACTGAGGCTTCCAGCCCCTCCAAAACGCATTTTTCTGGAGCCCTCGACCCTGGGATGTCCCGGACCAGCCCCCCTTCATCATCCCTCTGAGGGGATCTGCTGCGATGCCGCCTCTCATTTCCCCCCTCCACAGGTGTAAATTTCACAGAAGATGCCTTCCCCCTCTTTGCCTCCTCCTCCTCCACCCCCCCCCTTTCTTTCCAACCTTCCCTTTCCCCTTACCCATTCTTACCGCCTCCTCTGAGCACTCTCACTCCTTGCATCCGACTCCAGAGACCGCTCCTCCTCCTCGAACCCAGCACCCTCCACCCAGTCACTGCTCCGCCCTGCCTGGGTCCGCCTTCTCTGAGAGTCTCCTCTCCCCTGCAATAGAGCCAGCCCCACCGAGGGAGGGACTCGCACACGACGCTCCGACGAAATGGGTCAGAAGCAACGTCCGTGTCCACTTCCTATCCGCCCTCCTGTCTCTGGCCCGTTTCTCCGAGCAGCCCGCCACTACCACTCCCGAGCCAACTTCCACTTCAACGTCCCTGCAACACAAGCAAGAGTATCCCCAGCACAATAGCACTTTTGGTGCGCTTCCGGGTGCGCGCGTGCGGATGCGCATGCACCTGGTGCTAAGCAGGCTTGGTGGAGGGCGGGAGGCGGAGTCGGCAATTCCAACAGAGAATTCTGGTTACTGCAGTCCTTTCTTTCGCTGCACTCTTAATAAATGCTCCTTCCTCTTGTGCATATGCTCCTGTGATGGAGGGAGAAAGATCCACTATGTTTGTGGCACTAACACAGTGGCAGGTCCTTCAGCAAGAGTTTCCCCAGCACAACAGCACTTTAGGTGCACTTCTGGAAGATTCTTAATAACAATGCCTCATTTCAATTGGCCACAATTGTCCCCACAGTCCCAGAAAAGGTCTGAATTAAACACTTCACTGACCTCTTTAATGGCTCGGAGGATGCTCTCGAAATGAGTCAGGGAAATAACTCTGCCCCTTGGGCCATTGAATTTGACAAAGAAGACATTTGAATTTTGATAGAAAAATGTAATATATCCAGAGCCGCAGGTCCAGATGGCCTAAAGATTAATATTATTAAAGAGATCCCTGAGGACTGGACGCTATTCTGTTGGATTCTCTTTAACCAAGTGCTAATTACTAGAACAATTCCCCCTTCTTGGAGGAAGGCACTGGTTGCCCCCATCTATAAGAAGGGAGGCCGGGATGAGCCAAAAGATTATAGACCTATAGCCTTGCTGGATACCCTAGGGAAGATATGTGCCTCCATTCTCTTAAAACATCTGAATAAATGGGTATGAGAGATAGGTCACCTCGATGCGAGGTAAGCAGGCTTTGTCCCTGGGGTGGGGACAACTTTGAATTTGTTCTTATTAAACATCCTTAAGACGAGGGCGATTGAAACCCATCAAAAGCTAAATGTGGCTTTTATAGATCTGGAGCAAGCCTCTGATAGTGTTAGTAGGAACAAACTTTGGCAGAAACTGACAGATTGGGCCTGTCCTCCAAATCTTTTAGAGGCAATTAGGGCCCTGTACTGTGGCACATCTGTCCAAGTGAGAATGTCTGCTACGGGCTTGCTGACTAGTTCCATGCCCACTTTTAGAGGAATGAAGCAAGGTTGCCCATTGGCACCGGCAATCTTTAATCTTTATCTGTTGGAAATGGGGCTGAGCCAAGAAGATGTAAGTGCATTATCACCAAAGCTGAACAGCCATCCGATCCCCTGGATGATGTATGCCGATGACCTGGTGGTTTTAGATCTTACCCCCATCAGCCTCCAGAGCAGAGTAACCCAGCTTCATAGTTACTTCCAATCTAATGAGCTCAGAATTACCAAGCTCAGAAAACCAACATTGTGATGCTCTCTGTTACACTCACGAAGCGCTGGTCCCTTTGGTCTAGAAGCCGGCTCTGTGGCTCCATTCTCCTTTCAGCATCTTAAAGATCCATTGAACCTAGACTAAGAATCAAGTATTCTGTAACAGTTAGCGACGCCTACAAAAGTTAAAAACAATAAGGCTACTGCAGACTGAGATTCAATGGAACAGCAAATGCAACAACTTATTGCCGCCATGCAATCAATGTCCCTAGAGATGCAGGCCCTCAAACAGGATAATGCTCAATTACGACAACAGGTTACTCGTGCCTTCTCAGACTCTCCCCCAGTAAGTTTGAATTCTGGCAAGTTTGACGGAGATCCACACAAACTTAAGGAGTTTCTTGATAGCTGCACTGTGCAGTTTACATTTAAGTCCCGCTTCTTTCCCACGGACAAAGATAAGGTTGGCTTTTTGATTTCGCATTTGGCCGTACCTGCTTTGGCCGGGGTTACACCATTGGTGACCTCTAATAATGTGATCTTAGACTCTTATTCTGCTTTCACCAACAGTTTGAAATCAATGTTCAGTAGACAAGAGATCTCAGTGTCCACACAAGAAAGACTGTTAGATCTTAGACAAGGTAACAAAGACCTACTTACCTATATCACTCTCTTCAAACAGCTTTCCTCTGAGTTAGGATGGCCAGACGATGGGTTGCTCACCTTATTCCGACGAGGGCTTTCAGACGAACTAAAGGATGAGGTAGCTAAGGTTCCGCGTCCGGCAAATCTAGCAGATATGATAACACTCATCATGCAAATTGATTACCGCTTACATGAACGTTCGTCTGAAAAGAAGAAGACTAGAGGCATACGATCCCAACTCGATTATCCCTCCATAACAAATAAACCTATAGCTTCTGATGAGCCTATGCAAATTGGAACTGTGAGAGGACCCTTATCGGCAGCAGAGAAAGAGAGAAGGAAGAGTTTGGGACTATGCATGTATTGCGGAGCCTCATCTCATAAGTTGCGAGATTGTCCTTTAGTTCCTCCCCGACGCACTCCAGCTAAGGGGTCGGGAAACTTCAAAGCCCTACCGCAGGGGGAACAACGGTAGGGGTACAAGATTCTGATTCCCCAAAGAAGATCCCCGTAAATCTGGACTCAGTAGCAACCACTCACAATATGGTTATTATTTCGGTTACTCTTGTTTTTCACGATCAGATGGTACAGAACGTACCTGCTCTGGTAGACTGCGGAGCTGCAGGGAATTTCGTTGATGATCAATGGGCCAATAAACAAGGAATTACCTGTATACCCAAAGCGATGGTCACTCCTATCCAAGGAGTTGACGGTCATCCACTAAGTTCCGGCCCTATCCGAGAACAGACAGAACCTGTTGTCTGTCAAATAGCCTCACATAAAGAGACCATAACTTTCGATCTAATCAAGGCAGCCCATTTCCCCATTATATTGGGTCTCCCCTGGTTAAGGAGACATAACCCTTTTATAAATTGGACAGCAGGTACTCTCTTCCTCGGCTCGGAATAATGTGTCAGCCATTGTTTAGCCAAGGAATCAGTTGGCATCTACATTCCTACTGAAAACCCGATCCCTACACCAGTATCTTCAATAAACAATTTGGAGATTGTTCCGGAATGTTATTCGAAGTATCAGTCTGTCTTCTCCAATCCCCAGTTCCCTACTCTACCACCGCATAGAAGAGATGACTGTCACATTGAACTTCTTCCTGACAAACCCAACCCGTTTGGGAGAATGTACGTCCTTTCCCAACAAGAAAAGGTAGTCCTTAAAGAACATCTCCAAACCAATTTAAAGAACGGGCTCATTACTGAGTCGGTTTCCCCGGCGGGAGCCTCTCTCTTCTTCATCCCAAAGAAGGAGACTGATGAACTTCGACCTTGTATCGACTACAGGGGTCTTAACAAGATCACAGTGGCAGACAAATATCCTATGCCGTTAATCCCTGACATCCTGGAGGCAGTTCGAGGAGCTTCCTTTTATACTAAGCTGGACCTTCGCGGAGCTTACCATCTCATCCGTATTGCCCCTGGAGACGAATGGAAGACAGCATTTCGAACCCCATTTGGGCATTTTGAGTATCACGTCATGCCCTCTGGATTGGTGAACGCACCTGCCGTGTTCCAGCGTTTCATGGACCATGTATTCGCAGATATTCTGTTCCATTTTGTAATCATCTATCTAGATGACATCTTAGTATACTCCCACTCTCAAGAAGAACACCTGACACATGTAAAAACTGTACTCGAACGATTGCAGTCAAATCAGCTTTACTGTAAAGCATCTAAATGCGAATTTCACCAAAGACAGGTAACCTATCTCGGGTTTGTGATGTCAGCCCAAGGCATATCTATGGATCCAAAAAAGATCTCCGCAGTGGTTGAATGGCCTATACCTTCTAACGTTAAGGAGATTCAACGTTTTTTAGGGTTTACTAATTTTTACAGGAAATTCATCCCTAACTTTTCGGATATTATTCTGCCTCTTACTCGACTGTTAAAGAAGGGAATTCCATTTATATGGGATAAATCCACCGAATTCGCATTTCAGACTCTTAAATCCTTGTTCACCTCTGCATCCTGTTTGATAACCCCCGATCAGAATAAACAGTTTTTTGTGGAAACGGATGCATCTCATCATGCTCTGGGCGCGGTCTTACTTCAACAAACCGATCAAGGAGATGAAAGACCAGTTGCATATCTTTCTAAAACCTTCAGTGCCTCGGAACTTAACTATTCGGTGCTCGAAAAAGAATTGCTGGCTATAAAAAGGGCGTTCGAAGAGTGGAGACACTTACTACTTGGTTCTCCCTTTCCTGTAGTGGTACGCACAGACCATCAAAATCTTAGGGTCCTACAGAATGCACATACAACCAACAGTCGACAAGCACGTTGGGCGTACTTCTTCCTTCCATTCCAGATCGAATTTACCATACTTCCAGGAAAACAAAACCAGAGGGCGGATGCTCTCTCTCGTAAGGACGTTCCTGTCTCCCAATTCAGCTCTGAACAATTGTTTCCCAAAGCAAGATTCATCGCTGTCATCGCCGACTTCTTAAGTGAATTGAGGACTGCATCGGTCTCTAACCTAGACGCCTGCAAGAAGTCAGCCAGCACTTATCATCTTACCCAGAACGATTCTTTCTTTTTTCACAAATCACAAGTTTTTATCCCTACTTCAGAGCTGCAGCATGAAGTATTACGAATGTGTCATGACACTCGGGCCGCTGGGCATCGAGGCGTTCAAGGCACTTTGGACCTAGTGCTAAGGTATTTTTGGTGGCCAGAAGTCCGCAATGATGTACAGGATTATGTAGCAGCCTGCATCGTTTGTTCCCAATCCAAGAATCCCAGGACCCCACCTTTGGGGCTGCTCACCCGGATGCCAATTCCAGAGAAACCTTGGCAAGTGATTTCTACCGACTTTATAGTAGATCTTCCTCCCTCACACAACAAGACCGCCATAATGGTCACCATAGATTATCTTACGAAGTTGGCACATTTTACTCCCTTGAACAAGCTGCCAGGGGCTAGGGAGATGTCTAAGATTTTTCTTTCGGAAATCTTCTCCAGACATGGTCTACCGGACACAGTGGTCTCCGATAGAGGCCCTCAATACACCTCCAAGTTTTGGGAAAAGGTTTGCCATGTCTTGGGAATCAAGCGGGCTCTCAGCTCGGGGTACCACCCACAGACGAACGGACAGACGGAACGCCTTAACCAAACCTTGGAGACCCATCTACAGTGTTTCGTATCAGCAGCCCAAGACAATTGGTTGGACTTGTTGCCCTTAGCCGAATTTGCATACAACAATGCCCTTCATACAGCCCTTCATACTAGCCCTTTCCATTGTACTTATGGGTTTCATCCGTCCTTTGTTCCTTCTGTCACTTTATCCCCTTCTAACTGTCCAGGAGTGGATGGCCTCATTTCCGAAATACAAGAAGGACATAAATTGGCCAAAGTCTCTTTACGAATGGCTCAAGATAGGGCCAAACGGACTTCTGATAAACATCGCCAAGACGTCCCACCATTAAGCCCGGGAGATACTGTTTGGTTGGCTTCTCGCTTTCTTCCCCGGCATTTGGTCCCTTCTAAGCTATCCCCTAGGTTCTTCGGTCCTTTCAGAATCCTATCGATGGTCGGTTCTGCGGCAGTCAAGCTCGATTTGCCCTCGTCATGGTCCCGGATCCATCCTGTTTTTCATCTCTCCCAGATTCGGTTAACAGTACCGGACCGGTTTCACCGGTCAGACTGTACCCCTCCTCCTCCTATCTCTACTGATGCTGGCCCAGAATATGAAGTCGCCGGTATCTGTGACTCCCGTTATCGGAGGGGGAAACTACAGTTCTTGGTGGACTGGAAGGGGTACTCCCCTGCAGAAAGGACTTGGGAGCCTACCTCAGGTGTTCATGCTCCACGTCTGATCCAACGTTTCTTTAGGTTGCATCCTGGTAAGCCAGGGTCGCCCCCCAGGAGAAGGGGGCATACTGTTACACTCATGAAGCGCTGGTCCCTTTGGTCTAGAAGCCGGCTCTGTGGCTCCATTCGGAAAGGTACCTTCAAGATGGTGGATCGCAGCACGGACGATTCTGCTATCACCGTTCCAGTCCTCTCACGTTCGCCAGAGGTACGGCGTACCGCTCACGTGACTCTTCATAGGACACGGAGACTTCCAGCTCTTCGCGTCGCTACTGTACTAGTGGATGCTCCGTGAGTTCGCAACTAGGCAATCTCAAATCTTCAGCAGAAACCTCTTACCTCTGACCATTACTAACCCCTCTCCTCTTAACTTTTCAGATTCTCCTTTCAGCATTCTTTGTTGACACAAATCCCCCGGATTCTTCTTGTGTCTCATTCTGAAACGCTGCCTTTGAGTTCTCGAGTCACTACATCCTGGGTAATATTAAATACTCCCGTCCAAGTCCCTTTCTGAATCTGTCTTCAGGTATTGTAGGATTCGCCTTTACGGGCTTACTCACCTTTACTTCCTTCTGACAGACTTGTGTTCCAGTCGCCCTCTCCGTGTCTCATATTCTCAGCTTCTCTCCTGGTACTTACAATCCGGCTGGTTAAGAGGTCAGGGGAATTAGTCTCTTTCCTGTTTTTTTCCCCTTCCTATACTTCTGCTATTCATTACTTCGCTTCTCATTTCTTCCCTCTCCAGAAGCAGTCTTCCGATACTCTTCACCACGATCGAATAGGCGTCATCAGCCTGCGAACCACACTCCAATCTTCGGATCCTGCGCTCGGCCAGGGTTTTCTTCCCCAGAGGGTTTCCCTGACTGGCGCGTACCTCTCACTCTGGGTTTCCCTACCGGTTGAGAGGTTGACGCGTTGGTCGGGGAGATTCTTGAGTTCAGCATTTGCTTCCCGTTGAACATATCAGTCTGCTCAGGTAAGACCTCCAGACCTATTTAATCGGGGGTTCTTAAAGATCCATTGACCCTAGACTAAGAATCAGGTATTCTGTAACACTCTCTACAGCACTTGGAAAGAAAAATTCCAAATTCAACTGGGTAATTGGCTCTGAAAAAATAGAGATTATTGCCTCGATTAGATACCTGGGAGTCACAAAAAATACCAATATAAAAGAGAAACTATGGATGGATGATCTGAGGCTAAAATGTGGAAGACTTGTGGCACAGACCCTGGCTCTGCAGAGCAAATTTGGTAAATTCAGCTGGTCCCAATAATCACCTCTTACAAGCAAAAGGTAACCCTGATTATTTTGTATGGAGCAGAAACGGCTACAAACATGCTGGCAGAATTTTGGGACCTATTAGAGGGTGTCTTCTGGAAGCGGGTTTTGGGCCTTAAATCAATCCCGATTGCTCTTGTGAGGTTTGATTTAGGCCAACAGTCCCTTGGTTCAATGGTAAAATGGAAATCCCTGAGTTTGTTCAGGAAATGTATAGAGGTTTTTAATTCCAATCTGATGCCATTTGACATACTTAAAGGTAAGGAAAACATTGTAGAAGGTTGTGTGGACAGAATAGTGGGAACATAGAAGCAAAGGTGTACTGAATGGTTGGCTTCAATAGATTTGACGGAAGAAGTGCTTCTATTCAATCAGACAAGGTAAAAATTCAGATTCATCGTATGGACTGGACTGAGACTATCAATAAAAGAAGCTCCTATAAATTGGCGCTTGTCACCCCCCTTGAGAGGAGGTCGATAAATCAAGTCCCAAGGTATTTGGTGAAGTTTCCTAGCTACAAATTTAGGAATATCTTTATGAGGATGAGGTTGAATATACTCCCAACGAGAGAGGTTTTGGGAGCAAGGAAACAGTTGGAGGATTCCAACTCGTCATGTAGGTTCTCTGGGAGAGGCGATAGGGTGGAAACAACTAAGCACCTTTGGATAGAATGTGGGGAATTGACGAATTTGAGGACGATATATCTGAGTGAGGTATTGTCAAGATACATGACCCAAACTGTCGAGGAGTGGTAGCACATGTTTATATTGGGTGAAAATAATGCAATGATCTAGGCAGTGACAAAATTCTTGGTGGAAATGTTAAAGTTGTAATGAAAAGGATGAAATGAATTTGGATCAAGTTTTGAAGAGAATTGGGGAGGGAATTGTGGGATGAGGTATGGCTTTTTTTAAAAAAAATCTTTGTATGTAACGGAGGTTGGAATTTGATGAATTCTGATTATAAAAGGTGAATGGGTCTGGTCTCGACACAATACCAAAAAGAGACAATAAATGGGCACACCCCAGCAGGGAATGAGACCAGGAGAAGGATTGCAAGTTGAACAAAGTTTATAAAGAAAGTTTGGGCATGCAGAGGACTCTGCCGCTCTGAGAGCGCTCTGCCAAAAATTACAAAAACATCATGTTATAAAGACAAAAATCATCATCGGTGACAAATTGTATAGGTGAGGAGTACTACATCATTTTGGTCCACACAGGCTACATTATACAACTTAGTGGGATAGGGAGACTTGATAGGCTGTCGCTGGGATGTCACTTCCCGCAGCACGTGGGTCAGCTGGGCTCATCTCTACATGGTGAAGGTCGAACTTTGTTCACAAGATGTAATTCTTCTAGCTAATCTAAACTACACCATTGCTATTGGTATGCAAAGAGTAATGTTAGACATGGAGTTGTTATTCTAATGGAGGAGATCATAAAATGTGTATCGATATATGTGCATTCTAACCCATGCTTTTATGGGGGCACGGGTACCTTGTGCCCTCGTTTCAGATGTCTTATCTTCAAGACCTTTATTCGTGATCTGCTCCCCCTGGTGCCTCACGATTCAAACGAGTGGATTGATGGGTGTTGGTTTTGTAGAAGGATATATGGTCACACAGGATTAGGTATATGGGGGGTCGCTGAGGAAGGTCCGGAGGGGAAGGGTCATCCAGCAGTTACTTAAGAGTGGGTGGGAGGAATGTGGGTAAAGGGTCTGTAGAGTGTAACTTTCAAGGGTGGGGTCGGGGTGACACAGACAGGTTTGTGGAGACAGATGGATGCGCAGGCCAGAGCTTGCTCCGGTTACACACAGGTCAATGAGCACAGAGGAAGAGAGAAGGATAGTGAGTATTTGCAACAATACATGGCCAAGCGATTCTGTGAGAAATGGGTCTGAGCGGAGCTGCCAGGAGGTGGTGGAGGAAGGGGTTGGCAGGGCTCGCTGTGCACGGTGCTGGGCAGAGGGAGGGATGGCTTTTGCTAAATCATAACAGGGCCTAGAAAAAGATGGCGTTCATGGGTCACACAAAATGGAGTCTGTAGGTCTCACCAAATGGCTTTGCCTATCGTCTTTTTTGTGATTATACTAAGGCAGAAGTATTAGAATCGATAGACAAACGTGGGGACGTCTCCCTCCACTTGGGTAAACGCAAGATCCATGTCACGTAGGAATGTCAGGGGGGCCTGGAAAAATATTTCCATCCTTACATTGGTTTGTAATAAACCAAACAATAAAAAAAATAAAAAATAAACATATTACAGTAAAACATGCCAGGCCATATTACGACATACCTAGATTGGTACACTAAAAGGCCAGCTGAAGCAATAACACTAATCATGGTTATTGTATCACAGATGTCCAGAAAAATATACAATGTCACAGTAAGGAACAGCTAGACCGGCTGCACCCAAATTCCAGTCTAGCCCGGTAATATCACTTAGCAGGACTGCTTTATCACAGATGCCCAGTAAAAAAAAGTCAAGCCACAGTAAGAAATGACTATACTGGCTGCACCAAAATGGCAGTCTAGCCACTAATAACACATATCATGCCCGCGTAGCCTGGACATGGATGACCATTCCGATTTAACATACAACCCCATCCCACCCCTCCACATGTCCCCTCTGACACCCACCCCCAATCCCTAAAATCAACTCCTCAGCCCAGAATTACTGCCATGTCCCTCTCCATAGTCACAGTACTTTAGTATGAGGCACCTTGCCTCATAAGTAAGTACTGGGAAGAAGAAGAGTGGGACTAGGTGTAATGTAGATTACAGGTAACTAAGCCAGGCATTACCTCCACATCCCTCTCCCTAGTCCCAGTACTTTAGCATGAGGCAGCTTGCCTCATAAGTATTGGGATAAGGAAGAGTAGGGCTAGGAGCAGTGGAAATTACCAGACAGTAATCCAAGCATTAAACACAAGCTCTGCAACTACCTGTAAGTCCGGGTGACCCGGGCACACCAACATGGTGCTGGGCCCCCCAGCACCTGTGAGGTCAGCTGCGTGACCACCACTTGCCCCACAATAATGTCGACGAGGGAGGAACACCCCTGTGATGTGGTGCGGTTGCCTGCTGTGCCATGCTTGAAAAAAACAAAAATGAGCAGAAGCGGCATGGCCGTTACAGCTGCACCAAAGGAAGTTCAGCTCCCGTTCGCGTTGCAGCGTCCTGCCCTGCTGAGTGGAAGACTCCACTGCTGCTTGCGGGTTGTGTTTCCTCACCCGGCATCAGAGGAAGGTGGGTGACCGGCCCCCGAAATGCTGCAGTGCAAGCCTGCACCTGGCCGCGCTGTCTATGCACCTGCCAGGGTGATCCCAGGCCAAACGGCAGTGATTTCTGTCTGCTCCGACCGAGTTTCAATGAAAATTAAACAAAGAAAATGAGAAAATGCAGCGCAACACCCGTGTTGTGTCTGGGTCTAGTTCTTTTGCCAGAGGGCGTCATGACCTCGTCATGACACCTCTGTAATAAAAGGGGCGCTGCTGGCACGCACACGGCAGTGCAGCAGAACCCCAGGAAATGGCAACTCGTGTCTACGTAATTATTGTATGTATGGGCTGTCGCATGACCGCGGCCTAGCTGGCGACGTTGCCTGGGTGCCGCCAGTGCAATAGCCACCGTTGCTGGGGTGCCCCCCAGTCTGGATGTCCCTGCCCCGGTGATCAGAGTGCCGCTGGGTGTCCCACCGGCCTCGTGCAAGCTGCAAGGACGCAGCAAACCATTATAGTGTCGGCTGCCCCGACACGGTCTGTCGCCCGCCCTGGTGACCAGAGGCGGGCCACTAACATTGGCGACGGGGAAGTCTGGCCCTCCTACTCACTTTGGTGTGGGGGGTCCTGAGTTTTTTTTCTTTTTTTTTGTTTGGCCTCTTGGTGGGGGCGAAACGAAGACCTGCGTGTGTGGTTGCGGACTGCGTCGACGAAGAAGCTACATGGGTGTCGGCCGTGTGGAGGGGCGGCCCCTACAGAACACCCATCGGCGGCAGTGGAGGCCGCGTAGAGGCGAGCTTCAATCCCGGACAAAGGAAGGGGGGTGGGTGCTTACCCTCCATTGTGCTCCCGCACGCGGTGGAACAGCGGGGGAATGCCCTACACATGAGCGGACGGCCGTGTCAAGACCCGGGCCGCCCGGTGAAAATTGAATAATTCAGATTTCGTATTGTATCCTGGCCCGGGGTGCGGCCCAGAGGACAATAAGGGGGTGTGGTCTCCAGGGTATCGAGGCCTTGCAGCCACCCCATCCACGGGACACCAAGAAAAGGGGGCGTGGCCTGCCAAACGGGCCACGCGAATGAAGGAGGAACAGCACGCTACTGGGCCGCAGACAGGGCCTAAGGAAGAGCCCCAAAACAGCTAGCCAGCTGTAAACATCAGAACAGTAGCCCTATCCTCCCACCCACAGAAGGGGAGGTAATACAACGGTGAAGGACATTTTCTGGAAAAAGGGCCACCATCCACCCATTCTGTTTCTGCATTCGCCTCACACCCAAGGGGTAGCGGCTCCAACCTGGAGTGCTCGTGCGCCCCTGGGAAGTAAACACTACGGATGCCAATCACTGGTGAGTGCCAGAGGGGTGGCCTTCAGTGATAAGACACTTGTGAGCCCAGACTATTGAACACTAGAACGGGGCTGGCCCCATTTTGGCACCGGCAGTATCCCCCAAAAAGGTACCGACTGCCCAGGGAGCATTGGTGCGCCTTCAAAAGACTTCCTCACGAGGGGTCAGGCCACCCGTGGCCCAGTGTCTGTGAGCACTCCCCAACACTGAAGAGAAGGGGCCACAACCGGTATTCCCCCCAGAGCCCATCATGTCATATGATGTCGAGGTCAGCTTGCACCAATACCCCACTTCGATGTTTTGGGTGCGCCTGCCAGCCTGGGACCCCGATGGACAGCTTGAGTAGAAAACCTAGAGCTGTATTTCGAGGTGGTGGAGATCAAGGACACTGCCAAATGCCCAACACTCCTGTACTCCGCCGGGTTGGCTGTTCAGAGGCTATTCAAGACATTAAGGCCCGTAGATCAGTCCTATAGTGCCGCCATCACAGCCCTGAATGAATACTTCCGAACCATGGTCAACAGGATCTTTGAACGGTTCAGGATGAGGTGTGCGAGACAGGAGGAAGGAGAGAGCCTCAACGTGTTCCATGGGAAGCTGTGTGGCATTGCACTGTCCTGCGACCGGGGAAACTTCGAGGGGGACGAGATCAGAGCGCAGATCATCTATGGCTGCAGCTCCTCCAAGCTACGCAGACATTTCCTGAGGGACCCGACGCTCACCCTCGATCGAATACTAGACCTCGGTCGAGCCCAGGAACTGGCGGAAGTGCGGGCCTCAGTCATGGACTCCTCCAGACACCACCTGAAGTTGGAGGCCCCCATGCACCGAGTAAAGCTCGAGGAGGTGGCAGCTGTCGGCAAGTGGCAACGAGGAAAGCTGATGAGCAGGGGTGTCAGGCCAAGGAGAGACCCCAGTGCCACTATATGCCATCAGTGCAGGTGGGATCTCCCACACCCGCAAGACTGCCCTGTGAAAGGACACATCTGTGAAAGGTGCGGGAAAGTGGATCACTTCGCACAGGTGTGCCTCGCCCCAACTCCAGCCAGCATGGTGGGGACATTGGGGGGGAGTGAGTCGAGGGGAGAAAGGCCCCCAGAGTGGCGGCGGTCCAGGTGGCGGAGGGTCCCAGAGGAATACATTATGATATGGGAGAGGAGGAAGATGAAGAAAATGTATTCTTCTTGTCCTGCAGCAGCACCAGTGGCCAGTTTGATCCCGGGATCTTCTAAGCTCAGGCAGCCCGCCGTCGAGCCCTGTGGTGTGCGGACTGGAACACACCTGTTTGTTTGCAGTGTTAAACGTTTAAGTTTTTAGTAGCTATTAGGTGGTGCTCGGACTGGAATGCACCCAATGTTTGCTGTGATGATGTAGGAGCACAGTGGGGACTAGAATACACCAGGTGCAACCCAGTAGAGGGTTCCTGTTTGCAGTGGGGGTGATTTTTGTTTGTTTATAATAAAGGAGGGATGTTGTGTGTGGGTCTAGTTCTTTTGCCAGGGGGCGTCATGACCTCGTCATGACGCCTCTGTAATAAAAGGGGCTCTGCTGGCACGCACACGGCAGTGCGGCAGAGCCCCAGGAAACGGCAACTCGTGTCTGCATATTTATTGTGTGCATGGGCTGCCGCGTGACCGCGGCCTAGCTGGCGACGTTGCCTGGGTGCCCCCAGTGCAATAGCCACTGTTGCTGGGGTGCCCCCCAGCCTGGATGGTCCTGCCCCGGTGATCCGGGTGCCGCTGGGTGCCCCCCCGGCCTTGAGGAAGCTGCAAGGGCGCAGCGATCCGTTATAGTGTCGGTTGCCCCGACACGGTCTGTGGCCCGCCCTGGTGACCAACAGTGTTCCTCGGTGGTGAGTTTCATACTCCGAGTTCGTAGCTTAAAAGAAAATTATAACGCAGCACCCCCAATGTGTTTCCCGGGCCGATCAGGCGGTAACAATTGAAAATTGAAATGCTCTGTGAGGGTGCTATGGGAGAAAGGAGAGGTGAGCACTTGGAAAAGAGGCGTGTGGCCTGCTGCAAGAGCGTGTAAAAGGAAAAGAAAGTGAGCTATGCCGGGTATTCTTGAAACAGTTGGCTCTTGCAGTGTAAAGAGGGACATGATTCCAGTCCAGGCACCAGACTAGAAGACAAGCAGTGCAAGACTGTGTCTGCTCGCAATGGCAGGGTTTAATATTTTAAGTGACAGTTATCATCCAAACAACCAGGTGCATTGGAAAGGCACATGCTCTATGCATCATGCTTGCACACGTGTCATGCTTCAATATTATGAGTACCACCTTTACAGATTGTGTGAAGAGTGCACTGCAATGCTGGAACTGGGTGCTGCATGCAAGCTCCATGGTAAGAGCTCAGGAAAGAACAGTATTCCTGTTTCGGGGAGTGAAGTGAATGGCGCAGCCTAGAGGCCCTGCCATCAGTGTCTCGCTGTCTGTCCCACATCCACCACCGAGAGTGGGGAATTCACCAGGTGCGCTGCCCTGCCGACAGGTAGGCGGCCCCAGCACCCTGCCACTTGTGTGCGCCCTCTGCTACTGGCAGCTTCCTGCCTGGGGGATAGAACTAAGAAGCAAGTGGCCCAAACGCCCTGGCACTTGTGTCATCCTGCCTGCCCTGCAAGTGGCCCTGACAACCGCCACCAGAAAGAAGGTTAACGAACAAGTGAGGGTTGCAGCACTGCACGAGTGCTTGCGGGCCCTCCTGTGCCACCACAGTAAAGTGACACTCCTGCCTGGGGGAGCGTGGCCAAAAGAGGGGGTGAGTAACACGCTATAACCCCATGCTACCCACGGCTTGCTGCCTGCCCCAACATCAAGGGACTGACCGAGCCTGAATGTGGCGCAGCCTAGGCGCCCTGCTACCTGCATCTCGCTGCCTGCCCCAACATCAAGGGACTAAGCTGATGTGGCCCCTGGTGCTCCCAAGTGCGCTTTGCTGGCCTTTGAACTGTACCATCAACTGACCTGTATGCGTGGTAGTGACTATCCTGAACGGATACTGATGCAAAGTGAACTGGGCTCCTGCAGTCCTGCAAGTGCTCGGAGAAGACGCAGTAAACATGTGTTTAGACGCTGTGAGCCTTCATGTAGATTATGTGTTTCGGGGTGATTTCCCGGGGGCTGGCAGAGTCGTCTGCGGACCTCCGGGGCTGGGGAGGCCCCAACTCCTCCCGCGTCCCAAAAGGAGTATGAGGCACTGTGACGTTCTGATGTAACTTATGTGGCGTTCTGATGTAACTTATATAGACACTTATCCCGAGTTGTGATGATATTGAGAACCAGGAAGTCCCTACTGTATGGCCTTTCCTCTAATGCCTGAAAATCTTTGTTGTTGGTCGCCTAGGAGATGAGAGAGCGGGAGGACGGGAGCGAGACGGACGGTTTATCCTGGGCGTACTGAAGAGTGGAGAAGAGAGACCTGAAGAGGGGAGTCGGAAGCGGGCCTGTGCGGTGTATGTGAGAAGACCCCAGAGTGTGAAGCTGGTCGTAGCGTGTGATCACCATTTTATTCAGGAGCGCTGTTCCCTGACAACCAAGGCCGTATGTAAACGAGAAAAGGGAAAGTGACAAGGTAAACATTCAGCCGAACCTGGTGCAACGTCAGTTGCGGCCGTCAGCTGTGTAATCGAGTCGGACGGAAACTACGCAGTCGGAGGTGAGTGAGCGAAAGAGAGAGAGAGAGAAAGGAAAACTCTACCGCTTTACTCGGAAGCAGATTGAGTACAGAAAAGGCGACCGTTGTCGCTCGAAAGACCATAAGGAAGTTAGCGCCGTTGCGCTTTTGCTAGAGACATTAGTATGATCAACCAAGTTGAAAGTATTTTTATAAGTTTAAATACGCGCCGTTGCGCAATCAGCGTTTGGGAACTGTTAAGAAAAGAAAAGGTTTAAGTCTATACCAGTGAAGAAAAAATTAGCATCCAGGCAATACAAGGTTTACTAGAAGAATATACATTTAAAATATAAAGTGATTCGTTATGGAAGGGGGAAAGAATATTCCCATCTGAGAAACGCTGAGTAACAAAAGGAAGCTGAATCGTATTACAGTCAAAGGCGACATCAGAGCTCATGAACAAGAAGAGACGCATACAAATAAAAGAGTGTGAAGTTGAAAAAGAGAGAGAAAAGGAAAGATAAATAGTTAGAAACCAAGACAGAGAAAGGAGAGAAGAATAACGCAAAAGTAGAGATCCTAAAGAGAAAGAAGAAAAGGGAAACCTTGAGAAGGAGAATTATATGTTTGTGACTGAAGTTTGAAACTTTATAAAGAAGAAAACTATAGACTCTTACCTGATCTGCTGACAAAAACCTGTGATCTATGTGGCTGTGAAAGCTGTGTCTCCCCTTTCTCTTTTCTTCCCTCCACACTCTCCTCACCTGAGTCCTCAGAGTCACCTGTGTTCTGTAGATTTCGCCGGCTCAGGTAATCCCGTTCTTTTTTAGGTAGCACTTGCCTGTCTCGGTGAGAAGCCACAGTGACCGCTGACTGGACAGCCGTCCTGGGACCCCTTGACCGGGAACAGGCCGGACAAAAAGGGAAAAACCCACAAGTGGGAAAAAACCCTTAGGAAGTTCTGGTAAAGAGGTGTGGGACGTTCGAACTGGAAGCTGAAGCGTGATCCACCGGTTAGAAACTCAGGAGGGATATCCAATGCTCCAAAGAATGGTGGAAGGAACCAGGCCAAGGATAAGTTGGGAGCGGTGAGAGAAAGAGAAAAGACAGAAGAGAAAACTGATGGACAGAGAAAAAAGGAAAACTGGAGAGCCGCGAGAGAAAAGAGCGGCAAAGCGAAAGGATAAAAATAACACGCCCGCCGCCGGAGCGGCGAGTCTAGAAAGAGAAAAAACGAAGAAGAGCCGAAGGATCGGCAAGTACAAAATGCTGCAAAAGCAAAAAACTGCCACTGTAATCAAACAGCAAAATAGGTAAGAAGAAAAGAACTCCTATACCAAAATTGAGGAGTGAGCAAGCAAAAGAGACCCACTGCAAGTCGAGGCTAGCAGAGGGCAACGCTGGAGAGCGCAAAAACCAGAGCCGCTGGAGTGAGAGCCAGCAACGGTTGAAACGCAGCGACTGTCGGGCTTGGATGACAGATAAACTGCCAGCAGTGCTGTGATTGGTGGTGGTAGGTACTAGATACAAAGAAAGGACTAAATAGCTCTACCTGCCGGAGAGCCTCCAACGTGGAAGGAGCCGCCACCCGCGGTAGCAGTTGCGGATGACAGTATGACCCCCTCCCCACCTAACCGCCCCAGGCTTCCCCGGATAGCGGCGGTGAAAAGTAGCCAATAACCTTGGTGCATGAACCTGAGAAGCCGGTTCCCATGAGTCCTCCGACTCCGGGTATCCCTTCCAGGACAGAAGGTACTCAAGACGTCCACGATAATACCTGGAATCACGGATCTTAGATACCTCATATTCCTCAGGCTCCGAGGACTGTGCTAGTATAGATCTGGGGATGGTTCTCTGGTGAAGATCGGGATGGTAAGGTTTGAGAAGAGAGGAATGAAAGACCGGGTGAATGCGGTGAAGAGAGGAAGGAAGCCGAAGGCGGAAAGCTACAGGATTCACTTTAGAGAGAATAGTGAAAGGTCCCAGAAAACGAGGAGACAGTTTAGAAGGCCTTGTCCATCTAGGTAGAAACTTGGTGGATAACCACACCTGATCCCCTGGCTTCCAAACAGGACATTCTTTCCGATGTTGATCGGCACTGGATTTCGTCCGTCTTCTGCTAATCTCTAAACTCCGCATAGCAGAGGTTTGGGCCTCCTTGATATTTCCTAATACCTCTTCCACCGTAGGGGAGTTAGTATAACTGGGAACCTCCGGAAATACGGCACGAGGGTGAACCCCGTAAGTGTAGTAGAAAGGAGAGAGTTCTGTCGAGGAATGTCTAGTATTGTTGTACGAGAATTCCGCTGTGGGAAGCAGCGATACCCAGTTGTCCTGATGTTGAGAAATATAACACCTTAAGTATTGTTCCAGCGTTGCATTAAGGCGTTCCGTCTGACCATTGGTCTCTGGGTGAAAACCTGAAGACAGAGCTCTTTCAATGCCCAAACGGTGGCAGAAGGCGGTCCAAAACTTTGAGATATACTGACTTCCCCGATCCGAGATTATCTTATCGGGAAGACCATGTAGCTTGAATATATCTCGAGAGAAAACCTCCGCCATCTTAGCAGCAGTGGGCAGACCCGGAAGGGGAGAAAAATGAGCCAACTTTGAAAAAGCGTCTACTGTGACCATGATGCAGGTACAGGATTCCGAAACCGGCAAATCAACTATGAAATCGGTCGATATAAGACCCCAAGGGCGCGTTGGAAGTTCGACCTGAGTGAGCAGACCCAATGGTTTTCCTAGGCGGTACTTGGCTCTGGCACAAATTGGACAAGTGTTAACATACTCGTATGTCTCCTTTCTAGCATTTGGCCAAAGAAATGTTCTAGAGAGAAGTTCCAAAGTACTCTCAGGTCCTCTATGGCCAGCCGAGCGAGAGTCGTGACTCCACTTTAGAATTCTTGAACGAAGAAGACCCGTGGGGATGTACAATTTCTGTTTGTAGAATAACCAGTCACCTCTTTGTTGAAAAGGAGAGGTGTTACGTAGAGGTAGTTGAAGTTTTTCCTGAGTGAGGGCAGTCTTCACTTCTTTGAGGAAAGAACCAACAAAGGCCAGAATTTGGTTGCGTTTGAACATGGATTCCCTCTTTACTTCCAGGTGTTCCTTGGTAGAGTCCTTGCGGGATAAGGCATCCGCCAGACTGTTCTGGGATCCCGGGATATACGAGACTAGGAATTCAAACTGTGCGAAGTGATGTGCCCACCTGGCCTGTCTGGAATTTGAACATTCCAATTCTTGTAATACCTTGAGGTTCTTATGATCGGTCCTAATCAGAAAAGGATGTCTGGCTCCTAGCAGGAGATGGCGCCACTCTTCGCAGGCTAGTTTCATGGCCAAAAGTTCTTTCTCCAGTACCGAATAGTTGAGCTGGCTGGGAGAAAGGGTCTTTGACATGTAGGCTACGGGGTGTTCCGCTCCTTGGATAAGCTGGAGAAGCACCGCTCCTACAGCTACCGCAGACGCGTCCGTTTCCAGAACAAAAGGTTTTGATTGATCCGGATGCTGGAGAATGGGAGCAGTACAGAACAATCTTTTGAGAAAATTGAAGCTTTTCTCTGCTTCCTCAGACCAAAAAAAAGGAATAGCCTCCTTCTTGAGTAAGCGCGTAATCGGGTATACTACCTCTGAAAAGTCTGAAATGAATCTGCGGTAGTAGTTGGCTAATCCTAGGAATCTCTGGACTTCTCGGACTGAAGTAGGAGCTGGCCAATCCAGAATCGCTTCCACCTTGGTTTGGTCCATGGCCACCCCTTCCTCTGAAAGAATGAATCCGAGATAGTGAACTGAGGATACTGCAAATTTACACTTCCCGCTCTTGACTAGCAACTGGTTTTTCTGAAGGCGAGACAGTACTTGTGTGACATGTTGAACGTGTTCCTCCTGGGTAGGGGAGAAAACCAGAATGTCATCGAGGTAGATGATGACTGAGACTGACAGCAGATCAGAGAATAGCCTGTCCATGAACCTTTGGAATATAGCCGGTGCATTCACTAGGCCGAACGGCATTACTCTGTACTCAAACAAACCGAATGGAGTTCGAAAAGCCGTCTTCCATTCGTCCCCCTCGGTGATGCGAAGCAAATGATAAGCATTTCGGAGATCCAATTTTGTAAAAATTCGAGCCCCTTGTACTGCCTCAATAATGTCGGTTATGAGTGGCATGGGATACCGATCCCGGATTGTAACCTTATTGAGGCCCCGGTAATCGATACAGGGTCGAAGATCAGTCGAGTCTTTTTTCTTAATGAAGAACAGGGAGGCGCCAGCAGGCGACTTCGAAGGTCTAATAAGACCGTTCTCCAAGTTGGTATCTAGATAGACTCTTAATGCCTTCTTCTCGGCCTGAGAGAGAGAGAACATGCGCCCAAATGGTACCAGTGCATTAGGTTCGAGATCGATTGCACAGTCTTCTGGTCTATGGGGAGGTAGCTGAGCGTGAAGGTTCTCTTGGAATACCCCGACATATCTTGCACAGAAACTAGGAAGCGCGTGAATACCTATATGATCCTTGGAGAGAACTCTGATAGACTGTTGATCCGCCCTGGTATCGGGAGGAAAACAGTGTACCGAACAGTACGTAGAGCAAAAGCTTAGTCGATTTTCCGTCCAGTCGATATACGGATTATGCCTGCGCAGCCAGGGAATGCCTAAGATTATGGGGAAATGTGCGGCTCTAATGATGTCGAACTGCAGGTTTTCTGTGTGTTGGTTGATGACCATGGAGAGTTGTTCAGTGGTATGAGTGATTAATCCGGACGACAAAGGTGTACCGTCCACTCCTTCTACCTTCTGACCCACCTTCCGTACTATCCGTGTGAGCCCCATCTTGTCTGCCCACAGAGTGTCCACGAAGTTTCCGGCCGCTCCACAATCCAATAAGGCTAATGTTTCTACCAGTCTTCCATTCAAATCCAAGGTAACAGATAGTACCATCAGTCTGGAATCCTCTTGGGATTCTGACGCTGATACCGAAAGTGTGACATAGGGACGCTGAAAAAGATCTGAATACCCCCGGCTGCCCGTCCCTATTGGCGCCGAGGGTAATCGTTTCCCACCTTCTTCTCCGGTACTTCAGAGCAATCCTTCAGTACATGTTGATCGGAACCACAATAGGCGCACAACCCATTTTCTCTTCTTCGCCTTCTCTCCGCTGACGATAGAGGTGCTCTGGTAGCTCCGATCTGCATCGGTTCTTTGCTTTGAGTAGAGGTGAATCGTCCAGAAGGAGAGTGTGAAGGAGGGTTCATGAGATTTCCTGGTCCTCTTTGTTTCCTGCGTTCTGTCCTTCTCTCTTGGAGACGGTATTCAATGTGGAGCGCGGCAGCAAGTAAGTCTGGAAATGTGGGAGAGCGTGGAGATCTGGCTAACTCATCTTTGATCTCCTCTCTCAACCCTCTTCGGAATACAGCGTATTGTGCTTGTTCGGACCATCCTGCTCCTGCCGCCAGTGTCTTAAAAGAGGAGATGTATGACAGCACATCCAGTGCACCCTGTCGTGCATCCAGCAGGTCCTCACCTGCAGTAAAAGATAGTTCAGGTCGCTCGAAAGTCTGTTTCAGTCGGTTCTGGAAACCTGAGCAATCCTGTAGAATGGCATTGCTGCTCGTAACTAGCGGAGTAGCCCAGGCTAAAGCATTCCCTGTCATATTGGAGATCATAAAACCTACTCTGGCTTGATCTGTAGAGAAGGTGTGTGGTCTGAAAGTAAAATATACATTGCAGGCTTCCAGGAATTCCTTCACCCTTTTAGGTGAGCCATCAAATCTTCCTGACGAAAGAGTCATAGGAGGCAATTCCGGAGGATGTGAGGGTTCCCGGACCGCTACCATTTGCTTTAGAAGGGCATTCTCCGACTTTACCCCCTGTAATTCCAGTGACATGGCCTGAAAAGCCTTCCATAATTCTTGGACTTGTTCTTCGGCAGACATCTTGGTCCTTATTGGCGTTTCAATCTGTGATCTATGTGGCTGTGAAAGCTGTGTCTCCCCTTTCTCTTTTCTTCCCTCCACACTCTCCTCACCTGAGTCCTCAGAGTCACCTGTGTTCTGTAGATTTCGCCGGCTCAGGTAATCCCGTTCTTTTTTAGGTAGCACTTGCCTGTCTCGGTGAGAAGCCACAGTGACCGCTGACTGGACAGCCGTCCTGGGACCCCTTGACCGGGAACAGGCCGGACAAAAAGGGAAAAACCCACAAGTGGGAAAAAACCCTTAGGAAGTTCTGGTAAAGAGGTGTGGGACGTTCGAACTGGAAGCTGAAGCGTGATCCACCGGTTAGAAACTCAGGAGGGATATCCAATGCTCCAAAGAATGGTGGAAGGAACCAGGCCAAGGATAAGTTGGGAGCGGTGAGAGAAAGAGAAAAGACAGAAGAGAAAACTGATGGACAGAGAAAAAAGGAAAACTGGAGAGCCGCGAGAGAAAAGAGCGGCAAAGCGAAAGGATAAAAATAACACGCCCGCCGCCGGAGCGGCGAGTCTAGAAAGAGAAAAAACGAAGAAGAGCCGAAGGATCGGCAAGTACAAAATGCTGCAAAAGCAAAAAACTGCCGCTGTAATCAAACAGCAAAATAGGTAAGAAGAAAAGAACTCCTATACCAAAATTGAGGAGTGAGCAAGCAAAAGAGACCCGCTGCAAGTCGAGGCTAGCAGAGGGCAATGCTGGAGAGCGCAAAAACCAGAGCCGCTGGAGTGAGAGCCAGCAACGGTTGAAACGCAGCGACTGTCGGGCTTGGATGACAGATAAACTGCCAGCAGTGCTGTGATTGGTGGTGGTAGGTACTAGATACAAAGAAAGGACTAAATAGCTCTACCTGCCGGAGAGCCTCCAACGTGGAAGGAGCCGCCACCCGCGGTAGCAGTTGCGGATGACAAAACCTCCGTCCACATGAAGCTGGAAGTCATCAAGAGAAGTTGTATCCTTTTCAGTACCTAAAAGAAAGAAAGTAAATATTACATTAATAAAAGAATTGGATTCTCATTGTAATCCAAACAACCTACGTATTGGCTCTGAGTATCATTCATGTATTAAAGGCCATTCTCACAATTGGTGTCAGAAGTGGGATAGGAGAACGCTATGGAGGACCTTATTAAAACCCTAAGTGAGGGACAACAATTATTACAACAAGCATTACAATTACAGACTCAGCAGGCCCAAGCAGACAGACTAGCATTTCAACAAGCCTTACAAATGCAGCAAGCACAACTGCTTGAGGTTACCACTGCCAGGAACAACGCTCCAGTACCTACCTCTGTGTTACAAAAATACTCAACAGGAGAAGACCCTGCACATTTTTTTGTGAATTTTGAAAGAGTTGCTCGAAATGCACAGTGGCCAGCCGAGAGATGGTGCCATTACATTGCACCATTGATGACCGGGGAAATGCAGGCAGCTTATCAAACAGCCAATCCAACAGGAGACACCACGTATGGAGATATGAAGAAAGTAGTGTTAGAGAGGATGGGACACGATGAAGAAACGTATTGCCTCAAATTCAGAGACATCAAGTTGGGTGGAGAGGAAACTCCTAGGCAATTGTACTACCGAGTTAAAGAACTGGCAGAGAAATGGTTACAGCCCACTGTGTCCTCTCCAAATGAAATAACGGAGAAAGTGATATTAGAACAATTCATTGAGGCTCTTCCCGGACCTGTTCAGAGATGGGTTAAACAGCATCATAGACTATCTTTAAGGGAAGCAGTAGATGTGGCTTCGGCCTATCAAAAAGCTGGACAGGGTCGAATAATGACATATCCAACAGCTAACAAGTTACAACACCCTGTGAATAAAGCTATGCCTCAATCCAGATGGCCACATTCTATGTTGAAGAAACCTGAAGGAGAAGTTTTACGTGCCCGACCAAACAGTGAGGGCCCTAGCAATTATCGTCCTTTTACATCCACAGTTCGAGGGCCTCAATGTTTTGATTGTGGTGAATGGGGTCACCTTGCTAGGTTCTGTCCAAAGAAAACAAAAACGGAACCAATGGATGTCGGGGCCTTCGACTCCTTGAAAGAAAGTGAAAATTTGGAACATCTACCTGGAAAACAACCCCAATACCTGTATACTTGTGATGCAGAAGTGGATGGAAAGCTGACAACTGCATTGATCGACTCCGGGAGTCTACAGACCGCTATAACACAAGAGTTGGTAGGTGAAGCTTATCGTTCTTCTGGAGAAATTCCAATACGCTGTGTACATGGGGATGTAAAGTCTTACCCGTCAAAGAATATCCAGATTAAGTTAGGCGGGGAGACCATGGGGGTGAAAGCAGCTGTTCTCCCCAATCTACCAAAGCCATTATTAGTCGGGTCCGACATACCTGAGTTGCCTAAATTAATACATGAAATTGAGAAGAGCTGGTGGGAAAGTGCCCCTTTCTTTGAAGAAGAAATCGACCCACCAACCAATAAAGAATTTAAGAGTAAGAAGTTAAAGAAACTTCAGAAAGAAGAATGGAATAGCAAGAATGTACTGCACATAGCAGTGGACTGGAAGATAGAGGAAGATGGTGACAGTTTCAGGGCTGCTCAAGATCTAGACCCCTTACTTCAGTATGCCCGGGAACGAGCTTTGGAAGATCACAAAGGTCAAGGTCCACATTTCATCAAAGAGAAAGGGTTGTTATACCGAGTGAGTAAATCCCGGACTGGGGATGAGTTGAAGCAACTTGTAGTCCCTCAGAAATATTATCCAACAGTACTAGAAGTCGCTCACGTGCAAGTTGGGGAGGGACACCTAGGAACAGAGAAAACTACTAAGAAAATTTTGGACAGATTTTACTGGCCAGGGGTTTACCAACAAGTATTTAGATTTTGTCAAGCCTGTGAGGACTGTCAGAAGAAGAATAGAGCAAACATAAAGAAAGCTCCACTACAACCAATGCCCCTAGTACAAGAACCATTCAGCAGAATTGGTATCGATATTGTCGGACCTATTGATCCCACGAGAAGAGGTCATAAATACATCCTCGTTGTGGTAGACTATGCCACTCGCTACCCAGAAGCTTTCCCCTTAAAGGCCACTAATATACAACAGATATGTGACGTACTAATTCCTTTTATAGGTCGAGTAGGGATTCCAAGAGAAATTGTTACAGACCGAGGAACCAACTTTATGTCCAGTGTGATGAAACAAGTCTGCAATACATTAAAGATAGAACATCTGAAGACCGCAGTATACCATCCACAAACGGATGGATTAGTAGAACGCTATAACCAGACTGTCAAGCAGATGATTCGGAAAACAACCTCACCAGAAGACAAAGACTGGGACCGAATATTACCATGGATACTAATGACCCTCAGAAATACTCCACAATCTTCCACAGGCTTTTCACCCTTCGAATTATTGTTTGGAAGACCCGTGAGGAGTTTGTTAGACGTGTTGAAAGAGAATTGGGAGGAACAACCAGAACAGGAGTTGTCCCTAACTGAATATGCCTCACAGCTGCAGGAACGAATAGAAAAACTACGGATTGTAGCAAGAGACAATCTTCTCCAAGCTCAGTTGAACCAAGAGAAGTATTACAACCAGAAAGCCCAACTTCGTACCTTTAAGAAAGGAGATCAGGTTCTAATCTTAATGCCCACATCAGACAACAAGATGTTAGCCAGTTGGAAGGGACCGTTCGAGATCCAAGAGGTTTTGGGACCATTAACCTATAAAGTGAAGCAACCCGGTAGTAGACTACTGTGTCAGACGTATCACGTGAATTTGCTTAAGAAGTGGATTCCACCAATACGGAACGTTGCTATGATCACTAACGATGTACCGTTAGAAGGAAATTTTCCCCAGATAAAAGAGAAAATAGGTGTCGAAGGGTTAAATATCAACGTGGAGTTAACGACGCTGCAGAAATCTGAGTTGTCTCATCTTTTACAAGATTTTGATGACATATTCTCTTCCCTTCCAGGCAGAACTAGTCTAACCTACCATCGTATAGAAACTAAACCAGGGTCTATAGTAAGACTCAGACCCTATCGGATACCTGAGTCAAAAGTAAAAGCCATCAACCAGGAAGTGCGAGAGATGCTAGATTTAGGGATCATCGAACCATCATTTAGCGACTGGAGTTCCCCAGTAGTCCTGGTCCCGAAGCCAGATGGTAGTGTAAGATTCTGTATGGACTTTCGGAAATTGAATGAAATTTCTAAATTTGACGCTTATCCGATGCCACGCATCGACGATCTCTTGAATAACCTAGGGAAAGCCAAGTTCCTGACTACCATCGATCTGACCAAGGGCTATTGGCAGGTACCGTTATCAGCGGCCGACAAAGAGAAAACAGCCTTTGCTACTCCGACCGGACTTTACCAGTTTACGGTATTACCCTTTGGCCTACATGGCGCACCAGCAACCTTTCAAAGATTGATGAATCATTTGATAAAAGGACATGAAGGATATGTTGGTGCATATTTGGACGACATCATTATATATAGTAACACCTGGCAAGAACATATGATTCATCTAAGAAAGATGCTCGGAACACTGAAAGGTGCTGGTTTACATATAAATCCTAAGAAAACCAATATGGCTGAGTTCCATACGAAGTATTTAGGGTATTATGTTGGACAAGGGTTAATTAAACCCCAAGAGGAGAAAGTAAAGGCCATCAAAGAGCTGAAGTTCCCGGAAAATCTAAAACAAATACGGGCCTTCCTTGGTTTTGTGGGGTATTACAGAAGGTTTATTCCACACTTTTCTACTTTGGCTACTCCACTAAGAAATCTGTTGAGAAAACCCTCCTTACCAAAGAAGGAGTGGCAGAATACTGAAGCTATGGAAGCCTTTAATGCTTTAAAGGAAGCTCTTACCAGTAAGGCAATGTTACAAGGTCCTGATTTTGAATCCCCATTTGTTCTTCAGACAGATGCTTCAGGAACGGTACTTGGGGCAGTCCTTCTCCAGAATCAAGGGAACGGCGAAAGACCTGTGCTGTTCATCAGTCGTAAATTATTACCTCACGAACTTAACTACCCAACAATAGAAAAGGAATGTTTAGCTGTTAAGTGGGCCATTGATGCTCTTAGATACTATCTGCTGGGACGTGAATTTACTCTAATAACGGATCATGCACCGTTGGTATGGTTAGCACGTAACAAGGACTCAAATCAAAGAATACTAAGGTGGTTCCTTTCCCTCCAGCCCTTCTCTTTTAAAACTGTTCACCATCCTGGGAAGCTGATGTCACAAGCCGATTATTTATCCAGGGCACAAACCCTTCCCGAACGTAAGGGTTTAGTAGAGGGGGTGTGACGTTCTGATGTAACTTATGTGGCGTTCTGATGTAACTTATATAGACACTTATCCCGAGTTGTGATGATATTGAGAACCAGGAAGTCCCTACTGTATGGCCTTTCCTCTAATGCCTGAAAATCTTTGTTGTTGGTCGCCTAGGAGATGAGAGAGCGGGAGGACGGGAGCGAGACGGACGGTTTATCCTGGGCGTACTGAAGAGTGGAGAAGAGAGACCTGAAGAGGGGAGTCGGAAGCGGGCCTGTGCGGTGTATGTGAGAAGACCCCAGAGTGTGAAGCTGGTCGTAGCGTGTGATCACCATTTTATTCAGGAGCGCTGTTCCCTGACAACCAAGGCCGTATGTAAACGAGAAAAGGGAAAGTGACAAGGTAAACATTCAGCCGAACCTGGTGCAACGTCAGTTGCGGCCGTCAGCTGTGTAATCGAGTCGGACGGAAACTACGCAGTCGGAGGTGAGTGAGCGAAAGAGAGAGAGAGAGAAAGGAAAACTCTACCGCTTTACTCGGAAGCAGATTGAGTACAGAAAAGGCGACCGTTGTCGCTCGAAAGACCATAAGGAAGTTAGCGCCGTTGCGCTTTTGCTAGAGACATTAGTATGATCAACCAAGTTGAAAGTATTTTTATAAGTTTAAATACGCGCCGTTGCGCAATCAGCGTTTGGGAACTGTTAAGAAAAGAAAAGGTTTAAGTCTATACCAGTGAAGAAAAAATTAGCATCCAGGCAATACAAGGTTTACTAGAAGAATATACATTTAAAATATAAAGTGATTCGTTATGGAAGGGGGAAAGAATATTCCCATCTGAGAAACGCTGAGTAACAAAAGGAAGCTGAATCGTATTACAGTCAAAGGCGACATCAGAGCTCATGAACAAGAAGAGACGCATACAAATAAAAGAGTGTGAAGTTGAAAAAGAGAGAGAAAAGGAAAGATAAATAGTTAGAAACCAAGACAGAGAAAGGAGAGAAGAATAACGCAAAAGTAGAGATCCTAAAGAGAAAGAAGAAAAGGGAAACCTTGAGAAGGAGAATTATATGTTTGTGACTGAAGTTTGAAACTTTATAAAGAAGAAAACTATAGACTCTTACCTGATCTGCTGACAAAAACCTCCGTCCACATGAAGCTGGAAGTCATCAAGAGAAGTTGTATCCTTTTCAGTACCTAAAAGAAAGAAAGTAAATATTACATTAATAAAAGAATTGGATTCTCGTTGTAATCCAAACAACCTACGTATTGGCTCTGAGTATCATTCATGTATTAAAGGCCATTCTCACAGGCACACACAAGAGCAAAGTAATTACTGCTGTTTATTATAGTAACGGCAGGGATTGTTCTCGGCCCGTATGCATCCGGGGAGACGCTCTCGATGTTAGAGGGGCTCGCAGGCCCTTTTTACCGTAGTATGCGCGCTATTCGCGTCACCTGGGAAAATTGTCACAAAACCTAACGCCAGCTCTGGTTGGCTTCCCGAGTGGTAGGGTTAGTATAGTTACCTATAGGAAGGAAGATTAGTGGATGAGGACAGGTCAGGTGGTACACTTGGGCTGTCCCTAACACTTGCTACAACAAATTAGTTACAAGCGGACACTTGGTGATTGGCTAACTAAAATGGCGTCAGTGAGGAGCCCCTATACTCTGATTGGTTCCCTCACGAGCCTCCAAGCCTGGGACCATCGCCGTTCCCAGCTCGCGATGTACCTGGTGCTGGCAACAACGTGCAACTATGTGTTAGTGGTGGACAATGGACAGGTCTTGCTAGTGGCTGATGATCATTCCTTTCCCACTTTCCCATCGTTGTAGGTGTCCGACTTGTCACTTCGTTGTTGCAACCTGTGTCCCAGACGTGGGACCCCGGCGACTCTCTGTCTCATGAGCTTGACATTTTGGCAGTTCGGCTTGGTCACGTGTGGAGAGACCGTAGCTGGAGCAGAATTATGAGCATTTGATTTGTATTTCGGCTCTGAGGGGCGCTTGGCGGTGGCAGGTGTAACCTTGGCACTGGGAGCGTGACATGTGGGTTGCAACATCGCGGCCTTGGCTGTGGGCTCTCGTTGGGGCTCGTTCTGCGTGGTCAGCACTTTGCTTTTTCGTCTTGGGAGGATTTTCGTCTCAGAGGCTCCTGCTTGGGGACTCTTGCTTGCGGCCTACTTGGGCCTAGTTTCTGGGTGGCAGTACATAATCCATGATATGGGTGTCGCGGGACGACAGAGTGTCACAAGCAGGAGTATATATATATGATGACATCTCTATAGGAATAGGGTAGCGAGAAAGCATCTGCAAGCGTATACACAAGCTCTTCAGGCATCTTGCGTTTCTGCGGTGCTGTAGAAGACCTATGTGAAAAATAACAACGATGTATGTCCGTGGGTGTGCCAGTCCGCTACGTCATAGCACTGAGTATGTTCTTTGTGTAGGTTGATGTGTGGGTGACCGGTGTGCATGGTGGCACATGTGTTCTTGTCTGTTGGCTATGTTGTCATGGCATCTCTAACGATGATGGGTTTCGTGGTTGCTGTCTAATCGAGCTGGTCCATGAGGCAGGCGTCGGCTTGACCAGGACGTGCTAGTGGGCAGGCTCCTTAGGCGTGTGGGCCGTGGACACAGGGGACTTGGGCATCCGGTGAGGGGATGAATTGGTCAAACTCCTCTTGCGGGGTGCTTGGGCCGTGATCCCCGGGGCCATGGTTTGGATGAGAATGGGGGGAGGGTGTTCTCCCATTTTCCCACTTCAGTCCCCCCTCTGGTCGACTTGTCGACCACAAAATTATCTGCTCTCTTCTCTTCGCGTACTTTCCATACCTTTGTAATTCCAGCTAGATGTCCATACTGGTTCACATGGTCTTCAAATGACCAGTACATCCACCACCGAGTTTGCAATATACCCACTTTCCAACATAATTCTTCGGGTTCCTTGGGTGCTCTACCTTCACTGATGGCGGGGGTAGGTCTGCTTCTAATATTTGCTTGCGCAACCTCTCTCGTTCTTTTATGATGATATCTGTGAGTTTGTCGTCTTCGGCTGGCATTAGGGCGTGCATGCCGATCATTTCCAAAATTTCATCAGTTGTGCATGCTGTTCTTGCTTTCCATAATCTCAGCCCTAACAGGGCGGCCATCCCCAATATTATGCATCCAGCTATTATTTTAAAACCGTCTGACAGCCGCAATGGCATCCATGACATAAGAAAACCAGCTGCCATCTTTTATCGCATTGAATCCGATAACGGTGGAGTTTATTGTCATCATCAGTTCCCATCTAGTGATCTGGAGCCATTTCGCATTTGCATACGCCTGCATTCCTGGATGTATTATGGAGGAAAAGAACATTGCCGTTCTACTGAACAGTCTGTGTTCTGGTGGGATGTCACTGAGAGCTGTTTCTGATCTTCCCCAAAGGTAGTTCCCCGTCAGTGGTTCTCCTTGTCTTTTCACTCTTGACAATATTGTTGTGCCGGTTTTTTCCTGCCCCCCTCCAATCGTCACTGATCTTTTCTTATTCCCTTTGTCCATCTTAGGGAAGTTCCCTAAGTTGACATGTTTCTGTGGCACTACTAGGGATGGTACGTTGATGTGTACCATAGTGCATATTCTGTTCCAAGATGGCGGTAAGCTGTGGTATGCATTTTCTCTACAGGCCCAATAGTGGTCCATTAAAACTGCTGTACCGGCACCCTCCTCATTTATCATTACTGTTCTTTTGCAGTTGCTGTTCCTTCCAACATAAACGTCTCTGTCGTGTTGATAACAAAGTGTAGGTGTAGTTAGTGGGAGCATTGTTATTGGATCCTCGTCCTTCTCTAGCCATGTTACCAGTGCTGCGCTCCTTATCCATCCGTTGTAACACTTATTGTTCTCTTCATCCATTTTTGCCACAGTTGCTCTTGTCAATGTTACCATATTGCTCCCCACGACCCCATCTGTCCATCCTTCTTTGGTGTACACCTTTCCATATATTACTATCAGGGGTCTTTCCCAGCACCCTAGTATTCCAGGAACTTCTCTTGCACGCCATTCACATGGTAGGTAATTCAATGTTACTTCCTTTGTTTCCCCTTTGTCTGATACATCCGTCACATATTGGAGCCCTTGTGTATGTTGCCAGTAGTTATTGTACATGGGAAGTGTTTTGATTAAGTTATTTTCATATGGGTATGTGTCCCTTGTCTTCCACTGCAGTATTGCTAGTCTCCCTTGGAATTGTCCTCTTGTTTGGAACAGAGCCAGGTATATCAGACACTCTACTGATGCTACAGGTACATCAGTAGCCACAAATGTTCTTGACGCGCTCATGGCGTATGGGATCAATGAGCACACATACCAGTTGTCCTTAGTTGTCCCCTTACCAATTTTGGACATGTGCTGGTACCACATGTTGTTTGAGACGTGTGCGGACTCTGTAAGATATGTGTCTACCCCGTTGTTATCAATAGACGAACTACGTTTAAGCCTCTTCCCGTTTACTCTTGTGTTACTTGTACCACCTGACACCGTACCTGTTGCAGCCATGGTGGGGGGTACATTAGTAGGAGGTGCAGCCATGACATAGGAAGCATAGTGTGCCTGCCAGACAGTTGCAGCAAGTAGACCAGTGATAAACAACAGGCCTATAATTTTTATTACAATAGCTAATATCACTGGCATTTTCCTCTTACATTTGCTGCGGTCCTGCAGCTTTTTACCTTTGACGATATAGATGCCCGCCTGAACATTTCTAAAAATAAGCATTCATTTTGTTAGTTTTGTTTATTCAAGCTCTCCCTATCATGTAGTCATTTAATGCCCAGGCGAAAAGCTGTTCCCACGCTTTCCTTAGCGTCCTATCTCTCAGGGCTGGCAAGTGCTCGTGAAGATGTGGGAATGATTGCTCTATGATCAAAATGAACGTGTTGTAATACACACGTATTCTTCTTTTCTTTAGATATTTTGGTCTTTTTATAGCGTATACAAATTGGTGTGACATTTCTTCTGGGGTATTGTAATCCGAGGGCAGCATTTACCCCTGGGCAAAATGTATGTGTTAGTACCTTTATTCAACTTCTTCTATTTAAAACAGTACTGTGCGGTTTCTGCATGTGCGAGACAAAAAGAGAAAGAGAACATGCATGTGTCTACACAGTGTTGTGTGAAATTGCAGATATTTTGACAATGTTCTTTATTAGGTAGTGGCTGGGACGGGGCTTGTCTGGTCGGGGCTTGTTGGGGCCATGGTTTTCTTACTTTGGGATCTTGTTACCATGGGGTGTGCCATGGGCAATTGTTCACTTAAGTCCTTGGGGGGATTTGAGTTTGGAAGGGGTCAGGGGCTGTGTTGCCATTGTCATTAGTTGCTGTTACTGCTGCGTTGGCCCTGTCGTCAACGCAAGGACGGGTCTGATCTTTGTAGGGCTTGATGTTGTGCAAATGCTTCCACATGTTCTTGTCTCAGAGTTTCACAGCTCTAGGAGCTATTTTTTCCACCAAGTGGGGCCCGGTGAAACGAGGGCTGTTCCACCAGCGGTTAAAGTTACGCAGGAGGATGTGGTCCCCCTCACTTACTGTCCACTGTGCTGCTTGTTCCTGCTCTTCGTTTGGTCTCTCTTCTTGTTGGGTGTTCTTCAACCCGCCCCACATTCGCTCTATCTGTTGAGAGATAAAGGCGACACTAGTAACCAAGGAAGAGACGTATTTGTACATTTCTTCACCAAAGATAGTCTGAGATGCATGACAATCTGTTATAGCCCTTGATGGTGGTGTCAGTGGGAAGTGCATTTGGCGTCCAGTCACCACCTCGTGGGGTGTGAGGTGGTGGTCCGACCCTGGCCTGTTTCTTAGCTCAAATAGAGCTAAGGGGAGGCAGTAGAGCCAGCTTTTCTTAGTTGATTGCTGTATTTTTGCTATCTCTTCTTTTAGGAAGCCGTTGAGGCGTTCACAAATCCCTTTCGCCTGTGGGTGGTACACGCATGCAAACTTGTGCTTGATACCAAGGAGAGCAGTGATGTGTTGGAACATTTCATTGGCAAAGTGTGGGCCATTGTCAGACCGCAACACTTCACACACCCCCACCTCCGGAACACCTCCCTCACCAGGAACTTTGCTGCTCTGAAGGCGTCAGCATGGGAGCACGGACCGGCCTCGATCCACCTTGAAAATGGGCACACTACCACAATCATGTATCTGTACCCTTGACATACATTGATCATGTCAACGTAGTTGTGGGATGTATCAACGCACACATCCAAGCCCTGCAACATCACTGTGCATTGCTGGCAGCAGAAACATCATAATGGCCAATGGAAAGCATGCTGCTCGCTAGAAATCACCAGAAATGGCGCAGTGAAAACCTGAAAAAAATAGGCCACCATCCACTTTTGCCTATCTTAGTGAGCACAGATCATCACTGCCAAAAACCACCATTGGGCTACCCACAAAGTAGCCTGAAACCACTTGGAAATAGCAATGCTGATTGAAAAAGAAACACAGAGCTGTTTGAAAATCTGTTTTCTTGATTGTCAAAAATTGCTAAAATCATGGCTCACAAAGCACCTAAAATATCCAACCTCTTTGTTGGGTGTTCCACATCATTACTGCAAGAATCCACATCAATACAATGTCAGCAAGAATCATATGTTCTCAGAACAAAATCCTATTTTAAAGATACTTGATGGAAAGACAGCTGTCAAAATGGGTGTAATACCGTTGCTCACCTCTACCAGAAAGCCTGCGTTTTCAAACCATTTGTGTAAAGTTGAACAATTGAACCCAAACTATGCCAAAGAAGAGAATTCCAACAAAATGCCATATAAGAGTGCCACACAGAGATTTCAAAATACTTGATTTAAGGATATGTTGCTTATTTTAAGTTTATACATGTTTTTTTCACAAGGAACTATCTTACAATTGATCAGAAAGTAACCTGATGCAGTTAAAACTCCAAAAGGCTTGCTTCCCCTGAGAACCCTTCAAACCTTTTCCCTGGACAAAGGAAGCTTCCCCTGCCCTTGGCCAAGAGATTGACAGGCTGGTGTGAACAGGAACTAGCAGAGGGACCCTGGCCTGTTGCTCTCAGTCAAGACAATGGATTCTTTGGGATGAATAGGAATATGTTAAATTCGGGTGTAACTGTCAACAAAGTGTTGGCAGGAAACAAGACATGTGACCCTCTGAGTCAGCCCAGCTCTAGGAGGCGGACCAGACTGAGATGTGAATTGAATTGAAAGCAAATGTATTTTTTATAAAAATGCTTATAACAAATTGAACCAAGCTGGTAAAAATGGGAAACTTTGAGGTTCTTAAAATGAAAAATTCCCTCACGATTTAAGACTAAGCTGGACGCTGTGCGATGTTCTAAGACCAAACCCCGGAATTTATTCATCTTGTAGCTGCGGTGTTGTTGCTATGAACATAAGTAATTACAGTAATATGCGCAGAGAGGATATGAATGGATGTCTAAAAATGGGTGCAGAAATAATATTGGGAAACCCACCAAAAGTGCAAAAAGTGGTCATTTCTAAACCAAAGCTCCTAGGAAGATAAGAGTTGGACAGAAATGTACCTTAGGCAATCTGTCATGCAATTTAGGTAGCATTAACAAGTGTGTATATTGTAAATATGGGCTTTATGAAACATCAGATATTCTGTACAAACACAAAGGGGAGTGTTTTCACCTAAGCCATAAACATGACACCGGGTGACACGCTGATCCTTTCTCCAGTCAGGGGACAGGAAATTCTTTGACCAATCCAATCCTTAGAGGGTTGGGCATAAAGAATCAGCCTCCACACCCACTTTGGAAATACATAAATAAGGACTGCTAGGACAGTTAGGACACACAACTATTCTTGATGAAGCACCCTGCAGGAAGACTCCAGACTCCAGATAGATCCAGAGACCAGACTCTAGAACCAAACTCTAGAACTTTGAGGCAGAGAGGCCTAATTCTCAAGCTGAACCCTTCTCAGCAGGCTTGCAGAATCTAGCAACCTGATTCTAACCCCTAAACTCCCCAGGGGCTCTCACCTTCAACAGCCAGACTGTGCTGTTTGCGTCTAGCTAAGAACCCTGTGCTAGAACCAAGGTCCAGACCCAGAAAGCAGAGCTGTATCCAGTCCAAGAGGCCACCCAGACCGCCGTGCAGTACTGAGAGCAGAACCCAGAGTGCCTGAGACCTGTCCGGTGGCGAGTGAAGTCCAAACCCTTGACCAGATCTGTGACGGGCCCATTCCATTCCAAAGCCTAGGAGTGAGTATTTAGTCTAGAACTGTCCCTAGTCATCTCTTAGTTTAAAGTAATCTTATTCCATTTCAAACTGTCCAGAACTGCATTACAGAACCTTTTGTCTATCCTAAACTCTTCTCTCCTCCACATATGTCTGTGATAATTGTAGCAATAATCATCTTTGTGCTGATATTTCTGAAGAGGGACAAGTGTTTTGAGGACAGAGATCAGAGCGGTGGCGCCGCTGTTCCGGTGGCTGCCCGTTGAGTGTCTTGCTTCTTCATAGCCCCTTAGTTTAAGTTCCGAATCTTTAAAGCGCATCTGTCATTTCTGAAATCTTGACTTTATTTCTGAAAAATCTACCTTCACAAAAACATCCATAACTTTTGAACCGTACGTCCTAGAACCGAAATTTAACTGTCATTCCAATTCATTGTAGTTTTTCCGTAATCATGTTTCACGCACACGGAAAAATTGCTGCGAATTGCAATTTAGCTCCATTTCCCCAGATGTCAGAATAGCTGTTTCTTGTTTGCAACTGCTGAATTTCGTTTTCAATCTGATAATCATTCATGAATCATTGCTAGTGTTGACTTGTACCAATCCAAAGTAATTCTCGCTGGTGCTGAATCTCCTTTAGTGAATTAAAATAATTTTAGCATATTTTCCCATTCATTGCAATCACATTAAAAAGTATTTTTGCCTGTTTTAAAATCCTACCTGTTTTCTCTAAGCCTGCTGGGGGAACTGGAATTGAACTTCATTATTAATTGTATTCTTGAAACCTGTGTGCTCTCATTTCCATCTCTTCATATTGCATCGTGTGGGGAGTGAGTAGTCACAGGGGAAAAATGACCACATTGTTTTGATTGAAACCATATCAAGTATCAAGTTTATTTCTGTGTTGCATTCTTTCCCATCATTGCATTTCCTTGAATCATAAAAGTATTCTCTGCTACCTTATCCTTCCTATTCCTACTCCTTACTGATTAAAGAGATTGTTGAGACGGTAATATTACCGATTGCTGATCACCGTTCATATTCATAAGTGTCCTATTCAGATATTGTTCTATTCATAAAAGTGTGATACATATATTGTTCAATTCTTCAAATAAACCTTTTAATTTGCAAAACAAACCTACTTCTTAGCTCAGTGAGGTCGGAGAGATCCAAAGAGAGGGGCGTTATATAAGGGTTCATCATCCAGATTTAAAGAACTTTGACATACAAATATATAAATAAGGGCTTCCATTGGGCATCCCAGACTAGGCATTGACTTAGCTGGAGTGCTGGATTGAAGTCACTTGCATAGTCAATATGAAGGTGCAGGAAGGGTCCTTCCAGCTGGGGTATAATACCTTTGATCACTTGCCACGTGAGACGGCCGTGAATTGTTGACAAGTGAGACAATTGCTAATGAAGTTTGCAACATGTGAATTCAGCTCGGGACAGAACAACCCCTCTTTTATTCGTGCTGCAATCACCTCTTTCCCTGTGTGTGCGGGATGATGTAGTTGGGCCAGGGCTGTTTTCAATAGGGCCAGGGGCATCACTATTTTGCCTGTATAGTTCTGTCGCCATAATGTGTCTGTGGGGGACATTGTGCATCCTCTTTTGACCCATAGCTCCTTTTCTGCCATGGGTGCTGCTGCCTGTAATTCCATTATTTGATTTTCAGGGATGTGGGTGTACCCATCCTTCATCAACATTTGTCTTGCCCCCGCCCTCCCCTTATCTTTTTCTTTTTCTGTGGGGGTCCATATCTCACCGAAATATGCAGCATGTTTAGCATGTGCGTCTGCTGTTTCGTTACCTTTGGAAATGGGATCATCCCCATTCGTATGGGCCTGACACTTCACCAAGGCTATTTCTGTGGGGTCTTCAATTGCTTCAATTAGTTCAGCAAGTAGTAGGGCATGTTGCACTGGGGTGCCGTCTGCTCTTCTGAATCCTCTTTGCTGCCACTTAATTAATCCAGAATGTACAGTTGATGTGATTTATGCACTATCAGAATATATGGTTACTCTTTTGCCATTGCTTTCTTTCAGTGCTAAAATTTGGGCCACTAATTCTGCTGCTTGGGCAGAGTAGTGTTGTGGTAACTGGACGCATTTCACTGGGACATACGTCCAATCCTCTGTCAGTCTCACCACTGTTGCTCCTGTTCTGCGTACCTCATCACTCTGGTCAATTGTTGAGGACCCATCAATGTACATTATTTCTCCCCCCTCTAGGGCATTTTCCACAACCTTTCTTGTGCTAGAGTAGGTGTCAATGGCCTGTTTGCAATCATGAGTGTAGTTGCCGTCTTCTACTACCTCTGCTATAAACCTTGCTGGGTTCACGTTGCTGCACCTTACAATTGTTAACTCTGGCCTGGACAAAATTACTACGTACCCTGATGCCCTTTGAGTTGTCAAAGTTGATTTTGGTTTGTTCAGTATTGCAAAAAGCGCATGTTCCACGTACAGTGTGGTTGGGCAGCCCATTGTTATTGAGGATGATTTTTCTACTGCAAAAGCTGCGGCGGCCAAGCTCAGTTCGCACGGGAAGTGGCCTAACATTACAGGGTCCAGGTGTCCACTGTAGAATGCTACTGGTTTGTGTCCCAGGCTAGTTTTTTGTGTCAGCACTGCCCTCATTACTGCTGAGCTACAATGTGAAAAGATTAAAAATTGTGCTTCATAATTTGGGGTGGCCAGTACTGGTGCTGTGGATATGGCATGTTTTAGTTCCTGAAATGCCTCTGTCATTTCAGTGGTCCACCTCAACTTGTTCTCCCCCCTCTGCGCTTCTCTGAGGGCCTCAAGCCTCAAGAGTCCTATGTATGATCTGTAATCAAAAACCCAGGCCCTGCAGTAGTTGCATAGGCCCAAGAACTGCTGCAGTTTTCTCACTGTCTGTGGCTGTGGTGTGTTGGTTATGGCCTGTGCCCTTTGTGGTGCAATGTTCCTTCCATTTTGCGAAATGAGCTGGCCTATGTAGAGCACTTGTTCTTGGCAGTACTGCAGCTTTTCCTTGTCTACCTTGTACCCTTTTTCTGCTAACACTGTGAGCATTTTGATGGAGTCTCTCCTGCACTGCTCTTCTGTGGTGCTACAGATGATGATGTCATCTACATATTGCAGCCAGGCTCGGACTGGCGGCATCGGCCATCGGCCACTGGCCGATAACCTTTGAGGACCTGGGGGGCCGGTTTTCATGAGGCCACCCCAGGGCCGTTTTTTTTTCCCGTAAAAAAATGTTTACATTCTGCAGCAGGCTGCCAGGCAGGCAGGCAGTAGTGACTCATGTGATGTGGCCGAGTCGGGCCCAAGCTGGACCATTTTTTTTTCCTCTATTAATTACATTGTGTTGATTGCTATATCAATCGAGCCTCCCTGATGTGACAGTGCCGTCACCACTCACCGTGGCGGCCTGGCGCGGGCCGGGGCTGAAGGCGCGCAGCTCGCCTAAGAGGTTAGGGGCTGTGCGCTGGCGCCGGCCGGGCGCTGGAGAAGGAAACTGACACACACTCTCTCTCTGAGGGGATGCGGGGGCGGCCGGGTTACTTTGTTTAATTTCATCCAAGTTCCACTTCCAGATGCCGCCAGTGCCAGGCCAGCCCTGGCTTAGCCCATGGGGAGCCTGGAGGCGGTACTGCTGACGACGACGGTGACCTGACTGACCTGGAGAGAGAGCGGGACTCGGAAATTGCAAATTGCATTTGCAGTGCAGGTGAGAAGATGCATATCATATGCATGAGATGAGCAGCAGCATGCATGAATGCATCAAGGGCCGGCCACCGCCAGCGCCAGCCAGGCCGGCGGCGGCGCAGCAGGCCACCCCTGTGCCCATGTCGTGTGGCCCGCGGGCCTCCCCGTGCTCCTTTGATGTGGGGAAGTTCACAGACAAGTTCCTTTCAACTTTGCAGGAACTAACAACAACTAAATTGTTGTTGCCCTCAATGCCCTGCAAAGTTGAAAGAACTTGTGTTGTGCGCCTGGCCTGGGGGGTGGGCGCTGGCTGCCTGGGGCCGACACTCCGTGCCATTGGACACGTGACGTAACTCTCTCTTCTCTCTGAGTCTCTCTGAAAGAGAATATAGGACCACTCCCCCCCTCTGTTGGGCATTACACCCACCCACGACCGTCGACCACCACCGCGCCGGCCACCGCAGTGCACCCTGCCTGACCCACCAGCCTGATCCCTGAGCCCCCACAGCAGCAGGCAGAGTACGAGGAGAGTCCGCCGTCGCACACAAGTTGCAGCAGTGAGCCGCTTTCCTCTGAATGATTTCTGTGTCCGCTTTTTTCCACTGTGACTCAGGACGGAGGCATAGAGTGACTGCCGTCTACCTGGAACCCCAACGGCAGGTAGGCGGGATCATGTAACCTCCTTGTGTCTTTAATTGTGAATATGTTTAATGTAAATATGTATAAGAACAGACAGCAGTACAATGTATTGTCTAAATTACATATCCCTCTCACATCCTGGTTTCTGTGATAGGCAGGCAGGCAACTCATGAACAAATTGCTCCTTTTAATTAAATGATTCCTGTGAAGCACCCACTGCCCTTCATGCTGGGTCAATGAAATATTAAATATACATTTTAAAAAAATGCCTATTATAGATTGTGCAAAGCCTGCCGGCTTAGGTAAGGGTCAGAGGAGAGGAAATTATTATGATGGCTATATGTCGAGCCAAGGCTCTGCAACCTTTGTTTGCCATGCCAGATGTTTTGACATACAGCTCCCATTTGCATTTGTTAATGGTGAAGGATCATGGGAGATCATGTAGTCCAACATATCTGGAGAGCCGCGTGTGTTGCAGACCCATGACCTAGGCACTCTGTTGCATAGATCCTCTCAACTTTCTGGCAACACCCTGTGGTAGTTGGCAACCCCTTAGCCTGATGTAAGTGTGCAAGCGAGATGGCCGAGGAAAGCGATATTGTTGCTGATGATTTCATGCTACAAAGCGTGCAATGCAGAGGAATTAACCTTGCATATATTCTATTGATAAAAAATATATTATTTGAGCAAGTTTCATCTGGTTTGGCACAAAGAGAAAAAGGACTTTCCCCGCTTGATGTTATTTTAGGGTCTTGCAAAGCGCTTCTCTTCAGTTAACTCTCCTTCGATGCACTTTGACAAGGAAGTGTAAGAAGCACTGGGTTGAAAGATGTTTTGGTGGTTCTCAAGGTGAAACGTCTGCCCTATTAGTCCCTATTCAGTCATCCTGGTGGTGGAAAGCTTGGAAGGCAGTGTTGCGGAGTCAAAGGTCAACATTACTCAAGAAGTCGGAAGTACTATGAGGCCTTTTTCCAAGTTGCACTGCCGCTGTGGCCTGCTTGCAAATCTCGTTGGTTTTAGTTCATAGTTTTGCATGGAGCTTGGTATGCTTCAAATACACGATGTCTCCCCTTGTGCACGCGTTCCCTGTTACCCCATGCATTTCATTAGTCGCGTGCAGAGGCGTTGCTAGAGGGAGGCTAAAGGGGCTATAGTCCCGGGTCTTTTGGTTGTAGCCCCGGATAGAAGCTCAGGTGCTACAACCAAAATGCTAGCTAGCCCCGAGTCCCACCAGTCCCGACATTAGCTTAGCCCCTGATCTTTTCCAGACCTAGCAACACCCCTGGTCGCGTGCACAGGCATATATCGGGTATAGTCATGGCATTGGCAAAGTAGGGGAATGATTCAGCAGCGGCAGTAATGCGATGTACCTCGTTCCTGCACGCCATCTGCTATGGCTTGATTTCTTGTTACAGCATGTTCTCAGGAAAGAAAAAATATGTTTTGCCACCCATTTTTTAGCAACCTATTATGTTGCTCAGAGTAAATAATGTCCTATGAGTGCGCTCTCTTTCCCTATTTTTGCCAACCTCTGAAGCCTGAAAAGTAGATGACCGCAGGGAGCAGTAACTGAAAGGAACATCTTCTATTACATTTACAGAAGGCTAAATTTGCACCAGACGTGCAGATGAACTTAACTGGTCTGCAGTTAAATCTCAGTTACCAGTTTAATGGAATCCACACTACAGAATAATTGCTCATTTTATTATAGCCAATATGATAGCTCACTGGGTTGAGTGCTGGCTGCTGCAATGTGTGTGTGATCTGCAGGTTGCAAGTTTGAACCATCTCAGCCTTTCATCCTTCTGAGGTCGATAAATGAGTACCAACACAGGTTGGGTGATATTGTATGCATATTTGTTCTATAAAAAAGGGCTTAAGCGTAAGTGCTATACAATAACATATTATCATTTGGCCTTGGACGTATGTTTGCATTCACAGTAATTTTACAATATGGATCTTTACACACAGACATTAATGGTACATATGGTGATCCATTCTTGTATGAAATGAATATCACATTAGTGAAATCATAACCATATTTTTCGTAGTGTACTTGGGAACAATGTAATTTGATGCCTCTTCCTGTTTTGTCAAGGGGTGAAAGGTCGTGTTCATGCCACTCCTGCACCTCGGAGCTGTGGACCCTGTCACAGAACTGTATGCAAAGTTATGTTATTTTATGAGTTGTGTTGTAATGTAAGAGACACATGAACCCTCCATAAGTAGCATTTTCTGTAAAGTCATGAATTGACGTGATTCATGGATGATGCTTTGAGGGAAACTTTTTTGAGGCGCAGGGTGGCCACTTTTTTGAGGAGAGGGGTGGGCCACTTTTATTTGGTTGTCCGGGCCTATTTCTTGTCCCAGTCCGACCCTGATTGCAGCACTGTGCTTTCCATCTCAATGTTACCCAAATCCATTTGTATCACCCTGTTAAAGATGGATGGTGACTCGCAGTACCCTTGGGGCAGCCTCGTTTGTTTCCATTTTGTGTTGCGGTATGTGAAACTTGTCAGGTCTTGTGAGTCAGGGTGCAGGGGTATTGAGAAAATGCGTTTTTGAGGTCAATCACAGTAAATCGTGACGCCTCTGCTCGTACTCCACCTAGTATAGTGGCTGGATTAGCCGCTATAGGGTATTCTGCTTCTACAATGTAGTTGAGGGGTCTTAAATCCTGGATGAAATGCCAAGACCCTCCCTTAGCCTTGCACAGCAGTGTTGCATGGAAACTCTGATGGTACTAGTATATCTCTGTTTATTAGTGCTGTTATTGTTTCATATATCTCCTCATCTGCCTCCTTTGATAGTGGTTACTGCTCTACTCTTGGCAGCATTGCACCTTTTTTCAACTTTATTTTCACCCCTCCAATGCTTTTGATGCAGCCCACGTCATATGGACTGGTGGTCCATAGAGATGCTGGTACTGCTGCCAGATCCTCCTCGTAAAATGGTACAGCTGTAGTGGCTGGTGCATCTAGCGCCAGTGCCATCTTCTGTGCTACGTCTCTGTATGTCACTGTCACCCAGATGTGAACGTTCATCTCAAACACCATCTCCCCCTCACCATTATCGCCCGATATAGCTCCTCATCAGATACCTGGGTTAGTCGGCACCCCTCTGCTAGCGCTATTACTGCTCTCCATTCTCTCCCTTCCCTGTCTTGGGCATGTACTGCAAAGTAGTCCGGTGTTGCTACAATGCTCTCAATGCTCAGTGATATCCTTGTCTCGCTGGCTGGTGTTTCGGGTCAGAAAAGGTAAGCCACTGGCCTCCTCCAAATTCTCCCTTCAATTCCTGGCAGCCATGCTATTGCCATGTCTGTCCCATATTGGAAGAGGTCTCCATCTACTGGTTCTGCTCTGGCTACTGTTTTGCCGCAATAAGCCTGTAGTATTTGTCGTGTTGTGAGCATATTGATGCCTGGTGTGGAGCATATTATTCCCTTTTCAGTAAAGGAGATGGTCATATTCAATATACTCATGATGTCTCTACCTAGTATGTTTACTGGTGACTGTTTTGAGTATAGCAGTGGAAGAGACATATTGTGATCTCCTACAGATAAGGAGACGTTATCAGTGAAGGGAACCAACCCTCGAGCCCCAGAGAATCCTTGAGTGTTCATAGCTTCACCTGACAGTTTAAATTTTCCCTCCCTTATGCATGACCTAGTGGCCCCTGTGTCAACTAGGAAGGAGAATTTTTTGTCATCTATCGTCACCTGTATGCGTGGTTCTCCGCAGGGTTAGGTGTTACTGATAGGATGGGACACATCAAAGACATCTGTGGGCTGTCCTATTGTGGGTATAGTGACTGTCCACTTCCCGTGTAGGGGTTGTGGACCAAAATTGTTACCTTCTCTGCTGCGTCTGTTGTATAGGTGAGTCAGAGGTTGACCCTTCCTTGCCCTGTATTTGTGTGAGCTGCTGCATTGTTTGTGCTTGTTGTTGTTGTGTTGCTGTTGCCTGTTGCTGTAGTGAGTGTGGTATCTGTTGTTGAGGTGTGTATGTTTGTGTCTGTAGTTGTTGTAGTGTTGCCGGTTGTTGCATTTGTGGTGGCTGTGTGTACACTTGTGTTTGTAGCTGGGGTTGTTGTTGTACGGTGCTTGTTGTTGTGGTAGGTGTTGCTGTGTTCCTTGCTGTTGGTAAACTTGCTGTTCCCCCATAGGCCCTCGCTGTCCTTGCTCCCCACAAGCTGCCTGTGCTGGTCTCATTCTGCATGTGCGTGACATGTTTCCCACCATCCCACATATCCAGCATGTCAGTGGTTCCCGTGCTTGCCATTGAAGTCCCCCCATGCTGTCTTGGTATCCCTGCTGTCCTTGTTGATTGTAACCCCGGAACCCTCCCCCTTGTTGTGTGGGTGGGCCAGATCCTCTCCCTCTCATTTGTCCGCCCCTCCCTCTGTAGTTATTCCAGTACCCGTTTCCCATTTGCATATAACCCCCTCCCGCGTGCGCTGTGTACGGTGGGGGTAGAGGCATTTGTTGTGTTATTACCTGTGCTTGCTGCATTGGCAATACCTGTTGTTGTGTTGTCTGCATGGGTGTGGGTTCTGTTATCAGTGCTCCCTCCATGGCATATTTTGATAACTTCTTTTGTACCAATTTCGCTTCCTCTGTCTTTCTATCTCCCTCCTTCTGTTTCCTCTTTTCCTGCCACATCCTGCAGTAGTGCACTATTGTCAGTTGTATTTCTGGCCATGCTTTTGCTTCCATCCCCACCAACTTCTTCAACTGTCTTTGTACTTGCTCCGGGAGCCCTTGTATTAGTATGTGATAAAAAATTGCTAATGTTTTGTGCCACGGTTCCCGTGTTTCCAAGCGCCACTTCTCCTGAATCTCATGGATGTAATCAACAGGATCTTCATTCTCATGCATCTTGCGTGAGGTTATTGCTCCTATGTCTGATGTGTCTGGGTATTGGACTCTCAATGCCTGCCAGAGCACATGTCTGCAGTTGGCGAATGGTGCTCCATCATGGGACGTGTCATTTATTGTTACCCCTGGGAATCCCGTCCTCTTCCAGATGTCATCAGCGGCATCCCCCAGTATGGAAATTAGGAGCCCCTTTACGTCTCCTACCGCTAATGTTTGCCCCGCTGTTTGTTTTTCCATCTCATATATCCACTTCCCAGCTCCTCCACTTAGGGATGGCAGTCTGCATTTTATATTTTCCTTATCGGCATGTTTCCAGGGGATATATTGTGGTCTTGCACCTCCCATCTCTAATAGGGGCATTAGATTGTACTCCTTCTCCTCCCCCTTAGTCCGCCTGTGTGTGGTTATGGGAGTATATTCATCATCTTCCTCCATATCTGGTAACTCTTCAATGCTGTCAATGTTACAAGAGTTTATCATTTCACCTCCTACATCCTTCCTCCCCCTCGTGTTACCTTATTGTCTTATCGTTGGCGTGTTTGCTCGTTCTTCCTGCCTGCGTCCTGGGAGGTCTCTAAATCTGCCAACATATGGGGTGTGCACGGGGGTCGGTGTCAGTGGGCATGGTGTTGGTGCAGGCGTGGGTGCTAGGGGGCGTGGCATTTTCCTGGTTGCTTCCCTCACCCTTGTTTCTCCTGCGTGACTCGCAGTTAGTACTCGTTATGTATAGTTTGTCTAAACTCTCCCTATTGCCATCTCTTCCACTTGGGCTCGAACCTTCCTCTTCCTCACTGCAAAATCAATCTGGAAATGTCAATCCCCACTCTGTGCATTTCCCCCCACTGTCACTGTCCTTAAATCTATTAAGTCCACATCTGTGTATTCACCTCCTTTAACTTCAGCCCCCTGAGTTCATGTTGATGCCACCTCCTTGTCCTGACGTGTGTACTTTTTTGCTCCATGTTCCACCCTCCTATCTCCTTTCTCCTCTTGCTTTTCCTCCAGTACTTCGCCACCTATTTCCGCTAGTTTCATGTACAGTTCTTCCAATACCTCTGCACTCACCTTTGCTAATATCCTCTCCTCGTCTTCCTTTCTTCCCCATATTCCCCCTTCCCTCTTTAGTATGCTTTCTATAACCTTCCCTTCTTCATACTTCCGGGCGCTTTCAGATATAATCTTCTTTTTCTACAGTCCCATTTCCCTATCATTCTCTTCCCTCTCTTCCTCCTTCCTTCTCATCTCTCTGTTTTCTGCACGTGCCATTCTTTCTGCTATTGCCCTTAGGCGCTCTTCTTTCTTCTTCCTTTCTTCCGCCTGTTCCTTCATTCTCGCCATCTCTTCCTTATGTGCCTTCTTTTCCTCCTGTCTCTTCTGTTTACTTCTCGAACTGCCGAATCAGCGCGCTTCGTACGTTCCTCAATTCCGCCAACCTTTCCTCCAATATCTCTTCCTCCTCTTGTGAAAGTCACCCTTCTCTCCTCTTACTTACCTCGTGCCCCATTTGTGTGCTACCCATCTCTTCCTTATTTACCTTTCTCACTGCGTCCTCCTCTTCCTCTGTTAGTGTTTGCCAGAGCTTCAGAAGCACCTGTGCTGCTAACCACTCATCTGGTCCTACGTTTGCAAAACTCCCCAGGGCCCTCCTGTCACCCCCCTTTCCTGTCGGTGTTGTAGTTGAATCTACCATACCTGCCACCGCCATCCTTTTTTGACAATTGGCTGGAGGTGCATATGGTGGAGGGCTGTACGTGGGGTTTGAGTATCCCTCAGCAGCCGTTAGTTGTTGTCGGGCAGCTTATCTAAGTTCTTTTACTGGATACAACCCCCCTTCTTCCCCCTTCACTATCTTAGCCATCAGCATGTCCTCTGCCCCTTCTTTTTTAACCTTTGACTCTGCTACCGCAAATGATCCTTCTGCCTCCTCCTCACTTTCTTCAGTGCTGGGCGAATTCTTGGTTGTCTTACCCCCATCCCCTCCTTTCTCCTTCTCTTCTTTTACCTGCTTTTCCTCCCTTATCCCCTTCTCCTCTTTTACCCCCTGTACTGTGAACATACCTGGGTCTCCTGGTTTAGTTCCCTGGAACATCTTCCAAAGATCAAAACCTTCTAAGTGGTTTGCTAACTTCTTCCCCTTGTACGTATTGTGAAGATATGTTAGCAGATAGTGTTGAGTAAACGTATCGAAGCTGCTGTTGGGCAGCCACGGTACCCTTATTTTATTGTCCGTTCCTTGTGTCCATTCAATACTATATTTATTATTTTCTCCTTGTGTGGTGACAATGTCGTGCAGATGTGCTGGAGTGGTGTAGTTAAAGTGCTTCCCATGTATCTCCACCCTGCTGCTGCCCCCGATCCATAGTACGTGGCCATGTTACAATTTTACTTTTCTCAACGCCAACCTTTTACCTGGCCCCTTAGCTGGGGAATTTCGACTGTCCGCTGAAAGGGAAAGCAATTTTTATTTTACACTATTATTTAGTTTTGTTATTCCTTTCTTCCCGATACTACAACTATGGCCCCCTTCGGCCGTGGCGCACAAAGCCCCCTGCTGCTATGTGTCCTGTACGGCGCGCCTCTGGGCTGCCCCACCTTCCTGTGCCATCTGTACTTGGCACACCTTCAACTTAGCTCCTCCTCCTCCCCGTCCCCGCTGTCTGCTCAGCCCGCTTCCTCTTCTTGTGCAACCCCCTTGTCGAGCGTGGCTGGCGTTCTCCGTGCACGGTCACCTCTCCCCCCTTGGCTCCTCCTCCATCGAGCGCGGCCCGTGTTCTCCGTGCGCAGCCGCCTTTCCCCCTTTGCCCCTACCCTTTCGTACCCCCTGCCCCCAACCACCCCTGGGTGGATGCGAGATGGTCGCGGTGTCCTATACAAGCCCTATGGGTGACGTCACCAACCTCTACAAGATACTGTAAGTACGTACAATTTTAGAACCTTATGAATGCGCGCTATCTTTTTACACTTTTAACCCCACAGCTGTCTTGCCACTTCGTCTGAAGTGGAGAAATCAACAATCAATTTACTTAGTATAATCGGACTGCGCACGCTGCGTCGCCTCGCGTTTGACACGCCCCCTCTCCAGAGGAGCTTAACCAGCCAATTATCTTCCGCACTTGGTAAACAATCTAGCTACCCCCTGCGGGAAAACGTCATCTACTTAACGAGCTTCAACACTCAATTAGTAGGGATCCTCATCTACTCATTGATCTGCAACTTCAATTCATAGGAAAGCCACACCCCCCTCTTATACAGATGCGAGGCCCCACCCAATTCACTTCGTGACGCTGTAGGGGACTGCACTCATGCCTGTCCCGCTACACCTCACACCTCTATCGCCGCTGATCAGTCAAAATCAATTTCCACACACTGCTACAAACGCCCGCCTCCTTCTTTACAATTCCTCCCCCTCCCATACAACATTACATTGCTGGTTGGGTGTGCCATACTCATCAAGACCTCGTGAGCCGGGGACGCTCGACTGCGGGCACCCCTCCAAAGCAGCTCCCCACCTCCCCTCGTCTGGACCACGTCTGGACACTCGCCAACCGCAGGCAGGATACTTCTCAAGTCGGCTCCCGATGGCCAATGTCCGGATTGTGCTGTCCGGTCTTCTCGCAGTTCCGTGATGGTCCTGTAGTCCTCAAAAGGGGGCAACGGCAGAGGGGGCCACGCTGCCGGGTTGCCTCATTGCAAGAGGCCTGGTAGTGCTGCCCTTAGGTTAGGTAGACCTCAAACAGATCTCAGCAGTGCCTGCAACTTGTCGGGGTGATTTCCCAGGGGCCGGCAGAGTCGTCTGTGGACCACCGGGGCTGGGGAGGCCCCAACTCCTCCCACGTCCCAAAAGGAGTATGAGGCACACACAAAAGCAAAGTAATTACTGCTGTTTATTATAGTAACGGCAGGGATTGTTCTCGGCCCGTATGCATCCGGGGAGACGCTCTCGATGTTAGAGGGGCTTGCAGGCCCTTTTTACCGTAGTATGACACGCTATTCGCGTCACCTGGGAAAATTGTCACAAAACCTAACGCCAGCTAGTGTTGGCTCCCCGAGTGGTAGGGTTAGTATAGTTACCTATAGGAGGGAATATTAGTGGATGAGGACGGGTCAGGTGGTACACGTGGGCTGTCCCTAACACTTGCTACAACAAATTAGTTACAAGGGGACACTTGGTGATTGGCTAACTAAAATGGCATCAGTGAGGAGCCCCTCATACTTTGATTGGTTCCCTCGTGAGCCCCCAAGCCTGGGACCATCGCCGTTCCCAGCTCGCGATGTACCTGGTGCTGGAAACAATGTGCAACTATGTGTTAGTGGTGGACAATGGACAGGTCTTGCTAGTGGCTGATGATCATGTCTTTCCCATCGTTGTAGGTGTCCGACTTGTCGCTTCGTTGTTGCAACATGTGTCCCAGACGTGGGACCCCGGCGACTCTCTGTCTCATGAGCTTGGCATCTTGTCAGTTTGGCTTGGTCACGTGTGGAGAGACCATAGCTGGAGCAGAATTATGAGCATTTGATTTGTATTTCGGCTCTGAGGGGCGCTTGGCGGTGGCAGGTGTAACCTTGGCACTGGGAGGCGGGATGTGGGTTGCAACATCGCAGCCTTGGCTGTGGGCTCTTGTTGGGGCTCGTTCTGCGTGGTCAGCGCTTTGCTTTTTCGTCTTGGGAGGATTTTCGTCTGAGAGGCTCCTGCTTGGGGACTCTTGCTTGCGGCCTACTTGGGCCTAGTTTCTGGGTGGCGGTACATAATCCATAATATGGGTGTCGCGGGACGACAGAGTGTCACAAGCAGCAGTATATATATATATGATATCTCTATAGGGATAGGGTAGCGAGAAAGCATCTGCAAGCGTATACACAAGCTCTTCAGGCATCTTGCGTTTCTGCGGTGCTGTAGAAGACCTATGTGAAAAATAACAACGATGTATGTCCGTGGGTGTGCCAGTCCGCTACGTCATAGCACTGAGTATGTTCTTCGTGGAGGTTGATGTGTGGGTGACCGGTGTGCATGGTGGCACATGTGTTCTTGTCTGTTGGCTATGTCGTCATGGCATCTCTAACGATGATGGGTTTCGTGGTTGCTGTCTAATCGAGCTGGTCCATGAGGCAGGCGTCGGCTTGACCAGGACGTGCTAGTGGGCAGGCTCCTCGGACGTGTAGGCTGTGGGCACAGGGGACCTGGGCATCCGGTGAGGGGATGAATTGGTCGAACTCCTCTCGCAGGGGTGCTTGGGCCGTGATCCCCTGGGCCATGGTTTGGATGAGAATGGGGGGAGGGTGTTCTCCCATTTTCCCAGTTCATATGCTTAAAGTGGTCCCAGTTAAGTGGATGTGAAGCTGTGCTTCCGTAGTTTGTAGGCATGGTGCCAGCAGCTAGCAATGGCGTTATTCAGTGGTGGAAGTTCCACTTACCTCAGGTTAATAAAGGGTCTTGTGAAATGTGGTATAATGGGCAACATTTCAACGGCGGTTCGCCAACCACGTCTGTAACCCACTGATCATGTTTGGAGTGTGTTGATATGTGTTTTATGTCTGCAATAACTGAGTCCCTACGTATGTATCATTGGCATATCCTACTAGTTGTCTACCCTACAATTCCCAAGTCATATACGTATTGTCGTTCTGTAATGGTGGTGGAATCATTTATGTTTCAGCAACATTAGTTTTGTTCGTTATGAAAAAGGAGGAGTGTTATGTTTGACCCTCCCATGTGTACAGCCCTTTTAAGATGTATGTCCCTTCCACGTGCATTGCCCTTTTAAGATGGGCCATGACTGTGTCATGGGTCAAGCTAATAAAAGGAGCCCATGCAGGCACGTGCATAAGAACGGCTACAGACTCCAACTATGTAATTCCTGTTGTCTCAGTCTCTCACTTTGGGCGTGCAGGCCTATACCCTGAGCACCGTCCTGCAGCCCTGGCCTGCATGCCCACACTGTGTGATCATGGTACTGCAGGGTCCCTGCTGGTCTGTGCCCCTCAGACTAGCTTGGTACCCTGGGTCCAGCCCAGGCACCCTCCATCTGGATGCTCCCGACATCCATGGTGCCCCTGGCACCAAGGCCCGTGTCCTCATGGCCTATCAGGGTCTCGCCCTGCAACTATGAAGAATGGCGCTTACGCTGGCACATTCAGTGACAAGTCCTCCTAAGGCTGCTTTCTTTATAATTTCTTTGCCCCAACCAACTACCCTTACCCTCAAACCCCCCTCTCTCCCCAAATGCTACCTACCCTCTCTGATGCCTGCCCCACCCCCTCTCTACACCTGCCCTGCCTGCCCTGTCTGCCCGTGCCTGCCCACCCTGCCTCCCCTGTCTGAACCCCTCACAGCCCACACCCCCCCCCTCTCTGCCCCCGCCCACACACCCTACCTCCCCTCTCTAGCAACGACCCACCCACTATACCTCCCCTCTATACACCCGCCCGCCCACAGTACCTCCCCTCTCTACCCCCACCCGTCCACCCTGCCTCCCCTCTCAACCCCTGCCTGCCCATCCTGCCTCCCCTCTTTAACCCACCCGCCCACCCTACCTCCCCTCTCTAACCCACCCGCCCACCCTACCTCCCCTCTCTAACCCACCCGCCCACCCTACCTCCCCTCTCTAGAAACCTCCCCTCTCTAACCCACCCGCCCACCCTACCTCCCCTCTCTAACCCACCCGTCCACCCTACCTCCCCTCTCTAAAACACCCGCCCACCCTACCTCCCCTCTCTAACCCACCTGCCCACCCTACCTCTCCTCTCTAACCCACCCGCCCATCCTACCTCCCCTCTCTAACCCCGCCCACCCTACCTCCCCGCTTTACGCTGCCCACCTTACATCCCCTCTCTACCCCCAGCTGACCACCCTACCTCCCCTCTCTACCCCCGCCTACCCTACCTCCCCTCTTTATGCCCGCCCACCCTACCTCCACTCTCTACCCTTGCCCGCCCACCCTACTTCCCCTCTCTACAAACGCCCGCCCACCCTACCTCCCCTCTCTACCCCCGTTCGCCCACCCTACTTCCCCTCTCTACCCCCGCCCGCTTACCCTACATCCCCTCTCTACCCTGAGCCGCCCTTCCTCCCCTCTACCCCCCACCTCCCCTCTATCCCCTTACCTCCCCTCTACTGCCCGCCCTCCCTCCCCTCTAGCCCCTACCTCCCCTCGACCCCCCCTACCTCCCCTCTACCGCCCGCCCTACTTCCCCTCTACCCCCCTTCTACCACCCACCTGCCCTACCTCCCCTCTACCCACCACCCTACCTCACCTCTACCACCACCCACCGCCCTACCTCCCCTCCTGCCCTATCTCCCCTCTCTACCCCCACCCACTGCCCTGCCTCCCCTCTCTACCCCCTCCTGCCCTACTTCCCCTCTCTACCCCCACCCACCGCCCTACCTACCCTCTCTACCCCCTCCCGCCCGCTCTGCCAACAAAATACAGAAGGGGCAGCAATTAACGTATCACCTGCACTGGGTGCACTATAAGTTATGTATGTATAAAAGCACCTCCCGCAGCATGTGTCTGGGTAAAGGACCAAAACCCTAGAGGTCCACTGAGATAAAAAGGAAATAGCTGACTACCCAAGACAACTATGTGTGTGGAACATGTAATATTAATTTGCAATCACAATCAAAAAAGATAAGGGTCCTCATCATGAGTTCGGCGGTAATGCAGCGGTTTTCCTGTCGAGCGTTATTAGCGCTAACACCAAGCCACCTGGCGGATATTCCGCCAGATCACGAGTTTGCATGCACACGCACATCGACATGGCGGTAGCACAAATAGCGCTCGATGGGAAAAAGGCCCAAGAACCCATTAATCCAGCGCACCGTGCGCTACCACCATACTCCACTAATAGTGCGTGCCATAAGCACGTGCTATTAGCGTGCAGGAATCACGTCACCGCTGGAACGGGAAATAAAGTGGCGATAAAGCAGCTGCCATCTTGGAAATCACAATACGTCCGATATCACAGCCCCTGCAAGCCACCCCTGGGAAGAGTGAATTATGTCACAGGAGCGCACTAGGGGCAAGTCAGCCCTGGACCAGCTCAGGACACCAAAATTCAGTGACCAGGAGCTGGCCGTACTGGTGGAGGAGGCAGAGATCCACCATGATGAACTGCAGCAGCGCAAGACAAGTGGGCAGCGTCGTGCATCTGGCGGAACATCAGCCAGAGGTTGTCTGCAGTGGGGCGCGTGCCCCGGGATGGCGAGGACTGCCAAAAGCGCCTCAACGACTTACGTGTCAGAGTCTGCGGCATACTCTCACAGCACAGGAGTGCAAGCAGGGGCACTGGAGGAGGGCCACCACCACCACCCAAAACTCACACCCTGGGAGGAGAAGATGACTGCCCTAATCGACATGGGCATCATAGAGGGAATAGGTGGAGCGTAGGCAAGCACTAGTATCGAGCCGACTGCAGGTGAGTCCCACCCCAAATGCATGCATCTGAAAGTACCACACATGCAGACCCTGAGTGAATGAATGTGATGAAATGTGTGTGAGGTACTGCAGACACCCATAACTGAGCCCTTGAACCACTGAACCGTAGTGCCGCCTAGACTCCCCTGCACGTGCAGTGCTTCAATACAATTCCCATGCAGTGTTCCTCCACACTCACACATTCCACCAATCACCACATGGGGATTGAACAAAATGCAAGTGCCATACATAATCGCTACTGCCTACCATCCCACTTGATGGCATGAACTGCTTGATACTTATTTAGGTTGCCCTAAACTCAATCCACACCCTATGTACCCCACAGGCACACAGCGATCTTCACGGGATGACGATGACGGTGAGGAGGCCACTCCATCACAGCGCCCGAGGCAGCGTACCTCAACCAGCACCACCACCCCACAAAGGGGCCGGCCGGATGGGAAACAATGCCGGACCCATCCCACATCACCACACCGCAGCCCAAACAGACCTCTGCAGCACCCACATGGCCGCAGGATGTCAGCGCCTAGCTCACCCCAAGCCACCATGCACACTTCCGATGCAGAGGGAGTCACCTGTGGGTCAGAGCTGATGTGGGACTGACACCTCCAGCTGCGCCTCAGGCAGGATATTTGCATTCCCCCGGAAGCAGCGACGCCGAAGGGATGGGTACACCACAGGGAACCCCAGGGCCAGTCACACAGGGAGCACAAACCCCACGTGTGCATGTGCGTTGTGTCCGCACGCCAGAGCCAGATGTAGACACACCATCATTTGGCAGCCCTGAAGACCAGCACTCAGAGCCCGGCAGCCCCATCCAAGCCGCCATCATGTCCCCATGCAGCCCCACACCCCAACAGCGCACAACTGGCAGGCCGGTACCTGCCACACCAGGGGTACCTTTCGTCACGGGAGCAGCTGTGATGGGACGTTTGGACATAATTGAGGCCAAACAGGCAAAAGTGGAATCCATGGCCAAAGTGCACAGCCAGCACATCAAGGCCATCAGCGCATCCATACGGCATGGCTGCAAGTACATTGCCCGAGACAACGCCCGCACACAGAGAGTGGTGGAGCAATGCACCTCAGCCCTGACAGGTTTTGGCCAAAGGGTACAGGAGTTGTGCGAGGCAGTATCTGCACCAGCTGAGCAGACAAGGGAATCAAACAACCTTCTCCGTCAGCATCTGCAGGCAACCGGGTCAGTCCATCAACCTCCACTACACCCACGGAGGGATCCCTTGAGCCTTCACCTAGGCGCCGTTCATTGTGCCACCTGAGATCCCGCACACCAGAGGGGCCAGGACATGGAAAGCACCCACGACCATCATAGATGGACATGGCATTGTTGTGGGTGCCCTGAGAACATGCACCTAACTGCACTGTTGTGGGGAGTTAACTGGGGGAGGGGGGATTGTGTGCTGGGTGTTCATTGGGGGAGGGGGAATTGTGTGCTGGGTGTTCATTGGGGAGGGGGGATTGTGTGCTGGGTGTTCATTGGGGGAGGGGGGATTGTGTGCTGGGTGTTCATTGTGGGGAGGGGGGATTGTGTGCTGGGTGTTCATTGGGGGGAGGGAGGATTGACAATCGTTGAATAAATAAGGTTTAGAATTCATACAAAGCATGGACTGTTGTGTTTGTGATTAAGTGCTCTTTAATGGTCAAGTGACATGTGCTAAATGTAGCCTGTACCCATATCAAAAAAGAATTATTAATCAAGCCCTGTCTGGCCAACCTCCCCTCCCTCAACCCACGTGCAACACCTTCTGGGACATCACCATCTTCACTCCCATCCTCTGCTGGCTGCACATGAGCATCGGGGGGCAGTGGCACATTCCAGCGACAGAAAATGTTGTGCCACATGGCACATGTAAGTACAATATCTCCGACTTATTCAGGTGCATAATCAATGCCCCTCCCGTACGGTCTAGGCATCGGAAGCGTGCCTTCAGCAGTCCAAATGGCCACTCCACGCAGATGCGTGTACGTCCATGGGCAATGTCGTATGCTTGTTCAGTTTCAGTGTGTGGATGGTGCACAGGGGTCATGAGCCATGTGTACTGGGGATATCCAGAATCACCTGCAGGGGAGGGAATGCAGGTATGGGGACAAGGTAGGTTCAGTGGGTGCACGAGGGTCAGTCATCACTGACGTTGTCAGCAGGATCAAGTTTGTGTCAAAGAGGTCATGCTATCTCATTGCAATGTTGGCATCCACCCTTTGACTTCCAGGACATGCATGGTGTGAGGTTGCCATACAGCTGTGTGTCTATGTATTTGTGAGTTGTTATGTGCATCACACTCATGTATTACATGTGGCCTACTTATCATTTGGTCACTTACGTTGTGGAGTGTGCTGTGCTAGGAGCAGCATTGAATCAATGGAGTACTTACAATTTGCCACGCCTCTGTTTCTATATGTAACAGTACTCTGTCTGTTGTCACTGAAGGAGGGGACCCTTCCATCTGCGACATGTGGTTAGCCCATGTGTCATTGGCATTGCCTTTGGCTGCTGTTGCATTTTCTGGTTGGCAGTATTATGTACTGTTCTCCACGCATGTGATTGGCCAATCAGGGGTCAGTGTTTCAGGGATGTACATTGTCGTTAATCAGACTACTTTTGTGTAGTGCTTTTGTGGATGTGCCGACTTTCGATTAACATTGGCATGACTGTCGGGTGGCCAGAGTGGGATGTCTGTGCTGTGTCAGGGTGGGGAGCTATACTGCAACACACACATGAGGCTTTGTGGTAGTAAGCCTTCCATATGTGACTGTGCTGCCACATGTCTTTGACATCCAGACTGGGTGTGTTCTGCTGTGTTGGACATGTCCAAGGGTTCTCGTGCAGGGTACATGCATGGGAATGCTGCAGTGATGGTGCTGCCTATTGGCATGCAGGGATTTCACTGTGTGTGACCAGCCCCATCAGATGTAATTCAACATGCATTACGGACTACATTTGTACTCACCCAGCATCCAGATCCTGGGTAGCGGGCACAGCAGTGGCTGAAGGTGAGGTCAGGGCTACATGTCATCTGCACATTCAGGGAATGGTAATTTTTCCGGTTTCTGTAGGCTGCCTCATGTGCCTGGGGTGTAACAACTGCTACATGTGTGCCGTCCAGGGCTGCTACAACATTCGGAACTTGGCCAATGGCATGGATTTGACCCTTCAGCTGGTTCAGCTGTGCCTGTGTGGCTGGCAATGCAATGTGCTCATTGACATGGTTCAACAGTGCATCGAGCACCTGTCCCAGCATGGCACTGAAGGTGTATTGGGCCATGCCGTGCATCATGGCAACGGTGTGTTGGTAGCTGCCAGTTCCGGGGAATTGTAGCACGGACACAAGCTTCACAAGCGGGGGTACTGTTATGCTGATGGCTATACAGCTGCCGATGTCAGCCTGGATTGTGTCCAGCAACTGAGTGATGGTTGCCCTGTCCGGCCTATATTCGGTCACCAACAGGCCATCAGTCACGGCCCAGGGTGTTGGCCTGGCCCTAGGGATGGCTGGCCACCTTGCTGGTGCTGCTCTTCTCCTCCTTCTCCTCATCCCCACCACCCCCAGTGCTCCCAGGGCCCTGGCCTGGTTGGCTGGCCTCTGTAGCTCCAGGCGTGGCAGGTAGATGTCCACATCAAGGCACCCCGCTCCAAATGGCAGCATGGTGTTTGGAAGTGTGTGTTGTGCATGGGTGGGTCCTTTGTAGGCCTCTGATTTGCATTGGTTTCACCTGGGCTCTTATTGCTGTGCCCTGTATTATTTTACTTCCAGCCTTTTGCTAGTGGTATTTTCGGCGGATTATCCGCCACTTTTCTGACACTAATAGCACCTACGCCGGACTCGTGATTGCTATGTTTTAGCGCAAATGGATACTGGCGCTTTTACAGCCCACGCTTTTACAGCCGGCTGTACTTGCGCCGGCTGTAATGGCGGCGGCGGTATTTGTACTTGTGATCCGACGGACCCTTAAATCCAGCGCTGATGGAGTTACCGCCAAATTTAAGGATTACCGCCAAACCCGTGAGTAGGCCCAAGGTGTAACATCCATGCAGGATCTGCCTGCATACAAAAGCAATTGTGTAACAGTGGACAGCCAACACATATTTCGTCCTTACTTCAGGTCTTTATCAAGGCTGTTAAAACATTGCAGTAAGAAATAAGTCATTCATTTGTAAATCACCGGAAAAGTGAATCCAAGAACAGACATAGTTGCCATATTGTGAAATAAATATGATGTAATTTGCCATAGTACACGAAAAAACTAAAATTAAGAGCATATGTTGAAATATACCATTGTTGATTACAAAACGAGGAACAGGTGGGATTGAGAAGCAAAAGAGAACAGTAGTTAAATATCTGTTGCAATACTTTTCTGTAGCAAATTAATTAGACTGATTGACCACTATGAAAATCCAACCAGGGGTTAAAATCCTATTTTAGTAATTTCTGAAAACATTATAAGGAGAGTACACTGTCCTGGATGTTTATAAGGTTGAGCATGCATGAGCCCCATTTTACCCAGACAATTAATTCAGAGCTATCCGAGCGGTAGATCAAATATCCCCCCAACTGCGATAACTGTCAATAGTGTCTCAAGTGGGTCTAAGCAAAAGCGAGAGAACAAATGCACAATTTGACAAATTATATAGTAATATTAAGGCGTAAAGGCACACACTCAATTGCATGCTCCTTAACAAATGTGACAAAAGGTGGAGTTGTATGCAACTGCGAAAATGCAGCATGCACACCTTTTAAGCATGGAATGAGATTCAAATCAAATGAAGACACATAAAGAAGAGTTTGCTGAAATAAGAATAAGCAAATGCAAGTAATAAGCTCCCAGTGGGTTTGAATTACAAAAAAGCAATGTGCAGAGTTGAAGGTAAGTCCTTACCAATGATTGTCATGTGACAGAAAATGAAATGCTGCAACTCTGCATGAGGACCTTTCAGTGATAGCTAAATAGCACACCAATTTGTCTTAACAAATGAAGGCTGTAAAAAAGGAAATGAGTACATGTAACCGTGGGAACGCACTTGGTGCAACTGAATATAACTTCGGGGCTAACGGAAGAAACCAAAAACATCTCACTGAGTGCATGTCTTGGTAAAAAGTACACAACACTAAAGCCTTTCGGCATCGCTCCAGCGTTCGTGCAAGTGTCCAGAGGCTCCATACTGATGTGAATGAACGACGCGTGACGGTGACTAGAGACCCAAAGCGGTTGGGTTAAAACCTGCAGCCAGGTTTATGAAGTTAATTGTGAATTCCCCATGAATTTAGAAGCAAAGTGGAATATTGTTAGATGAACAGCAATATATATATTTTTTTCTTTTTCTGAGGCTTGTGGATCTGCTTAGATCACATGCTGTGCATAGGCCGACATTTAGTGGTAGCCGCGCAGTATTCCATTTTTTGTTTTTGAAACTCGAAGGGATGTCGTCGGGGCGTGCCAGTAATACTATCCCTAGTGCGAAGTTTCCTGTGCCCATGGTCCGTCACACTTTGAGGTCCCTCAGATTGGTTTTTTCCACCATCATAGTCTGATGCAAGTTGTGGAGTTCCTTCTTCTGGCTAACACCATTACTTAAACAAAGTTTAAGATTTAGATTGTCTTTCTTTTCGAAGACCGTGCACCGCAAAATCTCCGGTGACAGCTTTCGAGGACAAGACCATTCGTCGACGACAACGACTCTCATCTCGACAAACTTTTTCTGCGGCCTACCTAGGCCCTAACAGACGTCGGCCCTGCACAGTAGTGTAAGGAAGGCATGGCATCAACAGTAAGACAGTCACAAGTGACCACAGTTCAGGGGTGTTTATTGAACTTCAACAATGGTATGATAAACACCTATCTAAACCTAAATCTACATATGAGAGCAAGCTACAACCATCAAATAACAAAGCTGTCATAGTGGTGTCTTGTCAAAATAAAAGGGCCTAGGCTAAAAAAAAAACTATAGACAATCCTTCCCTCTAAATACAAATAGTGTGGGAAATAAGAAGAAAAGTGTTCAAAAATGATATGGCAGGTTTTCAGGCTGTTGGGCTCCCTTCCCCACGTTTTTAGCATGGGATAAGGCGGTTCACTCGAGCATAGCCGTTTCTGGCTTCTTTAGCATGAGGTTACACTTCACTCATCCGCACCAGGGCCACCGGAGCATGGAGTCTCCTGGCTTCTCAAAGTCGATTCACTCAAAGGGCCTGATTCAACCAGTTATACAGCCAGTTCTTTTGCCCTTTCAGATTTTCACAAGTATTCCCAACGGCTGATTCAATATCCACCCCGGATCCCCCTCACCCGGGCTCAGATCCTTTAAGCATAAGGTTCTGCACAGGCTTTCCTCTGCCTGGCTCAAGCCTGTCTTTCACTTTTTACTTTGCTCACAATATTCGTAAGTTCTTCCCTTTTTGGGTGACTCATGGTTTACCCCGAATCCCCTTCTGCCGGGCTCAGATCCCTTCTACACCATTAGTCTTCCTCAGCCAGTTCCGGACCAATGTCAATTTTGCATCAAATATCGAAGACTTTTGAATGTGCACAGGGTTTGGCTTGATGGGTTACATGACCACTTCAATTTCACAATTCACTTTCTCATAGCGTTTGCACCCTTCCTGATGAATACTTAACCGAGACCTTCAAAAGAGCACCCACATGATGGCGGACCACTCGGTCTACCGTATCATATTTTAGATTCAAAATTTTTCACTCATCTGCTGTCTTAATAATCTTCGTCATACAATGTTGCCGCTTGCAACCTTGATTTCCACACAGACCGGTCTCGTATCAGTCTCTCCAACTAACCGGCTGTGCTGCTTTGTTGTAGGAGCCAAGTACAGTACCACGGCGGCCATCGCTTCTACTTGCCTTGACTATCGACTCGGGAGAACCCTGGGTACCTCCAAAACACAGTGCAGGATTCTTTAGCTTTTATTCCGGGTCTTATGCTTTCTCCTTTTTTTTCCAACTTGTTTTTATTGACATTTTGCAGTTGAACAGATAATCAGGAAAAAAACAAAAAACAACAACATAACCCTCCCTCCCTCCTCACCCTCCCCCCAGATTCCAGGATTTCACTGCTGTCTTTTCCCCTCTGTGATGAACGTCCACAGGGCCCCACGAAGCTGCAATTTCTAGGAGCTTGGATGTACTTGCTCTTAATTGCCTATGCTTGTCTGCCTTTTCATAATGCAGATAGTTCTTGGGGATCAATAATTCCCAATAGTGTCATCACCTTTGGGCACCATGCTCTGCGCGCACCCTCCTTTAGATATGACAGGAGGGACGCCCAATCGGGTAATTGTGGTGGCCCTGAGTATGAAAGCCATTCCATGGAGACCACTGACCAGATTTTTGCAACCCACTCATTTTCTTGTGAGGGGGTCCTTCTTTCTCCACCGTCGCGCCAATACCATTGCCGCAGATATCATCATTATGACATACAGCTTGCGGCCTGCCCTCGAGGGAATGTCAAGCATGGATTGTTTCAGGCCTATCATATTGAGCCCTCTATTCCCACCACCCCCAGATCCGAGGACTCGCTCCATGGCCTGTTGGATGTGACCCCAGACGTATTCAGTTTCGGACATTCTTACCATATGTGAGCCCAAGTACCCGTTCCCCCGCATTCCCTCCAGCAAGCTTGGGTGGTCTGGGGAAACATCTTTTTCAGCTTGACAGGGGTGAGAAGCCACTGAAACATTAGCTTTAACCAGGTCTCTCGGACCTGGACAGGCCTAGTTAATTTCGGTATCTGGGCCCATAAGTATTGCCACTCCTTTTCATTGATAGCGGTACCCGTGTCTGTTTCCCACTTCTCGATGTATGTCCTAATCGGCTGTGTTGCTGTCATGATGCCTGCCCCCGGAAGACCAGACCAGGCCCAGCAACCCCGGAAACAGGCATCATGCCACTTGGAGCATGCCCAAAATCCCCAGTTAGGGGCTGTTTGGGTGCAGTCCTGGCGCCTATGGCGCCAGGCTCATAAAGATAAAGTCAGTCCTGGCGCCATGGGCGCCAGGCACATTATTGATAACTTACCTGAAGCAGACCATGCTGCATACTCACCTGAGACAGACCATGCTGCATGAAGACTCAAGCCAAATGAGGCTTAGGAGGGACTATTTTACTGAAGGGACTATTTTGTTACTTGGGTGGGGCTGTGGAAGAATACTTACCTGGAACTTCTTCCAAGGCTATATAAACCATGCCCGGACAGCCACACATGCTTCGTTTTATTCTGCTTGCTGCAGCGTAACGCTCACCGTGTTTTCAGCAGCTCCAGTCTTCAGCCACGTCCGCTTCAGTCCTGGGACTCCTGAAACAAGAAGAAAAGGATAAAGGTTAGAACAGGAGTTTTAACTTTAATCCTTACCTGAATCCTGATCCATCTCGCCACGGAGCTGAAAGACAGAAGTCTTTGAAGCATCGCTTCGCATTCCTACGGTGCCGCGCTGAACTCACCTCCTTGGCGGTACTTCAGCATTCCATCACGCTCTCTCCACCTCGCGGCCGCCCTCCGACACCTAAGGAGACAAAGACAGCAAGGTGAGCAAGGGGAGAAAGCAAAGACAATACAAGTTACCCCCCACAAAACTTTCCTGATTTACCACGGGGGTCTCACCTCATCTCGGGTCGGCGCAGTCAACTCTGCTTCATCGCCGTACCCCGGCCCCTAAGGGGAAAACCACAATAGACTTACCTGAATCTTACCAATTGCCATTTGGAAATCTTCGAGTGGATTAATCGGCAACCTGCAAGGAATCGGACAGAGTGAAGATCAGACATTTGAACTCTTATGAACAATTGGACTTTAGAGTCAATACTGGAACTCACCAATTCCTCCACGCCAGTGAAGTAACTGGTCATCAACGCGCCCCTGCGGTCGACGCAGGATGGAGAGCTCATCCTTCCAAACCATCAGGTGAGACTAAGGAGGGGACATCAAGAGTGATCTGTGGAAACAACAGTTCTGGTCGACGCCCCCGTGGGAACCAGGTGAGCGTAACAGTTTCCCCCTCCTTAGTGTATTTATATATTTCAGCCATCAGGCCCTTATCCCCCACATATGTATCTAGGTATTTTTTAAATGGGGTTAGGGGGCGTGAGTCTGCCTGCTTCATGGTTGCGTGAGATAGCCAGTGCCTCAGCTGGATGCAACTGTATCTATGTCTCTCCTCCAGGCTCAATTCCATCTTGCATTGCTCAAACTCTTTGACCTTGCCCCCAGTATACATATCTCAAACCATCCGACAACCCCCTAGAAACCAATCATCAAATGTTGTCGTTCTGCAGCCTTGGGTAAATTGTGGGTTTTCGAATAAGGGGGTTTAAGGGGAAGGCAAGGATGTAAATTGCACCCATGAGGTTGCCATATCCCATGCTTCCCCTGTAGTTGAAGTGATTTTACTTATATACATTTGGGGAGATCTATCTGACCTTGGTTTCCACAACAATCCCTCCAGTTGCTCCGCTACTACCGCCCTATCCATAGACCTCCATGGTTTATCCCGATCATCCCTCTGCCAATCCCTGAGAACTCTTAATTGAGCTGCTAAATAGAAAGCCCAGAAGTCAGGTTCTCCCATGCCGCCCCGTGAGGTAGGTGTTCTCATAAGGACTGCCACCACTCTGGGGCGCTTAAGGTTCCAGATGAAGCAGGTTGTGTCTTTCTGTAGGGCTTTGAAAAAGGAGCGCGGGACCTCTACCGGGAGGGCCGCAAAGTGATACAGGAGTTGCGGCAAGACCGTCATTTTAAGGACATTGATCCGCTCCAGCCATGATGTACATAGAGGACCCCAATCAATTAATTTCGATTTAAGCTTTTCAAGAAGGGGTGGATAATTTGCCTGGAATAGTTCTCCTATGGTTTTGGTGAGGAGGACCCCAAGGTACCTTATGCTCGTGTTTGCCCATCTGAAAGCATATGACCCTTTGATATAGTGTTCAGAGGACGCTTGCAGGTTAAGACTAAGGATCTCTGATTTGTTAGCGTTTACTTTCAGAACCGCTACATGGCCAAAACTATCCAATTCCTCACATGCCGATGGTAAGGCTATCTCGGGGTGGGTCAGTGTGAGAAGCATGTCATCCGCAAAAGCGGCCACCTTGTGGACTCGTCCCCCAAATGGAATACCTCTTATGTTCCCAGCCATTCTTATAGCCTCCAGGAATGGCTCCAGGTGAAGTGCATATAACAGTGGGGATAGCGGGCACCCCTGTTTTGTGCACCTTTCCACTCTCACCAGGGTTATTTGACCATTAATAGCCAGGCGGAGAGTCGGGGAACGATAGCTACCACTGACCAGAGCAAGGTACTTTGGGCCAAACCCCATCCTAGCCATAGTAGCAAAGAGGAACCCCCATTCCACCCAATCAAACGCCTTTTCGGCATCGACTGCTAAGATGAGGGCGGGGATCCTCTTCAGCTGTGTTTTCTCAAGTAGATGGGTCACTCTCCTGACATTATCCGCCATCTGCCGGCCTTTGATGAAACCCGCTTGGTCAGAAAATATTATTTTGGGCATGATGGTGTCCAATCTGGTCGCCAAAATCTTCGCATGGATCTTAGAGCCCACATTTATAAGCGCTATTGGACGGTAGGAGCCACACTCTTCCGGATCCTTGCCCTCCTTGCGTATGAGGATGACCTTTGCCTCGTCCATAGACCCTGGTAAGATACCAGAGGAGCCAATGTGATTAAATAGTTTAGTGAGGTGGGGGATCAGGAATTCTTTATGGCGCTTATAAAATTTGGCCACGTAGCCATCCGGCCCAGGAGCTTTATTCAGAGAGAGGGAAGAGATTGCCTTCCTAACTTCATCCGTAGTTATGTCTCCTTCTAATTGTTCTCGCTCTCCCTGTGACAAGGTCTGAAGGGTCAGCTTATCTAAATATGATTTTTGTGTGTTCGGATCTGGGTTGTTTGAGGAGTACAAAGTGGTATAATACCGGTGAAATTCCCTTACTATCTCTGGATTGCTGGTATGTGTTATACCTCCCTCCCCCTTAATTCTTAAAATAGTGTTGTCCACTCTTAAGATGGCGGCCGGCGAGAGGAGACGCGAGTAGAGGTCTCTCCCATCGGGCCGCTGATAATAAGCACCACAATTAGGCTTTGCTGGTGTTGACCCCGACCCGCAGCTACAGATGGGCCCTGGGGGTGGTGAAGAGCAACTCTGCGTGAAACCCGGTGTGGGGATCGGAGCAGGAGAGACCCGCGGCGAGGAGAGAGAGCGGAGGCGGCGCTGCTGAAGCCGCGAGCCTGTAGGGCACAGCGCCGTGAGCACCGCCGAAGGAAGCCTCACTGAGAGGAGGGCGGCGGAGACTCGCCCCCCCCCGGGGGAGGGGGATGTAACAGGAGTTGGGACCGGCACGGCGGCACCTCTGGCAGCGAGGAAGAGACACGCACGGAGTGGCGCTGGATATGGGTGTGGGGACATAGAGCGGGCCCCGGGCTGCCCCCCGTAGAGGAGACCTGCGGTGGTGACGGATGCTGCACGCTCATCAGGACCTCGGTTGGGTCGTGGGGATCCCTGGCCGGAGCTGCACTGATCCAGGGCCCCCGAGATCCAGAGCTCAGGCGCTGAGCCCTCGGCAGGTAGCCGGAGGGAGAGGAGAGCCACCGGCCCTGGGAAAGAAGATCATGTGCTGAGGTGAGCGTGGCAAGATGGCGGCAGGAGGAATCTGTTATTTGGTCGCCCAGATGTGAGACTGTTTGCTGATTGCAGATCACGATTTCGCATCAAACTCAGGCAGAGGGACAACAGTAAAAGATCCTGTGATGTAACCGTTCGCCTGGGGACTTTTACACTCGATGTATGCACCTCTTTGTGAGAAGTGAAAATAACACAGGGACGGAGAGACTACGGCTGTGGCTGCAAGGGACACCGAGAGGCATTCTGGCGGAAAAGGTGGACTGAGGCGTGATACTGACGGACCTCTTATTGGCGGATCAGAGGGTTATCAGAGGTGTCCAGCAAAGATATTTGGGGTTTATTGTCGCAGGGAGAGAACATCCGAGCAGGGGGGGATCACGCGGGGTGGCCCGGAGGAGCTTCTGTGAGTGAGTCCCGCAGAGGCGAGGGAGCTCGACTTGCTCCTGTGGTGAAGGAAGGAGCAAGACAAGAAAGGAGCTCAGTACCTGGAGCTAGATGTCTAAAAGCAAAGGAAAGGGAGGCCCCTCTGGGTCGCTTGCCGCCTCTTCAAAGCACGACCCGAGTCTGGTCCAGATGTGGTCGGTGGTCACTGCGAGCGCCCAGCACGGGAAGACACAAGTGGAGGGCCCTGAGGTACAGGGCCAAGCAGCCTCGCAGGGACAGCAAGTGTCGAGGGCGGACATGCAGGTCTGATTTAAAGATCTGCAGGACTCGTTCATGTCCACGGTGCATGAACAGTTCGCTAGCATGAAAGAGGACATGAGGCAGGTGGTTCAGGAGCTCCGGCAGGACGTGGCAAAGCTTGAAGAGCGAACGGACACCTTGGAAAGGATAGTTCAGAATGCGGAGGAAGAACTCCAGCAATGTAGCGTCACGCAGGAGCAACTGGTGCGCCTGACGCATAACCTAGAGTTACAGTGTGAGAATCTTTCCCGAAGGGTGAACATCCGCATAAAGAATATGGTCGAGTCAGTGGAGGAGAAGGACCTGAAGAAGGCAATTCAGGAGGTGTTTCGGGACATTCTGGACGAAGAAGAGGCAGAGGCAATTAAGATAGACAAGGTCCATCGCATGGAACCTAGGAGAACAGGCGAACCGGGGGAACGTCCCAGAGATGTGTTGGTGGCGATGTCATCATACCCACAAAAAGAGGAAATTCTCAGGAAAGCCAGGGGAATGGACCACATAAAAATGAACATAAAAATGAACGGTGTAGAAGTGTACCTATTCCAGGACCTCTCGCAAGTGACTCTGTAGAAGAGAAGGGCGATGGCTCCGGTGACCAGGGAGTTGGTCCACAGGAAAATTAGATACAAATGGACCTTCCCGTTTGGTCTGCTCTTCACTTGGGAAGGCAAGCCAAGGAGGGTGACATCATGTGATGAGGGTTTACAGTTGATGGGCATCCAGGAAGACGAGGGGCGCGACAAGCGGCAGCAACAACAGGATCTTCACAGATGGCTTTCGGAATGGAAGGAGATCCAGAGAGAAGATGGGGTTGAGAATGGTCAGTCTATCGGCTGGATAGGGGAGTGGTACGTTGCTTCCCCAGGGGGAACAGATTGGGTTTAACGCAGCACTGGTCAATGGGTTGGCGTCCCGGCGAGGGTCTACACGCTGGAATTCTACGAGAGGATTGGTAACGATATGCAGGGTTTAGGATTCCCCGGGGTGTTATACCTGAGTTTACTGAAGGGCAGGTGCGAAGGACGGAACATCCTAGAAACCTTAGGTACCTGGGCCCTCCTTGGGTTAGTGTTGGGGTGTTGGGGGAAGTTGGGGATAGGGGGGGATGGTTGGGAGAGGGTGGGGGGAGACCAATGAGGTTGCAATGCCTAAATGGAGATGTTCTCACTGATAGGGGCTAACATACATGGGGAAGCTGAGATTACTGACTCTTAATGTTCGCAGTCTTAACGCCCCGGTGAATAGGAGGAAGGTGGAAGACTTCTTAAGAAGGGAAAGGGGATATATCCTACTCTTGCAAGAAACGCACATTAGATTGCGGGACAAAGCTAAGGTACGCCTCCGGGGGTACACGAAAATGGTACAATCTAATTCGGCTGATAAGAAAGCAGGAGTTCTGGTGGCTTTTAATGATGGGCTGCAATTTTACATATGCAACACTTTGAATGACAAACTGGGGCGATTTGTGTTTGTTAGCATAGTCATATAGGGGTTGGCACTTACTTGGCCTCGGTGTATGCCCCCAACACGGGGCAAGCTGGTTTCTTGAGAGAAACTCTAGAGAAGCTGGAGGCCTTTGTGGAGGGGGAGATCATTTTGGGGGGAGATCTAAACATGGCTTGGGACCCTGCTGTGGATAAGATCTCGGGATCTCGGCATGCCCCGGAAGCACCGTCGAGCCGATTACGTAAAGTAGTGAAGCACCTAGCGCTTTGTGATGTGTGGAGGGCTCTGAAGGGACAACAAAGTGGGTTCATCTGCCACTCATATGTGTACAATACATGGTCGCGGATCGACTACTTTTGGGCAGCGGTGGGGTTGCTGGGGCGTGTACATGATATGGAAGTGGGACCCATCTCTTTGTCGGATCATGCGCCGGTGTGGATAGAATTGCACACTCTGGAAAAGAGGTAGAGACTTTGGCGTTGGAGGTTACCGCATGGTTTCCTTCAAGACCCGGTGGTGGGAAACACGATTAGGGAATAAAATAGAGGAGTATTGGGCCCTTAATGACACTGGGGAGGTAAGTTTAGGCACAGCGTGGGAGGCCTTTAAGGCCGTGATAAGGGGACAGGTGATAGCTTTGAAAGTGTCCAAAGATAGACAGCGATATGCCTGGGAGAAAGAACTGGAGTTGAAAATAGCTGACTTAAGGGGGGAACTTGCTCGCTCTCCCTCATTACGGTTGAAAAGAGCTTTGCGACATGTAGAAGGACAGCTAGATGCGCTGCGTACTAAAAAAGCGGAGAGAAGCCTTCTGTATCTTCGACACCATCATTATATGAAGGCTAATAAAGCCGATAGATATTTAGCTAGGCAATTGAAAGAGAAGCAACAGGAGCGCACGATTAAGGGGTTAGAAACATTGCAGGGGGAGTTGGTAACCACCACGAAGGGCATGGGAGAAGTCTTTAGGGACTATTATCGGAAGTTATATTAGTCGTATAACCCGAATGGGGACGCTCAATGTGCTTATCTAAGAGATTAATTCGCCCCGGTTGTCAAGGGAAGATAGAGAGACCTTGGAGGGGGAAATTACCGAGGGGGAAGTCAAACAGGTGATAAAAGAACTCCGAGCTGATAAAGCTCCAGGCCCTGATGGGTTAACGGCAGCATTCTATAAAAAATACTTGGACATTTTGACCCCCCTTCTGGTAAAATGATTTAATTCCTTTAGGGAGGAGGGAATAGTGACTCATTCGATGAATGAGACTAAAGTCTTGGTCTTTCATAAGGTAGGGAAAGACCCAATACTCCCGGGCTCTTACATGCCTATAGTTTTAACTAACTTGGACGCAAAAATGTACGCGAAGGTCCTAGCAGCAAGATTGTCCCCGGTGCTCCCTAATCTGATCAACATGGATCAATCAGGCTTTATCCAAGGCCGGAAAACGCATGATAATATTCGGCGAGTCATACATCTGATAGAAAAGACAGGATCAAACAAGATCCGGCAGTCCTCCTAGCGCTGGATGCCGAAAAGGCATTTGACCGGGTAGAATGGTCAATGCTCTTTAGGACCATGAAGGGCATGGGCTTTGGCGGGGAATTTATGAAAATGGTCAAAGCCAATTATAACACCCCTTCGATAAGAATTGCACTGAATGGGGAGGTCATGGATAGGGTGGAATTAATGAGGGGCACTAAGCACGGGTGTCCGCTCTCGCCATTGCTGTATGCAGTCTTTCTGAAACCGCTGTTAATCAAGATTAGAGAGCAGCATAAGATTGCTGGGTTGGATATGGCGGGCATCCAACATAAGGTGATGGCATATGTGAACGACATGCTGGTGCTCCTCACGGATCCGACTCGCTTCCTTCCGGGGCTTTGTTGGGAATTGGAGAGGTTTGGGGCCATGTCTGGGTTAAAGATTAATAGGAATAAATCGGAGGTATTAGTGTTGACAGGGGATGGTGTGGAGATAACGCAGGTGGCATCATCCCTTAATCTGAAAGTAGCGAAAGCTGGGATCAAATATTCGGGTGTCACCCTTATTGGAGCAATAGGGACTCTGTATGGGGCAAAGTACACGGGTCTTCTCGACAAGGTCAAAAGAGAGCTTGAGCGTTGGAACCCCCTGAGGATCTCCTGGTGGGGGCGTATTGTCTCGATTAAGATGTCAGTCCTGCCAAAGCTCTTATATTACTTTCAGGCTCTTCCGGTCTCAGTCCCGAGGTCCTTCTTCAGAGCCCTCGCAAAATTAGTTTATTCATACGTCTGGAGGAGGAAGCCACCTAGGGTTACAAGGGAGATGTTGACGGCCCAGCTTCAGGGCGGGCGTCTGGCGTTCCCGCTTTTTCTTAAATACTACCAAGTGTCACAATTATGGGTCATCAGGAAATGGATGGGGGGTGAAGCGCATACGATTTGGACGGATCAGGATAGAGCTGTTGCGCGCACCCAGTTAAGGGACCTCTTATGGAAAGGAGTTCACACCAGACATCCCAATTTGCACATAAGTAAAGTGGTGGGGTCTACCCTTGAGGCCTGGGATGAACAATGGGGAAAGGGAGTGATGACGAGTGTCCCAGGACCGTTTACCCGGATGTTTGGAAATCATGATTTTCCCCCTAGGATGGAAGAAGGGGCCTTTGGAAAGTGGGTGCAAGAAGGCTGGACTAAGGTGGGGGAAATGTTTCAGGATGGAGAGGTCAAGTCATTTGAGACATGTGCTAGGCTCCTAAATCTGCGGGAGTCGGATAGATATAGATATAATCGATTACAGCACTGGTTAGAGACGCCAATAATAAAACGGGCGGCTGGGAGGGATCTTATTCCCTTTGAACAGTATACAGTGACCAACTCAGGTGCTAAGAACTTTGTATCCACTTTGTATAGATTTCTAAATGTACAAACGAAGGACATTAAATGGAGCTATATGAAGAAGTGGGAGCGATTGCTGGGGGGACCCATCTCTAAACAGCAGTGGAAAGATTTATGGGGGAACATTCCTAAGCTGGCACGTTCCATTCAAGCTAGAGAGATGTGGACTATGATCGTTATACAGTGGCATTACACCCCGGAGAGATTACACTTGATGTACGCAAAGGTGTCCAAACTTTGTTGGAGGGGCTGTGGGCGGGAAGGAACATGGAAGCACATGTGGTGGGACTGCGAGAGGATACAGGCCTTTTGGAAAGGGGTGAAATCCCAACTGCAGAAGATGTTTCCTTATGTGGATCAGCTGGGAATACAGGTATGGCTGTGTGGTCTGAGAGATCGTATAGCGATGAGGTACTCAAAGGCGCAATGGAGATGCCTCGTGGGGTTGGTTATTGTGGCTTGGACAGTGATAGCCCAAAATTGGAAACAATCTGACCCCCCGGGGATCGGTACGTGGCTGCAGAAGGTATGGTCACTGGTAGTGATGGAAAAACTGTCATACGACTTACAAGGCCTCCCTGGGGCTTTCATAAAAGGATGGGGAGTGGTCCTGGACTATTTACAATCGGACTACATGTTGCAATGGTGCCCACATAGGATCAGGATTTTGGACCTCTTTCAAGCATGATATCTCCAAAGGGTTCAGGGGCTAACCACCGGTGGGGGGGAGGGAGTTGACAGTTTCTGCAACCTAGCTAGGAAGCGATCAGATTTGTTCGCATTGACATCATATTTTTGGCGTAAGCTGAGAAGGTTCGGTTCTGCATAAGAGTCAGCTGACCTCTCACCGTTCGGACCACCCTTGCAAGTGCCAATGTATTTTACGCGGCCATTTGCGCCATCGCCTATTTGATTTTTTTGCTCAGTTATTCTTCCTCCAGCCTTAGTTCCCTTTCCCTTCTCACCTTTAATGCGATCATTTTCCCTCTCATCGTGGACTTTAGAGCATCCCACCATATTTGTGGCATTGTATCACCCTCAGGTTTGTTCTCTGTATAGTCCGAGTTCCTGCTCAATTTCCTTGGTTAAGATAGGGTCTTTGAAATGTGGGGACGGGTATCGCCATTTCCACAGGCCAGGCGCACCCCATGGTCTGGTGATCGTCAAGGCGATGGGGGCATGGTCCGAGATTGCAATGGGTTCAAGCGTGATCTCGACGGTGTTCCCCAACAGACAGGACGACACCCATATATAATCAATACGTGAGTGGGACTTATGCGCATGAGAATAAAATGTGTATCCTGTCTCGCTCCCCTGGGTCTCCCTCCAGGCGTCCACTAAGGCCAGGTCCTGGATTTTCTTCTTCAGGTCCCCGGAGGGTCCACCCTGCGGTACCCATATTGCTCTACTTCTATCCTTGGAAGGATCCCAAGCAAGGTTAAAATTTCCTGATAGGAGAATGCGTCCCTTGGCAAATTTGCCTAGTCGAGTTGGGGCCTTCTGAATGAAGGCATCCTGGCCTGCGTTGGGCGCATAAATTGTCGCTATCATATGACATTCTCCTCTGCCCTCCAACACCACCGCCAGATACCTTCCCTGGTCATCCATTTGCGATGTCTTGATTTCCATGTCGAACCCATCCCATAGTGCTACTACCACTCCTCCCTTTTTAGCTGGCTGTGTGGCCTGGAATAGTCTGGCGTAGTCCCAAATCATAACCCTATGCCTATCTCGAGTGTGTATGTGGGTCTCTTGTAAGGTGACTATGTGGTTTTTCCTTTTGACCGGCGAATTTAGGCCGTTTACATTTAGGGACAGTAACTAAACTGGGCCGACAATGACTATTGGTGTAGTATGTGAGGTGTAGTCTGGACTGCTTGATGTTCTGTTTGCATGGGGATCCCATGGTGGCAGCCGGGCTGAACTGTTCACCTGTAGGGGCCTCCACCACATCCCTTTTCCCTGGGGTGGGCTCAGCTGGCAATCTTCCCCAATCTGTGCCCTTTAAACTGCCCAGGACTAGACAATGCGGGATTCCCACATCCCATCTCAAAAAAAGCCCCTCCCCCTTCTCTGCAACAAGTGTTTGCGCAAGCTTCTCTCTTCCCCTGCCTCAGAACCTTTTTTTTATTTTTTATTTTATTATTTTATTCCAAACAACAACATCAACAACCAACAACAAACTTAACAGTGCATGTCTCAGTTATTCAGCATCAGACACAAGGTTGCAGGTGGTCACTGTTTTCCCATTACCCTCCCCCTTAACTCGAGCTTATTCACCCGCTTTTCCAGCTTCAGTGTCCGCGGAGGGTATTCCTTCATCTGTATTTGTCGAGGAGTTCTGATCATTTGGGCAGCCTTGGGTGGACCCCTGCAGAGTAGCTACCAGGTGTCTCCAAGCCATTAGGGTTTCTGTTTCATCCTCACCTCCCCTACTGGCTGGCTCATACCATGCCACTGTTTCAGCTTCTGCCCATTTCCATAAATTGTGCCACCATACCTCTAAACTAGGTCTGTGGGTTGCCTTCCAATCCATGGCGATTTTGTGCTTGGCCAGTATGTAGGCCAGGTCTTTCCGTTTACTCACATGTACCAAGTTGCGAGGTCATACAAAGCCGCCCATCATACAGGCCCCTCCAGATTCCACATCTAGCTTAATTTCCTTCTCGGCTAGTCGGTTCATGATTTCACTCCAGAATGTACTAATCTCTGGGCACATCCAAAACATATGTACCATCCCTGCATTCACCTCCCCGCATTTAGGGCATGCCTGTGTTCCTGCCTTCTTAAACCTGGCTATGTTATGAGGGGTCATGTATGCCCTATGAGTTATGTATAGTTGAATTTGTTGCAGCCTCGCATGTCTAGATACTTTTTTATGATATCTTTGGGCTCTTTCCCATAACCCGTCATGCATGGGCTCCCCCACTTCATCTTCCCAGTCCTGTCTCCACTGTGTCACTTCCTTGCCCACCCTAGTCATCAGAAGTTCATAGTTTCGAGAGACTTCATGTCCTCCTTCCGAGACATCGTAGATCGTCTCTACAACTTCATCAGGCTGTTTAGTCAGCATCTCTTCTGGCCATGTTTCCTTCACCTTCTGCACCATTCTGTTATAAGTGATATATTGCCCTGGGTGTAGACCAGTTTCTACAGCTATCTCCTCAAATTTAGGCACTTCCCTTTCTTTCCATAGGTCTCCCAATGTGGCTATGCCCACCGGTTCCCAGTGCGTACGGATCGTCTTCCTTAATTGCTCATCTACACCCAGCAATGCCACTAGTGGCGTCTGCGGGGAACATGGGGTCGGGTTATCTATAGCTCGGCAGGCTCTGCGCCACATCTCCCATCCTAGTTTCAACAGCCTAGGTTGCTCTCTTATTTCTGATTTGGGCACCCATATCATCTCGTTCAGGAACAACGGGGTACAATCGGCTTTTAACAGTCTGGATTCTGCTGTGAGGTCCTCTGTCAGCCATTTCGCCACATACTGTAGTTGGCTGGCCATATAGTAGATTTCAAAGTTGGGCAGTTTTATGCCCGCTTTATCATATGTATTTTGCAATTTCCATAAGGCTATCCTGTTCCTGGTGTGCCATATAAAGCGCCTGCATAGGCTTTGTAATTTGCCGAAGAAGCGCTTGGGTATCGCATAAGGGATGTTCACAAAAAAATATAATAGCCTGGGCAGCGCAACCATCTTCATTAGCGCCACCCTCCCTATCATAGCCAGGGGGGGTTTTGACAGAATGTCATGCTATTCTCCAAGTGTGTTATTGCCCTCTCCATATTATATGCATGTTCGTCCTCCACTCTATGATAAATATCAACCCCCAGGTATCTAAAGGACCTGGTCTCCCAGGGTATCTGCAGTACTGGTAAATTCTCTTGTGGGGTCTTTCTATATCTACCCAGTGGGAACAGGCTCAATTTCATGGGGTTGACTGCAATCCCAGAGAGCGACGCAAATCGCTCCATTACTTCTAGGATGTACTGTAGGTTTTCTTCCAGATATCTTAGATATAGCAGTATGTCGTCGGCATACAGTGATATGAGATGGGGTCCTCCCTTCATATGAATCCCCACCGTTTCATATTGTTGTCTCAAATATATTGCAAGAGGTTTTAATGCGACGATATACAACATCGGAGCCAGGGGCACCCTTGTCTGGTGCCTCTGCTGAGCTGCCATTTGTCTGAGATATACGCTCCTGTCTTAACCCTGGCTAGTGGAGAACTATACAGCAATTTAACCCATTGTAGGTACCCAGGCCCTATTCCATATTCCTTCAGGGCAGCCATCAGCCAGGGCCATTTGACTGAGTCAAAGGCCTTCACCGCGTCTAGTGACGCAATTGCTACGTCTTGTATATCTTCTTCTGATTGCTCTATGACGTGGTGTACCTGCCTAAGTTTATCAGATATGCTTCTATGCGGCACCTATCCTGCCAGGTCGGGGTGTATGAGTTTGCCTATAACCTGTCTCAGTCTGTTTGCTAGCACTGCTGTAAGGATCTTGCTATCTTGATTTAGCATGGATAGTGGTCTGTATGAGTTGCAGTCCGTGCTGGGTTTGTTGGGCTTAAGGAGCAGGATGATGATTGCCTCTCTGAGGGTTTCTGGCAGCCTCCCTGTCTCCCATGCTTCGTTTAGCATCTCCAGCAATGGGGGGGGGGAGTACTTCCGCCCGTACATTTTATAGAACTCGCTAGGGAGTCCGTCAGCCCCTGGGGCCTTCCCGGTAGGTAGTTGCCTGACTACCGCTTCCAGTTCATCCAACGTGATCGGGTCATCTAGATTGTCCCTCTCTTCTGCGCTCAACTTTGGCAAACCTATATCCCCCAGTGTTTCCACGATCTCGCTCCATTCCCCTCCTGCTGTGTCTCCATACAGTTGTTGGTAAAACTCAAGAAACCCCGTGTTCACTCCCTCTTGGGTGTCTAATATCTGGCCGTTCTTCCCCTTTATTGCCCTGATGGTTTGCCTAGGCGCTTCCTTTTTGTACAACCATGCCAACAATATCCCAGGCTTGTCTCCGCCCGCATGTTGCCTTTAGGTATATTTCTTATAATTCAGGTTACTTAGACTCTCCCAGTGTCCCTAGCACTCCCGTTGTAGCGTACTTATGGTTTCGGCCGTCTCCGGGGAGCTGTCTACCGTGTTCGTAATTGCCTCGAGTTCCCTCCCTGCTTCCCGTAGTTCTCGGGTTATTTCGCCTTGGAGCCCTTTGGATTTTGATATGGCCGCTCCTCTCACCACTACCTTAAACGCCTCCCACAGAGTGCCAGCCGAATCTACACTTCCAGTGTTTTTTTCAAAATATTCTAGAATGTCCTCTCTCAGGTCTTCCCTAAACACTGCATCTTTTAGCGCCTGAGCTCTGAGTCGCCATGTGGGGATCCTCGCTCTGGGGGGTAGGAATTGTCATGTTAGCATCAGTGGAAAATGGTCCGAGAGGACCCTCGCTTTATATTCCGCCAGCTCAATCTCGCCAGTTATCTCTGTGGAGACGAACATGTAGTCCAGTCTAGGGTGTAGACATGTAGCTCCAAGAAAGAAGATTTTATTGAAGAAGCAAGAAAGATGGAAGCTAAGTTACTCCAAAGAGGATACCCTAAAAAAGTAGTTAGGAAGGCACTCAAACGTGCCAATAATAACAATCGTGACTCGCTATTGGAGTATAAAGAACACTCAGAAACTAAAAAAGATCCGAAATTAATTTTCGTAAACACTTTCAGCAACATGTCTAACGACATTAAGAAAATTATCCTGAAGAATTGGCCTACTCTCGAAAAAGGAGATGTACCGGTCCCAAGACCAGTTGTTGCGTTTAAACGTAGTAAAAATCTAAAAGAGTAAGTCACAAGGAATGATGTGACAATAAAACACCAGTCAACAATGAGCCTAACTGAACAATGGGGCCTTCCCAAAATTGTGGAACATCATCCATGCGGCCAGTGCGTGTACTGCAAATACACAAAAAAAAGCACTGAAGTAGACATAGGCTTACAATCCAAATGGAAACAAGAAGCCCATACTAACTGTAATTCAACTCTGGTAATTTATGCAGTATGGTGCCCCTGCATCAAAAGGTATATCGGCAAAACAGACCGAAAAGTGAAAATACGCATTGGTGAACACAGAAGTTGCCTCAAAAACCGGACCAAAAACGCACCAATGGTTGACCATTGGGTGGAATATCAACATTCTCCAGAAGATATAAAATGGACGGTAATCTATAAACTAACACCAAGTATGGACATCAATAAAGACAGAACAACTCTATTGAGGAAAGAACAACAACTAATTTTCATAACTAGAAGTTCAGTGATTGGCCTTAATGAAAAAATGGATTGGAACCTGTGAATATACACAATTCTCCTACATCACACGACACGTACAATAACCGAGTACTGCATAGAAAGAAACTTACACAACAGGTTCACCTTGCCTGCAGTCTTCGTAATACTATCAAAGTTTACTTTTATCTTAACCGCTCATTAAACAGTGGAAGCAATGCCGACGTATAAAATATGTGATCGTTCTTTTAGAATCACTATCAGATGAATGACAAAGCGCTCATAATACTTACGCTCCAATTGCAAGACACGCACGAAGTCGAGATACGCACGAAACAGCGTATAAGAATCATGTGACTCCACGTATAACACAATAATGGAAATGAAAGCACTGATGGCGGACCTCGGAAGATAACGCGATCACGGTAAAATTGTAAACTGGGGGAGACGATACGCAAGTTTTAGAACTCTTTTTGGTTTCTGTCACCTCGATAAGGGCGTAGTGAACCTCAAGTCCGTTTTATTTTGCAGAGATTAGGAAGTATTTAATCGTGAACACAACAAAGTATACTATTCTACTTCCGGCGCAGGATTGATCGGGTTACATAATTGCAGATTCAAACCGATTGTGGCACGTTAAGAAATACCTCCTCGCATACTAGCGATATTGAAGTAAGCCACATTTTTTAACTTTACGAGTATTACAAAATGTTTGCACTAATGTTAAATAGCAAGAGGGATTAGAGCACACTATGGGTTTCTTTTCGTCCACTTTATCTTCATTGACCTGTGTTCTTGTACCATACAGGCAATGAATGACTATTTGTAGTTCACCTATGAACTAACAACAGACCAAAAATTACTAGGGGAAGAAAAACCCTGGGCTGTTCCGTATCCATTGCAACATGAGACAAGCACGTCCGTGTTAAACCAGACGACATCACACTGATCGTTTGACCCTGCGCAATGATACGCATAAAGAATGGTAAGCATTGCTAGATATTAAGAAGTATAAATGCTTAAATCTATACATGAACAGACTCTTCAAGAGGTTAAATGACGGCTACCCTTATGTCCCCCGCAGCTTATATCAGCAAGTTTCATTTGATCAGAAAGTCCCAGAGACCCAGGACATAGGACTGAGTAACTCAGGAGACTATATTGAGGAGGGCTTCTGGAGTACATAACTTCCTTCTTCCTAAGTAAGTGGCAAATCACACATAAAGTCTAAACATGCACGAGCATTTGTATAGTTTGACTATTTTATCTGTCTTACTTCCCGCTGCCAGTATAGAGGGTGGGTTGATTTTGGGCTTTTTGGTTCACTGTTGCTGAGAGTGGACGACAATATGAAATGTCACTGTTATCCCTTAACCACTGCAGTGGTATACTTGCCAGTTAGGGCTTGAGCATTACCTTTACAGACCAGTACGTTATGACTAGGTCAGTTCTAAATGATTATCCAATTCTACATGTAGAAAATGGATAACTTGGGCATCATTGACTTATACCCTGATCTGTTCCCCTTTCAGGTATGGAGTCCCTTTTGCTGTTGGGTTCCAATTGAATCATGGACCACGCACAGGACATGTACAGTTTTGAAAACCTATGCGCATGAATCATGAACAAAGCTTATTCATATGCTAATTGGTCTTTTCTATGTCTGTTGAATTCGCAATGTAATTAATTATGGACGAAATTAGAGGAAGTGTAACATGTGAATTAAATTGATTAGGTTTCAATTGACTTGGTAGACGGCAGACTACCCCTGATGAATTTCTGTTTTACCTGTTTACACACATGATCAGAAAGAAACATGTTGGGAATGTGATGAGAGTATGAGTATGCCTGAATTAAGATTGGAATGAATGTAGTGTGGAAATAAGTTTAGTTTGGTGATATTTACACAACACTACCTCTGAGTGACCCTAATTTGGATCACTTTTGGTTTACACAGAATTTGGTATTATTTACTTTTTTCCATTTTTCGGTGTTTACCCTGCTGCTATACAGGCTAATTGTATTTGCACTTTCTTGAGATACAGTAAGTTTTTTTAGTATTTGTTGACTCTGTGAACACATTTTTAATTTTGTTAAGCAAAAATTAATAAATGACATATATTTTTGTAAATACGTTTGGAATCTGTTTTGGAACTACAGATTGATGTTCTAGACATTGGGACACATACCTATAAGGGAACAGACAAGCCCCTTAGCACTGTTTTGTTTCTTGTTCAAGGCTTCGCCTATATTGCTGAGGATGTGCTAAGAAAAGGGCTTACAATCCTCTTACCTCCTTTAAAGTGTTTTTTGTGTTTCGTGTACGGCCGATGGGCCGTGAGATATTTTCAACTGCGCAGTGGCTCTAGTGGAAAATCAGTGACATTTCGACAGGACCGTGTTAATTTTTAAATAAAACTCCAAAAGAGACAGCTGACATAGGATCAAATCTCGAAGGAACATGTGACCACATCAGTGGCTAGTTCCACATCCTTCCTGACAAAACATCTTACCTCTAGACAAACAACCACCTGGGATTCTTCTTTCCAGAGCCATATATAAGTTCAAGATGGCCTTGGAAAGGTGCAAAAGTTACGACGAACAATACGTAAAAGATTTACTGGAAAAGGCGCCAGGCCTAGGGGGATCCAGCGAAGAGACATCAAACATAAGTAATTGGGACAAACTAAGTCAACTTAAAAAAAGACTCATACGGACTGAACTCCATGGCTCAATTATGCTGGAATTTCTACGCAATGGTACTCTACCACAAGGGCTAGTTGTAAGGAGCGAACCGAGACTATTCTTAGATAATAAAAACTTTATCCTACAATGGAGCTACGTAGCTAATAAATGTGGCAGAGATTGGATCATTCTGATAATAGACACAGCAACTGAAATGACTGAAAAAATCCTAATTGATCTAAAAATCCTGGAAGAGGAAATTCAAAAAGCTGTCCCCCTTGAACTTTATATAAAAAGACTTGACACACTTTTGTTAGAGATGACGAACTTTAAAGAGGAGACTTTAAGGGAAAGAGTTCGTAGAATGAATCGAGATCTAACAAACTTCACACATGAGAAGGCCTTTGCCTATACACAAGATAATTACCACCAAACTGGACAAAATGATTCACCAAGTGGAGGAGTAAAAAAGGTCAACTTTAAGAATACCTCGTTCAGCTCAAGCGGTGATAGCCTGAGTGGCAACTCTAAATTTAACCGAGGACGTCCTAACCGACGCCCCCGTGGCAAATGGAATTACAGAGGCAGGAATATGCCAAATCGTGGTAACCAACAAAATAGGGGCAATATGCAACAACCGCCTTTTTTAGAGAGGGGCCAGGACGAATGGGGCTTCGAACCGCGTGTGACACGAAGCATGCAAGCATTGTGGCGAACCTCTCTGACCATACACATACACCAACAGAATGCAAAGTACTTGAAAAAGGAATGGGTTTTGTATCGACCAATTACCATGACAGATTTGCCTTTCGCCAAGACTTTGCACAGTTCATGAGAAAGATTCATTTATTTCAACACTTTCAAGGAACAGAATATGAACCTGAAGAATCTGATTCTGCTTTACAGAACAAATCAGGTTTTTGTGTACCAACTCAACTACAGAGTGCTGAGGCCAAGACATACGAGAAATGTGTCCTACACAATTTGGGGAAACTAGAACTTACCCAAAGAAATAGGAAAACTTACAATAATACCAGTAAGAAAGAAGACGAAGGCATGAAAAATCTCTTAAACAAGGAGTTAATTGTCATTCGCAAAGCAGACAAAGGGGGAGCAATTGTCTTACAGAATCGTGAAAACTACATAATTGAATGCAGTAGACAACTCTTAGATCTGAGTTGTTACAAACTCCTGGACCGGGACCCAACGTCCAGATTGCAGAATATAATCAGCACGAAGTGGAAAAAGCGGAACAAAGGGGATGGATTACCAAGAAAGAGGCTAAGTTCCTGATAAAGGATAAACCTTGTATACCACAATTCTACACGCTCCCTAAAATACATAAATCTATGACTAAACCACCGGGCCGCCCTATTGACTCAGGGGTCAATTCTTTATTAGAACCCCAATCAAAATTTGCAGATGCTTTTCTCCAACCTATGGTTCAAAAAATGGCATTGTTTGTTCAGGACACCACACATATAATCAAAGAAATGGAAGGACTACCATTTGACCCCACCACGGAAATTCTACTAGGGCTGGATGTAGTAGCGCTATACACGAATATTCCGCAGAGAGCATCTATTGATATGTTGGAAGAAAAACTGCTTTCTGACCATCAAGGTGGCTCCACACCAACTTCCTTCATTTTATGGCGTGCTGAAATGAACCTAGTCGAGAACTATTTTCACTTCAATGGAGAATTCTTTCAACAAATACATAGTATGGCCAAGGAAGCCATTCTAGCCCCAAGTGTAGCAAATCGTTACATGGAAGCTTTTGAAATTAGCAAAATCATGCACATATCCAACCCATTTTTGAAACATGTACGCACGTGGCGAAGATACATCAACGATATTCTCGTAATATGGTGCGGTCCGGTAACAATACTTGAAGAGTTTCTCACCTGGATCAATACTCAAGACAGATATTTACAGTTCACATCGAACTTTAGCACCACTAAATTGGAATTTCTAGACATTACAATCATGGTGGACCCCATTGAAAAATGAATTTTTTTGAAACCATATAACAAACCGACAGATAAGAACTCTTTGTTACACTATAGCAGCTCACACCAAAACACGTAAGGGACAACCTCCCTCTGGGCCAATTTCTGAGGCTCAAAAGAAATAGCTCCAAGAAAGAAGATTTTATTGAAGAAGCAAGAAAGATGGAAGCTAAGTTACTCCTAAGAGGATACCCTAAAAAAGTAGTTAGGAAGGCACTCAAACGTGCCAATAATAACAATTGTGACTCCCTATTGGAGTATAAAGAACACTCAGAAACTTAAAAAGATCCAAAATTAATTTTCGTAAACACTTTCAGCAACATGCCCAACGACATTAAGAAAATTATCCTGAAGAATTGGCCTACTCTGGAAAAAGGAGATGTACTGGTCCCAAGACCAGTTGTTGCGTTTAAACGTAGTAAAAATCTAAAAGAGGAAGTCACAAGGAATGATGTGACAATAAAACACCAGTCAACAATGAGCCTAACTGAACAATGGGGCCTTCCCAAAATTGTGGGACATCATCCATGCGGCCAGTGCGTGTACTGCAAATACACTAAAAAAAGCACTGAAGTAGACATAGGCTTACAATCCAAATGGAAACAAGAAGCCCATACTAACTGTAATTCAACTCTGGTAATTTATGCAGTATGGTGCCCCTGCAATAAAATGAATATCGACAAAACAGACCAAAAAGTGAAAATACGCATTGGTGAACACAGAAGTTGCCTCAAAAACCGGACCAAAAATGCACCAATGGTTGACCATTGGGTAGAATATCAACATTCTCCAGAAGATATAAAATGGACGGTAACCTATAAACTAACACCAACTATGGACATCAATAAAGACAGAACAACTCTATTGAGGAAAGAACAACAACTAATTTTCATAACTAGAAGTTCAGTGATTGGCCTTAATGAAAAAATGGTTTGGAACCTGTGAATATACACAATTCTCCTACATCACACGACACGTACAATAACCGAGTACTGCATAGAAAGAAACTTACACAACAGTTTCGCCTTGCCTGCAGTCTTCCGTAATACTATCAAAGTTTACTTTTATCTTAAACGCTCATTAAACAGTGGAAGCAATGCCGACGTATAAAATAAGTGATCGTTCTTTTAGAATCACTATTTATCAGATGAATGACAAAGCGCTCATAATACTTACGCTCCAATTGCAAGACACACACGACGTCGAGATACGCACGAAACAGCGTATAAGAATCATGTGACTCCACGTATAACACAATAACGGAAATGGAAGCATTGATGGCGGACCTTGGAAGATAATGCGATCACGGTAAGATTGTAAACTGGGGGAGACCATACGCAAGTTTTAGAACTCTTTTTGGCTTCTGTCACCTCGATAAGAGCGTAGTGAACCTCCAGTCTGTTTTATTTTGCAGAGATTAGGAAGTATTTAATCGTGAACACAACGAAGTATACTATTCTACTTCCGGCGCAGGATTGATTGGGTTACATAAATGCGGATTCAAACCTATTGTGGCACGTTAAGAAATACCTCCTCGCATACTAGCGATATTGAAGTAAGCCGCATTTTTGAACTTTACGAGTATTACAAAATGCTTGCACTAACGTTAAATAGCAAGAGGGATTAGAGCACACTATGGGTTTCTTTTCGTCCACTTTATCTTCATTGACCTGTGTTGTTATACCATACAGGCAATGAATGACTATTTGTAGTTCACCTATGAACTAACAATAGACCAAAAATTACTTCGGGAAGAATAACCCTGGGCTGTTCCGTATCCATTGCAACACGGGACAAGCACGTCCGTGTTAAACCAGACGACATCACACTGATCGTTTGACCCTGTGCAACGATACGCATAAAGAATGGTTAGCATTGCTAGATATTAAGAAGTATAAATGCTTAAATCTATACATGAACAGACTCTTCAAGAGCTTAAATGACGGCCTACCCTTATGTCCCCCGCAGCTTATATCAGTAAGTTTCATTTGATCAGATTTTTTGTCCCAGAGACCCAGGACATAGGACTGAGTAACTCAGTAGACTATATTGAGGAGGGCTTCCGGAGTACATAACTTCCTTCTTCCTAAGTAAGTGGCAAATCACACATAAAGTCAAAAAATGCACGAGCATTTGTATAGTTTGACTATTTTATCTGTCTTACTTCCTGCCGCCAGTATAGAGGGTGGGTTGATTTTGGGCTTTATGGTTCACTATTGCTGAGAGTCGACGACAATATGAAATGTCACTGTTATCCCTTAACCACTGCAGTGGTATACTCGCTAGTTAGGGCTTAAGCATTACCTTTACAGAGCAGTACGTTATGACTAGGTCAGTTCTAAATGATTATCCAATTCCACATGTAGAGAATGGATAACTGGGGCATCATTGACTTATACCCTGATCTGTTCCCCTTTCAGGTATGGAGTCCCTTTTGCTGTTGGGTTCCAATTGAATCATGGACCACGCACAGGACATGTACAGCTTGGACAACCTATGCGCATGAATCGTGAACAAAGCTTATTCACATGCTAATTGGTCTTTTCTATATCTGTTGAATTCGCAATTTAATTGTGGACGAAATTAGAGGAAATGTAACCTGTGAATTAAATTGATTAGGTTTCAATTGACTTTGTAGACGGCAGACTACCCCTGATGAATTTCTGTTTTACCTGTTTACACACATGATCAGAAGGAAACATGTTGGGAATGTGAGGAGAGTATGAGTATGCCTGAATTGAGATTGGAATGAATGTAGTGTGGAAATAAGTTTAGTTTGGTGGTATTTACACAACATTACCTCTGAGTGACCCTAATTTGGATCACTTTTGGTTTACACAAAATTTGGTATTATTTACTTTTTACATTTTTCGGTGTTTACCCTGCTGCTATACAGGCTAATTGTGTTTGCACTTTCTTGAAATACTGTAAGTTTTTTATTATTTGTTGACTCTGTGAACACATTTTTAATTTTGTTAAGCAAAAATTAATAAATGACATATATTTTTGTAAATATGTTTGGAATCTGTTTTGGATCTACAGATTGATGTTCTAGACATTGGGACACATACCTATAAGGGAACAGACAAACCCCTTAGCACTGTTTTGTTTCTTGTTCAAGGCTTCGCCTATATTGTTGAGGATGTGCTAAGAAAAGGGCTTACAATCCTCTTACCTCCTTTAAAGTGTTTTTTGTGTCCAGTCTAGCGTGCAAGTTTTGTGGAGCCGCATAGTGTGAGTAATGTCTATCTTGTGGGTGGCGCAACCTCCAAATATCTTCCAGTTGAAATTCATCTATTAGGTTCTTCAAAGTTTTGGCAGCCGGGGTGGGTTTGCTTTGTTTCCCATCCGATCTGTCCATCCCCGGGTCTAGCATGCAATTAATATCACCCCCCCCCCCCATATAACTATCCCTCCCAAGTACGGGCTGACTTTACCATACAATGGGCCTCATTACAACCCAGGCGTTAAGGGGTTAACGGTGCCGTAAAAGGTGTCAGCGCCGTTAAACCCTTAATGCCTAATTACGAGGTCCCTTTGCGGGTTGCACTTTAACGCCTGCTTTTAGCAGGCGTTAAAAAACCAACCCGCAAAGGGACCTCGGAGCTAATTACGGCACCGTAATTTACGGTGCCGTAATTAGCGCCTTCCCCATTCCCATTGAGCCCTATGGGCCAAAAATGGGAATGGGGAATTACCGCCCCGCCAACCTTGGAATGGGGCGGTAATTCCACCATTCACCATGGCGGAGTTGGTAATTTACCGGCGTCAACCATGGCGCTAATAGCACCATGGTTAACGCCAGGGTCGTAATGAGGCCCAATGTCTTGGAATAGGCCACAGTATTTTGGTTGGGGGCATATGTGTTGATTATGCACACCTCTTTGTTTTCGATCAATCCCTTTATCACCACCATCCTCCCATCCGGGTCCTCTGTGGACCGTACTAGCTGAAAGGGTACATGCAGAGCGATCCAGGTGATTACTCCCCTGGCGTATTCTGAGTATGTTGCGCCAATAGTGGTACCCTTCCATTTTTGCCGTATCACCTCTTGTTTGTCTTTCGTAAGATGGGTTTCCTGTAGTAGAGCTATGTCAATTTTCTGCCTCCTCAAGTACATCATTATCGTGTTTCTCTTTAAATAGCTGTTAAGCCCTCTGACATTCCAAGTCACTATCTTAAGGTCACCCATTGTCAGTCATACCCTTTCCCACCTCTATCCTTCCTTGTCATTTGTATTGCGCCCCATAGCGTGTGGGTATAAGCTTGTTTCCCTACTACTACCACTACAAACTCCCCAACTCCCCTCCCTCCCACCCCCAACTGTTGCCCAGCTCCATCCCTGGATCACAGGCGATCCCGCATTTGGTCCTATACTAGCAGCCCAACAGGGGGTTACTGCACTACCAGCAACCCAACTAACCTATCTATTGGGGTGTGAGTTTGGGTCTCTCTCCTCCCCCTTTAATACCTCATCAGCTTTGCACGTCATTATCTATCAACCCATATCTATAATCAAGTTCCTTTGTCACAGTTTATACGGCACCTTAGCATCTGGAGCCATTTTCTCGTTACTCTGTGCCGCTCTCCTTCTGTTTCTCTGCTCCCTCTGGGCAATTTTGTGCATCTAGCCATTCTGCCTCATCTTCCGGAGTCTCAAAAAATATTGCTCGATTCCTGTGAAACACCTTTAGTTTAGCAGGGTACATTAACATGTATTTGTAGTTGGCTTCGCGCAGTCTCCTTTTAACCATTCCGAAATTTAGTTGTCTCCTTTGCATCTGGAGTGTACAGTCTAGGTATGGGGTCATAGACACAGACGCCCTTTGTATGGTGCCTCCATTGCGGAAATGTTCCAGGATCCTTTCCCTGTCTCGATAATTTAATATCTTAGCGATAATCGTCTCGGTGGAGCTCCCGGGGGGGGTCTCCTTGTCAGCACTTGTGCGCTCTCTCTACTGAGAATCCTTGAGTGATTGTCCCCCCTTCTATCTCTTGTAGCAGCATACACTCAATATACTCTGTGGGGTTCGATCCTTCCTGCCCCTCTGGGAGTCCCACAATGCGTATATTGTTCCTTCGTGCGTGCCCTTCGGCTTCCTCCGCTCTGTTTTCCAAATTGCTTACTTGTTGTCTCAGTGCGTGGATCTCCGATGTATGCGTTTCACTGGCATCTGTGTTTGATTTCACATCTTTCTCTAATTCGCTTGTCCTTTTTCACTATTGATTTTACGTCCTGTCTCAATAGGTTGATGAGCACCTATACTGCATCGATTTTAGCCTCCAATGATTCCTGGAGTGTGGTCATGGCAGCCTCCAGTTTCGTTTCCCATGTCAGTTTCAGGTCTGCTATGGCCTCTAGGATTTGTAGGATTTGCTGGTCGCCACGTGCTGGAGCTGTGTCCCCCTGTGCATTCCTCTCTTTGTTCTTGCCCCCCTCCGTAGTTTGTGGTGTCTTTGCGAAGTCCTCCATTGTGGCTTGCTTCCCCTTCGTCTTTGGTGGTTTGGCTGCCATTGTCCTGTATCCCACGAACTGCCTGGAGAAAGAGAATTGTGGAGAGGGACGGGAACGGGTCCCGATAAGACAGCTATGGCCCCCACAACGTCGAGACAAGGTTCCGACCACATCGCTTAACCCAGCTGCACTGCTGCCGGAAAGGACTCCAAGCAGCACAACGCACCGCAGAACCCACAAAAAGCACACACCACGGTGTGCACACTGTAAGACTACCGGAGAGAAACCACGGCCCCATCAGGGAAGAGGAAGTCTACACCCAGCGAAGGACACTGTGACCTCAGGCAGCATAGTGACAGCTGTTTGGAGCCCTTTCCGGCAGCAGCGCAGCTGGGTTAAGCGATGTGGTCGGACCCTTGTCTCGACGTTGTGGGGTTCATAGTTGTCTTATCGGGACCCGTTCCCGTCCCTCTCTGCAATTCTCTTTCTCCAGGCAGTTCATGGGGGGAAGGTTATCACACGCTACCCTCCTCTCTCCTGTGTTCTTAGCGTGGGCAACTGGTCCACTAATGTTCTCGTTTTGAGCTTTATGGCTGGGTGCCCTTCCGCAGCTGGCACGCCAGGTCCCTTCGCAGGACAACCCTGTCCAGTCCGTAGCTCCGCCTGCAGTGGTGCCTGTTGTCTTTGAGGTGTTTCCTAGTTATGGGTTATGTCCCTGAGTTCAATTCTGCGTGGTTTCTAGCTCCGTTGTATGCAAAGGCGGTTCAGGCGCTGTCCAAGTTCCACCAGTGCAGGGTGTCTCAGTCACTGGGAGTACCCTCCTTCCTTCGTGTCCCCTCAATTGACCATGCTTTGCATATCACAGGGTCTCATTGCTACTGGGTTGGCTTCCCCAGTCATGCCATCCAGCTATTCAGGAGGTAGGGCTTATCTCCCCTCTGTCTGCTGTGTTCATTTCCTTATTATTTGTCTAAAGTCCATGCGATCCATGTACCATAGACTTGAGTGGCCTCTTAGAGCGCCATCTCTCCTGCTGAGGACCTGTGCTGTTCATTTGTCCTGGGGCTGTCTTCCTGGTGCATTATATCGGTTTTCCACAGATCGCACTGCTTGGGTCCTTTGATCTGACGTGCGGTTCGCGGTCGTGAATCCAACCGCATGTAGCAATTGTAACTGGAGGCTTCTGATGCCCCCAGGGGCGCCTCTGCCACAACGTTTCAGCAGCCTTTGTATGGCCGCTGCTTGTGCTCCTCCGCTCGGCCCCCTTTTGTCTGGCTGGGTCCATGCGCCGAAACTCCGCTCACTTATCGAGGGCCCCCACCGACTCAATCCGCTATCGGAGGCCCGTTCCAGTGCACTTTATGCCCATTCATATGCGGTACACATTATTTGGCCGCGTGCAGCGCGGGGACCCTGGCCGCCGTGGCGACCGCCACAGCCAGCTGCTCACCGGCGGTCCGCAGCCACAAAGGACACCGGCACACAGCCTGCGTGCAAGTGTCCGCAGGCCTGTTCTCTTCGTCCGCTCGGCGGATGTTCCACTTTACTGGGCACTGTGTTCCTTTGTGCTCATCCTGAAGCCGGCCGCCATTTTCTTGTCAGTGTCTCTTTGATTGTCTCAGTTGCGGTATCTGCTACGGTTGCTTCACTACGCCTCCAATCTTCACCGGGGCACGTTCAAACTGTGCCGAACGGTTTCCCACAGCTATATTTGCCGTTCCAGCAATTTAAGCTGCATTTCTTTCTTCTTGAGGTGCTGGATCATAGACAGATCTACGGGAGCTTGCAGAGAAGACGTCCTAGCTCATGGCTGCTAAGTCACGCCCCCACCCCGTGCCTCGGAACCTTAGCTTCAGTTAGCAAGGGCCCTCCCCGGGCCCCACTGTACCAGCTCTGCTATGGCTTTTGGGAAACAGTATCGGGTGAGTTTTCCGACGACTCATTTTGACTGTTTGACCGGCTTCTTCTCTGGGGGTTGCGGTCTGTTTTCCGTGAAGCGTCCTTCCTGGGCCGCTTTGGCTTAGCTGTAGACCATTCCCATGGTTTATGCTTGTCATGTCTGGGAGAATGACCCACAGAGTATGTTGGCGGGCGCTCCTCGATTGCCAACAAATCCAGGGCCTGGTTGCATGTCTCGATCCTGTGCTGCCTTCCCTGCCAGGGGAAAGTTAAGCCAAATGGATGGGTCCACCTATACTTTTTTTAAAAAACATATTTTATTGGTTTTCACAACATACAAAACATAACCACCACACCCGACTTTCACGGTTTCTTCCAGCATGGCACACATTTCATGTTATATATTACAGTCATCCCCCCTGCCACCCTTTTAACTTGAGCTTCCCCTCAGTACCTCAGGTTTCTTTAATCCGGGGGCTAGTCCCCTTTGTCATTCTCAATAGTATTACTTTCGTTGATTCGACGATGGAAGATCCCGCCAGTGTAGCAACCATTTGCCTCCGTGCCATAAGTGGGCCCACTTCCTCTCCCCCCCGACTGACTGCCTCATACTACGCCATGGTCTTGCCGTCAGCCCATTTCAGGAGGACACCTTTTTGTGATATCTCTGGGCTCTTTCCCACTGTCCGTCTTGCATGGGTTCTCCCGCATCCTCTCCCACTCTTTTCTCAATTGGGGCAGCTCCTTGCTCACTCTGGACATCACTACTTCATATATCCGAGGTATTTCATGCCCTCCTTCCGAGATATCATACATCGTCTTTATGGCAGCGTCCGGTTGCTCCACTAGTGCTGCCTCGGACCACGTCTCCTTTACCCATTTAATTATTCTAGTGTACGTAATGTATTGCCCACTGTGTACCCCCGTATCCTCCAGAAAATCCAGTGCCTCCCACTCTTGCCATATATCTCCCAGGGTCGCCAGGCCCACCGGTTCCCAGTATTTATGGATCCCTCTCCTTAGCTGCTCATCCGCCCCGCATAGCGCCACAAGTGGCACCTGCGGGGAGCTAGGGGCCGGGTTCCCCACCGTCCGGCACGCCTTGCGCCACGTCCTCCAACCCAGTACCAGCAATCCCGAACGCCCCTGCAGCTCTGATTTAGGTAGCCATATTAGTTCTTTTAGGAAGTAGGGTTCGCATTCGCCCTTAAGTAGTCTGGATTCTGCCGTCTCGTCTTCCGACAGCCATCTAGACACATATTGTAATAGCCCTGCCAAGTGGTATATCTCAAAGTTCGGCAGATTAATGCCCGCTCTGTCATACGTATTCTGCAATTTCCATAAGGCTATTCTGTTCCTAGAGTTATGCCATAGGAAACCTCCACATGGACTCTGGAGTTTGGTGAAGAAACGCTTGGACAGCATACACGGGATGTTTGCGAAGTAGTGTAAAAACGTGGGTAGGACCACCATCTTGGTAGGGTGTCACGCTCACCTGATTCCCACGGAGGCGCAGGTCTGGCTTCGAGTACTGATGCTTCTTCAATGGTGAAGCGCAGGACTCTGAGGATGGACAGGTAGGGCCCCTCTACTCTGGCTTCTCTGGCTCACAGGAATATTCCCCTGTGCGTGAAAAGGGAGTATTACCTACTGACGGAATAATGCTCAAGCCTCCCACTCCCTTCCAACCCTCCACGATACCCTTCCACGATTCCCCGTGAAGTCTCACCTTAGGGTCTGGAAGGATGAGTTCTCCATCCTGCTTCTGATGCAGGGGCGCGTTGAAACCCAGTTACTTCACTGGATTGAGGTTTGATGGGAGTTCAAATAAGCTTGACTATTCAGGTAAGGCGCTGTAAGAGTTCTGTAGCAAGTTCAAAAGTTCAAGCTTAATAATAATGTTCATTGTCTTATTGCAGCAAGCGCTAACGCTTATGTCTTTTTCCCCTTAGGGGCCGGGGTTCGGAATGCCGGAGATATGGCGCTGACCCAAAGTGAAACGTGCAGTTCCAGTAAATGACAGGTAAGTTCTGGATGAGCGTTCGGGTAATGTCTTTGCATTCGCTCATTCAATGTCTTTGTCTTTTTTCCACATAGGGGCAAGGGTCCGGAATGCCAGGAAGCGGCAGGACCCGAAATGAAATGGGAATGACCCAACAGGTAAGTCTTAGAAGGAAACTGAGCTTTTCCTATTCCCTTCCTTCTCTCACCTTGTGTTCTTGTCTTTTTCTCTCTAGGCTCTGGGAAGTGGCTGCGGATCCGGATGATCGCTGCTGAAGATGGAGGTGCCCAGGAAAGGTGAGTGAAATGCAGCGCTGCAGCGATCGAAGCGAAATGCTTTTAAAAATGATGTCTTCCCTTTCAGGATCGTCGGTGTGATGTCTCCGTGATGCAGCTTTAGCAGGTAAGGTCTTCTTTCTCTAACCAATTCTCTCTTATCTCCCCTTGCAGGTGACCCAGGATGTTGACAGGCGTGGGTGAAGTCCAGATGAAGGAGCTGACACGGTGAGCGTCCAGCTGCGATGAGCAGAACAACGCGAAGCGTGAGTTGCTGATCGGGCGTGGTTTAAATAGCTTTGGAAGAAGTTCCAGGTATGTATCCTTCCACCGATCAGGTATGTATCCTTCCCCGACCACACCCAGGTGGAAAGTAGTCCCACAGGTAAAGTAGTTCCATTCAGGCCTCAAAAGGGCCTGGATGTAGCAGCATGGTCTGCATCAGGTAAGTGCACATTAAAACACTTGAACACATGTCTAGCTTTATGAGCCTGGCGCCTAAGGCGCCAGGACAGGGGTCCAACATGAGCCTGGCGCCTAAGGCGCCAGGACTGTGTCCAAAGGGCCCCAGCTTGGGCCCGCTGGCACTTCCCTGAGGGGAATGATGCCTGCCTCTGGGGTTGCTGGGTCGGACCTGGCTCCTTGGAGCTAGGCATCATGACAGTACCCCCCCTCAAGGCCCCTCCCAAGGTTGTTCCCTCCGGGGGTTTTGGCTAGTTCGGAAATCTCCGGTGGAACCTTTGTATTAATCGAGGTGCGTGAACATGGTTACTAGGCTCCCACGATCTCTCCTGAGGTCCATATCTCTTCCAGTCAACAAGATAGAAGAGTTTTGACTTTAACACCTTGGAGTCTAAAATGTCTTTAACTTCGAATTCTAATTCCCCTTCAATTTGAACTGGGTCTGGAGGCTTGGACAGTCAGGTCCCTGGTTGTACTGGCTTCAAAAGTGATGCATGAAAAACTGGATGAATACGCATGTTAGACGGTAAATCCAGTTTAAAGGCCACGGGATTGATTATAGCCTTGATGGGATAAGGTCCTATGAATCTGGGATTAAAGGTTCGCGGGCCCTTGAGGGGTAAATGTTTCATTGCTAGCCATACCTGGTCTCCTACTTGGTAAGGAGGAGTTTTACTTCGGTGCAAATCAGCGTTTTCTTTATACTTTTTCTTGGCTTGCTGTAAATGAGTTGCAGCTTCTTTGAAGGCTCGGGTTATTGTGGAATGCAGATGATTTACTGCGGGCATTTCCAGGGTCAGAGGTGGATCTAGGTCAGAGGTCCGAGGATGGTGATCATACAAAGTATAAAAAGGAGTTTGTCCGGTTCCAGAATGCACTGAATTGTTGTATGCATATTCTGCGATCCAAAGGATGTCTTTCCAATTTAACTCGGATTGGTGTAACATGCACCGAAGATATTGCTCGAGAGTCTGATTGGTTCTCTCGGTTTGTCCGTCGGTCTGGGGGTGGTGGCTGGTGGATAACCGCACATCTATTTGTGCTAGTTGGCAACACTTCTTCCAAAAATGGGAGATAAATTGACTTCCACGATCCGAGACTAGTATGGAAGGGAAACCATGTATGCGAACTATATTCTCCAGAAATTCCTTGGCCAAGGTGGAAGCTGAAGGCAAACCTTTTAAAGGGATAAAGTGGGCCATTTTGGAGAATAGATCCACAATTACAAGGATAGTGTTGTAACCAGCACAAGGAGGCAGGTCAGTTATAAAGTCCATTGACAAGGTGTGCCATGGTGCCGGTGGAATATCCAAGGGTTGAAGTAGGCCGGCTGGCCTTTTCTTTTGACCCTTGTTTTGGGCGCAAATTCCGCAAGAAAATACAAAAGACTTTATGTCTTTTCTCCAAGAAGGCCACCAGAAGTGGCGTTTGATTTTTTCTTCCGTTTTAGCGATACCAGGGTGTCCTTCCATTAATGATTCATGATGATGGGCAATAACAAGTTCTTGCAATTCTTTACTTGGCAGAAACAACCGCTCCTGGAAGTAGGGTAAATCATCCTTAACGGTGTAATGAGGACCCTTTTGACTCCATTCCAGTAAGGCTGAAGAGTCTAGAAGTTGTTTTACTTGCGTTTGGATGTCCTCAATAGTTTGCAATGAAGTTAGGCCTAAGATTCTTTGTTCAGGTATGATTGGCACAGGTTCTAAACTCGAATTGGGTTCTTCCATGCCAATCCGAGATAAGGCGTCCTCTTTACCATTCTTGCAACCAGGGCGATAGGTAATTACAAAATCAAATTCCGCAAAGAATAGAGCCCATCGGAGTTGTCGTGAAGATTGAGCTTTGGCCGTCTTTAAATACTGTAAATTTCTGTGGTCCGTAATTACGGTGATGGTGTGTCTTGCCCCGAGAAGGTAGTGACGCCAAGCCTTGAAAGCAGATTTAATAGCCAGTAACTCTTTGTCGGTAATTGCGTAGTTGATTTCAGGAGGAGAACATTTCCTGGACCAAAAGGCCACAGGGTGTAGTTGGTTAGTTTCTGGGTCTCTTTGCGACAGGACAGCTCCCATGGCCGAACTGGATGCGTCGCTTTCCACAATGTAAGGGAGATCTGGGTGCGGGTGCTTCAATACAGGTGCAGAGGTGAATTTGGTTTTCAGGTCCTCAAAGACTTGTTCGGCCTCAAGAGTCCATTCAAAGCGTTTGTTTTTCTTTACGAGAGCTGTGATGGGTTGGACTGTTCGGGAAAATTCCGGGATGAATCTTCGATAGAAATTGGCGAAGCCGAGCATGCTCTGAACTCCCTTCACCGAGCTAGGAGATGGCCATTTGAGGATGGCGTCCACCTTTCGCGAGTCCATTCGGACTCCTTGAGGTGTCAGGATGAATCCGAGAAACTCAACTTCTGTGGTATGAAAAACGCATTTTTCGAGCTTTGCAAATAGTCTGTGCTGGCGCAATTTCTCAAGAACTGCCCTAACATGTTTTCTGTGATCGGATTCTGAAGAAGAGTACACCAGGATGTCGTCAATATAAACAATGACACAGACATCGATAGGTTCCCGAAGAACATCATTCATAAAGTACTGAAAGGCGGCAGGTGCATTGTACAAACCGAAGGGCATCACCTGATATTCGAAGAGCCCAAATTCGGTGCGGAATGCAGTCTTCCATTCGTCGCCTTCTTTTATACGCACCAGGTGATAAGCTCCTCGGAGATCTAACTTGGTGTACACACAAGCGTCTTTCACCTGGTCGATAAGCTCAGGGATCAGGGGCAGAGGATAACGATTCTTAATCGTTATTTGATTTAGGGCGCGATAGTCTATACATGTTCTAAGGTCGCCCTCTTTTTTCGGCACGAAGAACAGAGCTGAGGAGACAGGAGACTTGGACGGGCGAATAAAACCATTGGCTAGGTACTGATCTAAATACTGACGCAAACCAGGTTCTCAGGTTCCGTAAGAGCATAAATCCTACTACAAGGTAGTTGAGCATTGGGTACCAGATCGATTTGGCAATCATAAGACCGATGGGGAGGTAACGTGTTAGCCTGTTCCTTCTGAAAAACGTCTTGGAATTCTTGGTATTCTGCCGGTAGCTGTACAGGGGTGGAAGATGCTGAGGCTAGACCCATAACTGGATTTCTTGGATAACAAGTTGGTTCACAATCAGGAAAACTTATCTTCTTTGCTCGCCAGTCAATTCTGGGATTATGTGTTTCTAACCAAGGAATTCCAAGAATTACTTGAAATTGTGGGGCCTTGATCACATCAAACACGATTGCTTCCCGATGTCCATCGTGACCCACCAGTGTCATTTCAACAGTGGAATGCGTTACAGGCCCTGAGGCTATTTCGGTTCCATCTACTGTAGTAATGACATCTAGGGTTACTTTCGGGCGGAGAGGGAGCTTAATCCTGGAAGCCAATTCACAGTCTATGTAATTTCCAATAGCTCCACTGTCGATGTATGCTTTTATAGCATGCAACTGCTGAGGCTGTTTTGGGTCCACAAGCACCATTGGCATGACAAAATGCGAGGTCAAAGAGTTTGTTTTCAAGCTTGGCAAGCGGACCCCTACGCTTGTCGGGCTAGGTCGTTTCCTGAATCAGGTGTCAACAAATCGTTATCAGTGGCTCCAACCACCTTCTTAGGTGGTTTAACCGGACAATTTCGAAGAAAGTGACCGGAAGTCCCGCAATACAGACAAAGTTGCATTTGCCGCCTTCTCTCTTGTTCCTTCTGCGTTAATGGTCCTTTAACACCGCCGATTTGCATAGGTTCGGATACGTCGGTACTCTTGGAGTTAGCGTGGGTTTTGATCGGTACTCGGGTTTCGTACTTGAACCGATCTGCTTTTCTATTTTGAAGTCTGTGATCAAGTTGAACCATCAAGTCTATGTAGTCTGCGCAGACCTGGGGTGGATCTACTATCTGAGCTAAAACATCCTTAAGCTCTCCGCGCAGGCCTCGATGAAACAATGTGATCCTTTTGTTTTCTGGCCATCCAGTTTCCACAACCAGTCTATTAAACGTGGCAACGTAGGACAGGAGATCCTGATTACCTTGTCGTAAGGATAGCAGTTCGTTATCAAGGGCCTGTCCTTGAGAGTGTCGAGCAAACAATCTTTCCATGCTGGCCTGGAAACCCTGAAAATTCTGGAGAATGGGATCATCCTGATTTACCAATGGAATAGACCAATCGGCAGCACTGCCACTGAGGTAAGATAGTATAAAGGCTACCTTGGTCTGGTCGTTAGGGAAGGCCCCGGGTCTGCATAGAAAGTGTAAACGACATTGGTTCATAAAGACGGCATATTTCTTGGTATCCCCCGCAAAACGTTCAGGCGGGGCCAAAGGAATGTGTCCAGGTAGATTGATTTGTACCGGGTTATTCAAACCCATTGATGTGGAAGTACCTCCGGAATTGGATAAAGAAGTGTGCCCTGCCTGGGGCTGCAATAACCTTTTGGCCAGGTCATCTGTTCTTTCCTTGGATAGGATCAGTTCTCTTTTGAGAGCGTTAGTCTCCTGGCGGGCTGAGTGCACTTCTGCCCGTAATTCCTCCAAAAGCTGGGCCAGCTGATCTGTCTCGGAAGTGTCCATAGCGCCCGGGTGGGAAATTGTGGGTAGGCTGCGCGTTCTGTCACGCTCACCTGATTCCCACGGAGGCGCAGGTCTGGCTTCGGGTGCTGATGCTTCTTCAATGGTGAAGCGCAGGACTCTGAGGATGGACAGGTAGGGCCCCTCTACTCTGGCTTCTCTGGCTCGCAGGAATATTCCCCTGTGCGTGAAAAGGGAGTATTACCTACTGACGGAATAATGCTCAAGCCTCCCACTCCCTTCCAACCCTCCACGATACCCTTCCACGATTCCCTGTGAAGTCTCACCTTAGGGTCTGGAAGGATGAGTTCTCCATCCTGCTTCTGATGCAGGGGCGCGTTGAAACCCAGTTACTTCACTGGATTGAGGTTTGATGGGAGTTCAAATAAGCTTGACTATTCAGGTAAGGCGCTGTAAGAGTTCTGTAGCAAGTTCAAAAGTTCAAGCTTAATAATTATGTTCATTGTCTTATTGCAGCAAGCGCTAACGCTTATGTCTTTTTCCCCTTAGGGGCCGGGGTTCGGAATGCCGGAGATATGGCGCCGACCCGAAGTGAAACGTGCAGTTCCAGTAAATGACAGGTAAGTTCTGGATGAGCGTTCGGGTAATGTCTTTGCATTCGCTCATTCAATGTCTTTGTCTTTTTTCCCCATAGGGGCCGGGGTCCGGAATGCCAGGAAGCGGCAGGACCCGAAATGAAATGGGAATGACCCAACAGGTAAGTCTTAGAAGGAAACTGAGCTTTTCCTATTCCCTTCCTTCTCTCACCTTGTGTTCTTGTCTTTTTCTCTCTAGGCTCTGGGAAGTGGCTGCGGATCCGGATGATCGCTGCTGAAGATGGAGGTGCCCAGGAAAGGTGAGTAAAATGCAGCGCTGCAGCGATCGAAGCGAAATGCTTTTAAAAATGATGTCTTCCCTTTCAGGATCGTCGGTGTGATGTCTCTGTGATGCAGCTTTAGCAGGTAAGGTCTTCTTTCTCTAACCAGTTCTCTCTTATCTCCCCTTGCAGGTGATCCAGGATGTTGACAGGCGTGGCTGAAGTCCAGATGCAGGAGCTGACACGGTGAGCGTCCAGCTGCGAGGAGCAGAACAACGCGAAGCGTGAGTTGCTGATCGGGCGTGGTTTAAATAGCTTTGGAAGAAGTTCCAGGTATGTATCCTTCCACCGATCAGGTATGTATCCTTCCCCGACCACACCCAGGTGGAAAGTAGTCCCACAGGTAAAGTAGTTCCATTCAGGCCTCAAGAGGGCCTGGATGTAGCAGCATGGTCTGCATCAGGTAAGTGCACATTAAAACACTTGAACACATGTCTAGCTTTATGAGCCTGGCGCCTAAGGCGCCAGGACAGGGGTCCAACATGAGCCTGGCGCCTAAGGCGCCAGGACTGTGTCCAAAGGGCCCCAGCTTGGGCCCGCTGGCACTTCCCTGGGGGGAATGATGCCTGCCTCTGGGGTTGCTGGGTCGGACCTGGCTCCTTGGAGGTAGGCATCATGACATAGGGCCGCCCTCCCCACCATGGCTATGGGGAGTTTTGCCCAGAACTGCATGCTGTTCTTAATACCTTCCACCGCCCTGTCTGTGTTATATTTGTGCTCATCTGCGATCGTGTGGTATATATTAATCCCCAAATAGCGGAATGTTCTGGTCTGTCATGGTATCCGCAAGATGGGCAAACTACCCTGTGGGGCTCCCGTGTACCTGCCCAGAGGAAACATGCATGACTTTTTGGGGTTTACTGCTATGCCCGAGAGGGTACCATAGTTCTCCATCACCTCCAGGATGTATTGCAAGTTCTCCTCAGGGAAGCGCAGTTATAACAGCATATCGTACACGTACAATGATATCAAGTGCGGTCCCCCTTTGGTGTGTACCCCTTTTCCCTCATATTGCTGTCTTAGGCAGATTGCTAACGGTTCCAGAGCCAGGGTATACAGCATCGGGGACCATGGGCATCCCTGTCTCGTGCCTCTGCTGAGCTGCCATTTGTCCGATATTATCGCCCCCGTTTTGACCCTGGCTATTGGGGAGCTGCACACCATTTTCACCCATCGCAGGTACCCTCGTCCCATCCCATACTCTTTCAGGGCCGCCAGCATCCATGGCCACCTTACCGAGTCGAAGGCTTTCACTGCGTCTAGTGAGACTATTGCTGTTTCGCTAGGGTCGTTCTTTGCCTGTTCTATGACATGGTGCAGCCTTCTGTGTTTATGCTCCTGCCTGGGACGTAACCCGTTTGGTCAGGGTGTATGAGTTTGGTAATCACCTTTTTCAATCGGTTAACCAACACTGTCGTTAGGATTTTGATACCCTGATTTAACATAGATAGGGGTCTGTACGACCCGCAATCCGTGCTTGACTTGTCGGGTTTAATAAGCTAGATGATTATCGCCTCCCTTAGGGATTCCGGCAGACTCCCCTTCTCAAAGGCCTAGTTTAACATTGCCAGCAGTGGGGGGAGCACTTCCTGCCTATATGTTTTGTAGAATTCACTGGGGAGGCCATCCATCCCCGGGGCCTTGCACGTAGGCAGGTGCAACACCACTGTCTCTAATTCCTCTAGAGTTATGGGGGCGTCCAGATTCTCTCTTTCTTCCTCACTCAGTTTTGGTAAGCCAATATCTTCCAGCGTTTCCTGTATCTCCTGCGCTGTGGTCTCTCCTGCGTCTTCGTACAGATGTTTATAAAATCTATAGAATCCCGGGTCCACCTATATTTGATTTGTTTCTCTCACAGGTGTTTCAGGACCGGGCCCATCCGCCTTCTTTTGTTCAGGGTTATTTGCGACAGGTCTTGATAAAGAGCTATCTCGGAGCCATTATACGATATGTGGCCTGCCTTTCTCGCCATCTCCAGAATCTTTTCTTTTGCGACATAACTATGGCCACTAGAACGTTGCGAGTCCTGCTCCCTGGCTCTGCCCGAGGAGGTCCCACTCTATGGATTCTGTCAAATTGTAGGTACATGCCTGGGCTCATGTCTAGGAGATCCATGAAAATCGTTGTGTGGGCTTGAGCGAGGTCTTGGGACTGGACAGACTATGGTAGCGCCTTGACCTGGATGTTGATTCTTCTCGAGCGATTCTCTAGTTCTTCAGCCCGTAGTTCGGGGTTCTGAGTGGCCTGTGCCAGAGTTTCCAGGAGATTCTCCGTTTCCCTCGCGTCTTCAGTTAGCTCCTGGATGGCCCGCTCATTAGTGTCCACCCTTTCTTCCACCTTGTTAATGTCTCGCTTAATCTCCCTTATCTCTTCGGCTAGGTCTTCCCACAATGTGTCCATCTGCTTCTGATAGGCTGCCGTTATTCTGTCTACCGCCTCTCCAAGGAATAATTTTAAATCTGAGTGGGTGAGTGTCTTTCTCGTTGGTCCTGTGTAAGAGCAGCTCCCTGTTCACTCAGCCAGTCGCCCACCTGGTGGTCCCCCTCTAATTCGGGGTCCCTGGCCTAGATTCTGGTCAGGGAGTTATCTTGGGTCTTCCCTGCAGCTTTAGGGGCCTGGGCGGGTCCTTCACTCTATTTCTGGACATGTTGAGCCACGGATCGGGGGCCCAGGATCAGCCAAATGCCCGACCGCTTAGGTGGTGTTATGAAGGGCAGAGGCAGGGGAGCGACCGCATCCAGTTATGCACCCTTCACAATGTCTTAGTGCACGCTACACCAGGCGCCGGGCCCCGGGTCCCCCGAGTCTTATCAACCCCCCATGAGGAGGCAGTGTAACAGCAAGGGTGCAGGGGGACCCCCGGTTGAGGCAGTGCCACTGCGCGGCTCCTTCCCGCCGCATTGGTCAGCGTGGGGAGGGGGCTGAAGGCTGCACCTGATGCAGTACCGATATCTCTAGGATTCAGCCCCCCCAGGCCCAGCACCGCACCAGGGCTCCCATGGCCCTTACACTCTTCCTGCAGGATGGGGTCCTGGTGGTGCTTCTGTGGTGAGGACTCACCCCTCAGTGCTCCGACGCCCGGCGTCGGCACAGATCAGCTCCAGCAAACTAAGGTCCTCCTGTCTGATGCCTAACCGGTCTCCCCGGGCTGTCCGGAGAGTTGATGATCAAGGAGAGGGGGGGGCCGGAGGTCGTCCGGGCCAAATATTCCTCGAAGGCCCCAAAGTTCCCGGGCCCCTTCCTCCGGTGTCCCCCCGTCACTGAAGTCTCACGGATGTCCGTGCGCATGGAGTCGGGCCACGATGGGAGCTAGCGGGAAGCAGCGGCACAGGGCCGCGAGTTCCTCCAGGCTGCGCCGCTGGTGGTGCCCTCCCTGGCTGCGCTCCCCACGAACCCTCGGCCGGCGGTGATCGCTGAGGCTGGATGGGGGTGGTGCCCGGACTCAGGCTACGGTGGGAGCTGGCGGGGGAGCAAAGGCATGGGGCCGCAAGCTCCTCTGGGCTGTCGTGCTGGCTTCTCAGGCTGCGCTCCCTGAGGGCCCCAGGTTGGCTGTGAGCGCTGAGTCCGGATGGGGGTGCTGCCGCTGATGCCTGGGGGACGCGTACCTGTTAAGATGGTCCAGGAGCAGTCCGACGGGGTCCTCCGCGGGGGTCTCCCAAGCCCCCAGAGGCGATTCCTTCTCAGCTCTAATGCCCACTGGGCCGTTGTGCTTCGGGTGATTCCCGCACGGTGATGCAGGCCTGGACGCTCCAGCCGGGCCCCTCTGAATCGATATCCCAGCTGATTCAGGTCAAACTGGGACCCAACCACTACGCCGCAAAACCAACGTGCCGGGGAGGGCAAGGTGCTGCCAAATGTCTGCTTTGCTGCCGAGGGGGTCTACGCAGATGCGGGGGGTCGGGAGCTGCGGTGTCTAACAGACGGCAGCCATCTTGAGAATCATGCTTTCTACTTTTGAAGGCTCTTGGAAGATGCAGTTTGTCAGTGAAAAGGTCATGGGTATTTCCCTCCTTACACTCCTCTTCTGTCTTGCCGTCTTCCGCCTTGTCTGAAACTGCAATCCACCTTGTCTTAAACTGCTATCTTGGAACTACTGCTTCCTCGTGTGCTTTGCCTTGCTCAGAGTGTGCTTTCGTGCTCCGGCCTTTTATCCGTGTCAGGAAGTGTGATGGAAGTCTGGTGTGTGTAATGGTCAGTAATTGCCTGACCTTGCTTGTCCATTGTATTGGGACATGTCAGGTTTATGGCTCCGGTGTTAGTCCATTTTTTGCTCATAGTGAACTGTTGTGAGAAAGTGTTCATGTTGGGAGGGTTGAGTTCCCAAGTATCCTACCGGTTAGGAGAGGGTAAAGATGTGACAGGGAAGGAGCTACCGCATCTTGCTCTCTGGTGTTCCTCTCCCACTCCCCGATGATCCCCCCAGCCCCGTCCAGGTTATCCTCCCGCATAGGTCCACCCCCCAGGAACTGGATCCAAAAGCGAATGCCATGTCCTGGCCACCTGGATGACAGTCCCCTGGGGACTGGGGGGTGAGGCACTTCTGGTTTCTCACAGTAGGGAGAGTTGGGGGAGGTCATAATTCATCTCATTTAGAGAATGCCTATTCCCTATACTTCCTTTTTTCCCGCCAGGTTGCCATCTTTCCACACTATGGAAAACACACCATTTAAATTCTGTCCTTCCTGTAACAGGAAGCTTCCCTGGAAGAACTCGCACAGTGTTTGTAACCTCTGCCTTCCTAGGGATCAGTCCGAAAAACAGTGCAAGTCCTGCAGACTGTTTCTGCCAAAAACCTTTAAGGACCGTAAAAGAAAAAGTTGGGCCCACCACGCCATGCAGGCCCAGACTGCCATGGACGTTGAGGGCGCCTCCAGCGATGGTAGCATCAGTGTCCTAAGTGACGCTGAGGGCGATCGGGACCTGATGGATTCCTGCATGCGAGCCCCCCGACTCCAACAGGCAGGCCGGCGGTTCTGCTATGGAGACGACACCCGGTGGCTCGGGCACCCTTGCTGCACGCCACACTAAACACCCCGAACCCCATGGCTGAAAGGCGACCGCAGCGTCGACCGATCAGCCACACGCAGTGTTGAAAGGAAGGTCTGAAAAATACCTGTCCTCTGGGCCATCACGTTCACCACATGACAGGCCCCCGAAATAGACACAGAAGTCAGTTTCTGACACTGCAAGCAAAACAGGAAAGTCCTCTGGTTCCAGCGAATATCGTTGAAAGACGTGTTGACTGCCCCTGATAAAAATTCGAAAATTGGTGAACTCATTAAAAAAGATGTCTCAGACACTCTCCTCCAAGCAAAGCCATCGAAAAACTCAATATTCGACAGCCCCTACCCTCATCACAGGTTTCAAAGGATACGAAACACTCTGCCCCTATGGACACTCACTCAGGGGCAATGCACCACAAACAGCCCCCGCTCAAGAGCATTTCCCTGCGCTTGCTCCGGCAGTTTAACCAAACTCCTCCCAATGGACCCCAGAACAATTTGATAGGGTCATGAGGAGAATGTCTAGTTATGTTCATTTTTTTTATCAACACCCAGATCAACTTACCAACCTCCAGGGGGCCCCCTCAAGGCAAAGCAGCTAAGAAGCAGCCAGACGCCAAAAGTGCCCGCCTGGACGCAGCACAAACTAGTACCTTTACCTATCAAGACATGTCTGATGACCTATACTGTTATGACACTACAGGTTCGCAAAACCCTGGCTCATTAGCAGACCAAGGAGACACGCAGGATACAGACCAAAACTATGATGACGAGGATGATGTATACATCATTCAATCTCCAGACCACAGTGAACAATCAGTGGCTGATTCCCCTGTGGATAACCAGCTGCAGTATAATGATCTTCTTTTTAAGAGCTGCAGAACACTTTAAAATTGATACTCAGGAGGCACAAGTCGATAATGACTTTGTAGAGGACATCCTCGGGGATAAGAGATCTGCAGCACAGTTCATTCCACTGCTCCAATCTGTCCAAAGGAGCATTCAGCTGTCTCTACTTACCCCCAATCCGACACAGACAGTCAGCTCTCACATTGAGAAGATGTTAGACCAGCCCAGTCAGACCCATTGTACATCAGGGAGGCAGCTAAAGCCTGACTCTCTAGTAGTGACCACCACAAGGAACAGGGCGGGCACACTTTTAGCCTATGCTGAAGCCCCTCCTGACAATGAGAGCAAAAGGATTTACACCCTAGGCAGAAAAGTAGCTCCCTCAGCTGCTTACCAAGTGAGTATAGCCAACAACGCTACACTTCTGGCGAGTTATAATTGCTACAAGTGGGATGAGATCTCAAAATAGATAGACTGAGCCCCAGAGCCCCTAAAGACACAGATTTTGCAAACAGTAGCTGAAGGTAAACGGGTGACAAGCTGCATCCTAAAGAACAATCTGGACGCAGGAGACAATGCACGGCATATTGTTGCTCAAACACCATGCATGGCTACGTCAATCAGGTTTTAAGCTGGAAACCCGAGCCACCCTTTTGAATATGCCAATTGACCTGAATGCCTTATTTGGTAAAGCGGTCAAGGATGCACTGAACAGTGCTAAAGAGGAATATCACACCTTCAAATCCCTGGGACAACTCACAAACAAACCCTTTGTGCAGAGAGGCGGTTTTAATATATGCCATTTTAGAAGACAAAACTCCCGACAGTCCTCAAACTACAACCAAGGTCAGAAAAATTCATCCTGGGGATACTCGCAAGGGCAGTCCTCCCAATAACATTTTCAAAGGGGCCACAGAACATCCATTGATGGTACAGTTCAAAGGCCGGCAAAGCGCACTTGGGAGCACCAGGGGCCACATCAGCTTAGTCCCTTGATGTTGGGGCAGGCAGCAAGCCGCGGGTAGCATGGGGTTATAGCGTGTTACTCACCCCCTCTTCTTGGCCACGCTCCCCCAGGCAGGAGTGTCACTTTACTGTGGTGGCACAGGAGGGCCCACAAGCACTCGTGCAGAGCTGCAACCCTCACTTGTTCGTTAACCTTCTTTCTGGTGGCGGTTGTCAGGGCCACTTGCAGGGCAGGCAGGATGACACAAGTGGCAGGGCATTGGGGCCACTTGCTTCTTAGTTCTCTCCCCCAAACAGGAAGCTGTCAGCAGAGGGCGCACACAAGTGGCAGGGTGCTGGGCCTGTATCCGTGGTAGTGACTATCCTGAACGGATACTGATGCAAGGTGAACTGGTCTCCTGCAGTCCTGCAAGTGCTCGGAGAAGACGCAGTAAACATGTGTTTAGATGCTGTGAGCCTGCATGTAGATTATGTGCTTAAAGTGGTCCCAGTTAAGTGGATGTGAAGCTGTGCTCCCGTAGTTTGTAGGCATGGTGCCAGCAGCTAGTAATGGCATCATTCAGTGGTGGAAGTTCCACTTACCCCAGGTTAATAAAGGGTCTTGTAAAATGTGGTATAACGGCCAACATTCCAACGGCGGTTCGCCAACCATGTCTGTAACCCGCTGACTGTGTTTAGAGTGTGTTGATATGTGTTTTATGTCTGCAATACCTGTGATATCGGGCCTCGGGTAACATGCAGGGCCGGACCTCATGTGCAGGCCTGGCTTGGTGCGCGGCGCTTCGCGGTGCGGGAAAAAGAAAGACGCGACCACTCATTATGGTGCATAAACCCGGACTGGCGTTCTAACGCCAGTTCCGGTGATTCCTTTATTTCCGGGTGTCACGTGACCCGGAAGTATCTGGGCACGTGACACCACATTCCTCTCCAACTTGGAGGTGTTTACACAACAGTTAACAACAAACATATTATAACGGGTACCGTACTCTCCAAACAACTCTGACTTCATCTTGGCCGGGTTTTCTGTAGGTAGACTCCGTCCACCACGTATCCCTGGAGGCGGGACAACGGTCTGGGCCTCTCTCGCAGGAGGTATCAGGGATTTCCCCTCTCCAGCTTGTCCGCCACTGGGGGCTCGGGTTCAGTCCTATCTTCTTGCTGGTGGGGTGCCTCTGGCTCTCTTGGTGTGGCATAGGTTCTGGGTGTCATTTGGTCTCGGGGCGTGCAAGGTGTCGGCGACCCTCCTCCTGGGGACACCGGGCTCTCTTCCCATAGTTCCGGTGGTACTTTCCTGAAGTGTGACACATTCCTTGTCACTGTTTCACTTCCTCGGGTGGCGGTAATCATGCTGTGGTTTGCGGCACTGACTGTCCACTGTTGGAATTCAAAATTGAGGGACATCTTCTTGGGCGTCGCCCGGTTCTTGACGATGACGGTGTCTCCTGGTGTTAGATCTCGGTGGTTGGCTCGCCTGGTAATGCTCTCTTGCTCATTTCGCCTCAGTCTCATGGCGTCTATGGCTGGGATGTCAGGTTCAGGGGCTACCCATTGTGGGTGTATGGGGAGCTCTGCCTGTGTGGGTACCCCAAACATGAGGGCAGCAGGGCTGATGCCTGTGGAGGAGTGTGGAGTTTGCCTGTGGGTCCTCAGGAACCGATATACTGCCTTCAGCCACGGATGTCCTCGTTCTTTGGCAATGCGGATGACTTTATTGAGTGACCCCATGAACCTCTCGACTTCACCGTTTGCTTGGGGCCATCTTGGGATGATCCGCTTGTGTCTTACGTTTATATCCTTGAAAAATGTGCGCAGCTCTTGGCTGGTGAACAATGGTCCGTTGTCGCTCTTGACTTTTGTCGGGATCCCATGTGTTGCAAAGATCTTTTCCAGCGTGAGGATCGTTGTCTCCGTGTTGGTGGATGCCAAGTGTTCTACCTCAGGATACCTGCTGAACTCATCAATCACAACGAGTAGGTACCCTTCGCTGGCAATAGTACAGTGGTCCATGCTGACTGCCTCCCACCGCTTGCTGCTTCTTGGGACGCTGACGATGGGTTCTGGGTTCTCTGTCCTCCTGGAGGCTTGGCAGGCTGCGCAGGACTCCACCAGCTCCACTACTCGTTGTTGTATGTTGGGCATCCACATTCTGGACTTTAAGTATGCCGTTGTTTTGACAATACCCTGATGTCTGCTGTGGGCTAGCTTGAGGGCTCTCTCCTCTAGTAATGCGGGTAGCACGATCCGGTGGCCTTTGAGGAGTATTCCTTCGGAGGCAACTGAGAGCTCATGTCGGATCCCGAATAGTGCTCGAAGTTTGGCTTGAGCAGACGTGGTACGTTGGGCCATGGATGTGAGGTAGTTCTTCCAGTTACCTGACTGGATGGCAGTGGTAGTTTGCATCAGGATGGTGTCTTCTTCTGTCTCGCTTGCTACTTCATGTAGGGTCAGGGCCCGTGGTGGGGCGCAGGCGACTACATGGCATACAAGTTCATCTGTCTCTTTCGCGTGGCATTGTTCTCCATCAGTGGCGGGTCGCGGGTGACGGGACAGGTAATCGGCTGGGTTGTCCGTCCCTGGGCGGTAGTCCACTTCTATATTGTAGGGCTGCAGCTGCAGCATCCATTTTTCAATGTGTGCTGGTGGGTGAGGAGCCGATCCTCGGAATATTGGGATCAGGGTCTTGTGGTCCGAGAATACTTTTGCTTGCTTTCCTAGCAGGTATACTTTAAAATGTCGGCATCCCCACAGGATAGCGAGGGCTTCCTTCTCTATGTGGGCATAGTTCTGCTCAGGTTTGGTGAGTGCCCGACTGGCAAACGCGATGGGGTACACAGTGCCTTCATTGTCTGTTTGGGTTAATACTGCCCCTAGGCCGACTGGGCTGGCATCGACAAGAAGTTCAGTGTGCCTTTCTATGTCAAAGAATGCCATGGTTGGGGAGGCCGATAAGGTGTCCTTGATTTGTTGGAATGCTTGTTGGTGGACAGGTGTCCACTCCCACTTCTGATCCTTCTTTGTTAGTTCCCGGAGTGGGCTTGCGATACTGGCAAGGTCTGGAATGAACCTCGCGCAGTATGTCGCCATCCCCATGAAACTCCTCACCTCAGTGGCAGATTGAGGGGCTTTGGTGTTCTTTATGTTGTTTACTTTGGAGGGGTCTGGCGACACTCCTTGTGCGTTGAATATATATCCGAAGAAACATAATTCTTCCTTTGCGAACTCACACTTTTCTGCGTTTAGTGTCAAACCGGCTTCTTCCAATCTGCCTAGGACTGCTGCCAGGCGTTTGTGGTGCTCTTTTTCATTGGATGCGTACACAAGAATGTCGTCGCTGATGTTCGTTGTTCCCTCTAGGCCGGTGAGAACTTTGCGGATTTCGTGTTGGAATACCTCCGCGGCTGACGATATCCCGAAGTTTAGCCGTTTGTACCTTCTCAGACCAAGGTGAGAGGAGAATGTAGTGATGTATCTCGACACTTTGGCTAATCTGAGTTGGTGATAGCCAGATCTGAGGTCAAGCTTGCTGAATATTGTTGCTCCTGTGAGGTCCACAATGAGTTCATCTATCGTTGGAGTTATGTGGAGTTCTCTTCCGATGGCTGCATTGGGAAGTCTCATGTCGATACTGTCACAAATCTCCGGTTTGTCTGCAATGTCTAGGTCACTTCCCAAATCGGAATCTTCCCCCTCCTCCTCACCTGAAGAAATTACCTTCTTAATCTTCTTCTTTCTTTCTTTGCCGTAGGATTTCTTTTTTATCAAATATGGTCTACCGCGAAACGACGCCAAAATGGTTGTCGGAAAATACCGGAAACCAGTGGCCCCGGATCCGCGATAACCGGAGGGGAAAAAGCCAGGTAGGCAAAAAACCCTGAGCCTCCTTGATGCCGGAGAATGGAGTCCAGATGACTTTCAGAAGAAGAGGTTGGTCTTCGAGTATCCATGAGAACCAGGTAGTAGGTGCGGACTTCACCCGCAATGGAATGGAAGTTGCCTGCATGCGAGGCGGATAAGGGAAAGAGAAGAAATGAGGTCCGAGAACCCAGAGAAAAGCCTAAGGTGAGTACCAAGGGAGAGGGAGGCACAATGACGGGAGAATGCCGGGATCCGTAAAAGCAAAACGGACACAGAGGGCCAGAGAGAACAGAGACGGGAGCCAGAGAAAGAAAGACCGTCCGCCGAAAGGGAACGGACGGGAGAAACAGAGGAACGAGAGGGACGGGCAGAGGCCCAAGGCAGGACAGAGGGGCTCAGCAGAGCCAAGCGAGAGCACTAGCATATTAACCAGCAGTGAGGAGCTAAGTTGCAACGTGAGTTGCTCGCGGAGTGGGAGCCCTGATAACCCTGGCGGCGGCCATCTTGAGAAAGACTAGCGCTCAGCCTGGCGTTGTGGCTTTAACGTGGCGGAACATTTCAATGGCAGCCGAGCCTCCATCAAAACCAATGCCTTGTGAAAAAGGGGCGCATGACAGTATGCCCCCCCCCAATACGGGCAAAGCCTGGCTTGCCAGGATGAGCCCGAAAGAACGACTTCACCAGGCGAGGAGCGTGCACATCAGAGCAGGCCTCCCAGGAATCTTCAGAGGAAGGATAGCCCTTCCAGGACAACAGGAACTCCAATCTCCCACGGCGATAACTAGAGTCCTTGATCTCCTCAACCTCATAAACCTCCTCCTCCAAACGTCCCACTCCAGGGGGGCGAACCAGGGAGGAGGTGGGAATCTTTTCCTGAGCCAAACGTAACAAAGAAGAATGGAACACCGGATGAACCCTTTTTAAACACTCGGGCAATTTGAGGCAGAAGGACACCCGATTAATCCTGGAGATCACGGTATAAGGACCCACGAATCTGGGAGACAATTTGGTAGGGTGGACCCATCTGGGTAAGTACTTGGTCGACAACCAAACTTGTGAACCCACTTCGATCGAAGGTCCATCAGTACGTTTCCGATCGGCATACCGCTTGTAGTGACTGCGAGCCTGAGTCAAAGCTTCCTTGGCAGTGCGATGAGCTGCCACTATTTGCTGTAGCCGATCATTAATGGTGGGGCAGGCTGTATCGGATGCCGAGACAGGTAAAATGGTCCTCGGGTGAAACCCGAACGTACAAAAGAAAGGACTTAGACCAGTGGCAGAATGAGTGGCATTATTATAGGCAAACTCAGCTGTGGGTAGTAATTCATACCAGTTGTCTTGGGTATAGTTGACGTAACAACGAAGATATTGCTCAAGAGTCGCATTCAATCTCTCCGTCTGTCCATTAGTTTGTGGATGGAAACCCGAGGACGATGCCCTTTCATTACCCAGTTTCTGACACAAGGCGGTCCAAAATTTGGAGGTAAACTGACTACCCCGATCTGAGATGATTTTCAAGGGTAGTCCGTGCAAACGAAAGATCTCACGCACGAACACTTTGGCCATCTGAGAGGCCGATGGTAATCCTGGGAAGGGGGAGAAATGAGTCAATTTGGTAAATGAGTCCACCGTAACCATGATACAAGTGTGTCCCCGTGAAGCGGGAAGGTCTACGATGAAGTCAGTGGAGATCTGTTCCCAGGGGGTCTTGGGCAAAGGAGTTTGTTCCAAAAGACCAATGGGCTTTAGATATCGATTCTTACAGCAGGCACACTGGATACATTCTTGAATGTATTTCTTAATGTCAGAGGACATGTTGGGCCAAAAGAACGATCTCCGAACCAGTTCCTCTGTGGTCTTTCTTCCCCTATGACCCACGGTAAAATGATCGTGACACCAAGACATGACCTTGTGCTGTAAATTGAGTTGAGGCACAAACAGTTTTTTGTTGACAAAACATAACCCTTCTTTCATTTCCATCTGATAGCAGGGTGAAGTAAGGTTAGGTAGAGAAACTCGGGCTGTGGCCGACTTGACTTGCGAGAGGAATGATGCGGCGGAGGCAATAAACACCTGTTTAGGAAACAGTCTTTCCTTGTTGGGAATGGAGGAATCAGTGGCAGTATAGCGACGGGACAGGGCATCGGCGATAACATTCTGACTGCCTGGAATGTACGTTATCTCAAAGTCATATTGGGCAAAGAAGTGCACCCATCTTGCCTGGCGAGCATTGGCGCATTTCATATTCTGCAAAGCCTTGAGATTTTTATGATCTGTCCTGATGAGAAATGGATTAACCCCACCCTGCAGTAGATGCCTCCACTCTTCACATGCAAGCTTGATAGCCAACAACTCTCTCTCTATCACTGAGTAATTCCTTTGGCTAACGGTGAGAGTTTTAGAGAGATATGCAATGGGGTGTTCTTCTCCTTTGCTCTCTTGCCGGAGCACAGCTCCCACTGCAGAGGCCGAGGCGTCTGCTTCCAAAATAAACCTTTTAGTTTGGTCGGGCTGGACAAGAACAGGAGCCGAACAAAAACTTCCCTTTAGGCTTTGGAATGCTGTTTCCGCCTTCACGGTCCAGGACAAGGGTTGGTTCTCTTTCTTAAGAAGAGAGGTTAAGGGAACCATAGTAGAAGAGAAGTTTCGAATGAATTTCCGGTAAAAGTTGGTAAATCCCAGGAATCTCTGAACCTCCTTTATGTTAGTGGGAGACGGCCAATCCATAATGGCAGAAACCTTCTTAGGATCCATTCTGATACCATCTTGGGATAGAATAAACCCCAAATAGGGGATTGAAGAAGTCTGAAACTCGCACTTACTGGGTTTCACAAGAAGTTGGTTCTCCTGAAGTCGATCAATTACCTTGTGAAGATGAACTGAATGATCTTGTAGTGATTTGGAGAAGACTAAGATGTCATCTAAATAGATGATCACTGAATGAAACAGCAAATCCGAGAAAGTGCGATCCATAAATCTCTGGAATACAGCGGGGGCATCACCTTGTACTCGTATAGACCGTAGGGTGTCCAGAATGCTGTCTTCCACTCATCCCCTGACTTGATGCGCAGGAGATGGTACGCATTTCGCAGATCCAGCTTTGAAAATATTGTAGTACCTCTTACCGCTTCCAGGATGTCAGATATAAGTGGCATGGGATACCGGTCCCGAATAGTCACTTTGTTGAGTCCCCTATAATCTATGCAGGGCTGAAGCTCTGTGGAATCCCTTTTGGCTATGAAAAACAGAGAGGCCCCTGCAGGAGATTTCGAAGGTTGAATCAGGCCGTTCTTTAGATTGGCGTCCAAGTATTCCCGAAGAACTATCTTCTCTCTGGCAGAAAGGGAAAACATTCTGCGAAATGGTACTAAAACTTCTGGGATCAGGTCTATGGCACAGTCCTCTGGGCGTTGGGGAGGCAGATCGTGTTCCGTTTTTCCAGGAAGACTCGGTGATACCTTTGGAATTGTGGTGGAATCAAATGGATCGTCCGAGATTTCAAGTCCGCTGACTGAACCGCGGCTGTCTGGTAATGGAAGGATTCCAGACAGAATTGGTGGCAATGCGTGGAAAGGAAGCTGAGAGAGTTCTTGGTCCAGTCAATAGTAGGGTTCTGCAAACGCAACCAAGGTATGCCCAAAATAATGGCAAAGTGTGCAGCCCAGATGATCTTAAAAGAGATTTTCTCCTTATGATGTTAAATGGTGACCTGGAGGGGTTCTGTGGAGTGAGTAATGGGACCGGAGCATAGCGGGGTACCATCAACCCCTTCCACCTTCATGTTTTCTTTGTTGGGTAGACGACTGATGCCCATTCTTTCAGCCCACATAGTGTTCACAAAATTCCCCGCAGCCCCACAATCAATCAGGGCCATGGTTTCCACAGATCGCTCTCTCCAGGACAACTGTAGGGTAAGTACCATCAGGCGTGTGTCTTCTGTCTGACTGGAGGGTGTTATCGAGAGAGATAGGTAGAGACTTTCTGAGACTCCTCGAACCATGGTCCCCCCCTAGGTTCGAGGCGATCTGTTTCCGAACGCCTTGGTGGGACATCAGGACAGTTCCGCAGGAGATGTGTAGATGATCCGCAGTACATGCAGAGACCCGCTTCTCTGCGTCTCTTCTGCTCCTCTGGAGTTAGCAGAGACCTCATGGATCCGATCTGCATGGGTTCTTCCTTTACGTTAGTCCTGGAAGAAGGTGCCGGAGTCTGAGAGGGGGTTGAGAAACCGAATGAGCTTCTTCCCTTCTTCTCCTCTTGTCTGCGTTCATTAATGCGGTGTCACAATCTGCAGAGTGACTGACACAAGTTCTGAGAAAGAGACCGGGCGGGGAACCCTGGCCAATTCATCCTTCAATTCCTCTTTAAGCCCCCTGCGGAAAAGAGAGAATTTGGCTTGTTCAGACCAGGTGGATTCTATGGCCAGTCGTTTGAATCTGGTGATGTAGGTCAAGAGGTCCATCTGTCCTTGGTTTACTTCTAACATCTCTTCGCACGTCATGTATTTTATTTCTGGCCTTTCAAAGGTTTGCTTAAGTTGAATAAGAAAGGCATCCCAATCTCGTAAAACTGGATCATCTGTAGTAACTAGGGGGTTGGCCCACGCCAGTGCATTACCTTTGAGGTTGGAAATTACATAGCCCACCTTGCTAAGACCAGTAGCAAAGGTGGTAGGACGGAAGGCAAAGTGCACATTGCAAGCTTCAATGAATTCCTTGAGAGCCTTCGGCGCACCGTCGAATTTTCCTGAAGCCAGTGGCAGGGTTGGTAGGTCGGAGTTGCGTGGCTCCCTATTAGTCACTAATTGACGGAGTACATTTTTTCTCTATCTTTAAATTCTGCACTTCCTGGTTCAGGTTCCGAACTTCTACATTCAAAGATTGGACTGTGGCGACCAATTCCTGGATTTGTTCGGGGGTCGCCATACTGGTGTGTGTTGGGCGTTGCAAACTGTCACAAATCTCCGGTTTGTCTCCAATATCTAGTTCACTTCCCAAATTGGAATCTTCCCCCTCCTCCTCACCTGAAGAAATGACCTTCTTCACCTTCTTCTTTCTTTCTTTGCCATAGGATTTCTGTTTTATCAAATATGGTCTACCGCGAAACGACGCCACAATGGTTGTCGGAAAATACCGGAAACCGGTGGCCCGGATCCGCGATAACCGGAGGGGAAAAAGCCAGGTAGGCAAAAAACCCTGAGCCTCCTTGATGCCGGAGAACGGAGTCCAGATGACTTTCAGAGGAAGAGGTTGGTCTTCGAGTATCCACGAGAACCAGGTAGTAGGTGCGGACTTCACCCGCAATGGAATGGAAGTTGCCTGCATGCGAGGCGGATAAGGGAAAGAGAAGGAATGAGGTCCGAGAAGCCAGAGAAAATCCCAAGGTGAGTACCAAGGGAGAGGGAGGCAGAATGACGGGAGAATGCCGGGATCCGTAAAAAAGCAAAACGGACACAGAGGGCCAGAGAGAACAGAGACGGGAGCCAGAGAAAGAAAGACCGTCCGCCGAAAGGGAACGGACGGGAGAAACAGAGGAATGAGAGGGACGGGCAGAGGCCCAAGGCAGGACAGAGGGGCTCAGCAGAGCCAAGCGAGAGCACTAGCGTATTAACCAGCAGTGAGGAGCTAAGTTGCAACGCGAGTTGCTCGCGGAGTGGGAGCCCTGATAACCCTGGTGGCGGCCATCTTGAGAAAGACTAGCGCGCAGCCTGGCGTTGTGCCTTGAACGTGGCGGAACATTTCAATGGCGGCCGAGCCTCCATCGAAACCAATGCCTTGTGAAAAAGGGGCGCATGACAGATACAGATTCGTACCGCATTGGGTTGCTTGGGTTTTTGGGCAACTACCATGGGGGACACCCATGGGGTCGGACCTGATGTTTTCTCTATTATTCCTGCTTCCTCGAGCTTGGCTAGTTCCTTCTTCACTGCTTCTCTCAAGTGGAATGGTATCCGTCGGTGACGTACGGCTTTCGGCTCGACGGTAGGGTCTATGTGGAGCTTGATGGTTCGGCCTTTCAGGCATCCGATGCCTTGGAATATCTTCTGGTATTGTTCCAGTAGGTTGTCGAGTTCTTTGTATTGGAGGCTGAAAGCGAACTGTATTAATTTCAGTTTTTCCGCTGTCTTACAGTTTAGCAGTGTTTCGCAGCCAGCATCCACGACATATATGCGTGCCCGGCACTTGTTATTGTGAGAAAAGTCTGATTTGAAGGACCCTTGCACAGGTAGGGGTTTCTTGCATCCGAAGGCGTATAGTCAGACCTTCTTCTTATGGAGTTTGGGCTTCGGGCGGAGCTTGCTGAATGCTGTCGTTGGCATTACATTCACTGTTGCGCCCGTGTCAATGACTACCTTTAGTGGTTCTCCGTTGGAGATGACTAGGCATTAAGGTCTCTTCCGTTGTCGGGATCGATGTGGTTCGACGGCCGAGATGAGGTGCACTCGATGTATCCGCTTGTTCCCTCTTCTCCGTCTGTCTTTGTCCCTCCTATCGGGGGATTCGCTGTCGTCACTATCGCTAGTGTCTGGGGATCTTTGGGAGTGATCAATGGCTCTGGCCTTTCCTTTCTTGTCGGGTTGATACAGAGTTTCTCTGGGTGCAAACTTTTTCCGGCGCTCTTGCGCTGGTCGCGGAGTTGGCTCTCTGTCATTTCGGTTTGGCGGGTTTAGACAGACTGCAGCATAGTGATTGAGACGGTTGCATTTTCGGCAGGTTGACCCCCATGAGGGACAGGACTCTCCTTTGTGCCATGGGCCGCCGACACCATTTGCAGGCTTTGTCTCTCCCTTGCGGCATGTGGGCTTTCTGCTCGTGCCTCACACGAGTGTTCCCGTGCTTGGATATGGCTGCAACGTCTTCCGTTGGTTTTTGGCTGTCGAGTGGAAGTCTCTGGATCGCCGCTTCGATTACTGCTACCTGGTCTTCCGTCTGCTCACGAAGGCATGCCATTTCCAGGATGCGCGATAGGCGTACATTCTTCTCTGAGAGGATGGCTCTTCTCCGTTTTTCTGAGGAAACGCCGTTGATTATTTGGAGGCGGATGGCAAACTCTTTGTCAGGGAACTCGCAGCCGACCGCCATTTCTCATAGGCGTGCATGAAATTTATCAACTGTTTCGTTTTCCCGCTGTCTAGCCATGCAGAAATGAAAACGTTCATAGTCCGGGTTGAGGTCTGGTTTGAACATGTTAGTGAGCGCAGTCTTTGCAGCGTCGTAGTTGTTGTCGTCTCTGCGGTTTGGGATGGTGTTAAGCAGGCGTAGGGCGGCAGCCCCGATGTTGAGCAAGAGGAATGTGCGCTTCTTCTTTGCTACCGTGATGTCTCTTGCGTCGAGGTGCATTTCAAACTGTTGTAGCCAGATTTCCCAGCGAATGGCTGCTCCAGTGGTGAATGGGTCAAATGGAGGCATGAGCATGGTGAGCGCTGGGTCGGGGTGATCTGCGGTGAGGCTCTTTCTGGTTGACGAGCCAGTGTTGGCTCTCGAGGGGCTTGACCCTCCACTGGACATGTTGCGGTACCGGGGTGGGGGCACAGCCAAAGTGCGGGCTCACTGGGCTTCACTCACCAGTGTCGTGGTGCAGGGGCCTGGGTGCATGAGTCGTGGCCTTGGCTTGCAGTGTCGTCTTCTGTTATCCTGGGGGACTGGGTTGTGGCTTCCTGATGTTTTAATCGTCCAAAGTTTTTAGTTTTTTTTTCTTTGTAAAAACACAAATTGTTTCTGGATAGGGCAGAACGTGCATCAGCCACTTTGTCCCTAATGCGATGTTCCTGGAACGTTGGGGGGCTGAGAACAAGGCTTTTGAAATGTTTGTACGTCCTCGCGTGATGATTTAGAGCGTTGGGGGGTGAAAACGAGGCTCAGATGCCACGCGTGTTGATACGCAGCTCCGCTCGCGGGGTTCCTCTTTTCCCCTTCGTCGCCAGTGTGATGTCGGGCTTCGGGTAACATGCAGGGCCCAACCTCATGTGCAGGCCTGGCTTGGTGCGCGGTGCTTCGCGGCACGGGAAAAGAAAGACGCGACCACTCGTTATGGTGCATAAACCCGGACTGGCGTTCTAACGCCAGTTCCGGTGATTCCTTTATTTCCGGGTGTCATGTGACCCGGAAGTATCTGGGCATGTGACACCACAATACCGGAGTCCCTATGTATGTATCAGTGGCATATCCTTCTAGTTGTATATCCTACAATTCCCAAGTCGTATACATATTGTCGTTCTGTAATGGTGGGGGAATCATTTATGTTTCAGTAACATTTGTTTTGTTCGTTATGAAAAAGTAAGAGTGTTATGGGTGACCCTCCCGTGTGTACTGTCCTTTTAAGATGTGTGTCCCTTCCACGTGCATTGCCCTTTTAAGATGCTAATAAAAGGAGTCCATGCAGGCAAGTGCATAAGAACAACTAGACTCCAACTATGTAACTCCAGTTGTCGCAGTCTCTCACTTTGGGCGTGCATGCCTATACCCTGAGAACGGTCCTACGGCCCTGGCCTGCAGGCCCACACTGTGTGATCATGGAACTGCAGGTCCTTGCTGGTCTGGGCCCACCAGACCAGCTTGGTACCCTGGGTCCAGCCGAGGCACCCTCCATCTGGATGCTCCCGACATCCATGGTGCCCCTGGCGCCAAGGCCCGTGTCCTCACGGCCTATCAGGGTCCCACCCTGCAACTATGAAGAATGTCGCTTACGCTGGCACATTTGGTGAAGTGCGTTACGTCGCTAGTACTTTAGTAAAACTAAGCCTTCTACAATCTGAGACTTCCGTATCACAGTTCAGTGAACTGTTATTCTTTAATTTATTTTGACCTTCAGTGAACTGTTATTCTTTAATTTGTTCTTTTGACCGGAAAGTAGATGTCAGTTGGTTTATCAACGAAATTATGTTGGGTGAAACAGCATTTGTCACACAACAATGAAATGAAAGAAAAGTTGTATTGGCCAAGGCATAATCGGTTCTGAGTTAAAAGGACACCGACGCCTGGTCAGTAATAGTCACTGAGCCTGCGCTGTTGATACACACTCGCTGGCTGCTACAGGGAGGGCGGGAGCGGTGTTGCTGGTGTGATGATATCGCTCGGAAGATAGGCGGGGCTTCCTATTTCGCTGGCAGGTTCTCTGCTGTGAGGTTTAAGCGGTGGGCTGGGCACATTGTACCCTGTCGGCTCATTGCATTTGCATTAGGGGGCTCAGAACGCAGATAACGCAAAGGTTGATCACCAGATCGCCTCATCTGGCGACAGTCCTCACAGGCTTCCTGATTGGCTGCCACAGTCGGTCTGAAGATGTTAAACAACTTGAACGGAGTATTGAGGGCGGGGCTGAGGCGTCGCGCATGCGCAGTGACAGTGTTTGGGAACGACGTGAAACACTGGTGCGGGTTTCGAGGAAGGATCTTGCTGCCAGTGCAGCGCATGCTTAGGAGAGAACCTGCTGCATCGCAACCCAAACCAAGGTAAGTGGAGCAAACGCCATAAGTAGAGGGGTACAGTGTATTTATCCCCTTCAACTAAGAAATAGTGCCCTCAAGTTTCCAGTGACCGTGCGTTAGAAGGCCACCCAGTCATACGTTTTCCCATTCAATTCCGGGGCTTGTGGTGCTTCCAGTTTGAAATGTAAGAAAAACTGCAAGTCTCAAAATTACAAGCAGAAACGGGACAGAGGCCACAGGAAACCCGAGAGCTCTCAAAACGCGAGTCTACTGTTATTCCGGATAGAGCGGGTGAGTCTTGACACTGACCCCCCTGACGGCTCATGGTGCCACTCTGCCACTTACCCGAGTAGAATCTCGCACATCTGACTACTATCCATCCATGGTCATTTCTCTAAGAGTGAACCCTATTTCATAAAACGTGATGGCTCTCGATTTGCCACTTGCATTAGTGGAGGAAGAATAACTTCTAAAAGTTACAATTAAGGTCATCCCATGTGGACAGTTTGGCACAACTTGAATTGTTGGAACACAAGGTACTGGTGGAATATTTTCGAGACGCAGCACGAAAGGGCTTTTTATTGACTAAAAAGGACTATAAAATGCCCAAAACGCCCTCAAAATGAAGGCCTCTTTAGACTTGAAGGCGATGGGTGTCTCCCCGTTACGGGGTGCCTTGATCTGCCACCCACAACCACGGGAGTGTGTAGGTTCAGTTGTGTTTCTCTTACCTTTTGGTTTGCATTATGATTTCTATTCACTGTTACGTTTCTTGTGTTTTTCTTTAAGATGTGCTAGCAACCATGCATCTTAAATAGGTCGAATGCTTCGTAAAGTTGCGTTGCCAAAAAAGGGTAACGGCATGTTTGTTGTGTGTTTTTTTTTTTTTTTTTTTTTTTTTTTTAAATCGGATTTTTTTTTTTTAATGACCAACATTGCATAACATCATCGGCCCAATTGCGTACATCTTCATTCAATTTATAACGCGATTTTACATATAGTGACCCCGATTTCCAGGTGTCTGCTTTATAACGTCTTTGAACTTGCTGTAATCAGTGGTGGAAATGGGGGGGGGAGGGAAGGTGGTGGCGGATCCCACAAGGGCCTGGTGGAGTTTGGGGCGGGGGGCTGTGTCTGAGGAGACGGGGCTTAGAGGCGGCGCAGCTGGCAGTTGACGTCCGATCAAAGGAAATGTCCAAAATAATAGTTTGATACAGCAATATCAAACATTCTGGCACATAAGGAATGAATGGCCATTTGCAACTGTGGGCCACTAAGCCGAGACAAGTTTATGCCCCAGTCCAACCCTGGCATCCAGTATCCGGACGCATAACATTTGCCCACAGCATCACTGAGAAACCACACTTTTACTCCGTGCACGAACCAAAACACGAAAAATTACACAGGGTCACTGGAGTCAGCTCACTTTCAAATCTGCCCTTTAAAAAAATGCAGCACATATCTGATGTGCTGCATTTTATAGAGGTCAGATTTACATGTGTGCTGACTCCGTGTGTCTCTGGTGTTTGTTCTTAGTTGGTTATACAAATAAGTATAACCAACTAAGAACAAACACCAGCGAGACAAAGGAAACGGGTGCACAATGAAAATTAAAGCAGACGAGGGGAGAGTACAAAAGAACAAAAATGCTATGCACAGTGTGCACAAACGGCTTGCACCGTGGGGCAGATTAGACTCCGAGCCCACCAAGGTGGGGGTCAGACATCTAATCTGCCCTGTGCGAGCAGAGCACTGTGCACAAAGAGTACATGGCAGATTAGTCGCGGGCGCTCTTCTTTATATATATATATATATATATTTTTTTTTTTTTTATTATTATTTTTTTTTAAGTAACCCAACGCAGAGCATGGGTTTGGGGGCTGACCCTGGCCTGATCCCGAGATCGGCTACACATCTGGTGCCGGATCTGGGATCCGGCGAGAGCCGGCCCAATGACCAGCGCTGGCTGTAATTGTTTTACTTTCGTACGTATTACATTCCATTATGCAACCGTTCACATGTTTTGGCTTATTCATTATTTCAAGGTGGTTTTAGATTTAAGGTGCATGATGCAGATCTAGTACCTCATGACGTATATTGTATTCTACACGTCTGGATCTTTCTTTCTCTCTTTCTCGTCCATCCACTCTAACCTGGAACTTCAACATGTCCCCACTCCATTTAGTCGTTTTGCCAAAAGATGGCCAAATCCAACAGTTTCTACATAATTTCATAATTTTGTCTTTTCCTTCTTGTTGACGAAGTCGGGGCTATAACCCATTGTCAATTTACATTTGTATACTCCCTTTTCGAAGTCTGTGCATTTGACTTTTTTTGTTATCTTGCACAGCCCTTCCACATGTGTAAATAGGTGCCCTCTACATTTTTACACCTACAGCAGTTTGGGTCCTGTTCCTGTGATCTTTTTGAGCTCAGTATCCTCTTCATCACACACAACACATATATGTGTAGCCATTGACACTGTGCTCGTTTTAAGACTTTAACTTGCAGTAGTAGTCTGGCCCATTCTTCATCGAAACTGTTCTTCCAGATCAACTTCTCATTTGTCCCTAATCCTCTTTGTGCTTTCCTCCTTGTACTCCATTCGTGTCTTGTATGATTTGGTTATCCTTTTACCTCCCCTTGTAAATCCTATCGAGGCCTAGTTTATCCCATGTATTTTGTAAGCAGGAAATACAGATTTTCAATACATTCATATTAGTCATGATTCCATTAAAGATACAGAGGCGAAGGATTATGCTCAACTCTTTACTTCTAGAGCAGTAAACCAAATTACCACACCCATACAATAAATTGATAAAAACTACAATTCCCATGAAATTAGTTGATTTAGAAGTTTGTATTTAATTGTTTGTCCTTCCCACGTGACTTCTACTGTCCAACCACCATCTCCAGTCCAGTATAATATCCTTCCTCCTTTTCTTTAGCTGATCCATAACTGAAACCTGTGTCCCAACCGGTAAACGCCTGAACTTCCGTTGTACACTCGACTATTCTTCATGATCACGATGCTTTGCGTTATGTACCTTTCAAGACATAAACAGCAATAATGTAAAAGCCACTCCGGACTGGGTGGGTAATCGCACATTAAATCTTATAGTTGTACATAATGAACTAGCATTATTACAGCCAAACCAGTCTATCTACAGAGTTGTAGGGTGGGATAATCCTTCGTCTGTGTCTTTAATAGAATTATGACTTTCTATTACGAATCTATTGAAAATCTCCTCGGATTATGCTAGTTACTTCCCACCAACGTAAAAACCTGATTGGTCGGAAAATAAAACATTAAAAAAGCCGACTTGTTCGACCAGCCTGCAGGCCTCAAAAAGTCTCAAAGGCGTGCCCCCATCTTGAATGCTGTGAATGCCATGGCACCCCCAATCGAATGTGTACCATACTGCCCTACATCTATACCAGCATGGCCCATACACCATTTCACCCATCTTGCCAGTGTAGCCGTCAAAACAGCTGTTAAGGTTTTCCTTATCGCTATTAATAATTGCGATTTTTATTTATTTATTTTTTTTTCTCTTCCTTGCAGGTCTGGCACGCGCTGAGATATTTTCATAGTCTTTCAAACATCTGACTTGACATAATTTGGGTCGGTTTGGGAATGCTACATAATCAACAGTCTTGATCCCTGTCAGTTCTTTTTGCTATATAAAAGGTTACACCTGTCGGTGAAAAAGATTTTCTGTCCATCTCAAGAGCTCTGACATCCGATACCCTCTTGGATGAAATTAAGCACAGTAGTTGGCTTTGTCCATAAGGCCTTTCTGGAAAGCACCTCGTTATCAAGCCAAGCCTTACATTTCAACACCTCGTCAACGTCCCAAAGACGTGAATATTTCGCAGTAGGTGGTCTCATACATTTAATTCCTCTGATTAGCCTACATCCAAGCAGATGTTCACCTACAGGGTTACCATCTACCTTCTCGTGACCAGCTGATATTGCGGCGCGATAAGTGTTTAAAGTTCGGTATGCTTTAGTGTCAGCCTCCTGATGGGCCAAAAAAGTTCACCACGTGAACTACCTCCGTTGGAACGGGATGTACCTCCCTCTCCATGCATCAACTACTCCACTTTCACAATGCGCCGCTATAGGCTTTCTTGGTTCCGGGAGCCCAGGATTCTCTGATACATTTCTGAGCCTCCCCAAAAGTCCTGGCTTGGCCCAGGCTCCCCTGAATTTGCCCACGCTACCAGAATCGGACTCCCTGTCTGAACCAGCGGGCGTATCTCTGCTGTTGGGCCCTGCATGATATCCTCTCTCTGCTGCAGAAAGATGGGAACCTCGTATGACAACTGCAGAAGGTCTGGGAACCAAGCCTGACCCTTCCAACCGGGCGGCACCAGTATCACCCTGGCACCCTGTCTCCTTACTTGAGCGATTGTGGTATCGTGATGAACGAAGGGAAGGCGTAGTATGTTGCTTGGCCCCAGACTAGGAGAAAGGCATCAGTTGCTGTTGCTTCCGGATCCTGTCTCCAGCTGAAAAAAGTGAGTTTCTTGTTCAACCTCGAGGCAAACAAGTCCGTCCGACAAGGTCCTCTCTGCCTCATGATTTCTTGGAAAACTCTCTCGTCCAGCTGCCAATCGCTGGAGTCCCTTGGGTGTCTCGAATTGCAGTCCGCTTTCTGGTGCTGGACACCGGGCAGATGTCCTGCCATCACAGTGACTCTCCTCTGAAGGCATAAATGCCAAAAATCCTTCGACAACTCTGCCAGCATCCTGGATTTCGTCCCGCCAGCCGATTGATATACCTGACTGCGGAAACGTTGTCCATCTTGAGAAGAATGGAACATTTTGTCCTCTCCTTGGTCCAGCATAGTACTGCGAGGGATCCTGCCAGCAGTTCGAGACAATTGATGTGGAGGGTTCGTCCCCCGACCATCTCCCTCCTGTGGCTAAATCGCTGCACCAGGAACCCCTAACCCTACGACTGGCATCCGACTCTATGATGAGGTCCGGGGATGAGCCAAATCTCGCCTTGCTTTTCCAGGCTTCCATGTGGTGGTACCACCACTCCAGCTCCCTCCTTTTCTCCTGAGAAATGGGGACCCTCTGCTCGTAAGGAAGCCCCTGTTTTGAGGTGTTCTATCTTTAACCGCTGTAAGATCCGGTAATGCAAGGGGCCTGGAAATATTGCTTAAATCGAGCATAATAGACGTCCTTCTAGCCTAGATAGCCCCCTCAGTGATATCACCTCCTTCACCATCATTGACTTTATTTCCTTCTTGATGTAGTTTACATTCTCCAGGGGTAGTCTGAGGGTTCCCAATTCCATCGACTATGATGGGATGAACTCTGATTTCTCCTTGTTGATCAGAAAACCCAACTTCTGCAATAGTTTGGTTGTGATCTTCACCTGCTCTACAAGCATCTTTGTCCTGGCACGTTAAGCAGATGTTGTCCAGGTATATAATTAATCTGTTGCCCTGCTCTCTGAGGTGTCCTACCACCGGCTTCATTAGCTTAGTGAAGCACCAAGGAGCTGATGCCAGACCGAACGGGAGACTCACATACTCCCAACTGTGACCTCTCCAGAGAAACTGTAGTAGGTGACGATGGCTCTGGTGTATGGGCACCGTCGGATAAGCGTCCCTGAGATCTACTCGCACTAGCCACTCCCCATTCTGTAGTATGTCTCTCAGTAGATGGATTCCCTCCATCCTGAAGTCTGTTTATCAAACGCTTTCAGCGCCATGAGGTTGATCACTGGTCTGACTTTGCACCTGCCCATCACCAAGAACATGTTGCTTATAAAACCTCTTTGCACCTCCTAATGCTGATGTAATGGCTTTCTTTTGCCATCATTTCTTTATCCTTCTCTCTAGCAGAATCTCGTCTTCCCTGTTGATACAGATCGGTCTTGGTGGATATATCTAAATTTGATCATGTAAAAAGTCTAACTTGAAACCTTCTATCGTCTGCAATACCCAGGAGTCTTGAGGATATCTCTTATCTCTCTCCATCTCTGCATATACTGCGCTACTCTACCCCCCCTTCCCACCCCTCACTGGCGGAATGCTTATTTAATTTATTTTTAATTCTTGTACAGCGCTACACGCCCCGTAGACCTCAAAGCGCACAGAAAAACAAAGACGGACAAACAAAACGGGTGCGGGAGGCAAGGGGGGGGAAGATTAGCAATAGGGCAATTAATCCACCAAGTTAAAGAGGAGGGTCTTAATAGTCTTTTGAACTTTGCCAAGTAAGAGGGTAATCTCATAGCAGGTGGAATAGCATTCCATTCTTGAGGGACCCGCACTTCAAAACTTGTACCACCAACTTTAAAATTTTTTTTTTTTTGCCAAAAGCGTGGTTGAAGTACTGTGTTGGTGTCATTATAGCTCAGTACTCTGTGTGGGATATTGGGAGGAAATCCTTTTTACGAGGTACTGTGGGGCAGCAGAATTCTGGCATTTATAAGTCGGGGATAGGATCTTATGCCTGATTTTCTGTTTAACAGGAAGCCAATGTAACCTTTTCCTGAATTCAGATACATGGTCATTTTTAGCCCAACTGTGAATTGCCCTAACAGCTCTGTTTTGCATGGTTTGTAAGCGGGCAAGGTTGGATTGAGGGGTGCCAGTAAGCAAGCTGTTGTTCAGAGCAGTGGCCAGGAGGGATCTGTTATTTAATGTTATATAGGGTCTAGTCTGATGGATAAGCTTAGTAATATATCCGCAAGAGGAGCGAATACTTTTGATTTAAAAAAAAAAATAATTCTAGCCGCAAGCATCTTTTTACAATTACATAACACATCATTTAATATTCCACTATTACAACTTTAGATCACAAAGAAAAGAGAGATATCATTGTTAATAAAAATTAATTACGTTCTCATCTACGGTTAGTTAATTCTTTTGTTTAGCAGACCATTATTGCCCATGTCTGAGTTTTAATATACAGATTGAGTAGAGTGTGAGCAAGCAATATTCCATCCCTTAACTTCATGGGGAATTTATTTTTGACTCTTCTCCTCTCTTTCCGTGAGTAAGTTCAGGTCTCTGAGAATATTCACAACTTCTATCGTGAGCCTTGGCGCCTGTCCCGACTCTAGTCTTTCCCGGAAGGAGTGGGTTGTCAGCTACCAACTGCTATGCACAAATCTGATCAACCTCATGATTCTGATTGTTTCTGTTACTGCACAATCAGTATATGTTTTGGGCTCCTTGTGTGATATATTAAGGGCAGATGTTATCTGGATATTCAGTCTTGTGTCTTATATGTAGTATCTCTCTCGTTAGTATGATGGTTAAGACGGAATCTTAAAAAGTTAATTCTCCACTGGGGAATTTTCTCAAGTACATCCTACGCCAGCCTGTGGGTTTATCTTGCGAAGATAAAGGTTGATATAACTCTGAGCCCCTCACTGTGTCATAGTTTTGATCCAGTCACACTTTTTTTTTTTTTTAAAAGCTTCTTTGACCTTCAGAGAATTCTGTATCAGATCCATGACGTCTCGTTCACATTTCAGGAGGATTGAGGAGACTTGTAGCATGAGTTTGTTGAGAAATGGGTTGTCGCAGTTTGTTAGCATTTCGTGGATGTTCTCAAATAGGGAGTTTTTCTGCGGATCTACTTTCTGTCTGAAAAGGGACAACACTTTTCCACTCGATCTTGGAGTTTAATGACTCTAGACCCAACTCGTCGCGCAGTGCTGAGATGGGTAACAATTGGGGCAGATTGAGAACCCCTTTCCGTAGTTTACCCTCTAATCTATTCCAATTGATGCTCTCATTGGATTTATATCGATTCCATAGGTAATAGAAGTTATGATCTTTCCTGTGTAGAACTTCACCAATGTGTCAGGGAAAATTTGCAGTACGAGTTGAGGATTATTTTCATTTATGCTCCCAAATTCAGTAATTTGTGTTCCAGATCTTGCATCAAGAGCCCCATGGTGGGGAAAGCTTCATATTTTGAAACCCAAGTATATCATATCCATTACAACTGGAATTGGGTGCCAGTTTAGGTCCCAGTTGAAGCTCGCTCCCCGTTATCTTGGATTTTTGAATTTAACAATATTTGATTTAGTGGAGTTGATCTGCAGATCATTTTGTTTCACATACATTCCCCAGAGCTGCTAACGGGTGTTGTAGCCCTATTGGTGTGTGGTCCAGCAAGACAATATCGTCTACATAGGCGATCCATGATGGTCTTTGTTTTGTCACTTTCGACTTGCCAGACACCTACCATCCAAGGTTCTCGATAGATCTTCTAGGTGGAAATCAAAGAGACAGGATGCAAGTCTGCAACCTTGCTTGACTCCTCTTGCAGTTTTGATGTTTTCGCTCAATCTTCCCGCTTTATCGAGCCTGATTTGCAGTCTGGTGTGATAGTGGAGCTCAATCGTTAGGAGAGCACTGGTATACTCCAACCTTTTTAGCTTGTTCCACAATAGGTCTCGATTGACGTTGTTGAAAGCTTTGGAAAATTAATGCCGCATATGATGTGTTGCCTCCTTTTTTTTTTTTTAAACGACTTGCTGGTTATTAGACTCATTAGAGCACCATTTAGCGTCGTCGATGGACCACTGCGAAAACCATTTTGTTGTTTTAGCAGGATCCCCTTGTCTTCTGCCCAGAAGTTCTTTCAGCACACTTTTTCTATGAAGATATCTACATCCAATAGGGAGATCAGCGATGGTTCTTCGGATTTTCCTGATCTCCCTTCTTGTAAATGGGGAATTATTAATGATTTTCTCCAGGACTCTAGAATTTGTTTCGTTGTAATTACTCAGCAAAATAGAATTATGAGAACTTCTGACCATACTGAGATGTTGGACTTTAATATAGCATTGGTAAGCCCATTTGGGCCAGCAGCCTTGGATGCTGATAATTATTTAATCAATTCTATTATGGTATTTTTGTCAATGGTGAACTTCCAGTCTCCATTGTGTGAGATCTCTTCAACAGCTCTTTTAGATCTTTTAAAAATGTTGCTTAGGTAAGTCTGCTATATTTCTTCAGGGATCACATTGCTCTGAACGTGACTTTCTTCACTTGTCATTGAGTTGATGATGCACCAAAAATTCCTTGAGTTGGTATGATACTGCCTGTAGCATACATTCTCCATCGTTCTGTAGACACATTTGTTTGTTTGCCTTGGACCAGTTTTATATTCGTTTTTTCGATGGTAAAGGGCACAATCCTATTATGTACTGTTGAGGTGCATTTTTGTGAGTTCACACGTGGCTTTTCTCATTTCTTTTTTCCTTGCCCATGTTGCTTCATCAAAGCATGTTTGTGTGTTCTGCAGGCATTATTATTTCTTGATCTGTGGCATGAAAAAGTCTACAAAATTCAGAGGATTGCTTAGTTTGGTAATCTCCCCATCATTTACCATATCTAGGCAGTTTTCTAATTTCTTATTCAATGTGGACCCCCTTTCTTTTTTTTTTTTTTTTTATAAAGGTGGGCAATCTATTTTACCTGTTTACTTGGATCTGGTCAGAGTAATTATGTTTGGCTACTTCTATTTTGCAATCTATAGAGCCGATTAACCTGTGATCACTGTTTTTATTTTCCTTGAAATGTTTGCATTTGTCAAACAGATCTCTTGATAGGAATAGGTAGTCAATCACTATGTTAGATTCCCGCATTTCCACGTGGGATTTGCTGGGATGTCACCATTGATGCTGCCATTTGCCACAATGAGGTTCCAATCTGTTAGAAAGGTCAACCATTTCTTCCCATTTGCTGTTGGAGGCGCGAATACTTGACATGTGCTGATTCATAGATAACTCTGTGTCAAGCATGACTCCTACGTTGTCACTGACCTGCTGACAGGAATCTGGTTGCCCATGATGGAAAAGTGGGAATACCTAGGGTCGATTTTTCTTCAAACGAGGGCCTGAGGCAATGATCAGGTGTTTAGTTTTCTCGTTATTTAATGTCGAGAGTTACAATGTGAATTTCATTAAAGATGTTGTTCATGGTCTTAACGTCAGTGGCATAAGTACCGGACACCTCGTAGTACCTGGGTGTCATGCATAGCTGTAGAACTCCACACAAGGAGGCAATGGGAGAGGCTTCAGCTTTTGCAACTGCTACCCTTGAGGTTCTAAGGCCGAGGAATGATGAGATCCATAGGGCTGCTTTCTCTGAGCAATTGACAATGTTACTAAGTCTTTCTTGGAGAAGACTGTGATCAATCGGATCGAATGCTGCAGAGAGATCAAGCAACAATAATAGTGATCGGTGGCCTTTTTCTATAATGCTCGAGATGTTAGATTTAAGCTCGAGCAGTGCTGTCTCAGTCCCATGCTGTTCTCTGAAGCTGGACTGGTGAGTGCCCAAGATTTTGTTAGCCTCTACGAAGCTTTGCAATTGCAAGTATGGCACTCTTGTCAATGATTTTCGCTATTGGCTGGTAATTCTTTGCAACAGCTGGGTCCAGTGTATTCTTTTTCAAAAGAAGTGTTATCCAAGCGTCCTTAAGAGGTCTGCACCATGCCATCCCTAAAGGACATGTTAATCATTTTGGTAATCCAAGGGATAAGGACATAATGGACTCCTCCAGGATGTTAGTGGGGCGTTGGTCCCCTGCACAAGTGGTGGATTTGAGGTTCATAATATGAACTTCTTGTTCGAATCGAATTAGGGAATCAGTGGGGCAGGATTATTTTCCCTGGTGGTGTTAAAGGAAGTCTGTGCTTTGTTGGGAACTAAGCAAGCCAATTGGTTAGCAATATTCAGTTGGTGGCCAGCTGTTTTACTCAGGAATTCCTCTTGGATTGTTTGACACCAAACAGAGTCTTTAATAACGGGTGGAAATTATGAGGTATGGGTTTAAAATTCTTTAAGAATTTTGAACGGTTCATTAGATGAGGATTTAGCTTTATTAATAAGAGAGCTGTAATATTTTGCCTTGGCTTCAATGATTTTATTTTGTTCACGTGGGTGGCATTGTTGTATTTACAAGGTTAAGGGGGCAACAATGTGTATGCCACTCACGTTCAAGAGCTCTCCATTTTCTTTTGCCTCAATGATGGTCCTCATTACAATACCGGCAGTAGCTGTGCTGGTATAACGGACACAGCTTCTGCTGGTATCATTATTTTTGGCGCCCAGGAATGGGCAGTTAATGGGTCATTACGGCGGGTGGCAAGGCACCCGTGAGCAGACCTCGTAGTTTGCCGGTCTGGTAACTACAGTACCGGCAAACTTACCGGTACTGTAGTTACCGGACCGGCAATTTTGGAATGAGGCCCAGTGTCTCTAAACCAAGATTTCTTTATGGTTTTGTTTTTTCAGGGTGAAGCAAAACCTGTTAGACGCTAACAGGAGACCCACTGTCGCACTCCTATAGGGATGTAAAATCCCTTAATAATTCTTGGAACGGAGTTCTGAAACCAGAAATCCACATGTACTAACATCACAACAATTCAATGTGTTACATAGACGATCATTACATTTCCATCACAAATGTGTAATTAATTGTAAATATGTGATAGCATCTACTACCAAAGAACAGACACTTCACTGGTTTCGGTTTTAATTTTTTAGTATAGATAGCATAACAATAAATGGTAAATGAAGAAGAAAGTCAATTCTAATACACCATTGACATGACATGCTCCTGCCTCTTCCTCTTCCTCTGGATGGGAAGAAAGGTACTCTTGCTCCCTCCATTATGCTATGTTTCCAGAGGGCCTGTAAAATGAATATTGACTGACCGAGCGGCCCCTGCCTCTGTCAGCCCTATCGAAAACGTTTCTCCCTAAGATCTTTTTCAGGGAGGCCTGAAATGTGTCCATCGAAGCATGTGCTTGCATATGAAGCCATGTCCTTGATGAAAGTCTCGCCAAACAGCTTTCCCTTGGCTGCCGCCGCAGCCTCAGACTGGGCTAACTCCCCTTACTCAGATCCGCTTCTCTTCCCAGTGCCGGTTTCGATTAGTCATCGGGCTTGGCACGTCACGTGTCTACAGACAGTGTTTGAGCCCCTTCTGAGCTCTAAATTGTCCTGAATAAAGGAGAATTATTTGTCTTAACTGCAGCTGGTGTTACTGTTGTTCAGGGAATGGAATGTCGCTCATATCTCTGGCCTTGGCAGCGAGCACTGTTTCACGCGTTAGTTTTTCTGTGCAGCCTGAATTCAGCTTAGCTCTTCGGCGAGGGTCTGTGGCCTGCTGTGATTTTCCAAGCCATGTCATGGCTTCTGTTTGTTGTGCTATTCTATGTTCTGTTCTCCTTATGTTAGTCACACTGGACTGACGGGTCCCAAAGGTGCTCCTGCAGTTCCATGAGGTTAGTTGCATGTACGCATCTGCAAGCATTCATTCAGGATTTCTTGCTGTTTCTGCATTGCTGCATTTAAGCTAGTGACAAAATAATGAAGCAATTACTGTTTGTATATATCTGTCCTATAGAGCTGCGCATCCGTGTTCTTCGTGTAATAGAGTGTGTGTATGTTTTATTGTGCGGTTGGCAGTTGTGATTCATTTCTAACGCTGCTAAATCATGATGTCTCTAATGACCTCGTTGGCTTTGCTTCTCAGCGCTTTAGTCAATGCTGTCAATTCAAGTTTCTCTAGTTGACGCCTGAGGGTCTTCATCCACTCTGGGCAAGGTCTGTACTGGCCCTAGTCTGTGAGGTTGGCGGAGTGGATACCTTTTGGCGTACTTGTCAATGGTTGGAGCGCTGGGAATTGATACAAAATAGTATGGATGGTCACGATACCTCTGTTCTTCCGCATCATATACTTCATTGGTGGGGGAGCAGGGTGTGATTCCTCCCATTCCCCTCTTGAGTCTCCCCTCTGGTGGACTTGTCGACCACATGCTTATAAGACCTTGCTTTTGCTCTTGGCTGCCATATCTTTGTTATCCCTCCGAGATGTCCATAAAAGTTTGTTGTGATCGAGTGACCAGTGCATGTAACAGCATATTCCTTCGGGATTGCACCAAACCCACTTCTCTTCGTAGAACTTCGGATCATGGGGGTTGTCCAGCTTTAGTGTGTCCACCGGAAATAGTTCTGTCTAATCCTCCCTCTCAATTTGTCTCGTTCTGAAACCATCACACCTGCCTTTCCTCTTCGTTCAGCCAGTATTTTCAGTCCGTCTGACAGCCATGATGGTATCCATGACCATATGTACGCTAGCCAGCTCTCGTCTTTCCCTGTCCCTAGTGTTTTGTCTTGCATCTTCGCATGCATTTGTGCCAATTGTTCAACTGCGTCTGAGAGTGTTCCATTATCTTCATCGTTAGCTGGTATGAATGTACTCCCGATCTTGGCGCAAACTCCTCCTTCCATCGCTGTGAGAAGATCTAGAATGTATCTATTCTGGAGCGCCACCAATCTTATTGCTCCGAGTTCTTCCTTTATGGTGCTGAACCCATTCACTGTTGAGTTAATTGTTACCATCAGCTCCCAGCGAGTGATCTGTAACAATTTGACGTTTGTATATGTTTGTAGTCTTGGTATTATTGTTGTAAAGAACATTTGGTTTCTGCTAAATGGTCTGTGTTCTGGTGGTATTTCATCCAATGCTGCTTCAGACTTTGATGAGAAGTAATCCCCCCCCCTCTTCACTCTGCTTCTCCACCATCTCTGATTCCATCTCTGATTGTGCTGTTGGTGCTATCTTGATATGACCTTTTCCTTCTCCTATTATTGTCCATCTTTGGAAAGTAATTGCTTCACACCCTTCCTGGGTACCACCAACGATGGCATGTTGATTGTGCACCAAGGAGCATACTCCTCCCCATTCAGGTGGCAACTTCTCATAGGCCTTTGATCCACACGCCCAAAAACAATCCATCGGCACTGCTGTTCCCACTCAATGGCTGGAAGTTGTTCTACTGTCTTGCATCCGGTGTTCTCACCAACTTCTACATCGCCATTGTTCTGATAGCACATTGCTGGTGTCTTCAGGGGGATTACTGGCATTGACCCAGCTTCTTTCTCCACCCATGTCAGCCCTTCAGGCACTTGTCATTTTCTTCTTCCTGTATCTTGTTCACTGCTGACTGTGCTAAGGTCAGTGCTTTGCTTCCTACCACTCCATCTTCCCATCCGTCATTAATGTATACTCCGTAAATCGAGATCTGTGCTCTTACCCAGCATCCAGGCTCTCCACTTAGCTCCTTCACTCTTGTCCAGAGACATGGTAGTTCCTTCAGTGTTATAGTTTTTGTTTCTCCCTTCTCTGGTCCGTCAGTTATGTACTGCAATACTTCATCTAGCTGCCAATAGGTATTCATCGTGTCTAGCGCCTTTATGTAGTTATCTTCATAAGGGATAGTCTTCTTGGACATCCACCTGAATGTTACCGTCTTCCCTTGAAATCTTCCTTGCGTCTGCACCATGGCGTGGTACATCAGGCATTCTCTTGCTGAGGGTGTTTCTGTTGTATTGAACGTTCGAGAAGCACTCATGGTGTAGGGGATTAAAGAGCAGACGTACCAGCTCTCACTGTTGGTTTCCCTACCTACTTTGACATGTGTTAGTACCACATTTTATTTGTAACCTGTGACATGTCTGGGAGATACATGTTGACTCGCTTTGTGTCTGTGTCAACACTGTGCTTACCTCTCCTTACCTTATCAGCAGTCTTTTCGTCCGCCTAACATGGTCGTCCTTCCTGCTAGGGTTGGGGTAATGTTAGTAGGGGACATATCGGTAATACTCATGGCAGTATAAAGTGACCAGAACACGATGGCCAGTACACCACTAGGAATCGGTTAACACACCATGTTGATAATATTTTTTTATTCTCTTGGACATAACCACCTGAAAATTGCGAAGAAAATCAGGTTTGCTGCTACTGGATACTCTGCTTCTACAATATGGTTAAGAGGTCTTGGATCCTGGATAAAATGCTATGACACCCTGTTGGCCTTGCGCACAGGGTATACTGCTGTGTTGCATGGAGATTCTGATGGTACTAGTATGCCTCCCTCAATGAGGGTGCTGATTGTTTCATAGATGCCCTCCTCTACCTCCTTAGTTAGGGGATACTGTTTTACTCTTGGTAAAATCGCTTCTGGTTTCATTTTAATCTTCACTCCCCACCCCCCCCTATGCTCTTTGTGCACCCCACGTAATAAGGACTTGTGGTCCATAAGCTGCCTGGTACCTTGGCCATGTCCTCCTGCCAGAAGGAGGGCGCCGCCTCCATCTCCATTCTCTATGGTACCTCTCTGCAGTGAATTTGCAATCAAAATTTTACTCATTTCAAACACCATCTCCACTTCCAGTCTCTTCTCTGAATCACTTCTCACCTGTCACTGTTGTGAGCCTGCACCCCTTTGCAACTGCAATTATTGCTCTCCATGCCCTTCCTGTGTCATCCACTGCATGTACTGCAATCCAATCCTCTCGTGCCAACACTGCCTCAATCTCAATGGACACTACCGTTCCTTCTTGCTCATCCAGTGGTGTCTCTGGCCTGAACAGGTATTTGCTTTGGTACTCACCACACCTTCCCTGCAATGCCTGGTATCCAAGCAATGGCAATGTCTGTCCCATATTGGAACATCTTGGGGTCTATTGGCACCCCCCTCTGTACTGTGCACCCACAATATGCCTGAACGATCTGTTTTACATTCATCATGTGTATGCCTGGTGTTGAGCATATTATGCCTTTGTCTGTGAATGAGATGGTCCTGTTTAGTCTGCTCATGATGTCTCGTCTCAATATGTTTACAGGTGTCTGCCGAGAGTAAAGCAAAGGTAGTGATAAGTCATGATCTCCTATACATAAGGAGATGTTATCAGTGAAAGGAACCACCTCTCGAGCCCCAGAGAATCCTTGAGTGTTCATGGCATTGTCTGACAACTAAATGTTCCTTCCCTTATGTAAAACCTAGTTGCCGCAGTGTCAACAAGAAAGGAAAACGTTTTGTCACCTATCTCCACCCCTATGCGTGGTTCCTCTGCAGGGTTGGGTGTGATTGACAGGATGGGACACATCAAGTTCGTCTGTGGGCTGTCCTATTGGGGATAAAGAGAAGTTAGTTTCCTGTTAAAGGGTTGTTCACCATGGTAACCCCTCCCACTTGTCGTACTGGTGTCACTATTGTGTCCATGTGCTCTTGTGTATCGTCATCCTGTAGTTGTGATAGCTGCTGGGTGCTTCCCTTGATCTGTGGTGACTGTAAATAACGTGGTAGTGGTGTTGCAATTTGTGGTGCCTGTCTGTACCTGCGGTTGTGCCTGTGCTTGTGCTCTTGGTTGGGATTGTGGCATTTTCTAATATGTACCTTGCATCTGTCCTTGTGGTTGTTGATCTGGCATATAATAATTTTCTTGGCCCCCCCCTGATAGCCTGCAGGCTTTGATCTCTCCAATTCTGTTGTGTCCCTCTGAATTGGCCTGCTCTTGAAACATGTCCTAACTGTCCACATGTCCAGCACTGTGGTTGCTCCCTCCTGTGTCCTGGCAAACCCCCTGACATATCCCCTGGGTCATGTTGCATCTGTTGTCCATAGCACCAAAATCCCCCTTGATTGTGTTGCATCTGTGGCCTGAAGCCACGGCCCCTGGGTAGACCTCCCCTTCCCCGAAACCCATGGGCAGTGCGAACTGTGGTGGCTGTTGTACTGCTGCTGTCCCTGCACTAGTGGGGTGGGGGTGGTTATAACCGACTCTTCCATCGCGTACTTTAATAGATTCTTCTGCACTAACTTGGCCTCATCTGCTTTCCTGTCTTCTGCCTTTTTGTTTTAACCTTCTCCTACTATAATCTGCAATAGTGTGCTATTGTAAGTTGTATTTCTGGCCATCCCTTCGCTTCCATCCCTACCAATTTCTTCAAACTCTTCTGTACTGGGTCCAGTAATCCTTGTACTAAAATGTTGAAAAATATTGCTATAGTTTTGTCCCAAGGCTCTTGAATCTCCTAAATATACTTCACAGGATCTTCGTCATCCTTCATTTTGCGTGACGGAATTGCCCCAATGTTATGTTATGTCACTTGTATAGACCTGTCTGGGTACTGTGTGTGTAATGCTTGCCATACTGCTGCCCTGCATGTCGGAAAGGGTGCCCTCTTGTGTTCTGTGTCGTCACCCCTGGGAACCCCACCCTCTTCCATAAGTCACCAGCTGCGTCTCCTAGTATGGAGACTAAGAGCCCCTTTATGTCACCCACTGCCAGTCTATGACCCGCCGTCATCTTCTCCATCTCATAAATCCATTTCTCCGCTCATGCACTTAAGGATGGTAACCTACATTTCACATTCTCCTTGTACGTGTGCTTCCATGGCACATACTGAGGTCTTGACCTCCCTCTTTCTAGTAAGGGCATTTGTGAATAAACCACCCTCTCCTCTGGTGTAATTGGGTACAGTCTAACTTGTCGAGGCCCTCTCTCGTCATCAATGTCCATGCATACATCTGTTGGTTCTAATGTGGGTACCCTTTTGATGTCATCATATGCCCTAGACAGTCTTCCCTGTGAGCATGCCAGTACGGTCTCCCTCTTCCTTTGTCTTGGGAGATCCCCCGAGTCTGTTAACAGATGTGTTGTGTGGGTGGGGCACGTCCTCCCTTTGCTGTGCTTGTTCCCTGAGCTGACCCCTCCTTCTCTCTCTCTCTCTCTGTCAACCCTTGCTTCTCATGATGTCCATTCACCTGTCCCTGTGGGCTGTGGCTCCCCATGGTCCTCCCGCTCGTCCCCACTACGCTTGACATTGTCAGATTCAATGTCCATGTTGCTACAAAAGTCGTCGGCAAAACTTAATCTCCTTGATGTCGAGTCTGCGCTATATTTTGTGCTAAGGTCAATATCCACTAAATTATACCTGCTGACTCCTGTCCAGCCCCCTAGGCTTGTTCCATCTCCCTCTGTCACACTTCTGCCTCATGAACACATGCGGTCCGGCTCGTGCCGCCTGTTTTCCTCGCCTCTTTCCCTGCACCCATCCAGTGCTGTCTGCGCCTGTGCTGCCCCTCTTACTCTCTCCTCCTCCCTGCGCACTTGCTCTCTTGCCTCTCCAATTGCAACTTCCTCTGTTCCCTCTCTGGTAACTTGCGTTTTTCCTGCTCTGCTATCTCCCTTCGCCTCTCTGCCTTCTCTAGTTCTCTCTCCTTCTGCTTCATCTCCCTTTCTGCTCTCTTCCTCTCCTTGAGATTCCTTTCTTCTCGCTTCCTTTTCCAAATGGCCTCACTCATCTTCCCTTCTCCGTTCCCTCTCCTCTCACTCCAGCTTCTCCTCTCTTCTCTGTTCCCGGTCCTCATGCTTTAGTCTCACCTCCCGGTCCTTTTCTCTTCTCTCTTCCTCTACCATCAGTTCTGCCCACTCAGTAGTCCTGCTGTCCCTCTCAAGTTTCTGAATGGCCTCCGTCGCCCCTTCTGCCTCCGCATCCATCTTTCCCTTAAACTTTAGAAGCACCTGCGCTGCTATCTGTTCGCTTGTACTTAAGTTCCCAAACTCCTCCTTTGCTCGCCCCTTTGCTACTTGGTGACTGTCCCGTACCCTTCTGCTTGTCCTCGTTAGTGCATGTTGGTGGCTTGTATGTCGGATTTCAATATCCCTCTGCTGCTCTTAGTTCTCTCATAGGATACGTTCCCTGCTCATCGCCTGTGTCATCAGATACTATGCTTGGAGGAGCAGGGGGAGGTGCAGACGGGTGCGTTCCTTCTTTCACCTCATGCTGGCTTAGCATCCACTGGCGCTTTGCCGTTTCCCCCTACCCCTCCTGAAACATGCACCCCAACTCAAATTTGGGCATGCTTTTAGTCAATTTCTTCCCCTTGTAAGTACCCTGTGTGTGTGTCAATAGCGATTGCTGCACGTCCTCGTAGAAACTGCCATGGTGGCCATGGCTTTGTTAATTTACCTTCGGTAAGATTGGACCATTCTATACTATACTTGCACAGCTTTTCTCTGTAAGGGGGTAACGTTTTACACAAGTTTTGAAGGGGGAGGGGTGATTGCCCCGCTAATGCCCTGATAGATTGTAATACCGTTTACCTGACCTCAAGTTGAGGGTTTCGATAATCCACGGTTCAGGAATAAGGGTTAGAAACACAATAAGAACACCTTTCAATTATTACAAGCCTCTCCGGCTCTGCACCTTATCAGGCGTGCTCCGCGCACCGTCCGCCTTTACAATCGCTGCCTCCTCAGGCACACATCCACAATCCTGCGCATACGCCTTCCGTGCCCCGCCACTGGTTCACCTCGTCTACCAATACCAACTTCGCAATACTAGCTCCTCTTGGTAAACTCTTCAGTCCTATGCACCAACCTAAGGGTGACATACTAAGTTCACTATACAGGTGGATGGACGATTGTGCCCTCGCAACAATAACCCGTTACTCCAACCCCACACAAATCCTATAGCTGTCTTTTCCATTCTCCAAGTGGAGTATACCACTATTCTCTTGTGATCGAACTGGACCCGTTGTGTCGCCTAATGTGTGAAACGCCTTTTTCCAGGAGACTTAACCTGTCGACTCACCTTCCACGATCTAGGATAGCTCCAGCTAGCCCTCACGGGAATACCATAATCTATGTCCCGAGCTAAAACACCCAACCCACAGGAATACTTTGTTACTAAACTCTTGTCATTCTAATCCTCTCAGTGGCTTAGTCCTACTGCTCATCAGAACCTTTTACCTGGAAGACTGAATGTGCCCTAAACAGAGAAAAAGGACGTGTACCTCAGTTCCCCGTCACAATCGTACTAGACCATATCTTGGCAATACTAAACCATGCTCTGTCAATGCTGAACAATACTAAATGATACCCCACAATGCTCAATACCCTCCCTCACACCCACAATTGCTGTTAGTCTGGGCCAATACTTACTTTCCGTGTTATGGTGGCACTGCTCAGGTGCCAGCTCCCAGTCAAGGTGCTTGCCTCCCTGTCCTGGTCTAATTGAACAACGCGCCGATCTTAGGTGGGATGTTTTCCAAAATGGCTCCAGACCCTTTAAACGGGTCACATGTTTTCTCAAAATATGCGAGGGTTGCACAGCCTCTCAGGTTCGGCGGCAAAGGAGTCGGTTTAGTGCCTGGCTGGCGCACCCAGCCATCCTCTGCTACCAGCTTGCTGGGTCAAACTCCCAGGCAGGTTCGAGGGCTACTAGGAGTTCCCGACCCGGAACTCACGGAAGGCCCAACACCTTTCCCTTCCCAAAAGGAACGCAGGCCCAGACAGACAGCAAGTTCAACAATGGGGGTCAGAACAAGGAAAGCAGGACAATCCTGGAGCATCTCGTCGTACCCTGGCTCGCAGGCCAGTTTTGTTACTTTCTGCCGTCAGAATGACGCTACAACCTGGGCCCCTCTCCAGAAAACCTATTGTCATCTAAACCAACACTGGAATTCAAGATGTTGTATTCTTTGTACAATTGTGTGAGGCAATGTACACTTCAGTGTATGGTTTTCTGGCTTCTGCCATCTAAATGGGTATTTAAAAGATGCTCTTGATTATGATGGCTGCACTTTATTTTATCGCCAGGTAGTTACCCCTTTTTAACCCACTACAATTTCTGAGAATGTAAATTCAAAACCAAAACTAGCTGAACTAGTCAAACCGTAACAGAGATGGCAGTGCTTCAAACAACTATCATTAGCTCCTTGGTGTTCTGTTGGACCACTGCCAGATGTCACTGGGGAACAAATGAACAACCAAGCTCTTAGTTATTCATTGTTGCTTATATCTTTTCGAGCATTTTTTAATTGGATTCCAGGGCTTTCAAGTACCTTAAACCACATACAGGCCACCTCTCTCGTAAGCTTTCGGGTGATTAATCATTAGAACTGTAGATGAACACAAACAATATAACCTGTAATGAATGAATGAATGAATGAATCAGTAGGAATAGTGGACTTTATCAAACTGAAGCAAGCTTAGGATTGGTGCTCTGCATAGCTCCCGCAGGCCACCCAAAATCAGCCGAAACAAAATAACCTTCTAAAGGCATCGGGCCCGCTCAGCGTCTTCACTTCGATCTCTTCTTTAGTGATCAACACCTCATTTATGGATACTTGAGGTCTTTCTGTGCCAATCTCCAGCTTTGTTATCTCATTTGTAAATTCTTTTTCAACCATACAGTATTTTGTCAAATTACTGGCCACGTTTGGATAGTGTCCTGTGCAAGGTTGATACAAGTTAATGTTGTTGCCTTTGAATGATGCTCGATGGTGTGCCCAGCCTTATTCATAATGAGCTCTTGGTAAAAGAAATGTATTCCTGTGAGGGCATTTATTTTTTTTAAAATCTTTTTTTTTGATCCCTGAAATCTTGAATGGACACTGTTCTTTCCAGTTGTGTATCTTGCGTATTGTCTGTTAATGCAACAGCTTTAAACATGGCTTGTATATATGAATCCAACTCTGTGTTGTCAATTTCTGAATAGATGCCTCACATTCTAATCTAACACAATGAGTGGTTTTCTAAATCATCAATTCTTCTCAGCCATATTGTAAGCACACGTTTATACAAGTCAACTACAGCTTTATCTAGCTATTTTACTTTCCATTATCTCTTTCAATTCCTGCAACATTTTGAATACATTGCTACTGGTTCCTCTGGGGCCAGTTACCCAGATATGGAAGGGCTGTGATCTTAGAAGGGGGTGAATGATTTGTCATGACCCAGCATATTCAGTAGGATCAAGTAAGAAGCCAGAGCAAAATCTTTGGCAATGGAGGGTTTGTTGTGGGCAGGACTCTGTTCTAAACCAGCAGAAACGCTGGAGGACTTCTTAGAATTTCAATTATTATAGGTAAATAGATAACGGGTGTGTACCTGACTTCAGGGAGGTCTCTTCCTTAATATGAGAGGTGTTGTTTCATGCCAGTTAATACTGGTTGTAGTGTTAGGCAAGGTGCAGGGGAGTGGGAGGAGAGCTTACAGTAATCCTGTAATAATGACAGTCACCCAGGAGTGCCCCATCGTGGACAAGGGTGAGAGGGACTGAGATCAAAAAATGTCCAACTCGCTGCCCGTCCCTGTTCTCGGCTCACCGTGCCTGGTAGAATTCATGACGTTACCATGGGAGGACCACACGCTGCAGAGGAGAACTAGGACTTGAAGCCATGAGTAGGGAGTAATACACTTGTTATCCAGGCAACGGCTAGTTTTTCTCCATTCAGCGTGCAAAGGTCTCACTGGCCAACTTTGTCTAAGCAAAGCCCAGATTACCGCATAGGATTAACTATCAACATCAGAACTGAGAGTGTGAGGCGCTTGGGCCAATGGTGGCAGGAGACTGTATGGAAGGGTTTGCGTTGCATGCGCCACATTGGGGACTTGGTTAGACACGCTGTTAGTGTGATGTTGCGAGTTAGCATGTATCTAGTGTAGTTAATGAGCATGAAATGAGTTTTACTATTTTGTGTATAGTTGATACAGTTGACATTTGCATGCTCGTAGCAACATAATGACATTGAGTCGCGTGGGGTGCAGGGTGCAACATAGCGCCGAAAGATGGGAAGCAAGGAGCTTCATATGCGCACGCGAGAAAGGAGATTTGTAGATGGAGAAGCCGCTGTGAGGGGACACGTTCGTCTTGAACATACATGCATAGAGACAGAGGTTTTCAGGGAAATGTGTTTGGAACAGTTGGGGAACAAGAGGTACATGGTGAATACATGTATACCGTGGGTCCCTCATAATTTGGGTTTGTGTAGGCTGCAGAAACCTGGGGTAGAAAGAGAAACTCTTTGCGGCCTGGGAAGCTGGTTGATCGAGTACAAGGGATGGGGGAAGGCAGCTAACTGCATTGGGCAACTGCGATTACATCAAATGGTCGGTTGCGGCCAGGCCAGTATATTGGAGTGTTTTATTTTTTTCCCAGGGTCTGGCCATCTGGTAGGGTCGACTTGGGCCCAGGTAATCAACCCGGATCAAGGGGTGCTTTAGGGCAGAATTGACAACTGGTTTATGGGTTTCAATCGTATTCTCAGGAATGACCAGCATGTGGCCAGAGACCATGCATGCTGAAATGGTAGTCCTTATAGATTAGCTTGAAATGAGATACCAGGGACGCCAGCAAGTCTGGGTGGATAAGCTGCCTATCATCGGTTCATAGGGAACTTCGCTCCCTCCTCCTATTGTTGAAGTATCCTTGTAAAGCCATCTGCATCACGACCAGATAAAACTTGTGATAAATTAGGTTTGTTGTGTGTGATTATGTAACCATATGATGTCACAACTGACTATGGAAAGATCCCAAAAAGGGGTGGTCTTGAGTTCATGCAAATGTGTGTTGAAAAGGGTTGTTAGGCGTAGCTTGATCCCACAAAACACTAAGTTTTTGAGTGTGTTAAATGTTGCAAAATGTACATAATGTGTAACCTTTGTGTGGTTCGCAGGGAATCTGGTTAGTCAGTCTCTAAAGAGTCGTCTAGCCCCTCCTGGCTGTTTGTACAGTAAACTTGCTTTACGGACAAATTTGCACTTACTTTAAGAGGTGGCCCTATTCGGTTTTGGGTAAGGAGATCGGAGGTGTGTCCCCAGCCCCCGCACCCCTCTGCCCCCACATCTTCTTCCCTCACTTCTCGGATGTGGGCATCCTTCCTTCTTTGTGCCAATCCCTGGCCACTGAAGCATCAAGGTGAGGGATGCCAACCCCTTTTCAATATTTTAAATAAAAGTGTAAAAGTGGGGTTAGAAAACTTCAATAATATCATATTAATATATGATGTCATTTATAACGCGCCTGTACACAAATATTTCTAGGCACAAGACAAGAGGGGGGTGGGACAGAAGCAGGACAAAACAACAAACTTGCTAGCCCTTGTGCCATTCAGATCGCGTAAGTGCGGGGAGAGGTGAGGGGACGGGAGGGGAGGGAAGAAGGGCCAAGTGGGGGTGGGGGAAGGGAGAAGTGCAGGGAAGGGAGAAGTGCAGGTAACTCAGTAAGTGCTGCCGGAGGGTGGCTCATAAGTGCAGAGAGAACAGGGACTGTTGGGGTGCAGATACATACCCTTAAGTGCTGGGGGAGCCCGGAGGCAGTGCGAGGGAACTGGACATGTAGGAACCTGGGCCAGAGTGGCAGTGGGTGGCCAGGAGACCAGTATGCTGAGCGATCGGGGACATCGGAGAGTGAGAGCAAAAGCAAAGAGGAAGGTCTTGAGTTGCGTCTGGAACAGGAGGTGGTTCGGAGTCAGGGAGGCTGTTCCAGAGGGTGGCCTCAGCCGAGAAAAGCGATCTACCCCCCCCCCCCCCCCCCAACTCTCTGCTTGGAGAAGCGATTGCCCCTCAGAGTTGGAAGAGGATGAGCGGAGGGCTTGAGATGGAAGGTGATTAGGAAGAGAACGGTTTAGGTAGCGCAGTCCCAGCCACCAGAAAGCCTTGAGGACGATGCAAAAGGTCTAGAACTTGATCCTTGCAGCCACAGTGAGCCAATGGAGAGATTTCAGAGCTGAAGAGATGCGATCCCTGGGCTTCAGGCCAAGGACTAGTCTTGCAGTCCTGTTCTGGATAAGGTGAAGAGTAGAGACAGGCGGATTAAGGAAGAGGCTGTTACAGTAGTCCAGCCTACAGAGGACCCGGGCTCTAGAGATGTCAGAGGTTTGAGGAGAGAAGGAGAGGGTGGCGTTGAAGATGACACCAAGATTTATAGCATCAGGAAGAGAGGGGGGGAGGAGAGGAAGAGAGGGGTGGGGGGACCCAATGAGGAGGATCTCAATTTTACTGGCATTCAGGCAAACATCATTGGCGGCACACCATTCCTGAATTGCTGCCAGCTTGGTATGAGAGGAGCAGCAGAGGTAGCTGAGGGGACCTTAAAGGAGAGCTTGGTGTCATCCTCATAACACTGAAAGATACAGCAGAAAGTAGCAATGCGGTGGGCAAGAGGTGCCAGATGGTGGTTGAAAAGCCAGGGAGAGAGGTTAGACCACTTGGGAACACCACAAGTAGAGAGGGAGAGGAAAGACCCAAGTTGGACCTGGGAGGGTCGGTCAGCGAGAAAGGTCAACCAGGCCGGGGCCTGACCAGTGATACCCAGGTTGTCGCAGAGGGAATTGTGCAGGATGGCGCAGTTGACCTTGACGAAAGCAGAGGATAGATCATGATAGATCTTGAGATATGTAGAGAGTGAGCACGATAAGAGATTTTATGCACATCCACAATCAAGATTTAGATTGGATAATGGCTGGGTACGCCCGAGCCCTGTTTTCCCAACTATGCACTGACACACTAAAAGTCGCTTTTTTTTTTTACAGCTATGTGGACCCATTCCTCAGACACACAATGTAAAATCTGTGGTGATTTTGAGGAAACAAAGCATTTTTTACTTTGTGTCCTGGGTACCTGGACCTCAGGAAATGCTTTCTTGTTCCTCCTTTTCAGGCTAAAAGGTATAAGGCAAACAGATGCAGCTGTAGCATTCTGTAAAGGCACTGTTGATATGAATGCTATCTATTTTATTGCAACATTTACTCATATATGTTTCTATCGACAAGCTTTCTATCGACAAGCTTTTTAAAAATGGTAACTTCCATACTACTATTATATCCCATTACCCCCCCCCCCCCCTACATATGAAATGACTGCCAAGTTCAGAAAATGACCATGTGGTTCCTGTATTTGCACTTGCCTCCGTGTTGCCTGATTTGAATTTGCTGTGCAGCCTGCATATTTCACCAGGTAGAAAGATTTTCTGCTCCGCCAACAGTTTATTCTATAACACGGGCTAAAATGTTGTAAGTTAAGGATTTTGTCAGGTTAAAATTGGATTGGGGTTAATATGTGACCTGGGATACATGGTATAATCGTATTCTTTGGATACTTCTACCTCTAAATGTTAATCGATCATTTGTACTTTGTGACACAATGTTGCAGACTCAAGTTAGAATAATCTATTTAGGTAAGGAATCTTCCAGATTGTGCAGGTAATGTTGCTATAGAGTGAAAAGTTAATAAAGTTACTTTGATCATTCTGAGGTATTTTGGAGCATAAAGTGTGGAAGTCAATTAAAGAAATGTCTCCCACTTACCTGGGATACCATCATTTTTGTAGTCTTTTATTAGTGTTGCCACAAGGCCCAAAACATGGCGCAATGGGGGGGTGTGGGGGGGGTAGGCATTTCCTTTCTGCATCGAGAAATATGGCATTTCAAACTCTGAATGTATGGGTAACGTAATGTTCACTTCTCAACATAGACAGTTACGTGTTTCGCTCTGGCTCTCGTGCCCAACAGTCATACGAGCAGCATTTCAGGATTTTTATTTCCAAGATAGTCATCACGTGCATGGCACTGTGGTGCATCAGAGCATATGCAACCCTATTAAAAACAGCTATTACAATAAAACTTCATAAAAAAACGGATAAACAGACTAATCTATTCAGTCCAATTTTAAAATGAAGACTGTATTCCGTAACCATGCTTTCAGCAATGTATGGTTTCTTAAGAGGTCAGCAGTTTGGTGAAGAGCGGGAAAACTATCTCCCGAGTGTGAAATTTGGGAACCTCAAACAGGTAAATATCCTGACTCCAATGACCCCAGATTCCACCAGAAATGACCAGTGTACTAGCCCAATAGTTTGGCATCCAACTATGAACATATTTGGGTCAGACATGGTACCTTAGATAAGATCCTGCAATCCAGCAGAAACCAGTGTGATTACTTCAGGAAAGGGAAAATTGTATTGACTGCTTTGCCCTAATAACACCTGCCTATATCCTGAAGGATCCCCTAAAGGGGAAGCATGGGTGACTCGGGCAAAGACCTAACAAAAACAGAATTCCCACAATCAATAAGAGATGAAGCCAAAGCTGGAACTAGAAGACCAACGTGCAGCAGAAACATTTTTTACTAGTTTATCAAAGACCGAAAGTAGCAGCCTTCACTAAAGCAAGTGAATGTGGAGAGAAGGAAGGAAGGAAGGAAGGAGAAGTATCTAAAGTATGTTCTAAACATTTAGCCAACAGTGGAAAACTAGAATGAGCAGCAGGGATAGAGGAATACGAAGGTGCAGCAGGGATAGAGGAATACGAAGGTGAACACAATTTCTATTCACTTTTGGAAGTTGGTGAGAATCCACGTGAGGTTTGATCTCCTGAAGTGTGTCCCGAGGACACTGGATATTGCTTTCAGATGCTACTTGCAGGGAGCTCTGGGTATAATCCTTGTATTGGTTTCTGGCTGGGGTGTGTGAGAAACCCGAGGGTGTTCTTCCAAGCAGACCTAGGGAAACCTTTATAGAGGTGGCATGGGGAAGGGCTGAAATTCTCAGACCCCAACCCTAGGAGCAGGGTTGTTCTTAGGGAAATACCCCAGGTGAGAAGCGATATGGCACCAGAGAGGAGGATGAAATCCCCAAGATCTTTATAGGTTATAAATCTGCCTCGCTTCCTCCCATTAAAACTCTCCTGCCCAGATCCAACAACCCCTCCGAACATAACCATTCCTCTAAGGTCCTAAACCCGGTTGCACCCAAAAATTGTACATCCCAGAATCCCTGTTTCCTATCTGAATACTCCCAACAATTCTTCTCCATGTCCCTGTGATTACACCCAAGTCTATATTTTTATTTTTACTAAAACAATAATTGGTCATTCATTACAATATGCGTATATTTTCACAAACCACTACCGTTCCCACAATTCCCCACTGTTGATTTCAAGACAATAATCCCGGTTCATCCTGTGTATTTCACAAACCCTACCAAACTCATCCTAAGTTTACCAACCCTCCCAGTACGAGGGTTGTAATTCCTTCACCTTTTTCCCCTTCCGAACCTGTAGGATATTCAAAACCACTAGCCCCCCTGCCCCCGACACAACTTGTGCACATCACAGACAATGGACTAACACCCAAGCCATTCACCTGACATGTCCCAATGTAAGGGTCAGGCAATTGACAGGAATCGCACACACCTGACAGCCCTTTCTCTTTCCCACAGGGTAAAATATAGAGCGCGAGAGCACAAGATGAGCAAGGCAGAGAGCTAACAGCACGGCAGTTCAAGAGAAGGATAAAGACGCAAACTGAGGGGGTGACAAGGAGAGAAGCAACCTTACCCTTTCCTACCAAGGCCCATGAAACCTCTGCAGTAGGAACCGTAAGACTGTGGACAATAGCTCAAGTGTGTTGCAGTAGATGTCCATTGTACACTGAGCGTACTTGCACTGATAAGTGGGACCGAGGGAGGTGCCTGCTACCGTGGTATCAGCCTTGACCTAAACCATTCTGAAAAGCCTAGCGGTTCATCACAGCCGGTGAGTCGAGGGGAGAACCGACAAGAAAACCAAACTATTTAACGAAGGCAGCAAAGTAGTAACTTGAGGGAAGTACAAAGAACTGTTAGAATAAAGGGGAGACCAGCACAGCTGCAAAGGGATCCAGCACCACGTTGATGTTTACTTGAGACCCTGGTCAATCCTGTGTGTGTTGAATACCAGAAGGTCCCCGGAAGGCCGTAAAGGAACGGTCAAAGTGGTCATACAGGGGTCTTGCAAAATCCCCTGTACAGTCGATTGAACGACAGGTGATTGATCAAGTTGGCAACAGTGCACCTGGCAGAAGGATGCTGACAAAAAAGGGCAAAGCCTGAAGTCCCTATGAACAGTGTGTGGACCGAAGTCAACCCAGCCGAGGGATGTCCACTGTGAACTCTTTAGCAAAAGTTGGCGAGAGTGAACCGGGCAGAGGGATGCTAACAAAAAGGGGTGAGGCTTAAAGCCCCTATGAACAGTGTGTTGATGAGAGTGAACCCGGCCGAAGGATGTCCACCCTGAATTGCTTGAAAAGACATTAAGATTTGTGAAAGTAAGAAAAGCTGTAGTGAACTGAAAGGGGCCTGAACGAGGGAGCCAGGGGTGGAAAGTAATCACCCAGAACTCATCGAGAAAGGTGCTGTTTATTTGGTTTGTGAGGGGGTCAGTGCCCGGAAGAGGGGGACCCTGGGGTGAAGCCATCACCCAAAGTATACGTAGAACAGAACTTTGTTCATTTGTTTTGTTGAATATCAGGTCCTTGAAAGCAAAAGACTTTTGCAGGAAAAGAGATTTAACCATCAAATAACCTGATACGGAGCTGTTGGCTCGTCCTCCGTGTGTGCTGTGCTCAGGGGATCCACCTTGTCCCGTGCACTAATCGTGGGCAAGGGAGACCCGACTACTGTATCCTGACACATTATTTGTGAACACGTCTTTCTTATGAATTCTATCCCACACTCTTTGGCGTAAGGATTGGCAATAGGTTTTTCTTGGTATAGGCCCCTTTATTTGACACAACGCCACTAGGACTGCCTTTTTTTTTTTCTCATTTGATTGTCGAACCTTGCTCCCATCGTAGATTTAGGTTTAAATTGGGCATTTATCTCACCCACTTTTGCAGTTTAATAAAAACCCTTGAACTGTGATCACTGTCTTTAATGTTGCCACCATTGAGTTCCTTACAGGTGCCCGATGCACCATGTCCTAAAGCAGTTTCATGTAAAGTTTGAATAATATGGGTGACCAAACTGATCCTTGGGTCACCCCAAAAATCATTCATGGGTGGCGCCGTCTGTGAATCGCTGGCCAGGAAGAAACAGACCCAATCACCCTCTGAAGCCCTTCTGATGTAAAAGCGTATTAGGGTGCAGCCCCTGTGGTCTGTGTCAAATGTTGCCAACGGAGCCACTGGCACCAGCTAACTGGTATACCCATTGTCTCGGGAGCATAGCTAAGGGGCAACACGCTCGTCTTGGAAGCAAGACCATGCAGAGCAACACAGGTTTGATCCCCGGGTTCGCTCTTAGAAATCTCCTTGGTATTGAGTGCATTATAAATAACCAATTAGAATTCAGCACGCAATGGACATCATCCAGAGCTTGCAGTTTGATCTTGCTGCAGCTGTGTTGAAATCCCGACTGGAAAGAGGCCAGCTGATGCAGTTCCACTACCCAAGCATTCAACTGATTTGGAAACAACTTGTTCCAAAAACATTCCCAAAAAGGGAAGAGAAATAATTTATATGGGGTTGCTAATTCTGGTAATAATACAAGAGCTAATTTCGGTAATAATACAAGATTGCCTGCATTTACAGGACAATGTAGAGGTTGAATTATAACACGTTCTCTCTGTTTTAAAAATAAAAATGATGTTTTGTGTGTTTTACAGGGTGAAAAGTACTGCAGCCATGCCTGAAATAAACACTGATAACCTTGATGAGCAGCAGGTGCAGCTTCTGGCAGAAATGTGCATTCTTATTGATGCAGATGATAAGAAGATTGGTGCCGATACCAAGAAGAACTGTCACCTGAACGAAAACATTAACAACGGTGCATAATTTATCATTGTTTTAAATGTGTTTTGCCAGTCTTTGTACTGTAGGCTAGATCATACCTGCATTTTCAATTAATACAAAACTTTACAATTGTCTTACATTTTCTTCCATAGATTATCACAGTAGAATATTCTTTTGTTTTTGTTTAAACACACCAGATTATTACATTTTTCAATTTTTATTTGTATTTATAAAGCTCTTACACCCAAGGTCGAGCAAGACTGTTGAAGACATTTGAATAGAAGACTAAGCAAGTGGAGCTTAATGAAAAGGAGAAGGGTGGGGTAATCCCATAAGAAGTTGGGAGCAGTAAAACTGGCGAGAGAATGAGTGCAGACACAGGGATCTTGGCAGCAGGAATAGAAACCGGTCTGATTTCATGGATATGGAAACGTTGGTAGCAACAGCTTTTGAGAGATTTAGAAATATGAGAAGAAAAGGTGGGAAAGGAATCAAAGGTTTCACCAAAATTGCTTCTAGTGTCAGAAAAGATGGACAGGAGGGAAAGACAGATGGAATAGGAGGGGAAGATAAAGTACAAGGAGAAGAAAAGAAGAGGACTTCACTTTTAGTCGGATTTAAGTGTAGGTACCGGGAATGCACCCAGTATTGGATGTTAATCTTCATTCTTCCCTTTTTACTTGATTATCAGGAAAGGATCAGATTTGTCACCTGCAGGAAAGTGGTATAGAAACCAGATGGAGCGATGACAGCAAAAAGGGGAAAGCGTGAAGGTGGAAAAAGAAGCTGTCCAAGGACTGCTCTGGGGAGCACGGAAATTTTAGAGGGCAGGGAGGTGAGAAAGTATCAGCTCAGGATACTGAAAGAGTGACCTGGGAGAGGAGAGGAAAACTAAGATGACCGTCCAAAGAAGCCCATGTAATTGTGTGTAGATAATGGAGAACAATGGTCTATGGTATTGAAAGACACACAGAGATGGAGAACATGAATGGAGGAGTGTTTTATTTATTTATACCGTGCTGGGACGAGGGCCAAAGGCATAAAATCACGGACAAGACAGAACAACATAACATGTACCTGTTTGAGATGACGTACAGAAAGTAAAGAGTTGTTGACGTTAAAGCCAAGCAATCTCATTAGTAGAATACATGGGGCTAAAGCCTGACTGGTAGAGAGGAAGCAAAGAGTGAGTATAAAGAACATCAGAAATGTGGGAATAAATTACATGCTCTAACCGTGTCTGTACATTTTCGGTAAGGGTGATCTACAAACAAATCACTTCATAAACGATGCAAGTAAATGTTTGACATGTGATTTAGTTGGCCCATTACAACCACCTAAGGAAAAACTACTAATGTGCATATCAGGCGGTGGAATAAAGCGACAAGCCTTAAAGCCTGCATCCCATGATTACAATGTGCACACCATCAAACGGAATGAGCAAACCTTTAGCATTTGATTGATAGGTTATTTAAAATGTACTGATACAGGCATGTTTCAAGGTGCAACCAGGCAGGGAGGGTGAACAAGACAAAAAAATCTTACTAGTCCTAGTATAATTTAGATCGAGGAAGTGCGCCGATAAGAAGTGCAGAGGAAGGGGGGAGAAGTGCACCCAGTGCAACAGTGCGACGGGTTAAGTGCAAGGAAGGCAGGGTTTCCAGGTGAACAAGCCCCAGCAGTGCAAGGAAGGCCAGGTGGCAGTACAGAAGGGCCCGAAGGTAAGTGCTAGGGATTGCACAGGGACGGCCAGGTGTCTCATATGACTCAGAGGAGCACCCGGCAGCCAGTAACTGAGCAGGAGGAAAGGAATGATAGCAGATGGAAGGCAGAGAGAAAAGGAGGAGGGGAAAGGTTAGCAGGGGATAGGCAGAAGGAAGAGGAGACAAGGAAGGTCTTGAGGATCTTCCGGAATTTAATGAGGTCTGGCTCAAGGCGGAGAGTGGCAGGGAGGCCATTCCAGAGGGAGGCACCTGCAGAGAAAAGAGATCTACCAACCAGTCAGTGCTCCAGATAAGATTTTGAGGTGGGAGTATTTACGCATGATTTTTCAAATTGGAGCGTAAATGCAATTTCAAGAGAGTAAAAATGAGTTTTCTCCTCTGCAAGAGAGTAAAACTTATCCAACACATACGTTATGGGTATGAACACATTTTAAAAGGGTGCATGCTTTGTGTTGCTCGCTTAGCTGTCACAGATTTGGTCTTTCAGTTGGAAATTCACCATCATGCATAAGAAGGCTATGCTGCTGACAAAAGAAATGCTACAGTGCCATCTAGTGGTGGAAAGTATGTTTTTTTTAATGAATAAATCAAAGCGTACGCAGTACAAAATTAAATGATCCGTATTTGCCATATTTAAATGCGTAAAAGGGCAAGATACGCACGTTAAATGGTAGGCTGCACCCAGTCTTTGCTTGGAGAAACCACTCATCCGCAGAGAATTGGAAGTAGATGAACAGAGGCCTCTGGCAGGAAGGTACTTAGGAAGACAATGTTGGATATAGTGCGGACCCCAGCTGCAGAAAGTCTTGTGGACGATGCAGAGGGTTTTCAACTTGATCCTCGCAGCCAGTGGAGGGATTTCAGAGCCGGAGAGATGCGGTCCCTGGGCTTTAGGTCAAGGATAAGTCTTGCGGTTCTGTTTTGGATGAGGTGCAGAGAGGGTAGAGTTGCCTAGAGAGAACCAGGGCTCTAGAGATGGTGAGTTTCTAGGGGAAGGTGAGAAAAGCTGGATTACCTCTGAGGAGGTGCAGTTGGAAATGGGACTTTTTGGAGATGTCCGTGATGTGTGGAGAGAGGAGTCGGAGATGACCCTGAGGTTTTTTGCCTCACAAGAAGGTGAGGGCACAGGGCCAAGTGAGGCCGGCCATAGTTAAAAGGGAAAAGCAGGAGCAGGGGTCCCAATGAGAAGGATCCCCGTTTTACTGGCATTAAGACTGGGACCATTCGGGGCGCACCATGCCTGAATAGCGGAGAGACAGTCTTGGATGAGCGAGGAGGAGGCCCAAGGGTAGCTGAAAGAGCTGCGTGTCATCCGCATAACACTGAATGTTAGAGGAAAAGGTAGAGATTAGGGGGGCCAGATAGACATTGAAAAACCAGGGCGAGAGGATAGATGCCTGGGGAATACCACATGTTGAGAGTGTGATGGAGGAGAGGAAGGACCCAAGTTGAACCTGGGAAGGTCGGTCCAAGAGGAAAGCCGTGCCAGAGCCTGATCCGTGATGGCCAGGGTATCTCAGAGACCGGTATCAGGATGTTGTTGTTCACCATGTCAAAAACTGAAGACTGGTTGAGGAGGATGAGGGCAGAGGGAGAGTTGGAGTCCAGGTTAGAGAGCAAATCTTCACAGGTTTTCAGGAGAGCAGTTTCCATGCCTCTGGCTGATCTGAAACCAGGCTGATGGTCATGGGGACAACCAACAGATTCAGTCTGGTGGGTTAGCTGGGAGATAGCTAAAGTGTCCCTGAAACGTCAGCAAAGAACATTTGAAGTGGCTAAGTGTCAGGTGGAAACCTCATTTTGTATACCTCCTTGTCCCAGCTGTGTTCCCTCTTCCACATGCCCTCTTCCATCATCTGTTAACCATTACTGTTCTACAGTGGTGCATCCCATCCCATCCCATCTTTGAGCTTGGTGTATAGGAACCAACAAAGACCACTGTTTCTTGGTGATTCATCACTTTACAAGTATGTAACCTACGTGAATAAAGTAAAATGGCAGGACAAAGACTGATATGATTTAGATATTTCTCTGTGAAAGATAGTGAGCTAAAGACTCTGGGTAAGTCTCTCCTAACCGGGACTAAGGTCCGGCAGAGGGACTCCCAGGACCTGCCTTGTTTTTTTAAAGTAAAATGTATGCTGGCCGATTTTTCAATGAGGAAGTGAGGTTCCATAAACCTAATTGGTGATCTTGGCAGGGACCGTCAATCGACTGAGCTAATCATTCTAAAATCTGGGTTCAAAATCTTTCTATGTGTAGTGTCATAGTTGAATGGCATAAGAACCACTCCCAGGCGTAGGCAATTTGAGCGTTTTAATTAAAGATGTTTTGGGACCTATGGCTTTTCCCCCTCTCGTTCTCTTAAAAAGACTCATAGCCTTCTGAAGAGTCTGAACAAAGGTTGGATAACAATTGAAAAAAAAAAGTTTTTAGTAGATCCCCTCCCAAGCCAACTACCCTAGGGAAAGTCGAGGGGGAGGATCCTTGAACAGAACTCCACTGCACAGTTGGGTAAGGGAGAGGTCGGGCAAAACTTTATGAACTTCAAACCCTATGGCGTTGTGGGGCAGGTAGCAACTAAAATGTGTACTCGCCCCTCGCTCAGGGACAACCATTGTACTTCCTGATATTGCTGGCCACCTTTTATTGTGCTTTGGTTCCTTCGCGCTTAGAACCCTTGGGTATTAAGCGTGTTATAAATAACCAATTACTATTCTGTGCTCTGATGGATCAGTTGTGATCAATGGACAGCTAAGCACCTCTACTGGACTGAAGAAAAAGGACTACCACTCGGGCAATAACCTCAGAGGGTACACAGGATATGGTGCAACTGGTGATCAGTCGTGGCCACTCTTGGGGGGGTTGGGGGGTTTGGCGGGGGGTGGAGAGGGCACCTTGTGGTGGGAACAAGAAAATTGCAATTACTAGGCCCCTTTTCATGGTGAAGAGCTGCACCTGCAGAGATGCTTCTTGTTTCGTAAGTCGAGAATCTGCTGAGTCCCAAAGCTCAATTTGGGACGAAGACAAGTGCATCAAGATAGCGCAAACTGAAGCTGGTCTACACATTAAGAAGCCTAGGGAGGTTGACAATTTCACTCAAGGCTACTCCTAATAACATAGACTGGGGCCACTTCATCCAAAACTCTTAATTGTGTGTTTTTAACCTGATCATATCTTTTTGACATTATTGGGAACCGTTTTGATGCATTGTGAAATATTCTAATTCCAAGCTAGGTGACTGTTGTAGGTCAACAGCAGAGATAGCTGAAGGAGCGCCTCTGGAGCCAGACACCTCAACCTACCGTGTGGGAACACCCCAAGATTTGTCCCAATGATTTTAATGCTCAAGCTTGGACCATAACTCTTATTTGCAGTACCTCTGGTATGTTCGACATTGGGTCCTGTTGGAACAATGGAGGTTGCCATGGCCACAATACGTTTTATCCATGCCACTTTCATACCCTAACCACTCTTGGAGCATTTGCCAGGGGTTCCATCCCAAGCGAAGAGTAGCTGGAACAGCGAGCACCTTGTTATGTAACACAGCCTTCACTTGTGATCGAATATTGCTACTTCATTCGCTTTAACACACACCGGTCCCTTGGGTCGCTTGCCAACTCACCGGCTGTGTGCTCTTCTTTCAACACAATGCAGTCTTCACTTCTGGGATTTGCCCTTCTCCACGTGTCTTTCGCAATCTGTCGGGAGGCAACAACCTCCAGTAGGGAACCCTTGGGGTTTCCGGGCCGCTGCTGTCGTCCCTTGGTCCGTTGCCCTGCTCCAGTAGGTGTGCCCTTGTCCCGGAAGTTCTGCTTGTGTTCCGCCTTGCTCAGAGTGTGTTTAGGTCCTGTCTTTTATTTGTCTGAGGAGGGCTAACCGGTGTCACGTGTATGCACTTTGTGTAAAGTGCCTGACTTTGCCTGACCTGTTTTGCAGGACATGTCCAGTACGATGAGAGTTAGTCTGGTTTCTCTCAGTCGCCCTCTTCCTCTGCCCAGTGTTTGTGAAAGAAGGGGTGGGGGGAGTTGGGACTTAATCCTATAAAATAGGATGGGCTAGATGAACAAAAAAGGGGAAATGCCTCGTCTCACTATTGGCTGCCTCACCCCGACTCTCCAGACACCCTCACCCAGGTGATCCTCCCACACTGGTTCACCCCGGTTATAGTATCGACTCAAAAGGGTCGAATGACAAAAGGGTCGAGTTTTTAAGCTAAACTAGAGCAACAAAAAAAAGATGCATTTAAAAGAAAATGTTGATCCTTTTGTTTTCGGTCGAATGCACTCGCCTTTTGGCATTCGATCCTTTTGTTTTCGAAACTTTAACTGGACACCGTCCACACCCGGGTCTGGATCCAAAGGGTGATGGCTGTGCCTTGGCCACCTGAGAGATACCTAGGGACTAGCTGGCGAGACACCTGCTGGCTTTTCATAGTTGCTGGACCACCTTTTCTGGTGATACAATTAAAAAATAACTTTTAATATCCCTCTGATATTCTCTGAATGGCATTTGTAAAGCACCTAGTGCCATGGTATGGCCTCACTGGGCTGTACGGGAATGCCCCTTATTGGTAAGGGGACTGGAGGGGTGTGTGTGTGTGTGTGTGTGTGTGTGTGTATATAGGTAGGGGTGGTTAAGTCCCTGCTAGCGACCTATGGAGAATTGGTTTGCCGATGGGTTGTCGGGAAGGTGCGAGTCTTAGAGACTGATTATGTGCCCAGCTAGACCGAATGTATTTATGGGACTTGAGAAGGAGGTGGTTTGCTGTCAAACAGTGGTCGATTTCTGTGCGGCATGTAGCGAGGTTGGAGGGGCCCTTTTGGATCTTGAACATGATTTGGGGGTCATCTGTGTAGTTGTAGCAAGACGAGCTGTGTAAATGGATAATAGCGAGAAGGGGTAATCAGTTGGAGGTTAGAGAGCTGCTCTGTGGTACTTTGTTGTTGTTAGGGCACAGAGTCGAGGAGAAGGGAGGCATGTGTATAATTCGGGATCCGTTAAAGGAAGGAGAATATCTACTTCTGTCCTGCCTCCCTGATTGCTAGGGAGTTGAATCTGTCTGTGAGGGTGCAGAGGTCAATGCTGTCAAAAGCCGCTGAGAGGTTGAGGAGTATTATTGTGGCACAACCCTCTAAGTCTGAGGTTCTTTTGAGATTATCCCAGATGGAGACTAGGCGCGATTCAGTTCCTCATAGGGGTCTGAAGCCGTACTGGGTGGGGTCGAGGATGATCATGTTGGATTCAGTGAAAAGGCATGGGTGGGTGTAGGCTGTTCAGTCAATTATTTTGGCTATAAAATGGTTAATTGATAAATCTGTAGTTCCCCTTTTAGAAGGGGATCAAGAAGGGTGTTTTGAGCAAGAGTTTGATGTGGGATGTCTTGAACGGCTGGGAACTTGCCTGAAGTGAGGGATGAGTTAATGATTGATCTTGCAAAACTGCTGACACAGGTAGAGGAAAGGATATCTTTTAGAAGAAAAGGAGGGCAGGGATCTCCATGAGATCCTGAGGGATGACTGCTGGGAGAGAAGAGCTGGCGGGTGGTGGGTGGGTGGGCGGGTCTCTGATCGCGTCTCAGAGTGCGGACGAGAGTGGGTCGGGAGTAATGCTAATTAGAGCTGATGAGGTTTCTTTCCACTGCTATGTTGTGGAAGTGATCAGAGAGAGCGTCACATAGTGTATGTGTGTATGATGATGATGGGGGGGGGGGGAATCTGTGCAATTAGGGGCTTTGAATTCTGAGATGATCTTGTGGAGTTCCCTGCTGGTATTGTGGGGGTGGGTGGAGGTGGAGGGGTATTGGCGATTCTGTTCTAGTGAACAGAGTTTTGGTCCTATGCATTTCTGCTCTGTAGGCTTTGATCTGTGGTGAAAGGTCACTCCGCCATTTGCATTCAAGGGTGTGGTTTTGGGATTTGAAGGCTGGAGGGGGTCGGAGGTTGGAACCATCTTTTGGGGATGGGCCTTGTGTGCTGGAGGAGGATCCGATAGGAGTGAGAGGGCTAAGAGCTTTGGAGAGCCATTGGTGAAACTGGCTGATGGAGATGACCCACTTGGAGTGAGTGGCTGGGGTGGTTTGTAGGGAGGCAAGCAGGGAGTCAGCAAGGTCGGTGTTGCTTTGTCCTTGTTCCATAGTGGGAGTAGGGTCCTGTGTTAGTCAGGGGGAAAGATGGTCTGCTGTTGAGAGGGTGAAGAAAATGGCTGTGTGGCCCATCCAGATTAGTGGCAGAGGAGGGAGGGTGGAGATTAGTTCAGAGGAACTGAAGATTGCATCTAGGGTGTGGCATGGGGCCGGATACCAGTTGTCAGGTGGAGGGCTCCCAGGTTGTCCAGGGGCTTCATGAAATGGCACAGGAAGCAACGCTAGTTCTTGTAAAGATCCTCCCCTTCGTGGGAGCTGGAATCTCACGGCGGAGTGACTGCTCTGCCCCAAAGCCTACTGCCACATTTGTATGGGTCATGTGACCCGAGGAAATGCTACATTTCTTAGCACATCTGCACACAGGTGTGATTGGGGGATAACCGGTCTGGACTTCGCAAAGCGAGCCTTCAGTGGGTGTTCGATTTTCTTTCTGCTGCTTTCCCTCCATACACATCTATGGAACCTATGGGTTTACTGAATAGTAAATTTGCTATTCGGACTAATGCCAAATACAATTAGAAAACTATTCAGCTGAATATTTTTTTTTTCTCCAATCCAAGGCGTATACTTGATAAACACTTTATAAATAAATACAACAATGCACCTTTTAGGAGTGGTTCTATCTTGTATTCCTTTTCATTTTCAAGAGCACCCCATATTTATTTACAAACCTTCAAAAATGCTTTTATGATTAAAAAAGTAAATGCAGTGCTCTTTCCTGCACTACGCCCTTTTCTCGACCCACTTTACAATATTCTCATATACCGCTTGCTCTGGCATTATGGGCATGTGTCCCTTCTTGGATGTTTGTTCGCGTTGTTTCATCTGCAGTGTTTGTATTGCACATTCCACGGCTGTCCTTGAGGTGGCAGCAGTGCATTAACTAAAAGTGAACGTGGATGAAATTAAAGTAATTGTGGCTTCATCTCTTTCGATTTGCTTAGTGTCTTCTGAAGAGGCAGGAAAACTGTCCTGAACCTTTCCACCCTAGCAGTAGGCCATCTTCAGACCAAACCCAACAGTAAATGGCCTCAGTTATCAAATTCCCAGCTGACTCTACCTTCTGGACATATATGTAAATAAAGCTCCAAGAGCGTGACTGAGGGGATTGAAAAAGAAAAACATTAAAAAAGGTATCCCAAAATAATTTTCTAAGAAATCTATTTTCCGATTCATTAGAAACAAAGCCCACTACGCAGTAGACGCCTAAGGTTAGGAAAATGGCCTGGTCTTAGTTTCCAGCAAGACGTTCAGTTGCAGGTATAGTTGGCTGTGTAGATTTGGACCGGAGGATGCCAGTGGTTCATTTATTTTTCCGATGTCTTCTGTGAAGATATGTCACCATTTATGCTGGCTTTACTGACAATTTTCTAACCAGGAAACTGGATGGAAATTATTAGTGTTTGTGCGTCACCCTTGTCGGACAGCTTTTATTCAGAGAGACTTTGGTGTTTTCTTCTGCATGGTGGACTCTTGCTGAGGTTAACCAAGAACTCTGTATTTTGTGACCATGTTTTTGTTACTGAAGGAGAAAAGATATCTGACAGTTGAATATTTGGTATCACTTCCGGATCGTGTGCCTCTAACAATTATGTTCTGCAGAGGACTTAAGCTTATGCCACTGGTAAAGTAAAATCGTGCTTCTTGCCATTTGTGAAACATAACAATAAATTTGCCACATTTATACAAATGGCTATTCCTTGTTCAGCAAAAACAAACTTTTTAAATGGTCTTTGATTTGATTCTTTTCTGTTCTCTTTGGAGCACAGGCCTTGCTTACAGGGGTCAAGTCCTAAACAAACAAGAGGGGGGCTCATTAACATAACAATTGAATTTGTGGTGAGGGGGCGTGACTGACTGCAATGAAGTGAAGACATGCCTCACAGTAGCCCCTGCCGGATCCTTCAAAGATCCGTCGAAACGGCAAGAATATAAAGTTATCCCGGCAAAAATAAGTAGCAAGGCACTGTACCGGTGTGCAGCAGCTGGGCTCCTGGCATCTCAGGAACGCTGAACAAGTGTCACCCATGCTGCGGTGGAAAGCGGCGACAATCAGGATGACGACCGCTGGTGCGTAATCCGATAAGCGCTTCGGAAAGGGGAGCAGAGTAAGCTGCAGGTCAGCGTGAGAAACCAAGAGGGCACCAGAGCACTTGGACCCACAGAACAGCAAAGACGACCCACATGTGCCTGCTGATTGCATGCCGAAAAACTAGGATTCCTCGAGCCCAGGTGTTGGCAGTCTGGCGACTGGATGAGTGTGAAAGAGGCAACCAGAGGCATGTAGCCAAGTCCCTTGGAAGCTGCAAGCAGATACACCAGGGATCATGACCCGGGTAGGTTGTGTGCCTAAGCGGGAGGTCTGCAAGTCGCCTAAGCGACCAGCATCTAAGAGCCATAGTGCAGGCTTTACAAGCGCAGTGGTATAGTGTGCAGTTACAATAAATGTGATTTAACGCAGGAAAGTAGACAACGTGGTACTGACCACTGACGGGCACACCCAAGTACGCAAAAGAGCATGTGTGCGGAGCGGACCCATAACTAGGACAAAACTGCGCAAACCGCACCGTGACACAGAGCAGATCAGGAAGCGTGGGCGAATAGGGGCCCAACAAGTAAACCCGCCAACGCCAAGCCACACAAACACCCCACTGCCGGGGAGACACAAGGAGTGGGTAGACACAGAGGAAGTGGAGACTGCTGCACACCAGTAAATGCAACATAGTAGCCAAATATCCAAAAGTAGCAGATACCTCAGCTAAGGTCCCAGACTGCCAGTAACCAAGCAAGCAGGAAAAGCCAAGAGGGACAGAAGCTGGACAGTGCCGGCACAGCAAATGGCAGGCAAAGGCGGCAAGACAAAAGGAAAACTACCATAAAAGCGTTCACTAAAGCCCATGACAGCCTAGGTGGTAGAACATCTGTGGACCCGGTTGATAACATGCAAGATGCACTGAGCAAAGGAGACCGTCCGATGCTTGTTGCCATAGCAGCACTGAAGATGGCACTAGAGGGGAAAATCGATGCAGTAGTGATGGACGTAGGCTTGCTGCGACAGGATGTGAGGGCACTATTGGAATGCACTGGTCAGCTGGAAACACAGGTGAAAGACAACCCCAATGAGGTCTCTCAAGCAACAGCAGATGTCAAAATACTGCAACAAAGAGTAAATTTGCTTGAGGATAGAGTGGAAGATGCAGAAGGGCGGGCTAGAAGGAACAGCATCAGGATCCTTGGGCTGCCTGAAGGTATGGAAGGCTCCGACTCCACTATGTTGAGAATCTACTGTTACAAGAACTGGGACAAGGGAATCTAATGCAAGAATTTATGGTGGAACGTGTACATTGATCCTTAACCAGGAAACCTCCACCGGGTCCACCCCCCACCGGGTCCACCCCCCAGGCTATCATCGCTAAAATTCTAAACTACAAGGATAGTGGGAAGATTTTGGCATTTTCAAGGACTGGCAGAATCCTACAAAGGGCCTTGCTAAATTAGCAATATATCAAGACTATACCTTTTCAGGTCCAGAAGCGCAGAGCCCACTTTATAGCTACAGAGGAAAGATTGAGAAAATCTGGGATGAAATACATGCTAATCTAACCAGCCAGACTGAAGGTACTACACAATGGTCGTGCGCTCTTTTTCGACAACCCGAAGGAAGCGCAAGACTGGCTGGACAGTGTGAAAGCACCGTCACCAAGCAGTGAATGACACTACATGCGGTTAGGTGAGAGCAAGCCCTGCGGTAAGACAGTCTGCAAGGGCCGGAGGCCCAGATAATCATACATGCTCGAAAGACTTAAGAACATGGACAAGAGATTTGATGGGTTATTTGTAACACGCTTAATACCCAGAGGTCTCTCAGTACGGACCCGGGGATCGTACCTGTGTTGCTCCGTGTTGTCTTTCTTCCAGGGCAAGCACGTTGCTGCTGGGCTAGCCTCCCGAGATGTAAATTGAAACTAGATCGGGACTGTTGCTGGTAGCGGAAGAGGCAAAAGCCGTAACTGAACAAAGGCTGCTGAGCAGGAAGACTTGCTGAGTGGACACAAACGGGAAGGGAAAACCACAAGGGTAGGGTGCACACCAAAAATATAATGAATATATTAATTATGTTAGATTCTTCTTTGGTAACAATATTAGTTCATTTCAAGGTGCACGGGAGGAACAAGATCCCATGCAAACTATCAACAAGCCACAAAAAAATGTGGTAAAGAAAACCTTATTTTATAGGTCAAATGCTAGTTCATTGAAAGCATATTTAGAACAAGATTTTTCATATGAATGTTAGAAGAATTATTTCTCACACAGTTTAAAAACAGAAAAGCATTAATTTTAATTTGAGATAACATTCAATGCGAAAGATCAAGGCAAAGTGCTTTGTTCAGTAGGTACAATATTGCTGGCTTAACGCGTTTCGAGGTAGAATCCTCTTCATCAGAAGCGTGAATTGCTTTAGGTATTTGAAGACATTGAAGTTGAAGTACATGTAGATGCCTGAACAGGGAAAAGAAAACACAGAAAGGCTGCTATTAATTGGACACATTAACCTCAGGTCACATCAACAAATGTGAAATATTTGCACGTACTAACTTCTGCAAATTTGCGTTTGAAAAGCATATCACAAGGTATAACCCATTGATCTAACTATATTTAGGATCCCACTCATTAGTGGCCTAGAATAAGGTAGAGTAATCCATCTGTATGTCCAAACAAAACCTTTTAGAATACATGGTCTCTAATTGTGTAGAGCTAGTAGTATCAATGCATCTAAATGAAGAACATCTAAGATGCCTCCTCAGAAACAGTGGAATTAATATACCATATAGGTGTCAATTAAATCAAAAAGATATTGATGAGTGGACACAGACTCCAGGTTGTGGGTCAATAAAGACAGAGACTCCCCAACTTCCCCAAAGACATTTGTTAGGGTACGATATTGATACCCACCAGTTGGGCACTTAAAGCCTGGTTGGAAGACTAGGAAGGGAGGGAGCGGAAGGGGGCTCGTCCGAGCATGCATTGCATAGCTGGGCAGTTTAAGTTATGAAAAGGACAGTTGGGTAAGGGGAGGGTGGGGAGTTGACCCTGAGGAAGAAAGTGAAACCAGATTGTGTACACTATAGGTGGAACATACCAGCAAGCATAATCATAAGGGATAATGGCCTAAAAGATTGGCATCAACTAAAGACAATGAAGCACACACACTATGGAGGGTGATATTAAAGTAGTGCCCTGGAACATTCGTGGTCTGAACAGCTAAGTGAAAAGACACAGAAAATGTATTTATTGGCGTAGGAACAAAATGGGGGTAGCTTTATTACAAGAGACACACCTCAACGAAAGCAGACGAGAGAAATTAGCACAACAATGGAGAGGGGCGGTAGCAGGGTCTATGTACTCGGCTTACTCCAGGGGGGGTCCTATTATGGGTGGCTCCTACGGTCCTACTGAAGATACCACATACCAAGACTGACGATGAAGGCCGGATTGTACTGGTTCATGGCACTTTGGAAAACAGGGAAATATGCATTAAACACCTATGCGCTGAACGATGACGCAACAACATTTTTTCACTCGCCCTATACACCTTACACAAGTATAGACCAGTACAGAAACTAATTGCTAGAGTGTGTGTGGAGACTTCAATTGCACACTCAACCCCAAAATTGACAGGTCAGATGACGAATTCAGAAGACCGGCACCGCCAGTGACAGTCCTAAATACTCTCCTACAGTCCTTTAGCCTGGTTGACATCTGGAGGACTCCACACCCAACAGAGAGAGATTACTCATATTATTCCACTCCGCACAAAGTATACACAAGGTTAGATTACTTATTCACGGGGGAGGAACACAGGGGATTTGAAAAAGCACAATATAAAGCTAGAGTACTGCCAGATCACGCCCCATTAGTAGTCAAATGGGTAATAACAGTGCCCAGACTGGCTATCACAACCTGGCGGCAATGTAGCAACACTGCTAGACACCGCGTTCAAAGAGCATATGCGCAAACGCACAGAGGAATTCAAGATTAAAGTGGGAAGCGTCAGGTCAATAGGAACAGCATGGGAAACGTTCAAAGTGGTAAGCAGAGGAGAGATGATAGCCCAAGCAGGAGGAGTGCGTAAGGTCATTACCTCAGAAACTAGAACTAGAATTAGTGGAGGTAGAGAAAAGGCACAGCACGGGAGAGGAGACACGGGGGAGGAAATTGGATTAAGACAGGAGTGCGTGAACCAATGGGACAGGCTGGGCAAATGTAGTGTGAAGTATTTAGAGAAAACTCATGCGGGAGGGCATAAGCCAGGCAAACTCCTAGCATGGTTATACAAGAATGAAAGGGGAAAAAAGCCGATAGACACCATCCAGAGCAAGGGCAGCATGGTATATAATACACAAAGGGAGGTGAACACAACATTTCATGAATATTATAAGGAGCTGTATTAAGACGTAAGAGAGTAATAGTACAATACAAGAGACACTGGAACTCATAACCTTACCGTACATAGATTCGGAGAAATCACAGATGTTAGAATAACCCATAACGACTGAAGAGGTGTTGGCCATAATCGGAACGTTGCCCTCAGGGAAAACCCCAGACATGGATGGGCTACCTATGCGGACAGCCTTGCACCAATCCTGTTGAGACTAGACATGGATGCGTTTGAAACAGGCACGCTCCCAGGAAGCATGCGTGAGACTGTAATAATACCCCTCCCAAAACCTAATAAGGAAACAGAATGTGGCTCCTACAGGCCATTGTCCCTATTGAACCAGGACAGTAAAATCCTCCCAGCACTACTAGTGAACAGGTTGGGGGAGAGTAATAAATGAACTAATACGTCCGGATGAAACGGTTTGTGCCAGGTAGAAACCGCTCAGGGAACCTGTAGATTACATCACGTAACTGCCAGCACAAATGATGGGGACGAGTATTGTGCAGTGGCTTCACTAGACTCAACTAAAGCTTTGGATTCAATCCATTGGGATTGGCTTTACGGGACGATGGTGAAACTAGGAGTGGGGCCAAGTATATGCAGTGGATTAAACTGGTTTACACTAAACCGATGGCAAGGGTCAAAACGGTAAGTGTCTACTCTGAAGATGGGGAGCTACAGAAAGGAACCAGACAGGGCTGCCCACTATCTCCAATGCTCTACATTATAGCACTGGAACCAATAGCGGCTTTCCTGAGACAAGAATACCAGGATGCAGGAATCAGGATAGATGGGATGTGGCATCTGATATCGATGTATGCAGAAAATACTCTGATGTACTTGCAAAACCCTGAAGATAATCTCCAACATATACTGCAAGTACTAGATAACTTTAGCGTGCTGTCGGGAATGCGATCAACAAGAACAAATCCTGCCTATTCCCGCTAGACATACACCTTCAGATATCTAGCCCTAAATATATATCCTACCCCCAAGCAAGAACACACATTTAACACTGTAAAAGCACTAGAGGGTTTGGTACATTCGATGCTCAGTAATTGGGAGAGCAGCACTACTGAAAATTATTGCGCTACCTAGAATCCTCTATTGCTTCAGGAATATCCCCTATATTATTACTAAAATATTCTTTTCCACACAAAAAAGAGTGCAGAAATTTCCTATGGCAAGGACGTGAACGCAGTCGTGATGAGTACCATCCAAAGACCCTACAAAAAAGGACTGAGAATCCCAAATTTTAAACTATATTACCTGGCAGGACAGATGCAGCACGTAGTTGGCTGGCTTGCGTACAAACCCACAATGGACACAATACTCCGACAGCCAGCAATAAAACACCTACACTTAAATTAGTTATTGTGTGTGTGTGTCCCCAACAGTACCATAAGAATACCTTCATTTAGTAAAATTGGACATAAAGCTATGCCACAGAACCTGTAGAAAACGTAAGATTAAAGAACCAATCTCACCACAAATATCCCTAGCAGCAGTGATGACAGATAATGGGGGTATGAGGGGGGGTCTGAGTACCAATGTAATAACTAATTGGGGGACATGAGGGGTCCTAACAATAGGAGATTTATGGAAGGAAGGTTCATGGCTAAGCTTTAACGAACTACAGGACATAAACAGCATACACGAGGGACAATATATTCTATAACAGTCCTCTACAGAGCCGAAACTGCCTCTCATCAAGGGCGCTCTTATCAACGCCAGATCCCTCTCAGCGCACGCACTAGACATAGCAGACTTCATAACATCTTCAGATCTTGACTTTATTGCCATATCTGAAACCTGGTTACATGCCGCATCCGGCCCCTCCTTGATACCCGGCTACGGTATCATGAGATGTGACTGCTCCTCTGCTGTCCACCACCAGGGGTGGTGGCGTGGCCATCCTCCACAAAAACACTCTTGAGAGTGTCGACCAACACCAAACTTGAGTCAGCTGAATTACTTTCAGTCAAACTCTCGCTTACGCCCAATCAAACTGCCGGTTTATAGTCATAACATCGAAAACCAAAAATCGAAAGTCAAAATATCGGAAAAAAAACGTCAAAAAAATAAGTCGAATTTTCTTTTGACGTTTTTTATTCGAGATGGGGGGAGTTGACCCCCAACCCCCCCTTTTTTTTTGTTTTTTTTTTACCATTTATTTTTTACATGTTAGAGCCAAAAAATAAATGATTAGACTTTTTTTTTTCGAGATTATGACTGCACACCCAAACAGCCACCCTCCACCTCATCTACAGGCCCCCAGGCCCTGCACCATCCTTTGTCGGTGAAATTTCCTCCCTCCTCCTCGACAATCCTAAAACTAACTCAAATTATCATCCTAGGCGACTTTAACCACTGCACTAGACCGGGAAAACGCCCTAACCAACTCTGGCTTTTTCACCTTGCACATTCGAGAGCCTACTCATTCCAAAGGCAGGACACTTGAATGGCTAGCCGGCTCTAATTGCAATATTAATATCCTTGCCAATACCCCTTGCTTATGGTCCGACCACCTTTAATATTGTAGCCACTCCCCGTGTCCTGACTCTGATAGCTCCAGCCCTCCCTACCAGAAATGAAAAGGACATAACGAAGGAGAAACTTCTCCCTCTGCTACTCCCATCTCTTAAAGCTGCCACTGGATTCTGTAATGGTCCCACTACTCTAGCTGACATCTACAATCGTAGTATGCTCACAGCTATAGACTCCACTGCCCCCCATCAAACTTAGGAAGGCTAAACCACAGGCACACCTTAATTCCTGGTTCTCACCACAGTTAAGAGCGCTCCACAAATCCAAACGCTGTGCCGAAAATCGCTGGAAAAGTCACCCTTCTGATGCGCACAAAGACGGTTTCTTCCTGGCATCGCTCACCTACAAAGCAGCCATAATCGAGGCGAAAAAAGACTCCCTTAATAACCATATCCTGCAAGCTGACTCCAACTCCAAGGAACTCTTTAAGCTCCTAAAAGAGCTTGAGGTCCAGCCACCCCCCCCCCCCCCCCCCCACTGACACCTGCATTAAAGATGGTAAGTGGTGTGCTAACCTTCAGGCAGCTTTACTGAATAAAATCTCTATCCAACAATCTAAAATCAAAACCAAACAAGACAGCCTGAAACTGGACAATCGCCCTCCCACCCAGGTTGGGGCCCTCTCTCCTGACCTGCTCAATCTTAAACGATTTGCCTTCTCACCGCTCACTATTGCCGAGGTGGAAAACATCTTGAGGATCAAACCCTCCAACTGCCAGGGTGATCCGTGCCCTGCCCCCATTATTAAGGATTCTGCCCATGATTTGGCCTCATTTATTACTTCCTTCATCAACTCCTCCTTTGAAACAGAAACGGTCCCTGATAACCTTAAGGACGCATGGGTGATCCCACTGCTCAAAAAACCATCCTTAGACTCTAGCATACCCACCAACTTCAGACCCATAACTACCGTCCCGTTCCTGCTCAAAATCTTAGACCCTGCAGCATACCTGCAGATCCAAGAGTACTTGGAATCCAATAACCTTCTAGGTCTTAGACAATCTGGTTTCCGTCCCTGACACGGAACAGAGACAGCTCTACTAGACCTTAAAACTCAAATTGAAGTCTTGAAGGACAAGGGCAAACTAGCCATGTTACTTCTACTCGACCTCTCTGCGGCATTCGATCTGGTCAATCACCAAATCCTATGCAGGCATCTCTACTCTGCCGCTCACTTCTCTCTGTCGGCCACGGCCTGGATCAAATCCTTTCTGAGTAATAGATCTATGCTGGTTTTTTCTCAATCTGCAGCAGCAGATCCCTCCCCAATTCACTGTGGCGTCCCTCAGGGTTCTTGCGTGTTGCCAACACTCTATAATGTTTTTACGAAACCACTCTTTGATGTACTTGACTATCTGGGTGTCTCTTATACAAATTACGCCGCCGACACCCAGATACTCATTCCCATCACTGGAGACTACTTAGTTGATACCAAGGCCCTGAATGACGTCTACCTGGTCATCCAAGCCTGGATGGCACCACACCAGCTATGCCTCAACGATGACAAGACTGAGCTCCTCATCCTGGGCACTACGCAACGCCTTAGTAATCTTGAGCCGTCCTACCAGTCGTTTATCATTGATGGCAACACCATCCAAGTTTCGAAAGACACTAAAACCTTAGGCTTTTACCTTGACGCCACTTTATCCTTATCTCAACAAACGCAGTCAGATCAGCCTCGGCATACACCTGCAAACTCATTGCAGCTTGCAGGCCATTTCTGACCACCCCAAATACTGTCACACTGGCCAGAACCCTCATATCAACAATTGACTATGGCATCGCCCTCTACTTAGGAACCAGCCAAGAGAATCTGATCAAATCACCCAGAATAACGCTATTAGAGCTGCCCTAAACATCCCGCGAAACCACCACATCTCTGAATCTAGAACCATTCTACATTGGCTACCCGACAAACGGAGAATTTCACTGAAATCTCTAGCCCTTATGCACAAATGCTTGGCCACCAAGGCCCCCTTGTACCTCTGCAGCAAGCTATCCCGCCACACGCCTACCCGACCTTAAAGAACCGCCCAAACCCACAGTTTATCGATCCCTATGTTCAAACTACAAAAAGCTGGGGGCTCAAGCTTCCCCGTCCTCGCTTCCAAGCTTTGGAATGCCCTCCCTATTACCATTAGATCTAAAGATTCCTGTAGCGCATTCAAGTCCAAAACGAAAACCTTGCTCTTCAATCAGCCTTGAAACATACTCTGCACACCACTGTCTTACCAGCTTTGACCCAATCACCGGCTTACACCTTTGGCTCCATGTCCCTGTAAAATTTCCACTCTAAACTTTGCTCTGTAAATTATGTAGATTGATATATGCGCTGACTATTATGTATGTACACTCATCTTGTGCCTTAATTATGTATCTATATATGCTCTTTATGTAACTTTGCTCAAGTTGCGCCCTGATGCCTCCAGGCTTGATGGTGCACGTTACAAATAAAACAAATGCACAAATACAAATTGTGCACACTATCAAGAGGAGGTGGTCATAGGGGAGGGCGTGGCTTGAGAGCCATGCAGTAGGTCACGTTCCCGTGAAGCTCCAGCCGATCCGACACAATCCTTGGTGAAAATGGTGGCTATGAGTAACTTTTGCACACCTGGAAGGGATGCCAGTGTGCGTGAAGGCGCCAGTTTACTGAATGGGCAACTAGAGAAAAGCGGATCGACTGACAACGAAAGCTGGAGAATCAGCGGCCTGGCAGAAAAGTGAGAAGCCAAGATGGTGTGTGTCCCATAACAAAGGACTTCTAGGGAAGACCACCTCTGCAGCACGGAAAGCCAGGGAGAATCACCAGAGGCCTTTGGGACATACGACAAGGCCTGACCTGCAGCCAGCGCACAGCGGAGGCTCCTAAAGTCAGCAGATAGCAGCATTGTGGATAAGCAGAACCACGTGGGGCTGTGTCCTGCCGAGGCACCGTAGAAAGGGCGTACACAGCATGAGACGGTACAGATTGCCAGCAACAGAAGTGTGGTGGATAGCTGTGGTGGACATGGGGAGCGCTGTGCTGATGCGGGTCATGTTGCATGTGAGACCAACTCGCGTTGCGTGGCCCCAGCGGGTCCAAAGAAGGTGTGGGCTGGTATGGAGCCCAGTTCAGCTGCGACCGGCTAAAGAACTGCTCGAATGAGCGAGCAGTGTTAAAATAACTCACAGACCGCCCCTGCCGCAACCCTGAACAGCACAGTGGGTGAGGAGGGGCACACACTGATGTTCAGGGATCTGTGCGGTTTCCACTGTGGTACGCCGTGGTAACATAATACGCCACGTGCACACAAAGTAAGAAGCTGTGGCAGCAGCTCCCATCAGTCTGTCCTGCGGGGCTGAGCATATGAAGACACATTGAGCTGTATTAAAATGAAGGACCGACCCAATCCCGGGCTCCTCTGTGGTCCCCCCTCAAGCTGCACAAAGGGCTGTAAAGGCAAAACTAAAGTGGTATCCTATGCGGCCCGGCAGACGCTGCCTGTCATTGTGATAAGCAAGAGCCTGCAGCTAGTGTAAAAGCATTTCGGTACCCATTATGGTCCGCCTCAACACAAAAAGACACAGCCTATGATACAGGCGAATGGAAGTATTGGGGGATTCCACAGCAAGCAGAGCAGCGTCATCCCCGAACAGAAGGAACAGCTGTATGAAGCGTGGGCCAGCCTAGACCACGGAGCGGGGACACATGAGCACAGATGGCAGGAAGAACGTGAGATTCACAGAGGCCCGCCCAATGCCCTAGCAAGTAGTGTCTGGGTTGGAGGCTCAGACACAGTGGATTAGCACCAAACACTGGCGGAAACAATTGCAAAACTACACATTGCACACTCGAGAGGGTGCGATGGGTGAAACATCAGCCCAAGCCCCTGCACCAAAACTACAAATTGCACACTACTATCCAGCAGCTGTGTAACAGGACCAGAAGGACTGAAAGGATCAAAACCAGGCCAGCAGACACCAGGCCCTGCGCAGTACACCAAGACATTGCGACACAAGAGACAGCGGGGTGGTACCTCGTAAAGATCAGCAGCATACACTGGAGGAGCAAGTTGGGAAACACCTGACACAACCTTGTGCTACGCACATGGGGGAGCAGCACTGCAAGTTTCCCCCGTGCAATTGGACACAAGCAGGCACGTGGTAGCAAACCCTGGTGCAACTAACGCCCCGGACGACAAAGCCTGGCAACCCATACCGAGTCATCAACGGAGGACCCTAAGCAGCCATAAGCCGCACGAGTGGCAAAGGAAAGTGGCATAATTGCAGCTACGCTCCAGCATGGATCCCGCTCGGGCACGCAGGGTTGCAAGACCAGGACGCTACACCAGGATAGGTATAACAGGGTAGGCAACAGGAGCGGCACAGCAGTACAGAGCGAAGGCCTATAGTGCTGCCTGTGTGCAACGGAACCTGAGCAGGGAATCATTGTGAGGGACTGGACATTGCAGTAGCAGTGCAGCCATCGCTTCCAAATCCCAGAAATGCAAGGCCAAGCAGCCGACAATGGATACCTTTACCAAGCCTGCCTCGACAACCGAAACCACTGGTACAAGATCGCCCCAGGTGGCGCCAGCGCCCACAAGAGGGATCAACAGATCCTAGAGGCCATAGCATCCCTGAAAGAATCTCTTGAAGCCAGAATCGATGCTATCAATATTGACGTGAACCTGTTGTGAGGGCACTGGCTGAAGGCACAGGTACACTGGAGAAGACAGTTGCAGAACATGAGTGACCTCAAAGGCACTTCTCAGGGCGTCTAGGTGCTGCAACAACCAGTGCGCAGTCTAGAAGACGGGGCCGACGATGCAGAAAGTGGGGTCCGGCGCATCAACATATAAATCATTGGGCTCCCAGAAGGAGACGAGGGAACCCAAAGGAATATATTGAGTCCCTGCTGCAGCAAGAAATTGGCCCGGCAACCTCACGCAGGGATTCGCGTTGGAGAGGGCACATCAATCACTGGTGAGGAAACCACCACGGGAGCTCCGCCGAGACCAATAGTAGCCCGGATACTGAACTATCGAGATAGGGAGAAGATCCTGGAGTACTTATGCAAAGTGGGGACGATCCAACGTGCGTCAGCCACGATAACGGCTTATCCCGACTACACCCTCCAAGTGCACAAGTTACGGATTAACTATATAGGGGCTAAAAGGAGGTTCCGAATGGCGAATATGAAATGCATATTATTGTACCCGGCCAAACTGAAGGTGATCCATAAAGGTCGAGCCATTTTCTACGAGAACCCGGAAGAAGCACACACCTGGATGGACACGCAGAATATACCACCTGAAACGAAAGCTGGTCTGAGTCGCGAAGAGAAGGATTATGCTGTGGACTAAATGCACTGTAGAGACGGGAGTCTTAAACATGTACGATAAGGGTAAACCGTTTCATTTGGAAGCCATAACAGGATGCGATAATTAAAGCAGGAGCCCATGAAGCAGTGCTTATTTAAGCGTGCACCAAGCGGCAGCACCTACCCACACGGACGGTGTTGTTTGTACAGATACTAGCAGTAACGTATCCGCCTACTGCGCCCATGCACCAGGACATTTCCCTGGAGCAACGGTGAGAGGTGGGGATACCTGAGCACAAGGGATTGAGCTGGGCAACTGTTGGGGGAGGGGTGAGGGAGGAGTTGGGGTAGTTAGTTGGGTGTTTGCCTATGGATCCACGCTGTATGTATTGTATTTAGACTTGAACTCTGAGATGTAAAAGTGTCATACATTTCTAATGTGATGGGGGCACTTGGAGTAATGTCCTGCAATGTAAAAGGCCTTAACGGTTATATTAAAGGGAATAGAATTATGACCTATGTTAGGCAATATTTGGAGTAGTACCCTTTGGGTGCATTACAGCAACATTGACCTCCTGGCAATAGGAACTCAACCTTTCGTACAAGTCTGTACTACACAGGTTGGAAGCTTGATTGAGCAACCAGGCTTATCGCAAGAGGGGTCAGTGTGAGAAGTAGGAGAGTTGCACAGAGATTCACAGTGACAAGTATTCAAATTAATTCTTACACACAAGGTTTCTTGATTTAAACAATTATTAATTTAACAGTCAGTTTGAGTAACCCTTCTTCAGAAGGAGCAATATAATAGTAACACCCAAATACACTCCAACATTCACACTCTTAGATTCTCTACATCAGCAAATACCCATTTGGGATGGCACACAGACACTTCCTACATCCTCAGATGACTTAAATAGCTAGGACACTGTGGACGTTAATATATTACTGTTGCATGTAGAGCAATACTTAGAAGTATGCCAAAGAAAAGAGTTATTAGAATAAAACAGGAGAACACACATATTCTGAAGCGGGTAAGTACTTTTGAACCCCCAATGCAGAGCAAGTTAACCCTAAAAACTACACCATCGGAGGAGAGACGAGTCACCCGGGGAGCCAGACCAGGCCAAAGTCAATTGGGCAAAAGTCTAGGTGAGCTGAAGCACTTCTTGAAGGTGAATAAAAGTCTTGCATAATGTTTTAGAAGTCTTTGTAGAAAAAGTAGAATCAGTGTCGGGCCACACGCTGGTTAGGCTTGTGGGGAAAAGAAGCCATTGCATCTCTACAGAAGCAACGAAGACCAAACTCAACTGAGATCAAGTAAGGCTACACAAGAGGTAAGTTCTCGTAGACTGTGAAGTACCTTTGGTTAGAAGAAATGGTTCCAGCTGGCTTCTTTTCCTCTGTGGGTCTGCAGATCCAGTTGTTCCTGTGCCTCAGTCGTTGGGACAAGAGGGAGGACTTCTGGGGACTCCTGCAAGACAACAGGGCGGTCGGCGACAGAAAAGGAAAAGCTTCTATTCAGTGGCACTTCGCGGTTTCAGCTCCTTGCGTCTCAGCAAATGGCACCACTGCAGACTCTCGAATACCACTTTGGAATTTCCTCGCATCTGGGGTCCAGCACTCTGTTGAAGTGGCTCAGGCTTGGTCAGTCCTGCTTACTAGGAGTCCGGAGGATCTTCCAGCAGCTCGGGTCCGACGTAAAAAGTGATGCACTCTGTTGTTCCTCTCCCTGGCCCTTCGGTTCCTGCAGCAGCAAGGAAGTACAGCCAGCTCTGAGAGGATGTACAGACAAGTTCACTTTGGAGTTGATTGGTCTCACCAACTCAAGGGGAGAAGTCGTACTTGCAGGGCTTCTCTAGTCGAGGTGAATTTGGAGCTTCAGCACAGCAGCAGGGCTTCACCAGGCAAGCCAACGGTCCAGGAGTTGCAGCAGGCGTCTCTTCCGAGTTCTTCTTTTGGATTCCTTCGTCCAGTGGTCGGCTCGGCCTTCCAAGCCAAAAAGCCTTGCCTTTTATGCAGGTTTCTCCTGTTCATTCCAACTAAGCTGTCAATCACACAGCAGGGTGGCTGCCCTTGCCGGACAGCCAGCCGACCAATCACCTTTTGAGTGCATTCCTCTAACCAAGGGGATTATATAGGGAGTTTTTTGGGCACCTTCCTGCCCCTGCCAGACATACTGGAGCTAAATGCGTGCTTCACTTGTGAATCCTGCCAAAGACAAAACTAACAAAGGGACCAAACCTGGTTTGGCACGCTGGGTAAATCTCAAGGACCCTTCCAGCAAGAAATGCAGATAAAAAAAAAGAAGACTGGGGGGGCCATTTTAACAAAAATGGCACTCAAGGGTGCTTTACTGCAGCTGCGAACGCAACCCACAGTAAAAACTCCCAATGGTAATTAAAAGTAAACCACTGCCACCAGCCATTAATTGTAAAGAGGGTAACATAAAATTGTCTAGTTTCTCATGTAACAAAGGGGATACTAAGTAACCCCTCCCACACCCTATTGTAGGATAGTGTGTGCTGGGTCTAGAAAGTTAATGCAAGTAAAGGTTTTTTCACTTCACTGCTCTTGGAAACGGTAGTTTATCCAAGAGAAGGTATTCAAACCTTTGGGAAATCTGAAAGACTTCCCTTTGGCACTGCACTGAAGGTGCAGTGTATCACAATGTAAAGATGATGCCTATGGAGTTTGTCAGACTCCACAACCAAAAAGAAACAGAGTTCAAATCACATTTAAAATACATGAGAGAGTGGGAAAGTCTCACTCTCTCCAGTTTAAAAATGATAAGTCCTAAAATCCAGCAAAGTTGCAGGGGGTCTTTAAGGTAGAGAGGAATTAGTACATTTCTGAGAATTCTCCCTAATAATGTACCTACGGCCTCAGTAAATGGATATTGCACTCCTACAAGAGACTCGTCACGAAAGAAAGACCGGCTGCACTGGCTAAAAAGTGGAGAGGCACCATGTTGGGCTCTCCATTCTCTGCTTATGCCAGGGTTGTGTTAATATGGGTGGCACCGTTGGTTCCTTTTGAAGGTGTTTAGCACCTTTCAAGACAAGGAGGGCAGGATGTTTGGGCTGCAAGGTCGGATGGAACAGAGGGAATTTTGTATTATCAAAACCTACTCACCAAACCAAGAGACCGCAGCTTACTTGTGCACTTTCTATCCATTAATAAGTCCACACATAGATGGTGCATTGATTTGCGGCGGAGACGTTAATACTACTTTGAACCCTATACTGGATAGGTTGGATCATAAATACACTCACCCGGCCTGCCGGCCAAATCCCTAGGTGCATTGTTGCAATCATTCCAGCTTGTAGACCTCTGGCGGACCCTGCACCCGCAGGCCTGTGGCTATTCACATTACACAGCCCTCCAAGACTTGTACACCAGTTTAGATTATATTTTCACAGGAGATCACATAAGGAATTCACGGAGGCGGAATATAAGGCACGAGTGTTGTTGGATCATAGCCCTCTGGTAACCTGGCGAGTCTCGTGACCCCCACCCTCCAGGCCCCGTTCTGGTAACATTTGAAAACAGGGGCGCAGGAGTTCTTAACGCATAATACGGGAAGTGTGGAGTCAGCGTGCACGCTATGGGAGGCTTTGAAGGTGGTGATTCGAGGGATAGTACTTTCTAGGGCGAATGGGGTTCAGACAGCAATAGAGAACGACGTAAGCAAGGCCGAGACCAAACTAGAAGCCATGAATGCTCAAGGTGACCTCACTAGAGAGCACCCGAGAGGTGGGCGCTTTACAGCAGGAGTGTTTAGTGCACTGGGACAGACTTGGGAAGCGAAGTTCTAGGAAATATATGGAAAGTCAACACACTGAAGGGGTAAACCAGGGCACTTGTTAGCCTGGTTGTACAGGAGTTAGATGGGAGCGGAGTGTGATGGAGCAATCGAGGCAAAGGATGGGGGGGCTTTGCGAGACGCAACAAGACATAAATAACTGTTTCTGTACATTTTATAAGACATTATATGAACAGACGTCGAACACCCGAGAGTCGGAGATAGAAGAAGCTTTAGAGCAGATAGACCATCCAAAACTAGGCAAAGATGATGTCTATATTTTGGAAGCCCCCATAACTAAAGAGCTGGAACATACCATAAGGGGGTTGCCGATGGACAAGAATCCAGGTGCTGATGGTCTGCCCAGTGAGTTCTACAAAGAATATGCAGCAGAAATCACACCCCCATTGTTAGCAATGCTGAACGAATTCCTAGTTAAGGGCATTTTGCCGCAATTATTGCGGGAGTCCATCATTGTCCCGTTGCTGAAACCAAACCAACCTGACACAGATTGTGGCTCCTACCGACCTCTCCTCGCTACTTAATCAAGATGGTAAAATACTGACGGCTCTAATGGCTAACAGGCTGAAACCTATGATACATAAACTGGTGCACTCAGACCAGTCGGGATACGTCCCGCATAGAAATATTGCATGCAGCCTGAGACAATTGGTCTATGTAATAGACCAGTCCCAAGACCACGCCCAGCCTATGGTGGTAGCCTCGCTTGATGCAGTCAAAGCCTTTGATTCGGTCCGATGGCCATGGTTAATGGCATTGTTGAGGAGCTTTAGTATGGGCCCCACATATATCAGATGGGTAAAGTTATTATACAGCAACCCCGGTGGCTAGGTTCAAGACGGGCAGCATACTATCAGAACAATGGGAGTTGAGTAAGGGGACCAGACGGGGCTGTCCATGGTCTCCGATGTTTATACTTGCCTTAGAGCCGCTGGTGGTGTACATGCGGGAAGAGTATCAAGAGGCTGGCATTTACATACAGGGTAATACACACTTGATCTCGCTATATGCGGACGATCTGCTCCTCTATCTACAACAACCGCAGACCAATCTGCAAGACTTACTGGATGTGCTGGAGCGTTATGCAGAATTGTCAGGGATCCCGATAAATCCACAGAAGTCTACCTTATTCCCCCTGGCTGGGTATAGTAGAAGTTCCCGGGAAACCCTACCGATATTAATGATCAAATGGGAAACAGCAATGTTTAGATACCTGGGAGTAGATATTTTCCATAATTCTACAGCAGAAAACAATGAAGGCCGTTAGTAGGATGGAGAATTCTATGAAATTCTGGGCAAAATTGCCACTTTCACTGATGGGGAGGGCCGTGTTGTTGAAAATGGTGGTGCTCCCGAGGCGTTGCATTATTTTACGAACGTCCCATACAATGTACCTAGAGCCGCCTTCAAGAAGCTAAATACCATTTGCTGAAGCTTCCTATGGCATAATTTGAGGTGTATGCTAGCGCTAGACAGACTGCAAAGCCATACGAACAAGGAGGGATAAAAATGCCAGACTTCGAGGTGTATTTTGTGGCGTGTCAGTTGCAGTTTGCCACATATTGGTTATCTGATGAACAGACTGAAGAGACAGGGTTACTACAACAGGCATGTGCCTCGCTCTTCCTGGAGGAGATGGTCCCTTTGCTGCTGAAACTACACATAGGGATGTGGTAAAGGGCCTGCTGCTTGATGGACAAGGTGGCACTTTATTCGCCCCAGATCCCACTGGTGTCGCTCAAAAGTTCAGATACTCCACTTAGGCTAAAAGTGTGAAAATACTAGGAGCCCAAGGGGGTGGTTACGCTGGGCGATATATTGGCGGAAGGGATACCAAAGACCTTCAGCGAGATAGCTGCGGAATGGAGAGTCCATGCAGGGCAACATATAACCCACGCCTCACTCCTACATGGGTTAAAACTGAAATGGCCAACATCCGGAGGAGTTTTGGTGGAGGATCGAACGATAGAAGCACTATATGATCTATGAGGGAGAGCACGCAGTATCGTGGTTATGAGACTCTGATGGTAAAGCCAGATGACAATCTGTTAGTAATTAAACAACGCTGGGAATCGGACTTGGGGGACCAATTGTCAGACGAAGCCTGGAGTAGGATCATAGGGTATCCTAAGAACGTGTCCAGAAATGCAAATATACAATTGAACCCATTATATCTTACCCATAGAGCATACTTAAAGCCGGAAAGAATTGCAAAATGTAACACAGCGACAGCACAAGCTTGTCCGAAATGGAGCCTGGTCAATGCAGACCTAATACATATGTTCTGGGCCTGTGTTGACATTCGCTCCTTCTGGGAAGAAGTATCCCAAACGTTAATCAAGATTGGCTTGTCGGCAGATTTGGTCAACCCCAAGGCGTGCCTGCTGGGTAATTTCCTAAAACCAAAGAAGACAAGACACGTTGGCAAATTGCGAGATGTAGCGTACATTTTAGCGAAAACGTAGGATTGCAATGGGGTGGAAGGCACGTAAGGGCCCAGCAATGAACATATGGTTAAGGGACCTTCGGAAATGGGCACTGGCAGAGATGGCTTTGTGGCAAGAGGCATCCCAAAAAGACCAGGAGGAACCAAATGCGAATCTGATGGCTTGGAAACATCTGATGCAGGAACTAGCGCCTGCCACACATGAATACACACAGACACAGATAAAAACACCATCACAAACGGTGGTACGCGATTAAGGAGAGTTGACGTAGATCATGGGAAGCTATGACAGGTGGATTAGGCATGGGGGTTTGAGGGAGTTGGGGGAAGTTGGACAGATAAAATATGTGATGTATCATTGGATAATGTGTATTAAGTCTGTATGTTGTGCAAATCAATAAAACATGTTTATAAAAATAAGAGTAGGTGGCCAGAGATGGGAGACACGATAGAATGTGCTGTAATAGAAACAATGATAAATATCTCGGAGGGTGACCATGCTATATCAAGTTTGTATGATGTACTTATAGACAATCATGCAAAGGGCGAACTACAAACCAGGGAAACAGAACTGGGCAAGACCTTCACCGGCAAGGAATGGCAAAAGGCAGTAAACTATCACAAGAAGGTCTCCAGAAATGCTAGATTTCAACTAATACAAATGTATATAACACCGAGAACAATAGCAAGATTCAAAGGAGCAAGTATGCAAAGCTGCCCAAAATGTCTGGAGGAAAATGCAGGAATGCTTCACTTGTTTTGGGAATGTCCAGTCATAGCGCAGTTCTGGAAGGACATTGCACACAAACTAGACATGATGCACACTGATGTATGCTGGGGCTTTTCCAGAGGAGCAAGAATGGAAAGGTGCTAGGGAAATTGAAAGACCTACCATATATACTGGCAAAACGTTGCGTAGCAATGGAATGGAAATCGTACAAAGGCCCGTCCGTAGTAAGGTGGAGGAAGGAACTGCAAAAATGGACAATGGCGGAGGTGTGGAAGCAGGCGATAAGGGGGCATACACACAAATCTAGTGGAGACTGGTCAGAGCTAACATTAACCCTGTTCATAACAGAACAGGATAAGACATAAAAGAAACACTCGAGTTGGGCACAGAGGTAATGCGAGATGAGCACAGCTGGGTAAAAGGCTGCAACAAGTTATTACAATCTGGTAAAGTTGGGGGAGTGGGTGGGAACAGAATTTAGATGAGACGTACAGAGGAGATATTAAGATGGTAATGTTATTATACAGCTTTGTCATTTACAAACCTGTATGTAAATGTTATAACATGTAATGAAGAAAAAAATATTTTTTAAATTGAATGTGGTGTCATCAGGGGGCCCTTTGGAAAAAAGTGGGGGCACTACTGGAATAAGTGGGTGGACTCCGTCCACCGCGTGTACCCTTGACTTGAGCCGTGGTTGCTTATTAAAACACAAAAAGCATTTCTTGAAACTATTGAGTAGGGGCCTGGCTGGTGTCAATGTAAGTGTGTTAGAGAAAATTTCTCTTACGACTATTTTACCTCTATTATTTGTGGACCACCAAACATTTTGCATTTGTGGCAGCATCCTGACCGCACTCTTGCCAGTGGAGTGCAGCCTTCAGCTCCACTCCACTGGACTGTCACTCATTGGTACGAGGTAACTAACACGTCCTTCAGGCTGTCAGTACTGAGAAACTTGGTTTTTCTTAGTCTTTTGACTTTGTTGCCACTTTTGGTAACATTTCATCAATGCGCAAAGTACATTACTGTACAGTGGAATGGGGTCCTTGTCTTTTCAGGCCCTAGTCATCCACAAAGGATTTTCTGGTGACTGGACAAGGAGTGGACTGGTGGCAGCAGAAGCTTTTTAGTGTAATAGTATAACATTTTACCGAGCCATACTGCGCTTGCTGCGTTGACTCATGCCTGTGGCTAGTGTGCATCAATGCCGTGCCACACTGTCTTTTGTCTACTCCTTTGGCCATTTTGTGTGTTGGCTTTCCCCCTGGTATTTGTGACCCAGGAATTCCTTATTTGGGCATGCAGTTGCCTGCAAAAACCGCTTCTTTCGCAAGCTACTATGTGTGGCTACCCAGAAATTGGGCTGGGACAGCCTGGTCCCAATCCACACTACTGCTGCCAGGATGTCTGGTGTGTACACAAGAGTAACACTGGTCCTTGATTGGACCACTGCTGGCGTGCATGAGTGGGTTAGAGCTCCCCATTGGCCAGCTGGGTGCGAGCACTCCCCATACTTGTGGGTATGAGGAAGGTTCCTGAATGCAGACACGCAGATCAGCAACGGGTCCGAATCGACTTGTAGACGGAGCCCAGTATCCAGAAACGCCAAGCAGACCCAAGGAACCACGCAGAAGAAAGTTGGCACTCTGAGCCCGCTGTTGTCCCGGTAAAGCCCTGCTTTGCGCTCTGTCTCCCAAGCCCTGTGAAGGTGCTTCAACTCCTTGGAGGGGTCAGACCAATCGCTCTCGACACCTACTGGGTTGATGCCTCCTGGTTGCCCTGCAAAAGAGCCTGTTAGTGGACTGTCTAGCTTGAACCTTGGCACCCATGCAGGAGCGTTGTCGCTCGAAACCTTTGGGAATCCTAGCTTGCACTGCAAAGCACCTTCTCACCGGATTGGGTGCCCCTGTGTCACTGTGCGACAGTACGGTTGCTAAAGGTGATTAACTTGTGTTCCTTCTTGTGCCCTAAGACCAGCTGCATCGGTGCTCCCTTTGTTCTTCAACCGAGACGAGAGATTTAGCTCCTGGCGTGGACCAGACTTGCATCTGAACCCGCAACGCCTGTGCACTTTGAATCAAGGGCGGGAAATCGTACCTCGGGTGCCCCGACCCCAATCGCCCTCCAGACCTGCCAAGTTTGGACACGGGCCGAGCTAAGTGTAGTGGGTACTGAAACCACTTGCCGGTGGCCTTTGTTCAGCCATTGTATTTTACGCATGGAGGATCCCTTGTGGTCCTCACCTTGACTTGGGTAGCCGCCATTTCCTAAAGTCGGGAATAGCTGTTGTTGTTCATCGTAGCAGATCCTCCCCTGCCTCATGAAACCTGTTTTCACCGTTCAGAATCCTGTCGCTAACTTAACCAGCTCTTTCTGACTTTAGGCACGATTGGGCGCTTTTCCACACATATCGAACATGTAGGGCTGAACTTTTAGAGTTAGGGTTATCCATCTCTGAAGACTGTCTATGTGATAAAGTTTGCCTGCACTTTTCCCTTACAAGTTTTGGTGGTGTTCCGCACTTTACTACATTGACATAAGTGACTGTATATATTTTACAAATTGTGTTGTTTGAGTGGTGTTTTTATTGTACTTTTCATTATTCCCTTGTTTATTCTTGGGTCTAATAAATTGTATATTTTCATATGCTACTGTGTGAGGGTAATTCTTGGTGTCGTGTCTGACTGTGTGTTCTCATCAAAGACCTCCGATCACCCCCGCTCCTCCTGTGACTTGGCTTTGACTGCTCTCCAAGCTACAGTGATTTGGTCTGGCTCTTTCAAGAGGTGTTCCCTGTTTCACTAACAAGGATGGCCTCCTAAACCTCTGTTCACCACAAAACATTTTAAGTGCGTCAATGAATGTCATAGTGCAGACTGCTGTAACATCCTAGTGCACAAGTCTACTATACACTGGTACTGTAAAATTGAGGTTACTTGGCAAAGGGGCTTTCTTGCTGCTATGTGAAAAGCAAGGTTCCTAGATGGTGCATGATCCCTGCAACACCAGGCGGTTGGCAGGGAGCAACTTGTGAAGATGGAGTTCTAGAATCTGGCCTGATTGTCAGACTTTAGGAAGCCACCCTAGTTGTTAACGGGGGAACTCTGAGAGGTTAGCCAAAACCCAATCCAGGTAAACGTGGAGAGCATTAAAGGCTATTCTCAGTAGAGTGAGTGGGGTCAAGGGTCCACATGACTCCACACAGTGAAACACTGACTAATTAAATTCAGACAGTAATATATAAAAATACACATTTGTTTTCTAGGCCTTTACACACACAAAAGGATGACCTACACAGTACTCGATGATAAAACATATACATTAATCATGGGTTCTTAAACTGCATTCAAATTGCTTATTCAACCCAAAGGTAAATACATTAATGAAGTAAAGTGATTTTTCCCCTAACTTCAGCAGTTAATTCCCTAGGAAGAATGGGGCCTTGTGCCCATAAATCAAAGGAGCCATAATGCTCTCCCCCAGAAAGCCTCTGTAGCAGCCAAGTGTTAGGAAAGAATTCCATTTCATGTGTAATTTTCCCTCCAGTTGTGTACCCCCCAACTTTTTGCCGATGTTAAACGCCATATTCTGACTTTAACAGAGGAGCCCAGCCTTCTCCTGCACTCCTCTGGGCTATTCGCTCACTTTTTATGGGGAAACTGACATGCCCTTAAGACAGCCAGTACCGGGAGACTGTTTCCCTTAGTCCTTTCCAATTTTGCAACTTTTCTGCAACATGTAACAAGTGTACAGTGTACCTTCCAGTACAGTGCACTTGGGTCTATTTCGTCATTTCCAAAGGCCCTAGATACGAAGGATTTTTTAGGAGAAATGCAGATGTGCCTTGGACAGGGCTGATGACAGTTTATCATTTCGCATATTTTTAACCCTTTCCTGCCAAGTAAACTGTGTTTGACACGAACAGGTGGCCTGGCTCCAAAATGGCCATGTCATGAGGTTCTTTGTCCTGTCCTTTGGCCACCTAGCCCCTTCACCAGGTCGAGTCGACCTGTGTCAGACCGTATTTGGGCATGCATTTTACCGCAAAGCACCAAGCTTCTGCATGCCTTGTGTGTGTGTGCGCCTCCAGGATGTGGGCTGGAACGTCTGGTTCCAATACACATCCTGGGTGCCAGAGAGTCTGGAGTGCTGCGAAGGCCTGGGACCACCGTGGTCCGTGATTGGTCCACATATGGTGTGCGTGTATGTGAGCAGATCTCTCATTGGGTTCTTTTCATTTTGGTGCGAAGGAGATTCTGGATAAGAGAAGGCCCCAAACACCCATACCATGTCAATCTCTGAAGTTCTCCCTGAACGAAGGATGTGATCCAAGTATCCTGAAACTAAGAAGCAGAGACGAGGAACCGCTGGAAGGTTTGGCACACGGAGCCCGCTATCGTCCCGTGGGACCCCCCACCCTGCATCTGGTCGTCCTAGAAGGTCTGCGAAGATGCTTTGACCCGTTGGAATAGTGGGACCAACTATTCTCGGCACCTTCATCAAACCCTGCAAGTAACCTCTCTCGAAAGTGTCCCTGGGCCAACCAGCGGACTGACCATTTTACGCAGACTCTTTGCCCTGATGATGCTGCTGTTTCGAGGAGGCCCTCAAAATTTGGTACGTCGCCATCTCTGTGTTCACGGCACTCTCACACTGAATTTCATACACTTGGCGTTCCCAGGTCTGGAGTAAAGTGAGTGCGCCTGTACCGTGTATACATGGTTACCGTGTTGCCCAGACGTGGTGACTAACTTTGCAGGTGCGCTGCATTTGTGCCCCTCTTGCCCCTGAAGGCTGCTGCAGTGAAACTGGCCTGATCCATCCACCAGGAGCGGAGAAATCACCACTGTCTCATTTGGGAATCATCACTGTATCCTCGTCGATGAAAGTTGCAGAGCTGCCAAATTGCCGCACTTGAACCTGCAACCAAAGTGGACTCGACTGCTGAAGGATGGTCTGGAGTGCGCCAGGTGTCGGTGAGTAATCTCAACCCTAACCGGTGGCCCCTAGTGCCTCCATCCATTTGTACGCACGAGTGGCCCCTGTGTGCCCCTCTCCTTTCCACTACTAGTGCGAACTAACAAACTATTCCCAACTCTTGGCATCAATTCTGCCTTCGAGTGGAGGCCCTCCTTGAATAGTGGGAACCTATTCTTCATCACCTCACCCACCTTCCTGAGATGCTACAGACCCTTGAAGAGACCCCGTTTTGCCCATTTGAACTACTGCACGCGCCAGCAGTGCAAGTACATTTGAGCAATCGGCTCCACTCTTCTTGGGGATTGGACTGCCTCTTAGTTAGAAATGCGTTGGATGAAGAAGGGACTAAATACTTTTTGCACTGCCTGTTTCCTCCCACTTTTTAGGTTGTGGACCCATTTCATGCATTTACCCTTTTAGACCCCATTGGTCTTGTATATATGTATTTAGATAGGATTGTGTTGGTCTAAAAGTATTACTGTGATTTTATTTGTGTTGAAACTCAAAGGCCTTGAAATAAAGGTATTTTTAATATATATACTTACAAAAAAGTGTTCATTGTATTTGGTTAACATAACCTTTTACATCCATAAGAAAACAAGACATAAAAACATGAGATCTTAAAACCCATCAAGAAGAACTCAATGATGTATAAGATATGAGCAAAGGGAAACAAGAGGGGGGGGGGGAGAGAAAAGGAAAAACGCATTACCTAACGTACCATTTTTCCAATTACTAATTGAGACCGACATTCAATAAATCATGTCCATAAACCAAATTCAGCTTCCTTTCCCCTCCTTGCCTAAAATATCTTTAAAAAGATTTCCACAATTTGCGTTCTGCTTATCCTTTTAAACAAACGTTCCCTCAGCCATTCAGAACACTATTACATCTTTCAAGCATCTGAACTACTGCTATTGTCATGGCCTGTGAGTGTCAATCCGTCTCTCCCAGAACATTTCTGGGATGTAGTGTGTTGATCCAAAACCAAATTTTCCAAAAAGGGCTGATCTCGCTTGTCGGGTGCCTTCACAATACATTAATAGATGTCTAGTAGTTTGTGCTTCTGCCTTCTTGCAAACCTGGCACAAATGGATTGCTGAATCTCTAAGTCCTCTTTTTGCAAGCACCTCCCCTGTATGTATTGCGTTCAACCGCAATCTTAGTAATTTCTTTCTAATTCTCTAATCTGGGAATTTCACCAGATATTTATTCAAATAACCTAGTTTCTTGTTTGCTTTCTGGTGTGGATTTGGATTGGGCGCCATGCTTACTTCCTCAATCGTTTTGATCCAGTCCATCTCATTCCATCTTTTTTTTAGCTTTCACCAGATAATCTATTAATGTTTGGATCTCGATGTCTGCCTCGGCTAGGCAGACTTTCACTTGTTCGCTTAGGTTTGTCAGCATTTTTGATTTGTTGTCCATATGGACCTTTTTTATATCTGCATAGTGTTCCTTCTTGTGCTATTGTTATAAGGTCGAAAGAGTGTGGCTAATTTCCAAACCATTTGCCCTTTCAAAGATCTTAAACCCAGTTCAAATCTGATCTTGAACATTGAAAGGCACATTGATCGCCCACGAACATTTTTCCACAGGTGTCCTTCCCATCTTTCCCACATTGCATTCCATAACTGCAGGTTTACTTCCACCCCGTACAATATGACTGGAATTGCCTTGGCTTGGTAGAATTTTATTAATGGTATAAGTGAGAATCTGCCATACCTTGTTAGTATTTTCTCCATCTGTGCAGATAATTGTTTCACTTTCATTAAGATGTCATTTTCTACTTTATATATCGCTGGTAAGGCATAGATTTTGTAGCCTAGATATATCAGATCTTCTACCCTTAGGATCTGTTGACCTCCATTGACCAACCTTGGTAGACAACTTTTTTGTTTTTCTGTCTGAAGACCATTATTTTCGACTTGGGTTCAGGGCTAGCCCATTTTCTTCTGCATAGCTATACAACCTATTCAGCAGATGTTGTAGTCCAATAGCTGTGCTGTCTATGAGGACTATATCGTCGGCATAGGCAAGCCAGTGGATCCTCACCCCATTCACCACTGGACTTGCCAATGCCGACGAAGCCAAATATTATTCCATGTCAGCCACATGTAAATTGAAAAAAAAAAAGTGCACCCCTGCCGCACTCCCCATTCCACCCTAATTGGCTCAGACAGATGACCCTCTTCATCTAACTGTACTCGGACCGTGTTATTTTTATGGAACTCTATAAGCATCCCTAATATGCCTTCTGTGATCCTCTTAGCCCTGAGCTTTAACCAGAGCCTCTCTCTGTCCACCAAGTCGAAGGCTTTGGAGAAGTCTACCCATGCCCTAAATAACTGCTGACCTATAGCATTGTTCCATTAAGGGCAGTGGATAGGCCCCTCCTAAAGCCTGTTTGACATTTTGATAAAATCCTCCTTTCCCTTTCCCAATGCTCCAATTCCCCCAGCAGAATCTTCATGAAAACCTTACTATCTATGTCCAGAAGGGTGATAGGACGGTAGTTATTTGCCACCGTCCTATTCCCCCCCCCCCACCCCCCTGAACAAAGGTATAACAACTGCGGACTTCCATGAAGAGGGCATTTCTCGTTTTGCCAAGATCTGACCGAATAACCAGTTTAGAAGTTTTGCCCAATGGGCGGGATTGTTTTTCAACACCGATTTTAATTCGATTTATGTATTGCTCGTCGAAGGATAGGCTCCAGGTTGCTTGCATTTTATACTGTATTTGGGTTTTCTTTGGTTTCCCAAATACCAACCTTATGTGCTCAATCCATTATTTTTCGGGGACCAGATTACAACGCCTATTAATTGAATTCCCGTCCAGTTGATGCAACATGGACCAGAAGTCTCTTGTCTCTTTTCCAATTAGTTCCAACATATGTTCCCCCATCCTGCTGTAACCTTCATATCTTCCTTGCTACTGACCAGGCTTTATATTGCTGCAGTATAGCCGTGGATTCATATTTACTGCCCTCACAGCAGCTATTTCCCTTTTTAATAGTTCTCGTATGATGCAAGGAAATCATAAACCGCTTATTTATGCTCTAGGGAGATTTTGCAAAGCAATAGAGAAAGAACTCAACAATTACAGTAATCTGACGATATGCATAAATGGGATGCAAACTGAGAGAAGGTAGAATGAATTATTAAAATGATAATGCACTCGTTTTTCTCCACTTTACGATGCAAAGAGGAATAACATTCCTATTTTCTCTCATGTAATGCTATATTCCGCTGGTTCTGGCGAGTCCACATTTCTTGGATATGTTTTCATGTGTTTTTATATGTAATGTTGTTTTTTTACATGTTTTAAGACATATAATGTAATGTTTGTTTGTTATTTAAAATTTTGTAAAGGCTCTGTTACGTTTGTAGTAGAACCATATACAAATAAAAAGTAAAAAAAAAATAATTCTTAGCCTTTTATTCAGTTATTTTTTCCTCTGCATGGTTTCTTCATCTAATGAATGTCGATGGGTTTGTTCTGGGCCACCTCCACTACTTGATGGGGGCGTGGGGGATAGGTGGACCAAACAAATTTTAGAAAACCCTCTGGGTTACAATTCTAAGATAGGGTATTTTCTGAGATCCCCATTAGATTATTATTCAAATTCTTTCCCTCATATTTATATTTGAGAAGGAGTACTCTTCCTTTTCCTAAAATCAATTTTTTGATCAACCCTATCTTGGGGATCCATCATAAAATCCGGGAACACTAATACCATCTGCCGATATCACTACCTCCTCCATCCACAACATTGAGCGTGGCTTTTTGTTCGAAAAGATCTACTGAGAGAAATAGTCCAGTGTGGATCTAGCTTGTTCCTTGGGATCTAGTTGGTTTGGCCGGGATATCCCCCAGTAATTTCCTGTTTGCCATTTTGAGCCCCCATTCAATAACTCAACCCATCGTCAACCATTCTCAGAGATCCTACGTGATGTTTGATTTGTTTGATCTTTTAAAAGTTGGGTGCATTGTGAGTTTAGATCGCCCCCCCCCAATATTATTGAGGCCCCTTCAAACATCCCTCTGATTTTACCTAAGATACTTACTAGTTCTTCAAGGAAAAGCCACGACTCTAAACACATGGGGTTCCGATAGATATTAAGAAATATCATCTCCAAGGCACAGCTTTTTTGTCTCAAATTGACTTTGCAGACCTGAATTCCATTGATGATCTCTTTAAGTGGGGTAACATCTTTGAATTCCACTTGGTCTGCCTCTGGCTTTTTGCTGGGCAGCCTGTGTGGTTGAGTAACCTTCCACTGCAATTGAGTTGACCAACCACGTTTCTTGGAGCATCAAGACATCCCCCTTCTCCAACAAATATTCTTTCATGTTCTTGGAGGTGAGGTTATTTGGTCCCCTTGTGTTCCAACAATAAACATATAGACCCAAATTGTTGTTTGGCCTATTCCCAGCTTCTGAAACACTTCTGATAATATGCTGGGCAACATGGACAACAGGTTCTCCAATGTGGTTCCCCCTGATGATTTTTCTTCTATCAGTGCGGTGCTGGTCTCATACCCCGCTTTCGATGTCCACTTTGGACCCACCATGGCAGGTTTTTTTTCCTTCCTCTGGCTCAGAGGCGGGTGCTGAGAGATCCTGTTTCCTTAGTTCTATAGACGCCCCCTCGAATGCTCCATAGACTTCCCTTGATGCTAAGCCCACTTCTGCTACTAATGGGTAATCGTGATCTAGGAAACGGACAAACACGAAGACGTGTATTGAGCAGGTTGGGGACCTTTTTTTAGCATGGATATGATCACCCCCCTATTTAAGGATTTCACTTTGTTTTATTTTTAGTTGAGTGAGCCAGATTGTTGGCATTGCCAAAGCTGAATTCTCTTTTTTGCTCTTTTTTTCCCCTTGCTTATCTTGGTTTGGTCGATGTTCTTTGTTTCCTGCATTTTAACCAGGTGACATTTACCATCTTATTGATTGTCCTACTCCGTTATAGTGCATGCCTATGATACATTTCCCTTCACCCAGTCTGATTTCTATTGGTTTCGGGATATTGAGCTTTTTTTGCCCCTTTATCAAGAAAATCGGGGCTATCTTCTGATTATTATTTGGCACTCCATTTCCCCTATTGTTGGGTAATTGTTTCTCCACCGTCAGTCTCTGATTCGTCTTCGTGAATATTCGAGCTATCCGTAGGACTCCCTCTGATGTTTGTTTGCTTTTTGGGCAAGGCCTTTGGGGTACTAATTCTGGAGTCTTTTCAATATCTTTCGGCTTCCTGATCTTTTTTGTTTTTTCTCAATTGTCCGAAATTCCTAGGGTTAGCCCTTCTGTTTGCAAGCCCACAAGACACCATTTTAGTTTCTGTGCTTTCTTTAGAAGCCATCGTTCCTTTGTGTCCCAAGTTTAGCTGAGCCTTTTTGTCATCACCCACTTTACAATTCCTGTTCCAAACCTCGTTATTGGATTTCTTTGCTGTGGAGGTTAGGTCAACCACTTCCTGTTGCCATAGACGTGATGGAGATTTTTCTCAGAAAGGCATTGTGTCTGATGTTTTTACTTTCCCAGATTTGTTTTCTTTTTTTCCTTTACAGAAATCTGTTTGTCTTCTTTGCCTCCTTGCCTCTCTTCTACCCCCTTCAGATTGACGGGGGTTAATATCCTCTTTCTATTATTGAAAAGTCCTTTTTAATTTTTTGAGGTACTATCCAATGGTATTGATTCTTGTGGCTCTTTCTCTTGATCAACTTCTCCCACATTTTCTAATCTCCTAAATTCTTCTAGTACTGATTCCGATAATGGAGTGTCATCCATCGGTGAAGTGTGGGCCTCTGTATTCACTCTTTCCTCTCTGACACCGCTTATTTCCTTCATGGACTGTAGTTATGCTTGAATATTCTGCATAGTATTCAGGCTAGCCTCCTCTTCCTTTCTCCTTGTTGCTAACGTTTGTTGTATCGCTTATGGGTCTAGCCCTCTTTTGTATTTTCCACTGGTAGTTCCTGTAGCAGCCTATACATTATTAGAGTTTATTGCATTGCTGCAGCCCACCGCTGATCCATCCAAATTGGCAATTTCCTTCGTAAGTTCTAGTAGTGTACCTGTTTGTGACTGCACTTCTCCCCTCAGCAGGTCAAATACTGACACAAGTGAGTTAAGCACATAATTTAATGCTGATAGTGTTTTCGTTTATTTTATTTCCCACATTTTATTTCCCACTGCACAGTTTTGTGCTATCTGTGGGACGTGCAAGTCTGTGGCCATCAGATCCTCTGTGGTGTCCACTCCCTCGTTTATTTCACAGCTGTTGGGTCCTTATCTACATCTGACAAATCCAATCTTTCTAGCGCCTCTTGGTTATCCTTCTCATAGGAAGAGGACAGATTCAATAATATCTTTTCTTGTATGTTTCCTGGACTGATGATCCTTATGATTGTTCAAAGCCACTTCTTCTTCACTTGCACGTTTTTGCTTCTTTTTTTTGCCAAAATGATCTTCTATTTTCCGTTGGATTTTCCTCGTTGTGATTGTAAATTCCAAGTGTTTTTTTTTCTCCAATTTTGTATGCTGGTATTTTGGGCTCCTTCTGACTCTCTTCCCTCCCCACCCTCCCTCTATGGTGTAGGGGGTGCAACTTCTACATGGACTAAGGCTTGGATGTTTTGTGCCCCTATTATGGGGCAGATTTCAGCCACTCCCAGTAATAAGGGACCCATTTGAAGACTGTCCGCAATTTGTTCTCCCATTTCAGGCTCTTTCCACTCTGGAGCCCTCAGGTCTTCCTCAAAGGGATTGCTGCGTAGTTTCATTTTTTTTTTCTGTGTATGCAGATTTGATTTGCTCCTGGTACTACTTTCTGTTATGCCCCAACCTTTTGCTAAGGTTTTTGATTTTATTGTAGTGTTGAGGACTCTAGCATACTCGCTTTCCTCGAGCTGCGGGCCCTTAGATATAGTATGCCCACACGTTTATCTTCTGCAGCTAGGGGTACTATTGCGTGAGCTATCGATCAATATGGTCAAGTTTAAATATCAACACAACACATGACGCACTGAATTACGTGACAGGAACAAAATTCCTATGATTTGTTGTTTTGTTCTTGCCCCGCTTACGGTACACCACACTATTCTGATGGACTTGTGAGGACGCTTTAGCACGATCTCTTATAACCTCCTTTGACTGTCCCTGTAGACACTGGTTGTGTATCCATGCCTTGTAATTTATTATTTTCCTTTTCCTTTGCCCCAAAAATCTCTGTATGGGAGAAGTAAATTTTTCATATAGTTCGGTGATTATTCACGTTCTGGTCAGGATCAAAGGATTTATTTCCCACAGTCTCCCTGAAGATGCGCTTAAGTGCCATTAAAGAAAAGTTGCTGTTTTACCACGCTTTAATGCGCTAATATGGTCAAAATGCAGCATGTACTGTATACTGAGGAGTACACAGTTTATAACGGTTCATGGTTAGCAGTGATTTTCACACTTTTGCTGCCCCAAACAAACAGAGTTTGGGTCTGAGTCAGAGTCACTCGGCGATTCTCGGTGTTCACAGCGCTGGGCGGCACTATTCAGTGACACTTAGTCACGCGGTCTCTGTCCCGCGGGATGTATCCTTACCCTTGTCCTCTCCTGGTCTTGAGCCTCTCCTGGACAGGCCACGCCGAGGCTGGCTCACTGGACCGCTGACACTGACCCTCACTGGCTATGCTATGCTGTGGAGCTGAAATGCACAGCGACTCTCGGAGGGTAGGGATAGAGGAAAGAAAGACGTGCGGTTAGAATCAAACTGCACCTCTCGTCTGTATATAACAGTAATTTGTAAGTGTCCTTTACTTTGTGTGCTCATTGAGGTCTTTCAGTCACTCTCACCACTCCTGAGACCTAGTCTTGAACGCTGCCAAACTACCTTGATTGGTCTGGCTTGTCCAGAAGATTACCCTGTTCCAAGAAACTAGGCTGGCCTCCTGAACCTCTGCCCACCAGGTCAGAGTTCAGAAATCCATCTTAACAGTAATTTACTTGTATTAGCAATTTCTCAAAAGAAGAGATGCAACAAATTTACTAGGCGTTCTTATCTTTCAGATGGTACTACCCAGGTTTGATGACCAAATGGCAGTGGAATGGAATATTAGAATACAAAGGGACTGGTTCTCAATGTTATCCTATAAGGGGTGAGAGGTGAGCGGTGCCCATGGGTTGTGGGTGCAAGGATTCTTCTGGTTCGGTCCAGATGCAATATGTAACACCTGGCGATGGAGAAATGCAAGTTTCACTGATGCAGGCCTCTTCTGGACACTTCGTTGGATGGGGGAAGGCGAGTTCCAGCGATGGACACCATACATAGACTACAGCCGGCATCATTCAAGTCGCAGTTTAAGAAGCTTCTCTAGGACAGGGTCCCTTGAGTCTGGGACACTGACATTTGGAGCGAACTTAACTTGTACCACAAGCTGGTGACTACCAAAGTTCTGGGTGCAACCGCAGAATAGTGATGCTTCAGGCAAGGTAGCTCAATAGAGCTGCTCCGTCCACCTGGTGGTCCAGGGGCTCTTCCGAAAACTCTGGATGGCTGGATCATCGAGAAATCATTGAGAGTAGTTGGTCCCACTAGTCCAAAGGCTGAAGCACCGATCACAAACTTCAGGAATAAAGTAGTCCAACAGGGATTTACCGGGCCAGACGCGGAAGGAATCCCAGGCCTCTTAGGGCGTCTTCTTTGCATCTTCAGTGGGCTGCTTGTCTATAAGGGATTCTTGGCTCCAACGCTGTTCTGAAGAAACAGATGCAGGAGTCCTGTTCTTAACCAAAATGCAGCCTGGAAGTCCAAGCCCACCAATGCTATTTGCCCCATTCGAAAAATCGGTCCCACTCAATTTCTGGGGTTGGAAAAGGGGGTTGGGCTGGGGGGGCACACTCACAGATCCTCCCACGCACACTCATCCCCCACACCTTTATATGGGATCTCCTGGCAAGGCAGAACGAAAGCCAAACTCTAATATGGCCAGAGAACAAGTGAAAATCTCGGATCACAGCCATTTTATGGCGCCAGCTGCCTTCAGTGGCCAAACACAAATGTGCACACTAGAAATCAGGCATAAATTGTAAAACATATGTATGCTGCTACCAGCTTGTCTTTAGGCACATATAAAAGTAACCAAACAACTAGGGTGATTCAAAAGTATCCCCCTTGCACTGCATTGTACAGTGGTGTGTGCAATGCTAAATAGTTTTCAAAAAATGTAAAAGATAACAGGTAACCCTAGTTTCCCAGTACTGATGGTATGAAGGACTGATCAGTTTCCCCATAACCAATGAGCAAAAAGGCAGGGTAAGTGAAACTGAAGGCTTTACTTCCCCCTCAGTCAGATCATGTAAAAAACAAAGTGAAAAGATTGGGGGTCCATAGAAACTATGGAGGGAAAATTGCCAAAAGAGATCTTTCCTAACAAGTTGCAGTGCTGTGTTGTCACTATAAAGTCAGCCTACTGTTCTGCCACTTGGTAAGATCACGCCAGGGGTTCCCAAGCTGTAAAGTCTCCTTCAAGTTGCAAGAGTTTCCAACAAAAAAATGGTCTCCTGAAATTCTGCATAATCTACCTGCAATGATTGTAAGGAAGAATATCTGCCAGAGTCTATACAGTTTGCAAGCTTTTCCAAACAAAAAGCTGAATATGTGAGGAATAAAGTATTTCAGGTTTCTGTACAAAAGTCACTGAAGGCTGCTACTACTTTGGCCTAGGTTACAAGGGGTTGATTTAGACAGACACAATGGTGTGGAATAGGGCATACCAGGTACATATAAGCACTTTTGTCAAAGCCTTTAGATTGCACACTGACATGTTACCTAGCCACTTCTGTGAATTTATTTTATTGAGATATCAAAATGCGACTGCACGGGTCACTGCACAGCCCGTGCTTCCTGGAGCCTGAGAGCTAGTCACAGCATTAAACCGGTCTTTTCAAACGCACTTTTTTTTTTTTTTTAAACCACTGAGGCTGCGTTGAATGTCAGAAGATCAACATGAGGGTTGCCATGCATTGTGGGATGGAGAGGAGTCCAACTAGAGTTACATTCATACGTCATATATTAATGATTATATTTATGTTGTACTCTTTGTCAATGCCTTGTGGTAATTGATGAGTCTTAAAATAAAGACGGTAGGAGTCGGATGAGAGTTTTGCTGGAGAAGGTGGTACTGCCCTTGGAGATGCAAGAAAAAAAAGGTAAGGTTAAGAGAGGGAGTCGGTATGTCCAGTCATTGTAAAAAAAGCTCACAAGGTCAGGTTTTGCCTCCAATATGGAACAACCTTGCAAGTTTGAATTCTGGGGCAGGGCTGACAAAAATTCCTCTTTCTGAGTTTGATTAATAGTGTTCCATTAAATGGGGTAAAACACCTTGTATGACAGCGATTAGAAGCAGGCGCAATCCAGCATGAATTGATATCTGACACAAATTATCATTGCACTTTGTGTGGGGACCTGACCACACAGGAGGCTGCACAACTTCTGTGGCTGTGAACCTCCAGGGCTCCGGCCATGAACAGTGCTTTGAATCCTCATCTTTGGCTCAACAATGTGGTTGGAATTCTGCGTTTTGCCAACACTGTTTATGCTTTTCTAGAATACTGCATCCTTCTGAGGTTCCCCAAACAGTACCTTGGAGTCTGCCTGCTTGGGAACCGTTGTGATAGTAAAAAATGTTGGGGCATGGCCAAGATGGCACGGGGTGAAGAATGCTTCTCCTGAACTCTGCATAGGGCAATCCTATTCTCCCCCTATCCCGGTCCTGAACTCTGCATAGGGCAATCCTATTCTCCCCCTATCCCGGTCCTGCAGGGCTAACTGAGCCAGAGGGAATTATCGGAAGCAAGGAGAGTGACACACCTGGCCTTAACGGATCCAGCAGCAATGCAGTTCTATAACAGAATGAGCTAAAAGCGCATGGCGCATGACTCTAAGATGGGGCATGGAATTCTTAAGCGTTCTTTGAAGCAAGACCTGGGATGAATAAATCCATGGTCCCCAAGCCCTGTCCTGGAATGAAGAGGCGACGACCGGCTCGAGGGCCTGAACTTCTGATGAGCAGCAGAAGGATCAGGGGGGGGCATCCAAGCTCAGAAGCAGTAAGGAGGTGTCGTTACTGGTAACTGCAAGGGAAGACTGGGGAGGCCCATATCGTTCATGGTGACAGGCCCGGGTGGGATGGGCTTCCGATAATGCCAAGTCTCTGTGGCAGGTGAAACGGCGGTACATCACCCCTGCGGTAACAAAAGAAGGGCGGGTTAGCTGCTCGGGCCAAGGATGCTGGCATTCGCACAGGTGCTTCCCTATGCCAGATCATGAAAGGCTAAATGAAGTCTCTTGTAACATAGCCATGCCTGGTCTGCCTGACAGCAGAGTAACCTAGCATACTCTCTAAATCTTGTCAAGATCAATAATCTGAGCAGAGCTGGCATAGAGCCACCGGGCAATCTGTTCTGACCAACATCTGAAACGAAATCTGTCACCCAAGAAGCTGAGAAAAGGTAAATCTGCGGCTATCCTTGCACTGGGAAGCCAGCTAAAAAAAGCATCAATCTTGCGATCCCAAAATCAGCAATATAGAAGAAAGCACCAGAAAAGAATGGAATGTCATAGGGCGACATGGGAGGAAACGATTACTATATGGACTTCAGAAGCTTCTCTCTACGCTCAAAGAAGACATGAAAACACCACTATGGGATAACATATGCCTGATTGGAGAAGATCCCACAACAGCGAACATGGAAAATAAGAGATTGAATGCTTGGGTTAGAGACTTAATGAGCTAGAGGAAGATCACTCCAAATCAAATGACACCACTAAGGAACATGAGGCAACAGTTCATGCACTTGAGGAAACGGTTCAAGCTCTTCAAAGCAAATGTGAATATTTTGAGAACTGCTCCAGACAGCAGAACATCAGAATTGAACATCTGTAGGAAGGTTCTGAGTTGCAAGACGTGAAATGATGTATGAAATCTCTTTACTTCTGGGTTTCCAACGAAATGGTCATGAAACAGAAATTCAAAGAGCACACAGGATTGGTAGACTTCGTAGTGAACCAGGAACAGCTCCCAGGGATGTGCTGGTTATGCTCCATAGCTACAAGCTCATGGAGAAGATGATGTTAATAGGTTGTAGGAAAAGGGCAATATCCTTTCTTGACGGTGAGATGCAAATCTTTTATGACCCATCTTCAGCTACACTCGCAAGAAGACTGAATAAGAAGCAACTCGCAGATGAGCTAAATAAAAAAAGGAGTTTGGTACAGATGGTTCTTCCCTTCGGGTCTGCAATTAAGATGGAATAACGAGGAGACTGCTGTGCAAAACATGAATCATTGGCACAATGTGGGAAGACTGTAAAGAAGATGAGCATATGAGTCAAAATGCAATGAACAATCAAAGACAAAAGAACTCTGTTTACCTCTGATCCTATATGGCAATTCTCTGTGCAGTGCTCGCATAGAGGTTCGGCATGCCTAGGGAGGCCACTCTCTGAGCACAGAAGCATTCGTGACCTATGACCCCCCAACACGACATCTTGAGTACTGTCATAATTTGTGATTGAGGGAGGGGCAAGAAACGGGATAGCTTGCTGGCGGAACAAGGCTAGTGAATACTGCTGATTCTCCTGATCCTTCAGGGACATTTACTGTTCTGTTAAGTGTTGCTTCTAGTCAAGAAATTAATGAGACTTTTAGACTGAGATGTGATGGGGGAGGGCAGACAATCTGGCAAACGCAGTTTGGGGTAAGAAAAAAAGGGGCTGGGACCATGAAACGCACTCCGTATTGTGGTGCAACAGACTTGGCGTAGAAGATGTACTTTCCTTGGGGTGGGAGTGGAATGGGGTGGGACTACACCCATTGCTACTAGATTGATTGGCATGCAAAATATTTCAGTATGTTACTCATTTTGGAGTATGGGATACAGCACAGGTAGACCCATATGTGCCATCCAAATATTGCAGACCGTTTCAAAGAGCAATGATGCAATTATTTACACGGAACGTCAGAGGTTTTACCTCCCCATTTAAAAATATGCAAACTGGTTCTAGAACTAGAAACTGAGGAGCAGGCTATAGTGTGCCTTCAAGAAACGCACCTAATTACGCAGAACTAGTAAAGGCTTAGACACAGGGCTTACCCTTCCCAGTTTCAGGTGGTACCAAATCCAAAAAAGCTGTCGCACGCCAGTGCAACTGGCGCTTTTGGAATCTGTGGACGACTCTCCTCCATTGAACCTTGCCATCACGTTCTTGCACTCCTCTCTGAGCGATCTAGTGTTTGTTCAATATGGCTGCCGCCAGAAGGTTCTTATTCCTCCCCCTCCCGGCAGTCTGCGCGTTGGAACCCAGTGGTTTCCTGACTCAAGGGTCTGACGCTAGTGTTTTCCCTTTGCCGTTCCACACCGGAGCCTTCAGTTCTTTCCTGCCTGCCTTGTTCTGCACCGGCTCTGCTGCCCCGCCTCCCTCACGAGGCACACTCTCGCTGGTCACAGCCTTCTGCCTCTATTTCCTCTTGGTCTGTGTCCCACAGGCTGCGCTTTCCGCCCTGCCCCGCTGGGCTCTTGTTTCTTTCTCCTCTCCTTTGCTCACCTTGTCTTGGCTTCACTCACGCCAGTGTTTCAGGCACTCTCTTGGATCCCACTCATTCGGCTCTCTGCCTTTTGGCCGTGTGTATCCTGGTTGCCGTGGCGACCTATTCTTACCACCTCCTTGTGGTGCTTTCCCTGGCTCTCGCGCTCACCATTGTGGACTCTTCCCCCGCTTCCCTTTAACTTCTCAAGCCTACTTCTGCCCATTCAGACCGCAGCTTGCCTTTCCCATTGGAGTGACATTCCCATCAAAGAACTTTGCTTGGGCTACTTGGAGTTTAACATCTGGCTTTCCTACAACCAGACATTAGGGGTTTTGTATGCCTTCAGTGGCTTCTTGCCCTTTGTTGGTTGCCCTGGAAGAGGTGGGGTCACAGGCGTGCTAGCCTAACCAGTGGTCACAGTGGCTTCCTTTCGGGGTAGACCCTATCTTCATTTAAAAAAGGACTATTTCATCAAAGGAAGAAGAAAGAAGTCACCTCCTAGCTCCAGCAGTACAGGTGAGGAGGAAAGAGTGTTCTCTGATTCTGGGGATTTGTCCAGGGAACCTGACAAAAGCAGGAGTGACCCTTTTGATACATAGAAATTACACCTACTGAGATAAGTATGCATACAGAGGGTTCATACTACATGGTCAAGGACATTAGAAACAGGACCCCACTTACAAAAGCCACTCTATATGCACCAAGGACGGGATAAGTATTGCCTAAATATTTTACAACAACTGAAGCAAAAAGCAGAGGGAGGGATGCTGCTTATTGGGGGACTGTAATTTGGTGTCCAACCCTGCAAGAAATAAATTCTCTAGTTTGATATATGGAGGAAGTGGAGCTATGTCACGAAAGTTAAAACCACTTTCAAAGATGGGTCTATTCAACAAACAGGAAACAAAGGACCACTCTGAAAATGTTTTATACGTTCTACTCACACTTCCACAAGACAAACAAAATGATTTTTGCATTCCTTTTCCCTAACCTCATTAAGAAAGTTGAAATGGTAGAGCTGGGTATCCTCTCGTTATCCGACCACGCACCGCTGATATTAGAGTTGGGACTATGAGAAAAGAAGAGACAAATTGGTGAATGGAGGAATATCTCCTTGGGGACAATATCCTCAAAGAACTGATATTAGTAACAATGAAGAGAGACTGGAAGGAAAATGGCACTTCTGAAGTGCGCTTGCAAGTTCAGTGGGAATAGTTAATTAGCTCAGCTGCCGAATGTAGACGAATAAGAGGCTTGACTTTGAAAAATTAAGAAAGGAGGTAGATGAGCTAGAAAAATTTACCAAAAAAAATCCAGAAGCGCATACCTGAAGCTAGCTGCGGCCAGGGGTCAGTATACTATAATTATGACCAATAGAGTGGATGGGAGGATTTTAAGAACCAATAGATACTTTTATGTATTGGGGAACAGACCAGGAAAGCCGCTATCACGTATAGGACCGGATCCTCTTCCCACCCCAACCCCCCGCCCCCCCCCCCCACCCCGCAGAAAACAAGATTTTGAGCCCCACTGGCTACTCCAACCTTGCAGCCTGCCCATGCTGCTAAAAAAAAGTCTGACTTGCATGCTGTAATATTTCAGCACTGTAGATAGAAACTGGACAATGGACCTCAGAACTGAACCACTCAATGTCCTGCTTTTCTAGTTCTGGGAAGAAATAAAAATGATTTACAAACTTCCAATTTCAATGATTTTCTTCCAAATTTGATCACTGAATAGTTCGATCAGTCAGTGCACACCAATTCAGACCTGAAGCAGAATCCAGACTTCAATGATGGCACTTCAACACAGCACTGCTGTCTGTCTCGCTGCTTAACCTGAAGTGACTCCGACGATGGGAGTTCAGAGGCACACAGTGGCTGCAATGCCTGGCTGGCTTGTAGTTTCAAAGTATTTTTCCTCTATCAAGAACCTCTGCACAGCCACGCTAATGTACTAGATTTCTAGCATAGGCCCTCCTGAGAATTCCAGAAACAGGACCCCATGAAGCTCTTTTTTCAATACCAATACAATTCCTTGCCTGGACATAATCTCCAGCACAGATGCACCTGCCTTGAGGTGCAAAGTGACTGCCTATGCACTCTCCTTCTCAACTGCCACGCATTTAGGCCCCTCAGTTGGCACTCCTAACACTCCACAAATAGAACCACAATCCAAAATCACCATTTTGATTTCACTGCAGTTGAAGGGCTAACATAAAATGTGTAAATATCTTTGTGCAATACTAAACTCATTGTAAAACAGAGCTTCAGCAGAGCGAGAGAACACACGCAGCTAACCCAAAAACAAGCATCAAGCCAGAGGTACCACAGTACCTTCACCCAACCCTTGACAGTTTCCATACAAGTTCAACAGCAATAGGGTTCCCAAAGCCTTGCTAAACGAAAACCCCCCAAATGGCAAATCTTTGTCCGAAAAACCTGCCGGGCTCAGCTGGCATGGTGAGGCTAACACCCGCACATTTTTCTCTGGTTGTCGAAATTGGAGGGGTCTTCATCGGACTTGAGGGCAGCGATGAAGTGGGGAGGAACTGGTAAAAAAGAAACTACTGAGAAATCGACCTGTGAAGAGGGTCTAGCTTCCTCCAAGTCAAACTCTGCTCGCAATGGCACTGCAGCACCCGCTCTCCATCTCTCACTAATGGGCACACAGTCACCGCTCTGAAATCCTAATACAGCAACACGACTTTAACCCCTTGGCTGGCCCGGTGCAGTAGGCAGAGCTCTCGCTGAGATTCCAGCACTGAGGCGCTGGCAAGAGCAGAGCCAGGGATTCCACCCCACAGCCCACAGCTGAAGCATGGACTGATGCGGGCTGGGACTGCAGTCATCGTTCTTGGTGACCCTTGCTGGGGAATGCTTCGTGAGAAAGCCAACGCATGCCTGCCTGTTGCCTCTCAGCAGCTACAATACATCACCCTTGCACACAGACACGAAAAAAGTAAACTTAAGAGCAGGGGAAATATCCCACAGAGAACGACAAGATGAGTGTCCTCCCCCAGTCGCGAGAAGGCAGACCTGTGTCTTGAAAAGAGATTGGATCCCTCTGCGGTTCCAGCGTCGACAGTCGCACAACACATGACATGTGACAGTATTCCTGATTGGGAGAAAATACGTTAAACAAGCCACTATTGGATTACATCTCAGTAGCACAACAGAAATGAACACTTTGTGCATTGGCATTTGTATGGCACAGCATTTTCAGTTGTCATGCCAACTACAAGACTGCTTATTCGAGCCACTTTCTTCTTTAGCAATGTTTTGGCAAAATGTGGTGGCCTATGCCACCAAAAAGCGCCAAAACCAAAAAGGGGTAGACTGTAGGTCCCCGCTAGAAGCAGATAAACAAAAAGAATATTTAGCAAGTATTAAACTACGATCTATAACGGAAGGTCAGAAAGAAACCCTGGATATGCCAATAACACTAAGAAACCCTCAAAGCTATCTCCCAACTTAAAAGTAGATGAAGTCCAGGCCTACGTGGTTCACACTGTGCTATTATAGAACCTGGGCTTTTTATAGGTCCTAGGCAACTGAACTGGCTCCGATATTTGCAATGTTTTTTAATTCATTCATGGAACATGGTGTGCTTGCAGACTCTGAAACAAGCCTCGCATCACGATAATGCCCAAACTGGGTAGAGATCTCCACCAATTGTGTTGGTCTATTCCCACATGGTACAGGTGTGGGAGCCTCCGTGCTCCCCTCGGTCTGCGCTCCACTTTACTTATGGACCCCAGTGGTTCCTTTGGGGATCCTCCATCTCAATGTCTCCATTGTTCTCTCTTTTGAGTTACGGTTTATCTTTCCATTTGGTTCTCTTTGCTCTCAGGGTCCCTATGACTTGTCGCGAGGTTTATACTGTTCGGGCCTTTGTTCTCAACAACCCTTTTCCTGGTCTTGTGGTCTTTCTTGTCTGATCCCTGTGACTCTAATGGGGGTTAAGGGTAGTCTGTTCTTCTTCCCCTACTTGGTCTTTCACTTATCCCACTGGGGTATTGGTGACCCCCTTTTCTATTTGGTCCTTTCAAATCTTGGTTCAGATGTTGGGAGCCTCTGTGCTCCCCTCGTATCTTGGTTTCTCTGGCCCAATGACTCTCCAGCTCTCTGGGGTATCAGTAACCCTCTTGTCTTGTGGCTGTCTTGGGGTTTCAGAGAAAAAAGGAGGGGCAGGGAAAATGCCTTCTTTTTGTTGGAGTGAGGCTTGACTCAAAAAGGCAAATTACGTAGTAAGAAAGTCATCGGCTACCCCTTTTCTTTTTTTAACCTTGCAATGGTTGTAGGCTTAAAGGAAGCAGATAGCTAGTTTGTATAAATACTGGCGATGGAAGGTCACAGACTGATTTCAAGAGAATTATGTTTATTCATGAATTCAGACACATCTAAAATCTGTAGGTTCACAAAGAAAAACAATTGAACCTTTAAAAATCACATTTAAGCTATAAACTGTTTTGTACACCAGAGTTGAGTGAGTGAGGGTTAGTAACATAAGGGTGCAGTGCAGATTTCAATACTACTTGTGGACTAGTATAGTATATTACTGTTGTCGACACATAGTTCTGTTTCTGGTCCGAGATGTAGTCAGCCTTCACTTGGATTAAGCTGTTCACATGTGAAGGGTCCGAACTGTCATCAGGACGTCATTCAAATAGGGGAGCGCCTACAGGGACAAATGACATGCGAGTGAGAGACGGGTGTGACCTTACAGAACGAATTTCTGTATAAAAACTGCATGCTGAAAGCCTACCTTGTTAATATCAGCGGTTGAACTTGAGGTTGTTTGGGTGCCTGCGATGGTTTCTGTCAAGGCGTCCGTAGCTACAGTGGTTTATAGTGATAATACCGAACGCAAAAATCTCGAAAACAAAAATATCGAAAAAAAAGGCCGAAAACAAAAATATCGAATTTTTTTTTGACGTTTTTTTTTCGAAATAGGGGGGTTCCCCCAGCCCCCCTTTTTTCTTTTTTTTTTATTTTAACCCTTTTTTTTACTTACCTGACCCCCAAAAACACATATAAATAAATAATTAAATTATTCGATTTTTTTTTTTTCGAGATTTTTGTTTCGAGATTTTTGTCGTTCGGTATTATTGTTTCGGCCTTTTGACTGACCACCAGCTACAGTCTACAGGGATGGGGTACCCATGAGTTACCTGGGTTTTATGATTCATAAGAACTTAGATTAGTATCAAAAAGGGGGCATACCTTTTAGATTGGGGTATGTCAGGGTCCACTGTTGAGGTTGGAAGTCACGGGGTTAGTGCAGTGGTGACAGGGAACGGATTTATGTTAATAGAAGGCGGTACCTGGTCACTAAATGGGGAGAAGGATTCACATACGTTTCTAAATAACTTACTAATAATGGCAGGTATTGCCGTGGAAGTGCCTAGAGTGGTAAAACACGAAGGCTGTACTAGTTTAGAATGCATTGATTTAGCTAAAAAAACAACAAAAAACAAATAAATAGTGCATCTGGACGTGTAGGTGCCTGGAGTAGTTTAGCCAGAGAGGTGAAAACTAACGTGCTAAATTAGGAATTCTATTCAGCATATTGCAGTGTCTAAGCACTCAACATGGGATTAATCACAAGATGAATTTAAAGGATGCATTGCATCTGGGGGGAGAATTACATAGAGGTCGTCTAGGCTAGAAATGCAATGCCGGTTGGCGATATAAAAGGAACGGCTGTGCTGGTTCTCTTACCTCGTAGGGCGGAAAGTCTCAACCGAGTGGAGCTGTGTGATCAGGATGAGAGCTGTGTCTCTTCTGGGTAAAGAAGGGAAGGAGTTGCACAGTCATTGTGCGCGCGCATATGCGGTATAGTACAGTCGGAGACACTGCTTGAGTCATTTTAGCGCATGTGTGACTGGGCAGCATCAGTGGCTGCTAAATGTCGGCGGTCGTGTGAAAAGCTTGATCGACATAGCGATCATTAAATGGATGCATCATATTTACATCGCTATGTGTTGTAAAGTCCGTGGAGAGACATTGCTTTTAAATTCTGCATGGAAGTGCGTGAAAACTCAACACACAAGCCAAAGTGACCGGACATGCTGATTTGAGAAAATATCTTGTGATGCAGAATGCAGTCAATTTCAGTCACAAAAGCACTTGAATGGTACATTGTCAAAGAAAGGGTTTTAAAATTGCACAAAGAATGTTTGAAACATGTGACCAATATGACGAGGATCCACAAAGGGGAGGGTGGGGGCTTAAGCTGCTCATCATGAGAGGCAACATAACTAGAAATGGGTGATGTAATTACTGGGCGGTCAGCCAAACCAGCCGCCCTATACGGCCGCGGGGAGGGTGGTTGTACCAGTGTGTCTGCATGTCTGCCGATGCCCATCGGCTGGCGGCTATGGGAAGGGAATACAAGACTGGGTGGCTTTTCGTAGTAGGACCAATCGGAAGATAAGTTCTTGAGCTCTGGGGAGGTGGCCAGCCTCCAACACGGTTCGCAAAGGTCATTATCCAACAGGTATTGTGTGAATGTCCTCGTTCCCACCAGCTGCAGGGTGTCTTGTGTTCCGTTTTCAATGGTGCTGACCAATGACTGTGTATAGGTTCCGGCGGTCAGCACAAATGTTACTTCAGTAGTTACAAGTTGTTCCAGGGGTGGGGTGTAAATAAATGTGGTTGCACATGGGGAGGCATTGTAATGGAAAATTGTTAAACTGTTTGATTCAATGACGCCTCACTAATCAACGTAACTTCGAGCAGGTGATATCTTGGAACCAATGAAATCCCTGGGGAAACCTAGAAGATGTGAACTCTCCAACTTGCAAATGTTTCGATGGATTTCGCATCATTGTATTTCTTGGTATAAAACTACTGTTCATATTTCATTCAGATGTCAGCCTTTCAATCAGAGCCTATCCACTGTTCTGTTTTGATTTGTGCTCACCCAGCTGTAATAAACAGTGTTGCTTTTTGCTCTACTTTTTTGAATATGTGGTTTTTATACTGTAACTTGTGGACCCCAAACTACATAGACATGGGAATACCAGTGGCAGAAAATACATGAGCAGAAGCGTGGAGAGGAATACTCAAATGCACAATTGGTGTAAACTCGGTTTAGCAGTATGTTTAGTTCTGAGCTATCGTGGATCAAGATTTGCTGAGAGCCATGCAGAAAGATATAATGCATTGTACTTGTTGTTTTGTATAGCGCAAATTCTAGTTTCTAAGCGCTAAATGTTTGTGTGCCAATGCTAAATGCTGAAACGCAGCTGAACAGTGCAGAGATGTTGCTGTAAGGGAGTGTCTTTTGGCAGACTGTTGGCAGACTGTCTGCTACTCTCAGCACAGGAAACCGGCTAGGCTGTGGAGCAAGAGATGGCATGACTGCAAATGTTTTCTTTCGGGAGATGTATCATTCAGAATTGGAATATCTTGTACCAAAGACAAAATGCTTGCACAAAAGGTCTTGCTTTCTCAGAATATCAGAACTACATGCGATTTATGTTCCCAGCACAGTACATGCTATAACGAAATATGTACGTGTGCAAAAACATGTTTCTCTGAAGTGCTTCTACACGTTTAATGTAAGTCACTGCCACTATGTAAAAAGAGTGGATTTTTTTCCAGTGGGGGGTGGGGGGGGGCTTTGGCTTGTTTGTGAGCAACTGATTTAGCTGGCTTAGCTCGAACACTCCCACGCTCTCTTCCCTTGCATAATAAACTTTTGTTTATCTATCTATTACTGAGTCTTGAGATCTTATTTTATATCCATAGTAGATATTTTGCTCTTACAAGCGGAGATACAATAGAAGACTATGGCCCTCATTCCGGGTTTGGAGCCAACTATGGAGTAATTAGCTCCATGGTTGCCTCCGAAACCGTCCCAAATCCGGCATGGTGAATGGAGTAATTACCGGTCCATTCCAGGGTTGGAGGGACCGGTAATTCCCCATTCACCTTTTGCCCTTCCCCATTTCTGCCCCATAGGGCTCAATGGGAATGGGGAAGGAGGTCATTACGGCACCGTAAATTACGGTACCGTAATTACCTCCGAAGTACCTTTGCGGGTCCCGTACTTTACTCCTGCTAAAAGCAGGAGGTAAGGAAGGACCCGCAAAGGGACCTCGGAATACAGAGGTAAGGGATTACCGGCATCGGCACCCTTAACGGTGCCGGTAATTCCTTACCTCCAACCTCGGAATGACCCCCTATGTATTGATGGCTCTACACACGTACGAAACTGCACGCAACAGATGGGACACCTGTTGGAGTGAATGCAAAGAACGAGGCAACTATATTCTCATCCTCTCGTTCTGCCCTGATTGCAAAATATCACAAATAATATTACTATTTGAGTGTTTGAGCATAACAACAATACGAAAATAACAGCCTTGCTACATATCCTTTTTGTTGGCAGCAAGGTGGCGTGCCTTTAGGCAATGGGGTAAAAGATGTCCCACCCAACTCCACAACTGAAGATATGTGGTTGGCAAAGGTCTGGTTTATTTATAGCAATGGAAAAGATATCTAAAACAATCACAAGGGTAGGAAAATAAAAGGACCTAAAGTTGTGTAGAACTTAAAGATGTGCATCAATGGATTGCAAGCACCTGCAGTGGCCACAGCATCTTTGAACATTGGATCTAGTTAAACAGGAATGAAGCAAACCCAATGGGGAAGAACACATAAAGGGCAAGTGATATGGAGAGATCCTGGGCATGTTTTGGACCTGATAATTTTTGTCTTGATGTTGTAACATGTATAAGGGGGGGGCAATGGGCTGGGGGTGCGTCCTAATAGGGGACAAGGGAACATGGAGGAAAATGTTGGGGTTTGATAAATGCACTATACTATACATATGATTAGCTACAAGATAATGTTAATTGACAGAATGTAAGTCTTAAATGGTTATTTGATATACATGTTGTGTTTCTTGATGTGTTTTCACGGCATTCATGCAAATCCTGAATAAAAATGCTTCGGGCAGGGGGCGGAGCCAATTTCAATTGCTCTCACTGTTGCAAAAGGCATATTGATGGTGCTGGTAGTGTTTTCCTCATGAGTCTGTTTTATTATCAATTAGAAAAATAACATCCACTACGTGGGTCAAGTGCATTTCTGTTAAGTCGAATAGAACTAACTCGACCTACAGGTATAGCAGGATTTTAAAGATATTTTTTTATGTCTGGTAGTGGTACTTTTTTCATGAATGGAGGGTTCCATATGAAACTGGAGCTTTCTGCATTTCCTGTTTTCAATTTTAAAATTGGTTAAAACCCAGTCCCTCTGACCTTTTTTTAAAGGAATGTTTGTGGGACACTGCACCATTTGTAGGGTACTGTCCCTCAGGGGAGCAGGTAACCTGCATCCCATAGGTGTAACCTTTTCATAATAGCTGGTGAGAAACACACATGAATGAAGTGATGCATTATTTCAAGGCCTATTCACTTTAAATTAAGTAAGTTGCGATTTCCCTTTCATTCTATCCTAAAACCATAATAGACTCTCAGGAAATGTCTCCGATTGATAAAATATCGGCCAACAGGACTCGGCTAGCGGGCTAACAATTTAATGGAATAATTGAAAAATCAGGAAGATCAACAACCTTGTAAAGAACACAGTCAGAGGGAATCTCACAGATTGGGCTACCATCTTGAAGGCAGAAGTAGAGGAGCGTCATAATCTGTGTGGGTTTGATTATTGCTATGAGTGTTGTATTGCTTGAAGAGAAGGACATATGTCATAATCTGTGTGGGATTGATTATGGCTATGAGTGTTGTCTTGTGAAGGACGGTGATGTCACTAACATTCTAGGTGGAGTGTTGATATGGTGATGTCACTGGGACTCTAGAGGGAATGTTGATGTATGTTTGATGTGCAGGGTTCTACTGATGTCAGTTGGACCTAAGGTACTAGACTAGATGGATGTCCCAGTGTTTTCTCTACTTTACAACTAAGAGAAATAAAACTACATGTAAACTGCTTACCTTCTGGTGTCCATGATTGGGAAGGAGGCGTAGTTTGTATCAAGGAGACCATGAGGAGGACACGTAAGGGAGAACACAAACTGAGGAGGGCTAGATCTGCCAGAAGGGGTACAGGAGTAAGCCAGAAGCCTACTTTCTGAAATTGACCGGAGACGGGCACCAATGAGAGAGAGACAAGAACTGAATGAAACCTATATATCTGCCAGTAACGGAAACGTAACGCAGGCAACGGGGAAGGGCTAATGGGTTATTAAGTAACAATTTTAAAAAAGCAGCCTGACAAAAGTTATAAGGAAGAGGGGACGAAACACTTGCTGGTAGGAGATGGTGTTGTACAATCATTATTCCAGAAGGGCGACCCATGGCTAAAATGGTGATATCTGAGCTGTAGCCATTCTGCAAAGTAAGTGGGGGTGGGTGGGCAGAAGTACTTTCTGCTAGGCGACTTTTCAAAGTGAGCTGGGCATTCTAGCCATGAGACTGAGTTAGATTAGAGAATCAGACTAGGACAATGGTCCCTTAAGTAGGTATTTCCATACCTTTTGGGTAATCCCATCCTGATACCGTTTAGTCCAGTGATGCTTCTGTTGTAGTTGGACATTCCTAGACCCTGTAGACCTTCATCGCACCCTTTCTGACCCATTTAATAAAGAGTGTTCACTTCGTTTCTAGCTCCTGTATTCTCTTCATCGATTCTATGTAGCATGGTAATGGTCTAGTTAAAGTATTGTCTGTGAAGGCTGTGGTATTTTCCATCTGCATCTGCCTGTAATGGTGTGCTAGTAATAACATGGCTAGAAACCAGGTGAATGTCTGAACGATCTATGCTATTTCTGTGTTCTAACTTTTCCTGTTCTCATAATTTGAAAATAGAACATTTTGTCTGTCTAATTGAAAGTCTTGGAAACGATACAAAGCACATTATTAATCTGTGGTGTTTTTCAGGTTTATTGCACCGTGCATTCAGTGTTTTTCTGTTTAACTCAGAAAATAAACTATTGCTGCAACAGAGATCTGATGCCAAAATCACTTTTCCAGGTCAGTAATGAATGTTGATTAAAATGTACCAGGTTCAATGCATGTCTTTTATTTAACTTCTGTCTGTAGTATTTTATGGGGTGGAATCTGCTCCTTGAAGCCCATGAACCTCCCAATCTTGCAAACTTAAATGATGTTAACATATAAAATCATGTTGGGGTGGTCAGGAAATATTTGTGACTGGTGGTGTGGCAAACTGGGTGCAATGTTACAATTTCATATGTATCCAGTATAGTTAAATGTGAATGGGATAGGTTAGTGGTACTTTTTGGTTAAACTGATAGATATTTGCTTTGCATGCGCTGTTAAGCATGATTGTTTGCAGTACCCTTTGGGTGCACTACAACAACCTTGTCCTCCTGGCAATAGGAACCCAACCTTTGGTAGAAGTCTGTACTGCACAGGTTGGTAGTGTGGCTGAGCAGCCAGGCTTATCTCAAGAGTGGTCAATGTGAGTAGTAGGGTGGTTATACAGAGATTCACAGTGACAAGTATCCAAATAAACACTTAGTCAAGGTTTCTTGATTAAACAATTCATTTATTTAAGTCAGTTTGAATAAGCCTTCTTCAGAAGGGGCAATATATAAGTAATACACAAATACACTCCAATATGCACACTCTTAGTTTCTCTAAATCGGCAAATACCCATTGGGGATGGCACACAGATACTTCCTACACCCTCAGGTGACTTAAATAGCTACGACACTGTGGATATTAATATATCACTGGTCCATTTGGAGCAATAGTGAGATGAGTGTCAAAGAAAAGCGTTATAGAATAAAACAAGAGATCACACAATTATTCTGAAGGAGGTAAGTACTTATGGACCCCCCAAATGCAAAATAAGTTAAACCCTTCCCAGAAGGAAAGGTAAAGCACTATGTCGGAGGTAAGAAGAGTCATTCAGGGTGCCAGGCCAGCCAATGTCAATTGTGCAAAAGTCTAGGTGAGCTGAAGCACTTCTTGCAGGTAAGTAAAGTCTTGCACAATGTTTTGAAAGCCTTTGTAGAAAAAGTAGAATCAATGTAGGGCCACAAGCTGGATGGCTTGTGAGCAGTAGAAGATGCAAGCAACTCTACAGAAGCAACCAAGACAAATCTCAACTGAGATCAAGTAAGGCTACTTAATAAGAGGCAAGTCCTCTCCAACTTTAAAGTACCTTTGGTTAGAAGAAATGGTTTCAGCTGACTTCTGTTCCTGCGCAGCTCTGTGGATCCTTTTGTTCCCGTGTCTCTTGTCGTGGGGACAAGAGGGAGGACTTCTGGGGACTCCTGCACTGCAATGGGTCGGTCAGCAGCAGCAAAGGGCAAACTTCAATTCAGCAGAACTTCGCGGTTTCAGCTCCTTGTGTCTCAGCAAATGGCACCACTGCGGTCTCTTGGATACCACTCTGGACTTTCCTTGCATCTGGGGTCCAGCACTCTGTTGAGGTGGCACAGGCTTGGTCAGTCCTGCTTACTGGGAGTCCGGAGGATCTTCCACAAGCTCAGGTCCGACTTAAGTGATGCACCCCGTTGGGTGTTCCTCTCCCTGGCACTTCGGTTCCAACAGCAGCAGCATTAGAAGTACAGCCAGCTCCGAGAGGATGTCCAAACGCGTTCACTTTGGAGTTGGTTGGTCCCACCAACTCAAGGGGAGAAGTCGTCCTTGCAGGAGTTCTCTAGTCGAGACGCATTTGGAGCTTCAGCACAGCAGCAGGGCTTCACCAGGCAAACCAACGGTCCAGGAGTTGCAGCAGGCGTCTCTTCCAAGTTCTTCTTTCGGATTCGTTCGTCCAGTGGTCGGCTCTGCCTTCCAAGCCAAAAAGCCTTGCCTTTTATGCAGGTTTCTCCTGTTCATTCCAACCAAGCTGTCAATCACACAGCAGGGTGGCTGTCCTTGCCAGACAGCCAGCCGACCAATCACCTTTGGGTGCATTCCTGTAACCAAGGGGATTAAGCACAGGGCGTTTCGGGCACCTCCCTCACTGCCTGTCCCTGCCAGACACTCTGGAGCCAGAGGCGGTCTTCACTCGTGAATCCCACTAAAGACAAAACTAACAAAGGGACCAAACCTGGTTTTCCGCGCAGAGTAACTCTCAAGAAGGACCTTTCCAGCAAGAAATGGCGAAAAAAGAAGACCGGGGCCATTTTGACAAAATTGGCACCCATGGGTGCCTTACTGCAGCTGCGAACGCAGCCCGTGGTAAAAAACACACAATGGTAGAAAAAGTAAACCACTGTAACCAGCCATTAATTGTAGAAAGGATAACATAAAAATGTGACATGAGAAACTAGACAAAGGGGATACTAAGTAACCCCTCCAGCACCCTATTGTAAGATAGTGTGTGCTGGGTCTAGAAAGTTACAATTGTAAGTAAAGTCAGTTTCACTTCACTGCTCTTGGAAACAGTAGTTTCACCAAGAGAAGGTAGTTAAACCTTTTGGGAAATCTAAAAGACGTCCCTGTGCCACTGCACTGAAGGTGCTGTGTGTCACAATGTGAAGGTGATGCCTATGGAGTTTGTGAGACTCCACAACCAAAGAGAAACGGAGTTCAAATCACAGAAAAATAATTGAGAGTACGGGGGTCGGGGGGGAGGGGGTTTCACTCTCTCCAGGTTAAAAATTAAAAGTCCTAGAATTCAGCAAAGGAGCTAGGGGTCTCTAAATTGGAGAGGAATTGGCACATTTCTGAGAATTCTCCCTAAAATGCGAATAGAAAGACAAATGCTAAAACCGCCAAATGAAATATAAACTCAATTCAGACATAATGTACTATGGAGTGCCCAGAAACAGGAAATGAGGAGTTTTATAATGCGCATGTGTGAATGGGGGCCTGTCTTGACGAATTCACTGCAATGGAAAGATAGTATTTATTAAACATGCGTGCACACGAGAAAACATATAAAGGGGATTTATGAATCTACATGTTGTGGTCTTTTTTAAAAATGTTTATAAACTGATTAAAACGCAGCAGGCGGGGTTGACTTTTGCAAAACTGGTTCTGCAGGGTTTGAGGCCAGAGGATGGGTAAATGTAACTTCGACATTCGCAATGGTCATCTCGGCTGAAGAAGCCGGCCATGGGTTTTATGGTCCGAAAAGTATCACAGAAAGCAGATGTTATCTCTTGAATTCATGGGAGCTTGACAGAGGGCTTTTGCTATTTGTTCTGACCAGCAATAAACCATGGGGTGAATCAATGCTGGAGGCTTAAGTGATTGTAACCCAGGAGTTTCAATTTTATTTTCAGATGTGCTGTGCGCAATGGCATGACATGGCAGTTATTTAGATTAGACTGTTGCAATGCAGTCCAGTGACCCGGGGGGATGAGACGGTTATTGGTAATTCGAAGATAACCAGTTTGCTCAGCCTTCTTCATATCACTTGAAGTATTTATGCGAACCATGTGCAATTAAGAGTTAAGGGTAAAATGGCTTTGGCCAGTTATTACTAGTAATGAATTATGTTTGCATACAAATATTTAATTGGTTGCTGTCATGACCTACTACGGACAAATCCAAAAAGGAGGTACAAATCCAAAAAGGACATGTGTTCTACACGAGCTGAAGATGGTAATTAGGATAGCTGCTACCAATGAGAATGTAGGAACTGGAGAAAGATGGGATTTATTTGAAGAGGTTTTGTTCAATCCTATGCGGGGTTGGATTGTAATAAATGATCTGGAAGTGTATATAAGGTGTCAACATATGTGGTGTTGGGGAGAATTCCCTGTAAAGGCTAATTTCCCAAACCTAGTGAGTCCCCCAGCAGCTTTGCTGGATTTTTGGGGTTTATTTTCTTTTCCTGCTAAGAGTGAGACTCTTTTACTCCCACTCTTAGACATGATTTGAGGTGTTCCTTTGTCTTTCCATGTGTTTTATGGGTTATGGGGTCTTTTACCCATAGGTCGTAGCGACCCCCAAACATAGACTCCATACCCTGGGACTGACTACTGTCTCCCAGGGCATGTAAAGTCACCATTGGCTTTACTAGTCCCAAATTATGAACAGAAACCAGTACAAACCATCATATTGTGGACGTACTGGTCGTGGCAATTCGATTGCCCCGGGGTCTGTTGCTCGAGGGGGCACGTCTCCGTCCCCCCTGATCGAGTTTTGGCTGGTGGCAGTGGATACTACTTCTTATATTTGACCGTGAATATATCTCTATGGGATTTTCCCATTGTTCGAGGCTACCAACTTTATTTAATTCCTATAGCCTCGAACATACCGCCGGTTTATTTATTTAATATTAATTCACCGGTTGGTATTTTTTGCCAGAACTTGATTCTGAAATGGCTTTTGTGTTCTCTTCTGTGACTCCAACCCAAGTCGAGCCCTTTGTTCCACTTTTTGGCGGGCTTCTCCACAGAAGCCTCCAAAAGTGGTGCCACTCTGTCTGGGTACCACAGGAGGTGTGGGAGGGGGGTTTAGGCACCCTGGACTGAGTTGCCTTGACAACTCAAGTCGCACTCTTGTGTGATTGGGCTCACCACTTAGCATGTTTGATTGACAGCTAGGATGAATGAATAGGGGTTTGCTGCATAAAAGCAGGGCTTTGGGGACTGGAACTTCAGAAGTCTCCACAGGACCTAAGAATCCGAGGAGGGAGAAGCTGAGCCGACCTGCAACGACGACACCACCGGTGGAGCCCTGCTGAACCGTCTCACCACTTTTCCCGACGACGGAGGAGATCTCCAGTCCGGAGAGTCTTCTTCCTTTGACTGGTGGGGATAACCAGTTTTGCCTTCTTTTCACCTTCCTGGAGCATCTCGTGGCCGCCTTGCCCGTGCCAAGCACCCCGGCAACCGGAATACCACGGCTCACCACTACCGCGAAGAGAAGGGTAGTACCTTTTAACCGAAGAACTCTGCAGCTGGTTTCTTCCCTGGCAGTGCAACGACCTTCATCTTTCCTCCACGGCGAGACCTCGTGTTCCTCTGGACGAAACACCGGCTTGCAACCGCTGACGGGAACAACTGCCCCCGCTGGAGCTTCCTTCACACTTAAGGTACTGTGTCCTGCCTGGCTTCCCTTGCGACAGATCGTTCGAGGTGACAGTAAAGCCTCGACTTTCTAACCTGGGCTGGCCTAGGACAACCTAGCTAACTTTTCCTGACTATAATTTCATCCTTTGTGTGCAAACTATCTACAAGACTCTTTGGGCATACCCCCACTGTGTGAACCTGGACCTCTTCTGCTTGCTCTCGAACTCTGCCTATCCTGCCTTACTGTGGTTCTTTTAAAAGTATTGAAATTTGTGTGCTTCCATAACTCTGCCTTCTTAACTTATTAGAGTGCCATTTTATGTTAAGCACTCACCTCTGTCTGAAAATAAGTGGTGTTTCTCATTAAGACGTGTGTAATAAGTAATTAGGGTTGTATATATATATAATAGTGACTATATGCTGAATTTACTTACCTCTTTGTTGCTAGTGTAAGTTACAAGTGTGTCTTTAAATAGCTAATTATGTACTTTTACACCAAAGCTCTGGTCAGTGTTTGCTTATGCATCTCTGTACCTATTGTGTATGCTCTATATACTGTCTAACCCTTCTTGAGGGAAGTCTGACTGCTCAGCCACAGCTACCAAGTGAATCTGTGTGGTAGACTGCTACCAAGTGGGTTTAAAGCCAAACACCTGTAGTCTTAAATCTTTTGCAGTGGTCCCAGAGGGAACTGCACAGGTTTCTGCCCAACATGTGGTTCATTGAGACTTGGGTTAGTTTGGTTCCGCTTCACCATCTAACTGCCCCCAGACGATTGTGCAATAAACTTGCTTTTCTTACAAACCGTGCACTCGTTCCTCAGGTGGTGGGCCCGCTTTCGTTGAGGTAAAATCAGGGTGCACTCCCACAATCACCTTATTTTCAGAGTGTAATATTGTTTCCACTTATGGAATAGTGCAAAGGTAAACCATTCAGGAAACGCCAGGTCGAAAGTCTTTCACAGGTTCTGGAGATGCACCTGTCTTTGGGCGAGAGAGAGCATTTGGAATTTTAGGAAAGGTATTCAAGTGAACCTACGCCTCAGAATAAAGCACCTGACCCTTGATAATCATTTACTGCCTTGCCTTTCAGCTTTCTTTTAGGCACTCCTTATTGATAAAATAGTCGTCAGCTCCCATCTCTATACCCTTGTATTTCTTAAAGGTGCTATTCTTGTTACGACCAAGTAGATGGGTAATGGGGGAGAGGGGTATAATGACATGTCTTGTATAAATGCTTGGAGTCTTTCTGTGATTTGGGTACTGTATAAATTGAGCTACTAAAAACATTGACAAATGTATATTCTTTTTTGCCAGTTTTGTATCTGTTGTGGAGAACTTGAAGAATGATTGACATGTTCATGGGTGTTTATTAAAATTAAAAGAACACTCCTATCTTGCCCTACCTCTATGTGAGAATGTTCCCTACCTACAAACTAAAACTAAGGGTGCTTGTCAAAAAGAAAACAATCCTTTTCCGGTACCTGGCCTTTCCACTTTAAGAAAACAAACAAAAAGGAGGCCGGGGCAATGGCCTGTTTTCGGCTTCTGCCTGACCCAATCAATGGACTTCCTGTGGCTTATAAAGTTAATCAGTGTTTCAAAAGATAGTTCATAGCCTCTGTACAGGTTTGGTTGTTTAAAGAAAAGGTCTTCAGTCCCCTGGTCTTCTATTGGCTTTGTCACTTGAAAAGAGCATCTGCCCACTCGAGTTTGTCCAGCTTCTATAAACTTGCTGGTATCCCCACACTTGGCTGTCTTGTCGTTCCTCTGGGCTCTCTAAAGCCCTGTGGTTCTTTTGACAGGCTCACTTTTCTTGTGCTCAGGGTTATCGGGCTCCCGTAACCTCGGCTTCTCCAGTCTTGACTATCAAAGTTCGTACCTTTTACTTGTCTTCTCGCCTGGATTGTTCTTTTCTGCTATTGCACATCCCTGCGGCAAATGCATTTCTCGTGCGTAGCTGCTGGATCTGGGCTTCCCTCCATATTCTGGTCTCTGCGTTGGCTGCCGGGCACCAAGCCCACCATTGCTTTCTTGTGTTCATGCTCCCAGACGAGAAGGTCACTCTCCAGTCTCTGCCTCGTTCCCTAAAAGGAGATTTCCCCCAAATGTGAAAGCACAATACTCCAAGAACAATCAACCTTCTGTTCCAATTGGGGTTCTCAATCAACGAGAAATAAATCCAGCCTCGTTCCAAGTCAAACCAAACCGTTCCTAGGAGCTATCATAAATACAGAAGAGGGGCTAGTCTTCCCCTCAAACGAAAGAGTTAAAAACATACGGCTGCAAATACTGCATTATCTGGCTGGTTAACAAATAACCGTACGCAAAGCAATGCGCCTGCTTGGGATGATGACTTCATTCATTTATCTGGTTCCACAAGCACGACTGCGCCCAATGCAAGAGGGTTAGTGAAACCGTGGTCTCAGACAAGCGGTCGTTGGGGCGGTCTAGTGGTTGTTTCGCTAAGATTACTTCACAGGTGTATGGAAATCATCAAGCAGGAACACAAACCTAACACCAGGCACTGCTACTTCAACAAATGGAAAATATTTGTTATATGGTGCCTATGAAAGGATATGAACCCTATTGAATGTACTCCTTCACACATTCTTCACTACATGCTCCACTTACTAGACTCTTGCCTTGTAATTCACTCATTCAAGGCTCACCTAGCGGCTCTGTCCGCATACACCACTTCTCAAAACAAGGTGTCCTGGTGGAAAGTCCATGTTAAGGCTTTCATGGAGGGAGTAAAAAGACTTTACCCCTCACCCCCCCTGCCCTCACCCCCCCCCCCCACCCCATTTCCAACCCAGCACCAGGTTGGGATCTCAATGTAGTGCTTGCAAAGCTCATGGATCCTCCATTCGAGCCTATGCACAAATCCAGCCTCAAACACCTAACCTACAAGGCAGTTTTTTTAGTAGCCATCACTGCCGTAAGAATGGTTTGTTAGTTACAAACTTTGTCAGTGCAAAACCCTTTCTTTGGTATCCACAAAGACAAGTTGGTTCTAAGAACACACCCTAGGTTTTCTCCTAAATTAATTTCCAAGTTCCATGTTAACCAATCTATTGAACTACCCGCTTTCTTTCAAAATCCTTCAAACTCCGCTGAGAAAAACCGCTATACACTGGGTGTAAGGAGGGCATCAGGACTACGATTACGGTGAGGAATGTATCCCACATTATGTCACTACACCCCTGTACCTGAGTTCATTTTTCTGCGTGCTCAGCATGCTGCATCTTGGAGCGTTCTTGTGAGAGAACTTTTCAATTCAAAGTTTGTAGATATGCTGGGCCCTAAGGCTTCGCGTTTCAAAACATTGTCAGGACTGCAATTAAACTGGCATCTGGATGTGGTTTCTGGGGGAAAGGGCCACAAAATGGACAAGTGTAGTTCCTGTGAACAAATGACTAAAGTCCCCTAGCGAGCAATCGGCAAAATTGGAACTCATGTGGCCTCTATCGAAGTCCCCAGCACTTTCGACTGCCGGGTCGTGCGGTCAAGACACCGAAGGCCCCACGCCTGAAAAAGAGGACAGGCACGGCAAGAAGATGGAGGAATGTTCACACTCCCGAAACCATTTCTCCTCATGATCCCACAAAAAAGACACCATTGATGCAGACATGATTCTGATTTGTCGGAGGAACTCGGTAAGATCTGCCCAACCCCAGGTACGTCGAGGGAAGAGTTGGGAGGCTTTTAAGGAACAAATGTTCCAGCTTTTCCAGAAAGTTACAACTGCGGTCTCAACCCTGCAGGCAAATATGGCACCAGTTGCACCCAAAGGTTCCGGTGCCAAAGTGACCATGTCTGGTCCTACGCCCTTGTGCTCGACCACAACGACCGGCAAACCGGCTGTAGCGTCGATTGGCCCAGAGGCGCCCGCGTCGAAAGGCCTTGTAGGAATGGCTCCAATGACATCCGCGCCGACAGTCGAACGTTCCTTTGTACCCGAGTCTCGATCAGCGTTTTACGACTCTTGAGGTCGATCATTGACGAGAAAGGGGATCAAGTGCCTTTTGGCTTGGAGGCTGAGTGAAGTGGCTGGAAGAGATGATTTCTTCGGGGGGCGGGGGGTGCTAGAGATCCCAGAGCCAAGATAGCCACGTCTCTGGGAGCTCTATGTTGGACCTTGTCTGAGGGGAGGAGTTTCCATGATCCATTGGGGACTGTACAAGTCCAGGTGTGGCGGATAATCTGCCGAATGGCCCGAGTTTGAGGACCAGTGGGGCACTAGAACTACTGATTTGAGGCAGTGGAGCCCTGGACACAGGAGGCCGGGGTGCGCGGCTCGGTCTGCATGCAAGTGCCCTTGCGCAGCCCGGCTGAAGCGCCCGCAGGCTAAATCACACGCATCCGACTATGAAACGAGAGCGAGTGGTAGACCCCCACCCCCAGCACAGAGGCACCCCTTCACTGCAGCAAGCCGGTGGCTCCACGGCGATGGTTGGAGCATCGTGACAGACCAGGACACGGATTCCACCGTCGGAGAGGGTACGAGGCGGAGGAGTTAGAGAGGCTGGCTGGGGCCTGCGGCCCTCTAGAGCACTCAGGAGTGCTCGAACTGAAGCCCTGGTCTACAGGGAGGAAGCCGGATGACCTGACAACAGAGGGGAGAAACCAGAGCATGGAGGGGTGATAGCCCTGCTGCCGCTGTGGTTCCCTGGCGTTAGAGGGACCAGTGTGCCGTGTGGGGCCTGTGGTCCTCCCGCACTGGGCTCCCATCTATGTAAAACTGCGCCGATGACGTAGGATGGAGAGGAGCGTTGCAGGGGGGGGGGGGTCTGTGGTCCTCCTTGCCTGACCTTTACCAGCAGGTAACAAAGCCACCAGGCCCCTCCCATGAGGTGAGGGATAATCATCGCAGCTAGACGCTGTGTGCCGGAGGAACCCCAGCAAATTTAACACGAAAGCCAGAACATGCCTCTGTGCCAGCCCCAGCCCCTCAGCGGCTATAAGGAGAGGCAGTTGCGCCCCGTGGGGAGCGGCGGGGCGTGTGGTAGCCCAGTCCACAACTCTCATACTGGACAGTGCCCAGGGTCTCCCTGCTGCCGAAACAAAACTAAGTGACCAACCGGGTAAGCAGCCCCCAGCTCTCTGAGCTACGCAGGAGCCCGGCAACAGAGACTGTCTTGAATCCCACCGGCTACAAGTGCTTGACTCCAAGCCAGGACTCGCAAAACTCCAGCGGGATTGCAGGGGGATAGATCACTGGCATTCGGTTGGGTCAATGAAGTCGGTGAGTGTGTGAGTGCGCCAATCTGTGATTGTTGTACCTCTCGAACCCTTCACCCCAAAGTACGGTTTCTGTGAGCATATGCCGGCCGTTAAAGCTCACCTGTGAATTATGGAAGATAAGCTCTCTGTCCTGCTACTTCTGGCAGGGGCGCGTCGAATGGAATCTAGTTCCTTCATTGATCCCTGATGAGGATTAGTCTAGTCCAGCTGCGACTATGCTTCTCCTTATGATTGGTAAGTCTTTCTTGAGCTCTTGTGGTGCTGTTCATCTGTTTAATGTCTTTATATGTTGCTCCTATTTATGCCTGCAATAATGTCTCTTCTGTTTTCTTCCCTTAGATGGAAATGCGGCCTCAATGCAGCTTTGAGACGCAAGACGCGGCCATGAAAGAAGATGGATGCTACACCGCAATGTTAAACAGCAGCTAAGTGATGGTTTAATGAAAGCGCCAAGTATGACGAAGCGCAACCTTAAACTGTTTTTTCAATGTCTAACCTTGTCTTCTGTTTTTCCTCGCAGGCGCTGCTGTCGACGATGGAGCGTGTCGTGCTGCGGTTCCAAGATGAAGGTTTCTACATTCCTTAAAGTATAAAGATGAATACTTGGTTCGCCGAAGAGATGTACCGGTAAGAACAGCTTCCCCCAGTTGGTAAGTATGCTGGCAGGAAGCAGGATGTCCAGGAAGCAGGATCTTCAAAGGTAAGTCTGACATCGGGCGACGGTGAGCGTTACGCTGCTTGCAAGTTCAGAATAACCCAAAGCGTCTGTCTTGAGGATCGGGCCAGCTTATATAGCTGAGATCGTGGGCACGCCCATTAGGGCTGGTTTACCAGCCACACCCTGCCACTCCTAGAGAGTAAGCACGTGTGAAGGCAATCCATTAGCAGCCACACCCAAGAATACACTTGGGGCTGCTTAATGGATGGAATTTTCAAGGTTAATGCATCCTGCTTAATGGCTGGAATGTTCAAGGCTAATGCATCCGAAGTGCTATGTACATAATAAAAGCTTTTTGGTGTTAAATGGATGTTCTTGTTTACTTTTGTTCATGAGCCTGGTACCAAAGGCGCCAGGACAGTGTCCACCCAGGTCTCCTGTGCATGTGACCCCTGCATGCCTGTGCCCCTGACTTCATGACCATGACACCCAAGCGGCTCCAATAAGAATACAGGCTAAGCGCAAATACAAGCGAGTTAGGTTGGACCTTGGGAATGGAGACTGTGGCTACTGGAGGCCACATCCCCCTGGGACACATGACAGCCATCTGGGCGGCAACGCGACCAGAGTGAGGAGGCTACGCAGGTGTCGATACAAGTCCCAGGCAAGCAGAAGAGTGCTGAGCTCTCCATCGCCAGGATAATTCTACCTGAGTGCGGGTTTGGTGCTGTCCAGTGGCTACAGAAAGGGACCTGACCCAGGACTACAGGCTACTCGGGGAGCACCCCCCCCCCGGGGAACAATAGCAGGAACCCTATCGAAAGCTATATGGCGAAAGGAAACTAGCGGCATTCCCGCTTGCCATTTACTCAAAGGACTACACAAACAAAGTAATAGGATGATGGTGTCTCTCAAGAGGCTCCTGCTGTGCTATCCGAGAGAACCCAAGCGGAGTTGACTGCGGGACGGAGTGAGAGCACCCCAATATCAGAGCTTGGTCAGGTGTTGGCGGAAATGTCATCAGACTTTGCATCCATTAACACAACTGGTTGGAATGGCGTACAAAGTTGACAGAATGCAGGAGCGCATAGACAAGGATAGCAGCAGGACCTCCGATGTCAAGCTCCGGGTCAGCGAGCTTGAGGATACCGGCAATAGACAATGAGGAAACAATACAGGAAATCCGGGAGCTGCGTAAGGAGGTGAAGACTATCAAAGACAAGCATGAAGATTTGAAGGTGAGGTCACGAAGAAACAAGATTCGAGTTGTGGTGGTACCGGAGACCATCTCGCAACGGAACATGGTGGTCTTTATGGATAGACGTGCTACAGGGGCACCATTGTCCTCCCAATTCCTGGTGGACAGGGCGCACCGGGAGTCCAACACAGCTGCCAAACCCATTTCTTTACTGACCATGGGGCAGTACATGACTTCCTCGAATCCCTGCCTAAGTGATCTGCCGTGCCTTACATAGAACACAGCTGGGAAAGGCGATGAAGGGGTGGTGCTCCTGAGTTTTTTCAGGCAGGGACCTGAAAGGTTTCTGGGCAAACGGATGTCGTCTACAGGGCGTCCCTGATGGGTCTTGCAAACTCTAGCTGAAAATGTAATGAAAAAGTCTGGTTGCATGTGGAAGAAATGTTTTTGAGATCCTCCCCTCGAGGTCTGAGATGGTGGAGGTCACTTGGGCAACGGAGTCCAGCGGACCGGGGCCGTGGCCGATGGTAACGTGGTTGTTGATGGATATTGGCTGGGGGGTGGGGGGGAAATCCAGTCACTGCAGGTTGGGGGGCAGGCAGTGTGGGTGGCAGGTGGTTGGGATGGGTTGAGTTGGGTCAGGAGGGGCTGGGGGGAGGTGGGTAGTTGTGGGTGCTGTTGGTTTGAATTACTCCAAAAAGATTTGCATGTCACGGGATTGGTCATAAGTCAGTTCTCCGACCAGTTGAGTAGATGGGGCGGAATTGCCTTTTATAGCCCTCGCCCTAACTATGGCAAATAAAGTAATTAGCTGGAACGTGCAGGGACTTCATAATCTGCACAAAGTCCATAAGGTAATACAGTATTGTGAGGGACATGGGCCAGAACAGTCATAATACAGGAAGCACACCTTGTTGGGAAAGGGAATCTGGGGGTTCCAGAGGCTGGTGAGACTGCAAATACTACACCTTACATTCTAACATTGTGTGGGCGGGAGACCTCAATGTCATATTGGACCCAAAGAAAGATAAAACGACAGGGGGAGAAGGGCGTTGCTCTAGGGCAGCGGAGCGGCATGAGTGAGTTAGAACTGGAGGATGTCTGGAGACTATTAAGGCCGGAAGGGAAAGAATGCGCACACCACTCGACGGCGCATAACACCTCGTCCCGGTTAAACTATAGCTTTGCCTGCCCTTATTTTGTGCTACTCCTGAGGACAGTCTCCGACCACTCCCCAGTTTTGTGGTCCTTGCGAATGAATCTGGCAACTCCCCACCCCTATTGGAGGTTCAAACCGTGGTGCTTAGGAGCGAGGTCCACAGCATGGTCAAGAACTACTTCCGCGAGAACCTGGGTACAGTATCCGAGATGGGCTCTGTATGGGAGGCATTCAGTGTGGTGCTTCGCGGAGGGCGTTTGTCCCTAGAACTGGGAGTGTTAAAACTGATGATGAGGCAGCTGAATGACAGTGAGCTTGAAATTAAAAGATGGGAAGGGGAGGTAGACAGGGAAGGCACACCGGGCTCACTGGCTAAACTAAGGGAAGAACTAGACCGCTTCAATTCCCTAGCGGAGCGGGAGGTCAAATACCTGGCCTGACCGGCAGTGACTTGTAGGTACAGAGAGGAGGGTAGACCGGGAAAGCTCCTGGCAGCAATGGTGAGGCATGAAAGAGGGCATAAGGAAATAACAGCAGTGAGAACAGCAGACCGGGAGGTAGTCGTGAAACCCAGTGCGATTGCAGATGCCTTCTGATATTACTATGAGTCCCTGTATACTCTCGGGGGACCTTGCCTAAAGCAGAGCTTGAGTAGTATGTTAAAGAGGCAACTTTCGAAACTTAGCAGAGTGGCGATAGATGCCCTGGCAATACCAATAACGGTCCACGAGATTCTGAGTGCGTTGCGTGCCCTTCCTATCTCCAAGGCGCCGGAGATGGACTGGATAAGATCCGAATTTTATAAAGAGTGGGGATCCGAGGTAGCCCAGCATGTGCTAGCGGTATGGGAGGAAAGGGCGACGGTGGGGCATCCCCCCCCCTACAATGCACAAGGCAGTGATCACACTGATACTTAAGCCAGGTAAGGATCCCCTGGAGTGCTCCTCGTATCGCCCGATTATCCTTGTTGAGTCTCAATACGAAAATATTCGCCAAGCTGTTAGCAGATCGGCTGCTCCCGCATATCTCACAGATAATACATATGGACCAATGGGGGTTTATCCCAGGGAGGTCGACATCTTTAAATCTATGGAGACTGCTGGAAATATTGGCTCAGATTTATCTAGCAACTCAAGCAGTGGTGGCGTTGCTGGACATAGAAAAAGCTTTTGACTCCGTGGAATGGAGCTACTTATTCGAAGTGCTGTATTAGTTTGGGGTCCCAGAAAACTATCTCTCAGCGGTGCAGCTGTTGTATGCAGGCTCAAGTGCCCAGATAGGCTCTTGAGTCTTCAGGCTGGGGAGGGGGACCAGACAAGGCTGCCCGCTCTCGCCATTACTTTTTGCTATGGCAATCGTGGTGCTGGCCGCCCCGAATGGGCATATTCCATGGCAACAGGGGCTTGGCGATTGGGGGGTGGATCAGAGAGCTAAGGGAGCTAATATCGCTGTACGCAGACGACACGATTAATGTATCTCGGGGGGCCCAGCAAATAACCTGGCCCCACTAACGCCGGAAGTTGCAGGGTTTGGCGAGGCCTCCGGCTTCAGAGTTAACAAGGCCAAATCCTCTTTATTCCCCCTAAATGAGGGTACGGTGCGGCCTCAAAACACTGAAGGATACAGATGGGAACAGAGTGCAGTCACATACCTGTGGGTGCGAATGAGTAGGGATGCTCATAATCTGTTAGATGACAACCATATTAACTATATACAAACCCTAAAGACAGCGTGGATAGGTGGTGCAGGCTCCCCCTCTTGCTTATGGGTATAATTGCAGTTGCCCAAAATGATAGTAGTCCCAAAGCTCCTCTACATTTTTCAGAAGATTCTCGTATGGGCTGGGGTGGGCTACTTCAAGGAGGTGCGATTCCCTGCTGATCAGGTTGGTCTGGCATCCGAAAAGCCCTCGTATTAGTTGGAAGACGCTGACCCTGCCCTGGGGGATGTGGGGAGTAGGTGCGCCTGAGATCTATTTCCTGGCAGCGCAGCTGTTCTGGATGCCGGGAGCCCGAATGACTCCTCATGTGCGCATTGAGCGATGCTCGGTATATCCATCCTCTCTCCAGGGAGTGCTCTAATCTCGGGCAAGGTCTCAGACAAATGCAGATTTGACCCGGTAATGTGTACAATGCGTGCGTGGAAGAGCCGTGAAAATGCTTGGGGTAGACCGTCCATTTGACCCAGACATCTCGCTCTGGAATATTGAAAGCTTAGCACCAGCCTGCGATGAAACTATTATGCAAGGTTGGGGGGGGGGGGGAGGGAAGCAGGCATTGCCCGAGTATATGTCCCCGGGAGGGATATTTGTCAATCAGGAATTGTTTGCGGAAAAATTGGGGAGTGGGTAAAGGGGCAGGATTTCAGCATACACACTGCAATATTTCAGGATGAAAGCGGCTTTCAGAGAGTGGTCCCCAGTGTTCCCAGAAATCCTGCACACTACCCTGCTATTGAAATACATCAGGTGCTCCCCCAGAAGTAAAGGGGTGGTCTCTACGCTATATAAACTGATCCAGTCCGACTCACCCCGGGAAACTTTGAAGTGTAAGAGAAAGTGGGAAGAAGACTCCGGGATACACTTCACAGACAAACAGTGGGCGGTGGTTTGCGGCACTACACACAGAGGTGCATTTAACTCCCGGCTACAACTAATTCAGCTCATGGCGCTGCACAGAGCATACATCTCCCTGGCACACACACATCAATTTGACAATACAAAAGCGGCTAAGTGCCCGAGATGTAATGCTGATCCAGCCGATATAATACACCTGTTGTGTGCCTGTGTTTAAATTGCGTTCATGCTGGGAGGGAGTAGTAGACATAATGTCAGAAATGCTGGGGCAGACTGTACCTTGCGACTTATTGTGTGTTGTATGTTTGGGTGGCTCCCCGGGTAGCCTAAACAGTACTGAAGGTTAATGTCGACCTGTATGGTAGCAGCTAGGCGGTGTGTATTGATGAAATTGACAAGTGCATTCCCCCCCCCCCTCACCCGCCCCCGGGGGTTGAAGGTCTGGCTGAAAGATCTGGTTTGGTTAAGCAATACGGACAAAGAGGAAGCAACTCTATGCGGGCTGCCTGTCTCCAGACGCCTCGGATTGACTTCCCACTAGGGAGGAGCACGTGTGGACATCCGCATATAGTAAATCCCAAGGGGGAGAACCAGGAAGTGAGGGGGTGGGGGGTGCACCCGACATCTCTGGGTCACCATGTCCGGTAATTCATGTCTCCACAATGCCCAATCCCCAAATGTATGTTCAAACTGGCAATGTCAAAATGTTCATGATGCAATCTCCTGGTACTCAACACTGTATTGTAATGCAACCGTGTATGGCTAATGTTCATGAGATGCAAATCACTCAATAAACAAAGTTTAAAAAAAAAAGAGAGGAGATTTCTTCACGGACGAAACAGATTTGCTTTCCCTGGCCCAAGGCTTGCACGACACAACTGGGTTAGACACTTCTCCCGACCTGGATCTGCAACAGGCCAGGCTGCTCCTTATGGCCACTCTAATGCACAGTACAAAAGGATTGTCGAAAAGGTAGTTGAGGCCTTGGGTCTGGACACCCCAAGTAAACCCCTGTCTGCTTATGAATTGACGAACATCCTAAATAAGGAACCGCAAACGGAAAGGGCAGTGCCATTTAATGCGGCTATCTTGGACCCCATTACCAATGCATAAATTAGTTTTCAAAAATTGATTAGCAGAATTTGCTAATTAAAATATTTTTGATTAGCAAATAAACCTATTTGATTAGCAATTTTGTACTCCTATTTTAAATGTCACCCAAAGTTAGTTTTACCCCAAGACAAACCATTAGCAAGAATACAGCATTTCTATGTACTTCTCAAGTGCAATGAGTGTCTGTAAAATGTAAAGGTTCACTGCATGAATGGACCACATAATAGATCTGATTTTAAAAAAAAAGAAAAAAAAAAAGCTCTGGCTTTTTTTTCAGTTCAAGGCTCTGTGCAGCTGGGTCATGCAGCAGTCAATGGTGCATAGTGCAGTGTCCATCAAGTTGTCAACAAGACATCAATACAGATGCAATTGTGAGTGTCATTTTTATTTTATTATCAAGTGTCATTTAGCTAGTGTTCTGGCATATAATGGTCACGAGCAACTCCCCAAGATGCACACAGCAGCTACAAGGAGTTTGTGACACATTGGGTAATTGGTTATCTTATTCTGCAGAACCAAATGTCCAGATGCCAGTCTCTTGGTCTGCCCAGGTCAGTGAGGCCCTGATGCAGCACCTACAGGAGTTACTAGTGCCGTAAAGTCTCATGCATCTGAGACAAATGGGCCCAGCAAGTTAACATGTAATCATCCATTTGTGGTCTGGCTTATTGAAAGTCAGCAAAAAGTGAGATGATTTAAAAGATCAAAATAAATAATCTAAAGAGGGAGTGCCATCAGACACCTAAAAGCCAATAGAAAAATCATCAGGGTGCCCAAGAGGTCGGAAATCTCTTTTCTAAAGCTATGGCACACAGGCACCACATTTTGTTACTCCATGGCATTGTGGGAAGTATTGAGTGGCAAGTTAGCAGCAAATTGTGCAATGCCCATCAGGCCACCAACACTGCCGAAGGATAAATAATGCACATTTCTGTTCTTGCCGGCACACTGGCGTGGCTGGGCTGGGTTGGGTTGGGTTGGGTAAAATGATTTGCCCAGGATCACACAGTTTGGTTAAGCAGTGAAGCCAGAATGTGGCAGCAATTTAAGCAACTTGCCACATACCTTCCAAGTTCTAATGAGTAGTACACATTTGTTTTGTTTCAAGAGCTACAAAATGGTTGTTTATTTGCAAAGAACACAAATCACTCGAAGCAACCACCTTTGGGGGAGCATTTGCAACACCCTGAGTACAGCGCAGCCACCTGCACCAATAACACATCCTGCTTGCAGAAGGCCTTTGAATAGTCTACAATTAAAAAGATATTTTTAGAATAAAATGTTGGGCTAGGCTTTGCTTACCTCTCAGGCTCTTTATCAAGTCACAGTGGGTTGGGCGTCTCTGCCTAATCTTCCTGTACACTGCAGACCAATTCCTACAAAATAGGAAAAAAGCAACTCATTACCCATAACAATGCACACTCACTCGGGGGCTCGAGAATCGACACAGCCCCTCAGCACCCGCTATGGAGTGAAAATATTTCTCCCACCCGAATGGGCGGGAGAAATAAATGCCAGTGCAGCCACTTGCTTACACCCAGCCCAGCAATCGGGGACAGCGTTGGGGCCTTTTGCCTTCACAAACGAAGGAGGACTCGAGCCTCTGGGAGGAGGGGGATCCAGCAAATGCTCCCATGTTTCCAGTCCGCGAAGCACAGCAAAAAAAGTCACAATTTTCGTTCTGGGGCTTTTAATATGCGCTTTGCAGTGCTCACATTAAAGTTATGGCCAGTGTAAAGCTTCCTACTGGCTCTGGCTGCCTGCCTAGTGATAAATTCAGCAGCTATTTGCCTCATTTTCTTTTAGGTAATGCTACCCTTTATGATGTGCAGAGATTAGGATGGTGGCAGTGAACAGATTTGTCCTTTTTCACGGCGCACTACCATGCATCAGTGATTTTACCAAAATAGTGCCTTTTTTGAGTACCATATACTTAACCATGTACATACAATGGCTACTCCTCGTGGTAAAGCATTGTTATTTGTGCCATCTTCCTTTTTTCCGTCTTCCTGTCATTTCAGGTTGTAAATGGCCATGTTTGATCATGCACCTTTGCAGGGCCAGGCCAAGGCATCCTAGTCAGTGCTTTGTATATCCTTAGCTATCGAACTGGATCTTGGGACTGTCCAGACTCAATCCACACTTGAGCCATGGTATTCCTGTTGTTGGTCAGACAAGAGGGTCTGGTGACGTTTTGGATGTTTTCCACTGGAACCAATACTCCGAAGCGTATAAACATATGAATTGTATAAACCAATGTGCAGGATGTGACTTGTATAAGGCAATGTTCTCAAATGTTCTACGAGTATGCAGGGGGTTACTACTTGGATACCTGCAGGGAAGAAGCGGTTCCTTTGTGGTTACTCCCTAGAGTATCTACTAGGAGCTTGAGCACCTCCTGGTATCTTCCTGGGAGATCCCGACCAACCAATCGCCACTCTGAATGGATGCAGAAGAAGGAGACTGACACAAAGGTGGCCTATTTGTGGGCAAAGACTCTTATTCAGGGAAAAAGAGAAGAGAAAACCTAGTTATACCCATCTCTACTGGGTGGGAGGCGGGGTTTACCTGTAAACTAAAAGATCAAAGGTCCATCATGCTGTGGCATGAAAACCTTGCTCCTGTTCCTCGAACTAAAAACTGTAACTAAAGTAGTACCGTTCTGGACAATCCGAGGAGAAGGACTCCCTTCTCCTAGGTTCAAGTTCCTGTTTTGTTGTAATCGTTCTATTAAGTTCAAAACAGTCTTGTGTCTTACACGTTGTAATGGGGGATTCTAACTTCGCCTGATAGTGGAGCCCCAAATACTCCGGTGCTCCCTCTTGGTGGGTCAGGAAAATATCTCCCTTTTCCTGACTTATGCTTTCAGATAGCCTAGTGGAATGACTCCCCTCCCCAGACCCTTTGTTGACCTTAATGCTGGTCAGAGTGATCTGTTCTTACAAGCAGCCAGTGGGAATGACTCTTTCCTAGGCCTTCTTGGACTTTACTGCTGGTCCCGACTACCAGGCGAATGACTCCCTCATCCTGGTATCTTGCTCTCGTTTCATTACAACCTTGGGGAATGACTCCCTTCCCCTGGTCTTCTTTCCATCAGGCTTCACACCTATAACACCCAATTCTGGTTTCACCTGTTCTTTGACTCGGCCCACTTGTTTCGCTTCCCTGGCAATTCCTGCCACAAGGAAAATTACTTGTATCTTTATCTTCCTCTCTATCGTTTGGGTCCTCATCCCTTTTCGGACAGTGAGTGGCCTTGGGGATCCCACCAACACTAGGAAGATCCCCTCGGATGCAAAAGTCACATGCTCTCATTGGGGTCCTCAGTGCTTCGGTACTAGCACTGACACAAGGAAGATTTCCTCTAAGGTAAAGTTCAATCGTACTTCCTTTCATGTTGTGCCTGCCCCTGTTTCCCTATGTGCCGTTGCTCGGTTGGCAGGACCTTTTTGTGCCCAGACTGTCAGCCCGCTCTCTCCAGTATCTTCTGGGAATCCCCCAGCCAGGCTACGGTCTGTCCTGGAGCCGGTACTTGCCTTGTCTCGGTCTTCGGCAGATTCCAACGCTTCTGGGTCTCTGTGGCGAGTCTGCCGCTTTTGGCTCCTTGTAGTATCAACACCTGTTACGGACCACGCGGTCCACCTCCTGGAGGTGGTGCTACTGCCTCACCAGCTTCTTGCAGGGTCTTGTGTCAGACCTGCTGGAAACACATCTCCTCCTCTGACAGTGTCCCATTCTCCATCCCTTTGAATCTCCCGTGCCGAACAGCTTCCGCGAATGCTGTTGCTCCGGGGACAGCTTAACATTGTGTCAATTCCCTCTTTGGTTTTTAAAGTCTGTACAGGTATGTTTCTTCCTGGAAGGCTAGAACGCTCCTCTGAGTTCACGTAAGTGTTCTTCCTGCATCTGTGCATCTTCTTCGTGCCAGTACATGCCTCCCAAGTATCCTTCAACTCCGTATTGGAGTCCGTAAATGGTATAATGCCACAATAGCAACTGAAAGTGCTAGCAAGTGGAGGTTGCTTAAAAGATGGTAAAGGGTTTGGGAAGGTTGGGGATGTTGTGCCTATTTCTACCCAGGTGTTCGTCTTTATCCTCATGCAGGGAGTACCTACCCATGATATCCTCCCGTATTTTACCACCCCCAGGGGGACAATCTGGTAGCGGTTTCACCTCCCTGGCCTCATGGAAAGGGGCTCCCCCTCGGGGAGAAGTGACGACATCTGATGAATCATCACAGGAAACATTTAATTCGACCCATGAAGACAGTGTGCTTGCCCAACCCTTTACAGCTTCAGCTAATGAAGGCATTTTTAATGTTCTTTACTTTGTTGCAGGTTGTTTTACCAATACCTGTTGCAGTCACCCACTACACAATCCAGTGGAGCTAGAGGAACACACTGCCATAGGTGTCAGACGTGCAGCTCAGCGGCGATTGAAAGCAGAATTGGGAATCCCTATGGAACAGGTGAATATTTAATTGAACTGAGTTTAAAAATTGTCCTTTTAACAGAATGTATGTAACTGGGTTCTGATGAAAATAAGTTGGCTATCATTATTTATTCCTGAGATATTGTTAAACAATATTGTTGCAACAATCATTTTCAATATTTGAAAATGTAATTTTGAAAAATTGGGAGGTGTGGCTAAACCATTGGGCGCTGCTTACCAAATAGTGTGCTGCCAAATGAATCAATAACATCACAAAGTAATTATTTTTTCAGGAGGTTTATGCGCTGCTTGTGTCCAGAGAAAAAAAAATTTGCACTAAACTGCCAATGTATTGTTGTAAAGTGACCATTGTACTGCCGAATGAAAGAATCGCTGGTCTTGTTTCTATTTCAATAGTCATGCGACTGCTGCCACATAACTGCAGTGCAGAAACGGACATAGCAGAGAACCCAGGATAATGTTGAACCATGGAAAGGAAGTGTCTGAGGCAAATCCTTGAAGGTGTCCATACCAGAAAGCAGCTGTAGAGGTGGGGGGAGGAGGCGTCAGTGTTGTACCCAGTGAAGAGATTGAATCAAGAAATGGTGAAGGCTTGAGGTTTGAGGCAAAGCTCCTAGATGTATTTGAGAAGGAGATTGAGCCAAGATGTTTTGCATGCTGGAACATGGAGTTGAAGTCACTCCAGATATGAGATCTATTGAATGAAGAAACAGTAGAGCTTGAAGGCAAAACTAATGAGCACATGGGAGTAAAGGATTTTCTCAAAGTTCCAGCATGTAAGGGCTCTTTTTTTTATTAGAGATTAAGTTTAACAGAAGAAGCATATAGGAAACAGATAATCAACAGTAATTCAACATAAGCATTCCATTCCTCCCCCACCCCCACCTGGTACGGAATCTTCTGTAATATTTGCTACCTCGAGTAAAGACCTTCACTCCGGTTAAATTGGCGCATACTTTATCTACCTAGCCGCCTCATCGGTATCATGTAATACCAGCTAGCAAAACCCGTCTTAGTCACCTGGGTGTGGAACCCCACTCCCCTTATACTTTTCTATGAGCCAGTTATTCAATCACCCTCCGACTCAGAAATCATCCATTTCAGATGTCAAGTATTTGCTCATGAATTTCCCCCCACATCCTCTCGTGCTGGACTGCCCTACCATGGAGCCCTGCAGTTATTCTTTCCATGATACATATGTTCAGAGCCACATTGGTCCAATCCCTCTTACATGGGGTATCGCACATTTCCACTTCATCACTAAGGAGGCCTGTGCGGCAAGTAGAAGGGACGCCGCCAACTTGTTAACCTGACCTGGACCCCTCTGTTCTCCATGCCAAACAAAATTAGAGTGGGGGGGATTTGGATAGAGGGAGCACCTCTAGGTCTTTGATCCATCCCAGGACTTCATCCCAGTATACAAGGACAATCCCACCACATAATCCGCTCTTGCACTAAACAAGCGCCAGCAAAAGGGGCTCGCACTCTGGAACATAATTGAGAGCCTGACAGGGTCATATTGCCCTTTATCTAGTAGCTTAATGGCGTGTAATTTGTATTGACTCGAGATCGATGTCTGGGAAACATTAGCCCACGGTGCTGGGTTTATTTCCCTCGCCATGTCCCTTTCCCATCTCTGCCTCAATTTATCTGTAGACCTCCCCCCGCTCCCCACACAACCAACACTTCCGCATATATTGCTAACATGAGTTCCTTTCTTCCAGTACTTTTGTCCAGCAGTTTCTCGAAGGGGGTAAGGTCCCTCTGTATCCCATCTCTCCATGATCTGTCTGTTATCACCCCCTTTAATTGCAGGTATGAGAATACCGATAGAGGACCTATGCCGAGCACTTCCTGTAGCTCAGTAATCGTAATAAAGGTGCCATCCCTCCACAGTTGTCCCACCCTTTCCAATCCTGCCTCGAACCATTTCTGAAATCGTTAAGGGCTTGGGATCGCCTCCCGCACACCAGGCACCCAGAGGTGGCTCAGAGGGGAAGGCCATGTCGTTACCACTTGCATTTCTGCACCCTGTCTCCATATACTCCACACAATTGGACGATCACAGATTCTGCGGTTTAGCTTACTTCTCGGCACCTACAACCATTCCTCTATGGTTGCGTGGGATAGGTGAGCATTATCCAGCCCGACTCACTGGGCAACCCTCTGTGCTCCAAGGTAGGGTATCAGGACCCTCAACTGTGCAGCCCTCTAATAAAGTGTCACGGCATGTCAGGGAGCCCCACTCCTCTCTTAAGGCAAGGTCAGAACCTCACCAGATACTTTTATTTATTTCTATAGTGCCTACAGCCCACAGCATCGGGCGCTTACACAAGCACAGGGGGAACAAACATTAAAAACAAGACAAAGAGGGCCATACTTAATTACCCTAGCTGAGAGTGGGTGCATACCTGAGCGAACTAATCAATTAACTAAATAGGTGTGCCTTCAAAACCTTCCTGAAGACTCAAACTGGAAGTCTCTTTGCCCATTGGCAGGGAATTCCAAAAGGATGGGGCCAATGCCCGAAAAGATCTGCCTAAGCTTTGTTCTGTTAAATCCTATTCTCTGTAGTAGTAATGGATTGGAGGATCGAAGTTCTCTGGCTGGCTTATAGGGCTTGATCATTTTATTTAGGTAATCGGGTGATTTTTTTCCATAGAGGGAGCAGTGAATTATTAAACCCATCTTGAGCTCAATGCGTTGCTTCACTGGTAACCAGTGCAGCTCTCTCGTCGCATTGGTGATGAGCTCTGCTGGGGATAGGCATGGCGATGCGAACAGCGTAGTTTTGAATGGTCTGACATGTCCTGAGATTAGACGTTGATGCTCCGCACAACACTATATTGCAATAGTCTAACCTCGTCAGAATCGTAGCTAGAGCAATGGTCACAGAATTATTTTTATTGATAAAAAAGATTGTATGGTCCGCAGAAGCTTCAGATGAAGTTTTGCGGAGATGTTGAACCTGTGCATCTGAATTCAGGGAGGCCTCTAGTACCACCCCTAGGGGTTTTACTTATGGTTGAATCGGAATCTTGTTGCCTTGCAACATGAAATTGGCATATTCGGGTTCCAATTTAGTGCAGGTTGGGGTGAGCCAAATATCAAAAGCTCAGTTTTATTACCATTTAAGCAGAGCCAATTTGATGACATCCAACTTTCAATAGCGTTGCAAATGTTCTTTAGTGTTAGCGAATCTTGTTGGTAGTCTCAGTTGAGCTCAATGACCAGCTGCGTGTCATCGGCGTAGTTGGTAAAGAAGACACCTAGTTCTTCCAGTAGGGTAAAGTGAGCGCATATACAAATGAAATAGGAGCAGCGATATAGAGGCTCCTTGAGGGACACAAATTTGATAGAAGAGGCCAGTGATCTGGCTATGAGATACACAATTAGAAAGAACTTAACCCAATTGATCACCTTCTCTGAGCAGTTTCCCTGCTTTTTTAGTTGTAGGGAAGTTGTAGGAGGCGTTCATGATTGACAAAATCAAATGCCGCCGACAGATCCAACAGGATGAGCAACCCTGTTTTTCCACTGTCGATGATATTGAGCATATGGGTTTGGAGGTTAACTAATGCAGCCTCTGTGCTCTAAGTGGGACGGAAACCAGATTGCCCGCTGTGTAGATTATTATTCTCTATAAAGGCTTGTAGTTGTAAGGTGGCGGCCTTATCTAGTGTTTCTAATAGAAATTGGCTATTTGTTATCGGCCTGAGGTTATTGGGGTCAGTGTGATCCATGTTCAATTTCTTAGCACTAGGCTTGATGGAGACCTTCTTGATATCTGCCGGATGGTCTCTGAAGGAGGCGTTTACAAACTGCATTAGGAAAGGTGCAAATAGCTTAGCATTTTCCAGTATGAGTTTGGGGGGGGTAGAAGATTTAAAGGACAAGAGGAGGGGTTCATGGAAGACTTTGGAAGTGACCACTTCTCCATTGATATAGGAAAGAAAGCAAAACATGATTGGGAAGTTGTAGCTTCTATCTGTTTGTTAATGTCACCTTGTGCCATGTCAGATCTCAAAGTTGCTAGTATTTTATCCCTAGTCTTTACCTTCAAAGGATTGCGCTATATGGTTGCAGTCTTGATCCGTGATTAAGACAGGGGGGTTCTGAAGTTTGGGGTTTTTCCAGTGACTTTAGTATGCTAAAGAGTTGTCTCGTGGAGTTGGGAGGATTGTTCAATCTGTGAGTTATAGAAGTTTTTCTTAGCTTTTATAACTAAGGCTCTGTATGCTTTGTCCTGCATCTTCCATTCCTGTCTAGTGGTATCAGAGGGGTGATTGATCCAGGTAAGTTCTAACGCCCTTTTTACTTTTTTCAGCTTTTTTAATTCCAGTGAGAACCAGTTTTGATGTCTGGGGTTCTCCCTCATTGTTTTTGTCCGTATTGGTGCTATTTTATCAAGTGTTTCTCTGAATGTTTTATTGAAGTTGTTCAGCAGGTGGTCCACATGATCAGTCTATTTGGAGTTTGCCATGACAGCTTCAATTCCATACTAAATATCCAAGGTACTCACTTTTTTGAAATTACGGCCCTTAACAATTTTCATTGCATTTGTAGGTTTAGTGATTGGTCCGGGATTTGCAGAGAAAAACTGACCATGAAGTGGTCTGACCATATGCATGGTGTGGTGTCAAGATATTTAGTTTTAAGGTTTCTGGTAACTACCCAGTCTAGGATGTGAGAGTTTCCTGTTGTGGGGTCATTCTTTATAATTTCGTGGCCACAATCTACCAAAGCTGATTCTAGTGATATTGTCTCCTTGTCAACAGTGTCTCCATTCCATCGATTGAAATCACCCAGGAGAAGAGTGGATGAATTTAGGCCACTAAAGTTGTTAATTATTCCTAGCAGTTCATGGTTGAGGTCTGGCATATTGCGGGGAGGGCGATAAACCAATACTAAGTTCACACAATGGGGAATGGTGGGGGTCATTTTCAGATCCAAAATCTCGCAATCGGTACAGGAAATGGATGCGGCAAAAAGGCCTAGTTTGGATCTAGCTATAATGGCCACTTCTCCACCCCGTTCATATTTACGATCGGTCCTATAAAATGTATAGCCTGGGGGTGAGCCCATGGAGATGTAGGGCCCACTGGTCTCTTGGAGCCAGGTCTCAGTCACACATAGAATGTCAATTTCACTGTGCTCCATGCAATCGTGAATGTCTTGCGTGTGTTTTACCAATCATCTTGTATTAATAAGGGCAATTTGGAGTGTTTGAAATTTCTTCTCCCTGGGTGTGGGGACTATTGATGCCATGCAGAGTTTCTTGATCAAGCATAGAAGACTCTGTTATCCAGGGTATCTTTGTTAGTTGCTGGTGTGGTTATCCCAGCTGTTTGAACCTGTACCGAAGAGTCCCCCTCAATCTTGTTGTATATGGGCGTTGGCTCCACATGAGGTATGATGGGAGGTGGTGGTTGACTCAAGTCTCCATTCTCAAGTGGGTTATCATTATACCTATCTAATATTGTCCTTTTTAGGCGGTCAATGAGTGCCAAGCGGTTTATGCGAAGCGTTATGAAAGACAATGATTCCTGTTTAATGTAGCCCATTTGTTTAATGCTTACCGCTGTGATCCGCAGTAGTGGTCTTGGAGGCAGAAAAGGCCTTGAGGCCGAGTCACGACGAGGACCGGCGAAGACCAGCTTGGCACCTGAAGCGCCTGACGTTTCTAGAAATAGTGTGCTAGGGCACGTGGGAACTGTAATTCTCTTGTAGAAACTAGCTATCAGGGTTCCCCAAACAAACCTGACTGCGAGTGCTTTTTCTCGCTGCGGTGGTCTAAACGCAGTAATGCACAAGAGATTGGCAATGCTGTTTGCCAATACTAAGAATAACCTGTCCCAAGTAATGAAGTTGCCTGCTTCCTACAAATGCTTGCAAGCTGCCTAATAGCTAACAGAGTTCACAATTCTGTTCAGCTGCGCTCGAGTGCAGCAATACCAATCTACCTCTTTTCCCCTGCAACAAGAACTTGGAGCAGCCTATATCTCCTGGAAAAAAGGACTCTGGGACCAGAATCGGGAGCATCTGGAATGCATAGAGGAACCTCGGGAGGCAAGCCATCTTGATGCCTTTAAGTCGTCCTAATCAAGATATGGTGTGCCTACCCCATTTGACCAAGTACGTGTTGAAGTTGGATAGCAAGGCTGAGAAATTAGCTTCGTAAGTCCCCAATGTCCCTCATAAGGTTTTTTTTTTCTTTTTTTTTCTTTCCCTTCCCCCCAAATATTAAAGAGTGTCCAGGTTGACCTGTACTCCTAACATATTGAACCTCTCAATTTCTCCCTCCCTGCCCTTATCGAAGAGGAAGAGGACCGATTTAGCTTTATTAATCTTAAAACCTGAGAGGCTTCCATATTGTTCAATCAATTGCACCACTCTTGTTATAAAAGTTGAGTGGTTGCACACGTGGAGGAGTAAATCATCCGCATATAATGCCACCTTATAGCTGCCCCCCCAACCCCCTTGGACCCCTGCCAACCAGGACCCCTGCCACGTGATCGGTCTTCCCTAATTCTCTGGGCTAGAGGTTCCAAGGAGAGTACGAATAGGGTCGGGGAAAGGGGGCACCCGTGCCTCGTACTCCTGCCAAGGTTGAACCAGCGGGAATACCCACCGTTCACTGCCACGCAAGCCTGGGGAGGACTGTGTATATTGCCATTATCCCACGACGTAGCCTGGTTCCCAGACCTACCTTGGCGAGGACTTCTTTCATAAAGCGCCACTCCACACTGTCAAACGCCTTCTTGGCATCAACCAAGAGGAGGGTGGGGTCCCCAGTCATCCGCTGAGCTTCATGTTTTCCTCATTGTCCGCTCCCTGGCGTCCCTCAATGAAGCCCACCCGGTCCGGATGGATCATTTGAGGCATGCACCCCTCTAATCTCCCTGCCAGTTTTCTAGTATAGATCTTGGCGTTGATATTCACAAGGGAGATGGGCTGAGAAGAGCCACATAATCGGGGGTCCTGACCCTCTGTGGGTATCGCTGTTATTAACGCACAGTAAGGCTTCTTAGAATACTATGGGCCTCAGTCGAAGTGTGGTGGTCTGGAAATAAGGGTGCCAGTCGCACCATACCAGCACGCTTTCCAGATCGGCGCACTCTGACTCTTCGGTCTGACCATGTGAATGGGTTCATGGAAGCCCCCGTGCTTGCGTGAAAACATTCCCATGGAGTCCCATTGGACTCCATGGGAACGGGGACTTACCGATTCTGCCGCCCCAATGAGGCCCAATGTTTCTTAATTCAATCTTCTCCTCGAATGCCGCTAGAACTTTGATCTGAAGCGTAGGGGCAAGTTTCCTAGGACTACATGACCGATACTAAATGGAGAAAAGCTGAATCTTGAAACTTTGAGCCAAAGAAATTAACAAAAGTGTACAATGTAAGACAAGTACAGTGGTTAACAAACGGAGGGTGCATAGATTTTCTGACCACCTTCTAACAACTGTAAGAATAAAGCTGCTGGACACTAGTCATTGGCCGACATTTCATTTTTATGTTTGCTATGTTATGTTACTTTGCATTTATATAGCGCCTTATGTACCATTGGTATGATCTCAAGGCGCTGGTAGGTTGAATGCTCTCGGGAACCGTAGTTCAAGTCAGTAGAGAGAGAGTCAGTCATTCGTGTGTGCACCAGATGTGTGCAGCAGGTGTGCCATTCGTATGATAGCTGCTTCTTAGCGGTAGGTGTGGTGGTTTGGAGATCAGGAGTATGTGTTCATTCTGGCAGGCTGATACCAGACTGATTCTGGCTTTGTTAGGCCTGAGGAGAACGCCTAGGCTGGCAGGTATGCAGCCAGCTGTGTTTAGTTAGGATGATGGGGAGTATGTGGCAGGTGTTGGTATGAGAACAGCTATACCGAATGTGTCATAGTATTGCTGTGTTCTAGTTGAGTGGTGGTGTATAGAAGAGAGTAAGCGTGGTGTTGTGATATGGTGGTTTTCAGTAGGTGCTTGAGATCGAGCGCCTTCATGCTCCACACACTCCAACCGTTCCACGCATTCCAACCGTTCTTGTGCAATGTCCATTCCATGCCCCCTAACTGTTCCAAGCATTCCATCCGTCGCATGTACTCCCTCAGTTCTATGCACTTCTATGATCTGTTCAATCAGTTCCATGCATTCCTTCTGGTCCGTGCACTTCGTTCGATCCATGCATTCCATTTGTTACACCCACGTCATCCGCTCCCTCCGCTCCACACTCTCCCTCCGCTCCACACTCTCCCTCCGCTCCACCCAGTTCACGCGTCGCACACACCCCATCCGTGTCATGCACCCCATCCATGTCATGCACTCGATTCATCTATTCCATTCGTTCGGTTCATTCCATGCACTCTCATTCCATGCCATCTATTCCTTTCCATGCACTGTCCATTCCATGCACACCGTCCGTATCATGTACCTATCCTTTCCATCCTCTCGTCCACTTTATTCCTCTCGTCCACTTCGATCCTCTTCTATTTCATTGATTTCATCCATTTCCTTAATTTCATCCACTTCACTCGTTCTATTCAGTTTATCTGTTTTAATTTACATTGGCGGTTATTAGTTTTCGATTTTCTCGCCCGGATCATGATGCTGGATTGTTATTTATGATAAAGCAGCTTTGGGCTAGGTCATTGATTGCTGTTATCCAGTTTGAGTTGAGTCGATTTTAGGGGACGAGCCATGTTTTCAGTAATTTGCAGAAAGACATGAGGTCCTCGGTGAGTCGGATGTGGGGTGGAAGTGCGTTCCACAGAGTGGGGGCCAGGGCTGAGAATGATGATCCACCTAACCTGACTGAGTTGGTTTTTGGTATGACTGAGGCTGGCAGAGCTTGATCTTACAGTGCGTGGAGGATGGTAGGGTTTTAATTTTCTTGAAGATATTGAGGTCCAGTTTTATGCATTGCTCAGTGAGAGATGCATATTTTTTTGAAGGTCACCCTTCGGGCAATCGGAAGCCAGTGCAGAGTTTTGAGGGCTGGGGAGATGTGATCTCTTGGGCCACGTGGTAGTAGCAGTTTGGCTGCAGCGTTTTGTGCTCTTTGTAGTTTAGTCAGTTGGTACGCGTGGACTCCGAGGTAGAGGGGGTTAGCGTAGTCCAGTCTTGACATAACAATTGATTGGACTGCGGAGAGTCTGTTGGGAAAGGAGAGGTATGGAAAAATGCGCTTAAGAGTTTTAAGGTGGTAGTGGCAGGACTTGGAGACGTTGTAGACTTGGAGCGAGAGTGTTAGGTCTGAGTCTAAGGTGCATCCAAGGTTTTTACTGAATTTGAGGGTGTCGGGGGAATTGCCCATGGCAGATGGCATGGGTAGCGGGTGCGGAAGAAGTTTGGTGTTGCCACATACCATGATTTAAGTTTTGGAGGGGTTTAGCAAGAGGTGGTTTGTGGTCATCCAGTGATCTATGTTGAGGAGGCAGGATGCGAGGTCGGGTTGGCAGTTGGGTTTTGAATTCAGGAGTGTTAGGATTAGTTGTGTGTCATCGGCGTAGTTGTAGCACAGGATGTTGTGCGAGCGGATTATTCGTGGGAGGGTGGACATATAGAGGTTAAACAGGAGGGCTGATGGGCATGCTTAGTGAAAACAAAGCCTGCCTGCCGTAGAGTGTGCTTATGTAGAGTAGTAATCGCTGTTGGCCAATATCACTAATATTGTTGGGCTAAATCCCATTTCGTTTATCCATTTCAGCCCTGTTTGGCTGCAAAATATTGGGCCTAGCTGGCCATTAGAATAGAGTAAGACGTTCTATATAATTTCATCTTCCTTCTTTTCATTCTAGCAAATGAGCCTGCCTTTGGGGACCATTTTCTTTTAGTTCTGGCTAGAGTGAGCTTTTCTTCCTGCCAGTTAACGAAGATGCATACTAGGTTGGGGTCTTTGTGTAGCTGACTGCTCTGTCATGCATACGTGCACATCTTGGTCAAAGCTTTATTAAATCAGTTGTCATTTTGCAAGAAGCATTAGAACTGTAAGTTGGAGAGCGGTTTCCTTAATGGGAATTACAAACATCAAATCCTTAGTGACTGCCATTGGTTGAGCAAATGATGCAGTCCTTTGTTTCAGCAGCATCAGCTATATCCATTTTCCAAGAGGGGGGCAGGAGTAAACCATGGAGGGAGGAGCTACTTGTAAACGCACACATGCCTCAACAATGTTGACGCCACCCCCACATTCTCTCTAGGGTCATGGCATCTGTGCTTAGATGTTCCGTCAGTGCCAGTATTGCCTCCTACTCCCCTCTCCTACGGGGATCCATGGTGCACCGCCTCCAATACTGTTCTTTGGGCTGACTGGTGCCTTGGAGAATGTCCTGACAATGGGTAGTAACTGAGGGCACTCTGCATCACTGTCCAAGTATGTGCATGTGTGCAGTTTGTGTGTGAAGGTTTCAGTGAGTCTGTTTGCACAGATGTTGGCGGGGAACGCAAGGTGCTGGTGGGATCAGCTGGCAGTGACCACTTCAGTGTGCTGAAACTGCTCATGTGCCTTAATTGCCAGGTGTTGGGTAGATTGGCTAGACACACCCCACCTGTGTAACAAAATACAGAGAATGCAAACATTTAAAAGGGCCCTGTGGTTAGATGAGCAAGGGCGTTAAGGCAATTTATTTTTTATATATATATGAATTAGCCAACAAAGCTAACCTTACATAAACCTTCACAACACATAAGAAAAACCTCATACACTAGTAAAATCTCATACATTGGTAAGAATGTTAAAAAGGTAATCCCCTACAATACATATCAATACAAAACCAAGATAAAACACAGTAAAACATCCTAAAACACAATAACAACCCAAATAAAATATGGAACAGTGATGCATACTAAAAGCAGTAATAGAAGCATGCTCTCTAAGCTGTTTAAGCAGTCTTAGTGGGTAGCCTTTTAATGGAATAAATAAGTGAATACTGCAACAATGCCCCAAGTGATTACCCACTAAACCTCATACTCCTTTGATTGGAATCACACCAGCTGTGCCCATAAATATCAGGACTTCAATGGTTAAACTCACTTCCTGACTACTAGAGGCCCTATACTAGAAGTCACGTGTAGTGAGGCAACTAAGATTATGTCCAATCTGCCGGAAAAATAGCATTTACTATCCTGTAGGGCTTCGCGATCCGAGATTGTGTTCCCGATTTTGCACTTTACCAGCCACCTGACATAATGAGCAAACCTGGGCGTTAAACTTGCCACCCACTCTAATTGAAATTATCTCTCTGGTTTGCAGAAGGTTCAACCTAAAACGTAAATGTTGTTCCCGCCAGTAAAAATGGGGAAATTGGGTGAGATCGCTAGGCAGTGTACTCTGATGAATCCAATGGAGTCATCACTGATTCCCAAGCGGTGACCTCCTCCCATGTGGCCAGGGGATGGCAGCCACTACCTGATCTTTACCCTGGGGGCGGCTATATGAGGGAGGATCACATGGGAGACCACTACTGGGGATATTTCATGATTTCATTGGATGAGACATAGCCCCCCATTTGCCCATGAAAAAGACCTCCTGATACCAATTACCCTAATGCCCTATTGCCATGCATCTGTTCCCCCATTTAGGGAAAGTAGAGAAAACTTGTCCCAGTACTCTTCAGACCAACCTCCTATTTTTGGTCTAAAAAGTAAAAGCTCCAAGAATACCTTGTTCAGTTATAGTTCCCCTTCATACAGAACTGATTTTTCATATGGAACATTGAGATAGATTTCCCAAATGCTATGCATCAATTGACATCAATGGACTCCAATTCCCACAACCACATATTGGGACGAGGAGGATGAAGGAAACGATGCCAAGCAGAAAGAAGCTCAAGCTCAATGAGCGTGCTAGTTTGCCGAAAGCCCCGTTGCACAGAACATTTAAAGATGGAAACCAAACCATAAGCAGCTGTTCAGGAGAAGACGCATCTCCTTCGGAGGTGCTCAGAAGCTGGAGGCACAAGCCAGAATGGCAGAGCCAAGGGTCTTGCCAGCAGAGACGGAAAGAAATGTTGCTAGAGCAGGACGTGAGGTGGAGACGCCATGAACCAAGAGGATCCCTGGGCGTTCTGCAATTGGAAGAAGCAGTGTTATCCTCGCAAGAGCCTGAAGGGAAGCAGGAACAGAGCTGTGAGAGAAGCTGGAGAGACGTCTGAGCAACCCAGAGTCAGAAGTAAGCAGCAAAGCAACGCAGCGTAAGCGCGAACAGGACCGAAGACGCTACACAGTCGGTGAGTTAGCCCAAGCGAAGTGGGGTCCCGGGGCGCTTTTGGCAACCATGCCAAACACAGTTTGATCATTGTGAAGCTGCAGAGACCGAAACAAAAGGAAGATTGGTTGCTAGTCAAAAAGGCAGAATACAAACATGAACCTCAATAACATGCAAGTGCATGGAGTAGGGTAAGTTTAAAAGGAACATTGAAGCAGATAAATGTACCCAACCAAGACCATTCTCTACAGTTTTGGATATGAAAAGGAACTGTAATAAATATAAATATAAAGTATCAAGAGAAGGACTGGCAGGAGTATACCATGCAGTTGAAAGTATAAGAGCAATCCTGGCAGGGGAGTATATCCGGCAATTGGAACTGCATAAATAATCCTGACGGGGAGTACACCAGGCAAAGTGCAATCCTCAAGTGTCAAGTAAGGACAGTTTTGAACAATGAAGGAATTTTTCTTAAAGAAGGACTTGGAAGGCTAATAGCCTTGTACCTAACAAGATTGTTGTGAGCCAAGAAAGGCACAAAGAACTATTAGACCAAAGGAAATTGTTATACTGTTGAAGAATCCAGGGGAAGAGAATCACCCTTTGGAACCAAGGTCTTTTAATCTTGGGGAACATTTATGCTGGATCTGTTGTACTTTTTACTTATGAACACTTTGCCAAACATCAGGTTAAAAACATTTCCCTTCTCACTTTATTATTTTGTTTGTAGTGTGAGGGTCAGGAAAGAAAGTTCGGACACGAGGACAGCTTTTGATTTCTGAGATCCTGACACACACAGATCCTTAGTTCTTGGTTATAGGTAGGGAAACTCCTCTTAGAGCAGGGTCAGGGCGGCATTGTCGCAACCCATTTATGTTAATACGTCTTTAACAAAATACATGACAACTTTGTGTCTGACCCCTCACATTACCCATAGGTTTATCACACCAAGATAACAATTGTTCAAACAATAACCTCTCATTTTGTCAATTGTCTTGCCGATCCTTCTGAAATATGTTTTACAAGACTCTGGATGGAAATCAACATATAGGGTACAGCATTAATTCCTGGGAGAATAATTAATGTGAATATACAAAAGCAACCCACCGGGTTTGTCCGTCTCATCCGAGAGATCTCAGTTGTCGGCTCTTCAAATGGAGAGCCCCTGGTAGGAGAGATTACATTTAGATACAACTAAAGGATTTTCCACTCCCACAAGGCTTTCAATGAAATCAGTCCTAACTCGAAACGTAAGGCAGCAATCGGTAGACCTAAAAGTAGCTTTAGTGCCTTTTTCCAGATCAACGATTCCATTATGCCCCAATCGAAATCACGAGCTCAATTGCGACCTCCTGGCCATATAGTATCGACATGACTACCTTCAGTTTATAGTAATTCACCATTGGAATTATGGTAAAACGGTAGTATCCAAGATGTAAATGTATATATCTGCGCACAGAGAAGTGCCCAGGAAGTACCTGTTTGCCTGGAGGCTCTCTTCCGTATCCCGTGGACACCTGAAAAATCTGTGGACTTATTGTGGATTTTTTTTCTATCCCGTTGCCTGGGTGAGCTCTGATCACCTCACCTTGGTTGTGACTTTTAGTATACTTATTGTACTATAACAGACCATGTATACCGTTACTGTTACTTTACAGTAACAAGCCCCGCCCACCTGCGCCAATCCGCTCAGAGAGGCACGGTCGCGCGCCCCAGCGCACCGAGAAGTGCCCAGGAAGGGCCTGTTTCCCGGGAGCCGGGGGCGTGGGCAGTGTTACTTTTCTATTTTTTCATTTTTTTTCTCATTGTGCTACATTCCGGCCCTGCGCGGTCTTTACACAGCACCTTTGAGCGTTTTGCAATTACGGCACACTGGAGTGTCCATGCTAATAAGGTAATTGTGTTTATATCCCCCTTGGTATTGTTTTGCCTTTCCCCTCTGCGTATCCGTACTTTTTTGAGCCACTTGTTGTCTCGCTTTGATTTCCAACGGGAGTCGGGGGGGAAAAAATCCTGAATTTCCATTCTTGTGTGCGTGGAGGGAATTGTATTTATTGAATCGTTTTCTTTGTTATTGTAAATTTGTGTGGAAGGAATTGTGTACATTCTTGCTGCATACCCGATCCGGTATAATCGGTTCACACACACCGAGCTGAGCACTGCATAGGGGGTGGTGGATTGCTTATCTGCTCTCCCCAAGCTGGGGAAATCCACCAATTAGAGTTTACGCCCATTCATCTGCATAGTACAAACACGGGCTTGAGAGGGGGTTACTGACTGATCAGATTGGACAGTTCTTAATATTCTTTATCCCGTAGGCTCGAGTAAACATTTGATTGTTCTGAACAGTACTGTGAATGATATACGGCGAGTTCCTACTATTTTGGTGTTACACATACAAGAAAAATTTAACAACAAAATAGATAAGCGGTGTAACACTCCTTACTTAAGGTTCGATTGTGCTGCCATACTTGGAACATGGTAGGAACCTTACGAAGTGGGACGATACCTAAGCTGTGTGGGGGTCTTATAAAACAATTGGGAAAAAGAAAAACACCAATTGCAAGTGGAACTTTTGTATATTTAAACACCACAAATCCCTACGTTGCTAACCTGCTACCTGGGGAAAATGAATGCAGAAGATCTAAAGGAACAATTGGGGGGAGGGGGGGGGTTGGAAAATGGGACCTAAGCGGTATTGACTTCCCCCCGCTCTCGAGTCTAGTTGGAGTCCCCACAATGGACTCTAGTGAACACGACAAGGTTTTAGATCGTCCAGAGGAACCCAAGCAAAAAAGTTTCTTAAGCGTACAGGATATACCGATAAGGCCCTCAACTCTAAATCTGGATGACTCTTTGCCCCCTACACCCCAACTGGACACGTCCCTTTTGGCCCCTGTGGTGTCTGCGGAGCTGGATAGAAGGGTCAGACTCTCCATCGGACCTTCAACCCCGGCAAGGGCGAGGCGGGGAGGTCTTGATGACGTGCACCTCCACACACCTCTGGTTGGAAGAGTGGAGGAGCACCTGTCCTTGCCAATATTGCGACCTGACATTTACTCCATGGGGGAAGTGAGGGGCATGTTTGGTAGTCTGAATAGGGGGGACCTAAAGCCTGGTACTCATAAATGCTCAAGCCCTACTTTACTTGTTCCTCCCCAGAATCATGAGTGTGAGGAACAGCCCTCCAACCTCTTAGAAAACGAACACCCCGTGGATGAGAATGCACCCATGTTAGAATCCTTTCCTGTACTTACCAGGATTTTGAATCTCCTGGATAAGGGACATGAAAGGACCCTTGAGGAGCTGCAGGGATTGAGATTTATGCTGGTGGAATCCTCAGAAAAACTTAGCAGGTTGGAAGGCTTTGTACATGCCCTGAATCTCTTTGCCTTATCGCATTCCTCTAAGGAACCTGAATTGAGATTCAGTGTAGGCTCCGAAACTATGGATGAGGATAGAGATCGTAAGAATCCAGAAATGGACAAGAGCAGTAATCCCTGGGCAATTAAAAGATTTGTTTCTTCGTACTTCCGGACCCTGCAAAATTAAAACTGAGCAGGAGAACAAGTCGGAAGAGGTGAAGGAATTAACGAGACTGACATTAATTAATTCAGAAAAGATTAAATCTGTGGAAAGCCTTCAAGTTAGGGGACAAGATTCCAGTGATAATAAAGAAACAAATATTCTAGAACAGATCACTAGAGATAAACTTGACAGCCCATCAGCATTATTGCAGGTAATTGAGGAGGAGGCTTTTCTGAAACAGCGATTGAAGTCCCCTTTGAACCCAGAGTCTAATCGGGAAGAAGAACGTCCCTTTGTTTACGTCATCTCCCGTAGAGAAAAGAAAATGAGAGCAAGGGCCCTCAAAAAAAGAGGGGGCAAATTAGTGCAAACTAAAAAATCCCAAAATGAACCTGCTACCAAAATAAATAACTCAAATACAAATATTAAAGATATTTGTAGCCGATCGGGGGAAAAGAAGGCACTCTTGACTTTACACAATGGGACGAAGAATGTCAGTTAGCTCTAGGGGTAAAAGCGGCCTCCGGCTGCCAGGACGTGGGGAGGGAGGGAGTTCCCCTTAAAACTTCAGAAACTGAATTGTATGTTCAGGGGAATGAATATGGTGAAGCCCCAAACACTTTATCAGATGCTATGAACCACAAGGGGAAAAAACCCTACTGTTAAACAAAAAAACAAAAAATTGAAATAATTAAAAAGAAAAAACTAGATAAAATAAAACAGAATGACAATAAATCTGAAGTAAATAAAGATGTGCAGAGTAATCAACAGTTCTTTAATACCAAAAGGAAAAGACCCCCATTGAGATTGAGGAAAAGGAGAAAGAAAGATGTTAACTACACTGCCCCTAGGAGGCCAGATACTGCCTCTACCTCTGCTCAGAATGAGGGGATGGGAATGGTGGGAGGGAACAGTAATTTGGAACTTCAGTCTAATGAACCCACCATGGTCCCAAGTGAAGATATAAAAAATTGGTTCAGGAAGCACTACTTAAACTCCTTCAACATCCGTCTAAGTACGGTACACCTCTCCCTTTACTTTTTTTTTTTAAATATCTTTATTGTTTTCCAGTAAAGAAAAGAAACAAAGAACCACAAATACAACATACAAACACATAACATAACTGGCATGTTGGCATTTCTACGAATTTATTTTCGTGGGGTCATTTCATCGGCGCATGCTGGCAGCCTTGCTATCTTGTCTCCGGCTGTTTGTGTGGGCGGGGTCTACCCCCCCATTTATACTGTCCATTTGGTTAAGTGCCCGTGCTTGACTGTCTTATCTCCCTCATTGTTCTTGCGCCTCCTCCAGGCCTTCATCTCCCCCACCCTCCTCCTCTTGGCCAAAAAAGTCCTGAACCAGGGAGTTCCATGCTGCTATTTTCTGTTTCCCCTTCCCCTCTTTGCACTGCTCTTATCCACACCGCGGTTTCCGCCAAAGTCCTCTTGCGGAGGTCCGACCACCATGACTCTACGGTCGGGCCTTCCTTCGTTTTCCAGGCCATAGCTATCCTTCTTTTGGCCAATATGCATATCAAGTCTTTCATTTTAGCTAGATGCGTTCCATGTCTGCCCCCTCTTGGGAAGAGGCCCAGCAGGTACCTCTCAGGGTGCTCCCTCTGTATCTGGAGTCCGCTGTCTATTATTCTGGCTCTAATGCCCTCCCAGAAGTTTGTATGGTTGGGCAGGCCCAGAACATGTGGAGCATGTCTGCTTCATCAGCCGAGCATCGGGGGCACTTATTTTCCTCTCCCTCATACATTTTGTTCATCCTCTTGGGTGTGAGGTACGCCCTGTGAGTCACGTACAGCTGTGCCTGTCTGAATCTTGCGTTCCTGGACACTTTCTTTGGATATTTTAGCACTCTGCTCCATTCCTGGTCACTAAAGAGCCTGTGGAGTTCCTCTTCCCAACTCTGTCTTATATGAAGCTCTTGTTACTGGCTTTTAGCATCTGGTCATATAACCTGGAGGTTGTGTGCGTTCCCTCAGATATATCATACCACGTGTCTAGCTCCCTTATGGTGTCCTCCTGGTCCTCCCATGCCGGCCATCTTTTCTTGATTTTGAGGATCATTCTATTATGGAGAATGAATTGGCCTTCATGTATATCATATTCCTCCGCCATTTCTTGGAAGTCCGTACACCTCCCTTCTTTCCGTAGGTCCCCAATTTGTGCCACATCTTTTCCTTCCCACTCAGTTCGGTAGATTGCTAATGTTTGTGTCCGTGCCCACCAGTCCCGCGAGAGGGATCTGCGCCGACTGGGGGTCCTGTATCCCCTGTAGCTTCCACGCTCTGTTCCACAACCCCACTGCGAGGCCAAGCAGACGTGGCAGGGTCTTAAGTAGGGGGTTGTCTAGCCATAGTATTTCTCTCAAATAATATATTTTTAGTGTTGGCTGCAAAATAATTGTGTCGATCGTCTCATCCTTTCATCCTCTCCTAGCCACTTGACTGCGAACTGGAGCTGCCCTGCCAAATAATACATCTCAAAGTCGGGCAGTCTAATGCCCCCATCTTCGTAGTCTCTCTAGAGTTTTCAGCGCGATTCTGCGTCTTCCCCCAGCCCACAAGAAGCGCCTTGCTACTGAATTTAACTTGCTGAAGAAGGTCTTGGGGATCCTATGAGGGATGTTCGTGAGGTAATACAGTAAACGTGGAAGTACCACCATTTTCAAGAGGGCCGCTCTACCCATCATTCCCAGTGGTAGTGTTCCCCAGAATTTCATAGACCTCTGTGTCCTTTCCAGGGCTGCCTGGGTGTTAAGTTGGTGAGAGTCTGCGGTGTCATGGTGTATCTCTATTCCTAGGTATCGGAAGGAGCGTGGTGCCCAGGTTAGGCCCAGGTCTGGGAGCTCCTTCAGGGGGACCCGCTGCAGGCCCGCGAGGGGAAAAATCAGGGATTTTTCTTTGTTGATTGCTATGCCGGAGAGTCTGGTATATGCCCCGATTGCTTCCAGGAGGCAGGGCAGGTTGGCACGCGGATTTACCACATAAAGCAGCATGTCGTCTGCATATAACGAGATTTGATGCAGTACTCCATCTATGTCTGTCTGTGTCTCCATATTCCGCCTTGAGGAAAACCGCCAGCGGTTCGAGGGCCAGAATGTACAGCATTGGTGACAGTGGGCACCCCTGCTTGGTTCCCCTGTATATTCTCCATTCTCCCGAAATGTTACGCCCAGTCTTTGCCCTTGCTCTGGGGTCCCTGTAAAATAGCCCAATCCATCTAAGAAACCCTTCACCAATACCGAAATGAGTGAGGACCCTCAGTAGCCACCCCCAATTCACCGAATCAAATGCCTTAACGGCGTCCAGGGACACTATCGCGCATTCCCCCTGTATCTGGTTTGTCCTATCTATCACATGATGTAAGCTACGGAGGTTCCGCGACGTGTTCCTCCCTGGGGCGTAGCCGTCTGGTCAGAGTGTATTAAGGCGGGGATTTCTTGCTTAAGGTGGTTGGCCAGGACGGTCGTGAGTATCTTGGCATCCTGGTTGATGGGAGATCGGCCTGTATGAGGCACATGTTGTGGGCGGTTTACCTGGTTTGAGGATCGGCACAATTATTGATTCCGACATGCTAGTCGGTAAGTGTCCACTTTCATACGCGTCTTGGAATGTCTCTAATAGTTTTGGGGTGATGGTACACTTGTATGTTTTATAAAACTCTCCCGGGAGTCCGTCTGGGCCTGGGGATTTGCCAGTGGGGAGCTCAGAGATTACGCTCTCTATCTCCTCCTCCGTGATTGGGGCATCAAGTATTTGCGCTTGCTCTTCTGCCAGCTTTGGCAGCCTTATCTCTGCCAGCGCATCTGTAATGTCCTCTGGGTCAATTTCTGGGTTAGGGGCGTACAGTTGCTCGTAAAAGCGGGCAAAAGATTGATTGATGTGCTGCTGGTCCCTGACCTCTCTCCCCGTTTCGTCTTCTATAACTATTATGGGGTCTCTTTTGATCTCTTGCTTGGTGAGCCATGCTAGAAGCCTACCAGGCTTATCCCCTTCTGCGTGCAATTGTTGTAGATATCTCGCATAATTCAGCCTTCCCAGTTTCTCCCACAGTTCTATACATCTCATCCTCAACTCCATCAGTTCCCTCGGCTCTTCCCCCACCGCCTCCGCCCTGCGCTCCTCTTTCTATCTGCCTCTCCAGTTTGTTGAGTTCTTCTAAGGCTGCGCTTTTCAGTCCCCCCATCCTGCCAATAGCCGCCCCCCGTGTCACCACTTAGAATGCGTCCCAGAGTGTAGCGCTGCTTCCTACGCTTCCCTCATTATTTTCGAAGTAGTCTTCGATCACCTCCCAAAGGTGTTCCTCAAACTCACCCTCTCCCAACGCCTCCGCCCGGAGCCGCCATGTTGGTATCGGGGCTCTCCGGTGTGTATGTGCCCATGTTGCTAGCACCGGGGCTTGGTCTGACAGTGTTCAGGCTTTAATGTCAATCGTTGTAAATTCCTGCAGTGTCTCAATGCCTGTGAATATAGTCTATTCGTGTAAATATACCATGGGGTGCGCTATAGTGTGTGTACCCTCTCTTCCCTTCATGTACCTGTCTCCAGACGTCCTCCAGCTCCAGGCGGTGGAGGGCCCTGTGCAGTTCCCTGGCAGGGGGTGCTGGTTTCTTGTGCTTGTCGTCCGACCTGTCCAGGAGCGGGTCCAGGGTGCAGTTGAAATCTCCAGCCCAAACAAACATGGCTTCTCTGTATTGGGCTAGCTTGGGTGCCAGCTTCCTGAAGAATTCGGTTGCGTCGTGGTTTGGGGCATAGGTGTTAACTAGACACACCTCCTTGTTCTCCAACATGCCGTGTACCAGCACCAGCCTGCCCTCTGAATCAGTCTCTTGTTTTATAAGCTGGAATGGGACCCCCGGAGCGATCCATATTAGCACTCCTCGCGCATAGTTTGAATATGTTGCACTATATATGTAACGCTCACCTGATTCCCGCAGAGGCGCCGGTCTTGACTGGGTGAATGCCGTATCTTCAAAGGTGATGTGTAACACACGGTTGGCTCTTTGGGCTGGACCTCTGTGCACTGTATGTCTGACTCGAAGAGTAAGATGTCTTAGGTAAGTGAACGCCGAGCTCTCCATCTGCCTCGGGGCAGGGTGCCGTAACCAGTTTCTTCACTGGATAAGGGTGCAGGCCTCTTGACCTCAGAGGACTGCTGTCCGTCGTTAACTGCACGAACGGTAAGTTCTGGGCACTTCAAATGTCTTAAGTCTTTTGTAATGATCTCTTGTTTTGCAGGGTTCCGGCGATGGCGGATGGCGGGCTGATGAGAGTTGAGGATCGAACCCGCGTGAGGAATAGAAGCGCCTGGAAGCACGTAAGTAAGCGCTTGTAGCCTGCTTCACGATGCGTACTAACTGTCCCTTTTATCTTGCAGGTACAAGTTCGGAGCTTTAGAGAAGCTGAAGGGTGCTGGAATACCCACTGGATTCGGCGTGGGAAGGAGTAATGGCACGTGAGTAATAAAGTTGCCCAATGTCCTTAAACGCACCTTCTTTTGTCTTTCAGATGCGGGATGCAGCGCCGAAGGCCTCCGGAGCGTGCGAAGAGCTGGTAAGCTTTTGTCTTTCAGATGCCGGAATACAGTGCGAAGACCTCCGGAGCATGCGAAGAGTAGGTAAGCCTTTGTCTTTCAGATGCCGGAATGCAGCGCGAGGCGTTGGTGACAGCCGATGGACCAGGTAAGAGATGCGCTGCCACTGAAGACCGTAGTGCTAACCTGTTCTTTCTTTGTCTTTACAGGTGCTGCTGAAGACTGGATTCCAGGATGGTAAGCCTTTGTTCCCTTAGGCCCAGGATCAGAAGCAGAAGACACGATGAGCGTTCTGCTGCAGAGAATGCAGAATAACACAAAGCAAGATTCATCCATCGGGTGTGGTTTAAATAGCCTCCTGTAGTGCTTAGATGTCTCCTTCCACAGCCAGGCCTAGGTAAGAAAAGAGTTCCTGCTTTCCAGAAGAGTTCCAGTATTCTGAACCTAGGGAGTGGCTCCTGCCCCACCCAACAGGAAAAGTAGTCCCAAACAGAAGAGGATCAGGGGTTCAACTGGCAGGTAAGTAAGCAGCATGGTCTGCTGCAGGTAAGTCCACCCAAGCATTATGAGCCCGGTGCTTCCAGCGCTGGGACTGGGCATCTTTATGAGCCTGGTGCCCCTGGCGCCAGGACAGGGTCCAAAAGGTCCCAATTGGGACTGGCTGGCACTCGGAACCGGGGTTATGGGTCTGCTTCCAAGGGAGTCAGGCAAGTCCTGATCTTTTGGAAGCAGAGATCATGACAATATACCTGTCCTCCCCATTTCTGATCAACCTTAGTCTGTTTTTCTGGTGTCAGATGTGTCTCCTGAAGCATGGCTATCTTCACCTTCATCTTGTTCAGCCAAGCATAGACTTGCAGCCTCTTAACATATGCGTTTATCCCTCTCCCATTCCAGGTCGCGATAACCAGCTCATCTAGACCCATGTGTGATTATTCGGTCCCGCTCCGTAGTCCCATAGCCTCTTGCTTGTCCACCGTCTCCTGCGCCCACTCCTGGTGTTTCTGAAATTTCCCCTTCATATTTTCTTTTCCTGAACCTTGCTGCGAATGCCTTTCATATGCCATTTAAACAAGTCCGTAACTTGAACTAGAACTGTAACTAAAGAACTAACACCCAGCCACCCTCCTCCTGTTCGGGCCTCGCCGCTTCTCTTGTCTTGCTCCTTTGGATGGGGCAGACTCGCCGCAGCGTGATGCCTTAGAACTGATATCCGAACTAGCTTACGCTTCTTCTCGGGGGTAGGTTGCTCTCGGCTTGACGCGACTGGGCAGGGTTCCTATTCATCCTTAACCGTGCATTTATCAGGTGCTTGGCGTCCTTGGTTCTTACAGCCGAGGGGCTCTTCACTGTGGCTGATTTGCCTTGTTGCCATTTCTCCGCTCCAGCTGGGGGAATCCCATGCGCGTCCATCCACGCGTGGGCCTCTTCTGTGGACTCAAAGAAGGATGTCTTGACCTTATGCAGCACCTTCAGCTTAGCCGGAAACAGGAGCATGTATCGAATATCCGCTCTTCTGAGGCGTTCTTTTGTAGGCCCAAACTGCGCTCTTTGTTTTTGGACCGTGGCTGTATAGTCCGGATATATGGTGACCCTAGAGGAGCCCCTGATGATCTCTCCTCCCCACCCCCCCGCCCCCCCACCCCCTGGAAAATGCTAGTACCTTTTCTCGGTCCTTAAAGTTCATGATCTTGGCGATCATCGGCCTCGGGGGGGGGGGGGGGGGCTACCGGGCCGGGGTCTCCTAGTTAGGGCTCTGTGCGCCCTTTCCACCACAAAATTTTGGGACAGTGTTCCAGCTCCGACCTCCTGGAGGAGCATGTTTTCGACATATTCTGTGGGGTCGTTTCCTTCCTCCCCCTCCGGAACCCCTATTATGCGAACATTATTCCTCCTTGCCCTGCCTTCCGCATCTTCAACTCTTCGCTCTAGGATCTTGACTCTCTGCATCACCTCCGACATTTGGGTTCGTGCAACGGTAGCGTCTGTGGTGTTTTGTTGCACCTGCTGCTCCGTTGCTGTTACTCTGTCTGTCAGATTCCTTGCGTCCTGGCGAAGGAGGCCAACATCCACCATGACTGTATCTAGTTTCTGTTCTAGGGATGCCTTCAGGGCTCCTATAGCGGCGTCCACTTTGTTTTCCAGGGATGTCTTTAGGGAGGCGATCGCCTCAAGGATGTGGCCATCCTTCCCATGATCTGGCTGGTGAGGGGTGCTCATCCCCGCCATCGCGGTGTCCGGTGGGTTCTGCTGTTTGTCCCCCGGTGTCTTGGTAAAAATGTCCATGCTGCTTTGTTTGGATTTCCCCTCTGGTCTCTTGTTAGACATGGCCGCTGTGCGTATTATACTGTTCGTGCATGCGGCCCGTCGTGGCTTGTTGGGCACTGTAAGCGGATCCCGGAGCTACAATTCGTTTCTGCCTTTGTTCCTTGTCCCTGGGGGTTTATATGTATTTTTCCGGCCTGTCCGTGTCTCCCAGGTTGTGTTGGGCGCCTCTCGGGCTCGTCCTCGGCCTCCCCTCCTCCCGCGATCATCTTTGGGGCCGCACTGCCAGCCGATTTTGTAGGTTGTCTCCCGTCGAAGGGACGAAGCGGAGCGCCCCAGCTCCCCCTCGTCTGCTCCGTCTGTGGCGGGGATGCCCTGCCCCGTGTGCGGGGTCGCGGTGATACTGTCTCTCCCTGGAAGTAGGGGCGGGAGGGGAGCGGGGCGGGCTCCTGTCTCGGCTCACCTTCTCAAGATGCGTTACGGCAGCGCTTCGCTGTGCTGGCCGGCGGCACTTCGCCTCGGTCGTCGTCCCTCCTCTCCCTCAGGGTGACCGGGTCTCTGCCGTGGCTTCTGTGATCATCTGCCTGGCCCCGGATTCGCTTTCGCGCCTCCTGTTCTGCGTCCTGCTGGGGCCGCGGCTTCACTTCAAACCTCCGCACTGGAATGATCTCCTCAGCAGGCCGCCATCTTGTCTCCCGCGAGCCGCTCCTTCTTCGGGCCGTTTCCCCTCGATCCCCGGTCCGGTTCTGTTCCAGGATCAGGACGAGTGGTCCACATGTGTTCCGACGCTTTTCGGTCGAGTTTGGGCTGATTTTGGTCAGTTTATACGGCTCTTAGTCAGGATCGCAGCGGAGCTCCCCAGTAACGCGTCTTACCGCATGGCCGCTTAACCACGCCCCCACCTCTCCCTTTACTTATGTCACAAATGGATTGTAATCCTGGGGAGGTAGAACAGAGGAGGGATATCCCCAATCAGATGACTGAGGTCAATAAAGATATGTCCCAGCCAGGACTCGGGGTTTAGCTCTGAAGGTTGGGCCGATTAGTCAGGCCACCACCATAAAACACGGGGGTGATTACACAAAAACCGCAGCTAATACCATTAAAACATGTGCGGATAGCTGTGGGGCGGGGGGGCCCTCATCACTCGTAGTAAAGGAATTAGAAGAGTGGATAAGAGAAAAATTTGAGTTTTGGAACCAAGAGAAGGTCCGTGAGCAAATAAGAGAGTCCCTTCAAGGGCAGGAGGCCCTGTTCGAAACCCGAGGGGGAGATGGTAGGGAGTGGGAATCCGGGAAACAATCTAACTGGGAAGAACAGAACACTAGGCACCAAAATGTTTGCTCGGAGGATAGGAGAGAATGGAGGGAACCGAAATATACAGAAGATCCTGGTTTCATGTTGAACTTGGTACTAACTATGGGAGGCCCCCGTCACTAAACCGAGGGAGGATCCTCTTTGTTTAACAAGATTCCCCGTCTGTCTTTAATCTCCTCAGGAGATATTAAGCTCATTGATTATATTCATCCTACCAGATATGACTGTGTAAGGATTGTGTTTTACTCAAGAGCAACATACTAACTTGTGTTAACTGAAGGTGTGGCTTTGCAAAAATGTGGCTATGATATTGTAAACTTCAGTCAGTGTGTGGGATTACATCAAGGAGGGGAACGAATAGGACATCCCTCCGAGATACATGGTAACACTTCTGGACAAGGAGGATGTAACATCCATCCTGAGAAAATATTAAATGGAGTGGCCGAGCTTAGATCACTGGCAGAATCTTTAAAGGAATCTTTAGTTAAGATCCAATGTTTGAAAAATTCCACTTAGAGTATTGCTAAGCATACATTTTTGTCATGGAACTCTAGAGGGTCCCGGCCATTGGCGTATTCGGCCAAGACGTGCACAGAGCTCCTAAAATACTCCTTTCTATGTATCCAAGAAACATGGGCAGTCAATGCAATATCTTTAGATGGCTATACGATCCTTCAGGAACCTGCCACAAAATAAGCTATGGGGAGACCAGTGGGGGGACTGCTCATCGCTATCCAGAACAACATAGACTTTAATACCATAAAGAATCTCTGTATAAATAATGGTTGTAGAGCAGTCCTCATAAAGGTGGACTGGAAGTGTACCCGGAGTCACCTCCTAATTATAAACATTTATTGGCAACCAGATCGTGATTTAAATACTTATACCGACCCAATTGATTTAATGATTCAGGAATGCCTGGAATTGGATAACGATTTGTATGTTATAATGTGTGGAGATTTTAATTCGGAAATTTGCATTGAAGAATATGGGTATGAAGGAAAGGTTGGTTGGATGAGGAACGAATGGGGGGGGGGGGTACCCTGAAGCTCTCTCAGGGGGTGCAATGGGCCCAATGTATTGGGGGTTAGGGGTTGCAATGCACAAATAACTTAATGGAGGAGACAGCAGACCCTTCCACTTGGTCAAGTGGAAAGTGCAGCTCCACCATAGATTATATCTTTGTTTGTACTAAGACCTTTTCTCTTACTAATGGGTTCAATTTGATTGATTCATCGGAAAGTGACCATAAAATGTTAAATATGACGATAGCGGCAAATGTGGTCAAGAAATATATTTATGATATGCCAGTATCCCTAAACGCCCAAAAGAATAGAATTGTGTGGCACAAATCTAAAATTGGTAAAGTTAATATGTTCCAGGAAGATTACAATAGCAGTGTTTTTTCTCGCAAAAAATGCTATATACCCACAATTCTTTCACAGGCTACATTGAGTCCGTAGTTTCATCTAAATTGGGGAAAAAAAAACAATAAACCCCTTCTAAGGAGACAAGATCCCCATAAGCATGCCTTTTCAGATGAGATGAAAACACTCAAAGAGCGTAACCGCGAAATGCGTGCCTTTTTAAGCCGTCACAAATATTTTAAAACCGCGATAGATCAGAGTGAATTCAACCGATTAAAAAGCAAATGGAAGAGGAAAGCCAGATGCTTGCAAGCTCAATTATGTCCGCGAGATGCCGCAGACATGTTGGTATCCCTCGCCGATGTAAACACACGAAGATTTTGGACATTGATCAACAAGTGTGGGTTTGCACAAAGTAAAGTACTAATAGCATGTGTAAACTCAATGGGAAGGACATTTCGGTACTCTATATTCACCATCTGTCAGAGCATGGAGTCCCCTGTCCTATATTGTAAATACTGCCTGGAACATCTCATTTGGGGTTAAAGACGTTGAAGGTATAACTATCAAATGCTCGTCCTCTAGGGCCCCAGGACCGAATTTGCTCTGCAATAGCGTCATGAAGGGTAATGTAAACTTATGGGAAAAAATGCTATTCATGCTATTTAAAGACATTCTCCATACGAAAATTATTCCGAGAATGTCGTACATTGTACCCATATATAAAAAAGGGGATAGGGCATCCCCAGTAAGTTATAGACCGATTTCCCTTTTGGACGTTGATTCAAAAATCTTTGCTAGCATGGTTTTGGAGCACATTCGGACCTGGATCAACAAATGTAACATTCTGTCACCATAGCAGTTTGGCTTTAGGAAAAATGTAGGTACCGATGCAGGAGGTCTTGCAATCAATATTCCTCAAAACACAGCATGGACCTCAGGAAATTCACCCATTTACGTTGCATCAATTGACCTAACCGCAGCTTTTAATCTTGTGAATAGGTCAATCCTGTGGGCCAAACTGGATACTCTGGGAATGCCCCCACCGTTGCTATCAGTCCTGTATCATATGCATGAGGACTCCAAACTGAGGGTGGGACTTAGTGTCGAGGGCAATTTATCCCACGAAATTGTTACAAATGGCTTAAGGCAAGGTTGTATTTATGCCCCAACCTTATTCAATCTGTATTTTTCTGATATGGGAAATAGTTTAAAAAACCTTAACGTTTATTCTCCAAAGATTGAAGGCAGTAAATTAGCATGGACTGCGTATGCAGATGATGTGACCTTGTACGACTTGACCCCAATTGGCCTGCAGCGTCTTTTCAGCCTTTAATAAGTATATCCTGGCTAATGCCCTAAAAATTAACTACTCCAAGACGGTGATAGTATGTCTAGCCTGCAAGAAACGATCAAAAAACTTTACCTGGTTCCTAAACCACGAAAAACTTCCAATAAGCGTCGCCTTTAGGTACTTAGGATATCCGGTCTTTGAAGATAAAAAAAAAAAAAAGTTAATCTTAGAACTTTTCTGGATGCGGAGGCTGGAATAATGATTGCCCAAGTACGTAAAATAGACCTGAAATATGGGAAGTTCTCTTTATTACCCTGTCTCCGCCTGTATAAAAGCAGAATTGTGTGTCAATTTTGTTATGGATTAGAACTAGCCCCTTCTTGGTGTAGGGGTGAGGTGGCAATTTATGAATCCAAGATACTTAGAACAATGGTAAAATGCCTGCCCAAATGTGTACCGTTAATGGCGGTTCGTTATGAGCTGGGTCTGCACTCGTTGAGTGTCCTTGAATGGCGTAGACTAAGTCTATATCGGAAAATGTTAACTAGCCATGAATCAACATTATAGGACATTATGGGGAAGGGCATTAGGAGTGGTGCTCCCGCATCAAAATATTTGAAGGATATGATGCTGGAAGAAAATAATGCACTTGATCGATTGGGGGTACAGGGAGATCTATCAGGAACGCATTGAAAGTGAAAACATTATTTTTTTTTATAACTCTTTTAATTGAGTTTAAACAACATAACATAAAGGAATGAACATAAATGAGACATGAATCAGCGGCATACATATGACGAAGGCAATTTGGCATTAATAACAGCTTGCATGGTCCCACGAGGACCGTAAGACAGAAATAGGCCAAGGCAGGCAAACAATGCTAACAGTGCTGCTGATGCACCCCACCCCCACCCGCAGGTCTCAGCTAACGTCGAGCCATTTACTCCATATTTTTTCAAATTTGCGGGGACAGCCCTGTGCGTTATAGATCCGGCGCTCTGAGGCTGCGCACCTGTCCAACTCATTACTCCAATGGTTCAAGCACAGTGGGTCGGCTGATCCCCAATTGGCCGCAATAAGTCTTTTGCCTGCCCCCAGCGCAATTGTCAAAAACATTTTCTCGTATTTAGACAGGTCTACTTCACCCCCGATGCCCAGGAGTACCATCTTGGGATCCGTAGGGATTGGTGTCTCCAGAGCCGCTGAGATTGTGTTAACACAGTCCACCCAGAAGGCCTGTATCACCTGGCAGTCCCATATCATATGGTAGAAGGTGGCGGGTTCATTTTTGCATCGAACACATGTCCTGTCTTCTATTCCACCCCATCTGGCCATTACAGTGCGTGAGTGGTATGAGCGATGAAGGATCCTCAGCTAAATTAGTCTAAGCTTAGATTCTATGCCAATTTCTCTGGGGGACATTAATGCCTCCACCCAATCTTCAGGTTCCAGGGGACCCACATCTCTTTCCCACTTTGCCTTGAGCCCATCGAGCTGCGCAGCCGCAAACGAGTTAAGGGTCTGATAGAGAGTGGAGGTGACCTTAGAAGAGATGCGGTGCGGGACAATATTGGTCTCAATGGGAGAGCAGGGGGGGGGGGGTATGATCGTCGTGTCAGGGAATTGGGTATGGATGGCATGGGACAGTTGTGCATGCCGAAACCGGTCCATGGGTGCCAGGCCGAATTGCTCTCGCATGATCTCAAAACTCAGGAGGCGACCCCCTTGTATCACTTGTGCTAGTGTGTGTATCCCTTTTGCTGGCCAGTGGCTAAAGGAGCCCATTTTCACTAGTTCCGGGAGGAGCGCATTGTGCCATATGGGTTGTGTCAGTGTTGGCTGTCCTTCCCAGCCGATTAGTTTACGTGCGTCCCGACAGGCCCGACGGATGTGGTGGGTCATTTTGGGCAGCGCCGGGAGTTGATCATGGGTGGCATAGAGGATTTGCAGCGGTGTTAGCGGGGCCATGGTCTCCAGTTCTATACGGGTGTGTTGTAGTGTGGGGTCCGCGTGCATCCAGTCATTCACTACACCTATCTGTGTGGCCAGGTAATAGGTGCGTATGCAGGGCAAACCAATGCCCCCCTCCCACACCGATCTCTGGAGCGTATCAAGGGCGATCCTGGATTGGTTCCCATCCCATAGCAGTGTGCGCAGGTACTTGTCAATGAGTGCGAAGGTTTCATCGGGGATGGGAAGTGGAGCATTCTGGAGAACATACAACAGTATGGGGAGGGTCATCATTTTAAATAACGCGGCTCGGCCCATTAGCGATAGGGGAAGTGATTGCCAATGGGGGGGTGTCTCTGTTGAACTGCTCAATTGCTGGTTGTAAATTAAGTCAGAGGAACCCATCGAGCGTCGGGTCAAGCCGTATACCCAGGTATTTAAAATCCTTGATAGAGACATGGTATGGGCAGGTCTCCGGGATCGCAGACTCACCACCCTGAATCGGGAAGAATATGGTCTTGGCATCATTAACCTTTAGGCCCGCAAAGTACTGATATTCCCTGAGAATGAGGGAGACAGCCGGGCACGAGGTACTCTGGTTACTGAGGTATAGGAGCAGGTCATCCGCATAGAGTGAAAGGCGGTCTTCACCCCCAAACGGCCAAACGAAACCAGTCCAGGTGGTATCAGCTCTAAGCTCAATCGCTAGTGGTTCGATGGCCAGGAGGAAGAGGAGTGGGGAAAGTGGGCATCCCTGTCTTGTACCTCGACCCAAGGGAAATGTTTTGGAGGACCTGCCATTCACCCTCACCGTGGTCTCCGGGGATGCATATAGGAGTTTTACCCATGATAAAATGTCTGCCCCAGATTCATCCTAGCCATGATCTCCCACAGGGCATCCCATCTCACAGAGTCGAATGCCTTTTCAAAGTCCACCGCCAGGAGGGCCAGTGGGGCTGGAATTTCCTTTGCCCTGGACAGCGCCATTTGGACCCTTCTTAAATTCATTCGAGTTGGTTTGTTAGGCATGAAACCACATTGGTCTGGGTGGACGAGGGTCTCGATCACTTGGAGTAGTCGGTTAGCTAGTGTTCTGGCGAGGACCTTTGCTTCGCCATTAATCAGGGATATCGTACGATAGGAGGCGCATTCCTCTGGGGGTTTCCCAGGCTTGTGTATGACAACTATGCATGCCTTCCTGAGGTCTGGGGGGGAGAGCTCCCAGTTCTCTGCTGCGCAGGAACATGCGATGCATGTGGGTAGGTAACATGCCGCCGAGGTATTTCCATGTCTCTGTCGGGAAACCATTGAGGCACGGGGTTTTCCCGGGTTAGAGTTGTGCTAGCGCCTCTTGCACCTCGGTGTGATTTGATCGAGGTAGCGTGAGGGTTCAATTGGTGGATTCCCAGTGGGTGGGGTATAGAGGTTTTGGTAGTAGGTTGCAAATGCCTCGACAATATCAGTCTTCTGTCAACAGTGTTCCATCTGGAGATCTGATTGCCCTTACGTGTCTTCTGCTTAGTTTGCGTTTCTCCAACCAGGCCAAAGTCTTGTTAGCCTTGTCGCCCCGTTCGTATATTTGGCTCTGGACTAATTGGTGGGCGATTCGTGCATTGTCTAGAGATAGGTTGCTCAGGGAGTCTTGTGCCGTGAGCATCGCCTCCTTTGCTTCTTGGGTGTTGTGTATTAGGATTTGTCGTTCACACTCCAAGATGCGGGCTTCTGCTTCTCTGACCTTCTGGACTTGGCGTTGTTGGTAGGCGGAAACCGCAGAGATAGCCTCCCCTCGGAGGACTGTTTCGTACGCCTCCTTGATCGAAATCGAACAGTCCACAGAGCCTTCATTGAGCTCGAAATATTCCGTTGTCTTCCTTTCCAGTTGCTCAGCAATTTCAGGAAGACGGAGATGGTATGCGTTGAGGCGCCAGTTACGATCCGGGCGGCGGCAGGAGTTTTTAAACGTTAGAAGGAGCGGGGAGTTGGGACGAAATGCCTCTCACGAGGAATTCAGCGTTGAGAAGCCTATGGGTCATATTGCGGGGGATAAAGGCATAATCAATCCGGGAGAACGATTTGTGGACACCCGAATAGGAGAACCCTGCCTCGTCTCCATGGAGTGAGCGCCAACTGTCCGACCATCCCATGGCCTCGGCGAGCAGTGTGGAGGTGGGGCGAGTTCCAGATCTCCTATGGGTTCTATCGACTGCGATATTCATGACTTCATTAAAGTCCCCTCCAAGCACCCACGTATCGGCCTCTTCTTCCAGGAGCAAGCTCTGTAGTTCAGAGAGTAGTTCTTTCGTCAGCGTGGGGGGGGGGGAGGGGTCATAGATTGCTGCCAGGCCCCACTTCTCGCCCCAGATGTCTGCTAGCAACAGTACATAGAGGGCCCCGGGGGTCCGCTCTGATCTTCCTAACCTGGAGAGGGACTCTCTTGTGTTCGAGTATCATCGTGCCCCTAGCACCTTTCGTGAATCCGGCATGGCAAACATTCGAGTAGTTGGATCTTTTGAAAAAGTTGGTGTTTGTGCCTATCAAGTGTGTTTCATTTAAGAGGGCAATGTCCGGGGAGTGTCGGTTTAGGTACTGGAGCACCAGTCTCCGTTTTATGCTGGAGCCGAGGCCGTTGACGTTCCATGACAGTATTGTCACCTTGCTGGAGTTCATCCTGTCTGCGCGAGTCCTCTTGTTGGGATGTCTGGGAGGATTAGTGGCAGTTGTGCCTTTCTTGGGAGCATATGTCTGTTTCTTCTTAGAGGAGACATCCAGGGGTTGCCTCGCATTGAAGTGCCTGACGACTGGCAGACAGTTGCGTCCACGGTCCTGGCCAAAAACAGTGTTTGTTTACATTGCTCGTACTCGTCGGTTTCCGGCCCTCTTGTCTCGTGATTCCGTTTCCTTGAGTCCCCAAAACTCCCCCCACCCCGTACTCCCCCTACCCCCCCCCCCCCCCCCCCCAACTGGGAGCACCTGTCGCCCAAACATTGAACTTATAACTTGGTGAACAAACTTATAACTTGGTGAACTTCCTCGGGATAACCCTGACTGTGATAGTGTCCGCGCCGCATCCGCTAGTTGAGCGCTCCCATGTTATTACCTTGCAGATTAGTCCCCCCGTTGCATGGTCCTTACCCCTTTTCGGTGAGGGTCCCCGTCACGTCGTTGTCTGCGTTATTCGGGGATTGAGGGGGCGAGGGTCGATCGGACCGGGGCCTCTGTGAGTGAAAACATTGTTACATGCGGACTGGAATCTTACGGTGGCCGAGGTTCAGAAGACTATGATGGGGGAGCCGGCTTCATATCTAATTAAATTTCCGAATAGGGAATGGAGGCAGGAATTTACGAGATTCCGTTTTAATGTGTTGGGCACGGGCGAAATACTAGATATTCGAAATGGTATGTTAAGGGGGTATTCTCTTTGCAGGTTTTGCAAGCAAAAGGAGCACTGTGACATTGCAGCACCTATTGACCATATGTGACGGTTTAAGGAAGGAGCGTATCAGTTATTTTAGCAATTATGTGCCCAACATTGTCTGTGTGGACTTGGAGCTTTTGTGGTGGAATATGCTTGATGGCAAAAGAGTTAATCTCCAGATTGCAGTAGTGAGATTTTTGAAAGTATGTTGTGGTTTATGAATCTAAGTTTGCTAAGGTACTGGTTGATAGTAAGTTTGGCCCAAGGCCCCCTTTTTATCCTAAATAATATAACATAAATAAAAACCTAATAAAAATGAGGGTAAATAACATCAAAACGGGATTGCTAACGACTCTAGATTTACTTGTCTCAGTAATTGTGATCAATTGGCGATTCGAATGAATCTGTGCCATTCACAATCCAGTCATTGTGGAAAAGAAGGGGACTTTTATAATTAACTGTGTTTTAATATCTGTTGTACGGGATGTGTCTTGAAATTTGGAGTTTGATGCTGTTCTATGTAAATATTGCTATGGTAAATCAGATTGTTTTATTCTTTTAGTATGTACTATCGCAAGATTTTAAATCCTCTTATGTCGCAAATTACTTGGTTTATTTTAAGTGATGTTTTATTGTGACTTCTTCTTAAATTGACTGTTTTTTACTCATTATAAATTGAAAATCTTGTTTTTGTAAAAGTTACTTTGTAACTATAAATACTTTTTTTTAAAAAAAATAATACATCTGCGCAGAGCACTGCGTTGCTTTTTCTTTCAGGCTTGCTGTCATAGCATCTATATCTGGGTAATGTCATTCCCAAATATTTGATATCGGTAGCCGGGGTAATAACATTGTCATTAACAGTCAGGTGAAATTGTAGGGCTTTTTTGTCTTTCCAGAGAATGTTATAATTGTAGTTCTTTTTCTGTTAATGATCAAATCATTCTCACTGGCATAGAGAATAGTGGTGTTATTCAGCCTTTGCAGCCCCACTGACTGATCAAAAGTACATTATCCACATAGGATAGCCAATTTACCCGATGTCCGGCAATCTTTGGCAGAGTGAAGGCCACTTCTTCCAATCTTGGATGTAAATCCGCCAGATAGACATTGAAGAGGCTGGGCGCGAGGACACAGCTCTGGAGCAGTCCTCGCTCAGTCTGTATATTATCAGTCATTTCACCCTGACTGCTTAGTCTCACCTAGACTGATGTATTTTCATGAATAGTCATTAAAATGGCAAGCACACAATCCAGAATACCCCATCCGGACAACATCTGCAACACGCACTTGCGGTTCACTGTATCTAAAGCTTGTGTGAAATCTATGGCTGCCACATATATCATTGACCCACCGCCAAATATCACTGATTCTTGCAAGCAGTTAATGATAAAGCTGTTGACCGGCATGCCCATCCCTTTCCGGAAATGTTTGTGAGGGGCTTAACCATGAAGACGTCCAATCCTCTAATTTAGCTAAAACTAACGATGCAAACAATTTCGATCTCTGGATCCAAGAGGGTAATCTGTTTATAATTGTCTGGATCAGCTCTATCACTACATTTTGTAGGTTGGGATGGTTACAGCCTTATTTCCTGACCAAGGCAAGTCCTTGGAGTAGAGAATATTTTAAAACCAAATGTATAGGATTCGCACCCATAACTTCGGATTCATTTTGAGAATAACATTGCTAAAACCATTTGGGCCTTTTGCAATAGAATTTGTTGACTTCTTAATTAAAGTCTCAATATCGTCCACAGTTATCCCGAACTCCCAATCACAATCTGGCTGTGACACCTTGGGGGAGGTGCTCGGTTGACAGTACAGAGTCGATATATGGAGAACCAAAGATACATCATTTACAGCGTTAGTTTGTAAACTGCACTGAGCTTGCCCTAAATTTACTATTGGCCAAAAATTTGTTTTTGGTCACTACGAACTGCAGTCTCGGGAGGATAGCTCAGCGCCAACGTACTCGCCTTGGTAGCAAGACGACACAGAGCAACACAGGTTCGAACCCCGGGTCTGCGCTTAGAAACCTCTGGGTATTAAGCGCGTTATAAATAACCTATCATATCATTGCTTCGCCCTCACTTTGGTGTCTCACCACCTAACGCGTTCTTAGCCAAATTTTGTAGGCCCTGTAAGCACAACATACGCAGATTTGCACTCAAATTTCTCTTTTTAGTTGTATCTCATCAAACGTGCACCGCTTGGATCCAGGAAATGGGTTTAAGATTTGACTGGGGCCACTACAATTGAATAAAAAAAGATCAAAAAGTTAAGGGGAAGAATAATGTTATCCTCCATAGTGACTGCATCAAAAGTATCTGACACTTGTTTCAGTTTCACACATCTGACCTTATTTCCCACCTACCTGATAATCCGTGAGCCGTTGGCGCCGACAGTCAAGTTAGCAAATGTGTCTTGGTTAGCAAATTGAGTTTTAATATTGACTATTGACACACAACAAGGCAGCTTCCTGTCCTGAGCCTGTCCACAGCTGACCGAGACCAGGACCAGGATCTCTGCCCGTTTGGTTCACTAATTATTCTGCAGGCCCACACTCAGGCTGCCTGGATTCCCTCTACAATGTAAGCTCCCTGTTGGCTCATCAGCATGACTTTACTTGCAACGCTAAACTTACTGTTTTAAAATCGTATCCTCACTAACATGACTTTGAGCCTAAACGTCCACCTCTGTCTTAGCCTCACGGCACAGCCACATCATAAGCAGTTACACATCACTGCTCGGGCCTGACCGCCAATGTACTCTGCTCCATTTCCTGTGCTTCCAAGCTGTGTATATGTTATAGCTTGCCTGTTACTCCTAGCACGTATATGATCTGTTCAAATATTGCCCTGTCCGATACTTGCACCTGTATGCCTACATAGTGGCACTACAAAAATTGTATTACCGAATGCCTAGCTCTGGAATTACACCGACCGCTTATCCCTGTTATGCTTGATTCATGCTTCCAGCCCACAACGCCGCAGCAAAGTGCCCCCTGCATTCTGAATGCCCATTTGTGTTACTGCATGAATACTGCTTTTTTAAACTCTAGGCATAGCTCCTGTGCCCATTGATTGATTCAGCCTACAGCTTAAGTCTGCTTATTGATTTAGCCTATTGCTCTTGTGTGCCCATTGTTTTAGCCTACAGTGGAAGTGTGCCCACAGATTGAGCCTATTGTTTAAGCGTGCCTACTAAATTAGCCTACTGCCCACCTGCTCCTACTGAATTGAATCACTGCCCACCCACGGGCCACTGTAGTGTCCAACCACCATCTTATCCCTATCAAACATGCACACCTTCTCCTACAGCTTGCACACTCTCACCACCTTATTCATCACTAGTCTCCTTGGCTATTGTGACTGGCTTCCTCCCCCTGGTGCTCTAGCCCCACCTAACCATAATGTCATTAGGTTGCCCTCCTAGCTCGGGCCAATCCAACTATTTAACTATATTGAGAATACATGCAAGCATCCCTTGCACCATAAATCGTAGGAACTCTAGACTCCGATCTAGACTAACCAAACTGTACGAACCCCTCAAGAGATTCCCCCCCCCAATTAACAAGAGAATGAATAAGAACCTTTTCACCTGTGAAAAGGGCATTCATGCCAATATGGCCAACTACAACCACGCTAGCCACATTATTATCTCTCCTATCTCGCATGACACCATGAAACAGCATACTGTGCACAAACTAACTACCCCAAGCACTGCTTCAGCCACTACCGAGGCTCACCTAATCAAAGGAGCCCTTATAAATGCTAGATCCTTGGTTGCCCATGCAACGGACATCGCTGACCTTATACTGGCAGATAACTTGGACTTCCTGGCCATCTCTGAATCATGGCTACATGATGCGGCAGGACCACTGTTATCGCTAGCTGTCCCAGACGGCTACACCATATCCAGACAGGACAGAGATAAAACACGAGGGGTAGGAATTGCCATTATATCTAAAACAAGCCTCGCTCGGAGACCTACTCCCCCCACAAATTATGCAATCCTGTGAAGTCCTCACCGTTAAACTCCCTCTAATCAATTCAGTCCCTCACCATCCACCTAATCTATAGACCTACTGGCCCATTGGGAACATTTGAGGAAGATTTCTGCAATCTATTATCTAATAACCTGAAAACGACCACTCAACTACTACTACTACTTGGCAACCACAATCTAGGATTTAACGACCCGCTAGATAAACATGCCTTAAACATAGCCAATATTCTGTCCGAACTTGAACTTTCCCAAAAAAAACTACCTACCCACAACAAAGGGCGAACTCTGGATTGGGTGGCTGACTACAATTGTACGGCCAACATCACTTCTATCTCCCCGCAACGGTGGACGGACCACGTCCTCGTGTCTTTCACACTGTCCACCATTAGACCACTCCCGTTGGTCACTCCAATTGCCCCACCTTGCTTAACAAGGAACAAAAAGAATATCACAGTGGACAATGTGATCGCAGCCATTCTGCCAACCTTCAACTCCCAGGCAGACTACTTGGATCCAAGCACATTGGTCAACGACTATAATAGTTATGCTTATTACACTTGACAAAATTGCTCCACTCAAACTTAGACTTAGTAAGCCCAAACTTCACTTAAATAAGTAGTACACACCCCAATTAAAGTGACCTACGATTACTAAAGGGGAACCGCGAAACCACCTGGAGACTACTCCCGTCAGAAAACAAGTTCAAACAAACCAAAATATCAGCCCAGTACAAAAAGGAAATATGCCTGGCTAAATACAATTCTTACAACGAACGTATATCTAATGCCAATTCCAGTAGGAAGGAATTGTTCACCATACTAAAGGAATTAGTCACATATTCCCACACCTGATATCTGCATCAAAAACAAAATATGGTGCTCAGAAATCCAACGGGCACTTTCCAATAAAGTAACCACTCTACAGAACAAAATAGCCAAAAAAAGCTTCCCTTAACTTATTACCAGAGCTGAATATCTCCGCCCCCTGCACCATTGAGACACCATCTGACTAACTGGTTAGATTCTACTCTACTAAAACAACTACACTTGAGGTAGAAAAAGTTATGTCACTGAAGCCCTCCAATTGCCAGGGTGAACTTTGCCCATCATAGATTATAAAAGACACTGCAAGAGGTCTTGCTCCTTTTATTTCCATACTTGTCAATACCTCCTTCGCCTCGGGCATCATTCCCACCAACTTAAAACAATCTTAGGTGCTCCCATTGCTAAAGAAGCAAACGTTAGACCCTTTCATTCCTACTAACTACCGTCCCATCAGAACGGTACCCTTCTTGCTCAAAATACTGGATAAGATTGCTTACACTCGGATCCAAAAATATTTGGAACGTCACAATCTCCTGGGAGCAAGATAATCAGGCTTCCGCCCTCTGCATGGAACGGAAACCGCCCGCATCGATTTGAGATCCCAGATCGATGAGCTAAGAGACAAAGGCAAAACGGCTCTCCTCCTACTACTAGACTTCTCAGCCGCATTCGACCTTGTGGACCATAAGGTTCTATGCGGACACCTGGACTCGGCGGCCCACTTTTCCACAGACACCATCAAATGGATAGAATCATTCCTGAGCGACAGAACCATGAGGGTCTTCTCCCCATCAGCAGTGGCGGACTCTGTTCCCATCAGGAGCGGTGTCCCTCAGGGCTCTTGTCTCCCCTACATTATACAATATATTCACCAAGCCCCTGTTTGATGATTTGGACCTTCTTGGTATCACCTACACTAACTATGCAGATGAGCCTGAGATCCAGGGATGGAGCTGGGCATCAGTTGGGGACGGGTAGGGAGGAGGAAGGGGAGGGAGGGTGTGCAGTGAATATAGTTGGGGGAAGAAGGTGGGGGAGAGGGTTAGTTGGGGAGTTAAGTTTAAAATTAGTTGGGGAACAAGCCCACGTTCATGCCAAACCAGATCGGAGGGAAAAACTAAGAGGGAGGGAGGGGGTTTTAAATATGGATGGCAATGAGCAGTCTTAGAATTGTAACTTGGAACGTGAGATGCCTTAACAGTTATTTGAAAAGGAATTAAGTAATGATGTACCTGAAAAGGCTGAGGACATAGCATTACTACAGGAAACCCACCTTACTTAAGAGAAATTGGAAGTGGTTAAAAAAAAGTGGAGAGGGACCACCGTGGGAGCGACATATTCTGCATACGCTCGGGGTGTGGTTATTTGGGTGGCACCCAATGTGCCATTTCAGATGCTTCAGGCCACGGCAGAACCAGACGGGAGAATGATACTGATGCGAGGGCTGCTGAAGAATAGAGAATTGAGTATCATAAATACATATGCCCCCAACCAAGAGACAGCGGCTTACTTCAGGACTCTATATGGCAAAATTAGCCCCTTCTTGGGAGGCGCGATTATGTGGGGAGGGGATTTTAACTGCACGCTATACCCCAAAATGGACAGGTCGGATACGAAACTGGATAGACCCACCCCTGCCGCAAAAGCATTACAGGCCCTGCTGAAAGATCTGGGATTAGAGGATATCTGGAGACTGCAGCATCCAAATGATGGGCATTATTCACACTATGCTGCCCCACACAACCTGTATACGAGACTGGATTACATGTTTGTTGCCTCTGAACTCGCAGTGGAAATCACAGGCTCGGAATACAAGGCGAGAATATTATTGGACCACTCCCACCCCCCCGCCCCCCGGTCTTGGAGTGGAGACATCAGCTCCCCAGAGCAAGAATCCCGACATGGAGGCTCAGAGCCGAGGCCCTACAGGACTCGGTATTCCGAGAGGATTTAAGGGAGGAGAACATTGAGTACTTTGACACTAATACAGGGAGCGTACAATGGGAAGGAACCTTATGGGAGGTGTTTAAAGTGGTGGTGAGCGGGGCGGCCATATCTAAATCCAGAGGGCTCCAAGGGGGCATAGAGCAAGAGCTAAAAGAGACAGAAGAAATTGGAAGAAATGAGGCAGAGGGAGGGCACCTCACAGGAGGATGCTGAACAAATCTATTACAACAAACCAGCAGGGAACACTGGGAAAGGCTATGTAAACTGAGCTATTAAAAAATATATTGAAAGGCAACACACAGGAGGTTACAAACCGGGGAGGTTGTTAGCATGGTAATATATAAATATGAGACACCGAGACCAGTAATTGGAGAAATAAAGGGAGACGAAGGTCAGACCTGGAACACTCAAGAGGGAGTGAATGAGAGGTTCCTCAGATTCTACAAACACCTACGAAGATATAGGGGAGGAGGTAGGTCGGGAGACTCGGGGAAACATTGGAAGACATAGGATTACCCAAACTGAATGGAGAAGAACGGGAGAACCTGGAGGCCCCAATCACAATGGAGGAACTAGAGATGGTGGTTCAGCACCTACCCACATTTTAAGCTCCGGGGTTGGATGGGCTCACTAGTGAATTCTACAAAACCTATAGACGGGAAGTACTTCACACCCCCTGTCCCACTCATCCCCCCCCCCCTGCTGCTGGCCATGCTAAATGAGGTGTTTGAGAGGGGAAGGTTGCCGGAGTCTCTGAGGGAGGCGGTGATCATTCCGCTCCTGAAACCGGGTAAGCCAACACAGACTGGGGGTCATATAGACCCCTATCTATGTTAAACCAAGATAGCAAAATTCTCACGGCAGTGTTGGCAAATAGACTCAAAAGGGTAATTAGCAAACTCATACACTCAGATCAAACAGGCTATGTCCCGGGCAGAAGTATAACCGATAACCACAGGAGACTCCACCACATCATAGAACAGTCAGAGAGCGACCTCGGCGAAATGCCAATAGTCTCACTGGATGCAATAAAAGCTTTCGACTCCGTGAGGTGGCCGTGGATGCTGGTGACATTGAGAGAATACGGGATGGGACCTGGGTATTTGAGGTGGGTCAAGATGGTATACAGCGCCCCAATAGCTAGGTCAAAACGGGGGGGGGGGAATAATATCTGAAAAATGGCAACTCAGCAGGGTTGCCACTGGTCTCCCATGCTATATATTCTAGCACTAGAGCCACTAGCGACCTGTCTCAGACAACAGTACGGAGAGATAGGGATTCATACGAAGGGGGACTGCACTTGATATCACTGTACGCCAATGATATGCTGTTATACCTGCGCTTTCCGGAAGAAAACTTGCAGTATGTCCTGGAAGTGATGGAACGTTATGCAGCCCTTTCTGGCATAGTGGTAAACCCCAGGAAGTCCAGCATGTTCCCCCTGGGGAGGTATAGGGAGACCCCGGATGAGAATCTTCCTAACCTGCCGATACCATGGCAGACTAGAACATTTAGAAACCTGGGGATTAACATATATCATACGGCTGCGGGCGAATAGAAATATATTGGAGAGGGCAGTGGAAGGCATTGAGAACAACCTGGGGTTCTGGGCGAAGCTCCACCGGCTATGGTGGGAAGGGCGGCCTTGCTCAAGATGGTGGTTCTGCCCATGCTGTTGCACTTCTTTACGAATATCCCATATATGCCTCCCAAACGTTTTTTCATGAAACTCCAAAGCCTATGCAGGGGCTTTCTGTGGCATAATTCTAGAAATGGGGTGGCCTTATAGAAGCTGCAGAACCCGTATGACAAAGGGGTATAAACCTACCGAACTTCGAGATGTGCCACCTGGCGGGGCAGCTTCAGTATGTGGCCAGATGGTTGTCCGAAGAAGAGACGGCAGAAGCCAGATTGAGGAGGGACTGGCCCCCCCCTCCCATTTTTTCTAAAAGAAATGGTATGACTATCTAAACCAGAGATACAAGGAAGAGCGAGGCTGTTGGAACTGGGTTGGAAGACATGGCGCAAAGCATGCCAAGTAGTGGGAAACCCGACCCCATGCTCCCCGCAGGCGCCACTTGTGGCACTATGCAGTGAGGACACGCAAATGATAAAGGGGATCCGTAAATTCTGGGAACCGGTGGGCCTCGCGACCATGGGAGACACATGGCAAGAAGGGCAGATACTAGACTTCCAGAAGTTAATGGAGGATACTGGGGTACATAAAGGGCAACATATTACATATACTAGAATCATCAAACGTATGGGAGAAAATTGGTCCAAGGGAGTCCTAGCGGAACAACCCGATACAGTCATAGAAACGATGTAGGTTATCTCGGAGGACGGGCACGAAATATCCTGTATTTATGAATTACTGATGTCTAGGGTGGGCAAGGAGGTGCTCCAACTGAGGCTGGATTGGGAGGAGGAGGCGGGAGAACCAATGCAAGATGGACAATGGGAAAGGGTCCAGAGTAAGGTGGTGTCCCGTAATGCGAGGCTACAGCAGATCCAGTTATACGTCACCCATAGGGCACATATGACCCCCAGCAATATCGCCAAGTTCGGGAGCTCAGTGATACAGAAGTGCCCCAAGTGTGGGGAGGTGGATACTGGGATGATTCACATGTTTTGGGCGTGCCCACAGGTTGGGGAATTCTGGACGGAGGTCTGTCCCAAAAGGGGATTAAGTTGGAGGTGGATTCAGTATGGGTATGCATGTTGGGGGGGATTTGCTAGACCACGCAACCTAAAGCACATTGGTAAATTGAAGGACCGAGCCTATATTTTAGGCAAACAGAGATTCGCTATGGGCTGGAAAGCAGCCCAGAGACCTAGACTAGAGGTGTGGTGGACTGACCTCCTGAAGTGGGCAAAGGCTGAGACAGCAGCATGGTACGAAGCAGTCAGTGGGGGAGGGGAGGAGGAAGTGGGACACCTGATAGCATGGAGACAAATGGTGGCCACGATGTCGGGACTTTCCCATGCCGAACTCGGAGAAGATGACCGGTTGGGGAATGAAGTGGGAGATGAACCCCAAGTAACAAATTTGGAGGTATTGAAGTAGGGGCTCGAGTTGAGGGGATGGGAGGGGGAGGACTGTGAAGTGTAACATGTAAAAGTAATGATGTGAAGCAAACATATGGAAATGTCCGATGTCCGTTGGTTAAGTTTGGTGTGTTGTTAAAAATAAAATAATAAAAATTGTTTAAAAAAAAATCTAGGCAGATGATACTCAGATTCTCCTCCCACTTTCCGGGGATTACGACAAAGGTTTGGCGTTGGTGAATAGTGCATCTCATCATCCAGGCATGGATGGCTACCCACGGTCTATGCCTGAATGATGAGGCTGAGCTCCTTATCTTGGGCAACCACTCTGTTAAGGATTTCAATCAGGCAATACACCCTGGTCTCAGCCTAGTATGCAGTGTGCAAATGAAATACTCATTTTATTGTGTCTATAGGTTCAATATTTGAGTGATATACCACTCATATCACACCCCTTCTCAAAATACCCCCAGGTCACAATGGACCAGAAATCAGGCTGGTTGGTAAAGGTAATATTTATTTAATTATGTAAAATTCAAATCAAAATAGATACTTTGTAATAGGGAGCAGTAATCACCAATGTGGTGACAATACGAATAAGAAAGTAGGTAATGTAGATGAATTCACTTTTAGCAACACAGAGTATAAAACACAGAGAAAATAACAGTTTTGGCTCGTTTGAAAGATAGCGCTTAAGTGAATATTTCTCCCTGCAAATTTCTCAACTCAAAAATAAGCAATTCTACATAGATGTAAGTAAGCAGCAGGTGTTCAGCAATACGGAACAGTCAATAGAATTTAAAGAGAACCTTCCCTCCCCAAACAAGAGAAAAACGGTTTGGGAATCTTACACTTTTAAAATGACATTTGAAAATGTCTGAGCAAAACAATGAAAAGTGTGCAAAAGTCCTTAAATCAATATAAATCTCTATCGGAGCAACATTGAAAAGATGCTAACAAACATAAGTTATAGTATGAGCAAGAGTAAACACTTTGGATCTTAATGGAAGTTTAGAAATGATAAAAATTGAAAATCACACGTGTAAGCTTTGCAGAAATGCGAATTCCCGCCTAATTCACTAAACAGTTTTTAAGAACGACGGGTGAAATGCACTGTTTTGGATGCGGTTTGTGTTGGGATATAGCTACTGTTTTATGTTTAAGTTCGAGTTGAAATTAAGTCTATAGCTATTAAATTGAGGAAGTTATGCAAGGTTGAATGAGAGGCTTTTTTAGAAAAATAGAGCAGAGAAAAGCAGAAAATCGGTTTTAAAATGACAGGTTAATTTTGCTTAAACTAGATTTAATGGCTAAGAAAAAGAGAATGCCACCCGTGAATCTCCAGTTACACAGCGGCTTGTAACCCTTCACGTGGCGGATGCCAATGGCTTATGGTCTAGTAAAACCAAAATGAAGAGAAAATCGGCGCTAACACTAGGAATTACAGACGGGGTTGCAAGAATGGTTCTGACAATATTATAGGTTCTTAAGGTAAAGACAGGATGGATTATAGATTGGGATAGGACAAGGCAAGATATGCTATGGTTTACTATGAGTCCTTTTTATACTTGCAGTCCACTTTAATTTTAAGATTTGGACCCTCAAGGGTTCTGTTCATCATACGGATCAGTCTAACCATGGTCAGCAGGGGACATCTGGCGGGATAGGTCAGCTGGGCGGTTCTGGTCAGCTGGACTGGCACATCGGACTGGACTGGTCTGGATTGGCCCTACTGGTTACGGGAGACTGGAAATCAGTGGGATGGTGAGTTTGGAGCAGGCAAGCATTTGAGGTAGCAAGCCAAGATGGATCAAATTGCTTCCCTTAAGTTTTGGGATTGCTTCAGAATTTGGGCCTAGCTGAAAAAGGAGTTTAGCAATGCAGAGGCCTCGGCTTTGCAAAGAAATCTGGAATCAGGAACATAGATGGAGGATTCAGGAACAGGGCACCAAGCAGAAAATCAGGATGGAGTCAGTAATCAGTGTGTTTGTGTGCTGTGAGGTTCCCTTATTTATCATGCCAAATGACATCACTGAAGTGTTTGGTAGGGGCAGACGTACAAACCTCACCCACAATGCTGTGATTGGTCGAAGGCACAGTTTCTGCCTTGCTTTTCTCTGATTGGAGGACAGAAAGGGATGTCATGGTTTGAGAGGATCTGGAAACCTCCCATAACTATTGGGACCAAAATCTAACTTTCCCACAAATACATATTTATGTAATTATGCCCTCTAAGAAAATCAGATACATAAATTACTTATTTCGTGGGTCACATTCTAATCCAACTCCCAAGTCGGTGGGACCTGGTTCAGTCTTTCTGTTGAATTTTGGCAATTTTAACTAGGAAAGGTTTGGCCTAACATTTCCCAATTCTGTACATATATGCACAATTACCCCTAGAATATAAGTGCACAAAGTTAGGTTTGCAACATTAATCGTTTCTGCGCCATTGGTCATTCTTTGTAACTTCTGTTCCTTACGCAATAAGAAATTCTACGAAGTTTTCCAATGATTAGCATAAATTCAGATTTATATGTATGCACTTTTCATATCTTTTCTCATTCTTGCTGCCAAGTTAAATGTCCTGAAGTTCAGTGGCAAAATAAGAATTTTAAACCCAAAGTCACATATCATTTTTTTTTTCTTCCCAAGTGTAAGCAACTGTCAAATCCTTTGAAGTTGAATGGGGGGCCTCTCCCTGGAGAGTGAGGCTTCCTGCCCCTCCCCTGGAAGGATGACTGTCCAAGCCTGAATGTCTAATGAAGTCCCTTTGTCATGAGTATGCAAGGCCTCCCAGCAGCAATTAGCTTTTCCTGTGCCGGCAGTGGAGGTGTCAACCCTTCTCAGGCTAAGAACTGTCAGGCAGGTTTTTTTTTAATATATTTGATAAACTCAGACTGGGTTTAGCTTTTAAGTTTCACATTTTTAAATCTTTACTTAACCCTATTGAATTAAACCGTTTAAAGTGAATTTTTACCAGTAGCAAATCCTTGTACATTCTTAAATAATCAAGCCTTTACACAATAATATACTTTTAAAATAGGCGATTTTGCTTCCCATTCAGGCAAAAGCACATTAAACATATTTCCTTTTAAAGTCAGTTTTCCTCTGCAGCAAATACACATTTTAGTGCTGGAGTTGTTTGCAGCATGACTAACTGTATCCAGTATTTGTTTAGTTTTTCTCTGGACAGCTGTTTCTTGATACTTGTTGCAAGGAAATAGTCGCATTTGCCATGAAAAATGAAAACGCAGTCCCTGGTTGATTTGTCAGTAGCTGTCATTCACATGAGGCCCGGTTCCTCTGAGCCACACTGGATGATACTAGGCATTGCAGGGCCCTTTAAGCTCAATGAAGCAGTAGAAATGAATGGATCTAGTGCCAGAAAATAGCACTTTTTGAGGTTGAAAAGCTAACTTTTTAAAAAGGCATTTTCGGTTTTCAGCACAATGATGCGGTTTCATTCACTTTTGCTCCATGTTGACTGTGGCAGAGCACACTGGCCTGCCCCTGCAGTGAGGACTCTGTTTTCACCCCCCTGAAATGGGGTTGTTGGGGTGGTGCAGCCATTTTCTGGTTATGACACAACCCAGTTTTGAAGATTTTGGCGTGCACAGCAATCGGCGCAATCATTTTGGGCTGTTTCCTTCACCATTGCAGTAAAGTGATGTAGTGGGGCACATTGTAATGGGTCAAAATATCCTACAACTCTAACCCAAAGAAATTAGGCCAGGAGTACTCATCCTTCACTATTAAGAACCTCATCAAGGTGGCCAAGGAGGTAAAGACCCTCGACTTCTACCTGGACTCTACCCTCTTCTTCGACAAACATGTGAAATCAATGGCCTCGGCCACCACTTACACCTGTAAGCTCAGGACAGGCAACCCCTTTTTGTCGAATGACAATTGCATGATCTTAGCCAGAGCCTTGATACTTTCTAGGCTAGATTATTGCAACGCCCTTTACATTGGCGCCAATAAATCAATCATTCAGAGGATACAAATCCTCCAAAATAACGCCCTAAGAGCTGCACTTGGTGTGACCAGAAGATCACATCTCAGTGACTAGGCACCAAAATTACTGGCTCTCGACCCAAAACAATTCTCCTAAAAACAGCTTCCCTCACCCATAAAGCACTCAATAATTCTGCCGCCAGCTATTTCATGGATAGATTCCACAGGAGAACATCTATCAGACCTTTGAGACTACAGGAACTGCCTCACCATTCCCAGATTCAGACTCACTAAGGTAGGTGGCAGTAGCTTTGCTGTGAAAGCTGCCAAACTCTGGAACTCTCTGCCACATCCACTCAGGGAAGATCAACCATACTTGAATTTTAGAGGCAACTACATCAACTTGCTCAAATCTACCGACCTGTAGGCTTTGCTACCTACTCCTCAGTATTTGTATGTATAGTCAAATTTCCTTAACCTACAGTCTGCTGTATATAGATTTCTTTCTGTGTATAATCTAATCATTTGCTGTACTCTTGCCTATATCCTGTAAAAGTGTTTCATTTGTACATATGTTGTATCCATGCCTATGTTTTGTAACAGATAATTTAAGCTTTGCATCTGGTAATCTGCTGCGCCTGGATACCCCTGGGTCTGGTGCGCAATAAAAATGAATAAATAAACAAACTGTACCCCTTATCAAGAACCTATCCAGGACATTCAATACAACACAGCTTTCAAACATCCGGTTCACCCTGCCAAGTTTGTTTTACATGAGTGCTGTTCAATGGCAGGTTACATATAGTACTTGCTAGGCCGAATATTAGAACATATCCCATCAATCTTAAAAATTCTGTTTCCGCTATGAACATGTTTGCAAAAATGTTGAGTAAATCGTTGGCTGTACAATGTCCCTCCAGTCATTGTTCAAGAGAATAAATTGGAGCCGATCAAGTGTAAACCAGGTATCTCATGTAAAATTTCAAAAACAGTACCCTTATTTAAAGTAATTGTAAATTTTGTTTCTAAATTCTAGCATAAAGTAAAAAGGCGGCGATTGATCTAAGAAAATTCTAAACTGCTTCTCTGACCAGTCAGTAGGTAGTGAAGTTCCCTTTGTCACACCCTTGGAGCAACCAGGATTCGGCAAGGACAGCCCCCAATGTCATGGGTATCAGGCAGGTAGTTGGGGCAAGCTGGGTGGAGGCTTGGCAGGCCTGGCATAGGCACACGAAGAACCCATAACAAATCCCTCATTTCATTCCTTCCTAGTGTTTGTAGTAACTTTCTGGTTACCACTTTCTGTTGCCAAACAGGAAGTGCATGATAACTCATGAGCTCTCTAGTGTTTGGCTGGCTATATAAGCCACACCCAAGATTCTTCCAGTGCTTCGTGTTGCTTACTGCGAGCTGTATCAGCAACACACTTGCCGTGCTCCGGATATTCCTGCTTCTGCTTACCTGCTCCGGATCATCCTGTCTTTGCTTACCTGCTCCGGATCATTCAGCTTCAGTTTACCTGGTTCTTACTCCACGTCGCAGCCATCTCCAGTCAAGAGGGGACTTCTACACCGGCACCTGTAAGAACAAAGAAGAACAGCGTTAACACGCGCACATCAGTAACGCTGCGCATACTCACTGAATCTTCCCGCGACGCTGGAATCCAGGTTAGTTGTACAAGCGTACAAACCCCTGTAAAAGAAAGATGAGACATTATTCATTGCGCTCACTCCAATAATGTGGACACTTATTTAGTTGCGCTCTCTCTCTACGTGGTGCATACTAACCAAAAGCTCCTGTGCAAACTTACCTAACTACCAAGTGTCCCGTAGCGCTGAACCCAGACTCGAGGCGCTAATACCACATAATTTCTCCTGCAAGGGAAAGGGACATTACCAGGCGCGCTCGAATGAAGGCGCTGCGCAAACCTACCAGCAGCTAGCTTCTACACGCAGCACTACTCACCCACAAAAATACCGGCAAACAAAGACAATACAGACAATTTTGGACACTCCACATTCTCTGCGCAACGCTCACTTGTGGAAAGGACTTTCTAGCCAGTGAAGAAACTGGCGCCTTGAACTCTCGGCCACGTTGTGAAGGCATAAAACAGCGTTTTGCATCTGAACTCAGCCTACAGACATTGGCACCAATCACATGAGTGAATCGCGCCCCTGCGAATGCAGGATGAAGTGCACACCCTACTAAAGATCAAGGTAAGCCCATAGGGGACATCACAGCACACAGTAAAGAGAAGGGAAGGGCCCAGGGGAATCGGGTGAATTCAGGTCTGAGTGTACACCTTGTGTATGACAGGTATTCCTCCAGGTGAAACGGGGGAAGTGAAGACTCTGGGTCAAGGGAGGCTCGTCCATCGCTCCTGCAAAGACACAGTGGAGTGTGTCGCCCCAATCGATTGCACGGCTTACCTGTCTGCATCCTGGCTGTCTCCCTCTGTATGTCTAACATCTAACTGGTAGGGTATTTTTACGTGAACAGCCATAGATGACATATTTTAAGAACTTTGAGGAAGGCTGGACGAGGAACTCTCGGGGAATAAATGGTATCACTGGTTTCCTACTAGACCACGAAGGTTGGGGGTACTGAATGTTCACTCTCCCCAACATTGTGATGCCGGTTCACTAAGTTTCCCTTAGTGGCCAAATATCTACCAGTATGTGTTCCTGGAGGAGTATTCTGCAACACGGCCACAGATTTTTGCCCATAATCCTAAAACACAGGTTGCTCTGACAAAGCAGGTCCACCTGTCCTAAGTGGTAACCCTCCTTAGAAGAAAATATTGCTAATTACACTCAAAAAGTAAATTAAGAGTAAAAAAAATACTCTCAACAAAAAATAGGAAAAGGACATGGAGAATCTTGCGTCCCTGCTTTCACCTTCACAGCTCCATGGTTATGTTTGGACAAGTAGTGCACGTAGTACCAAAAGAAGGAAACTACTATTTTAACTTCCTGATTGTAAGAATTAAACGGGTGTCTTTTAATGTGAATGAATAACTGGGTGCAAAAAAAATATTCCAAAAACATTTGTTTTTCTGTTGAAACCTATTTTTACTCTTAAAAAATACTCACATTGGGAATTATATTTACATTTTTACTCCCATAATTTTTTGTAAAAAATATTGAGTAAAATACTCCCACTTCCAAATCTTATCTGGAACACTTCGTACTGCAACTGATTGTTAAGCAAATTACTGGTTCTGTTATCTCACTATTCGAAGATTGATTCACTAAGGAGCAATCAGTAACCAACAGATCAGTTTTCTAAAGATTGCCCCTTGGTAGTTGCCTTCTCCAAACACTGGGCGTAACATACGCCCTTAGATTGCTGGTAATCCACTGGAGCCACTGGCACAGAAGCAATATTCTCTGGCGGCTTAGTAGATGTTGCTGTAAGGAACTCATGGTGGCAATAGTAAAGACGGACACAAGTGATCATAGTTCTAGGGTGTTTATTAAACTGTATGCAGGTTGGAAAAACACCTAATCTAAATCTAAGATGGGAGCAAGCGTCGGACATCAAATGAAAATAAGGCAGTCGGCTTTGTGTCAAATTAAAAGGGCTTAGACTAAGAAACCTATTGCCAAACCTTACAACTAATAGAAAAAGGCTGTCGGTTAGTTTTCAAGAAAAAAAGACGTGCTTACAAATATGTCACGATGCAGTAGCTTGGGTCTCCCTTCCCCACATTTTGAGCATGGATTAAAGTGGGATCTTGGAGCACAGTACAGTCTCGAGCTTCCCCAGCACGAGACAACAGTTTCACTTGCAGCTATCGGGACCATTGATGGCCAAGTCTTGTTTCTCCTGAAAGTCTCTTGCCTTTGACGGCCTGACGTAGTAAATAAAACAAGCAGAAAGTTCCTTTAAACGTTTTCTTTGGGCGATGACCTCACTCCTGGATCATCCTTGTTCGGGCTCGGACCTTTCAAAAATAGTTCCTTTCAGTATCAAGGCCTTCCGTGGTTTTGCCTCTCAGTGTAGAGACCACAAAAGTGATGGGTGGAAGGTTTCGAATGAATCTAAACCACTGGCAATTGCTCTGGGCAACCTTCCACACCACCGTTTTGTAGCCCGTCTGCGCCATTGCAAAAGGGGACCAGCCATGTGCAAATCAGTCAGCAGCTGCCGCCACCGAAGGTAGCAGCCCAGCCCGAACTGCTAGGCCAGGTTCCCTCTGCACAGAAAACCAAGCAACCCCAGACATGTTTCGGCCTTGTTGGACCTCCTCAGTGAGGTGCAGCCTGGTTCCCTGTGGCGCAGCGAGCAAGGGACCCACGTCTGGGCATACCCTCTCTCACAAGGAGAAACAAACTGACCACAAAAGTGATGGGTGGAAGGTTTCAAATTAATCTAAACCACTGGCAATTGCTCTGGGCAACCTTCCACACCACCGTTTTTTAGCCCGTCTGCGGGTTGCTTGGTTTTCTGTGCAGAGGGGACCTGACCTAGCAGTTCGGGCTGGGCTGCTACCTTCGGTGGCGGCAGCTGCTGACTGATTTGCACATGGCTGGTCCCCTTTTGCAATGGCGCAGACGGGCTAAAAAACGGTGGTGTGGAACGTTGCCCAGAGCAATTGCCAGTGGTTTAGATTAATTCGAAACTTTCCACCCATCACTTTTGCTCTCAGTGTAGAGAGCCTGATAGCTTCCAAAGTAGTATTTAAAAAAAATATATATATATTCTTTCACAAGGGTTTCTTCCCTGTATTCGGGTGATAGTTTCCACCCCTGGGTCCCCCTCTTTTGGGTGTAGATCCTTCTCAAATCTCCAGCCTCCCTCTACCGGGTTCACTATGGCTTCTCTATTGTGGGTCACGACTTCACCCCTGGATCTCCTTGGTTTGGGCTCAGATCCCTTCTTTAATTCCAGCCTCCCTCCTCCGGGTTCACTATGGCTTGTCTTCTCAATTATTGGTCTTACGGTCTTTTTAAACTGTTCCAGTGGACATCCCTCGGTTGTGTTCACCTTTGTCAACACACTGGGGACTTAAGACTTTGCCCCCTTCTCGTTAGCATCCCTCTTCCGTGTTCACTCTTGCCAACTTCACATACACTTTGCTTTCAATGCTTTGTGGATTCACTTCCCTTACTTTCTCTACAGTTCTTGGGTTTGTTTATTGATTTATAAAGTGCACCAAACCCTTAGGTATCTGGGCGCATTTAATTACAGATGCGTTACACAGTTACAATTGAATAATAGTTTAAATACAATGGCCCTCATTACGACCCTGGCGGAAAGTAACTGACCTGACTGCCATAGCGTAAATAGCGTTTCCGCCATTGCACGATGGAGTAAAGTGCGGCTAATTCTGACCCATCGGGCACGAGCATTACGCCATGGCGGAAGTGCAAAGTCCGCGATGGCGGAAATTTCCCCAAAACGCCCCTCACCGCCGTCGTACGGCGCCCTAGGTGCAATTCCGCCACCCATCATAGCGGTCACCGTAATGAGCGGTAATCGCAAAATACGGTGACCGTAAATATACGGAAACGGAAGTAAAAACATGGGGCCGGAACGGGAAACAGCACGCCGTACACCTATAAAATCAGAATCCCAACACAACCATTGAAAACCCTACCCTGAGACACATCCCAACCCGTTAGCCACCCTAGTTAAAACAATCAAAATGGGAAAAGTTGCTAAAAAAGCGTGCGACCGCAAGCGGCAGGTCCACTTCTCCCATGAGGAACTCACCGTGCTCACAGAGACCCTCCAGGAGAATGCTGCCGTCGTCTTCTCGACGCAAATGACCAGGACGGCACTTGCGAACAAGAAGGCCATATGGGCCCTGGTGGCACAGCGGGTAAGTGCGGTGGGGACCGCACCCCGCAACCCACTGCAATGCAGAAAGCGATGGGACGACTTGCGGATACGCGTACGGAGCATACGATCAGCCAACCGTAACATTGCCACAGCTACCGGGGGAGGATCGGAATCACCCATCAAGTTGACCCCCTGGGAAGAAATCTGTGCCTCCACCATTGGAATGGAGAGTATAGAGGGAGTCGGAGGGATGGAGAAAGGAGTGCAGACATCCGAAGAATCAGGTAGGTGGGCCAAATAAAACAATGCTAAATCCACAATGTCCAATCATGTGAAGTACCATGTGTCCACATAGTGCAACAGAAACACATGTCCAGGAGAAGGTCCACATACATTGGCCTGATAGCGCACATTAAAAGTCACATCAAATACATAAATAATTAAAAATCCCAAAAACACCCTCTACACGTGCAGCATGCACACCCTAACTGCAGGCTGCAAAACAACTGCATCCTCAATCCACACAAAAATGAAACCACCTCCAAGGCCCTGACCCAAATCACCCTCAGGTACCACCCCAATGCATGTGATACATTGCCATTCCAATTTCCACAGACCTATAAATAACGCTCGCCCTCCTTTACTCCACCACAGGGTCCGATTCAAACGACGAGCTTCAGGACACCCCTACCAGCACACCTGCAAAGAGGGCCAAGACCAACGGCCAAAGACCCTCCACCTCAGCTGCACGGATCAAGACACGGCAGCAGCACAAATCAAGTGGCAGCACACAGGAGGGGACTTCAACAGGCACCCCAGCAGCCAGCATGCCCACAACAGCAGCACCACAGTCCCCCCAATGGATGCCACAGAAGGCACTGCTTCTGGTGGCAGCAGCACCATAGGTGACACTGCATTAATGCCAGCATGCTCCGACACAGAAAACGGTGCTGTCGATGTAGGACCCATCCATGACCTGTCTCAATCCCCCTGTTTGTTTCATCCCGTACACCATGAGGATACCACGCAGGGGCACCCACAAGACGACGACTGGCCATCCCCCACAAGCCCTGTGGCAAGGCAACATGAGGTGATCAGCCCCTCTGTGACACCACCGCAAATGGGCATGGCCCAGCAGAGGCAACAGTCCCTCGACCAGGTGATCGTGCAACAGCAGCAACTGGCCACGCTCCTCAAGGAGCATGCTGATGAATGTGGGGGTTCTAAGGCAGCCATAGAAACATCTACTGAGACACTTAGGGCACAAATGGAGAGAAGTACAGAGACACTAAGGGTAGAAATGGAGAGAAGTACAGAGACACTAAGGGTAGAAATGGAGAGAAGCACCGAGAGCCTGAGGGGGGAACTGCATGCGACGTCCAAAGACGTATGTGGTGAACTTGCCGCTGTGCGCTGTGTGCTCACTGAGCTCTCACAAACCCTTAGGGACATGCATGGACGTGAGCAGGCAGAGACATCATCCGTTGCAAGTTCCGTCCAGGGCAGCCCCCAACGTAGATCTGGGAGGAACCTGCGCTCCACAGGCAGGGGTGCCCCTGATACCCGGAGAGGGAGCTTGCAATAGCGTCTGCAACCTTCTCATGGCGGTACAGGAGTGCCCCGCCAGACCTGCTGAGGCAGCGGAAACGAGCCTTCAGTAGGCCGAATGCCTGTTCTATGACTACACGGGTACGTGAGTGGGCATGGTTGTAGTCCTCCTCATGCTGGTTCTGTGGGTTCCGGAGTGGTGTAAGGAGCCATCTCTTCAGTGGATACCCGGCATCACCTGTATGTGGACAATAAAGGATGTTTGTGGAATGACAATGCTACGTACGCATCCCCCCCACCCCCCTTCCTGCCAGGTCATTGCCGCATCACATACCCCACATTATCATGCATGAAATGAGACTCACCGAGTAGCCAGGATCTGTTCCCTGCGTGTCGCTCCATGTAGCGTGGTATTGTAGAGTTCCTCAAGACCATAGAATCATGGGTTGCTCCAGGAAATCGGGCACAACAATGTGTAAAGATCCTGTTGGAGTCACACACCATTTGTACATTAAGAGAATGATATTGTTTCCGGTTGCGGTACTGGGCCTCCATGCATGTGGGACAACCAATTCCACATGGGTGCAGTCGATGGCACCAATGCAACCCGGTATGCCAGCAAGTGCATGGAATCCCACTTTTGTGTTTGTAATCTCCTGCTCCGAGCGTGGTAAAGAGATGTAGTCGTCTGCGTGCTTCAGGAGGGCATCGAGCACTTGCAATAGTGTCCGTGACAACAGTGGCTGTGAAATGCCATGCAACTGTCCGACTGTGTGCTGGTAGGTGCCTGTGGCCAGGAAGTGGAGTACAGACACCACCTTCAGTAGGGGTGGGATGGCGGTTGGGCTATCTATCATGCTGACAAGGTCAGCGTGTGTCATGTTCACAATGGCGGTTATGGTGTCCCGGTCCAAACGGTAGAGGGTGTGGATCTGCTCAGCAGTGAGGTTGAACGGATGAGCTCGGAGGCGTGGGATTGCGGGCTGCCTGCGTGGTGGTAGTGGCTGTGCTGGTGGGCCTTGCTGGCCCTGCCTTGCCCTCCTCCTCCTCCTGCGTCTCCTCTGTGCGGCCGGTTGTTGTAGTAGTTGGTGTTCGTCTTCTTCTTGAAGTTGGAGTACTTGCAGTGCTATCAGGTCCCCCAGGGCCAACATCGCTAGTCCTGCCGGTAGCATTTTGGAGTGGGTGTGGTTGTGGGAGGGGTTTGGGTGTGCAATTTATGTGTTTCCAAGCTGTATAGCCTCCACCTGTGGTGATTCATTCCACCTGTGCCAGCTGCAATCCCCTTTGGGCGTGCACGTCCCGCACACAACACTGCAATTTGACGCATGGCATCTTGCTATTACAATCATGTATTTAATCCCGATGGCAGTGAAATATTGGTTTATATGTTCATTCTGCTATGGTCCCATTGTTTCACATACTATCTTTGCAGTCGCGAACAAGCTTGTGAAGGGTCAGTGGAATGTAGTACTCGATTAACGGTGGACCCTCATGCAGCACTGTACCGAGGTTCACCGACGGGCGGGGCGTCCAATTTGTGAGTGAAGCCAGTTGCCATTTTCACACACTGCCGCACTACATGGATGAATTTGTGATTTCAAGCGGTCACAGATGCCTTTTCGACGTGATGTTGCAAATGAGGAATTCGAAGGACAGCGCTTTCGGTTTTCAGCTAGCGGCGAGGAGACGCCCACAGGTCTGACTGCAAATATAACGTTCTATTGTTTAATGTCCTTGGGACAGGGGCCATGGCGAGAATGCAATGATTGATATGAATAGTATGGGATGCGCAATAGCGTAGTGGACGATAAGGCAGGACGTTCCCAAATACATGTTACTTCACAACACTATTATTCCGGGCTGGAGCACAGTGGATTTTGCAGACTGCATTACGCACAGACTCAATGGACATTTCAAATGTTATGTGAGTAAATAATCAGGCGTTTTTATACCGGGATGAGGGAATGATGTATGGATGCATGGACAGATGATTTAATTGAGAGTTTGCCATGTACATGGCTTTTTGGAATCTATCCCCTTCCCCTGCGCTATGTGATGCAGAGCTGCCATAGTGGGACCATCGTCTATCTGCCCTTGTTGAACCCTCCCTGTCTCGACGCGCCTTCAAACACTTGTGTCTATGCACGTTACTAATCCCATCTAATGGATTCTGTTTTAACAGACGCATGCACACAAACACTCGTTTGTAATAGTGTTTTCACCTCGATTTATATAGTTATGATTCGCAAGTGATTTTTGGGTGGAAATAATCCTTTTGAGTGGGCTAGCATGCATATGGCTGTAGATTTAGTGTGATCATTGAAGTGAGTAATACAAATGAAGTTCTGATGCCCATACTATTTTTTTTCATTTCATTTGGGTGACAGGTATCTCCTCCCCTTTTGCCGCTGCCATCTGTATGCCACTCCTGCAGATAGCTTTTACTCCCGACACCTGCTGCTTCGAGTTAATCAGTGGAGCACCATTACGATCTTATGGGACGATCGCCAATGGGCCACATGCCCTTACGCAGTACTAGTGGCTAGGAGCAACATATCAAGCTTTCAGCTGGACTAGTGCCTACCTAATGGGACGGCCCTGCGGTTCTAGGCGCTTCCATGTTGCCTTTTTGAACGTGAATGTAGCCCCTGTGTACCATGAAGGAACAGGGCGTCACACAAGAAGAAGCTGGTCATTTATTGCGGATGCAGCCCACAGTAATGAAAAATATTTTGGAGTTTATGACCTAATAGCTGTATGGGCTTGGTGAATTTGATGTGCATTAAAATTTTATTCTGATATTAACCGTGTAGCGTTATTCTTTGCAAGTAATGTAGCATATTCCTATTTGTGGAGCGATGTATTGTGAGAAGATCTGCATTGGGTTCCGGCTTCTGAGTATAGTTGCGTGGTACTGTACTGGCCGCGTTTGCCTACGAAGCCCAGTAAGGTCAGGGATAGGGGCTGCCATTATGACTGTTTTATAATGTCATGCTCAGGGGCGGGGGATTAGCTTTTGTGTAACAGATGCCGGTCAGCCAGGTGGATTGGTGGAATGATGTGATTATCAGAAAATGGCTGGTCACAGGTGCCTGTGTTTGCGTGCGTTTCTTGGAGGGAGACTGAGGTCATGTCCATTGGAATAGCTTCTGTATTCGTGCCATCTGTGCCCTGCAGCTCCCATTGGCCACTCTTGAGATGAGCCTGGCTGCTCAGTCACTCTGCCAACTTGTGTGGTACATGCTTGTGCTGATGGTTGGTTTGTTTACTGGCAAGAGTACAGGGCTGGTGCAGTCTCCCTCAGGATACTGCTTTGAATGTTGCCTTACACTGGTGTCAAGCGATGGGGGCCTGTTGTTGTTTTGTCTCATATTTCAGTTCATATTGCTGTACTTGAACCTTCACATGCCTGTGCTGCATCAGTACGGCAATGGTGACATGCCAAATATGGATGGACACTCACAAGGCACTTGGAGCCCCTACATTCATTTGTTCGTTGGCATGCATGGGTGACTTGTACATTTCACTGGTTGCATTGTGTAACTTCATTGCACCTACGAGGAGTTGTGCAATGTGGGCAGGGAGTGGTGTACAGGCACTCAGTAGGGCCATTTACGGTTGGTTCACGATGCCGTAATTCTCACCATGGCGGAATGGTACTTTCCGCCATGCTTGATGGCGTTAAGTAAATGTCCGCTAGGGTCAGAATTCGCGTACCGTTGCGCCATGGTGGTAATTACGGTTTTGCATGGCGCGCGTGCGCGTACTTGGTGCAGTTAGCGTTGGCGTTCACTACGGTGTCGCTAATGGCATCGTACTTTACGGTGACGGGTCATAATCGCACCGAGCGGTATTCGATGGCGGTATTACATTTCCGCCATCGTTTTTCGATTTCCGCCAGGGTCGTAATGAGGGCCAATGTGTATGGCATATATGTTCTGCGCTAATATCGAGTTACATTGCAGAGGTTGAATTTGAGGATCTTGAGTACATTATATAAAAACATTGTATAGAAACACACAACAAATACATACATACATAAATTGGCTGTACAGTAGACGGTTGAATATCAGGAGGCAGAACCATGATAGAACAAACCAATGTGAACATTCAGCTATCAAATATTCCTCGTAAGGAGCCAGCTTTTGGCGTTTTTCCTAAAGCTGTAGAATGACTGGTCAGTTCTTGGAGTGAATTCCACAGTTGGGTAGCCAAGACAGGGAAGCTAATGCCTCCTGCTTTTTGGGACTGTAAGACAGAAGGAGTTGGCTGATCTAGTTGGGCGTGTAAACCTTTTTTTGATAATGTTTTCCCTGAAGTAAAGCAGGGTAGCGTTATGGTCAAAGGCTTTTGACTGTACAGGGATTTTGCTTGACCTCCTGTATGACCACTTTGACCTAAGTTGATGGCTCTCCTACGACCTTCTGGTATCTGTAGTTTCACTCAAGACAGGGATCGACCAGTGTATCTCGAGTTAGCACCCACGTGGTGCCAGTTCCCTCTGTAGCTGCTCTCTCCTCAACACTTTTACAGTTCAGTTGTTTGAACTTGGTGCAACTTGCCACTTTGCGTCTTTTATTCACCACAGCCCGGCTCTTATCGGCTCTCCCCTGGACTCACCGCTGTGATGAACCACTGGGCTTTCCTCGTAACTGGAGTCAAGGCCGGTACCACGGAAGCGGGATTCTCCCTCGCTCCCGCTCATCAGCTTCGACACGCTCCGGGTACTGTTGAAATCTGTTGCTGCACACTTGGGCTATTGTCCTCGGCCTTGCGATTCGCTCTGCGTAGGTTTCGCGGGTCTGCTCGAAAAGGGCAAGGTTGTGTTTCTCCTGGTTAGCTTCTCAATATTCGCCGGCGTTCTCCTCCTTGAACTGCTGGGCTTGGCTAGCTGTCTCGTCGTGCGGTCTGCCTTGCTCGTACTGCGCTCTTGATCCACCTTTTATCCCTGTGGGGAAAAGTAAGGGCTGTTAGGTGTGTGTGATTTGTCAATTGCATGACTTTGCCTGACCCTTGTTTCGGGACATGTCAGGTAAACGGTTTTATTACAAGTCCGTTGTCTGTTAGAAGTTGAAGTTGGAAATGGGGGGTGATATTCTTGAGTATTACACGGGATAGGATGGAGAAAAGGCATTGTACACGATTATAGTTCTCTTACTAGGGGGTTTGTAGGGGTTGTGGAATGAACAAAAATGACCAGTGTTTTTATCGTGATCTGAACAGGGGGGATTGTGGGAATGTTGGTGTTGTCAATGCCCTCCCCTGGCCACCTGAAATAAGAGTTTCCCGAGGTCCCCCCACATATGTATGTGGTGTAAAGGGGGGTAAATCAGCATTTTCGGCCGAATTTATGGGGGTCGTAATAATCGCATAGATCCTTCTAAAACAGAGAGCATCTGGCTCTGATGTCTCGGGATGCTGCAACATGATTCCAGCTGCTTCCTGATTTGAGTTTTTGGGAGTCCCAATCCTGGGGCTTTAGTTCTGCACTTCACCAGGAAACTTGGCTGGCACGTACAGTTGATAATTTACCTCCAGTGAATAGGAGCCTGGTTCTAGTGCAGCCTGTTCCCTTGTGATGGTTGGGGAACAGAGCTCTCCTCTGCCTTGGATTCCTTTTTGTCTTCACCTCACTAGTGGAGGACTTTGGAATGGACTACACTCCAAACAGAGTCCGAATATGGAGAGGATTTACTCTTCTTCTTAAAAGCAAAATATCACAGCGGATTGGTCTAAAGCAAGTTTCTGTGAGGGGTCCAATCCAGGCTGTGCAAGGCTGACTGAGTCTGGGAGGAGCAGCAGCTGCCGTGGTACCGTCCTTGGCGCCAGGATCAAATTAGCAGCAGAGAGATCAACACAGCCAGTGAATTGGGGAGACCGACACAACCCGGTCTGAGTTGAAGTCAAGGTTGCAAGCGGCCTATTACGGATATTTTAAGTGCTTGGTGAGGAAACAGGGTTATATATGGGCCAGTATATTACATATCATAGAATGGTGCAGAGAATCCGGAAAACGTGGCCTGAAACAGTATTGGCAGAAGAACCAGTTGCTATCCTAGAGGCAATATATGATATATCGGAAGGGGGGCATGAGATTTCCAGACTGTACGAGATGGTGATGTCTAAGGTCGGGAAGGATTTGACACAATTGAGACTAGACTGAAGCGGAAGTAGGAGCCCCGATAGAGGATGGGATGTGGGAACGTGCCCTGGGGTACCACAAGAAGGTGTCAAGGAATGCGAGACTGAAACAAATACAACTGTATATAACGCACAGAGCATACATGACACCTCTGAGAATATCCAGATTTGAAAATGTTGGACGACAAGCATGTCCCAAATGTGACGAGGAAAAGGCTGACATGACACACGTTTTGGTCATGCCCAGTAATTGAGCGTTTCTGGGGTGAAGTGGCACAGAAACTAGCAGAAAAGGGGTCACTATCATCACAGATACAGCCTGGGCCTGCTTTCTTGGGGGGGGGGGGGGGGGGAGGGGAGGTCCCCAGATCACAGAAACTTAAGCATGTTGGTAAACTGAAAGATCTACCATATGTGCTTGCAAAACTAAGGATTGCCATGGGATGGAAGACGTGTCACAGGCCACGGGTGAAGGTGTGGTGGAAAGAGTTGCAGAAATGGGCAGAGGCAGAAACGATGGTATAGCAAGAGGCAAGCAAAGCAGGGGGGAGGAGGAGGCAGGAACCCTGATGGCATGGAAATTATTAATAGCGGAATTGTTTGGAGCAATACAAGATCTGACAGAATCCACGGGAAGCGAGACCCCGCCACGTACGGCAGATACAGAGTGTGAGAAATACATAGGCTCATAAAGGGGGGTGGGATGGGGGGAGCAGTGACCAAGATTAAGTAGTGAACAATTGAACTGTTGTAAAATGCACTGCGTGTTTGGTTTGTTTTGTTGTTTGGTTTGAATAAAATGAATACAAATATTTTTTTTAAAAAAAGGTTGCAAGCGGCAACATTGTATAAAGAGCACAAGAAGGAAGATTGGTAACGTGTGTGTGATGAAAGACACGAGGAAAGCTTAATTGCTCATGGATGTTTGAACTTTAACAGAGAAAGATAAAGTACCAGTGACAGTGGTCTGGCACTGCAAGCGTGCTCAATCGAAGGTGTGCGAGGCATCCAGCCAAGAATTGGCAGAAGCGAAAATGAAAGCTGAGAATTAGAAATGAAGTGAACTGAAGTGGTCCTGCAACGGTTTAAGCCAAATCCATCGCACAATCAAGTCTTCAAGTTTTGATACAAAGATGAAGTGAGATCACATGGTCCGGAAACGAGGGAGACCAATTGTGAATATTGAGTTGAAAGAGGTTCCGATCCTGAAGGATGGAGACCCATGGTGAACAGTGGACTCCAGAACTTGTGAATGTGAAAATCCTGATAAGAAAGGAACTTTGATGCTTGTTACGTCCGGCCCTCTGCAATAAAAGGCTGTTATTGGGAAAGACTTTGGCTTCTCTGCCACAAGGCTATAGTTCAAAGCATGGCCTTTTGCCAGAGTGTGCGAAGCTCAAGCGTGCCTTTGTCCTGTGCTGAAAACGTGAGGAAGGGAAGCCAACTCTCAACTATCGTGACATATAATTTAAACACTTTTTTCTTCTTGCCTACTTTGTTGTCCCACGCCATTTTGTATTTAGAAGTAAGGATTGGCAACAGGTTTATTAGTATAGGGCCTTTTATTTTGACAGACTAGGACTGCGTTATTTGATGGTCGTAGCTTGCTCCAATTCTTAGATTTTGGGGTTAGATAGGCCTTGAACCAACCCATTGAAGTTCAATAAATACTCTTGAACTGTGATCCCTTGTCTGTCTTCACTGTTTGATACCATGACTTCCTTACATGGGTCTATGTAACTTACCACCCCATTGAAGATGTACCACTGCAAGGTGCTCCCCGATAGGCTTCCCGTCCACCTTTATCATGTTGACCGATATCGCTGACCTATATACTGCAAGTGTTCTGAAAGCCCGACTGTCCAAAAAGTTGAGAACCTGCACTACAGGTGCAGAAACAGGATTTACATACTGCTACCTGCACCAGCTCCCCAACTTATCCCATGCGGTGCTATAGCACCGAAGGGTGGAAGCTGCCCAAGAATCCCTGATGAGGTTGACAGCGTGCTGCGAAGTTTCTAGCAGGTGCCACTTTTGCCTGTAACCATGCACGCTAGCAGTTGCAGGCTCCTTTTCATCGATCAGCGGGTGTGTCTGACTGGACGGGTTCCGCAGCATGTCCTGTCTGAATGGAAACATCCTTGAAAATCTGTGGAAAGTTTCATCACACTGGAATCCACACATGGGATTTCCAGAATGGGACTACCAGAACTAACTCTGCTTACTCCCTCCGAGCCTTTGCCAACACGATGAACGAAGATAAGGTGTAATGGTCTGCTCCTGTCTAAGCGTGGAGAAAGGCATACGTCCCTAATGCTCCCGAAACCATCCTCCAACTGAAGTATCCGGGAGTTTGAGCGTTCAATCTGGATGCAAAGCGAGAGATGTCGAAAGGACCTCATAACTCTAGTTGCGAGAACTGCTGGATGCAACTTCCAATCGCTGGAGTCCATGAGGTAGCGAGAGTTCCAGTCTGCGAGTACGTTCTGCTCCCCTGATCTATACTCTGCTGTCACCACTATGTTTCACCCTAAGCAATAATGCCAAATGACTTCGCTAGCTCAGCTAGCATCTTGGACTTCGTGCCCCCAGCTGGTTAATGTACTGGACTGCGGAGATGTTGTCCTTTTTCCCTGGCAAACATCTGGACAGCAAAGGAGCCTGCTAGCTGCTCCCGACAATTGATATGCCGTTGTAAATTCCTGCTCGGACCACTTTTCTCCCGTTTGCAAATTCGTGCATCTGCCCCCCCCCCCCCGCCAACCGTCTCTGCTTGCATCCGACTCAATCACCAACTCCGGGACATCGCCGAAGATATGGCTTGGCCGTTCCACACTTCTATATTCTGCAACCACCACTCTAGCTCCGACCGCTCTTCCTCATCTAGCGGGACTGACTGGTGGTATCCCACACCTCCTTGTAGGTTCCTGATCTTTAGCCTGTGTAAGGCTCGAACACAGCAGTCCGTCCGGGTAGAATTCCTGGGATCGACGCTGCTAGCAGACGCACTACTTTGGCTAGATTGCAAAGTGAAATAAGCTTCTCCCTGATCACTGCTTTCAGCTCTTACTTGATGGCCTTTAGCTTCTGCGTGGGCAGCTCCAGGGTGGCTTTTTGTGTCTGACAAACCCCAAGAATTCCATCCTCTGTTTTGAGTTTGAGCTCCAACTTCTCCATCTTTATTAAGAAACGGAGGGAGTGATCAGGGTGCAAATTCAGCAAACTTGATCTTGGAGCATCGCACTGTCTTGTGCTAGGACGAGGATATCGTCCAGATAGATTATCATTCTGATACCCGTGCCTCTGATGGCTGCCACGACCGGCCTCATTCATTTCGTAAATGCCGAAGGGGCCGAGGCTAGCCCGAAGGGGAGAAACCTGAAGTGCCAACTCTCCCCGTTCCAGCGGAAGCTGATGAAGCTTTGGTTCTCTGTTGCCATTGGAATGGTAAAATGGGCATCTTTGAAATCCAATCTTGCTAACCAGTTCCCCTGTCGGAGAAGATCCCAGAGGAGTTGAATCCCCTCCATCTTGCAATGTCTGTAAACCAGCCATCCTTTCAATTAGATTAGATTGATCATGGGTTTTGCTTTTCGCTTTCCTGTGTACCAGGAACATATTGCTGTAGAAACCTTGCCCTTGCATGCTGCGCTCTACCGCTTCCTTGCTGGCCAGGCTGCGCAACTGTGTCTGCAGTAGCGCCCTTTCCTCTTGCGCCATATGCATCGGCCCTGGCTCTGCCTTCTGAATGGGAATGTTTACTAATTTGAGGCGCAAACCTGTTACTGCTTGCAATACCCAGGCATCGCGCGATAGTTCTCACCATTTGCTCACAAACAACTCTGCCGTGCCTCCCACCGATGTAAGGGCCGTACGTTGTGCACTTACAGCCTGTGGCGCCTTGCTGTCTATAGTCGTCCCTTCTTCTGCGTCCATTGGAGTACAGTGTTCTCGTTGCGGGGTGGGGGGAAGGCAGCGTGCTGTCTCCCTTCCCAGTATTGGGCTCTGGCTCATTGGGGTCTCATTTGCATACTAAAGCGACCGGTCGATCGAATCTGTTGTAGGCCGGTCCATGCGTAAACGTGGCCCAGGAATATCTTCCTTATTGACGTCTGCGCTTTCTCCAAGGCTGTATAGGTCCCCACAAATTGAGACCTACCTTTAGCAAAGACATCTCCAAACGGCATGCTCTTCACTCCCTTGCCTGCTTCGTAGGTAGCCAAATCACTGAGTTTACCATCAATCTTAAGCAATAAACCCCGTTGGCGCTCTGAAGAAAGAGTGCAGTTGGAGACAGTTCTGAGATATTTCCCATCTGTGAAAGTTACTTTGAGCAAAAAGCAGATGGCTGCAAACTCTCTGTGGTTAACAACCACAGAACAGGTTATCATGCCTTGTTCTTCTGAGAGAGGGGCGCCTGCTACCTTTGTTGAATTCTTTGAAGGATCTTGGGGTTGGTCACCCTAGGTTACCTGGGGGCAACCAAACGTGGAATCCCTGCTCACTGTGCTTAAAGGCTCAGCTTCACCTCACTGATGAGGTACTGATGAGGTACAGTGAGCAAAAAGCGTGTGCTGCAAACTCTCATCTCAGAACAGGTTATCATGCCATGTTCCTTCTGAAGAGGAGCGCCTGCTCCCTTTTTGTGAAATATTTGTAAGGAACTTGGGGTTGGTCACCCTGAGTTACCTGGGGGCAACCAGACGTGGACTCCCTGCTCACTGTGCTCAGAGAGGCGCATCTTCACCTCACTGATGAGGCCCAACAAGGCTGAAACACGTGTATGGGGTTGCTGTTGGTACTCTTGTTCAGAGAGGAATTGCCATAGCATTTCGGTGCTGGACAAAGACTGATATGCAAATGATTATTTCCCATCTGTGAAAGGTACAGTGAGCAAAAAGTGTGTGCTGCAAACTCTCATCTCAGAACAGGTTATCGTGCCATGTTCCTTCTGAAGAGGAGCGCCTGCTACCTTTTTTTTGAAATATTAGCCATTTATAGGACTACATTGGGTGAAGGTATCCATTCCGTCAACTTGAGGTGTCTGATAGCATCCTGGTCCAATATATCCACTGTACTGTCTTCCTCCACGATTGAGGAACTTTCAATTAAGTGCTTTTGCAGCACCTGAATGAGCACCTCGTTCTCACTCTAGTCACTGTCCTCATCAGGCGAGTATCTGTCGTCCTTGTCCTCTGTATTAGCCACCCTTCTTCTGACTCGGGGGTTGTGGGTAGAAGAGGGTAGCATTTCCCAAGCCGCCTTACACCTCGCATGTTCACCCCCAGAGTAGGGTTGCCCGGCAGACGTACCCTCTCCCAGACTGTTGGCCCGTCTTTTCCTGTACATTTCTTCGAATGGATTGTGTCCTCCAACGTATTCCACATCTTTGACATGTAATGTCCACAGCTTTGTACTTCGGGAACTTTTTTTGGCAGAGGGCGTCCGTCGTTGACGTCGGGTCGATGTCCCTCGACGTCACCAGATGATATAAATAGGATGCACGGCGCCCGTACCCTCAGTTCCGTTCTTTCCGCAAACGTGTTTGCTTGAGAGACTCAGCGCACCTTGTGTATTCCTTGTGAATGTCTTCTTCTTCTATCCCTCTGACTCTAAGATCTGGCTTCAAGACTTGCCAGGACTGCAAGTCAAAAATGTCGATTACCGACCCGCATCGCATTCGTTTGTGGTGCTTGGGTGAGATTAATGACACGGACGACTGTTCCAAATGCCAGTCGCTAACTTCTAAGGCCTTGCGGGAAAGCTTCAGGTAGGTAGGGGTTCGAAACCAAGTAAGTCTCGTAAATCCAAGTCCAAGGGTATGTCCACTGACGATTTGAGGGATGACTCTCCGCGTTGGAAGGAGTCCTGGGGGTTCATGGTCCCGGAGTGGTTCCCGCCATTCGTCCTCCTCGTCTCTGCATTCTAGGAAGCATCGGCACAGGTCGCTTCACCGTCCTCCTCGGAGGATGGCGCAGCAAGTAAAGTGGCTTGTCCAACTAAGTCCTCGACTCCGGATGAATAGGCTGCCTTTAGGGAGCAGATGTTGGCGATTTTCCAATCGCAGGACACCGTTCCGTCCTTGCCTTCTAACGAAGCTGGCAAGGACCGGTCTCGGTCCGTGGCTCGTACGCCTTCGGGCTCGGGTCCTCGGCGCGATCCTCATAGGGAACCTTCGAGGTCCTTTTCGGACTAGGCTCAGGATGGTCGCAAGAGACGTGCTTCCAGGTCTCGATCCTCGCCCCCAGCGAGACCGCAGAAACCTGCTAAAGGCTCGAAGGCGGCGCTGTGTCTGTCGGATACGGACGTCGAAGCTGTGCCTTCGTATCAGCTCTCGACGCCTTTGGGGCTTTTTGGCTGAAATTTACCATCAGAGATCCCTGGTACTGGGGATCCTCCAAGGAAGGCTACTTTTTCCAATTTCAGGCCTGTTATGGACTCCAGACCCTCGGCTGTTCCGAGACAGGATTTTTTCCTACCTCTGGATGACATCCATGAGGAGGAGCAGAGCTCAGATTTTGATTATGACCCTGTTGAGCCTGATGGGGCTCCTGTCTTATCAGGGGATAGCCAATTGGAAGAGTTGAGGCAAACTCTTCATGGCGCTACTGGCCTGGACACTACTTTGGAAGTGGAATTTGGCAGGCCTGAGCTTGGGGCTCATGCTGGGTCGCCCTACCCGGAGGCTCATGGCTAGGGTCACGGAGTATCTGGGCTGGTCCAGTCCTCCCGAAGCTTTTGTGCAAGATGATCTAACAGACATTTTAGATCAAGGTCTGTCTTCTGCCCCGGTGTTATCTTTTCATCTGAGCTTACAGAAAAGGGTGGTGGCTGCTTGGCAGTTGCTGGAATCTCTTTCAGCTGTTAACAAATCGTTAACCAAAAAATACTGCCCTTCAGGTAGCGACACCAGCTACCTATCCACTCACCCCACTCCCGAGAGTTTGGTGGTTCAGGCGGCTATGGCCACCTCGAGGAAGGCGGCATACCCTACCATCCCTCCTGATAGGGATGACAAACGCTTCGACGGTTGGGCACGCAAGGTGTTTTCTGCGGAGAGTATGGCGCTAAAATCAGCCAACTCCACTGTGCCTTGGCAAGATTGTCACACACTCTGTGGAACTGTTTCTCTGAGAATATTCCTGAGGGGGAAGAGGGATTGGTTCCTTGCTCTCGTGCAAGATGGCAAGGATGCCATGTGTGAATCCCTTCAGTTGGGTTTGGACACGGCAGATTGTGTTAGCCGGTCCATGGCTGCGAGCACTGTTATACGCAGTTTTGCGTGGTTGCGGAAGTCGGGTTTTGCCCTGGATGTGCAAGCCTGTCTTTGGAACATGCCCTTTGATGGCATGCACTTATTTGGCAGCAAGGCTGACGAGAGCCTTGAGAGGTTGCAGACCTCAAAAGCTGCAGCAAAATCTTTAAGCACAGCTCTGCGTCAACCTCTGCCTTTTTGTGCTAGGGGACAGCAGTGGAAGGGAAGTTCTTTTCGTTACTACTCCTCCTTTGGTAGAACGAGAGGAGCCGCCAGTCAAAGGGCCCGCTTAAAAGTACCCGTGGTGGTTGGGGAAATTGAGGTGCCAAAGCCGCTCAGGCAGCTTCCTCTTTGCCTTCAGGTGCTGCCGCAGCCGCTCCAAAACAGTAGAGGCCATGTCCCATGGTTCGTCGATTGGGGGCAGACTGTCTCAGCATCTCGAAGAATGGCGAGCTATTACTTCGAATGCGTGGGTTCTAGATACCATAGCCCACGGCTACTGCCTTCCCCTCCTAAAGCGGCCTCATGGCAATCCACCGGGGAATTTATATTTGAAGCTTCCAGATCCACTCCTTGTGCAGGACATCTTGACCCTGCTAGAGAAAAGCGCTACAGAACTGGTGCCTGTAGCGGAGAGGAAAAAGGGATGGTATTCCCCTTATTTTTTTATTCCAAAGAAAGACTGGGGATTGAGACCCATCCTGGACTTGCGTTGGTTGAACAAACTTTTCAGGAAGGACAAGTTCAAGATGGTCACTCTTTTTCTCAAGTCCTCCAGGCCCTTCAACTTCAGGATTGGTTGGTGTCTCTGGAACTACAGGATGCTTACTTTCATGTGCCGATTCATCACAAACACCGGAAGGTTTGCGGCTGGCAACTGGCACTTTCATTTTCGGGTCCTGCCATTCAGATTGACCTCCGCCCGAGGGTCTTCACCAAGCTAATGGTGGTGGTAGCAGCGTATCTCAGGCGAGGGGGCAAGGGGGGGATTCACATCTACCCCCACCTGGATGACTGGCTGATTTGTGCGCGTTCTCATGAGGAAGCATTGGATAACCTCGGTCTCACTTGCTGCTCCCCCAGTCTGGGCTTCTCCCTCAATTTCAATCTCAATTTCAAGAAGTCGCATCTGACACCTTCACAACAGCTCCCAAGGTGAGGGCTCATCACATTGTGCAGATGGTGGACAAGTTTCAACATGCCCATAGTCTCCCGGCTTTCGAATTCTTAAGGTTGCTCGGCCTCATGGCATCCTGCATTATTCTGGTGCCAGAGGCCAGGCTGAGGATGAGATCACTGCAATGGGATTAAGATGCAGTGGTCACAGTTCTCAGGCAAGGTGTCGGATCCAATTCAGATTCCAATCTCGGTCTCCCAGGATCTTCTGTGGCAGGCCAACAAAGGGAACCTAATGAAGGGGGAGCAGTTTTGGCAACCATGGCCGGAGGTGACTGTAGTGACGGATGCTTCCCTCACAGGATGGGGCGCTCATGCCAACGACTCGACCGCCAGCGGTCGTTGGTCTCAGTTGGAGTCCAAACTCCACATCAACCTGTTACAGCTGAGGGCCATCAGGCTAGCCCTGAAGGGTTTTCTGCCATCTTTGCGGGGGAAGAGTGTCCTAATCATGACGGACAACAGTGGCCATGCATTACCTCAACAAAAAGGGGACAGGGGTAGGGTCACTCCCGTTGTGCAGAGAGGAAATGCAGCTCTGGTTCTGGGCCATCCAGCAGGGAATTTTGCTCTCTGCAGTTCATATGGCCGGAGACAAAAATGCGGTGGCTGACGCTCTGAGCAGGCAGAGCACAATCCCTCACGAGTGGGAGTTGGCTGAGGAAGTCCTTCTGGAGATCTTTGCCCTTGCCCTTTGGAGAACCCCACAAGTGGATCTCTTTGCAACCACTGCCAACCGGAAGTGTGAGAGATTCTACTCAAGGGAATTTCCTCAAAAAGGAGCCTTAGACGCATTTGTAGTGGATTGGTCAGTCCCACTGCTGTACGCGTCTCCTCCAGTCCCTGTCATTCTTCAAGTGTTATGGAGGTTCGGATCCCACATGATCCTCATTGCTCCGGATTGGACCAGGAGAGCGTGGTACCCGGACCTTCTAGGAATGTCCATCTGCCCTCCACGCCGTCTTCCCTACTGAGAGGATCTGCTCTTGGGAGAGGGGAGTCGGGTTCTCCATCCACAGGTCAGGACTCTCAAGCTTGGTATCTGAAAGGTTGAGATATAAGGATTGGGACCTCCGGGATGATGTGATGGAGGTGTTGCTTTCGGCCAGAAGGCCAGCTACAAAATTCATTTACCATTGCCATTGAGGACAAAATGTTGATCCTTTTCAGTGTTCCATTCCTATGGTTTTGTCTTTCCTACTTTCTTTGGCCCACAGGGCCCTTCAAGTAGGTACCATTAAAGGTTACCTGGCGGTGCTGTATATATTTAAGCACTCGTCTGAGGAATGTTCTTACTTTAAGATTCCTTTGATTCCTTAAAGGACTGACTGTGTTTCCGCCGTCCCCTTTCCAGGTGCCGGTTTGGGATTTGAATCTAGTTTTGAAATTTCTAATGGGTGCTCCATTTGAACCTTTGCACTCTTGTCCTTTGAGATTATTGTCCTTCAAGACAGTGTTCTTGGTTGCGGCTACTTCCTCTCGCAGAGTGAGAGAATTGCAGGCACTTTCATCTAAGCCACCCTTTGTGTTCCTCAAAGACAGGGTTGTACTACTGGTCCTTCCTTCCTTCCTTTCTACCTAAGGTAGTATCTGAATTTCATTTGTGCCAGAAAGTGGTTCTTCCTTCTTTCTATTCTCATCCTGGGAAGGAAGAGGAGCGACTCCATCGGTTGGATCCTAGGAGAGCTCTGAGCTTTTATATTTCTAGGATGTCCAGGGTCAGAGTGGACGGTCAACTCTTTGTGGGATGTGCTGGACACCAATTGGGCCAGACTGTTACCAAACCGACCTTGTCCAGGTGGATTATCCTCACTATTACTGAGTGTTACCGATTGGCGGGTAAGGACCCTCCTGAAGGGTTGCGACCTCATTCTACTAGGGGCGTGGCTACTTCCACAGCCCTCCAACGGGGAGTTCCCATTAGGAATATTTGTGATGCAGCCACATGGGCTTCTATCCGCACCTTTGTTAAACATTACTCCCTGGATACGATCCATGCTCAAGATATGGCCTTTGGTAAGGCGGTTCTTTATTCCACCATCTGATTGGGTACTCTAAATTCTTTTCCCTCCTCCATTTTCTGGTATTGCTTTGGGAGTCTGTAAAAGATGTGGAATACGTTGGAGGTCACAATCCATTCGAAGAACAAGTTACTTACCAACTGCTAACGTCCAAATCGCCTTCCCAGCCTGCCCCTCTGGAGAATTTCCTATGCGGTTGCAGTTTACGTTTCCACAAGGCTAAGTGCAGTCAAGCAGGCATAGGATTGGTGCCACATGTTCTGGCGGAAAAAACATAAACTGAGGCAACGGGCGCCGTGCGTCCTATTTATAACATCCGGTGACGTCGCCCTAGACTGAGGCCTTCGAGGGACATCGATGCAGGACGCCCTCTGCCGAAAAAGTTTCCGAAGTACACAGCTGTGGACATTACATGTCAAAGATGTGGAATACGTTGGAGGAACATCCAATCGAAAGAACGTTACCAGTTGGTAAGTAACTTGTTCTCCACCAGCGCCTTTGGTGGTCAACATGGACTCTACTGCTTCCAGGTGTTTTTCGAGGGGCTTCACCCCTTTGAAAACTGACACCACTAAGGTCTCCAAAGGCTGCCTTACAACTCAGGACAGCTCCTTGTCCTCACTGGGGACATCCTCTCCCCATTCTTCCTCACTCCACTCAGGTCAAGTACTCCTGGACCCCATAGTCACTGGACTAAATAATTAATAGTTTGTACATAGCTAGCAACTGCTGCTATCAACTTTCTTGAATGTCAGGGATGGTACTGCATCCAGCAAAAAAATAAAAATAATTATATTTGATGTTTGTTAATCTGCTTAGATTCACATGCTGTGCATAGGTCCGACATCCAGTGGTCACTGCGGAGTATTGCATTTTGTTTTTCGTAGTCGAAAAGGGGACGTCGACAAGGCGTGTCTGTAACACTATCCCTATAGTGACGTGCGTTGTACCCACAATCCCTCACGCGTCGAGGTCCCTCAGATTGTTTTTTTCCGCCCAGCTTATGGTCGCCTTACGCGGAGCTCCTAGAGAGACATTGCAAAACAATTACTACGTACCTCGGTCCTTAATATATACTTATTGTAAAGATCCCTCCCCTCGACGTTAGCTGTGAAGCTGTTTCTCCGCCGTGCAAGTTTTTGACGGAGGGGAAGAGACGGAGGATATCCCTCGGCGCTGCCGAACACGTGGCCAGGCCTCGCCGGCCAACATACAGTAGGGAGAGTGGGGGTTCGAACTTTTATCTTCTCGTCGAGAATGTCTTTCTTTCTCCCCTATCTTTCCCTTGGGGTTGTTATCACCAGTTTTTATTGCCTCAGCTATGGAGAGGACACCTTTTAAGTTTTGCCCACGCTGTAGGGGCAAATACACTTGGAAGGACAAACACAAGCTCTGTAATCGTTGCTTGCCCCTCGATCATAAAGAGGACAGCTGCGCGGCCTGTAAGCTCTTGAAACCAAGAACACTTAAAGAACGGAAAGTTAAGAGGTGGGCGGACTACGCTATGTCGAAGTCAGTTTCCTCACCCGCTGCCGCTGTTACAGAAAGTGACGAGGAGGGTGATAACTCGACGTCCGTTACGGAAGTCATTAACCCCCAGAAGGAGCGCTCGCGCTCCTCGACGTCCGTCCCCGGCCCCGACGGGCTCGGCTCACGCCCTGCTTATGGGGATGAACACCCCGGCGACAAGGACGCACACAGACCCCATAGGCCTAAGCACACAACCCACGGCTCTTCTTCGTCGAGGACGAAGGATCCACCAGCGCCGAAGGGGACGCAGGGCACTCCGGCGTCGACCTCAGACCGCAAGGGTCTCAAGCCCCACCCGCAAACGCAGCCGCGACCAGCGATTGGGCTTTCATCTAACACGGGCGCTACCTCAAAAACATCCGACGTAACGCTCCATAGAGCGGCCGTCGAAAAACAACGCGCAGCGCAGGCAACGCCGACTCCAGAACCCTCGACTGACGAACTCGTCGTCGAGAGTCTGGCGAGAATTGTTTCCGAGGATAAACGTAAGCGGACGACGAAACAGACGTCGAATACCGCACCCAAGGAAATAGAAACGCCGAAAAAGCACAAGAGTAGCCAGGAACTGCCCCATTCATCTAAAGGCACTTCTGAACTACCGGAGGGCTTTTCTGAGGCCGACGGAAACCTTTCGTCGACGTTGTGGGAGCGTTCGAAGCGTTTTGAAGCTGATAACACTGATTTCCCCCCTCTAGACTATTCAGGGGTTCCCCATGGGACCATGGAAAGACTCCATTCTTGTATGGAAAAGATGGAGAGGTTTTTGGGTAGCCAAAACCCACCCACACCCAAAAGACCAAGAGAATGGACCCAGGATGACCCTAGGGTCAAGATTCCTAGGCTGTTTCCCCCTTCTACAGATGCATATGACCTCACTGAAGAGGAGCAATACCTCCAGGAAGATGAGGAGTGTTTAGGTGGAGAGGAAGAACATGAGGAGGAGAGGTTTGAGGAAGACCCTTACACTAGCGCAGGAGCTTTTGAGGAAGATACAGCTACCTCACAGCCCTGGCACTCCCCATCAGTGCAGCCTTGGCAATCCCCATCAGTGCACTCAGACCCTGATGTCTTTCACCCTTCTCCTCCCAAGGATTCACCTATTGGGAACACCTCCCCCATAGATGACCAGCCTTCACTTAATGCACTATTGCGCAAGGCAGCAGCGCATTTTGAAATAGACACAGGGGAGACTCTTCCGGACATAGACTTTGTAGAAAAAGTTATTAAAGAAAAAGCCCCGGTCAGTCAGTCAGTCCATTCCGCTCCTGGCTTCTATAAGGAGAAGAATAACTCCTTCCCTTTCCAATCCGGCCTTAGTCGGAGGGGTCAACCCTCGGATAGAAAAGCTCTTCAGCCCTTCGTCTTCTGACCCTTTGTACATCAGGGGACATTCTATTCTGGACTCTCTGGTAGTTACTAACGCAAGAAAGAGAGTGGGGGTACCACTATCTACTAGTGAGGCACCACCTGACAAAGAGGGCAAGAAGCTCTATGCACTTGGGAAGAGAATCGCGACCTCCGCCGCCTTCTCAACTAGGATTGCGAATAACAATTCCCTATTAGCTAGCTACGCAGATGCACAGTGGAGCAAGCTGCGCAGCGAAGCAGAGGACGCACCAGAACCCCTGCGTTCACGCCTGTTGGCTACTATATCAGAGGGAACTCTTGTAAACCAGGGCATCGTAAAGAACTCCTTGGATGCCGCAGAGACAGCTGGACGTTCCCTGGTTCAGGGAATACTTCTCAAACGCCATGTCTGGCTGCGCAATTTGGGATTTAAGCCAGAAACCCAGGCTTCCCTAATAAATAAGCCCATAGAGCAAACACATCTGTTTGGAAAAGCAGTTGATGAGGCCCTAGAACATGCGAAGGAGTTTGATACCATCAAGACTCTTGACCAAATTTGTAGGCCACCTAACAGACGCAGCTATGGCAATAGACGCTCCTTTCGTGGCCAAAGCCAGCAGCAAAGCCAACAACAATTTTACTCTGCTACCAACTGGCCCTCTAACCAAAGCACCCAGTTCAGTCAAAGAGGCCAACGTCGTGGCAAAGGAAGAGGGCGCGGCTCCAGTCCAAAAGGCCCCACGCCCAATACCAACAAATGACCCAAAGATTCGGGTCCCCTCCCATGCATCACCGGTCGGGGGCCGGCTAACATCGTTCCTTTCAGCATGGGAGGGAATAACATCAGACCGCTGGGTATTATCCACCATAGCCCACGGATACTGCATCGAATTCAACGGTTCCCCAAAATACAGACCCCCACGGAACCGGCGCATGACACCGGAACACCTCACTATTCTTCTTCAAGAAGTAGAAGAGCTACTGAAAAAAGAAGCTATAGAGGCTGTCCCCCTATCGCAGGTAACAGAAGGTATTTATTCAGTGTACTTCCTTGTACCCAAAAAGGATTTAACCATGCGCCCTGTATTAGATCTGCGTCCAGCGAACAATTTTGTCAAACCCCAAAAGTTTCGTATGGTAACCTTGCAGGATGTAATCCCACTGTTATCACAGGGGGATTACATGACAACACTAGACATGAAAGATGCATACTTTCATATTTTAATGTTGCCAGCGCACAGAAAATACCTCGGGTTCAAGATAGAGAACAAACACTACCAGTTCAGAGTACTACCCTTCGGGATAGCATCTGCACCAAGGGTATTCACGAAAGTACTGGCAGTGGCAGCGGCCCACCTGCGCAGATTATCCATCCCGGTTTACCCGTACCTCGACGACTGGCTCATAACAGGGGATTCTTACGAAACATGCTTCTCCAATACCCAAAGGACCGTAGACCTTTTGTCCCAACTGGGCTTCTCCATCAACGAAAAGAAGTCCAGCTTAGACCCCAGCCAAATCAAACAATTCCTAGGGGCTCTAATTCGAACAAAGGACGGCCTCGTCTTCCCCTCCAACAAGAGGGTCCAAAACATGCTGTTTCAGATCCCCCATTATGTGGCAGGTCGAGAGGTTACGGTACGCAAAGCAATGCGTTTGCTAGGGATGATGGCGTCATGTATTTATTTGGTACCTCACGCGCGCCTGCGCATGCGCCCAATGCAAGAGTGGCTCTACAGCCAGTGGTGTCAGGCCAGCGGACAATGGGACGATCTAGTGGTGGTCTCGCAGGCCTTGGTTCTCTCGCTACGGTGGTGGACAAAGGAAAACCTGTTATTAGGGAAAACTTTTGCCACACCCGCAGTGGAAGCCACTCTAACCACAGACGCATCCCTTACAGGATGGGGGGCTCACCTATCCCATCAGACTGCTCACGGAGTGTGGACTCCGAGCTTAGCATCCAAACATATAAACCTGCTGGAACTATTAGCAGTATTCAAAGCACTGAAAGCCTTTCAGGAACACTTACAAGGAAAGACAGTGATGGTCCTCACAGACAGCACCACAGCCATGTACTATCTCAACAAGCAAGGGGGCACTCACTCTCCAGGACTGTCCAAGCTGTCCCAGAATATATGGAAGTGGGCTCTCAAACACAACATGTTCCTACTATCACAACATGTACCAGGGGAACTCAATCTGCTAGCAGACAAACTCAGCAGAGACTTCCCCCTACCCAAAGAGTACGAATGGCAATTGCAAGAAGACATCGTCTTAAACGTCTTCACGCAATGGGGTTTCCCGGAAATAGACCTGTTCGCAACCCTGGAGAACTCACAATGCCAAAGTTACGCCTCCAGGTACCCCCAGAACCAGTCCAAGGGGAACGGTCTGTTGATTCAATGGTCAGGGAAATTTGTTTACGCCTTTCCCCCGACTCCCCTCCTCAACAAGGTGGTGCACAAGATGCACCAAGAGCAGGTGACCATGATACTAGTGGCCCCAATGTGGGCCCGGCAGCCATGGTTCTCTCACTTGATGGAGATGTCCCTATCTCCCCCAATGAAACTTCCTTGCCCGTACAACATGCTGTCACAAGACAAGGGCAGGACACTGCATCCATGCCCTCAGACCATGAACTTAGCAGCCTGAGATCATAGAATTTGGACATTTACATCTCCCTCAGAGATGTATGGACATCCTCAGGGAAGCCAGAAAACCTAATACTCGCCACTGCTATTCTAGCAAGTGGAAAAGATTTGTCATCTGGTGTAGAAGTAAGAACATCAACCCGGTTGACTGCTCTGCCACTAACATTATTCTGTACTTGACCCATTTACTGGATTCAGGTCTAGTGTTTAATTCCATTAAAGTCCACCTAGCGGCACTTTCTGCATACACCACTTCCCAACTTAAAGTGTCATGGTGGAAGATACCAGTTATAAAGGCCTTCATGGAAGGGGTAAAGAGAATACACCCCCCAATAGCTAGCCCAGCTCCCGGATGGGACTTAAACGTGGTACTTTCTAGACTCATGGGCACTCCTTTCGAACCCATGCACAAGGCAACTCTTAAATACCTCACTCTTAAGACTGCTTTCCTAATAGCTATCACCTCCATTAGGAGAGTAAGTGAACTACAGGCTCTTTCTGTATTAGACCCCTTCGTATCAGTTCACAAGGATAAGGTGGTTCTTCGCACACACCCAAGGTTTGCACCAAAATTCATCTTGAAATTTCATGTAAACCAATCTATAGAACTACCAACGTTTTTTCAAAACCCTTCCAACTTGGGAGAAAAAAGTCTGCATACACTAGGTGTACGCAGAGCTGTCATGTTCTACATGGAAAGAACCAGATCACTGAGAAAGACTAAATCAGTTCTTTGTCTCGGTGGCAGCAGGAAGAGAAGGAGATGCAGTCTCTAAGTCCACTATATCTAGACGGATTGTACAATGCATCACTCTCTGTTACACTCTTGCTAAGAGAGAACTACCCTTCAAGCCAAGAGCACATTCCACTCGAGGCACTGGGGCATCCACAGCATTCATTGCAAATGTTCCCCTTGAGTCCATCTGCAAAGCGGCTACCTGGAGTTCTGTGCACACCTTTACAAAACACTACTGTCTAGATGCACACTCAAGATCTGACTCCCAGGTGGGACAGGCAGTATTAAGACATCTTTTCTCTACTGTTCCTTCTCATAACCCACCGCCAACTCCGGGTACTGCTCGCTAGTCTATGCACAGCATGTGATTCTAAGCAGATTAACAAACATCAGAAGACAATGCATTACTTACCGTAAAAGCATTTCTGATGGTTGGATCTGCTTAGATTCACATGCGCCCACCCTTCCTCCCCGCTCGGATGGAAGGAACATAGACTTCCTTTTATATCTCTCTTTTCTGTACTCACTCGCGTCTAGAAGGCTCCCTCAGGGCAGAAAAATACAAACGGAGGGACCTCGACGCGTGAGGGATTGTGGGTACAACGCACGTCACTATAGGGATAGTGTTACAGACACGCCTTGTCGACGTCCCCTTTTCGACTACGAAAAACAAAATGCAATACTCCGCAGTGACCACTGGATGTCGGACCTATGCACAGCATGTGAATCTAAGCAGATACAACCATCAGAAATGCTTTTACGGTAAGTAATGCATTGTCATATCTCCCACTTGTGCTTGAACCTAGCAAGATGCTTCAGGGTCGTCTGCCACCGTAAACAGTACTCTGTATTTATTTTTTTTATTTTTTGCTTATCCGCTAACCTCACACTCTGCAGAGCATTCCTGAAGGGGCTAGCTGGAAAAAATGTCCATACTTCTCATCATGCGTTAGTTCTGCCCCGAAATCAATGCAAAATCAGCGCAAGGATATTCTACTCTCGTTGCCGGAAATGATGTTGCACCGAGCACAGTCGCCAGGCGAGTCTGGCCCGCTCGCAGCTATGCGGTCCTAGCTCTCGCTGCAGACCCCGCGCTCCCATGTCCTGGAGCTTCGAGCCGGCAATGAATCGCGGTTTACAATGTCAGCGAGAGCGGGACTGGCTGCCTAACGTGTGCACGTTTGCTCACGGCTCCGGTCCTGCTCCGCTTACCATAAGAACGTATAGTGCCATTTATAACTGTAAAACACTTGCTCTATGTGTGTTAAGGTGCAGGCATGCTCTTCACAACACAAAGGTACTCTATCCCCCCGCCCCACCCCCCAGATATGTATAAGAATTACATCGATATGAAATGCGTAAACACAGATACCACAAAGCTGTACTTATCTATGAGTAAGCTGCTAAATGACAGAAGAAGGCAACCAGCCAAGATGTGGGTCATAGGGAGTCCTCAGCACTGATACCTGGAGCTTTAGCAACACAGGACTTAAGGAAACAAGGGACTTGTGGGGATTTGTATTCCCTTAAAGGTATATTTTGTTTGTTTACATTTCTTTTTTTTTTTTTAAAAAAAAGATAATGTTTAAAGTTTTGAAAAGCTGTGAGGAGCAGGATTCGAAAAAAAGTTGAGCATAATGCTTGCCTCCGGTCTTGATAGAGAATCTATAATCGGGAGGATGTAAACAATTATTGTGGCGCAATAACATCAGGGTCTGGGGAATACCCAAGCAGGTACAGGACAGCACGTTGGAAGAGTTTGCTGCAGACTTCGTTCGTTGGGTACTGGAACTGCCGGATGAATCAGAGATTACACTGAATAGAACAGAGTGCATACCAACAGAGCAGAAGTTTGATTTTTGGATGTTCTGACCTGTTTCTACCAACATAAAGAAAAGGGCATTTCCACTGCACAGAAACATAAGGCGATGCAATTCAGAGATACAACTATAATCTTGTTCTAGGATTTAGCACAAGCAAGGCTACAAATGAGGAAGAGGTTGAGACTAGTGGCAGGATGGTTGCGAGACTATGATGGGCTCTATAGATTGGGTTTTCAGTACAGACTGATAATTGACTATGGAGCAATGTCCTATAATATCACCAAGGCAGAAGAGGTCGAGGAGTTGATGACTTACAGGAGAGGAATTACTCTGCACATTATTCTGTGTCCAAGGACGAGCAAGAGAAGAAGAAAGTGTCCGAATGAAGGAGAGTGATGGAGATGAAATTGCTCAATCCTTGGGGGGTGGGGGGGAGAAGAAAGGGAACTCTGGATAACTTTATTGAAGTAGGGAACTTGCAGGTTGTTTCTTGCTTGATTGGGGGGAAAAAATGTTTGGAAATTCACAAAATGTTAACGTAATTTGGAATGTGTATAGATAATGGTTTTTTCTTTCTTACGATATGCCCTGTTTATGAAGTGAGGGTAGTGGTGGTACTTGGGGAGTCATAGGTACGTTATGTTATATTAGGTAATTTATACAGCGCCAAAGCCCTTGGGCGTCCAGGCGCTATCCCTACAGAGACTTTAAGGCTGGTCCAAAGTTCCTATCCTACACAAAAAGCCTGGTTTTCCTCCTTTCACATGCACTCAGGTAATTCATTCCATGCCTGAGCTGCCAAGACCGGGAAGGAGCGTCCTCTTCCCTGTGCTCTTATGCAATCTGTTTTCAGAAGAGCTTTTCCTGATCAGATTCCTCAATGGTCAGTTTACTATCAGCTGGTCCCTAATGTACTGAGGGGCAATTCCCAAGATACATTTATGGGCCAGAGTCAGTATCTTAAAGGCAACGTAGCTCTTTCCTGGCAGCAGATATTGGTTCTTTCCGTGTCAGTTTAAAGATGATACGGACAGCTGCATTCTGGATCTTTTGTAGGGTTTCCATGGTCTTTTTACTCGATACTCCCAATAGGGAGTTAAAGTAATCCAACCGTGAAAGAATAACTGTGCTGGCCAGCTTGGCACAGTTTTTTCTTTCGTAATCATTGGTCTGATTAGCCTTAAAATTCTTTGGTAGTAGTTGGTATTTCTGAAAATTCCTTGGACCTCGGCATCAGCTTTCAGGCTTACCTCCATGTACACCCCCAGAGCTTTAACCTTGGCCACTACAGAAATGAGGCTCTTCTCTATAATAAGTCAACCATATGACTGACTCAACTTTTCCCTCGCTTGTCTGGATCCATAGATCATTAGCTCCGTTTTGGCTGTATTCAAACATACCAGTTATTCAACATCCGGTTCTTGATTTCCAGGTGCAGAAGATAAAGGTCCCATCAACCTAAGATGTGGATGGTTCAATGGATAAGATTTAAGGAGAAAATGATGTATCGTTATTGCTTTGGATTTATTTGATTGGGCCGTATAACTGTGTTGAATTTACTTTGTGTTGCTTTTCATTTTGGTCAACATGGGAGCAACAGGAGATTCCAAGTGGCACCCATTCTGAATGCAGGAAAGGCATTCCTACTTGGTATGAGGTAGGTAGATAACAACTGATCTACACCTTGTGACCCCGAAAGTTTGGGGTCTTAAATCCCCTCTCAAGAGATGCTCTTTATTAAGAACGTTTTACAAGAAATGCGTTTATTGGAGCAAGACAAGGCAGGTTAAAGCGGCGATTTCTCCCAGTATAAAATGTTTTCTCTAGTAGATCAAAAAGGAGATGTGAAGCCATTCTGATGAGAAGAGTGTTAAGTAAGAATGTGTAAAGTCCAACCGGTGTGGGACTTTACAAGACTATCTCTCGGTATTGGGTAACCCACCTTTTTATATAGGCCTGTATTACACACGTGGGTAGTGTGACTGAGCAGCCAGGCTTATTTTAAGAGGGGTAATGTGAGCTGTACAATGAAATCAGTAAATACAGGTGTCCAAGTAAACACTTGAACACTTAATCATAGTATAAATATTCATTTATATATACACAAGGATAATGAGACCATCTTTATAAAGCAGCAACAAATGGTAATATTAATCCCAAAGTTAGGATTCAATTCAACAAGAGCTAAGCAGTAGCTGAGTAAACCTTTCTTATGCTACACATATTCCAGCACATTGAGTAATTTGAGGTCAGTATTGGCACTTATTTGTGATCACCATTCCAATATTGAGTTTCAAGGAGGGAAACGTTAGATCAGAACGTACTTTGTAAGTAATAAAACAGTTAGATTCTCCCAGAGGGATGTAGGCAGTCTTTTATCCCATCAATAATCGTGTTGAACAATTAAAACCTGAAGGGGAGCAAGCACTGCCAAAGCTAATCGGTTCGGAATGGGCTGCCTTTAGCGAGCCAGGACAGCCAAAGTCGATGGACTAGTTCAAAGCTCTGATGCACTCTTCTTACAATGTTTTAAAATAGTCAGTAGTTCAGTAGAAAAATCACAGAAGCTCAAGAGGAGCCATCTTGAAGAAGCCCAAGCTGGGAGGCCAGTGCAGGTGAGTTGAGGTCAACTCAAAAGGGTTTAAAATAGTACTCCCCAAGATAGGAAGCACCACAAATGGCAAAAGGTAGATGTACCCCAAGCCCCACAGTACCTCAGAATTGAAGAATTGGTTCCAGCTGGGTACCTTCCTGTTGCAATGGAGTAGAGCTTTGTTCCTGGTCCTTGGTAGTGGTGAGGAAAGGGAGGACGTCTGGCGGGCTACTGCGGCAGAACTTGAGAGAGGGACTCTGCAGCAATGGATTCTCTTGGATTCAGCAGCCTTTTGTGGTTTTGGCACCTTTTTCTCAGCACCAAAGAAGAACTAACGGATCCGGTTGGTAGTTAATTGATCCCTCGATCCTGGACTCTGGTGAGGGGACTCTGGGTGAAGATGTCCTGCTTCTGTAGGGTCTTCTGGATGCCCACAAAGTTTTGACCGGATTCGCACTTCCGAAGACTGTGCACTCGATGTTCAGTGGCCCCCGCGCATTGGGATTCTGCAGCCTTGGATAGTCGCAGCAAGTCTGGGGGCTCACGCCAGAATGAATCTTGTCTTCAGGCTAGTTGGTCCCACCAGCCCAAGGTCCCTTGCGAGTCTTCCCAGTCAAAACGAAAACTAACTGCTGCACAGCTTCACTATGCACTTCGCAGTGCATGAGGGTGCTGCTGCTGTCTCTTCACGTCTTCGTCAGATGTCCGCCAGTGGTCGACTCTACCTCTAGTCCCAAAAACCTCACCTTTTAAGCAAGTTCCCATTCATTCACAGCCCTAGGCTGTCAATAACCCAGCAAGGGGGCTGGCCAATCTGCGCTGGTTTCACTGAGGCACACCTACAGACAAAGGACAAATAAGTTTTGGGACCCTCCCTCACTTCCTGCCTTTACAGACACACTGGAGCCTGTGTGGATTTCGGGCCTGGAGCTCGCCAAAAGCAAAATGCACAAAGGGCTCAACCCAATTAAAACGGAGTAAAAGCTCAGAAAGAACAGACAAATGGTGAAAAAAGACTGGACCATTTTGGGAAAATGGACACCCTTGAGTGCTGCACTGCAGCTTATAAATCAGCCTGCAGATATGGCACAAAGGTAGTAAAAAAAGAACCCACTGCCACCAGCCATTCAACTTAGTGTAACAGAATCTTACTTGAGAAGTGAGATGTTACTGTGTAACCCCCCCAGCACTCCACATAGTCGTGTGTGCTGGACCCACAAAAGAAAAGGTAAGTAAGGCAAAAGTCATCCTCCTATTCATCTGAACAGTAGTTCACCCAAGAAAATGTATTTAAGGGGGCATGGCTTGGAGCACCGATGCCGCTGCTGCTCCTCGAAGAGCCTCGGTGCCGGGCCCGCCGTTAAAAGGTAGTAAATGAAGATTTACGGCATGTTGAAGCCTCTCCTGTGATACCATGCAGTGGGGAGACTCTGGGACCGAGTATAGAAACATATGAAACCCGAGGAGCCGAGAATTCCCCCAAGTAATCTACTGCCTCGTGCACCGCGAAATCCAAGATGGCGGCCGGGGACTCGCACTGACGCGGCCCCCGGTCAGAGCAGCCGACTCAAGCTCCAAACGAAGTTCCTCTTGGAGACAAATGGGGAGGGGAGCCTCCAGACGGGTGCTGGCTAGCGGGGCATTGGTGCCGCTCGTCCGGAGGAGACCGGCCTCTCACTAAAAGGGCGGCCCGCGGCTCGGAGGAGGAGCTGTGTGGGCCGGCCCGGGGCCCCTGTCCATCTAGCTGCCACACTCGAGATCCTGACTCTGGCTGCCCTCCCCGGGCCGGGAAAACAGAAAAACCAGCATCATCCGCAAGCGCCGGCAGCCAAAGCCCATGTCCACCTGGCTGCCGCACTCGGGCGCTTGGCGGCTGTGGCCCCGGACTGGCCAGCACACCGCCCGAGACGACAAGAAGACCAGCACCACCCCCGGGCGCCTGCGGCTTGGTGAGTGAACGACGCGGACCGGGTGGGAGCCGGGGACCCCGCCGGCTTGCCTGCTGTGCCAGAGTGCCTGCCTGCTGAACCCGCGGGCCAGTCAGAACTGCCGTGTGGGACAAGTGGAGCGGCTGCAACCTCAAGGCCCCTGAAGCCTGGAGAGAGGGAGACCACGCTGCGTGGGTGGGAGCCGGAACCCCTGGCCTCCAGGCTGGCGTGCTCGAGCACCTACCTGCTGGGACCATCGGACCGGTCAGCATCTCCCCCCCCCCCCCCCCCCCCCAGGCGCGAACCTGCTTACAGAGTGGTTACCCACATCGTGCCCCAGACTAGATCCGATGGACGCAGCTTAAAACCTGCATACTCTTGCCAGACTCCTGGGGCGCCCCTGCCCGACCTACAGAGCCCGGTGGACCTTTCCTTGCCCCGGAGGAAGCCCTTTCAGAGATAAGCCGCACCTGAGATGAACTTTCCTTCCAAGGGTCTCTGCTTCAAATCTACCAGGACCTCTCACCACTCGCCTGACTTCTCCGGTTACCCAAACATGGACTTCTTCTCACCTGCCCCCCCTTTTGTCAACAGGAACCAACCATGGCTAAACAATCATAAGCCAGAGTCCCGAGATACGGAAAAAGGAAATGACCACTTGCGGGCACCCCACACACGTATGTGGAGCGTGCACCCTCCTCGGGCCCTAGGGGACCCCCCCTGATTTCACCCCCTCAAACATGCCGACTCCACAGCATTTAAAGATGGACCCCACACGGCTCATGCCCATTTCCAAGGCACTAACCATCAATGAGTCCTTAGAAGAACCTTTTCTGGCAGTTGCCAGACCCTGCCACGTTGGCGGAGTGCATGGCCATGGGCACATTGGCCAAGGGGAGTCTGTTTCTGAAACCCCAGAAACGTCCGTCCCCCCCCCCACGTTATATAAATTGGGGCTCTCCCATTGGAGGCCCCGGTTAAAAGTTCAGAGACCGAGTGATCAGCAGCCGCAACTCCTCGATAATGGCGGCTAGCCTTCCTCCCTCCCCAGTGATGGACCCCCCCCGGGCTCTCGTACACTCCGATTTATCTCCCTCAACGTCAAGAGCCTGAACTCCCCAGCTAAACGTAAATAAATATCATCCAGCAACTCCTAGACGAAGATACAGGGGTGGCCCTGCTACAGGAGACCCATCTGCTCCCGGGAGACTTCGGCTGCCTCAGATCTAAGACTATCCGCTGCAGTTCTGGGCCTCGGATGGTTCTAAAAAAAGGAGGGACGGCGATCCCATTTAGAAAGGGCCTGGACCCGCAGATCCTAAGCATCAAAAGAGACACGGGGGGGGGGCGCTATGTGGCAATCGAATGCCTCCTTTTGGGCCAACTTTACACGCTGGTCTCAGCCTATGCTCCCAATGTGGGCCAGACTGCTTTCTACGACTCCCTGGGTGCAACCTTATCAGCTTTATCAGAAGGGTTGAAGGTAATCGGTGGTGACTCTAACAGAGTTCTGGACCCTACGAAAGATAAGTCGCACTCCTCCAAGGACCTTAACACAGCCCTGGGACTCCTAAGCCTCTTCACGACCTTGGAGGTGGTGGACGCCTGGAGGGTGCTCCACCCCACAGAAAGACTTCATTTTATTCATACGTCCACAGGACTTTTTTCGAGAATTGACCTTCTAACCTCTCCGCAAACTCTGGCTTACACCAATGCAATCTCAATCGGAACACGCACCCTCTCAGACCATGCACCAGTGACCCTGGAACTCCGATCCCACCAGGCTACACGCCGCTGGGCTCTATTCGACCCAATCCTCAACGAGATGCCCCTGAGAGATGTAATCGCCTCCACAATCCGTAACTTCTTCCAGGAAAACCGTAATGAAGACACCTCTCTGGCAAACACATGGGATGCTATTAAAGCGGTGGTTCGGGGGGTGAGGTGGGACTCATCGGCCAAGGAGCGGCATCCCACAAAGCTAGGCGCCAAACCCGCCTCTCCCTGGAGAGGGAACTCCAAGAAGCAGAAAAAACGCATAAGCTGAAGGGATGGTCCCCAAAGACGCAACGGCGATCTGCATGGCCCGAAATAAAATCGAAGCGCATTATGCCGAACACACAGCCCATCTCCTGGCTAAGGCAAAGCAGTTCTACTATGCCAAGAACAACAAAGCAAATAAACAGTTGGTGAGCAAACTAGCCAAGGCAAGACAGAACAACAGAACTACGGGACGCCCAAGAGGGGGGGAAAAACAACTGGCGGCAGACCACCTGACCCAGGTGATGTCCCCCACCCCGAGGGACCAAAGAAAACAAAGGGAGTACCTACTAAAAGCCAAGCTACCCCACCTGAAGGAAGCAGATCAAAGGAACCTCGACCCTCCAATTAAGAGTATGAGGAAGTTGAGCAAGTTATTAAAACCACTTGGAGCAAGGGCCCCGAGGCCCGACGGCTTCTCCGCAAAATTCTATAAAATCTTCCGACTGCAACTGGTGGCCCCTATGGTAGCCCTCTTTAACTCCTTCAGGGACTCCGGCGTGGTGACTCCCTCAATGACAGTCCATCACAATCCTGCTGCCCGAGCCCGGGAAAGACCCGGCCTTATATAGACCAATTGCCCTGATGAACATTGATGCCAACATCTATTCGAAAATCCTGGCCAACCGCCTTGCAGCCATTCTACCTGAAATAATCCACCCAGACCAATCGGGCTTCATCACTAATAGATCTACGGGAGATGATGTCCGCAGAGCATTGAACCTGATTGACCTGACATCTTGGAAATCGCAGAAACTAGTCCTGGTGGCCCTGGATGCGGTCAAGGCGTTCGACAAGGTGGATGTCATGCCTTCATGCCATATGCCCAGACACCAGAGACCTCATGCCCACACGGCTCATAGAACAGCCAAGCCATTCTATACCCACTGGAGTCTCTTCAGCAAACTCCCGGGGAAGCATACTTTTTAATTAAAGCACACGCAAACTACATTCTTCTACATGTGCGTTGTCAGGGATACAGGGAAATGCTTTGTTTCATTCATTCGGGGCATGTCACGTGGTGCTATTGAAGACGTACGCGTATTACGCAAGACTTCACGTGACTCGTATTTAATCCCGGAAGGGTTTCTAATCCTTGCTTCTGATCGTTTTCGGTTCGGATCTTGGAGTTTGTGTCCTGCAGCTCTGGCTTTTTTCCTCGCGACTCCTGCATCGCATCCTTGGCAGTTTCTGTACTCCCGTTCATCTCGGAGTATTCAGCAGGTTGCTGCCATTCCATCGCTTTCCTCAGCGGTGCTACGTAAGTCTGCTAACTACGCTCCATTTCCATCGGGAGCCGTCGGCTCATTCCACTGCCGACAGTTCCACCACATTCCTCAGCGGTGCAACGTTTAAACAGCCACCCAAACGCTCCATTTCCATTCAGAGCCCCGGCTGAACAATCGGCTTCAACACTGCATCGCGTGTCTCCACGGTGCATCTTCAGTTTGTTCATTACTCCCACGCTACCCAGAGCGTAATCCTTTCCTTCAAGCTGTGCTTTCTTCTAACCTTCAAACTCACTGGTTCATTTAGGGCTAACCTGTCATCTCACATAAGGGCCCTTGTCTTCCATCATCCAACCTCCTCTTGGGTCTTCCATACAGGACTGGTGCACAGAACTTTAAGGACGCTATCCTGAGTGCACCAACTCGACTCTAGTGCGGCCCTCGTTCCGTTCGGGTTAGTTCCCGTACTAATTACCTTCCCCAACTCGTTGCTTCTTGGAAGACCTATGGACTTTGGATTCTCCTGGGTATTGTTACATTCACAGGTTAGTGTTGCTCAGAAAGATTAACAAGTTAAGATTGCAATTGGTTTATACTAAAGTCACTTTCCTCTCTTTTTACAGTCCTGTGATCTTGGTCTCTTACACGCCCTTTCCACTAATTACTCTCTTTAGCTGTAATTCACCCAGCTAGAGAGTGACATTAGTTGGAAGGTCTAAATTCAACGGATGTCGTCCTACTCCTCTGCACTTCGGGGCAATTCCAATTGTATCCTTTTCCATCAGTATCCTTTTTATTTGGTGTACTAGTGGTATTGCAACAGTGGACTAGTCCTTCATTTGCTTCTGGAACAAATACCCAGAACTTTAGGAACTGGATAAGGGGAGGCTTAGAGTCACTGGGCCAACTTTACCTGGATGGCCACCCGCGAACATTCAAACAATGTAAAGAGACATTCTGATTGAAAGAAACAGACAGATTCACCTATATCCAGCTAAGACACTGGTGCTCCCATCCACAAACCCGGGAAGCAGCAACACGCGCGCCAACGCTACTTGAACTAACGCTGCAAGATCTCCCGACCCAGGGGAAAATTTCGGCCATATATAAAAGCTTCTCAGGGGACTTTCTTAGCTCCAAAACCCAAGCGATGGCCCAGTGGGAGGCAGACCTAGGGCACCCGTTAACTGACCAGAACTGGATGGATATCTGGTCACGAATTCACTCTGCGTCCTCCTGCATCACAAACCGAGAATGTGCATACAAGCTCCTATTACGGTGGTATTACCCCCTCTCCCCCTACCCCCCCCCTAAGATTTCACCACATTAATCAGGCTCTAAGTCCCGCCTGCTGGAGACAATGTGGCCACCCAGGTTCCTTCTATCACATGTGGTGGTCGTGCCCTAAGGTGCAACTCTATTGGTTCCAATGTGTAACCACGTTCGCAGACATCACCCAAAAAGCAATCCCGCTGGAACCCGAAACCATCCTCCTGGGGGCCCCAGTCCCGGGATGCTACCCAAGATCGGGTAGAAAGGCCACACTCTTGACTCGGCGCCTCTTGTCAGCGCGGAGTGTGGTGGCTCGTACTTGGAAGACTGTTGAAGGACCACTGATAGCGTTGTGGTGGGGAAAGGTGTGGGACATTTTAATCACAGAAAAGATAACAGCGGGCAGGGCCGGGACTCTACACCGCTTCCAGGACACATGGGCCCCTAACTGAAAATTCCCAGCCATAACTTTCCTACCCCGGAGCACCGCAAGAGTTCTGGAGGGGACGGCGGCAGGGGGTGGGGGGAGAAGAGGTATAGGGGGATCGGGCAGGGGAGGGGGTGAGAGGGGCTGGGGGCAGTCTGCCAGGTGCAAATTTTGCCTGTAATGTTTTCACTATGCTCTGTTGCAAAAATAAACACAGTTTAAAAAAAAAAAGAAAATGTATTTAAACATTGAGAGGACTTCTGCACAAAGGGTGCTGTGTGCCACAATGCAAAAAGCAGACGCTTATGGAGTTACCAGACTCCATTGAACAGTAAGAAAACAAAAATCCTAGTTGGAAATACACAAGGGAGTGGGGAGAAAGTCCCACTCACTCGGGAGTAAACATTAAAAAGCCACGAATCCAGCGAAAGAGCTGGGGGTCTCCAAGGAAAAAGGGAATTGGCACAGAAATTAACTGCTCCCTAACAAAGAGTGATAGTTTAGGAAACCATCTGTATTCCAAGACCCAGAAGGCAGATACTTAGTGCTTAAGAAATGTATAAATTAACTTTTTACACTGGTATCAGATATTGCCCACTTTTGCAGAATAACACTTTTGGCAAATTTCTTTTGCTGCATTTTTTTATCACTTTTTTTTGCTGCAAAAATATAAATGGTAAGTTTGGATAAGGTACATAGAAGGGGGGGGATTAGTAGGGAGAGCCTGCTGAGGGGGCTGTTTGTTGCTGTAAACTAAAGTGGTAAAATCGGCCAAATGTCATTCATCCAAATAAAATCAGGAAACCTTCATAGATCCCTGGTATCATGCTGTGCTCCTAATGAATATAAAGAACAATACTTTGTATCTTTTAGGGAGATTGAGTAGGTTTTGTGAAGGTGAGGTAGTGGTTGTTGGGGACTTCAACTGTGTGCTGGATCTTGATAAGGATAGTACATTTCCCCCTGACTCCATCCGACAAGCTCAATAGGTGCGCATTATCAAGGGCACTTTGTGAGTTGTCAGTAATGGATACCTGGTGCTTTTTCCAACAGGAAGAGGGCAATTGCGCACTTTCCTTTGTACATAAAGAGTATTTGAGAATATATCTAATATTAGTATAAGCAACCTTAATTCCAGGAGTATCATTAAAGATTTGGCATAGGTATGTGTTGGCCCATGCTCCAGTTTGTTAGAATGCACTGTGGTGCACCTGTTCAGAAAAAATGCATGAATAATTATGCATGAATTATTTGGTTGTAACGGATGTAGCGATTCAAACTCTTATTTATTTAGCAAATCTGTGCCGTCAATTTTACAGGCCACAAATGTCCTATAAAGGACAGTAAAGCATATTGTTGCTTGCAGCAAAGCTTTGTAAGAGAAGGGTGAGAAATTCTATCACTGGATTGAGGAATGACATTGGGGAACTGAAACGGGGAGAACCTGATGAGCTGGAAATCATTGAGTGGTACTACAGGAAGATTATGATGGGGGGGGGGGGGGTAACATTAATTTCAGATAAACCAAAAGTATTCTTAGATGAGGATCCCATCAACCCAGAAGAGATTGGGAAGACAACTGATTCCTTACCACTATTACAAAACCTTCGAAATGGTACTGACGCAGCCATTAACAAAGTTGTTTAATACAACCCTTTTGTCGGGAGAGGTCTTAGTCTGTGGCAATGTCAACGACTATGCTAGTGTTAAAACCTGGGAATGATCCGAGTGAACGCTTGGTTTATTGACCTGTATCACTCTTTAATAAAGAGTCTTGCAGTCTGCTTGATACAGGATGTTCTATCCTGCTTCCCCGCCTCCTGGCTCATCTGTGTAGATTTGTCCTGTGTGGCTGTGATCTCATGGAATGCACAGCACATGCTGATGCAGCAGCCTGGAAAGTTATGCCTTGAGCTTGATTCCGCCCAGAGAGTTAGAGAGACGGACATGAAGCCTGGGTGCTGGGAGCCAGTAGTCTCTCCCTGTAATACTCAAGATCCTGTTACCAGCTCCTGTACCTGATGACATACCGGTGTCTTATGTGTGTGCAACTTCATAAAGTAACCGAAGGACTCGCCATGCTGCCTCCTGAACCTGCAATATAATACTGGCGACGAGGATGGGTCTACCAATGATGGTGCACCTGAACCAGATTAGCTTTCTTCTATATTGTATCACTCATGAGAACATCAGGAGGGTCACAAATCTAATCGACTGGGGAAAGGGATCCGGGCAGAAATGTGCATTACTATCATTGGATGCCCATCAGGCCTTTGATAGTTTTGATTGGCCTTACATTGATTTAGCTCTGGAGGCGTATGGACTCGGACACCTATTCACTATAATGGTACTAGCACATTTTAAAAGCCCAATAGCGAGTTCATATCAGTGGAGAACTGGTGAGCCTCATCAAAACATTGAGAGGCACACACCTGGGCTTTTTATGTATCCCTCAGTTTTTGCATTGGCCATAGAACCCTCGTGAATTTAATTAGGAGTAATGAAAGAATGCAGGGGATAAACTGTACAGGGCAAATACACAATCGCGCTTTACCAGATCACATTATTTTTATGTGATCAGTGTTCCTCTCCAACAGCTGGTATGAGGCATCTCCAGTGATTTGGAATTTTATCAGGGGTTACTATTAACTACACAAAACCTAAGGCACTGAGGAAGCAGCGGTAGTGAGGAAATTGAAGGTGGAGTGCCCAATTGATTGGGTAAATGGGAACATAGAGTAACGATAACCTGCTCTTATGAGGAATTTCTTAATGCTAATATTCCAGTACTATGGAGAACTTCCATAGAGTATCTTAAGTGATGGAATTTACAGGAATTAAATGGTTTGGAAGAATAGTGCTGTGAAAATGACTGTTTTTTTTTTTGTTTTTTAAAAACTCTTTTTATTAGCGGCAACACAGATACATGACGATCTGTTAACTAGACTGTTGTATTGCTTATTAGTGTACCAGCCGGAATGTTCAAAAGACTGCATGGAGAAATATTTGCCTTCATCTGAAATATTAAAAGAACACCCAAGAACCTCACACACTACCCTAACGCAGGTCCCTCTACTTGGCAGGTTGTGTGTGCCGGGCATAAGATGTTTACTGGTGTCACAAATCCCACCCATAATAGAAGGGTCATTGGTCCCTGAGATTAAGAGACAAGAGATGGATGGACGTGGAACGAAGGGTTATGGTCATCCCACTGTCTAAACTCCCAGACAGTGGTTTTCGCCGAAGATCATGATTTCAACTAGTCATAGGAAGTCCTATGTTAGGGCGTGAACGATGAGAGATGGTTTAGCAAATCTGGAGAGATGGAAATGAGACTTGGAGGCGGAAATCTTTACTGAATCCTAGGAGCACATATGGGAAAGGGTACACAAATCGTCTAAATGCAGACCTAAATGAAACTGCATACAAAATATGGCATTGATGGTACTTCACACCATTAAGAATTAATGGAACCCAACCTAATGTCCCACCTCACTGTTGGAGGGATTGTCAAGAAATAAATAGCATGGGTCACATGTGGTGCGTCTGCCCAAAGTCATAAATCTATTGGAAGGAGCTATTGGGGCGCATAAAGATATTGTTGGCGATCATCTGCCCATGCATCCTAGGGTGTTAGTTATTGGGGATGCAGTAGGAAGCGGCTATCCAATGCGGGTGGCTACAGCAAAGTTAATTCCCCATTTGTTAAATGCAGCTTGACTAACATTGGCACCATATTGGGAAACAATAGCTGGCCCAAACACTGCAAAGTGATGTCTGTATAAAAAGAACTGCTCAAGCTAATGGAAGTTTTCCACATTTTATGAAAGTGGGGTCCCCTTTCCAGGAATATGTAAGGGCTTGGGATTGGTGCGTCCACAAAGCACTACTGTTGAAGAACCTTTTTTGTTAATGTGACCAGCAGATGCACACAAACCAACAAACATGGGAGATGGTGGGTGGTTTTTGGCTGGATGGATAATAGTTAAAATCTTCCTTTTGAATCGATATGTTGAAACGATCATTCAGATGAAAATACATTTCATGTGGATTATGATTTGTTAATATGGTCCTTTATCATTTGGTTTTGGAAGTTTATTTGAAGTAGAGTATAGGCAATCGAAATGTATCATGAATGTATGAGATCTTTGTTAGTTTAACTTATCAAACGAAATACATAAAGCTACAAAAAAATTACTTTGGCATGAAGTATTTAGGAAGGGGGAGTCCGATTAGCAGACCCTCTTTTCAGCGACAGAAATAGACCTATAATTTTATCAGGGCTCAACATTTGCACTTGCCATTAGTCTTTGACTAGTGATAATTGACTTTTGTTGAATAAAAGAAATTGTGTGCAGTGTAGCTTGCCACTTGAAAATGATACCCCCCCCCCTGGTTTTATATTCATTAAAATCAAAAAAGCTGTCTGTTCTGCCCTCACCAAATGGCCATTCTGCCTCACCTTTTGTTAAGGGTGGTGCAAGCATTTAAGATTTTCAGTTGTTTACACCAAAAGGCAAGACCAGAAGTCTCTACAATAGTAGCAATGGCAGAACAGACAGGCTTAAGTGCAATTAGTACACACAATTAACCAAAGAAGATGCTCACTGGTGTATGGACTGTTAGAAAAGAGGAGCATATATAATAGAAGTTATGCAAATCATTTACAGGATGCCAGATGCCAACACTGAACAGTCACTGTAACCTTAAACCTTTCGGACATAGAATAAGAAATAATGCCCAATAATATAAATGTACCCCATCCAGTAAGGGATGGGGTACATCCAGTAAGGGAAGGACCTAGAGAGTGGGAAAAGGGGAGCACACTTAAGAACATAAAGACACACACTGCCACAATTTGGTGAACGTTTAGCTTCACAGCACCGACTTCTTAGGCTCCTAGGAAAAATAAGCACAGTAACACTTTGCAGTAATGCATTGTCAGGACATTTCACATAGGCAGGAGTGAAGTGCAAGACAATAAAACTACAGATGAAATCAATGGCACAACCAAAAATGCTAGTACTTGGCTTAGAACTCCAGGGTAAATACCTCAAGAGTCACTTTTGGCGAATTCTAGTAAAGGTCAAAAGTTTTGCCTTTGGATTAAACACGACGGTCAATGGGCACAGCTGTGATTATAGGGAAAAGAAAGATGCATCCTCCCTCCATAGCACAAATCTTCCCCTTGCCTTTACATCTTTAAACATTGTTCGAGGAGTCCCAGGCTCAAAAGGCAGTAGCAGCAGGGCCATCATGCCTTACATTGGAGAGCCACAACCATGGCTTTCCCCCTCCCCCCCCCGCCCCCCCAATCAAGGGGAAGATTTGTGCTATGGAGGGAGTCGTTTCCAGTCACCTGCCAGCAAAATAAAGTGCGAAAAATACAAGTACCAGAATCCTCAGAGCTAATTAACTTGCCACACCTGAAAAAGAAATGCAGACCTGCCTGAAATAACTAAGAAACTCCGCCTCCCTGAAGATTGATGAAGTCATGAAAACGTGCGTTAGGAGGAGAAGCTAAAGACTGGTAACAGAGTGCCTGCCTTTACATCTTTAAACAATTTTGAGACCGTACCTCACCAGGAACAGATGCAGTGAAGCAGGATTTGGGCCAGTACGTATCTATGGCAAAAAGCAGTTGACGTACACCTCTGGAGATCTTCCACCATGGACCACAGAGGTAAGTGCTCACAGTTGTGGGTGCGGTAAAGATTTTTTTTAAGGAGGAGACAGTGAATACAACTCTCCTTTTAAGGTGCAGTGTGAAGGATCTGGTCACCCAGGCACTTTAAACCCAGACCAACAATGACCCAGATGTCACAAAACAAACGTCCTTAACAGGAGTGGCACCCATCTGTCAAAGCAACATAGAGGATGGTTTGAGGACGGTGTAGGAACCAGACCAAGCGGGTTCCAACAATTCAGAGGTAAAAGGAGGGCAGTTGCTAAAACATGGTCTCACTATCATGACCATAGCCCCGGCATTCGAGGCCTCTGGGCCGCATCAGTCTCCCTGCACAGCCCCAAGGGCCCAATCATGCCCTCCAAGACTCTCTTGGAGTCAGTCCTGGCGCCTGTAGCGCTAGGCTCATATAGCAGGAGGAGGGGCTGGAGCCTTCAATGGCAATAGTACAACATGGATGCCACCACATGGTTCAGTTCCAGAACTGAAACGTGGTCTAGCTTTTAGGGTGTGGTCAGGCCTGAAGGCACCTGGGATACCTGCAGACTATATAAGCCACGCCCGAGCTACAGAACACGCTTCGCGTTGCCCTGCACTCGCAGCGTGACATTCACTGCGGTCTGTTCTCTGCATTCCGGGCCCTCACCTGTAAGATCATAATCATTATTCATCCTTAACTGCTAGTTACTCCAGCTTCTGTTCGCTCCAGTGTCCTGAACCTCCAGCATCTCGGCCGATGCTCTCTCCTGGAAACCACAACCTGGGGAAGAAAAAATAGAAAGACAGCATTAGTAAGCGTTCACATTTCACATTTAAACAACAATTCGGAAGCACGCTTACCTGAGCGGAACTCGCTGTTGGCTTATTCCTGTTCCGGCCTTCCATCAACCTGCTGCATACTTATTTCGACGGCGATTCGGACTACATTGACCCATCGCTCCGCATCCTCTCGGCAGCTTACCATCCGGAACATCATGGCGACCTGCAAAGAAGAATAACCTAGGTTAGCAAAGCGCACATAGCGCCGCGCTCCGCGCATTCACTTACCATCTCGAGCACAGCCCCAGCCAGCTCGGCGACTTCACCATTCCTCCCGCACCTATGGGAGATGAAAAGACATTAACAGGGCCAATTACAAGTACGGACAAACAATCAAAACAATAGACTTACCTGAAGAACTGAGTCGCAGCAGGTCTGGACTCACCGGCCCAGTGAAGCAACTTGGTGGCGAAGCGCCCCATCCACAACGCACCCATGCACAGAACTGCAGGACGGGGAGCGCACCATATCGAAATCCAAGGTGAGGAAGGCTCTAAGGGGACCAGGGTTCACAAGGGAGGTGGGCCATGAGAGGAAGAGATTGTGGGCTAAATCAAAACTCCTGTATTCCAGACTAGATCCTCGGCAGAACGAGAGCCCGGGGGAGGTGAATCCAGGTCGGAAGCAGTCCAAACAGATCGGGTGGTGTCCCTGTGGATACCAGGTGAGCGTTACACCCACGAAGAAGGTGGGAACAACCCAGGGTGGCACAAACTAACAAGAGGCAGGTTTTTAGGGGTCCCAGCACCCTTGTAGACAACTGAACGTTCCTTCACCAAGGTGGACGACGAGGCATTTTGAAGGCGAAGACGGTTGTGAAACGGTCCCAGTACAGAAGAACCGTGGGCTGGGGGGGTAAGAGGACAGCCCAGGAAGAACCTCCAGCCAAAGATCAACACCAAAGCTTGGGTAAAGATGCACAAGCTGAGCCAGTATAGCCATTCTTGGTCTAAAAAATTTGCAGCAGCTTGTCAGCACCAAAATCTTCCCAGCAGGTAAGTAAACCTGCAGCCTTCTGAGAAAAGGCTAGCAGAACTTAGGACAGAATCGGAGTCTCCCCAAGATATACCTACAAATGTATGGGCTGGCCTAAGGCCAGCCTTCCAATCATACACGAGGGGCGCTAACAATATATTTGAAACCAGCCAGATAGGTTGCCCTCAATGTCTACCAAACTTTCATGTACACTCCAATAGGTTGTTTAGGGGCCAGCCCAAGGCTGTACCCAAACCACTGTAGAGGGTGCAGGGCTTGGCACAGATTGAGCCTATGTGTACTCTTACGTCCCGTCCCCTTTCCTCCATACTGCATGGGCGATTACAACTGAATGTAGCCCCAGGGTGGAGAGGAGACACTCCTTAAGAAAACAGATTACTTAGAACCGCCTGTCTGAAAGCCGCATCTGATTAAGAGCCGGCTTCCAAACAGTAATGCTTACAGAAAGTCGAAGGGGTGACCCAGGTGGCAGCCCTAACGATCCATTGGTCCAGGTACAGGTGGTGGCCCTGGGCCCTAAGGAAGGCTGCCACTGCATTCATTAGTCTGGTAAACATCCTGGGGGCTGAGTTGAGGCCGAAGGGTAGAACCTTGTATTGGAAATGACGGTCCATGATCCTGAATCGCAGAAAGGATCGATGAGGCTGCCAAATAGGGACGTGTAGATAAGCGTCTTTCAGATCCAGGGAGCACATCCAGTCTCCCCTGCACAGTGTCTCTGCTGTAAGTGCTGGCCTAAAAAGACAACTGAATCCCAAAAAAGGTAACTCTTCCCAAACACCAGGTCTGGTAGAGAATGGGCTTTTGAACCTGAAGGCTATGTTTGCTCATTATAAAAGCTACATACCATAATGTGGATCTGGGGCTTTTCTTTTTAACGGGGGTTTTAAATCCAGTGATCTGGCAGTTCAGGCTGCTTATTGGGGTTAGGAGATCAAGGAAGTGCCATTTTACTCCTGAAGCTTTGCTAGCAGATAATAAAGCCTATGTATCAGAACACTGTTCTGCAGGGTATTATGGGTTCTGCTGCTCAGGACGTTTGTGTGATTCTGTGCAGTTGTGAATACATACCTTTTTTAAATCTTGCCAGTACCTCCACGTGTTTGCTAGTGCCTCAGATAGATGAGGACATTTTGTTCTTGTCGCCTCTCCCTCTATCCCCGCAAGCCTTTTCTTCAGGCAGGAGTTTGGTATCATTTTTGTACACCAATATAGATTATTAGGGAGAATTCTCAAAAATGTGCTAATTCCTCTCTACCTTGGAGACCCCCAGCACTTTTGCTGAACTCTAGGACTTTTTAATTTTTAACTTGGAGAGAGTGAGATATTTTTCCCACTCTCTCGTGTAATTTTTCTGTGATCTAACACTGGGTTTCTTTTTGGTTTTGGAGTCTGACAAACTCCATAGGGATCATCTTTATATTGTGACACATAGTACCTTCAGTGCAGTGGCACAGGGAAGTCTTTCAGATTTCCCAAAGGTTTAAATACCTTCTCTTGGATAAACTACTGTTTCCAAGAGCAGTAAAGTGAAATTGACTTTACTTACAATTGTAACTTTCTAGACCCAGAACACACTATCTTACAATAGGGTGCTAGAGGGGTTACTTGGTATCCCCTTTGTCTAGTTTCTCATGTAACCTTTTTATGTTACCCTTTCTACAATTAATGACTGGTGGCAGTGGTTGTGTGAAAAGTGTGGGTGGAACCCTCTTTTTTTTTTTTTATTTATTATTTTTTTTTTTTTAAGGGGGCCTGACTCTAGAGGGTTAGGAAGTATAATGAGATGAAGAAAGATGGTCATAAGCTACCCTAGACATAGGCGGGTGACGCAAGGTCACCAAACAATTGCAGCGGGGCCAGGTGGCTGCTGGCTCCGAAAGAGATCACAGTGGAATACAAGTGTCAAAAAACAGGTTTTTATTATAACTAACAAAAAGACATATTTCCAAAAAGTGCTGTGGCACGTGGAATATGCGTAATTGAGCACATTGTGGTCTGCATATTAGAGTGATTAGTAGACAGAGTGACATTTTTATGTTATGTCTTGTGGTGTTTAACAATACGTTAACATTGTCGACACAGTGGTAGGTGTTTCCGTATATTGTTGGTGGTGAGCAGTGGCTGTACAGGGTGAAGCAGCGCTGCTATGATGTACCAAACTGTCTTCAGCACAAACAGTCGTGGTCGGGATGTTGTTGGATACAAAGGGCGTCCACCTAAAGTTAAAGGGGACTGTTAGTTCAGGATAGAGTGGTGATGCCCAATTCTTTTTGGAAAAGGCGGCAGAGGGGAACCTACCATGTCCAGGTAAGTAAACGCCTTGTCCGAAATCTTGATTGTACCAGTTGCTAATTAATGCAGCTGGGAAGCAGTCTGCGTGAGTCCGATGCCTGAATCTAAGTAAAACAAATTGAAAGGGATAAGTCATTAGGGTGGTGGTTACAATCACTGGAGTGCATCTAGAAATAGAGTGCAAAAATGGCCGTGCTGCTTCAGTGTGGTCATGGGCTACTGAGGTCAACAGGAAGTATTGCATGGCTGATTTTACACGTGGATGTTCGTGCCATTTGATGAAAATAGAACGGGCGGTGAACAGAACGTTTTTCACGGTAGGTTTTAACACTATAAGCTAGTGAAAATTGTTAAAATGAAGGAAACGAGCCTAATAGGTCCTCGTGTGCATTAAGGGGGTGCAACCTGTGACTGGGTGAGTCTTTCCGGGAACTTGGTAAGTGATCAGCATGGACTGACGTGCCGTACCCCATAAATACAAATTATACGTGGGTGAAGTCCAAAAAGTACGGGCCGAGTATATTGTACATCCTGCGGGGAGAGAGCTGTGCATCGGCAGAGGTCTTACCTGAGTCAGAAAGAGCTGTGTCACTGCAGGAGCGCTGGAAATTGCTGTGCGCATGCACGACTACAGAGCGCCTGATCTGATCGAAAAGCAACCAAAACTACAGTGCACCTGCGTGCTGGAGAATAGTGTCTCTGTGGAGATGCATTGTCTGACAACAAAAAAAAGAGGGGGGGAGAGTCGTCAAGAGACTGGCAGGGGGTGCCTGTATGCTTGTCAGTGGTTAGAGCGCTGCTGTTATGCGGATGACATAAAGTAATGGACACAGTCACGGAGTGAAATGAAAACACCTGCGCATACATGTATAGAGTGAAGTATACATATTGTTGATTATGCATATGGCGGTCATGTTAACATGATCAATTGTAGATATTGACATTTCACATGGTGGTCATGTTTAAACAAAAAACCATTTTCTTGTTTGCATGATGGCATATTTCATAAGTGGTCTGAGTGTTGCATATACAACTGACCGATGTGCATTAGGTGTAGGCAGTAGAGATACACAACAGAACCAAATATGACATATCATAACAGTAATCCAATGTCAACACGTTTTGCTCTCATATAGATGTGCATCTTGTGTCAAAACCTGGGGACTCATCAGAATGACAGTTCTGTCCGAGTGACAACAACTCTTTGTTAAAAAAGAGGTTCCATTCGATTGCAATGTTGAGGCCCTGCTTAGTTCAGGCGATAAATCCATTTCTGCTCAAGTTTGCGTAGGGCAAGATCTCTGTCCCCTCCGCGGAAATGATTTCCCACTGTTTGTAGTATTGCCCAGAAGATGTCATTGTGGGTGTGATTCTTAGCTTTAAAATGAGCCACCAGGGGATTGTCTTTGATTTGTGCACACAGGAACGGTGTTCGCGAATGCGTTGCCTCATTTCCCTTTTGGATTTGCCTACATAGACGAGGTCACACTCCATTTGGTTTTACAATTGGTGAAGGAATTTAAAGTCCAGGAGTTGCCTTTCAAGTTGATAGTCTTTAGGTTGGCTGTCGAAGCACAGGCAGAGCAATTGCCGCATTTAAAATGACCTTTGACTGGTGGAAGGTGCCATACTGTGGTTTGTTCGTTGTTTGGTGCGTCTACTTCAGTGTACGTGTGTACAAGATGGTCTTTTAGATTGCGACTTCGTTTGAGTGCAAATCTGGGTTTCTCTGGCTTAAAAGAGTCTGTCTGGAGTCTGTCTGGAGTTTGTCCCAGTGTTTGAGGACCATTTTTTTGATGGAATTGCTCAATGGAGTAAAAGTTGTGACGCAAGTCATCTTGGTGTTCAGTTCTCTTGTTGTTGGTGTGAGGCAAGTCTCGATTAGTGTGTTTAACACGTTTTCTGGCTTGACGGACTATGTGGTTGGGGTAACCTCGTTCTTTTAAGCGTGTGGCAAGTTCTTTGCTTTTGGAGCAGTTGCGCCTTATTCAGAGAAATTGGCAGTATGGGAGGTTCATCTTGAGGCCTGCAGGATGAGAGCTGGAGTATTCTAGAAGTGTTTTTAGATGTCGGTTTTCGATATAACGTGGTACTTAGAGAATTGTCCAAATTTTTTCGAATTTCTAGATCCAGGAAAGGTATTCGGTCTCTGCTGTGATCTATGGTAAATTTTATGCAATTATTCCGTGAAATGAGCCATTGTAATAAGGAGGGGAGATCGTCCTCAGTCCATTTCCAGATCATGAAAACATCTATATACCGCAGCCAACATCCGATTTGGTGTTTGAAAGTTTTGAGTTCATTGTAGATTGAGTCTTTTTCAAAAGCATCCATGAATAGGTTTGCCACATCTGGGGCAAAGGTGGCCCCCATGCTAGTCCCGTGACATTGCTGGTAGAAAGTCTGTTTGTAAATGAAGTTCTCCATTAGCGCTATTCTAGTGCATTCAAGGAGGAATGCTGTGGGTGGTTCCAATGTTGTTCTGTAATCAAGGTAGGTTTTGATGACTTGTAGACACTCATTTGTGGAATACTTGTGTATAACGATTGGTTTGGTGACCCTGCGTCACGCCTATGTCTAGGGTAGTTTATGACTATCTTTCTTCATCTCATGGTGGCAGTGGTTTACTTTTTATTACATTGTGTGTTTTTCCTGCGGGCTGCGTTCGCAGCTGCATTAAGGCACCCTTGGGTGCCCCATTTTGTCAAAATAACTGTGGTGTTCTTTTTTTTTTTTACCATTTCTTGCTGGAAAGGTCCTTCTTGAGATTTACTCTGCGCGCCAAACCAGGTTTGGTCCCTTTGTTTTTTTCTTTGGCAGGATTCACGAGTGAAGCCTGCCTCTGGCTCCAGTATGTCTGGCAGGGGCTGGAAGTGAGGGAAGTGCCCGAAACGCCCTGTGCTTAATCCCCTGGGTTATAGGAATGTACCCAAAGATGATTGGCCGGCTGGCTGTCCGCCAAGGACAGCCACCCTGCTGTGTGATTGACAGCTAGGCTGGAATGAATGTGAGAAACCTGCATAAAAGGTGAGGCTTTTTGGCTTGGAAGGCAGTCGACCACTGGACGAAGGAATCCGAAGAAGAACTTGGAAGAGACGCCTGCTGCAACTCCTGGACCGTTGGTTTTCCCGGTGAAGCCCTGCTGTTGTGCTGAAGCTCTGAATTCTCCTCGACTAGAGAAGCCCTGCAAGGACGACTTCACCCCGAGTTGGTGGGACCAATCAACTCGAAAGTGAACTTGTTTGGACATCCTCTTGGAGCTGGTTGTACTTCCGCTGCTGGAACCGAAGTGCCAGGGAAAGGAACACCAAATGGAGTTCATCTCTTAGTCAGACCCGAGCTTGTGGAAGATCCTCCGGACTCTCAGTAAGCAGGACGGACCAATCCTGAGTCACTTCAACAGAGTGCTAGACCCCAGATGCGAGGAATGTCCAGAGTTGTATCCGAGAGTCTGCGGTTGTGCTATTTGCTGATTTTGCGAAGTGCTGCTGAATAGAATTTGGTCCTTTTCTGTCGCCAACCCTCCCATTGTGTTGCAGGAATCCCCAGACGTCCTCCCTCTTGTCCCGACGACTGAGGCACAGGAACGCAAGGATCTGCAGAGCCGCACAGGAACGGAAGCCAGCTGGAACCATTTCTTCTAACCAAAGGTACTGCACAGTCTAAGAGAACTTATCTCTTGTGTGGTAGCCTTACTTGATATCAGTTGATATTTGTCTTGGTTGCTTCTGTAGACCTCTCGCAAGCCTCCCAGCTTGTGGCCCTACATTGATTCTACTTTTTCTACAAAGACTTCTAATACATTGTGCAAGGCTTTTACTTACCTGCAAGAAATGCTTCAGCTCACCTAGACTTTTGCCCAATTGACTTTGGCTGGCCTGACATCCTGAATGACTCTTCTCTCCTCTGTGTTTTACCTTCCCTCCATGAAAGGGTTAATTTACTTTGCATTGGGGGGGTTCAAAAGTACTTACCTGCTTCAAAATATTTGTTTGATCTCTTGTTTAATTCTGAAACCTCTTTACTTTAACACTCATCTCAGTATTGCTTTAAATGTACCAGTGATATATTAATGTCCACAGTGTCATACCTATGCAAGTCACCTGAGGGTGTAGGAAGCGTCTGTGCCATCCAAATGGGTATTTGCTGATTTAGAGAAACTAAGAGTGTGTATTTTGAGTGTATTTGTGTGTTACTATCATATTGTCCCTTCTGAAGAAGGCTTATTCATACTGACTGTGTTAAATAAATTAATAATTGTTTAATCAAGAAACCTTGAGTGTAAGTGTTTATTTGGATACTTGTCAATATGAATCTGTAACCACCCTACTGCTCACATTGACCCCTCTTGAGATGAGCCTGGCTGCTCAGCCACACTACCAACCTGTGTAGTGCAGACGTATACCAAAGGTTGGGTTCCTATTACCAGGAGGTTAAGGTTGTTGTAGTGCACCCAAAGGGTACTGCTCCAAATCTTGCCTAACATAGATTTTAAAATGTTCGATGTGTTTCCTTGATATTTATGTTAGAATGTCTTCTTGGTATGCGCCCAACATCAGAGGCCTATTACCTTGACTCACATTGATTGCAGAAATTATTTTTCTTGTATTTTGCGCTTCCTTTGAGCCCTCCATAGAGAGACGCTTCCATCGTGGTATATACAGGTATGTCCATTAATGTAATTTCTTGGCAGCAGAAAAATGTGATTATTCAGAAATATGGACCCTGTTCTTAAAGGTCTGAATAGAACAGTTGTTGTTTGAAACAATGGCATGCATACACACAATGTTCGTTTTAGAGCATGCTGCACAGTATTCTTGGGTTTATATAATTTCTTTAAAAATGGTACCCTCACGTCCTGAACAGTGTGCCAATCTATCAAAAACAACACGATATTTCCCTCTTTTTGTGAGGTGCTTTCTGTCCTGTTTTGTGTTCACCACCCTTTTCTTCCTCTGGGGCATCATTCGTTCTTGGAAACATGCCATGTCAGATCCATCCTTGTGATGTTCTTTTGTGAACCTCTGTCATACACATAGCACGGTTTGATTGAAGTTTATTACACACATACAGACGCATGCTTAAGAAAATGCATGTTGATCCGCTGACACACGTATGATGTGGCACATAATATGGGAAAGTCCCCTACCTGATTATGGTGACTTCTATTGGTGTGGCCAAGGGGACAGTGTGTCTTCCAAGGTAGAGGATGATGCACCTGGGTGTTGTATAAGGAGGAACTCCTCTTCACCCTTACTTCGTCCACTCCAAATGGCAGGGGGCAGTCAAGGAACTGTAACAATGATCCTGCCCTCCTTAGAAACATTTCAGATATCCTGGTTCAAAGAAGGTTAGCAACCCACCCCTTTCAATCAGCCTTGTGATGCTGGGTGCCCTGGTTCTTTTCTGCAGCACCAGAATAGACCCTGTCCCTTTCAAGACCGTATTCAAACATCGGAATCCCTTTGCAATCTATTGTGCGGCCTTGCTTGTGGGCTAACAGACATCAGGAGTTTGAGCCAGTTCGCTTCAGATCACCTTTTACCCAAGCAGTGGGCAGAGCAATCCTAAAAGATGCAGGGGAGCTTAAAGCACTTAACCCACAGTTCCAAACATCTTCAATTGCTCACCTCCGTAGAAGAGCATGCCATGGCTCCCAGACCCCAATCCAAGACTAAGGACGAGCCATTTAAAGGCGTGGTCGACCTCCCCAGTAAATGAGCAAACCTATAAGGCTGGGCCAACCTCAGTCCCTCACCGATTTGTCATCACATGTGCAGAGCGTCGGTATTGGCCAAAGAGAGGGAGTTGTATAAGCTTGGAATGTCAGTTGGACCGTGTGTGTTTGGAGGATAGGGCTATGGGCACCAGTTTAGAGACCGCTGAGAAGAGTCTGGCGGGAGAAGCAAGCTTGGAGAAGAGGAGCTAGTTCGGAAATCAGGTGAGGGTGAGAAGGAGGTGGTCTGAATTTAAAGGATGCTTTGCCAGCATCAACAGGAAGTGGGACGAGGAATTTAGATTTTCTATGGGGCCTTAAAAGGGAAGTTCGGTTACACATGTTTTTGTACCAGCTCCCAGGCCTCTACCCTGGGGTAGCAGGGTAGAGGCCTGCAGCTCTGGCCCGAGAGTGGAGCGGATGCAGTGGCGGGGTCCACCCGGTATGATCACCTATTAGCGGTCATGCAGAGCGGCTTCATGGCATTTAACGTGAAGTTCGACATTGTTGCAACCATAGGGTCCTTGAAATCCAAATTAGGAAAAGAAAGTGGCCACATCAGTGAAGCTGAGACCAGGATTGGGAAAGTGGAGGACAAGTGGGCCAACATGACTGCGATATTGACGACCTAAAAGCTGACCTCTCTAAGGTCAGGGGTAAATGTATTAGAATCACGAGCAAGACGAAATAAGTGTGCATCGTTGGAGTACCAGAGGCGGCATGCAAAGGACCAATGGAACCATTTATTGAAGAACTCCTAAAAGCTCTGTTTAACTGGGCTGCATTTTCTACACATTTCCTGGTGGAGGATGCTCACTGTATCCTTGCCGAAGGGCCACATCCGTGAGCCCCCCTTCACACGATTATTGCCAAAGTGCTTAATTATAGGGACAGTGACCTCATCCTGAAGTTATCAAGAGAGCAGGCGACACTCAGATAGGAGGCAGACAATATCCATAGTTACCCTGATTTTACTGCTGGGGTCCAGGCCCGGAGAAGAACGTACGACCCAGTGAAAAGATTACTGAGAGCTCAGCGCATCCCATATGCTGTAATGTTTCCTGCACAATTAAGTTTTCAACATGGGGGAGAGGGCACACTTTTCTGAGAATCCTGCAGACGCTGTGGCTTATGTGGAGGCGTCTAACCCTCTTTTACCAGTGGACCATGGAAAGGATCAAAATCGGGCTCTGTGCAGATGGTGGTTAGAATGATGAGGGGTTTCATTACAGATTCTCCTCTCTGATAATATGAGCAGGCAATAGTAATGGTTTAGTTGAAGCCGGGGTAATGTGCTTGCTGGGCAGACATGTAGTAGTAGCTGCTAGGGGTACGTCGTCAAGTTGATGGATGGTGCAGGAGGGGAAGGCAGTCAGGTGTTTATAACATTGGGAAAGGGTGTTTGGACAAGATCCCGAATGGACAGTTGGGCGGGGCTGGGGGCTGGAACAGTGGGATGTTTATACAAAAGTTGGCAGATGGCTTGACAGATGGAAATTGCATTGTGCAGTAATTATTGGAATATGGGTATGTATTAACAGACAACATGCTTGGCAATAAAGACAAATGGGTGAACCAGTAACACTGATATCTTGGAATGTTTGGGGCCTCAACCCTGTAAAAGCTAGAAAGGTTATGTTGTATCTAGATTGACACTCCCCTAAAATTGTGATGTTACAAGAAAAGCATGCTCATGGGCCAATACATGATGGATTTGCACCTAGATGGGTGCGGCAAAGATACTATACCTCCTATACGTCGCAGGCAAGGGGAGTAATCACATTAATACATAAATCATTACCTTTTCAAGCCAGGGTCATTCAAGTCGACCATGAGGGGAGATATGTTATCGTTAAGGGCGACATCTCTGGAGAAGATTTTGTTAGTAAATACATACGGTCCAAATGTGGATGATCCATGTTTCTGTACACACATGCCCAAGCTATTGGGAAGGATAATCGATACTCCCATTGTGTGGGGTGGAGATTTTAATACAATCCTGGATGTATGAAAAGGCAAATCTAGCAGTAGACACCGGGGAATCGCTGCAGCAGCTCAGAGGATCAGCCAGATAATGAAACCAATATGGATTGGTAGATGTGTGTAGGGAGGAACCTTCTGGATCAGCCGAGTATACGACTGTCCATAATGTAATGTCCCGGATTGACTTCTGGCTGTAATCGGCGAGCTGGACACACATATTGCGTGGCAGTGAGGTTTTATCATGCACCCTGTCTGACCATTCGCTGGTGGTGGTATCTCGGTCACTGAACAATTTACCAAAACCCCGACCGATGTGGAGGATGTCGCAGACAGCTCTACTGGATACTGATCTGGTGCCTACCCTACATGAGGAAATAGAGTTTTTAAAAAAAAATTACGGATCAGTGACAGTACAGAACATTGTTGAAGACGTTCAAAATTTGGTTACATGGTACACTTATTCCGGTCACCTCTGGGATATTACGAGACACTAGGCAGAGCCTATGGTAAGTGGAACAGGAACTGCGCAGACTCGAAAATGAATTTGGAATGTCCAATGACTGGGCTCTCCTAGGGGTTATTAAAGGGAATTTGTTGAAGTTCCACAAGTTAGCAGACCAAGAGGTGCGCTTTGTAGCTAAACAGAGCCTGACTTGTAGGTATGGGGAAGACCACCAGCCAAGATGCTTTCTCGCAGGCGTGGTGAGAGACGAGCGAAGCACAACACATTACGGGTGTAGATGGGTCAGAGGGACGATTTCTAACAGAAGCCGAGGCGATTAATAGGGTGTTTACTATATGGAGCTGTATAAAAATGCAGATACTTGTACAGTGGAGGAAGCAGACCTGTACCTAGGTGGAATAGCTCTCACCAGTCTTGCAAAAGAGGCTTGTGAAGCACTCGATACACCAGTAACTTCGAAAGAATTGGAAGATGCTATTACGTTGCTGGCCTCGGGCAAAGCGCCAGGCCCGGACGGTTTGGAAATAGAACTATATAAGACTAAGAAAGATAGCCTGGCGCCACGACTGCTTAAGGTGTGGGAGGAGTCTTGTGGAAGTCGATGCCTCCTGCCTTCAATGTCAGAGGCAGTTATAACGGTATTTCTGAAACCCAGTAGACCCCCCTAGGTGGTAGCCTCATATCGCCCACTGTCCCTGATTAACTCAGACACAAAAGTGTTGGCTAATGTTTTGGCAAACAGGATTCTTCTGTTAATGTCTGGTCTTGTACACACAGATCAATCTGGCTTTATTCCTGGTAGGTCCACGGCCTTAAATTTAAGGCATCCCTTTAGCGTCGTCTCGCAAATCGATCCACATGCCACTGCAGTTGCAGCCTCAGTGGACGCCAAAATAGCTTCCAGCTCTGTATCATGGAACTTAGTTTGGTGTGCTTAAATGTTTTGGGCTGAGAAACCTCTTAACGGGTATGTGAAACTTCTGTACACTAACACGACCGCTAGAGTTTGGACTAATGGGGTCACATCCCAGCCTTTTGCATTAGCCAAAGGCACACTACAGGGCTGCCCTGTTTCCCCCTCTTTTTCTGTTTGCGCTTACTATAGAACCACTGGCGAGTCTGAGGGACCAACATAGACATATAGTGGGACTGCCGCATATCATATCCTTATATGCTGATGACACCTTACTATGATTGCGAAACCCAGAGGAGAACATCTAACCAGTTATGGAAGAGGTCGCTAGGTTTACCAAACACTTAGGGTACAAAATGAATGCTTCAAAATCCGAGCTATTCCTGCTCACGGGGGGGCACTGTCAAACCAAATGATTTTAGGGGATTTCGATGGTCCCCGGTCAGCTTCAAATACACAGAAATCTTTATGAAGAAAACCATAAAACATCTTAATATACTGGCAGTTAAGCTGAATGTGTGTTCCAAGTTCCCCATGTCATTACACGGCAGGGTTTCCCTACTGAAGATGGTGGTGGTACCCAAATTATGCAGTTTGTGTGGGAGGGTGGTGTGCCCCGTATGAGTTGGGAAGCTCTGACTGAGCCTTATGATCGGCGGGGGCCTCTCAGCACCTGATTTTGAGTTATGCTACCTGGTAGCACGGGCACATTACGCAGGACTTTGGTACAAACCAGGCCCCAGCCCAGTACAGCAAGCGTTGTAAGATCCGTTGGGGTTGCCCCATAGCGTTCCAACGGTCATTCTGGATGACCGCTACACCGACTTGTGCATATTCGATCCTGTGCGCACAACAGTGAACGCATGGACTCAAATATTTAGACGCCTCAGTGTAACTACATCTTGTAGTAATAAAATCCCTCTGTGGAGATGTCCACGACCCCTCACCTACCCCCAACCCCCTACCCCACTCCCCCCCCCCCCCCCACAATGTTCAATCCTGATGTTCAGATGTCTTGGGACTCAGGGAAAACAATGAAGCTGGGAGATTTATTCCCGCAGGGTAAGTTTGTAACACAGGAGTAATTCATCTTAAAATTGGGAGATAACCCCATGAAATTATTACAATATTTCCAGATGCGGATTGCAGCGCGAAGGCAATGGCCATCGTTCCCACCAGCAGCCAGAGCCCTACGATTGCATATAAACCATAGTTCTGGGTGAGGAACAGAGGGGTCAGATACTGAGGCTATATGGGGTGGTGCAGGCTGACCAGGAACAGCGGAACACAGCAAGGGGAAAATGGAAGTGAGACTTTGCAGTAAGTATTGAAGAAACTAAATGGCGCAGTTATTGCCTTCTATCAAAGGAAGTCTCACTCAATGCATGGCTAAGGCTTATACAATTTAAGGTATTAAATCGGCTGCACTACACTCCAGCAAAGGTAGCACGATTCTCCCTAGATGTACCAGACCGGTGTAAGTGCGGGGAGGAGGGGGAAAACACAATAGATATGTTCTGGTGCTGACAAGGGTGATATAGTTCTTGGGGCGGGGAAGTGGCGGATGTGCTCCGTGAAATCACTGGAGGGATATGTCGCAACAGTAACTGCAACAAGTAGGCCAAAGGATATATGGGGACCGTTCTGGGAATATGTAAGGGAAGAACAATGCAAGAACATGCCACCCTGTAATCAGACGTGCAAGTGCGCTGCGTGCCCGCTGAAAAGGTATCAGTTGAATTGATAGAACAATGCTAGACGTCATATACAACCTGTCTGTTACTTAAAGTTTAAAAAAAAAATGTATTGGCTCAATCGATCGGGCATGTATTTCTGAGCATACATTGATCGATCATTAAAAATACCAATGCATTTTACCTTACTTTTATTCACATTTACACATGAAAAACTGATGGGTCTGGTTCCTCCATCTTGTGCTACATTTAGTCGTTGATCCATTGCCCTAACTTCAAGTGCCCTTGTGGCAGTAGTTCAGATCACCCGCCCCTCAAGCTGCCATCACTGGTCAAATCGGTTTGCTCCATCTAGTTTAACATAATGCTCAAAATAGAAGGTTACATCCACAAAAACATTGATAACTTTTGCCAGTAGAAGTCATAGCTAAGAAACATTGCATGCTTTGCATTTTATCTAGAACTGTCCTCCATCAATTATTGCCAATTGTGTTGATTGATCAATTAATCCTTTTATTTGCATTCTTTAGTCAAAGGTCTGTGCTGTTAAATCTAATGCACTTCTATCTATCGCCGATGTTTGATCAATACAAATGGTGTTCCGTTATTGAGAAGAAAGGAGTAGTTTGACTTTGAAATGCGACACTTTTCCATCGGCACGTATTCAGACCATAAAGTAAACATGTTGCTCCTTATTACTGCCATCGCAAAAGGACACATTGGTGCCTGGCGATCGTCCCAGAATATTGATTTTACAGCTCTGTTGTGGATGGTTGTCCAATTCTGATTAAAAACCCCATCTGCGGGAAGATTGTATCCATGGCAAACTCACATCAGCACAACGTAGCTATGTAAATTTGGGAAGCAAAAATATATTTCAGTAGCCATTTAAAAAAAATATACACAGCACATGAATATGTTCATTAACAATTTACGGTAAAATGTACACGTACGATGCCTACTCTTTGCATCAAATTGAACATTAATATGGCACATCGTTAATCATCAAGCATATAGAACACATGCTAACCTCAGTCGCATAAATATTTTGTTAAACTACGTCTGCGTTATTTACTGATTTGCCATTGTGTCTATGTAAAGATGAGCAACCTTCTCGAAACGACAGATCTCAGTAACTTTCTTATGTCCGGTTTCATTACAGTGACACTTACTTTGTGGATATTCGACACACTCTGTCCTTCAAATTGTTAGTACAGATGATTCAAGGACAAATAACGAGACCTTTTGTGTGTTCTCAGCCTGGCAAAGGTTTTAGTTTTTGGGGAAAAATACCACAAATATGAATAAAATGTTCTGCTTTCAATTGCAAGCTGTGCAGTGAAACTAATGAAATATTTCAACTGTTCCACATATCAAAATATTTACTTCCATTTTAATTGTCTCAAGGCACCCTGACCCACCCCACTTTTGGCTACTTCAACAGATGCGGTTAGGAGAGGTGCATGACAGACACCACACATTGCTGTGTGCTAATGGCCACAACCAGTCATGTGCCCTGGGCAGTGGGCATGTATGTATTGTTATAGAGGCCCAGAACGGAGGCCATTCTGCAGCAGTGTGGGTGGGGTGCAGATCTGTCTGCCCATATGGTTCAGATCGGGCTAGGTGGAGATTGCATTACTGTCGAAAGAGTTTTTACAAACGCGTGTCAGTTTTTCTTCAATGTAAAGTCAATCAACCACATCACAATGAAACCTAATTGTATGTCTGTACACATCCAAGCCCTCGCCACATTTCTCAAAAAACAGAATTCGAATACACACCATGAAAACAGGCTTTTCCACCTAGAACCGAATACGACAATCATTTCACTCTTGGGACTCTGCCACCTATTTCAACATTACTCAATGCCCCTACTTCCCAACACCTGACCAGTATGAATTGCTGTTAGCTAACTAGCTATTCGTTACCCACCTTCAGTGAAGATCAAAAATGCACAAACTCTGATTCCAAGATGGCCGCGTAGATGGAAGGTCACTGGGCCCCGTGCTCCCTTCCGGCCTGTAACTGCCTACCCGCCAGCCTTACTTTCAGCCCTCCCCGGCACCCGGATTTGGCGGTGGGGGGGGGTCTCTGAAGCGGGGGGCGACGTCAGATCCAGTACGCAGCCCCGGGGGGAGAAGCGGCTGGCAGCGTTGGAGAGGCGGCGATCGGGTGACCTGTGCCTGACACCACGTCTGATGCGGGAGGTGGAGAGAGAGCCCGCGGCATCTGCAGTGGTCCTGGCGAGCTCCGGCCGGGGGCTCATTGTGTTGCTGCCACACCCCCCAACCCCCGGTAAGGAATCGGGCCGCTCCCGCCTGTCGGTCAGCTGAGGCGTGGGTAAGCGGCCCGCGGCACTCGGAGCGCTCCGGGCACGCTGTGAGGCAGCGCCCCATCCGAGGCCCGGGGCGGAGGAGATGCGCCTGCCGAGAGCCACCTGAAGAAAAGTATTCCCACGGCCTGAAGGTACGAGGTGGGCCCGGACGGGTGCCGGGGAGAGGGGAGAAGAGAGGGATTTTGCATCTGGCACTCCCACCCGGGAGCCTGGCGCCTTGGCCAGTGGGCGCGTGGTGGGCCCTGGGATCTGGAGTGAGAGGCGCTGCCTCTGGGGAGGTGCACAGAGTGGCGTAGCCGGCTCTCGGACCGGGACCTGATAGCTGGAGGCTGTCTGTTTCAGAACAGAGGGCGATCACTTGATGTTCGCCGGGGAGGGGCCCCCCGCTGGACAATTCGAACAACGCAAGGAAGCAGGGGTTTACATTTTGGATCAGCGAAACAGCTGGGGCCTTGGTACTTTGCCGGGGCCTGGGCGGCCCGGTGATTGATTCTACTGATTAAGACTACCAGGGGGGAGGGGGTGCCCCTGACCAGCCCAGGGAGTGAAGCCCGGTTGAAGCATGGTGTGATACTTTTCGTTCGGTCTGGAGCACGTAGTTATTCCCCTGCATACTGTCCACCCTCCCCTCATCGATTCTGCCTTGACGGCGCCTTCTCGCCAATATTCCAGCCCCCTGTCTTCCGGAGGGCAGTGGGGGGTAGCGTTTTTTGTCAAGAGATGTCTAGAAGCAAGGCAGAAGACTGCCCACCCCAGGGGAAGACCCCCCAAAAAAACCACAGACGGCACTCTCACAAAATTTTGGACTAGGGAGCCCCAGATGTATGAGGTGCAAGAGATGGCCCAAGATCTAGGCGGCAATCCCTCTGCAGCGCCCTGAGAGGCCCAAGATAAGCCGATAACCCAAGCGATGTTAACACATTTCATGGGTGAACTGGTGGAGAAGATCACAGCTGCGGGGCAACAGCAAATGGACAAGTTGCGTGAAGATCTGGCTGAAGGTCTAAGGGAAATCAAGAGAGATGTGAATGACGTTGAGGAGAGAGTGGACATTAATGAGCGAGCCATTCAAGAGCTGAGCGAGGATGCAAGAAAAGTGGACAATTTGCTGGAGAAATGGGCGGTAGCCACGCAAAACCTGGAGCTACAAGTGGAAAACCTGGAGAACAGATCAAGAAGGGCGAACGTTAGAGTCAAATCGCTGCCGGAAGATGTCCAGGATCAGGAGCTGGCCCCAGTGTTAAAAGTAATATTTGTGTATCTGCTAAACTGGGGCACGGACTCAGACATGCAGTTTGACAGTCCATAGGGTGGGACCCCGTAGGCTCGAGCCAGGATCCAGACCGCGTGATGTGCTGGTGGCCTTTCACAAGTATGCAGTCAAGGAGAAGATTATGGAGAAGGTCTGCTCCCATTACTTACAATGGTTAGGAGATCTCGCTTTACCAAGACTTAGCAAAGATTACACTAATCAAAAGGAGACGGATGAGCCTGGTCCTGTCATTCCTTAGATCTCAACAAATTCGCTACAGGTGGGCCCATCCCTTCGGCTTGTTGTTCACCTGGCAAGGTTCCCATCATAATATCATGACCTGCGATCAGGGGATGGCCCTGCTGGGCTTGGAGGAACAGGCCTCACCCCCATTGGTGGAAACGGAGACGCAGTCGGCGCGTCACAAGCCATGGGAATGGTCCACTATCAAGCATAGCAAAGGAAGGAAGAGAGCTACGGACGAAGCACCCAGGAAGTCGACCAACATTGGAGCCCAGGAATGTGTGTCAGGACAGGGGAGTCCTCTGGCTGTTGCATAGGATATTCCCTGGCGAGGAGACGTCTCGAACTGGAGCCCGGGGAGGGCACGAACGAAAGTTGTTCAGTTAATGTCGAAGGGCAGTTCTTTAGTGTTGTAATGTTGTCCAGGTCTGGGTGAATGGGGACCGTGGGGTCTTGGAATGGGAATGGGTTTTCCTTCCTGCATGGCGAGTTTCTGGGTTTGGTATTGAGATCGGCTCTTGTGGAGAACTTGCGAGGGGGGCCGAGGGCAAGTTGATCTCGCCTAGAAGGGGGAATTGGGGGAGGGGGGTGGGAGAGGGAGGGGTTTTGATCCAAGGATCAGGTAGGCACCGCCCAAACAGCGGCTCATGGGGAGAGCGCTCACTGCACATAATAAATGGGGATGGGTTCAGAGGCCCCAAATCGGCTGGTAAAGCTCCATTCGAAAATGGCCTATAGGTAGCCCAGATGCTTTAAAGTTTCTTTATCTAAATGTGAACGGCCTCAATTCCCAGGTGAAGAGGAGGAAGGTGGAGAGGGTTCTTAGGCTGGAGCAGCCCATGCTAGTGGCAATGCAAGAGACCCATGTACACACTAAGGACGCCCACAGGATTAGATTCTGGGGATACTCCTGAGTGGTACAAGCTACCCAAGCAAGCAAAAAGGGAGGTGTCTTGATCGCCCTGCGGGACGGGTCGGGTCTGACCATTGGAGATCTGCATAAGGATAACCAAGGTAGGTATCTAGCGGTGTTACTTGAGGGCAAAGGAGAGTTCTTCACGGTAGCAACTATTTATGCTCCAAATCATGCGCAAGACGCCTTTATACAAAATTCTCTCACCCGTTTAGGGAAATTTGCACGGGCGAACATCCTCTTGATGGCGATTTCAACATTGCTTGGGACCCTTCCATAGACGGGAGCTCCTCCACATGGGAGACTCTGGGGGGACCGTCGGGGGACCTTGTGAAGAAAATACGTGATTTAGCCCTGGTTGATACTTGCCGAGAACTCTATGGGCAGGCTGACAACTACACCTTCTAGTCACATGCCCATAGGTCTCACTCGTGGATAGACTATATCTGGATCTCGAAACCACTATTGGGAAGGGCGACATCATTGGAGGTGGGAGCGATCGCCCTTGGTGATCACGCGCCGCTTACTTTGCTTCTACCTAAGCTCAGGGGACCCCCAGGTATTTGGAAATGGAGATGCCCAGTCTCGCTGTTGAGGGATCAGCTCTTGGTCAGGGAAATGGAGCAGGAAATACTTAACTATACTGATCATAATAAGTGGGAGGACACGACCCTCAGATTTGGTGTGACGCCCTTAGGGCCACTATGCGGGGCAGGATCATAGCAGTCAAGGCCAGAAGGGAACTGGAACTAAGACTGGAGGAACAACAGTTGGAAGCTAGATTTAAGGAGGTCATGGCCAGGATGGGGTCTAGGATGTTGGCAGCCGTCAAAAAGGAATATAGGGCAGTGAGAGGCCAGTTGAATCTCATACAAACAAGAGCGGCCGAGCGCAATCTCCTCGGGTTGCGACAAAGGTTCTATATCAAAGGCAACAAAGCTGACCGATTGCTGGCCAGAAAATTGTGAAAGGAGGCAGGCGACAAAAAAATACTAAAAATAAAGGGGGAGGGAGGGGTCCCACTCACATCAAACCCCGATATTGAGGGAGAATTCACCAAATTCTACGCTGTCCTTTATAGTTCAAGTTACCCCGAAAGAGCTGACCAGGAAGCATAATTACGGGATGTTGGCGTTCGGCGTGTTTCGCAGGACGATAGGGATGCGCTGGAAGTTGTGGTCTCTGTGGATGAGGTGAGGACAGTTATTAATAGCCTTCCGACTAGTAAAGCCTCAGGCACTGATGGGTTTGTCTCTGAATTCTATAAAACCCATAAAGAAGTGTTCATTCCCATTTTAACCAAATTATTTAATTGTATAGGATCCTCGGGACTCCTCCCTAACTCCATGAATGAAGCCAAAGTTCTCTTGATAAACACACGGGGCAAAGATCCAATGGATTGCGCATCCTACCGTCCAATCGCGTTAATAAACGTGGACGCCAAGATCTATGCTAAAGTGTTGGCCAACCGCCTCGAGACCATCCTCCCTAAACTTATCCATGGGGACCAATCGGGATTTATAAAAGGTCGACAAACACCAGACAATGTCAGAGGACTGGCTCACCTGATCGAAAAGGCCCAGAAAAAGAATATCCCAGCCCTCCTTCTGGCAATTGACGGCAAGAAGGCTTTTGATCGGGTTGAGTGGGGGTTCCTGTTTGCAGTTCTAGGTGGAATGGGGTTTGCCCGGGTTTTATTTCACGGGTAAGGGCATACTACCAAAACCCAGTTATACGGCTAGCCATAAATGGCCAGGTTTCCACCCCGATACGGGTGGGAAGAGGCACCAAGCAGGGTTACCCGATGTCACTGCTCATTTATGCTCTCCACCTGGAACCGTTCTTGGAGACGGTGCGAGCGGCTGAGGATATTGAGGGAATCCCGTTTGGGGGCGAGGTCCACAAGATCGCAGCTTTCGCTGACGATATGATCCTGTCATTGACTCACCCGACCACCTCACTGCAGGCAGTGGCAATAGAACTGACTAGATTTGGCCAAGTTGCTGGCCTAAAAATCAATGCCCACAAGTCAGAGGCCCTTCCTCTCACTTTGCCACCCACCGTAACCCGGGACCTCAGGAAGGCTTACAATTACAGATGGGTTAACACCTCGCTGAGGTATCTGGGGATCTATCTGACCAAGTCTGTGGAGCAATTATACGTAGCAAATTACCCTCTGCTCCTTCAGAAGGTCAAATCGAAGCTGGTGAACTGGGGGGCCCCTGGAGATCTCGTGGTTGGGTAGGATCAACACTTTAAAGATGACAATTCTTCCGCTGCTCCTCTATCACTTCTCAGTCTTACCGGTCGGTGTTTCAACATCCTTTTTCAGGGCCCTGCAAAGAATAATCGGCAGGTTCGTATGGAACCGAAAGCGCCCGAGGGTGGCGGCATCCATCATGAAAGCCGTGCCAGATCGAGGGGGAGTGGGGCAGCCAGACTTTCGAGTGAATTACCTAGCAGCACAGATCAGGGTGATTAGGGACTGGCAAAGGAACGACAGGAACAAGGTAGGTGTGGAGACTAATGGACAAGGCGTTAATAGGAAAGGACCTGGAAGGGTTACTGTAGATGCCGAAGCGTGATAGGCCAACCAGAATGTATTGTAGTGTAATAACTGCGACGACAGGGGACGCCTGGGACCAAGCTATTGAGAGGGCTCAAATCACTTCCTTCCCATCTCCTTTCTCGCCCCTGCATGGTAACCCGCAATTCACTCCAGTGGCCGCAAACGAGTCAAATTTTGATCCATGGTTTCAAGGGGGCTGCAGGATGCTACGGGATATTCTAGTGGGAGGTGAGGTCGAAAACTCTGAACAGTGTAAGAAGGATTTCGGTGTGGGGGAGAACCAGAGGTTTCCATATCTCCATATCAGACATTGGATCTCGCATCCGTCAGTAAGGCAAGCGGGTTCTCGTCCCCTTACCCAGTTTGAGAAGTATCTCGACACGGGAGACAGAGGGGTGGTCTCGTCCATTTATAAACTTATAAAACGGGAGGAAACTATACACTCTAGAATCTACATGAGCAAATGGGCGCAAGATCTAGACTCTGGCATAGAGGAACAGGAATGGGTCAAGCTGTGGTCCCAAATCCCGAAACGGGCAAGTTCTATTCAAATCCGTAAGATCTGGCTGAAGCTGCTATTGAGGTGGCACCTAACCCCTCTCAGGTTAAATAAAATATATCCCCTGGTTTCAGTTTATTGCTGGAGGGAGTGTGGCGCAGTGGGCTCGTGGGCTCACATTTGGTGGGAGTGCCTAAAAATGGATCCCTTCTGGTCTCTAGTTCAGAGGGCGATCGCCCAGGTGTTGGGTGTCCCGCAGGGCTGCGGTAGGGTGCGGGACTTACTGGGCCTTAATGCAGTGCTGACAACTTTGCCCACCAGAGCGGACCGTAAACTGTATATGATAATGATGTTGTCGGCTGCATTGGTCCTGGCCAGGAAGTGGAAGTCAAAGGTTCCTCCACAGGAACACGAGTGGGTTACGAAACTGTGGGCTCTGGCAGCAATGGAATGGCTTGCCTACTCGATCCAGGGGTCTCATAGGCGATTCATCTCGGACTGGGCCAACCTGTTGGCATTTCTAAAGGCGGGATCCCGCCGCGCCTGGTGCCCCAAGGCTAGAACTATTGGGCATTGTTCACCCTCAGGACCAATCGAACCTGTGAAGTCTTATAATCTGTTTCTTCAGAAGGTTTTTTCTTTGGGGCTTGGATCCCGCTTGGTGTATCTGGCTTAAAACTCCACCTGGGCTACTGGGATGTATTCATGAGAATAATGTACCTAATTTACCTCTTTAACCTGAGCTGTTGGCGAACCTGTAGGATCTGGGGGGGGCATGGGACGAGGGGAGTTTCTGTTAACACTAATTGCTACCTGTTTCATTGAAAACTGTTAATAAAAACTTATTGGAAAAAAAATGCACAAACTCATTTCACAATCAGATGGGACATGGAGAGATGGTTACAGTGCGAAATACAGACTCATGTTACTAATTTGTGGAAAGCGGTGGGTTAATATGAATAGAGAAGGCATGGCCTGCCTAGAATGAGTGGAGTTTTGAAAGGCTTGCTGGCTTCTGTGTAGATCTAGTTCAGCAATCCTCTTGATTTCAGCAATGTTGCCGGTGCGCCAGGCTGGCCTCCACAGTGTGATGGAAATGAGCAAAGGCCACAGGCGCATTTTTATACTGCACATCAGCAAAGTATGCATTTAAATTACATATTCTGTCACCCCGGATGTCAATGTTGGCTACCACTGTGGCCCATAAACCTTTAGTCTATTGCAATCCGCAGCCACTTACCACAAATCCTACTTACCAAGGTAGTTGGACTACATAGCTTTTTCCTTACTTTGATTCTGTATGACTGCTACACCTCTGTTCTGATGACATTCTTGAGCACTTGTGAGTTCATTAAAATGATAAAAAAAGGTTTAATAGCACCCTGAATAATAACCATGAATATTACAAGTGTGGTTGTTTGTGGTATTCACTTTTGGTCATAGTTGAATAACATGCACAGAAAGATAAGTCAGGTATTACTTATTAGAAAAATTACCCATTTCTGGTCATATTTTATACACATGTCAATATTGTCCCTTTTAAGCATTTCCTGTGAAAGGCCATGAGAACGTGGGCATCTGAGATGCCATCCTGTTCACCCTTTTCCATGACCATTTTTTCTTAAACTTTAAGTGTTTTGAAGGAAAGCGCCTCTGCTTCCTTGAAAACCCAAATACATATTATAGGTCACGCTTACTCCCTCTCCATCACCATATCCCAGGATGACTACCCTCAATTACCTCCACTTCCATGAATTGAAATATGCAGCAAACTTAACAAGAAAGTGCAACGTGTCTGCACAATAAATGTCAAGTCCACTCAGCGTTTTACGCGGTCTTGTCTATAAGAGGACCCCATAGCTACAAAAATCAAGTACCCGACCCCAACTTCTTGGCATGTCATGCAGAAGAATAATGGCAAATAAATGTGGTGTACCATGTACATGTGAACCAGGGCAATGAAAGGGGGTGAGTTGCAAGCAATTAGTCGATGAGCAATGTGGGCAAAGGAAAGGGGTTGCGTGCCAGGGAAGGGAAATGAGTAAAGAGTAAAAGGATGCCGCAAAAGGCTAACAGAGGTATGAAACGTAAATATAAGTAAGCAGAGGATGAAGGGGCATCAAGGATGTGGTGTAATGGTTGAACACCATTGGGTGATGTGTATGCAAAATAGGGTCAATGAGATCGGCATTCATCATGAAAGGAAGGTCATACGTTTGAGTGGCCGTTGCAAAAGATCTATGCCTGACTTGTAAGCCCATGCAACTCCTTGTGGAGCTGGCTCGATTCCTTACTAGTTCTAACAAAGTGAACCATACTTGCATTAAGATGTTTTGGGGGCATGGCCAGCAGGCGACCGATGCAGTCATAAACCCTCTGAGGCACCTACGGCCACCTGTCATTGATCCTCCTAAATCCTGATTAAAGTGAAGCAACCCGAATAAAGGGCATACCAAGGTGCATCGGAACATCGTGGGAGTTAGGCTGCTTCTGACCGGAAAACAGATGTCTGTGACCTTGGTTCGGTGTCCCGCAGCTTTGGCAAGAAAACACGTGGCTGACAGCAAGATGGCCGCCACCCGCACGGCTCCACTAACTGCTGCAGTTCAAGAGCGCTACCAAGACTCTGCATACCGTCTATGCCAAAATGCAACCTTTTACAACTGTACTTTAGACCCGTTAAGGAACACCTCCAAATCTCCACCGTGGCAGAATTCCGTTAGTCCCCTCATGAAAGCTTTTTGTTGTATACTATGTTCTCAAGTGCTGTGTGATAAGGGGAACCTGGCACCAACCACCTTTTCTTACGGTCCTACTCCCTGCTCAATGGTCCATATGTGCACATTCATGGAAATGTTTTTTGTTTGTGTATGTTTGCACAATAGTGCAGCATTGGACGCCTTTTTTCAAGCATAATATCTACAGATCCATCACAAGTTTTTGAGCTCCACCAAAGATGTTTGCTGATAGACTGTGACCAATTTAAAATGCTTTCTGTATCCTTTTTTTGTTTTGTTTTGTTTTATTAGCAGCTGTAATTGTTTTAGAAATTTATTTTGCTACATGCGATATATCATATTGATGCATTCTGTGGGAAATGCTCGTGCATGGCCTTTGCTATTCCTACATGCCCATCAGTGGCTATCAGTGTATTTCCATTCCTCGTCTGTATTGCAGAAGTTCAATGGATTTAAGGAAATCCTATTTTTCCATGGCAAGAGAAGATGTAGATTCAGACACTTTTCTGATGACTGAGCTCACTATTTCTTTGATTTCCATGTCTTGGACTGTGTGACCGTTCCTGCTGAATACTGCACTCCCCACTTCCATCACCAGCAAACCTGCGCCTTTTGCCCACGACAGTACTGTCCATTGATGTTTGTTCTCGAGTCCAGGCCTGGCTAATAGCAGGGAACAAGAAATGTTTCTGGTATTTGTAGTATTGGGTTTTGGCAAGGAACTCCAGTCCCACAAATTTACAGAAACTTGACATTTTACTAAATGTTGATCCGCTAATCAACGAAGTACATTTCCAGCAGGCACTTTTCCAAGTATCGATTGAGCAGACCTGAAAATGTTTTAAGATTGTGGACACAGCTACACTTGATCTTCAGGTTGGTGGATTTGACTAAACTTCAGCAATTGCTCCCCACAAATCCCCCTACGTAATTTATCACAGAACGGGTGGGCCCTAGGCTGACACTATCGTTGCGCTTCGCTCTCTATTTCACCAAGTTTGTTTTGTAGCAGCATGGTCACGGGTGGGTAGAGGTGCTGCCCACCCCTCCTCTTTGGGTAGAGCGAAAATAGTACAGTCCCGGTTACCTTGCGCTATTTGATTTAAAAAGATGGAGATCTACTACAAGAGTTTGATTCTGAACCCAATGTGGTTTTATTATTGTAGTGACGACATGTAGTCTTAATGGGTCAGCCGACAAGTATTTCGACATCTAGGGTCCTTTTCAAGACTATAACAATTATTGTATCATGCCCACTAGGATTCCTGGGCTGGTTGTGCTCTCCTGATTATGCTAGAGCAATGGTTATATCGGGCCCTCTGTGAGTCTGGGCTGGTGGCAGCCTTGGTTAGGCTCTTGAGCTGCTGCTGCATCCCAATGTGCTTGGCACTCCTGATGGGGCGGATTTATGATTACATTTAATCATTTTCATAATTTCGATCGGGCAGCGTTTTGTCACAAACCATCTTCTCAAGTGTGTGCGAGGAGGGGAGTCTGGCACCAACCGCCTTTTCTTATGCTTCTGCCCAATGGTCCATGTGCACATTTGTGGAAATTTGTTTTCTTCCCAAGAGTGCATGTTTGAACAATGGTGAGCATTGCACGCCACGCTTCAAGAAGAACTACACATCCCTCTAGTTTCTGAGCTCCACTAAAGATGGTTGCTTATAGACTGTGACCAATTTAAAATGTTTTCTGTACCCTTTTTTCCAAGCAACTGTTATTTGTTTAGATATTGATTTTGTGATGTGCCATATATCAAATTGATGCTTTGTGTTGGAACTGCCCTCGAATGGCCTTTGCTATTCCAACATGGCCATCAGGTCTGTTTGCATTCACTGGATTGCAGAAGTTCAATGGATTTAATTAAATCATATTATCCATGGCAATGGAAGATGTACATTCAGACACTTGCACGACGAATGAACTCACTATTTGTTTGCTTTCCATGTCTTGGAAGTGGCAAGTGCAGTTTTTAGCATAAAAGCTAGGACTCAGTGCCCATCCCCAGCAAGTCTGAACCTTTTGCCTGTGAGAGCACTGTCCATTGATATTTGTTCTAGATTCATGGCCTGGCTAATCGCGGGGAACAGGAAATTGATCTGAAATTTGTAGTATGCTGTTTTATCAAGGAACTAGAGTCCCACAAATGTACAGAAACTTGAAATTTGACTGAATGTTCCACTAAACAACAAATCGGATGAACAAAGTACATTTCCAGCAGACACTTTTCTAAGGGGAGGTTGAGCAGACCAAAAAATGCATTATGTTGGTGGACAGACTACCCCTGATCTTCAGGATGGTGCTTTTGACTAGACTAGTAAACTTCACCAATGGCACCCTACAATTTCTGCAACGTGATTTATGATTGCATTTAATAATTTTGATTATCTCTAGCAGGCGAACACAAAATAGCCAATCATCCTGCAGTACAGTGGTTTGTGATTTGATGGTGGTGGACAAGTCCTCCACACTAGGAAGAGTGAAGTGCAGATAAAGAACACATTTGTCGATAGATTCCGAAGATGCTTCAATTATTTGTCTGAGATATTTCTGGATTTTCAACATCTGCTTTCTTCTTTAAATTAGTCTAACTGTAGGAATTGAAATGTAATAGAAATGTTAGGCGATAGCAAATATAATTATAATGATATAATATATGTTTGCATAGCACTGCATTCTAGTGAACATTGGTTTTGGGGATCTAAGTTGATATGTGATGTCTCTTTACTTAAACCGAGGATACATGTGAAGGTGACTTTAAACCACCTATCGTCCATTTGATCTTCTAACCCTTCATTTCCATATCCAGTGCTTGATCTTTGATATTCCTTGACTTTTTCCACGTCTATTAATTACATTTCTTTATTTCAGGTGATGCCTGATGAGCTCCACTATCTAACACGAATTCACTACAAGGCACAATCGGATGGAATCTGGGGAGAGCATGAAATAGATTATATCTTGTTCATTCAGAAGAATGTAATGCTAGACCCTGATCCCAACGAGATAAAAAGCCACTGCTACGTGACGAAGGAAGAGCTCAAGGAATTATTTGAAAAAGCGAAAAATGATGAAGTCAAGATTACCCCCTGGTTCAAGTTAATTGCTGAAAATTTTCTTTACAAGTGGTGGGACAACTTGCACAATTTGAGTCCTTTCGAGGACCATGATAAAATCCACCGGATGTAAATTGCGCTTGAGAAATGTGTGGTGTAGAGGAAAGACATGCAAGCGGTGTATTCGCCAGTGACATCTCTGCAAAGCAGTTATTGATGGGATGCACAGTTTATACTTGCGACTGATGCCCATTGTGTCTGTTTCTGAAGAAGCTCAATGATTAGCATGGAGGCAGGACTGTACGTTTTACGCTGATAAGCAACTGTGTTTAGAGGTTGTGGGTAGATTTATGCAATTTGTTTATTTTTTATTAAATGACCCATTCTTAATCTTTGGCTGACTACAACCTTTGGTGGGGTTTGTAAGCGTGATGGACCATTGTAAAAATGATGAATTAACTGCAAGAAGGCAGAAATGGATGAAAGAGCTGAGAATAAAAGTAAAGATCTTTGAACGCATGTACGTTTTGGCCATGAAGTAGTACATGAAGACTTGCATGTTTTCTAATCAGAATTTGTATGCAGGTAAACAGCTGATTTTCACGCAATACACTTTTGTGACTTCTACCATTTCCATAAGCAGTTTTGTTGCAGTCGTACGACTAGGCCTATTTTATTTTGTTTGTTCAAGGCAAAGTCAACATAACTTTACTAATTCAAATATTCAAGAGGGGTTCCCAGATTATCCAGTTTTCGTGATCGCTTTTCTTTGCCTGCCCTATAGCAGCGAGCTTAGCTGTACTTAACAGTGAGAACACTGACTGGATCAGATCAGTGCTGCTATAGAAGCAATAAATAGTCAGTCACTATTAAAGATCAAAAGCGAGCCAGTGGTAAGATTTTTGCTGCCATTTACTGATTAGTTCATATGATTTTTTTCAGGAGTGTCTGGTTGATGCTTGTGCATTAGGAAAATAGGTGTTTGTCAAACTATTGTCGGACGAGAGTTCAGTTTCTTGTGCCAGCCCCTTTATTTCAAATTAGTTACTGGCTAAGCTCAACTTTAATACTCTTTTCTGATGGAAATTCACATTTTGATTACAAAATTACCCAATCTGGAAAAGTTATTACGGGCCTGTGTTATCGAAAGGTAGAAAAATAACTTGTTTTTGTAATGTTTGTAATGTTTATTTAATAAAGGTATGACTTCAATTTGCTGTTATTGTAGTGCTGAAAGTGTGACCTACCTTACCACATTGTCAATAAAATATTTGCCTTTCATTTTATAGAACTTGCAGAAAGGAACAGTTTGTACACAAAATAATAATTTTCTTCTTTAAAAATAACTATTTCCATCACCTTCTGATTTATGCAACAGGCATTTACTGCAGGTCATGTTTTCTTTAAGCATGTAGAAGTCTATAAACCACTATAGCATGTGGGATTACAATTGAAATACATTTAAAAAAATGTAATGGGCTCTACAGCAATATTAATATGATTGGGTACCTACAACCGATTTAAGCATCCTTCACTTAAGGAGATCACTTCTAGACAGATGTAACATAGGGACGACTATTGCGAAAGAGGTGCAGGTACTACTCGCCCATTCACCTCTTGTTCTTGCATCAGTCACACATTCCTTGTCAAGTTCTATGAATCGTCACCCCCGAGTCCACCCAAAAGGAGAACAGCTGGGTCAAACACTGTCCAAAAGCTAAACATACTTATGTGAGATGCAACCAGTGTAGAAGGAGGAGGAAGAGGGTAGGATGATGAATTATGTCAGATTGTTCAGCAGGTGTCTGCACCTACACTAGCATTCCATATGAAGGCGTATCTCTGGTTCCAACTAGGGTGGGGTAAGGCAGTAGGAGGTTGTTAAAGTGAGTGCAGTTGCGGGTTTCTATCGTAACACTTATTTAACCACAAACAATGCATATTAGTAACACATGGTCCCTAGAAGATTATCTGTGGTTAATATCGACTGATGGTACCACCGTTACCTTTCCCCACAGGATCGAGTTGTGGCGTGTAAACTATCCTAGACATGGGTGATGGTACACACCTAGACTTAACTTCCATTCCCAAAGCCCTCTTCTAAAGGGCAAAAAGAATGCATACTTCATGACACGAACAGGAATAACAGCTTAGCTGTCCTGAAATTATCTTCAAGGAGATGCAGTGGCAGTCTGTAATTTGGACAGTCGAGCAGTCAAGGTTTTGAAATCAGAAGAGGTATGGAACGTTGCCTTTTGTAATTATCACTTGAAAAGGAAATCAACTAGTGCAGCAAAATGAATATGAATCTAGCGTTTTTGGGGTGACTACATCTTACTTGATCAAGAGGAAAAATCCATCAGTGAACATTTTAAGGCCATGTTAGTTATTTCAGACCAAAATATTGTTCACAGTGCGCGATTCGTCATTCAGCAGATAAACAAATTTCTTATCTGAAAAGAGAGGCAGTGAAGGTCTGCTAATCCAGTGCATTATCTGTGCTGCTGCACTCCAGTACAATGCTTGGTTGTACCATATGGGTTGCTGCATGGTTTTGGAGGGACTCAAGATGTGCTCGATGATTCTGCTTCAGAAGCACAGCGGCATTCACCAGAGTTTCTGAAAATGTCCACCCCTTCACAGAGTGGGCTCTGGGGATGCCAAGCTAACTGGCAGAACAGCCACGACCAAAGGGCTGCCGGATATAGGTGAATGTGAGGATGAGAAAAGGAGTGATGGAAACAGAAAAAAGAGCCATTGCATTTAAGAGCTTAATCTGCTTGGTAACTGGCGAGCAAAGCTAATTATGAGATTTGTATAGTTGCTGGATAGTGACCCGAGTGTGTCACTATTTCCTGTCAAATTAATTAGTAATTTAGCGAGATTGGGACCACAATATCTGCTAGGTTTTCTTAGAAAATATATAGAGATGGAATATAAAATATTCCAAACATGTTGCATATACTTGTATTACTAGTAGCATCCAGCGCTGCCCTAATGAAAAGCAACTGGGGCTGGGTTTCTATTGTACTTGCATTTTTCCCCGTCTCCTTTTTGTTTTGATATAACAAGAGACCTAGTTAGTTGCAAATATTAATCCTATAAATGCTGATGACTTTTCCTAAATCCATAGAACTAATACTTGGGGCATACCGAACTGTGAAAGAATACAGCCTTCACCCCAGCTCCCCAAATGTAATTAGTGATTTGTTTGCCTTGTCTACAGATGTAAAATGAATGAGCTTTTATCGTGCATTGATAATTTATCACGGTAGCAAAGCACTAGCCCATTCCATGGGTATGAGTTTTGTAGTATGTTTTAATCAGGCAACATCTAATGCAGGGGAACTTTCCACCTACCTCAAACCAGGTGCAGACAATTTTCCTTTATTCTAATACATTTCATTTAATGCATTTTATCTAATAAAGTTCATGTTATGACTCTGGGACCCAAAATTTAACAGTATGGATTCCTTATAGCCCCCCCCCCCCCCTTTGAGACACACAGTTGCACAGAAGGTCTGTTTATTAACAAAATATGAATTATCAAATCACTGTAAAGATCAATAGTGAAATTCTACTGCCAATGATGAAAACCTGCTAGTCCCCTCAGAGAGAGAGAGAGAGAGAGAGAGTGTGTGTGTGTGTGTGTGTGTAACAAATTCAGGAGGGTGTCTGTATGATGTATGGGTGGCTGGGTGTGCCCGTGTGAGTGAATGGGTGCATGTGTAAATGAGCGAGTGAATGGGTGTGCTTGTGTTAAATGCCTGGATTACTTCACTGTAATCTTCATTGCTCTTAGTCCCACTTACGTGCCTGTGAAGCACCTTGCCTCATACACAGGTGCTGGGGCCAGGAAGAGGGACGCAGAGGTAATTCTGGACTGAGGACGAGGAGATGATTTTTGGGGTTGGAGGAGGAGGGGGTGGGGAATGTGTGGGACAGGAGAGGCGTGCACTAATACATAATGGTCATCAATGATAAAGCATGGAGAAGTTTATTATGTGTATGTATATTCAATATGCTGTATGCACTAATCTACTTTCCTTTGGTGCTTGACCTAATACTGTCACAATTCTCATCACTCCACTCACCTGGAATTGGCACACACGCACATGTTACAATTGTCACCTATACAAACCACTTCCACATGTGTGTAACCTTTAAAATTTGTAACAGCCTTGAAAAAGACCTATGCGGTTGAAACACGTGTTGGCTGACCACAATTGGGGTTATTAAGTCCACATGAAACAATTGATGAACAAATAAAAATTGCACTCAAAACTGACCTTTAAAAGTGTGGCAAATCCACCTTTTGAAACCTCATAAGTATTGCGAGGTATCCAGGATAAACCCCTGAACGCTTATAATCATATGCTATGCATAGATTAGCAGGCAGTACTTGGGAATGAGGTGAGTTATTTGATGGTAGAGTGGCAAATAGATGTTTTAACACCACCTGCCACACTTGTGCGTCACCTTTTAGAATGTGTATCTAAACAGGTGTGTGAAAGTATGAACGGAATTCCAAGTGGCAGTTTTGCAACTCGTGTCTAAGGGCACATTTGCTATGAAAGCTAGGGTTGCGACTGTGACCCAAGTTGTGTGCTCTGGGATTGAAGGGTCTGTTTTCCTGATCGGTTTTGTCTTTTGCAGGTAATACATGACAGCCCTTCTGACATCTACATCTAGAGTATGTAGGCTTTCTTCTGCTGCATTTTTGGGGTGTTGAAAGAAAGCAGGAAGTTCTATGGCTTGATTTACATGGAACTTTGAGATGACTTTTGGAGAAAAACGTGGATATGTGCGCAGCACAACCTTGTCTTTGTGAATAATTACAAGGGGATCTTGCACTGAAAGTACTTGCAGTTCACTAACCCTTCTTTTATATGTGATAGCAACAAGGAAAGTAGTCTTATAAGTGAGATGTTTAAGAATGTTGTGCATTGGCTCGAAGGGGGCTCCCATGAGCCTTGTAGGTAAACATCAAACTAGAAAGGGGGGAAGAGGAGGAGGTGTTGCTCTCATCTTCCAATCAGAACTAAAAATATGGGAGACAAAGATAGAAGAGATATCAGATGCATAGATCCTGCTAGTAAAAGTTGGCCTTAGTGCAGAAACAATCTTTAACATAATGTTAATTTACAGAGTGCCTATAGTAGCAACAGATTTTCCCAGCCAACTGTGTAATCGCATCTTACCATTGCTAAGAACTAATACCAAACTACTAATATTAGGCGATCTCAACTATTGGCTGGGTGATATTTCAGACACCACAGCAACTATTCTGGAGACAGCATTGAGATTTCAACAAATGATTGCAGTCCCAACGCATATAAAGGGAAATACATTGGGTTGGGTGATACAAGATGGTTAACATATCCGCAACTGAAGTCAAACCCTGCCCCTGGTCAGACCATGCATGCACATATTTCCAGATCTGTAATAAGGGCTTTATAAAAAATAAAAACGGAACATGATTCCGATCCTAGTTAGGAACACGAAAAAACTAACCTCGGACAATTTAAAACCCTGGATCATTCCTTTATCAGCTGAAATCAGGGTGATGAATAATCCACACAAGATGGCAACATCCTTTCTCAAGGCCTTTATGGACATAGTATAATGCGTAGCACCCCTAAAGAAAAAACAGTGCCTTGAAGTATGCAAAAACACATGGTTTAATGAATATTTGCAAGAACTAAAAACTACAAAAATAAAACACTTTTATGAATGGAGTAAGAAGCAGGACACCCAGAGTCTAGAAGTATACAAAAAAGCTGCTAGAACGTATAAAACGCCATTCTACAAGCTAAGAAAGACATGCTTAGTGATAGAATCGCAAAGGCCATGTCTGACAGTAAAGAACTGTTCAAAATCATAAGAGAATAGGAATGTACCAAGGGATCTGATAAAGAACCACTAACAAAGGACAGGGAATGGTGTACATCGATCCAAAAGGCCATGACTGATCAACTAGAAAGAATTAAAAAAAGGAATCGAGGAAAAAAATATTACTTTTATGAATCAATAAGTAGTGACCATATTGAGTTAACCAACGAAAATAACACATCAAGAATTTAGCTTTGCTCCCATCACAGAAATAGAGTTGGCAAAGGTCATCAGACAATTGAAAACTACCAGTTGTAAGGAAGATCCATGCTGCAAGATCATTATTCAATAGTGCACAGACACGTTAATAGTGGCACTAAAAGAATGTGTGAATACCTCTTTCACACAGTCAAGTACCAAAAGAGCTGAAGAAAGCATGGATAACACTGCTTCTAAAAAAGACAGATTCATGCCCCCGCACTCTGACGAATTACAGACCAATTACAAACAGCGTTTCTCCTGAAGATACTTAATAGAGTGGCGTATAATCAAATTTCCTCCAACTTGAACAACCATCAGATCCTAAATAAACATCAATTAAGCTTCTGAGAACATCATGGAACTATGACAACCTTGCTTAGTCTAAAATCAAAACTTTTAGAATCCATGGACGTAGGTCAAACATCTCTATTAATTGCCCTAGATCTCTCTGCGGCCTTCGATTTAGTGGATCACACTATATTGATCAAGAGGCTGCGAGAGTTTGCAGCTTTTTCAGACGAGGCCACGTCATGGATGGCTTTATTTCTGACAGAAAGGCAGGGGAGTGTGGCCAGCAAGGAAGCCGAAGCTGAACCGGTAACCGTAGCTTATGGTGTACCACAGGTGTACCACATATTGTGTCCCCATCAATATGCAATATCTTCATGGTCCCTTTCTTTAACATGCTGGAATATAAAGGCATCATGTTTTCCAACTACGCAGATGACACTGTGTGTCATACCGTTCACAAGATGTCATAGTACGGATAAAAAAAGTATATGACTGCATCCAGATTTTGATAGCACAGAATGGGCTGGCTCTGAAAAATGGAAAAACTGAGCTTATGGTGATAGGAACAAGCAAGAAATTGGCCAAGCTGGGACCCTTGTACAAGAGCTTTAATATTGCAGATTGCAAAATTGAAGCACTAAAGAAAATTTTAATTCTGGGTATCACATTAGATCAGAACTTAACTATGGGAGCACAAGCGAGTAGTTTGGTCTCTACCTCCACCTACTACCTAAAATTACTGGCCAATATCCGACCACTAATATCAGATAATCATGCAGAGACAATAGCACGAACCATAATAGGATCAAAGATTGACTACTGTTGCATATTACTAATTGGTACACCACAATCGGAGATTAATCATTTACAGGTAATCCAGAACAGCGCGGTAAGGGCAATGAAGAGATTGAAGTGGAGAGACCATGGGCCTCATTACAAGTATGGCAGTAAGGAAACAACGGCGCCGGTATCGCTACTGGTACAGTTGCTACTGTACCGCCATACTAGGAGTTCTGCAGGTGGGTGCCCTTGCAGCCACCAGGTCCGACCTGGTGACCGTACCGGCACCCGCGAGCAGAACATGATGGTAGCACCGGTACAGTTAGGTGCTATCACCCTCCCCAATCCCATTAGGGAATGTGGACGTACCGGCCCCGGCACCTGCGAAAGGGCAATTACTGGGTCCGGCTGGGCCAGAATAGCCTGGTAATTGCCCATTTGTGGGTGCCGGACCCGGATGAGAGTTTGGATGTAGCCTTGTCGGTAAAACCGGCAAGGCTACCTCCAACCTCGTAATGAGGCCCCATGTGTCTGGAGCAAGACGCAGTCAACACTGGTTCCCAATAAAAGCAAGAATATAGTTCAGACTACTATTAATCATGCACAAGTGCCGTGGGGGGCATATGCCAACGTACTTAATGGAAGAGATAGTGGAGAAACAGCCAGAGGGCTCTGAGATCTAACAACTCCCATCTGTTCAGTACGCAGAGAAGCAAAACTAGCAAAGCTCTCAAGCTTTCAGCAAAGCTGCGCCCATGGCCTGGAATACTCTGCCTCTGGATATAAGAGAAGAAAACTCTACAGCTATATTCAAGAAGAAACTTAAAACACATTTATTTGACTAAATAGTAGAAGTTAGCTGGAGAAACCCCTCATCTAATTCAGAAGGAGTAGTAGCTGGAGTGTACTCTTTGTTGTTTTGTCTGCGTCTCGTTACGTGTGCGCCTTTAAGCCCTCGGGTACCTGGTGCACGTTAGAAGTTAAAGTAAGAGTAAAAATATTAGAAACTGGAGGGTATCATTTTTTGACACCCTCCATGAATGCCTTACAGGCACCTTCCACCATGAAACTTTACTTTGGTGTAAGCTGAGAGAGCAGGTAGGTGCTAAGCCCGAATCCAAAAGATACAGTAGATAGCGTACTATATGTGAAGGGGAACAGTCAATTGGATTGATTGTACGTGCTTTGCACCTTAACACATAACTTTTCCATTTGTTGAAATAAAAATGTCTTGTATTTGGCGTAGATGCTTCTTTTAGAATGTCCATGCGTCTCTGGTCTAGGTTTAAATGACCAAATTCTGTGACTGCAGGAGCCAGGCTGCTAAGTGCAGTGTCTGAGGACATGGGTGAAGGGTTGTCACTTGGTTCTGTGAAAACATGTTGAATGGGCACAGTAGTTTCGTGGGAGAACAAAGAGACATCATTTGTAGGTGTGAAAACCATGCTTGCCATGCCCACATTGGAGCTATTCGGATCAAGGTTACTTGTTCCCAATGTAGCTTCAAAGCATTCCCCTTGGATTTTGTCTGTGGAAATCTGTATGGGTAGTCTTGAGTTTGTGCGTTCTGTTGTGTAGCAAAGTGGTCTATGTCTGGTAAGCCCCAGTTTGTGAAGACGTTGTGTAGCATGTGTGCATTTAATTGCTGCCCGTGTTCTGAGGGCAGCACTGCAATCCTGCTTAGAACATCTCCCAAAGAAATGAATTCCCCTGGAACATGCTATGCTAGAAGAAACATGTGTTTCAGTGCCAACAGCAAAAGGTCCTGGGTTAGTCCGGACAGCCCTGAAGAATGTGCCCCTCCTTTGTTTATGTAGAACATGGCTGTAGAGTCGTCAGTTAGAATGAGCACTGTATTTTGTACTGTCTGTGGCTTGAAAACTTGAAGAGCTTTGAAGACTGGTTTTCCCTTTAAAGGTTTCTCTTTGGACCACAACTGCAGCGATAGAACCAGAGGTTGTAAAACCACCACTAGATTGTCCCATAGACTGCATGCTTGTGAGCCACTCTTGCATAGGACGCATGCGCAACTGAGTGTGTGGCACTAGGTAAATGCAGGAAGCCATCATTCCTAGGAGTCGCATTGCCTTTGGCACAGTAACCAGACGACCGGCTATACATATATATTGAGGGATTTGAAATAGCATGTTTTGTACCCTCTCATTGAAGGGGAAGACTAGGCTGTTGTTTGTTCGAATTAGTGCCCCTAGAAACTGTTTTACTTGACTGAGCACAAGACTGTTTTCTTTCTCGTTGATGGAGAAGCCCAATTGAATCAGCAGGTTGAGTGCTCTGACAGATTATTAGCCAGTCGATTAGGTAAAGGTATACTGGAATGGACTGCCTTCCTAAGTGTGCGGCACCACTACTGCTAGGATCTTTGTAAACACTTGAGAAACTGCTACGCCTAATGGTATAACTTTAGTGCTGGTTTCCCACTTTGAATTTTAGGCATTTCCTGCTCACTGGCCAAATTGAAATATGAAAGTATGCATCTTTCATCTCTGATGTTGCCATGTAATCCCCTTGTTTAGCAGAGGAATTAACTCCTGCAGCGTAGTCATCCTGAATCTTTGTGGCTTGACATACATGTTTGCAGGGTGCATTGTCAGATCTTTCTTTGGAACAAGGAAGTAAACTGATTAAATACCTTGATTTTCTTTTAGAGGTGGTACCAGTTATTTTTTTTTAACTTAATTTATTGTACATTGTCACCAAAGCTTTCACCAGTAACTATATATAGTTTCGATTATAATACCAACAAAACCAATAGTTGAATACACTTGGAGACGGCCATAAAAAGGTAATTGGCACATTGTTTTAAAAAAATTTTTATTGTATAGTTTGTTAAAACTTTTACAATCTTTAATAAAAACATAACAATATGATACAGAATATAAAGCCAAGTCTCATTGGGATATAATTCTAAAATCATGATAAAATCAATAACAAAGTTCAATATATAGAAAAGCAATATTTAAACTTATGTAGTGTACCTTATACTTTATAAAAATAAACAGTTAATTCAATCAAAAGAAGTGATAAGCAATTGTAAGTTACTCCTATGCAAGATAGCATTTTCTTATATTACTGTGCAAACTACAATGTGCAAAAATGTTCTCCTCGGTACTCAAAGCATTTTCAAAGTAATTATAAATTGTCAGTTGTGCAGAAGAGTAAGATGGTGCAGACATAAAAATGGATTGATTGTACGTGCACAATCAAATGACACAACTTTTTCAATTAAGGAGCTACATTTAACCTTTTCACACAATTTCAAATGCCTGTTGTTTTCAAAGTAGCGAACATTAGTCTTCATTATTTCTGTGGCCCATTGTCAACTCTGTTATTTATACACATTTCTATTCAGAGTTTTTTAACTCAATAGTTTGGAGCAACTGAACAAGGGCAAAGATCAATGGTTTGTGAATTCCTAACATCATTCTGACCCATAGATGGTCGTAGGAATCCACAAATGCAGAATTCACAAATGTGTTAAAATATAACCTTTGTTGCACCGTAAAGTGTGAACATTCCAAAGTAAAATGTTTAAGAGATATAACTGGCCCATTACAGTTAAGGAATCTGCATGTCATGGTGGAACTAATACCATTCGCGTCCAAACAGTGTAACTTGTGCTTCCGTGTATGAAATGGGTTGAGTTTAAAACGTATATACAAATCTCGGGTAGATCGACAAGGGAAGGAAATAATATAATTACTACAAGGCACTCTTTTTTTGTGGTATTTAGCATATTCCTTAAAGGTGGCAGCCTTTCTTACATTAGTTACACGTGGTTTGTAATAAAATAAATTAAAAAAAAAAATACCTTCAACGTCACTCGCCCCCAAATGTAGTCAACATGACTAAGTATGGCAAAACAATAAATCATGGGGCTGTAAAGTCCAGCTCTGGGTCCACGTGCCCAGTGCATTATTGCAGTGCATTTAGAATATGGAAACGTTTGTTAGTAGCCCTGGCATGTGGAAGTGGTGTTCCCTTTCTTTAACAAACTCCGAAAAGGGGACCCAGGTTTTAAGACACTTCTGGCTATGGAAAAGGTATGTGCACTGACTACTGGGAATTATCAGAACACCCCAAACCTTTACCCACCACCATCCGGCCATCTTATTTTTTCCAGGCTTGGGCTAGTGTCATTCGGCCGCAGTCAACAGTTGTCATGAGCGTTGCCATGGCTTCACTCGCAGCCAACAAGTCCTCTGATATCGCACCAAGGAAAATTACTTCCGAGCTTTGGTGGGCCCTTTTCCATATCTGTCCCCATTCTTCATCTGAGAAACTGAGGCCCAGGTTCCTATCCCAGCGGTCCATATATGGGAGTCTATCTATTGTCTAGAAGGCGATAAAGCTTTGAAAATACCATTTTCTGCTATTCCCTCCCGCATCATACGTTCTATTCCAGATGGAGCCCTTTTACCTGCTTCATTTACCGTCATTTGGGAGATTCAATGCCTTATTTGTATGTATTAGTAGCATTCCTTTTCTCTAGCATTAAATATTTCTTTACAGTCTTCAACAAGGACTGGCACACTGTTGCGGTAGATGTCCATCAGACGTAAAGTGTCTGTGCCTCCTCCCACCCCCCACCCTACCCAGAGTGAGTTACTCCTGCCTGGGGAAAATTCTTTGTTGTATCCCATAGGGCTATAGGGTCCTAGGACCAGAGGCAGTTTCTTCCACGACACAGCTTGGTCCCAGTATTGTAAGGTACATCTGGTCACCTCTAATAATGGGCCTCACATCGTACTTAATAAATGGTAACATGCCCAGCGGAATAGATGTAACCCCCTGCTCTATAGATCTCCAGTCATTATAACATTGGTGCCAATTGTGCTGCGAGCAAATACCGTTTTACCTCGGGTACACCCAGCCAACCCATCAGAGGGGATCAGAAGAGAACCGTTCTAGGGACCCTAGGCCCTTTCTTATGCCAAAAGAAGTTAAGGATTGCTGCTTGCAGTGATGTGAGCATGTGGGCTGGGATTTTAAGAGGGAGGGAGCTCACTGTGTAGAGCAGTCGTGGCAGTAATGTCATCTTTATTGCCACGATTCAGGTGAACCAAGACAAGTCCATCAACCTTTTCCATAGGGGAGCTATATTTGCTCCATACAGCCCTTTGTATTCCTTGGTTAGGGTTACGCCGAGGTAATCTATTCCTGTATCTTCCCAAATCAAAAGAAACCTGGTGCCAAGTTCCGAGATACCTTTGGGGTCATCAGTTATAGTAAGAGCTTTAGATTTGGTGTAATTAATTGTGAATCCAGAGACCCTTGCAAATATCTCTAGCCTCTTCATCAGCCTTGGCATTGTCTGTTTAGTGTCCCTCATAATTAGTAAGACGTCATCCGCGCCTAACGCGATTTTGTGCTTCCGGTTTCTCCCCAGGATTTCACGATCAGTTCTTATTAGAGCCGCTAGTGGTTCCATGGCCATAGCAAAAACTAAGAAGGTGGACATTCATGGCGTGTGCCTCGTCTGATCTCCACCAGTGCTCCTTCTGTTTATCAAACATTTTGTGGAGGGGTTTTGAGCGTTGGCTCATACCCATACCATACATACAAATTCTGGCCCTTATCCGAACGTATATCTAAGGAAATGCCAATCTAGACTATCGAACGCCCGCCTTGCATCTGGGGCCGCTATGGAGAATTTTAGCCCAGTTCTAGCCCCCCAAGTCTATAACGTCGATAGCGTGCCTTATATTGTTCCGTGCGTGCCTACGAAGGATGAACATAGATTGATCACCATGAATAATGTTGGCAAGACTTTCGCCAATCTACCAGCCAATACCTTAGCGTATATTTTAGCATACCATTGATGGGTCGATAACTTGAGCAATTGGATGGGTCCTTCCCTGGTTTAAGGATCAAAGACGTGGTGGATAGCCCCATGTCTTCTGTGATTACCCCAGCATCTCTGATTCGGTTGAAGAGCCGAGTCAGCGGTTGTATTAATTGACTCCTAAAGAACTTATAGTACCCGTGACCAAAGCCACAAGGGCCTTGCGCTTTGTTGACTGGTAGGGAGCTTATTGCATCACCAACATCCTCTTCCGTGACGGGTTCTTCTAGGCTCTCACGATCCTCTTGTGAAATCTGTGGTAAGCCTATGCCCGCTAGATGCTCTCTTTGCAGGGTTGGGTCTATTTCTTCTTTCCTTAGTAACCCATTTCCATTACTGCCCTCTTGTCTTCCTCTGTTCAGTGCATTAACCCGGCCTCATCTTGTAACTGCACTATATAGTTACGTGCCTTTTTATTGCTGTAGCTTAGCTGCTAGGAAGCAGTTGGCTTTGCCCCCCCCCCCCTTCACATGATAGGGCTGCTTTGTGCGCAACAATGTCTGTGCCGAACGATCTGCCACATGGGCTTCTAGCTGGGTTCTTAATTTTTGCAGGGCTTGCAATGTTTTAAGTGATTATTTTGCCTTATGCAGTACTTCTGCTTCTTTCAACTCCCTTTCCGGTTCTATGCAGCGATGGTCTCTCTCCCAATGGTAGGCAGCTGCTTGGGATATAAATTCCACCCTAATGACCGCTTTGCTCGCGTCCCACACTACTCTCTGATCCACCGCCCCTGTGTCATTTTCCCTAAAGTATCCAGTAATTACCTTCTCCATGTGGGATCTTAGCACGTTACCTTTGAGGATCAGCTCGTTCAGCCTCCATTGTGTACAATACCCTTCTTGAGAGTTGGGCATGTCAATCTGGAGAAGCACCGGGACGTGATCCGACAAATACCTCTCCCCAATCTCTACTCCCATGACCATGGGAACCAGAGTTGGTGAGATCAGGACCATATCTATCCTAGAATAACCCCTGTGTGCCGCAGAGAAGTGTGTGTAATCTCTCTCCGATTCATGAAAAAAACGCTAGGCTTCTATTAAGTTCAGGTCTCTAAAGAATTTCCCATGGGCTTGCCGGAATCTGTTATCATTGTGTGTTGGGGCTAGTGTTTTATCTAGTTTGGAATCCATAACGCAATTGAAATCCCCTCCCACCAACACTTGCCCCTCGGACCAGCACCCTATTTCCTGAAGTAACGTGGCCAAGAAATTATCTTGTCGTTCATTTGGGGCATAAATTGATACCAATGTACACACCTGGGCTCCCAGAATTTTTCAGCACTAGATATCTCCCTTCAGGGTCTTTATACAAGAATCTCTTCCGGAAACCCACCTCACCCGCAATAGTATCCCCACCCCTTTCATCTCAGTTCCGCTGGATGCAAAGTATTGCTTTGGAAAGGCCCTATGTTTCATGTGCACCTCGTCTTTAGGGAGTAGGTGCGTTGTTGCAGAAAAACCACTGTGGCCTTAAGCTCAGATAGGCGCCGCAATATCGATCAGCATTTTACTGGGGAGGTCAAACTTTGGACATTTAGGGTAACCATATTAATTTCAGCCATTTCCCAAGGGGATCCAAACCACCAACAGTGTCCTAATTACTCTATAGATCTTGTCCCCAAAGAGGTTCTGTGCCATACAACTGGTCAAACCAAAACCCAACAATCCCATTAAAAAACCCTCCCACTCCCAAACAAATTACATAATGGTAACTGTTGCCAAGGTGTAAACCGCATCCTTGCCTTTATGGGACCTAAATTCTTGGCCAAGGCAACTCCCCAGCCCTCCTACCCCCAACCGGCGGTTCCCCAGCACCCTGATCCTATTGACCCAATTGATAGTTTCTCAAATGAGTGCTTTGGTTCGTTGATTCAGCCTCTAAAAGGGGGAAGTACATCATGTGATTTCTGCTGTTTGAGCACCTCTACCTCTCCCTTTGGGGTAAGGACGCCAATGTTGCCATCCTTCAGTTTTAGTCTTGCGTTGCAAATGTATCTAAGCCTCTTTTCTGGGTAGTACTTCCTCAGTTGGCGGGGGGTTGCTTTGTTCCATTAGGTTCTCCATTTCTTCTTCCTTTGTTATGTGGTACTCCTTATTTTCGTATTCAAATCGCAGACCACATGGGAAGGTCCATCTGTAAAAAATTCTTTTATCTTGGAGCCAGGTTGTAATTATCCTTAGGTTTTTTTTGTCTCATTAAGGTCACTTGTGCCACATCCTGGAACAGAGTTATTTTATTGTCACGAAATTTCAGTGGATCTTGCCTCCGCGCTGCTCTCATGATCTTCTTTCATTTGAAAGAAGTGTACTCTAGTTAGTGCATCCGGGGTCGGGTTCTTTTTCTGTTGGTAGAAGGTGGGTACGATCTATCATAATGCTCTCACTTTGCCGGATCGTCCAAAAGATGTTGGAATAAGGCCAGCACGAAGCCGTCCGGGTCTGCATCCGATATTGATACAGGAAGGCCCTGCAGTCTGATGTTCTTTCTTCTAGACCTGTTCTCTACGTCTTCTTACTTATTCACGACCCATTTCATCTGTTGCTCGAGGGAGTCCATTCATTTTGACATTTTGCCCTTTTCATATCCCTGTTCACACAAGGTTTTCTCCGTTTCATCGACTCTCTTCTCTATTGCTAGCATTTGTTTATTCAGGTCTGTGTTAGATTTGGTGAAATGGCCTACACAGTCCTTTGTTTCTTTCTTAATTTTGGCTAGCATTTCTTGAAGGTCAGACCGTCTTGTGGGAGGGTCCTCTATTTCCAGTTGCATATTCATGCTTCCGGGGGAATAGATTTGCACTATTGTTTAGTGCTGGCGTTTCATTGTCTCCTGGACTTGCATCATTGCCTTGATGTCCCCAGAGCCAGAGCCTTTCTGTTTACTCGGCTGTTTGGCCATCTTTACCTTTCACTCAGATGTACGCCCTGCAGTGGGACCCGGATGGCAACTTGATGTTCTCACAGGCAGTTCTTCCACTCTCAGCGGCTTACAAATGGAGGCAAGGCACCTCCCTTCCAGGTAGTAGCTGGGATCCTGGCTGCTCTGTTGCTGGGCAGGTATAGTTGGTAGGGACCCATAACTAAGGTTTAGTGGAACTATTAAGAGTTCCAAGATTCAAAAGACGTGATACTGCCTAGTTTCTTTTCCCATATGCACAAAATTCTGCCTCCAATTCACTCACTGCACTCCACCAGACCCGGTTCAGCTGATCAAAGAAGCAGCAGGTAGTGCCAAGGAAACACCAAGAGCAGCAGTTCATCACGTGTTACATCAGTTTATGGGCTGGCTTCATAAATCAGTCTATGTGGCTGAGTGTGTACCGCCTGTGCATGCTGGGTTTCTATTCGAAATGGGAGCTTTCGGTCCATATTCTTCCTCGCGTAATACAGTGAGGGATAACTTTAATCTACAGCATAGGCTGTGTACCGTCGCAGCTTCAGTTGGCCCCCACCTCTGTATAATATATAAAGAGCTCCGTTGCGGGTCCCGGTAGGGATCGGAGCAATCTACTTTGCTATTAGAGCCTGCCAGATAGCAGCCCCAAGGGGTGGGGGGAGAAAGAAATCCCTGGTGATACTCACTCCGGTTTCGGCATTATGTGGATGCTCTGCCTCCCGCTGTCTTCTGAATCCTTGCTACAATCCTCTCCGATGCGAGAGCGGGTCCCGGGCTGTGGGGGAGCAGGGTATGCACGTCAGTGTTGGACCGCCTATGACGCTTCAGCAGGAGCGCTCACTATTTTGTAGGGGCACCGTGGGAGTCTACGCTTGTTTTACTCCTTCCCGTGGGTCGAAGCAGTCCGAACTTGGGGAGATCATTCCCGAGGGGTTACGCTTCCTTTTAGGTGGGTCTGGCCGTCAACCTTTAAGGTGAATTTTGGGTCCAGGGAGCAGTCCTAGGCATCAGAGCTCACTGAGGCAGCATGTGTCTCTGTCCTCGGCTGGCCACGCCCCCCTATTTTTCTCCTTTTTGTAGTAAAGTTAAAATCTCCTCTTCTAGAATTGGGTAACGTTCTGACGACCTTGTTCGAGAAGAATGGTGGAGTGGTGTTTCGAGAAATTCGATTGAATAACCCTTTGCTACGATTGTGAGCACCCAGCAATCCAATGTTATTCCCTCCAATGTGTGGGTGTATGATATGTGACCCTCTGTTGGGCAAGCATGGGAGGGTAAGTGAACTGGAGCATCATAGACGGAGCAGCTGAGCCTCTAGAGGCTGAAACTCTGCCCGCCCTTAGCCTCTACGAAATCCTCTTTGTTGGCTTGACTGATAAGAGGATGATTGCCCCTGGGGACTGTACTAAGAAGAGGCAGATGTTCCAAACCCAGATTTATTGGATTTTGTAAATCCTTGGCTGTGAAACATGCACTGTGTGTTGTAGGTGCCCCGATGGACATGAAGCTTATTTGAGATTTGGCCTAATGTTTTTAAAGTCTCATGCTAAAGAGGACACAATCTGCAATAGACATATTGATTAACATTAACTAAGTCTCGGGTTTAAACCCAAAATATGAGTCATGAATGGTGTTTAAGTAGGGTCCATTCAGCAATAACTCTCCCAGTGTCTGCTGAGGATATATATTTTTTTAAAGATATTTTGGGCTACCTGTTTGCCCTCTGTGGAGATCTTTAGAAGGTGTGACTTTATAAGTTCGGGCACAGAATCGAGATGTTTTCGTACCTCGTCTCACTGTGTTTAGCAGTGTGATATTGCTTACAAGGCATTTTATATATGCTCCTGAGGTAGTTAGTCTTTTCCCCAAGGTGTACAATCGCTTGTATTTATTATTGGGAGGTCCCTCAGCACTAGAGAGTGGCACTCCGGCCCTTTTTCTAGTGGTGGTGAACACAAGGGAATCTGGTTTATGTCATTGAATATAAAGTGGGTCAGATTGTCATGACCAGCACCTGCGGTGGTCAAAGCAATCCTTTCCTCGGGACTTTGGGGCCTAAAGAACACCCGGCCGGATTGAAAGCCGGGAAGGCCCACCTGGACCCTGTACTGGCGCCTTTGGCACCCGCTCATAGGATGAAGTCTGCTCAACAACTGGCATGGACTCTCTGCAGGCCTGAACATTCTTCTGGAATGGGTGTGGCAAGTATGGGCGTGGACAGCAGAACGTGCTCCAAGTTCTTGGGTGTGGCCGGGCCTGCCTATATAAACCCTGCCCAGCCCTTGTCAGATGCTTCACGCTGAACTGCCTATGGCAGCACAACGCTCTCCGCTGACATCCGAAAGCATTCCAGAATTCTGCATGTGCACCAAGATTCCAGTTTACCAGACGTTTACCTGGGAACCTTCAGCATCCGCAGCGGTCCGCGACCTTCTAGAAAACTGCAAGTATGTGAGGATTCCAGCTTACCTGACACTTACCTGGTGACTGCCGGCATCCGCAGCGGTCCACAACCTACGTACTCCCGCACGTCAGCTGATTCAGCCCTGGAACTTCTCTGACGCTCCGCTCCAACTTCTGCATACCGGTCGCATCTACAAGAAAGAAGAGAAAAGCAAACTAGGTTAGTTTGGAGGAAAAGCTCGCGAGCATAGTTCTCTCTCGCAACCGCAGCCTACATACCTTCAGTAGCGTCCAGCGCTTCATGTGACTGCTTCATCTGTGCTTCTGCTAGTCACACTTGTTTCGACGTTCGGAACCTGTTGAGAGAAGAGACATTAGAGAACATTGGCAAATTAATAAACGAACAGTGTTCTATAGCATACCTAAGCAGAAAGACTTGCCTGCACCGAATCAGTGGAGCAACTCGATCCATGAGACTCCTGCACTGCGATCAGTACAGCTAGAGCAACTTGCACCCCTGCCGAGACGAGCCGGAAGGAGAGCACATCCTTAAAAACTCAAAGGTGAGTAAACACTGCGCTGAGCAACCGGAAGGACTCCAATTTGAAGACATAAGGGAAGACGTCAGTCTCTCATATTTATTCTCTTTCTCCATCAGGAAGTCGACCCCAGGCCGCTTCAAGCAGAGACAAGGGGCACCAGTGCAAACCAGCTAGAGAGTGGAGCTCAACGGACCGCTCGACCTTGCTCGGATTTGACGCCCCCGCGGAGACGAGGTGAGTGTAACACAGATGGAGACAGTTTGAAAATGTTTCCCTCTCGGGGGTTAACTGCCCGAGTAAGTGAGGGTGTGGTAAGTGAGGGGCAATCCTTCTTTTTTTAATGATTGTAATAGAGGAATGGCCTGGCTGATGGCCTTCTTCTCATTTAAAATATCTTCGCCGAAATCAGTGTTGTCGACTCTTTCTTCGGTATACCAATATGAAAATGATTGGCAGCCCTTTTTTTTTCCAACTTTATTTAAGTTTTTAGAGCATTGTAGACATGAGTGCATTAATAACCAAAAATATTAACAAGCATACATTATTTTCATGCCGGCTCATTCTACCCCCACCTGGGGGTTTCAGTGCAATTCAAGTCCATTGCTCATATTTAAACAACCCGTGCCTAATAACCATTAAACTATCCCCCCTACCCCCTGAACATATCCCAACTTTATGGGTGAAAAAGTATTCTGCTCTTGCTTTAAGAATTCAACTGGTTGAACCGCATTCTCGGCTTAATATTCGTATTTGTCAAATAATAGATATTGCACAGAGTAATATAGGTTTGAAGAACATCTGCTCCTTATCGTCCATGAATTCATGCCTGTGGTAGCCAAGTGTTTAAATATTTCGAGTATGAGCCAAGGGCTATTGCTGTCACCTTTTCCATAGCCATTACTCCCACAGTCTCACCCACCACATGGCAACTATAGGTCCTTCCTTGGTTTTCCATGCTTGTGCAACCGTAATCCTGGCTGCGCTCAACATATGAGTGATAAGTGTAGCTGTGGGCCCTGAGTTTGCATACCATCCCTCGACTGCCTCCCCCAAGAGCACCTCTAGTGGGTTGAATGGAAGCTGCACCCCAGTTATTTCTTTAATATGACTTAAGATCTCCTTCCAGTAGGTTTCGGCTATCCGGAAGTTGGCCTGCATTCCTGGGGTAAAGTCTGGATTAGAAGCAATTGGTGTGAGTGGTCTTCCCCCCCCCCCCCCCCCGCATGATCTTCTTGTTTCTCAATACCTTATCCCAATACCAGAGTGGTTTTGGTTGATTCTAATAACAGCCCACGTTTTTCTCTGTTTCGTGTGGCAAGGAAGCCCAAGTTCTTAAGGGGTGTCTTGGTCGCTGTTTCTTCTAATGTGACCCATTGATTTCGATCTTCCCCAATTGTCCATTGTAGCATCGGGGCAACTTGTGCTGCCCATAGGTATCCACGGAATTCTGGGACCCCCCAGTCCTTCCAAGGCTCTTGGCCTGAAAAGTACTATTTTGGGAATTCTTGGTCCCCCCCACCCCCCCCCCCCAGATAAAGTTCATTACTTCTTTTTGTAGAGTTTGGATAGCTGGGCCCGGGATTCTGATTGGGAGGGCACCCACTACATATAGGAATTTAGGAAGTAGAGTCATTTTGACCACAATAATGCACGCTAGCCAGGATCATCCCTGCAATTGCCAACGTTTTAGGTCACTGGTTAGTGTTTTCAAGAGGTCTGGGATATTGGCTCCCATTTCTGGGGTTATTGGTTTTCCCATTCCGGGACCCGTTCTGGATTTTCAGGCATATTAAGAGCTTTGGATTTGGGGTAGTTAATATTGAATCCTGCGGCCTTTGCGAATTCCCCCAGCAGTTGTACAGTTGCCGGTAAGGGGTGCCCGGTGTCCCTCAGGAACAGGAGGATGTCGTCCGTGTAGAGTGCTACTTTTTGTGGTCCAGCAGTGCCCACCTCCACCCCCCCGGAACCCCGCGAACCCTACATGCAAATGACTCCATTGCAACGGCAAAGATCAGGGGTGATAGTGGGCACCCCTGTCTTGTGTCTTTCAAAATGGGGATATTCTCAGTCAATTTCCCGTTGAGCATTTAACCTTGTGGATGGGTTTGTGAAGTTGGCCATTATCATGCGAGTGAAGGTTGGTCCACAGCTGAATTTCCCAAGGACTAGCCGTAGAAATCCCCAGTCTAGGCTAAGCATCCAGAGCTGCCACTGAGAATTTCTGACCAGACCTCCGTCCCCAATCGATTGTGACTATGGCTCTGCGAATGTTGTCGTATGTATGCCGCCCCTTCACAAAACCCGCTTGATCTGAGTGGATTATCTCCGGGAGTACCATTGCCAATCTTCGGGATAAAATCATAGAGTAAATCTTTGCGTCCCCATTTAATAAAGAGATCGGGCGATAGCTTGCACAGTCCACTGGGTCCCTGTCTGCTTTCAGCAGTAGTATTGTGGTTGCTGGACACATGTCCCTGGATGTGAACCCTTTGTCTCTAATGAGGTTAAATAGTTGCGTTAGGGGGCCTATTAAGATGGTCCTAAAGGTTTTATAGTATGGTTGCTTAACCCATCTGGGCCCGGGGTTTTATGTCCCTCCAATACTCCTATTGCCTCCCCCACTTCCTCCTGTGTTATAGGGCCTTCGAGCTGTTGCCGGTCTGCCTCATTGATTTGTGGTAACTCCACCTGATTTAGAAATGTGACCTGTGCCTCTTCCTCTAAGTTTTCTTTTTGGCAGCCCTTTTTAACAAAGCATTGGTCCTCAATAGAGGAACTGTGACCACTCTCAGCTGAAAATACATCTGGAGTGTCAATAATGGTAACATCTGGGTCATCTTGATAAAATTAGTCAGGGTCATCATTAGGATCATCCTGGTCGACATACCACACATATTGATGTGCCTGATCTTCCCCTTGGAAAGAGTCATGAGAGATGTTTAGGATGGTATGTGTGGTTGATGTTTGTCGCCTTGGTAATTTTACTAAGGGAAGGCCAGTTTCTAAGCGTTGTCCCATTTCTAAATCAAATGGGCTGCATTTTGAGTGTCCTGGTCTGGAAACAACAGTGCCGTTGAGCCTATTGGCATGGTTGTTTCCGGACTGGCAAACTACGACTCCGCGGGTGGGTGCAATTCAACCCGCCAGGGAAGACATTTCAGCAAAATGCCAGGGGTAGTGGAAGTGACATCACACGACCTTTGACCCCGATGACATCACAGGAAGTGATGTCATTTGGACCCCCCACCCCTGAAGTGATATTGCGAGAAGCGATGGAACACGCCTTTCACCCGTAGACCAACAGGAAGTGGCATCACATAGCATTGTACACTACGAAAAACATGGTTATGATATCACTATAATGTGATGTACATTTCATACAAGAATGGATCGCCATATGTATCACTAAGATCAGTGTGTATAGGCCCATATTACCAAATTACTGTGAATGCAAGCAGACATCCATGACCAAATAATAATCATGTGTTATTATATAGCGCTTAAGCGCTTTATATAGAAAAAAGATGCACCCAACCTGTGTTGGTACTCATTTATCAACCTCAGAAGGATGAAAGGCTGAGTTGAGGCATTTAAGAACAGACTAAATCAGTGACTCACCTCCTGAAGTGTGCCTGAAATAAACCTTTAATGAGTCAAGCAATTATTGTATGGAATTCCAGAAAAACACATTATTTGGCATTCCTATTCTTTCTTATTTAGGGTCAGTGCTGAAAGTGTTAGACTTGTGGCACTCCTGTTCTTATTTTTCTTTTTTTTTTTTTAAGGGGCCTAAACAAAAAAGCCAGCCGCTCCAGAAGTAAAGAGCCACATGGTTCTGGCCAAAGCCCAGGAGCTTGCATTACAAAAAAAAAGGGGGGTGGGGGGGGGGGGGGGTTATTATTATTATTTTTTAAGAGGTCGCAAGGGAGACCAAAGCGATTGCAAAGAAGACCTCAGAGGTCACACGGCTGAAAGGCACCTGCCAACAGAGTTTCACAGAAGCACCGGTACCGTTATGAATGGTGCTGGTGCTTCCATGGTCCCCATTCCCACCACCAGACCCGTAATGAGGCCCAATGTCTATTGTCTAATTGGGGATTTGTTCATGCAGTCAACAAAAGAGGAAACCTTGTCCTTTGTTCCTTCGACCATGTCCCTGTTGTAGGTGTTTCGGGGAAAGGGGTACACAATAGCCTCAGGGTCTTCTTTAGGCCTCTTTCTGGAGGACTGAGAAAAGTGAATGAGCACGTGCATTCTGTGGCACTTTCTCAGTGACAGAAGGTGTGTGAGAAATGTGTGCATGTGTATTTTTATGGTGTTGATCTTCACGTGACTTATGTGTGTTTTGATGTCTGTGAAACACACATTAAGGGACTTAACGCACACTTAAAGGCACTTGTTTTTCTTTTTCATCTTGTGCTAAAACGTGTTTGCGGAATCGCAACAAGCTTTTAGAGCGCATGGTCGGTAGGCCGTGAAGTGTATTGTAGGAGTTTCTGATTCGGCCATCATTGCATGGGCCGTCCACCATTTGGTGCATCATTCCTTTAGGGTTTATGGCCCTAATAACTTACAAGACGCCCAATGGACCCCCTGGGTGGTCTCGGGGCAGGCAGTGGTTACACAATCAATGAGTGTCGTTCCACAGATATTTTCTGTTGCAGCTGGAACAGAATTTAAAGGGAGTTCTCTCCATGGTAAATGATTTTTTTTTAAAGGCAGCTAGACAAATGCAGTGTATGTGAGTAGTGGAGGCATGCATTATCTGATAGGTAACATAATCAGTCCCCCCCCCCCCACGCTCCTTTCTGCGAGGCCGAAGCCTGATGTGGGCTTACTTCTGTGGCCAAACAATCAGTCCGATTCGGCAGTCGTAATCAGTGGTCCGTCGAGATGTCTATCGAACAGCGACCGTCGAAATAAGTTAATAAAAGCAAATAACTCCAAAAAGTAGCATTGCTACAGACTCCGTGAAAAACATCTGACCACGATGGCGGAAAGAAATAATCTGAGGGACCTCGATGCACGAGGAATTATGGGTATGGTAGAAATCACACTAGGAATAATATTACAAACACGCCCAGTCGACTACCCTTTTTGAACTTTCGAGAACATGTGCAATACTGTGCACCTACCACTAGATGTCCTATGAAAAGTGTGTCATTCTAAGCAGATCCACAAACCTCAGAAAATACTGATATACTTGTCATGTTAAAAATGTATGTTAATTGGGCGCGATTCATAGTTATTCCCAAGTATACCAGGAGCCATTGCCAATCATTAATGTTGGAGTTAGGCAAACAACTTCACAGTAATTCATGGCGACTATACGTTTATTCCCAGAGTTAATTATACATTTAAGAGACTCATTTTGCCCATCATCAGCAGCAAATGTCACTGATGTCCCACATCGAACACCATCTTTGAAAATGCTGCTAGCTTTGGGCACCCATGGAAACGCATCAATCCCCATCGAGGCGAACGATTCAATTTGGCTGAGGATAAGATTGTAGTCCTTCGCATAAATTCTAGGCTTGTCTACAAAGTCCAATCTAGACTCGTCCACAAACTCAACCAAATCTATATCCCATGATACAATCAGCATCAGGCCTATCAAAAGACAAAACGTTTAAAATTATTGAACCAGAGGTACCATGTGTATTTACTCTCACCCATAGATCATCATTAGATGTACACATCTGCACAGACATATCAAAGGGAGGGCAATGTGCAGTAGATACACTTAGGGTACCCTGTTTGACAGCTCTCCCTCTGGGGTTTTCCCCACTCTTTGTCTGTGCTTTGTCCCTTAGGGACCTGTACAGTTAAAGCCCTCCCAAATACATCACATTAATTGTAGGTATCATCTTCATCCATAGAGTTGGTAGTCAGACCCAATACATCCACCAGTGCTAAGGCATCCATGGTGAATCCACCAATATTAACTGGTGTAGGCGATGCTACCTTCCGCCACAGCTATTTTTTTTTTTTAAAGGAATGATTGACAATGTATTAGCCAGCAGTTTGTTCCTTATGGAATCGGTACCCTGCACCACATATTGAGCAGTTGTATAATTCAGGTTAACATTGGTTTTCCCCTTCTTCCTCGTTTTTGATTCACAATCAGATGGTACAACCTGAGTTGATGGTTCTATGGACTCTTTCTCAAGCTCCCCAGAGAGTACCATGTAGTCATTCTGCTCAATATGAAAATTCCTCAAGAACTTTCTTGAGACACTTTTTTGCTTCCCATGCTTTGTCTCCTCCCCCCCCAAACCCCCCACCACGTTGTTTAGATAGAGGAAGATCCTGTTCCTGAGTAGAGACAGATGAGGGGTCGTGCTCTGCCTCATTTACTGGCACGGCTTCCGACAGTGCCTAAAAAGATGCTACCTTGTCGCCCAGCTCCTCAGTACAAGGGGATAGTACCCCTATGGTTTCCATACAGGCAGTAGTGACTTGAGTCGGTACATCCAATAAATTACCAAGATTGATACATTGGACCACCTCACTGTATAATCTTGCATCTCAAGTTTTGTAAATATTAGCAATAAGGTGGATAAACTCAACAGTTACGTGATCTCTTCCATTCAAAGGGGCGGGGGCCATTTCCCCCCTAGTACCAGTGGTCGAAATGTGCGGGAGCGGTGCTCCTCTACTCTTTCTAATTGTTTTACTGTTCCTATAGCTTTATTTTAAAAAGAAACCGTTCCGGAATGGTTTAGTTTTAAAATAAGTGTAGGAAGAAGTTAAAACTTGCACTTTTAGTGCACTACACTGAACATTCCCTGGTGCAAGTGTTTGGGGGTTTTTGTGGGATGCATCACTGTGTTATCATGGTGCCAGAAATAGCAAAATGGCTGTAATACCCTTGTGCGTGCCAAAACCTCTGAAAATCGCGCTTTGCAATGCATAAAAAGATGGTTGCCCAATCTGCCACGCATGTTATCAGTGGTGGAACAGAGCGCTCACTCCTGAAATGGGTCACTGGGCTCCACAACAAGTGAAAATGGAGTACAGAAGGAAAAAGCAGTGCTTTGCTAAATGAAACCCAAAATCTTGCTTTAAATCCCTTTTTCTTTGTTGCTGAAACTTCAGAATGCCGGTACAGAACACCCTCAAATATCCAAAATTCTTGCTGGGTGCTACAATTCACTTAGTTTAAGAAATCATTGTGAACTTACAAGGTCCTGAAAAGCTGAGACCATAGAGAGATTTCCACAGCAAAAGTGGCCTGTCTGTGGATGTCAAAAATCTCTGTGCAGCAGAGAGCTGCGGTGATGACGGCTGTCAGGAGCCTGCCTGATTAAACTTTAACATGTATAAACTGAAATCAAATGTTTGAAATCTCAGAGGCCTGTTACTGATGGTAACCCATATTGTAATTGTTTTGGTCCCTTGGTTTAAAATCTTGAATAAGTATTCTAGCTGTGATTTGATACAAGTTTGTTTTGTGATAAGGGAAAATTCAACAGAAGTAACAATTAAAATAAACCTGGCTGAAGCTACCAAACTGGAATAAAAGGTTTTCTCACAGAAGGAAGGTCTTTCCCCCAAGCAGGAAATCACACAAAAGCGTTAATTATGGGGTTGGGAAAGACCCTATCTACAGAGGCATGAGGAACAATGAACAGCTGCTACTAAGGAAATGCGAGGTGTGAAGACAGTCGTAAATGGCCTCTGCCAGGAGCAAACAGGGAGGAGACTGCTCCTGGACTGCAGGGAGACAAAAAGAGGCAGACCCAAACAACCATCTGTGGCTGAACATTAACGAAGAACATTTTTGTTAAAGACTTATAACTTGCCAGTTAAAATTGTGAAAAGTATAAAAGCAACAGATTTGTGAATCTAAATTTTGGCTGCACATTTCAAGAGTCAGCAAAATCGTGTGACATGTCTGGAAAGAAATGGCAAGAAATGTGATTTTACGCAAAATGTATTTCTGCTACAATTATGAGACTTTATACACTTATGCCCATGTTAAACGTGCACACTTGTAGAAATTTGCTTATAAATTGGACATTGTGTTCCTGATGAAAAGGGCAAAATTCTGTGAAAAGCGGAGACCAGATCCCACAGCTACGGGGTTTTGAGGAGTAGCTGCTATGTAAAATATGTAATCTGTATATGTGATTGTTAGAGAGGTTGCACAGGTGTAAATATGTATTGTACCAAAAGTAGATTTTGTGTTCCAGGGGCTAGGGGTGGATTCTCAGCCTCATAAAATCACACCATAAAGGTGACACTCTGTTTTCTCTCCTCCTATCAAGGCAGAGGGTAGACTCTGCTCCAATCACCTGCCAAAGGGGTGAGTTTAGGCTAAACCAGCCCACACACACCCCCTTTATGACATCTGTTCATAGCATAAATAGACACAGCTCACCACACAAGAGGAGACAGATTCACTCACTATCCTGATGCTGGCGGAGCACCCTGTTGCTGAACTCTACATCTTCCCTGCTCCAGACTCCAGAAACTTGGCAAAGCAGAAACCCATTGCATAGCTGAACCATTTTCAGCTAGGCCTCAAAATTCCAGAACCAGAACCCCAAAAACCTAAGGGGAAGCATCGAAATACAGCCGGGCTGCGCTGTACTGCTTACCTGCTGAAAATAAATGTCATCATAACCAAGAAGGGCAGATCCAGTCCTGTGCCGTGCTGTGACCAGAGTGTCTTGCAGATCCAGTCCTGTGCCGTGCTGTGACCAGAGCGCCTTGCCGATCCGGCCCAGTCCGATGTGCCCAGCCATCTGTCCTAAAACCAGATCCAATTCCCTGAGCAGAATCTTGACTGTCCAGAATCCCGACGGTTCCGTTTAAAAACATATCTAGTGAGTATCTATAGGAAGAACAGTGTCACTAGCATATGTACCTTGCTTAGTCCAAGCCCTATCTTAAACCCATCCTATCTTGTATTCAGAACCTGTATTGTTAGGAGTATCTTTGAATTGTCTGAACTCTCTATCCAAACCATCCTATCTTCCTCCTGTACTAGTATTGCTAAAACTATCCTTGCGCTGATCTTTTCTCATCTGAAGAAGGCGAGTTTCCTCTGCAGGCAGTCATTCTGATCAAGTGACTGTGTTCCTGTGTGGTATTTGTTTTGTTCATAGTCATCCTCTAGTGTAAGAAACCCTTTTGTCATTTTAAAAGTGCATTCCTGTTTTCCATTCTTGCGCCTATCTCCAAAAAACTAGAAACAACATTTCAACTTCTGCTTGTAGCTAACATCCACAGCTATAAATCGCACCTAAAACGGCATTCCAAATCAATACTGTTCTTCCGATATTGCGCAGTAAAAAGTTTGCTGTATATTTTCGTTTTGGGAAATTCTTACATGTGTAAAACAGCTTTTGATTGCTTCCGACTTGAATTTTAAGATTTCACATTGTGTCTTGGTATTAAATCATTGCTTTTGTTTGTGTGCAACTATCCAAAGCGGCTCCCATAAGAAGTTATAGCAATGTCAACAATTTTGACCATATTTGGTGTTTTTGCCAAGTCCATTCTAAAGATGACTTTAAAAGCCATTCTGACAGCTTGACTGTCAATTCCGTTTTCTCTTGTGTTTGAAAGGGGGGAAAGTGGGATTGATATTCTATTTGATTTTTGCCACTCTGGAATACCTGCTCTCTCGTCCTATCTCTTTACATTGCCTATTGGGGGATTGACGGGTGTGCAGGGAGAACCATTAACCACAGTGCTATCCGATCTGAAACCACGCACAAGTATTATTTTCTGTGCTGAATTGTTTTGCTCACTACTTACTCCTTGTGTATTAAAGAGATCATTCAGTGTTACATCACCCCATTGGTTATTGTTGTGTACCATTAAAACCTATTGTGGTAAAATTTTAAATACATAAATAAATCTTTACCTTTGCAAAACCGCCTGATTCCTGGTTCAGTGTGTCCAGGGGGGTTCCAGGAGAAGGGTGTGATGTGAGTGGTATATCGTTTAGAATAAAGAACTTTTAGACAAAAATAAATAAGGATTTCAGTTGTGCACTACATGTTAGGTGTTGACTTGGGTGGGTGCCGGATTGAAATCACTTACATTGTATTGTGTGTGGGAGGGGCGTGGTGATGTGGTTTGTGGGGAGTGGGTGCAGGCCAACAGGGAACATCGTTCCACTACTTCTTTTCGTACACTTCGACCACTGCCTAGTACACACACCTTTTTACATGTGGTGAAATCTTTCTGATAATAGACGAGGAAGAAACCTTCTCAGAAGAACAATTTACTTACCCTTGGTAACGTTCTTTCGACTGGATGTTCCTACCATGTATTCCTCATCTTTGATATTCAATATCAAGCTTCAACTGCTTTGGAAATATCTTTTTGGCAGAGGGCGCTGTGCGTCAATGCAGTCGACTTGATGTCCTCTGTCTCGAGGGTGATGTCATCAAAGGTATACATAGCATGTACAGCGCCATTTGGCCTCAGTTCTGTTTTTCAGTAGAACTACCTGCATAAACACAGGTTTGACCGTACTAAGATTTGAAGGAGCGAAAGCTTTAATAGCATGCCTGTAGCATTCTGAAATTGCTAGAATGTTCCATCTTCAACGGTGGACACTGGCCCATCAGCCTTTTGGCCAGGGGCCAAATGGAATTTTTGTTGGTGTGGGCCTATTTTAAAAAGCCATAACATTGGGCCGAAATTAAACTGTATTCAACACAAACTTTTCTTGTGTGTGTAAAAAAAAAAAAAAAAAAAGTGAAACTTCGTTTTTCTGGCTGCTGCAGTGTTCGGCAGCATTCTCTGAACTCAGACTGTTTCTACCTAGCCTAACTTGTTACAATTAACACTAGGTTAGAACGAGAAAACCGGCCCGCCCTCTGTGCTCTTTGTGCTTGCTGCCGCCAGTCGCCGTGGTGCCATCCTTATTCAAGCTCAGCTGGCAGCACCAGACCACCCAGGAACGGCTTGGAAATCTGGCCCATTTGCTGGAGGACAAGTCTGTGAAGAAGAATTCTTTATCACAGCATGTCCGTACACACTACTACCCTCAGAGTGGCACAGCCCTGGCAAGGTAATATTTACTGTGGCCGCTCTGCTAGGCCAGTTGGATTGTGTGGGGGGAAAAACTGCATTTGTAAACAGCTTAAATGCTAAATGTTGTGAGTTTACCTTTCAGGGACGTCAATTGGGGGTAATCTGCTGTCTCCCCAGCAATGCTGGCAACATTCTGCGATCTCTGTCCTAGCCTGGAGCTTGTGCTTTTTTTATAAATAGTTTGTTACAAACTATTTATAAAAAACGGGCAACCTCCAGACCCTACACCAGCCCTGCCCAGTGGAAGCAGCGTGGCGCGCTGGTGCCTTCATGTTTGTTACCCAAGCTATGGTTGCTTAGCAACCATAGCTCGTCTGGGGCTGAGGCAGGCAAGAGCAGAGCTCTGAGTGCAGCAGCAGCCAACCATACCGAGGCACGTGGGATTCCTCTCTGGGCTGAGCAGATGGTGACCCAAAGTGTAAGTAATCAACTCCACAATTTATAGCCTTTCTTATGCACGATGGTCCACAATAAAGCAGCACGCTCTGAAAATGTGTTCATAGTCATAAGGTCTAATAGCTTGATATGCTAAAATGTAAAGTTTGCTTGATTTATTGGTGAATGAAAGCAAAAGTAATGTGTGCGAGTAGGTTGCTTGCACACAGAGCCCCTGGTCTTTTAGTAGAATTTCTTTTGCTTCAGTCAAGAGTGCCGGTGCTGAGCAGCTCAGGTCCAAAGCCCTGATGTATTGGTGAAGGAAAGATAAAGTAAAGTGTGCGAGTAGGTTGGTTGCACACAGAGCCCTTGGTCTTGTAGCAAAATTAATTTTGCTGCAGTCAAGTGGGCCAGCGCTGAGCAGCTCGGGTATATCGTCACTTTTTAGCTTTTCATTATGAATCGTGCGCAAATGGCACATGGACACATATGCATTTTCAACTCAAAATTCCTTGATCCGTAGTAAAAAAAAAAAGTTAGGCATCGATTTGTTAGGCTTCACAGTGATATGGCGGCAATGTAATAATTAATCTGCTGCTTTGAAAAACGTAAAAATAGACTCACTTATTTACTGGCAAACTGTAGAACGAATAGGCAACAGCATAAGTAACGCTGATCGTGTATTTCGACTGACAAGGTGTTCAGTTCAGAGCGAGGGTGCATCTCGGAACTCAGTTCATTGTATCGAAAACGTTGTGTACGATTTTAAAAATGTTACTTAAAAAGAATGCTAAACAGTCCAATTGACGTGTTATCATTAGAGCTTTATAGACCACTGTAGATGACTATAGTGGCCACGGAAGGCCCAGAGACCAGGTTTCCAAAGATTTTAATAAGATCTCACCAGAGGCCTGATTTATTGGAGAACGGAAGAAAAAGTAAAGTGTGCGAGTAGTTTGGTTGCACGGAGCTCCTGGTCTTGTAAAAGAATTTCCTTTGCTGCAGTCAAGAGGGCCAGCGCTGAGCAGCTCAGGTCCCTACACCCGCCTATCCACCCCAGTCCCACCAGAATGTTATTTTGCTCTGTAGTCATGTTGAAATAACGGGGCGGATCCACATAAAGAGAGGATTTATTATTTGGGTTCATACTCTTCTGTGATAATATGGGCCTTGACACAGTGCTACATATGATGATTCATTCTTGTGATAATTGTGTGATATTACATTGATATTGTAACCATATTTTTCTTAGTGTACTGAGGGCTAATGCCTTAGGATGCCATTTCCAGTGATGTCATGTGGGGGTGGGGTTTAAATGACATAATTTCCTTTGATGTCACTCGGCGGGTGGAGCATGTGTTGTCACTTCCACTACCCCTGGCATTTTGGTGAAATTACATCCCTGTTGCCTTTCTGCACAGTGGTTCCAACAGCACAATGTGTAAGTTCATGTCCATGTTACTAACCCACTAATACTTAGTGTTTTTATTTCTATAAATGTATGGTTTTGCTGTTTGGAGACATGTTATGTGTTGCTCTGTGGTTGCCCTCCTTCAGTATCTGCTGTGGTTGGTGTGTATCTGCGCATGTGTTTGTGTGAGTGTGCACGTCTCTGTGTGTGCTTGTATGCCCGTGCACCCGTGTGTGCACACATATGGGAAAGCTGCTCAACTAGAAGGAAGCTTAAGTTGTGTGTCTTTCTTTAGTCTGACACAACGAATACCTGCAAACCTAATTTCTGGAGAATGGAGAAAATAGCCATAATTTTCACGGTCATGCCTTAAAACGTCCCACACAGGCAAGGTTTCCCACTAAGCAAACACATACATGTCCTATGCCTGCTCACCAGGTTCTGCTCTGTACCCAAACCAAGCTCCTTTTAACTGAGCGAACCCCACCATACACAAATCTAAATCTTATATAAAGAGTCCTAGAGTTGAACTTGCATACTCCTTCCTTGATCACTACATCAACCCAACTGTACAATATATGAGACTACAAAGCGAAGTGCACTTTTAATATTGCAGAGGTTTCTGGATTTCACAATCGAACGTGCTCCTTCTAGTCCCTTTCCAAATACGACAATGACCAGAAGTTACAGCTCGGCTTAATTGCTTCACTTTTGTGTGCACCAATTGGTAGAATTCGCTTCTTATTAAAAGCAAACTTCCAGACGCTTGTGCAATTATTAAAACAAATCCTAATGTAATTGAGGTCTTAATTTGTTGATATGGGCCTATTTTAAAAAGCCATAACATTAGGCTGAAATTAAACTGTATTCAACTTTTCATGTGTGTGTTAAAAAAAAAGTGAAACTTTGTTTTTCTGGCTGCTGCAGTGTTCGGCAGCGCTCTCTGAACTCAGACTGTTTCTACCTGGCCTAACTTGTTACAGTTAACACTAAGTTAGAACGAGAAAATAGGCCCGCCCCCTGTGCTCTTTGGTCCTTCACAAATCCTGGTATAATTGAGGTCCTAATTTTGAGTGTGACGTTGCGTACGTCTGCATTAGCACACGGATACAATAAATGCAGCGTCAAGAATGCAGCATAAATGTAATGTAAAGATCAAGCCCTTCTTCGAACATCATGCACGACACGGAACATGAGTTTCAGAGGACACGCTTCAACCACACGCACATGCTTTGGCCTAAAAGCTCAGGATAAACTCATAGCTAAACACTATTCGAAAAACTCTGCAACACAAAGTCCAATTAACATAGCCTCATGTTGCTAGTAGTTCGAACAGATCTGCTTGTTCTTATGCAAATGGGGCAAGCAGACACGCCAGCATGCCCCATTGGCGAGATGCTAGTGCAGTCCTAGTTTTATATTTGCATTCTGGGACTTGCAGTCCTAGATTTATAATGGAAACAGTTTGCAATCTCAAAAGCTAGCTCCTTGTATTAGCTTTCAATAATTTCTAATGGATTATCTGTGGCTGCACGGTAATAGTCATTGAGGTTGCCCAATGCTTGAAAGAATTGAGAAAATAGATGTATTACCTTAAAATTCTGCTTGCAGATTCCTAATGATTTGTATAACACACAAATAGACAAGGTATGATTGAATAATCATTGATTGTATTTAACACATATTTTTATGTTATCTTTGCACATTTAGTTTACAAACTGATAATGTTATCAGTATAGTCAATTGTTATCCTTGGTATTGCTTCATATCAGGATACGTGCATTGAAAGATAGCCTGGGATTAAGTCCTTAATTAAGATTCTCATTAGGTTGAAAATGTATTGGTGGTTAACCAGAGTTCGAATTCCTTAATTTTGCTTCACAAAAGTTCCTTAATGTTGCTAAGTCACTCATTAGGTTGAATGTGCATTGGTGGTTAACCAAAGATTGAAGTCCTTAATGTTGCTTCACAAAAGGTCCTTGATGTCAATTTTTCCCTTGACGCATGTTACCCCAATAGCTTTGTATTGGTTCTTCAGGAGGCTAGTTAAAGATTTATGATCTGTTGGTTACTGCTAAGGAAATAGAGGTAAAGTGATACTTGATTATAAAGTATCTACTTGCTTGATAAAACATGTGTTTATAGTGATAATATCGAGAAAAAAAAATCGAACTACAAAAATATCGAAAAAAATGTCAAAAATGAAAATATCGAAAACATATACATACAATTAAGAGTCAATATTTCGAAAATATAAATATCGAAAAAAATGTTAGATTACGAATATCAATAAATGGAAATAAAGAAAAAAACAAGAGTGTCATTTACTATGAAGGGGAGGTTCCCTCTCTCAACCCCCCCACCCTCACCCCCACCCCGTTGCCAACCGCCACCGCCCCCACCCCCCCAAACCACCCTCTCACCCCTCATACTCGGCATAAAATGGTAAGAAAGGGTTCAACTCATAAGTGAAAACCACGAGTAAAGAACCTTGTTTAGGTACCAAGAAACCAAAAACGGTTGTGGAAAACCGTCATTACCTGACAGAACAACACTTGACATGGTACTGCAGGAAATCGATTGGAGTTGTTTCACACTAAAACAGGTACTATTGATAAAACATACTTGTGACTAGACATTAGGGTATCATACGACATATAAATGTATGACAGGAAAAATAATTTTCTTGTTTGTTTTAGAATAAGAAATGGAGAACAAAGTGGAATTTATCGCCACACAAAAAGGAGGAAAGCAGTTGGTTTTAAATGGATACGTTTTCCATAAGGAATACGAGAAAAAGGAACGCATTTACTGGAAATGTACGGAATACAAAAAAAATAAATGCAGCGCACGAGCGATTACAGAGGGAACAGATGTAAAAAGTAAAAATGAACACAACCATCTGCCAGATCAAACCAATATTATTATCAAAAAAACATTATCCGAGCTAAAAAGAAAAGCCGAGGAAAGTCACGGTGAAGCTAGTGGATCGATACTGGAAGGTGTTTGTGACCAATTACCAACACATATAACGGCTCAGTTACCAGCTGAAAAATTGATGCAGTGTACAATAAACCGAACTAAAAATCAGAAAGAGAATCTGCCACCTGCACCAATGTTATTTCGAGACATTACAATCCCGGATGTTTTCAAATTAGCAGCCAAAACAGAACATTTTCACCATGCCACCATTGAATTGAACAATGAAAAAAAATTAATATTCTCTACTGCTGCGAACTTTCACCATCTAACTCAGTCAAAAGTGGCAAAGTGACGCAACGTTCAAAGTGTGCCCGCAACCTTTTCACCAGTTTTACACAATACATGGAACAATAAATGATAAAATCGTACCGCTTGTATATATATTAATGCCAAAAAAAACCTGAAGAATCATACAGAATCGTGTTTAATAAAATTAAGCAAACTGCACCGGATTCAGAACCAACAACAATAATCATGGACTACGAAACGGCTCAGATTAAAGGATTTTCATCAGTGTACAAAGAGACAAGGATTCAAGGATGTTTTTTTCATTTCACGCAAAGCATATGGTGTAAGTTACAAAAATTAGGACTAAGTACTAAATACACAGAGGACAGTTGCTACCAGTATAACATAAAGAAACTTTTTGCATTTGCATTTGTACAGGAAAATTATGTTGTTGATTTTTACGAACATTTGATTGGGACTGATTACTACAAAAATCATGAAGAAGAAAATACTGATTTATTAGACTACTTTGAAAACACATGGATAGGCCAATTAACTAGAAATGGAACAAGACGCAGACCAAACTATCCAGTACCATTGTGGAATTGTTACCAAGCTACATTGGAAAATATACCTCGAACAAATAACCTTGAAGGATGGCATAGCAGATTGAATAAAAACTTCAACATCCACAACCCTACATTATGGCATTTTTGAAGGACTTACAAAGTGAAGAACAACACCAGCAATTTAAAATAGCACAAACACTTTCATTGGCTAACCAAACACCAAAAGAAAATACAGGAACTACGAGAGTAGACTGGTACAACTAATACTAAATTTTGACGCACAAAATAAGGAAAAAATTTTAGATTTGGTGGCATTTAACTTAAAATGTTAAACTTGCGATTCAGGAACATCTCCAATCCAGTGTGGCATCGACAAAGAAAATCCAAAAACAGCATCCTGCGGGTCCATAATACCGAATCTGGAACAGGAATCCATGTGAAAAAACCAAGAAAACCTCCAAGAAAAATCCAAATCCGCAGCAGAGGAAAGAATACAGAATCCAAGATGAGAAACTCCATCAATCCATGTAAATGTGCCAGGAAAAAACCAAAATATATCCGAATCCAGGAAGAAAAAAAAAGTGCAACTCCAGGAAAAAACCATAGGAAAAAAAAACAACGCTGCTCCATAATCCAAAGGAAGAGGCAATACAAATCCATCAAAACCAGTTAATCCAATGAAAAAAGGGCTTTCTCCAGAAAAAAAGCACGGAAAATCGAAAAAATCCGCGACCAAAGTAACGGAGACATGACCGCTGCAGAACTGTTTACTGAATGAGCTTTAAAAATGGCGCTAACGTATACGTAGGCAAACGTAAAGTGCATTTGCATAGGAAAACAAACAAACTTTGAATGTACTGAGACTACTTATTTCTAAAGCAATAGCATCATCTAGTGAACTAAACATATATTACAAGTTAAAATACAGAAATATGTTAGACATATATATATTTATAATTAAAGTTTAATAAAATAAATATGAATTTAAGAATTTATAAAAGTAAGACAAGTTATTACACAATAAAATATTATTATGTTATTTAAATAGATTGTTTGATTTGTATTAATGTTCTATTTGTTGATTATTTTCGAGATTATATAAAAAATTTGAGATTAAAATTCGAGATTATTACTATTCGAGATTTTAACTTTTCAGTCAAATATTTTCGAGATTTTTATTTTCGAGATTATTAAATTCGAAATTATGACTGGCCACCTGATAAAACATGTGTGCAGTGCTTATTACTCGTTTGACAAGTTCGGGCAGTAATTGGGCTAGACAACTGAATACAAATTGACAACTGATTTTTAGATTGTACTTTTGTATGGGTACCAAAATTGTGTTCACAGTGATTACTCAAGGTAAGTGTATAAAAAGACACTTACTAGCCAAGTTTGCAATTCCACATGGGTTGGATCTCATTTACAACTTTGTATTAAATTACTTCTGTATTCCAATTTGTAAATTTACTTGTGCTCGTTTCCGTTGTAAAATGTGTAAACCCTGATCAGGAATAACATTAGCATGCGTTCAGTATTATGTGAATTCTTGTTTTAAATTAGCTATTTGTGCTCGGTTCAAGAGAAGTGCCTCGCTTACCTTGTATGTGTGAGGATGGGGCGCAGAGGTGCCGGTATGATAGCCGCGCTCTGGAGAGTTTACAAATGCGCCATTTTGAATTGCGCTTCACTGCTATACTTTTTTCCCTTGTTTAATGACTCTGTTAATGAACATGTTTCATATCCTGTAATTTCTATTGAGTTAAACACAACAACAAACCTCTATATGAATGTTATAACTCAGGCAAAAAAGTCCAGTACCAATCATTATTATTACCCTAAATACCTACCCATTGCAAGACCCACTAAGAGCAAGCATTACCATTCAGCCCAATCCAAAATGGCGTCTTGACGTTGTATACGTTAATACGCCTCCAATTACTGTGTAACGTCATCGCGTTTCATAATCGTCATTGCGCTTTATAATACGATCAGCGTGATTCACAATGGCACATTTGTAATCTTTCCAGACCGCGGCTATCATACCGGCACCTCTGCGCCCCATCCTTACACATGGAGTCTTGAACCAAGCACAAATAGCGAATTTAAAACAAGAATGCACATAATACTGAACGCATGCTAATATCATTCCTGATCAGGGTTTACACATTTTACAACGGAAACGAGGACAAATTTTAAAATTGGAATACAGTAGTCATTTAATACAAAGTTGGAAATGAGATCCAGCCCATGTGGAATTGCAAACTTGGCTAGTAAATGCCTTTTTATACACTTACCTTGAGTAATCACTGTGAACACAATTTTGGTATCCATACAAAAGGTCAATCTAAAAATCAGCTGTCAGTTTGTATTCAGTTGTCCAGACCAATTATTGCCCGAACTTGCCAAACGAGTAATAAGCACTGCACACATGTTTTATCAAGCAAATAGACACTTTATAATCAAGTATCACTTTACCTCTATTTCCTTAACAGTAACCAACAGATCATAAATCTTTGACTACCATCCTGAAGAACCAATACAAAGCTATTGGGGAAACACATGTTGAGGGAAAAATTGACATCAAGGACCTTTTGTGAAACAACATTAAGGACTTCAATCTTTGGTTAACCACCAATGCACATTCAACCTAATGAGTGACTAAGCAACATTAAGGAACTTTTGTGAAGCAAAATTAAGGAATTCAATCTCTGATTAACTACCAATGCACACTCAACCTAACGAGAAGCTAAAATAGGACCTAAACAAGGGAACAATCAAGGACTTTTTGTGAAGCAATATTGAGGACTTCAATCTCTGGTTAACTACCAATACATATTCAACCTAATGAGAAGCTTAATTAAGGACCTAATCCCAGGCTAACTTTCAATGCACATATCCTGATATGAAGCAATACCAAGGATAACAATTGACTATACTGATAACATTATCAGTTTGGAAACTAAATGTGCAAAGATAACGTGTTGAATACAATAAATGATTATTCAATCATACCTTGTCTATTTACGTGTTATACAAATCATTAGGAATCTGCAGGCGCAACAATTAAAGTAATATATCTATTTTCTCTAGATTTATAATGGAGAGATCCAGGTCTTTAAGATTCTGAATGCAGAAATAAAACCAGGACTGGACTACCATCTACTGAATGGAATGAAGAGGCATGTCAGCATACATTTCAAATTCATTAAAGGTGTGTGGGTTGCACTGGAATTGTATTCCAAATGTTAAGTTAAGCATGAACGTGACTGTATTTAAGAATTTGTTAATGTGGTGCCCACACTGAATACAAATCTATTTTTAGCAAAAATAAATTCATAGATCTGAATTGAGCACACAACAGGGTGACCCATTCCATTCGGGTGATGCTATATCATTCCTGTCTTTTACTTTGCATTCTGGGGCTTATAGCACTGAATTCCCCCATTATAAATCCAGTGCTACAAATCCCAGAATGCAAAGAAAGCACAGGTTTGGGCCGGTCCGATAGCACAGCGAGTAGCGTGCTCGCTTTGACATCTGTGCAGAGCCTGCTGAGGCAGGTACGAATCCCGGCAGAGCCACACTCAGCCTTTCATCCTTCCAAGGTCGATAAATGAGCACCACACACCGTGGATAATAATAAGCAACGCTCAGATACCTGAGGGTTCGTAGCGCTATATAAATGCTAAATTATTGTTATTATTATTATTATTGGGCTGTCATCCCCCAAATGAAGTAGATTATAGGCCATGGTAGCATGTGTGCGATTCCCTTCAGAAAGGGGCTAATGACAAGGGTGTGCTTCTTTTCGTTTTCTGTGGAAAGGGTCTATAAATCTTGAACACACATCTGCACAATTCCTATTTTATTATTTATTTATAGTGCGATTTAGCTTTGTTCAACAAAACTTTACAGACATATTCATCAGAGATATTACACATTACAGAACAATACACATTGCAGAAATTAAAATCAGTTACACAAAATATCACAAAATAATAATTCATCATATCAAACAAGACTGAAACAGATCTTTTAAAAAATTAATTATAGGGATCACTAAATGACCATTTGGTTCAACAAGTAAAGTCCACCACAAAATTTCATAAGATAAAAGCAGCCTATTTTCAAAATAAGATTCCAACATCAGATTACGAAAATCAGAAAGTGCAGTGCATTCTATAGTTGTTTTTCAAAGTTTCCTTTGCATTGGAGCAATTTCGGCAACATCGATCAGGCTTAGCTAATTTGCTGCATGTTCCTAATCCATCCTTGGTCAGGAGGAGATTTAGCTTCAAACATACCCAGAAAGACCCTGAGTTCATAGCAGAATGTCTGAGAAGGGAATTCTGAGTTGTGTTAAACGCTTTAATATCAAATACAAAATGTTCATTATATGTTTCTAACCGGGTTCTGTTTGTTATCCAATCATTTTCATAAATGTTCCTCTTGACCTTAGTAGGGGTATATTCCAAGTCCACCAGTAACAAATCATTTGTCATAAGATTTTCATGGACCCCATTGAGTTAAAATGCTACAGTTGTCACAGGAGACAGAGATATTTAATTGTTTAAACAGAGTACCGGCCGGAGGAAATAAATACTGCGCAGAAGCTGTAATTTACGCCAAGAGATCATGGCTTCCAGTGAAACGAGGCCCAAGATATGTCGAATTGCGGCCAAAGGAACACACAATGGGAGATTTAGAACCTTCTTCCAAATAGAGGCTTCTACTTTTGCCTACACCAAACCCTCTGCTCGCACCTTGGCTCCATAGATCAATCTCGGAACCAGGATTTGATTATACATTTTTAATACTAGAGCAAGAGAGAATCAACCATATTTATTATCGAGAGCCCGAAATTGGGAAGCGGCCGAAATGGCTTTGAGCTCAAGGGCCTGGTTTGCCAATCGCAATGATCTCTTGGAGTTAAAGGATACGCACAGATATTTAAATACTGTCACTTCCTCCAGTTTATGGCCATCAATAAACCAAGAAAAATGTCTTCTGCCCGACAACGGCTTTTGCCGATTCATGACTAGGACCTTAGATTTGGGGACATTAATGTGCAGCCCCAAATCCTTAAAATAGTAATCAATGGGTGTCAGGGAAGTTTGCAGTACCACTGCGGTATAGTCAAGTAGGATTGTATCATAGGCATAAAGCAAATACTGCATTTTAGTTTAACCCAATTTCGGAGGGTTTGTGACGGTAGCGGTCAGAGCTGCACCTATCCCTAGGATATATAGATTAAATGGGAACGGAGCTAACATGCAGCCCTGCCGAAGACCACGTGCTGCATAGATCCATTCAGTGAAATTTCCCTTATTGTCCAACTTAACCTTTAGGCTGATGTCCATGTGCAAGTGTTCCAAAATACTGACCAGATATTCGGGGCAGCCCCAGTCCCTCAGCATCTTCCATAAACAGACTTGGTCTGCACAGTCAAATGCCTTTGTAATGTCCAAAAAGGCAACATAAAGTGTAAGTTTTGATAAAAACCGTTGCTTCATTAGTAAGCGAATAATAAAGCAGTTAAGTGATGTATTGCCACCTTTTATAAAAGCAGATTGGTTAATATCAAATTTCCCAGACTCCTCCACCCAGCACTCAAGGTCTCGCAAAAGAAATCTTGAGAAGATTTTATATGAGGCATCTAGTAGGGAGATAGGGTGGTAGTTAGTAGGATCCACTCTCCCTTTTTAAAGATCACTACAACAATACCCTCCTTCCAAGTTGGCGGGAACACCTGAAGTGTCAGTATTTTGCAATACAGAAGCAATAGGACCTCAGCCCATAGCCAAGGAACCAATTTAAAAGTAAGATTTGTTAGGCCGTCCAGGCCCGGAGCATTCGTGTTTTATGCCTTCTTGATTGCTCACAATATGTCCTCTGTATCAATTTTCAAGGCCTTCCAAGCGGCACTACAAGCCATTGGTGAATTGGGAGCCATAGTAGAGAAATGTGTTCCCTGAAGACTGCCATAAAAGGTGTTAAAGTGGACCACCCAACCAGATCCGAAATTTGCTCTGCTTACCAAGATATCTGGGCTGTCTGACTTAGAATCAGTCGCCAAAACGTAGCCTAGTTGCTCTAATTGAGTGCAGACAGCATATGATATGATATGGCATTCATAATGTGCCTATGCACAAGTGTTTGAAGGCGCGACGAGGAAAGGGAGGGGGAACAGAGGGAAGACAACGATCTTACTAGGTGAGGTGACATTGAGATTGTGCAAGTGCAGGGGAGGGGGAAAAGGGCAAAGTGCAGAGGTAAGATGGAGGGAGCAGTGCACCATGTATATGCCCTCTGATTTGACTTTGCATCTGTGTGTCGCTGCCACCCTGCAATTTGGGGTGGGCACCATATATTTGCCATTTGCTGGACTCTCGCATCTGTGTGTTGCCGCCGCCCTGCAACATGGGGTAGGCCCCATGTATATGCCCTCTGATTTGTCTTTGCATCTGTGCGTTTCTGCTGCCCTGCAACAGGTGGTCTAGCTCAATGGATGTGATCACCATGTACCTCTCTTTTGCACTTTGTGTATGATGTTAATACCTTGCACAATATTGTAATGCACCTCTCACGCTTCCTATTCTGTAACTGAAGCACTGAAACTACTCTCTTAAGCACCTAGATAACTCTGGGTTTTGCGCGCTATACAAATAAACAAATCCAAATACAAACGGTAAAGAATAAATACAATAAATAAAGCAATAGGTAAAAGTGCGGCCAGCTATTGGCAAGTGCAGGAGTAAGTGCAAACATCAAGTGTCAAGAGCTGGTGGGGACTGTAGGGATACAGAAACAGCCCCCAAGTGCAGGGGTTGCCTGGAGACAGTGCAGCTGGCAGGGAGGGAACCTGGGCTCGAGATCAGAGGGTAGCCAGGTGACCAGTGCAGTTTCAATCAGGAGTTCAGCAGGGGAGAGGAGGAGAAAAAGCAGAAGCAAAGAGGAAGGTCTTGAGGTGCTTCCGGAACCGGAGATGACTCTCCTCAAGTTTCAGGGAGGCAAGGAGGCTGTTCCAGAGGGAGGCCCCAGCCGAGGAAAGAGCTCTACCACCAACTCATTGCTTGGAGAGGCGACTGACCCTGAGGGAGTTGGAGGCAGATGAGCGAAGAGCTTGAGAAGGAAGGAATTTAGGAAGGGGGAGTTGGAGGTATTGAGGCCCCAGGCCCCAGAAGGCCTGGTGGACAATGCAGAGGGTTTTGAACTTAATCCTCACAGCCACTGGGAGCCAGTGCAGAGATTTCAGTCCTGGAGAGAAACGATCTCTGGGCTTGAGGCCACAGACATGTCTCGCAGTCCTGTTCTGGATGAGTTGCAGAGGGCGGAGAGTAGAAGCAGGCAGATTTAGAAAGAGCCTAGAGAGAACCAGAGCTCTGGAGACAGTGAGCTTCTGGGGGAAGGAGAGGAAAGGAAGAATACCTCCTAAGGAGGTGGAGATGGTAGTTTGACTTCTTAGAGGCGTCAGAGTTGTGAGGAGAGAAGGAGAGAGTGGAGTCAAAGATGACCCCAAGGTTTTTAGCCTCACAGGTGGGAGAAGGAAGAGGGCCAAGAGAGGCCGGCCAGACAGCGACAGGAAAAGAGGGAACAGGTGTGCCGATGAGGAGAATCTCAGTCTTACTGGCATAAAGGCAGAGATTGTTGGCGGCACACCACTCCTGGATAGCAGAAAGACAGTCTGAGAAGAGGAGGCAGAAGGGAGTCATCCCCATAGCACTGAATGTTGGGGCAGAAAACGGCAATGCAGTGGGCAAGAAGTGCCAGGTATTGGTTGAACAGCCAAGAAGAGAGGTTAGACCCCTGGGGAACACCACATGTAGAGATAGAGATAGAGGAGAGGAAGGACCCAAGTTGGACCTGGGAGGATCGATCAGAGAGGAAGGAGGTCAGCCAAGCCAGGGCCTGATCGGTGATACCCAGGTTATCACAGAGACGGTTGAGCAGGATGGCATGGTTGACCGGGTCAAAGGCAGAAGAGAGATCAAATAAGATGAGGACACAGGGGGTATTGGAGTCAAGATTGGAGAGCAGGTCTTCACGGATGTTCAGGAGAGCAGTTTCCCTGCTTCTGGCAGCTCTGAAGCCAGACTGATGGTCATGGAGACAACCAACCCATTCAGTGTGAAGATTAAGCTGGGAGATGTCCAGCTTTTCCAGGAGTTTGCCCAGGAAAGGAGCTATGGAGATTGGGCAGTAATAAGCAGGGCAGGAGGGGTCAGCAGAGGGTTCCTTAAGAAGGGGGTGCACAAGGGAGTGCTTCAGGGGGGAAGGGAAGACTCCAGTGGCGAAGGAGTGGTTGGAGAAGTCGGCCAAAGCAGGAGCCAGGGTGTCAGTGTGATATTTGATGGTTTTAGAGGAGCATGGGATAACCTGTTTTGATGAGACTTTCATGGATCAGACTTGTCTAGAAACCTTATCTGGGGAGAACAGGGGAAAGGCAGAGAAGGAAGGAGGAGAGGGGGCCACAGAAGGGCCAGAGGAAGAGAGGGGAGTAGAGGGAGGCGGAGGAGAGGAAGAGAGATGGGACAGGATGTCCTGAGTATTAGAGATGAAATGAGAAGCCAGGGCTGTGCAGAGGATCTGGGAGGGGACAGGAGAGGTAGAGACTGCAGCAGGATTGGCCAGCACCTTGCAGATTTTAAAGAGTTTGGCCGAGTTGTTGGATGCCGCAGAGCCGCAGGCTTGGATGAGGACTCTCTTCTTGGTGCAGACAGAGAGCCAATTTTGCCTTTGGAGCAGGCGGCAGGCCAGCTTGTCAGAGGATGTACAGGAAGCACGCCATTTCCCCTCAGCCACCCTACATTTGCGTTTAAGGGTGACGAGGTCTGAGTCGCACCAGCAGTTGCACCTAGCTTTGAGCTTCAGGCGGATCCTCATGACAGGGGCAAGAACATCAAGAGTATTGGATATAGCAGAGTGGAGCATAGAAAGGGCTGTATCAGGGTGTGAGTCACCCAAAGGGGGTGGGGGATCTGGGAAGGTGGCGGCGAAAGCCTCAACTGACACACGCTTCATGGGTTGGACAACCAAGAAGGTAGGTGGCAGTGCTGGAGTTGGCTTGGCTTGAGGGGTAGAGAGAGTGAGCTGGGGGGGAGGAGAAAGTGATCACTGCAGGAGAGAAGAGTGGTGAGAGGGATAGAAAGGGGAAGGTCTGTAGGGATCAGAACATCCAGAGTGTGCCTTGCAGAGTGATTCGGGCCAGAGGGGAGGATAGAAAGTGAAAGAGAGTCACAGAGGTCGCAAAAGAGTCCAGAGGAAGGACAGGAAGCATCCAGGTGTATGTTGAAGTCTCCAAGAAGGAGGAGTTGAGTGGTCGAGACCAGGAGGGAAGAGGAGAGGTCCGCCCACTCAGAGAGGAAGGAGGAGATCTGACAGGTGACCGATAGATGGCAGCCACAGTAAGGGAATGGCTAGGAGAGAGAAAGCCTGCAGACGAGGTATTCGGAAGAGGAGTAGGCCTGCGTAGGAACAACAGAGGCAGGAATCCATTCAGGGAAGATCAGGGCTACACCCCCTCCGGAATGATTTGACCTAGGTGCCAAGAGGATCTTGTAGCCGTCAGGGAGGAGAGTGTCAAAGCTTGTGACAGAGCTGGCCTTGAACCATGTCTCAGTGAGACCGAGGACATCGAGGTCAAGTTCTTTAAGGAGGCGGCAGATGTCAGAGGAGTGTTTGACAGCTGAGCGAGAGTTTATAGTGGCAATATGCAGACGGTTGCCATCCTTGAAAGACTTCTGGGGAGGGGTACAAATCAGAGGTACGCCCTGTGGAGGTGTAGAAGAAGCCTGAGGGGGCAGAAGAGGGAGTAGGAGAGGGCAAGGTAGCCAAGGAAGAGACAGCAGGGGGAGGCAAGGAAGCTGTGGAGGGAAGAAAGGGGACAGCAGGAGAAGAAAGGAAATTGATGAGGCACTGGAAGCGTCTATCAAAGAGGAGAAGGTTGACCTGAGGGCCTTGGACCAAGACGGTACCATTCAGGTAAACATTAATGATGACCTTAGAGGAGTGGAAGCAGGCCAGGAGGACATCCCACTAGGTACCACCATTAATGGGAGAAGAAGAGAAAGGAGAAAGCACTGTGACCATATGGAAAGTCCATAGGTAAGGCAGGGAACGACAAAGAGGATGTCGGTGAGGGTTTGCCTGGAGGAGGCACTGGTATAGGTATCAGCGATAGGGAGGCCTGGGTTGGAGACCAGGATGTCCTTATTAAACTTCTTCCTACCAGATTTAGTGAGGAGAGCAGGATAGTCGATAGAGAAGCAGTTAGAAAAGATAGGAGAGACAGAAAGCACCATTGAGGGTAGGGAGAGGAGAGAAGAGGAAGGGGGAGGAGGTGGGGAGAACACTAGGAAAGGACACAGGGAGGGGTGCAGGCAGACGAGACAAAGAGAGACGAGACAATAGCAGACAATTGAACAAGGCAACAGGCAGACCCTCCAGAAAATTGCGGCATGAATGGAAAATTTTGCGGCACAAAAAAGAAAAAAATTGCGGCACACAACTGCGTTTTTTGCAGCATTTTCTAATGTTGAAAAATATATCATTTAACATCTTTTTTAGCCTAAACCCAAGTAATTGCAAGGCTTTTGTTAGTGAGGAACATAATGTTGTGTTCTGTCTGGCCACGCTCTGTAGGACAGCCAGGTCGAGTCACCACAGCCTAACATTTTGGATTGTGGTGGGGGAGGGGGGATATTGCCTGATCAGCTCCATGGAAATGGTGCTGCGCCACTACTTCCAGCAGACAAGTGGAAAGCAAATAAACAGATAGGCTTGAATTCAAAAGTGTAACCCTGGTTGAAGCCCATAGGTTTCCTTTTCGCTTGTCCTATGACCCCAGGAGAGAGGGGGAACAACTCTACACTTCTCCATGGAAGGAATCCATGAGGCCCAAGACACAGGGGCAATGCAGTGGCAGTAACTGCAAGCCCATAATACCTAGCCAAACAATGAACTCTCTTGGGTGGTCATCATTCCTTGGTTATGCCACCCACACATGGTGACTTAACACACCCACAAACAGAAATGAAACATCACAACACTACCAGGGGTCAAGTCCTACAAATTAAAGTGGGGGGACTCATCAACAAATGCAATGGCATGTGATGTCATCAGAAACTAGCATATCAAGGTGAAATATGCATATATCATTAAATTGGCTTTGCATAACCACCAAAATTGCACAGGACGAATGGCATTTGCCTTTCATAAATTTAAACACCCAATTTTGTGCGTAATTGGTGTCATACAGCCCAGCCTTGATTGAAGGCTGGGCTGCATGATACAAACGCTCGTAGCTGTATTTGTTTCAAATTGCTTTACAATTATTGTAAAGCAATTTGAAATGAATACAGCTACGAGAGTCTTCAATTGGAATCATGCAGCCCAGCCTTGATACAAGGCTGGGCTGCATGATACAAACGCTCGTAGCTGTATTCGTTTTCAAATTGCTTTACAATTGGTATCATGCAGCCCATGATACCAATTGTAAAGCAATTTGAAACGGATACAGCTACGAGCGTTGGTGTCATGCAGTCCAGCCTTGACTGAAGGCTGGGCTGCATGATACCAAGGAAGACTCTCGTAGCTGTATTTGTTTCAAACTGCTTTACAATAATTGTAAAGCAATTTGAAACGAATACAGCTACGAACGTTTGTATCATGCAGCCCAGCCTTGAATCAAGGCTGGGCTGCATGATACCAATTGAAGACTCGTAGCTGTAATAATTTCAAATTGCTTTACAATAATTGTAAACGATTGTAGACGAGCAGCAGAAAGCATTACGTTTATGCTTTCTTTTCCGGCACTCGACAGGAAAGTAATTTACTTTCCTGTCGAGCGCCAGTAATGAAAACAGTCCAGTGGCCTCTTTGGGTGCTCTGAGTTGGGGGCAGATGAGCGGACAGGCCAGTGCTTACCTGGCTACGCTTCACAAACTCTGTCAGCTCTGCAGGGCGGGCAATCCAAGAGCCTTGGAGGTGCCTGGGGTCACAGCCAAATGCTGCGCATCTCCCAGGCCTGCGTGACCCTCCCCCAATCCTGGGCCTGCAACGCAGAGCCGGAGGTGTTAACCCTCAAGCTGCTGCAATCAGCAGTCAGCTGTGTTCGCTCTAAATCATTAAATGAGTGCGAAAAAAGACACACTAAGCTAACGTGTCTTTTTCGCGCTCATTAAATGATTTATAGCGGCAATTGCGGGAAATGGCAAATTTTGCGTTTTTTTTTTTTTTTTTTTTTGCAAATCGCAAAATCGCCATAAGGTGGATGGTCTGAACAGGAGCTCAGACAATAGTAGAACAGTTGCTAGAAGAATGCTTTGCTAAGAAGGCAAAATCAAATAACCACACTACAGCATTACTTTCATAATGTGCTTTAAACACCAGAGAAAAAGCACACCTAAGTCTGAGAGTCCTGTAAAGTGGGAAAAGGCTTAGGTTTCACAATGCAATTTAAATACTTTCACAATGCTATTTAAGCACTTTCACAATGCAATTTTAAAAACCAGAGGAGAAAATACACCCAAGTCTGAGCGTCCTGTACATTAGGAAAAAGGCCTAGGTTTCACAATGCAATTTAAATACTTTCACAAGGCAATTTTAAAACCAGAGAAAAACACATCCAAGTCAGAGAGTCCTGTATAGTAGGAAAAAGGCCTAGGTTTCACAATGCAGTTTAAATACTTTCACAAGGCAATTTTAAAACCAGAGAAAAACACACCCAAGTCAGAGAGTCCTGTATAGTAGGAAAAAGGCCTAGGTTTCACAATGCAGTTTAAATCATTTTCACAAATGTCGCAGCGCTAATCCAGCGTGGCACAGGCTAATAATCACAGTATTAATCTAGCGTACGTAAGGTTGCTATGTGGCAGGGTATTCAGGGTGGAGTAAGGCTGTATTCCTCACCCGGGCCACTTCTACCTTACTAGTCGCTGCTGGTTGATGGCTGGCCATTGGCTTCTCCTGCTGACACCTGCAAACAATAGTTGGAGCTGCCCTTTGCCTAGGGGCCCTTAGCTGTAGGGGCTGCACGAGCAGAGGGCTGCCCAGGGAAGGTCAGTAAAGAGCAGTGATTTGGCCAATCACAGGTAGATGGTGAGCTGGGAGGAGGGAGGAGGGAGAAGTGGAAATAAGAGGAGCGGAAGGGAGAGGGAGCAAACAACGCTGCAATCAGGGCCTGGGGGCTTAGCGAATAGTCAATGGCACCAAAGGTCAAGGCCCAAGAGGGTCAACACGACACAACACCTCACCTGGGGTCGCCAGAGAAAAGAGCCACGCACCAGAGATGCCGGCAACTAACGCAGGCTAGGGGAGCAGGAAAGGCCAATCACAGGTGGAGGGCGGCTGGCAGAGAGGCTTCTCTCTATGGGTTATCTATTAACGGAAGCAAGCGATGAACCTCTCGCTGGCAGCCAAGGTGAAATCTATAGTCAGGGATTAGATAGAACTCCTCGGGCACCCCTTTTAGTCAAAGCCCAGGAGGGTCAACACGACACAACACCTCACCTGGGGTCGCCAGAGAAAATATCTGCGTCTTTTTGCATGAATAAATACCTATGCCCTCTCAGCCAAAAGTCTGTCTCACTTTCTTTATCGACTCTGAAGTGGCGGGTACCAACTTCTTTGCCTGCCTAATAGTCTGTCGAAGCTTCCTTTGTCTTAAGCTGATAGCGAGGTTATACTTATGAGAAAGCTTCGAGTATGCACTCCCATTAGAGAGCACAGAGGTGTGTATTATTAGACCATGTAACATAGACTGTAGTTGGGAACCAAACCTATCGGGGGACTTATCAACGAAAAGTCCCACCGAAAGATGCTGTTCTACTTTCCTGCATAAGCTGTCAGCTATTTTAGGGCACTGTATTACTGAGTGGTCACGCGTGGTCTGATATCAATGTGGAGAGGGGAATTAAGTATAGTCCTCCCATTATTAAATGCTCCCCGTAGAAATCTAAGCTGCGAATGATCGCTCTCCTGGCAGTGTTTAATATCCAGAGCATGAAAACTTGGTTCCGTAGAATCCCAGAAACCCATCCACCACAGGGATAACTAACATAAAGGTTTCCTGCAGGCAGATAAGGTCTGCCTCATCCCAAAACTGCCCATTAAAACATAGATGAAAAAAAACGTTTTAGTTCCAGGAGAGCAAACGCGTGGCCAATTTTCAATTTAAGCCATTCTGCACCCGTTTGTGCTCTTCTAGAGAGTTAATCATGTGAGCCAGCCCAGTCATATGAAACTGTACAATTTTTATCAACAAAGGATCCTACGCTAGTGTAACTGGTGGAAGAAACTTTAAAATTCACTAAAAGGGGTGCCCGAGGAGTTCTATCTAATCCCTGACTATAGATTTCACCTTGGCTGCCAGCGAGAGGTTCATCGCTTGCTTCCGTTAATAGATAACCCATAGAGAGAAGCCTCTCTGCCTCAGCCATCACAAGATTCCTAACAAAGTGGGAGTGAAAACCCACTTTTACAATGTCCACCCCTCTAAAGTCAACAAAGAAAATTCTAGCAATATACCTAGATGTCAATGAATGTAAAGATGGAATTTCTTTAAACAATGCCAGAACAGAATGGCGATTCAGAGGATAAACCCCATTGACCCTGATGGTATGTTTTATTGATAAATAGACCGAACTATACCCCAACTTTCTATTGGGCCCAGCAGGGCCTGGACGTGTAGCCACCTCGTCAAAATCCCCTATGACAGGGAGCCTAAATGCACCCACAATAGTGGGACACTTAGGTTCATGTGGATGGAGCATGTTCCAAGGGAAGAAGTGGCACTTGCTCCCCTACAACTCTAACCCTCTGTGACTCCATGGTCATAAAGGGTGGGGATATATCTAGGTTAGTCTGGGGCATACAAGAAGCTGGTACAAAATTAGGAGCATTTGTAAAGAGCACAGCTGCTGACTGTGGGTTTTCGCCCCCAAAAGAGGTAAACTCACTCTCTCGCCGCTTCCTCTCTGGTTCAAAGAGACATTCAGGGGTACTTTTGCAATATTTAGAGCCGGGCTAATGCCAGACTCTGCAGAGTCTAAGGAGTAAGTGGACAGCAGTGATAGGTTAACCTCTCATTCTGTCTCAGTTTTACCTTTTGGTTTTAAGAAGGCTTTAATTAGGCTGTTTGGCTTATAATCATTATGTACTGATTTTGTCTTTTTAGGAAACAAACAAGACTGATTAGGCTTATTGATTTCACTCCTCCGTGTGGCTTTCTCCTTTGATTTCCAGGCAGCAAAGTAAACACGCTCTGCAGCCAAACGAAACGCACAACAGCACACCACTGCGCTCCGCTTCCAATTGAGTTTTTATAGCAGCAGGTGCTGTCTCTGCCTCCCCTCACAGAGACCGAAAGAGGACTTCAGAAGACTTCAAAGAATTTGAGGCAGCAAAGTAAAGAAGCTCTGCAGCAAAACGAAACACACAGCAGCACACTGCTGTGCTCTGCTTCCAATGGAGTTTGTATAGCAGCAGGTGCTGTCTCTGCCTCCGCTCGCAGAGACAGAAAGAGGACTTCAAAAGACTTCAAAGGATTTGAGGCAGAAAAGTAAAAACGCTCTGCAGCAAAACAAAACACACTGCTGCGCTCTGCTTACATGGAGTTTTTATAGCAGCAGGTGCTGTCTCTGCCTCCGCTCACAGAGACCAAAAGAGGACTTCAGAAGACTTCAAAGAATTTGAGGCAGCAAAGTAAAGATGCTCTGCAGCAAAACGAAACACACAGCAGCACACTGCTGCGCTCTGCTTCCAATGGAGTTTTTATAGCAGCATGTGCTGTCTCTGCCTCCCCTCACAGAGACAGAAAGAGGACTTCAGAAGACTTCAAAGGATTTGAGGCAGCAAAGTAAAGACGCTCTGCAGCAAAACAAAACACACAGCAGGACACCATGGCACTCTGCTTCCAATGGAGTTTTTATAGCATCAGGTGCTGTCTCTGCCTCCCCTCACAGAGACGGAAAGAGGACTTCAGAAGACTTCAAAGGATTTGAGGCAGCAAAGTAAAGACGCTCTGCAGCAAAACAAAACACACAGCAGCACACTGCTGCACTCCGCTTCCAATTGAGTTTGTATAGCAGCAGGTTCTGTCTCTGCCTCCCTTCATGGAGACAGAAAGAGGACTTTGGAAGACTTCAAAGGATTTGAGGCAGCAAAGAAAAGACGCTCTGCAGCAAAATTAAACGCACCGCTGCGCTCCGCTTCCAATGGAGTTTTTATAGGAGCAGGTGATGTCTCTGCCTCCACTCACAAAGACAGAAAGAGGACTTCAGAAGACTTCAAAGGATTTGATGCAGCAAAGTAAAGACGCTCTGCAGCAAAACGAAATGAACAGCAGCACACCGCTGCGCTCTGCTTCCAATGGAGTTCTTTAAGCAGCAGGTGCTGTCTCTGCCTCCCCCCACAGAGACAGAAAGAGGACTTCAGAAGACTTCAAAGGATTTGAGGCAGCAAAGTAAAGACGCTCTGCAGCAAAACGAAACACACAGCAGCACACCCATCTGCACAATGCTTTCACATCAATAACGCTATGCAGTCACAGAGACGGGCCTGTGTGCTTAATACTCCCGCATTAAGTAATGCACATTGTCATCCATGGTGGAACTCTGCTTGTTTTGCCTCAACCTACATTGATTTCTTCTCCAAGTACCAGCTGAGCGGGTAACAACACCAACACGGAAACTCACTCCTCCTTTCATTAATCTGAGGTTCATAAATGAGTACCAACTTGAGTTGGGAATAATTGTATGCAAATATGTTCTATGTACAGTGCTTTGGCAAAAGCGCTATATAAATAACAAATTATTATCAAACGCCAGGGCCATGGCTAATGCCTGGAGTACCTGGGTGGGTCGCTGACAAATTAAGTACTCAGCTGCTGTTGTTACTCACAGTTGAGCCAGTCTGCACTTCACACGTTAGAATCCTGCATGAGCCCATTCAACCTTTCATCTTTCTGAGGTGGTTCATACACTGGCCACTATTAATTGGAATAATGACACCTGTTATTACAGCACTTAAAAGCAGGAGTAATCCGGTGCAAGTATAAAGCACACTATATAAGAATGCAAATCATATGAAGAGTGGAAATGGGAGCCTGACTGCAGCTGTTTGGTGTGGTCAGATGCATGCATTCTGAATGGTGTGTTGGTTTTCTCACTGCCATGCAGAAATGCTGCAATATCAAGGCTCATTTAATTGTGGAATAGTTATAGTTTACATGTCGTGTAGATTTATGGAATGTTAAGTTGTGCACAACTAGCTCTTCACTCTGCAGCCGCAGGGATAGCACCTGTAGCATTTTCTGTAAAGTCATGAATTGACATGATTCACGGATGATGGTTTGAGGGGGTAACCAAATCTTTTGTCCTGCATGAAAATATGAAATGATGTTAGGCACAAATGAAGGCTAACCCTCAGGATGACCTTGTCATTGTGGAATACCGTAAAGGGTGGTTTAGATGATAGTGCCTGCAACTCACTCTACGGGCTGAAGTTAGTGCTACTAACAAAATGGTCTTGAACCTTAGTAACCTTAATGGACATGAGTGTAGAGGTTGAAATGGTGCACACATCAGACATTTTAACACCAAATTAAGGTCCCATACAGGAACCTGAAAAGGAGATGGAGGGAACAAATTGGTGAGTCCCTTCAGAAATCCTATCACCAGTCGTATCTTAAAATATGAAGTTTCTTCAAACGAGCGCTTAAAGATGGTTAGTGCCACCACATAGCCTTTAATTGTTCCAACCTGGAGCCCCAGATTGGCTAGGTACAGTAGAAAGAATAACACCTGTGGTGTCTTGCATTGTAAAGGGTCTACATTCTTGTCCCTGCACCAGCTGTAGAATTAGTTCCAACGGTAGCGTTACAAGGACTTCGTTGCTGGCCTTCTGGCCGAAAGCAAAATCTCCATTACATCATCTGGGAGGTGCAAATCCTTGAATCTCAGCCTCTTAGAAACTATGCATGAAGGCCGAGTCTCTTGACCTCTGGATGGAGAACCTGACCCTCCTTTCGTGAGAGAAGGTCCTCTCTTTGTGGAAGACATATTGAAGGGCCGATGGACATGTCCAGACGGTCCAGGTACCACATCCTCCTGGCCCAATCCGGGGCAATTAGGATCATGTGTTTCCCAAACTTTCTCAACCTCCTGATAACGTGAGGAATGACGGGGACTGGAGGAAACGCACACAGGAGTGGAAACTCCCAGTCCACCACAAGCGCGTCTCCTAGAGCATCTCTTGGAGGAAATTCCCTGGAGCAGTACAGTTTGCACTTCCGGTTGACACTGGTTGTGAACAGATCCACTTGAGGGGTTCCCCAAAGGATGAAGATCTCTTGAAGGACTTCTTAAGCTAGTTCCCACTCGTGGGAGACTGTGCTCTGCCTGCTCAGAGTGTCCAGTGCGGTGTTTTACTCTCCGGCTAGGTGAACTGCCGACAGGGAGATTCCTTCTTGTATTGCCCAGAACCAGAGCTGCATTGCCTCTCTGCACAGTGGTAGCTACTCTACACCTCCTCTCTTGTTGAGGTAGTGCATGGCCACTGTGTTGTCCGTCATTATCAGGACATTCTTTCCCCTTACAGAGGGCAGAAAGGCCTTCTGCGCAAGTCTGATTGCTCTCAGCTCCAGAATATTGATGTGTAGTTTGGACTCTGATGGAGACCAATGACCGCTGATTGTCAGATCGTTGGCGTGGGCTCCCCACCCCATGAGGCATCCATCACTACTGTTTTCTCTGCCCATGGTTGCCAAAAAGATTCTCCCTTTAGAATATTGTCCTCACAGGCCCACCACAAAAGATCATGTGTGACCATGCTTCGAACCTGAAGTAGGTCTGACATGTTGCCCGAGAACTGAGACCATTGAGTCCTGAGAGCCCATTGAAGGGATCTCATTCTCAGGTGAGCCTCTGGCACCAGAGAAACGCAGGATACCATGAGGCCGAGGAACCTCAAAAAATCAAAGGCCGGGCAACGCTGGGCACTCTGAAACTTGGAGACCATCTGCAGAATGTCTTGAGCCGTCAACTCGGGTGGCCAGCTCTTTTCCAAGGATGTATCCAGTACGGCCCGATGAATTGGAACTTTTGCGATGATGTCATATGGGACTTCTTGTAATTGAGGGAGAAGCACAGTCTATGAAGAGAGTGGCAGGTGACATTGAGATGATCCAGGACTTGTTCTGGAGAACGGGCCCTGATCAGCCAATCGTCCAGGTAGGGGTAGACGTGAATCCCCCCTCTCCCGAGACCCGCTGCCACCACCACCATCAGTTTGGTGAAAACCCACAGGCAGAGGTCAGCCCTAAAGGCAGAACTCTAAAATTATAATGAGAACCGCCAACAGCGAACCTCCAATATTTCCTGTGCTTGAGATGGATTGGCACATGAAAATAAGCATCCTGAAGGTCCAATGACACCATCCAATCCTGAAGTTGGAGCGCCTGAAACATCTGAGAAAGTGTGACCATCTTGAACTTGTCCTTCCTGAGGAACTTGTTCAAGTAGCTCAAGTCCAAGATGGGTCTCAGCCCTCTGTCCTTCTTGGGTATTAGGACATATGGAGAGCACCATCCTTTGTTCCTCTCCGCTACAGGTACTGGCCCTATAACACCTTTCTATAACAGGGTCAACATTTCCTGTACAAGGAGCAGATGTGGAACCTTCAAAAATGGTTCCCCGGTGGATGATTCTGAGGTCTCTGAATTAAGTGAAGTGAAAGCAGTAAACTTGGGCTATGGTTTCTAATGCCCAAGCATCCGAAGTAATGCCTCGCCATTCTTTCAGATGCTGAGACAGTCTGCCGCCCACTGGGGTTTCATCACTCCAGACCTCAGAGAGGTTTTTAGGCGGCTGAAGCAGTGGCTGTTGGTAAAGATGCCCCTGCTTGAGCTGGCTTTGCACCTCTCCCTCCTCCACCACGATTGAATCTTCTTTGGCCTCTGACCAGCCATTCCTCTCGCTCCTCCAACCGAGGAGTAGTAGCGAAAGGATCTACCCTCCATGAAGGGCCACTGGGGTGAAAGGGCTGAGGCTGCCTAATAGCGGCACCTAAAGATTTGTCTGCCGCCTTCGAGGTCTGTAGCTTCTCAGGGCTTTCATCAGCCTTGCTGCCAAAAAGGTGAGACCCGTCAAAAGGCATGTTAAGGAGTCTAGATTGCACAACCGGTGCAAATCCAGACTTCCTTAACCACGCAAATCTGCGAATTACTGTGCTTGCCGCCATGGCACTGCTGATGCTGCAAGCAGAATCCAGACCGACTGAAGAGATTTGCATATGGCTTCTTTGCCATCTCTAACACTAGCCAAGAAACCATCTCTTTCCTCCCCTTCGGGAATATGCTCAGCTGACATAGAAATACAGTGAATTAAAACTTTGCTACGGCACATGTGGTGGTTGGCTGACTTAAGAGCTATGCTCCCGCAGAAAATACTTTCCTTGCCCATGCATCTACCCTTTTATCATCCCTATCTGGTGGGATGGTTGAATAAAATGCCTGTTTTGAGGTTGCAGTATCTGCCTGCACCATCAGACTTTCTGGGGTGGGGTGTTTTGATAAGTAGTTGGGGTCACCTATAGGATGGGCAGTATTTTTTTGTCAAGTTCTTGTTTACTGCCAGACTTTACTCCGGCGTCTCCCAATTGGCAGACACCCTTTTTTGAAGAGCAATGTGGAAAGGTAAAATGGGATCCTTCTGCAGACCCTTATTAAGGATGTCTGTTAGATCATCCTGCTTGAAGGGGAGGGTAGGCCTGCTCCATCCCAGGTAATCTACAACCTTAGACATCAACTGCCTACATGATGCATCTGCATGTTCATCAGATTCAGGGTTACCAAATTCCAACTCTGGTGAAGTGTCCACTTCACTGGCTGTTTGGTAAATTTTCATGAAGGTTTTTTAGCCTGGATTCCTCTGATATGAAGGGACATTTGGTGTACCATACTGTAACCCAAATGGCGCATCGTTATCCGATGGCTCATTCTCCTCATGATAGAGGTTAGTGACTTAAAATAATCCTTTCTAGCTAAAGGAGTGTACGTTTTAAATGGTAACGGTGTCAAAGGTTTAAAAGAATTTGAACTCCACGCTTGAGTAATCGATGGGGGGGCGTGGCTACTGCGACGAGATGCAGACGTGAGTCCCTTCGGCTCCCGCTGCCGCGCTATATATCCTGGAGATACAGCCTGTTAATGTGAACGCTAATTGCTTCAAAAGACACCATGCGAAAGATGTCCTTCTGCGGCATGTCTGGGTGAAACTGGGGAGCTGTGGACGTCTACTGTGCGGAATACTCGCACTCTGGAACTTGGCGAGGTGAAAGGGGCCTTGGATACAAGATGGCCGCCAACAGACTTTCGTGCTCGCGGCCGTGGCTGTGAGGTTGCGCCGGCAGGGGCTGGGGAGGCGGCTCTGGTGTGGAGGTTGAATGCCCAGGAGCGGCACCGACAGCGACCGCCTGGGTGCTCTGAAAAAGGATTACCTACGTCCGCCCGACCAGCTGGGAGTCCCCCCTGCGTTGCCATGGGATCCCTGACAATACGACTCTGTACGCAGCGGCGGAAGGCGGTGGCGCCGGCCGCGGGACCCGTGCGGCGGAGGGACCGCTACCCAGGCCGGACGCCGGAGAGACAACCGCGCCTGGTACACCAGCCCTGCCGCGCAGTTGTCGGCGCCAGAGATAGCTGCTGTCTCTCTGGACATAAGGAGGGGCTGCCCACGGTTCTGGACGGCCCGGCGGGTGGTGCCCGAGGTGGCCGCGGACATCTGAGGCCCTCGGAGGGGTGGAGAGCGAGGCCCTTCCCCGCACCCAGGATCTGGATTCTGGCTACTGGCCCCGGCTGCGGGCGGCTCCTGTGGGAGCAGAGCGTGGCAGCTGGCGAGGCTGCGCCGTTGCGTGTGAGCGACACCCCAGCCCTCCCGTCGGAGCGGGGGGAAACAAGCAAATAAATAAACACAAGAGTACACGCCGCACTGGTGTTGCCCCATGGAGGACTGGCAGCGACCTTGTAGTTCGGAGTGGATGGGAGCGGGACAAGAGGCGACGGACCATAATACCAAGGTACAGCACAGCATATCCTGTTCCCCCACCCCCTGGGCCCCTGCCCAACCGAGTAGGGCAGAACTGGAATTGGGTCCACCGCCGGGGATAACATGTGGCGTGTGCCAGGCTAGCCACAAGCAGTCCAAAATAGAGGGCGAGGCGATCAACCCGCACGCCTGAGACTTTGCGCAACTGATTGGGGTGAGTGATCAGACACTGCGCTGAATTGATCTGCTGTAATACAAGACTGTCTAATACCTGGCGCGGTGCGGGGCGACACTGGGCCTGAAACTGATATACTAAACTTGCCCCAGGTCACCTTGATTGGCGGACCTATCACAAAGTATTTCCGTTGTGCAAAACCAAGAGAGGTACCCACCAGCGACACACAGATAGCCTAAGGGGCTGACAAGCCGGTCATAAGGGAACACCTGCTGGTGTTGCTGAAGGAAGCGGCTTGGGACCAGAACCCACAGAACGCCTACGAGCGCACAGCAACCATCAAGTTCCTCTGTACCCCGACAACCCTTCTCCCATCGGGACCGGGATAGTCCCACTGGTCTATTGTCACGAGGCCGCGGCGGAATCGACCCGACTCGAACCCAAGGGGTCCCTTGGTGGAAACATTGCTATAGGATCGCAATTGCTGGATCACAGGGTAGCTACGGGTAAAGATAACACAAAGAAGCCTATCCTGCAGAATAGGATCGAACAACACACAGTGCCATCATCACAACACGCTGATCCCCAATCACAACTCTCCGAGGAGGCGGAAGCCGCACACACGAGCACCGATTCTCTGGACCGTCCCTAGTGCTTCCAAGACTGCAGGAGACGGGAGGTAGGCCTGGCACTGTGGTAATAATAAGACAGCTGTGCGGATCTGCCACAGCATGGCCAGGACGTGGTCAATCCAGCGGACACTGCCAAAGCCCTTGGCAGGAACACTGTAATTAAGCCACAACTCCCGAACTGGGGAGCGACCATGGGCAAAGAAAAGGAGAAGAAGCCCAATATGCAGAATAGAATCGAACAGTACACTGTGCCCTCCGCACAAAAGGCGGATTCCCAACCGCTGCACTCGGAGGGGATGGAGGTCGAGCATACGCTTTCACTTAAAGACGTCATGGCCGCCATTTCAGACTCCCACTCATCTATGGAGCAGAAGATAGACCGCATAAGCCTTGATGTCTCCCTCCTTAGACACGACCTCTAGAAACTGTCCGCGCGCACTGGGGAGGCAGAACAACGACAGAAGATGGGCTACACACTGTGCAACAACAACTCTGTGGAGTTTCGGCTACACTCAAGACGCTAGAGGCCAAGGTGGAGGAGGGCGAAGGAAGGTCCAGGCGTAATAACGTCCGCATCCTTGGTATCCCGGAGAAGAAGGAAGGGCCCTGCATGGAACTCTTTCTGGAACAACTATTAGCGGACCTGTTCGACTTGCAATCCTTCTCAAAATTCTTCTCTATCGAGAGAGCGCATCGAATGCCCGCGGGTAGACCACTGCCCGGCGCTCCCCCGCACACTGTGATCGCTAGGTTCTTAAACTACCGAGACCGGGATGCACTTTTACAACTTGCAAGAACCAAGGGCACGACCACATTCAATGGATCCAGACTGGTCTTTTTCCCCCGACTACACCAGGGAAGTGCAGAAGGCGAGACAGTCCTTTGGGAAACTTAAGAAACAACTGCAAGCATTGGGAGTCAAGTATGGCCTCTTATTCCCTGCACAATTAAAAATGTATCACAAAGGCACGACGGTCCACTTCGACGATCCCGGAGAGGCATGGCGCTGGGCGGAACAGCACATTGAAGGGGACTGGTCCGCACCCGAGGCAACAGAAATAGAAACCCCAGACCACCACCGGGGCAGCGTCCCAGGCCGGATCGACCACCATTGCCAGATCTGCCGGAAGATGGAGGTGATGGGCCTCCGCCTTGCACCCTTCTGAGGGCTTCGCCCGCTGGTCGGTGGGCACCCAATATGGCGTCACATACTTACATTGCGGTAAGCGGGGGATTGCTACCCTCCCACTGGGGAGTTTGAGAAGGGGGAAATCACCACCTCACGGCCCCCCCCCCCGACTTTTTGAGTTGGACTTTAATAAGGGCTGTTAATGCTGACACTCTACCTTCTTTGATTGTCAGCAATGTTGGGTCAACAGGTACTTCAAGTTGGGGTGGAGTATTGGGAGGGGGAGGGAGGAGTTAGCTGGGGGAAGTTTTTTGTTACTTCAGGACCGTCCGTCCCTGGTAATTCTCAAGGGATGGTGAAGTTCCTGACCACTTGGGACCTCACCACACACAGACAGCGCTTCAGACCTCAATCTATGTCTCTCTTGCACCGTATGGTCACACACCGCACACACCGGGGCTGCACCCCTGCGGGCAGCTTGCCTACCCCTCTGATACTTCTACCAGATGCCACTTGACCAATCTCATCCATCCATGTCTACGAGCCCCAGCTCCCTTAGGGTCCTCACCTGGAACGTGAATGGGATGGGCTCCACGATCAAAAGACGTCTGGTTAAGCAGCTACTCTCCAGACACTCCACCGACGTGGCCTTGCTCACTGAAACACACCTTGCGGGGGCACACTGTAAATTCTTTCTGCGTACCAATTATAGGACCGCTTTCCACACGGGATATACCATGGGGTCCAGGGGCACCCTCATTCTTATACATTAACGGGTCCCGTTTGTCTTGCAGACACTAGAGCAGGACCCCCCTGGGCGTTACATGATGGCGCTTGGGACACTCCGGGGGGAAACATTTGGACTTGTCTCAATTTACTCCCCGCCTGGGCTGGGACAGGAACTCCTCGATGACCTGACCTCTTTGATGGGTAGGCACCAGCCAGACAAGTGGTTTCTGGGGGGCGATTTCAATGATGTCATGTGTAACACCCTAGATCGCTCCCACCTTAGACAACGCAACCCGAACCTCCCCACGAGGCTGTCCAACTTTGTGTCTGCCCTGGGTCTTGGTGATGTATGGCGGGAACTGCATCCGGCAACCAGAGGTTATTCATTCCACTCCGGGGCCCATGGCTCCCTTTCCAGGCTTGATTATCTATTTGTTCCGCACATAGACCTCTTTAGAATACTCTCGGCAGACTGGCTCCCTCGGGGGGTTTCGGACCATTCGCCTCTTCTGGTAGAGTTGCGGCTGCAAGGAGCAACCTCCCCTAGAAAGTGGCGATTGAATGCTTACTATCTGGGTTGCCCGGATTTGGTGGACCACCTCACGGAAGTCTCGACTGAGTACTTCGAGATTAATAATACTGGCGACGATGATCCGATAGTGTTGTGGGAGGCCTACAAGACTGTTCTGCGGGGAGAGATAATCTCCTGGACAGCGAATAGAAGAAGGGAGAGAATCCGGAAGATAGTTGAGGCAGAGGTGGAGGTAACCTACCGAGAGAACGAACACACCCTGGACCCTACCCCACAGACCCATATGCCCCTTCAACGGGCCAGTGAATGCCTCCGAAACCTTGTTAGACAACGCCAAACAGGCCCACTGGGAATCTAGAGCTAGGATATATGAGTTGGGGGATAAAGCGGGGAAGATGCTGGCTTGGCTGGAGAGGAGGGACGAGGGTCGGCGCTTGGTCTGTGAGATCATTACCCCGCAGGGTGAGATCTGTCGGTCAGATGCTGAAATAGCAGAAGCCGTTGCCCGATTCTATGCTGAACTATACCAGGCCCCGGATCTAGCGTTGGGCCAAACCCTCCTTGATGGTGTGGTGCTTCCCACTCTATCGGTGCAGCAACCGGAGATGCTGGACTCGAATCTTTCTGAGACCGAGTTGGTAGAAGCCCTTGGACAGCTGCAGCCGGGGAAAACCCAGGGCCCAAACAGGTTCCAGATAGAAACCTGGCAGAAACTGGGGGGTAATAATATAGCACCCCCCCTGCATCAGATGCTGCTGGCCACGCTAGAGCGGGGCTCCCTCCCGTACGACCTATGTAAGGCTACCATAGTGGTTATCCCCAAACCAGATAAGCCCCAAGAGCAATGTGCCTCTTATAGGCCGATCTAGTTAATTAATGGCGAAGCCAAGGTCAGGGCCAAGCTCCTGGCTTACCGACTCCAACGGGTAGCGGATACACTCATACATCCAGACAAGTGTGGCTTTATGCCTCATAAATCAACCCGGATGAATATACGCCGACTGCACCTGGCGCTAGAACGGGCCCCCATCCTCGATACCTCATAGGCCTTGTTGGCAATTGATTTCGAAAAGGCATTTGATTCTATCCGTTGGGATAGCCTCTGGGAAATCATGACCCATATGGGATTTGGAGAAGGCTTCCTGGGCTGGTTAAAACTGCTCTATACAAACATCCGGGCAGAAGTTAAAGTGAACGGATGGACTTCCCGAGCCTTTCCCTTAGGTAGATTTTCGATTTTCGTTTTTGTCTTGCATTAACCCTATTGCAAATTGCATACATTTAATTTTGGCTCATTCATCCCCTGCTTTTCCCCTGGATGCTATGCCTTTATTTGTCCTGCTTATGTTACTGTATGGTGGTACTATATTATTGAATGTTGCACACTCCATTTTGTTATTGTATCCTATGTTTAATATTAGCCTCAGATGAGGAGCCGTGGAAGGCTCGAAACACGTGTTAGGTTGTTGCTTGTACTAAACCTTGGACTTTAAAGGCTGGTCTTTCATACAAATCACTTGGACTCCCGATTTTTATTTTGCTATACTTGGCGCAGTGAAACTAGGACTTGTTTGTGTTTCCCTTGTTCCAATGCTTCATTCAACATCGTCAACATTGGAGGGAGGATATCTGCACTGTATTCTTTGTAGAACTCGCTGGGGAGCCCATCTGCCCCTGGAGCCTTGTTTGTGGGCAGGCCTCTAATTACAACCTCTAGTTCTTCAATTGTTATCGGGACCTCTAGTCTGTCCCTATCCTTTTCAGTGGAGCGGTGGAGGTTTATCTGTGGAGGGCACACTGTACAGAACTCTATAAAAGTCATAAAAACACTTATTTACCTCCTATTGGGTTTCTCGCAAGCGACCGTCTGCACCTTGTACCGCCCGTATGGGCTGGTGTGCGGCCTCATTTTTATATAACCATGCCAGAAGGCAGCCAGGCGTATCCCCTTCTGCGTGTTGGCGCTCGATGTATCGCTTTTAGCTCAGATTACCCAGCCTCTGCCATTGTATTATACATTCCTGTTGGAGGCGTAGCGATTCACTTGCTTCCTCTTGCATCCCACTGCCATTCTTCATCATGTCTTCTAATTTACTGATCCGCTATGTATCTATTGAGGTTTAGAATATTATAGACAACCTTTAACACTGCCTATGTATATTCTCTTTCAACTGATTCACAAAAGTTCAGGAGTCATCTTCAAAGGTTACTTTCAATTTGCTTTCAGTCCTCTCTTGCATTAGATTCACATTATCAGTGGGTTCAGTGCAGCAATCAAGAGACTCTTCCACGTGTGAAAGAGCAGTAGTTGAGGGTACTGTAGTCTCTCCATCAAATGTGATCCTGCAGGGAGCAGCATTTATCTGCGCAGGTTCAACGTGCACAGTGGAGTCAAAGATACTATTCTCCACTATAACGCCTGGGAAATAGGGTAACCAGTGATTGGACTGCCCATCCACTGTTAGATTGTCTAGAACCACGACAACGTTTGATTCCTGAATAGTATCAGATGCTTTACTAGAGGGACTGGTAAGCAGAGGCCCAGTGCCATCTGTCTCAGTTAAAGAACCACCCAAATTGTGACTCTCAACAGGTTAGGGAGTATTGTAAACTTACTCACGACCACCCACAGTATCTTGTGTATTCATCCCTCCTGAGGCACTGCCTTGTTCCATTTGGCTTGCCCTTCTTAATAGGTAGCGAGGACATAATTGCGACATACCTGCTTGTATAATTTCCAGTCTCAGTAACAGCACCTCGCAGGTAGTAGCAGTCACCAGCTATCCGCTATCCACAGGTGACTGCGAGTCTTATGCTCTGTGCGGTGTTCAAGACTTAATTTGGTTTAATGTTGCAACAATGCACGTCCTGCTACAACCAGCACCAGGCAGGCAAAGTTTCCCCAGGCAACTGCGCTTGACGTGAGCCATGAATCAACTCACTGTGTCTCAGAAGGGGTGAATTAAATAGAGAAGAATGAGCCCACCATAGGTCTCAATCCTCTTTTCTGCACATGCGTCAAATAAACATTTGGTTTACCATAGTTAACAGCACCTAACACAGTAAACAAACAATAGTATGTTCAGCTTAAAATGGTCCCTGTATACCAGGACATCACAGTCACTGGGTGCTCTCTCCTTAAGCTAGCAAGGAAAGCAATACAGCAATAATAAGGAAATGGGTGAAGGCGTGGTTTACTGCTCCCACCTCCTCCTTACCGCCTTATATGGTGCTGCCAGCTGTTTCTTGGAAGGTCTCCACTCGGAGCTTAGCAGAGTGGCGCTTAGCACAGAGGTCTGCTCGCGCTCACCACAGGCCTCCTTGGTCGCCTCAGACCAACAACAAAAAAGGACACGTGTAACACGTAGCGCGGCCCAGAGGAACCACCAATTGAACACGGCCCAAGTACGGTTTGCTTACTACGCTGTGCACAACACAACAAAATAAACAAATGAACCACATAGCTAGAGGAAAGGACCTCACCACATTCAACAGCGTCCAATACGATCGTCAAGCTGCACCTATGCGTTGCACTGCCCGCTTCTGACAATCCAAGAGATTTTAACAACATTCAGTCTCTTTTAGACAACTTTCCTCCATATTGTATGGACCCCCAAACATTTTGCTTATGTTTTTGACCCTGTCCTGACTTTTTACAGAGAAGAGTGAAGCCTTCAGCTTAATTTCCCTGGCTTTTTGCACATTTTTTATGGGGAAACTGACTAGTCCTTCAGACTGTCAGTACTGGGAATTTAGGTTTCCTTTTCGTCTTCCTACTTTTTACCTTCTTTGGTAACTCTTTGACATTGTACACAGCATCTTCCAATGCAGTACAATCAGAATACTTGTGTCACCCTAGCCGTTTAACTATGGGATTTTTGGTTACTTTTTAATGTGCCTATAGACAAGCTAGTGGCAGCATTCAACTTTTCACAATTTTCGCTGTATCTTTAGTATACACATTTGCATTTACCGCGTTTGACTACCAACAGTAGCCTGTGTCCAAACAAGGCTGTGCCACAAGATTCTTCGCTTGTTCTTTGGCTATGTTGTTGTTTGGCCTTCTTCCTGCCTTCTCAGGTCAGGAAATCCCTAATATGGTCATGCATTTGCTTGGGAAAACTACTGTTTTCCCAAGCAAATGGACCCAGCAAGTGGACCCAGCAAGTGGGTTTGTACTGTCTGGTTCCAATCCACAAACTGGTGCCAGTGAATCTGGTGTGCATGCACAAAAGAACCACACAGTAGTCCGTGATTGGACCACTGCTGGCTGGCTGAGTGAGTGGTTCAGATCCTTACCATTGGAGGGCTGAGGTTGATCACTCACCTGATTTTTTGGATAAGAAGAGGCGTCCTGCAGCCATTCCATCAGATCAGAAACTGAACCAAGTATCCAGTGTCGCTGTGCAGTCGACTAAAGACCTGTGGACGACTTCTGACCAACCTTTCCTGCAACTGTCCCGGTGAGGGCCTGCTGGACTACCTCATCTCAGAAGACCCACACTGGCGCTTCGTTACTTGGTGGTTGCCAACTAGTCTTATACGTCATCTTTCTGCCAAGTTTCAGCTTCCCTGCATCAAGAGATCCTGTCCTGGGAGTCGGTCTTTGTTTGAGACTGGAGAGCCGTCTGCAGTCACCCATGTACAGTGATTGTCACTGGAACCGGCCAACCCCTGTCTGATAGAATGTCCTGAAGAGCCCTGCATCAGTGACTGCTGTATTTCTTCTTCTGAAAGGGTTCCACTCCGCTCCTGGATCCGATGGAAATCTTCCTTGCATCCGCAGCTCCTGGGCATCTTGTACTGGATCCAATGGTGGGAAAACCTACCTCCAGCGACTCCCAGTGGACCCACCAACTCACTTGGGAACATCAGAGTAAGGGCGGTGAGTAGTCGCAATACTTGGAGATGCTCTCATCTCATCCATTATAAAGGTTTGTTAAGAACTTTGATTTATAATCCAAACACAAGGGCTAACCCAGAATAATTTCAGAGGGACAATTGTCTTTCCTACTACCTGGGGTAATCTACTAAATTAATAAACAAAATGAAAGAATACATTAATACATTCGTACTTTCAATCGGAACTTTGATTTATTCCATTCTTTCATTTTTTAAACACTTGCTTAAAAAGCTGTTCTAAGTGACAGGAAACGTATCTTACTTTCCTGTAAAATCACTGCACCCACTCATTGCAAAGGCTGATCCATTGACTGGATCGCAGACCACAACTGCTCCTCATACATCACTAACATCTCAGCCCTCCCATGGACAGACCACCACCTTATCCAATTTGCTATTCCCACCATTCCTAATCGCAAGATACTCTCGTATGCCCCACCCGCCAAAGTCATAAGCTCTAAATAACTAACTAAAATCAACCATGCACTGCTTCTCAGTATCCCTGAACGTAAACCTCCTTTTAACAACGACCCCATCTCTCTTCCCAAAACCTATGCACATGTGCTCACCCAAGCTATTGAGTCCATAGAAAAAAAAGAGAAAAAATCAATGCACTCTAATTCATGGTTCACGGAAGAACTATTTACACTACGCTCCAATAAGCATCGAGCTCTAGCCAAATGGCAATTCTCGCCCAACCAGTCCTCTCTAAATGAATTTAAAGAGATCTCATCCACGTACAAAAAGGCCATATTCCTAGCCAAATCAGAATCATTCAACCAAAGAATCTCCAAAGCTAACTCAAAATCTAGGAAATTCTAGGCCACCCCCGCCACTGCCCTGGATGAAATCATCAAAGACAAAGCCTGGTGTTCGAGCATTCAGGACGCTCTCATCAACAAAGTCAAAATGCTCAAAGAAAAAATAATAGCTCGGCACAAAGCCCTTCCCAATCAGGACATTCCACACCTGTGCCCCCCCACCCACCTAAACCTCTCAGAGACAGAAGTTACTGACCTTCTCAAATATATCAAACCCTCCACTTGTAAAGGGGACATCTGTCCCCCTACCATCATCAAAGAATGCGCAGACTCACTCACCCCCATCATCACAGCATTCATTAATGCACCCTTCTCCTCTGGAATCATACCACAAAGCCTCAAAGAAGCCTAGGTTCGTCCACTCATAAGAAAAAACACCCTAGACCCCAGCTGCCCCAACAACTACGCCCCATCACTACCGTTCCCTTCCTCCTCATAATCCTGGATAAAGCCGCCCACATCCAAATACAACAATATCTGGAATCCAATGCCATCCTAGGCAGAAGACAATCAGGCTTCCGCAAAGGCCATGGCACAGAAACCACCCTCTTAGATCTTAAGAACCAAATCACCAAAATAATGGATAATGGCAAACCTGCCCTCCTGCTTCTCCTCGATCTCTCCGCCGTGTTTGATCTTGTTGACCATGATATCCTCACCTCCCACCTGTCCAACGCAGCCCACGTCTCTGACGACAAAGCCACCTCCTGGATAGCCTCTTTCCTAGAAGGAAGGGCTATGAAGGTCTACTCTGACCAGGCCAACGCAGCCCCCACCACCATAAACTGTGGAGTCCCCCAGGTCTCATGTACTGCACCTACCCTCTATAACCTGATCGCCAAACCTCTCTTTGACATGTTGAATGCGCTCGGCATACCATACACAAACTATGCCGACGGCACCCAAGTCCTCCTCCCCTTCACTGGAGAATACAACCATGACGCAGAAGCTCTCTTCCAGATATATGCCACCATCCACATATGGATGGCAATCAATGGTCTATGCTTAAATGGGGATACAACTGAGATCATCATCCTGGGCTCCAAGGATATTCTTTCCAAACTCAACACTAAATACACTCACTTCACCATCGACCACAATAATATATCAGTCTCTACATCAGTAAAGACCCTTAGAGTCTACTTAGACTCTACACTCTCGGTGACAAGACAGGTGAGCGCCATCTCTTCTGCCTCTGCTCACACCACAAAACATATAACTGCCATAAAACCCTTTCTAACCACTCGAAACTGCCTATCCATAGCCAGAGCCACAATAGGAGCTAGAATCGATTACTGCAGTGCCCTTCTGGCAGGCACCTCTACAAAAAACATCAACAGGCTCCAAATAATACAAAACAACGAGCTCCGCGCACCTACACATTCCAATAAGTGACCATATATCCCAGGCCAGATGCGAAGCCCACTGGCTCCCAGTCAAGGAAAGGATCAACTCCAAAATTCTCACCCTCACGCACAAATGCATCTATCTCACCGCCCCATCCTACCTATCAGAAACTATATCCAAAAACATCTCTGCCCACCCCACAAGGAGCCACCATGCAAACCAACTCTGCGTACCCTCCATAAAAAGAGCCAATGCCGGCGGCATTGGCTTCCCACACATAGGGCCTAAACTCTGGAATGCCCTTCCCAACGCACTCAGAGCAGAACCTTCCTTGTTCACCTTTCACAAATCCCTCAAAACCACACTATTCAAATAACCCACACTACACCCTAGCGCCCAAGCCCTCCTCGCCCGGCGAACCCATAAACTGCACTGTATATGCTATCCTCTACATACTATGGGCCTCATTACGACTCAGGCGGTAAGGGGTTTACGGCGGCGTAAACAGCGCCGACCCTTACCGCCTGAGTACGAGGTCCCTTAGCGCCATAGCGGATTTAACACCTGCTTTTAGCAGGTGTTAAAATCCATGGCGCTAAGGGACCATGGAGTTAATTACGCCACCGTAATTTACGGTGGCGTAATTAACGCCTTCCCCACTCCCATTATGCCCTATGGGGCAAAAATGGGAATGGGGAAGGGTAAATGGGGATTGGGGACTTACCGCCCCGCCGACCTCGGAATGGGGCGGTAAGTCCGCCTACCACCATGGCGTAAACATAGTTTACGCCATGGTGGTAAAGTCACGGCCCAGGCGGTAACTTACCGCCTGGGTCGTAATGAGGCCCTATGTAACCCCAAGATGAACTGTAAATGCAAATATATGCTATCTTCTATGTTACCCCAAGATGAACCATAGATGCAATTATCAATGTAACTACTAAGCCTTCCTTTGTAACCAGCAATGTATATCTGTAACAGCGCCATGATGCACTCGGGCTGATGTGTGCTTTAAAAATACGAATAAATAAATAAAATAAAATCTGTTTATTGGAACATTTCTCACCACCACAATAAACTTTCTTGCCTTTGTCCCCTCTCCTAAAGTAGAGTTTGTGACTTTTGGCCACAAGGCTCCATTCAATGTAGGGATTGGACTAAAGTTAAGCTTCTTTTCTTGAGGACTGGTTTTCTCATTGCATAACTACTTACCTTCCTTTCAGGTGTTTAGGTGAATTGTATGCATTTCGATAACCAAAGGTGACTAAGTATATATATATATTTAGAGTATTGTTTGATAATATTACCTGCTTGATTAATTTTTCTAGTGTGTTTTTCAGCCTATAATGTAGTATTTTTTTTACTAAGTAGAATCCTTGTGTATTTCACTGTGTGGACCCCTGATCCCACTCACCTCTCCTGAGAATAAGCGTTGACCACTCTCTGCACCTACCTTGATTGGGTTTGGCTAACATCTCAGAGTTTCCTAGTCACTGTGAACCCAAGGGCCCTTTTACTCAAGGTAACATGTCATACTATGGATGGTACAGAGAATAACTTCTCAAACTAAATAACAAGACTGACTCCAGAAGTTGGCAAATGTCACTGTTTTATTAACAATTATCTAAAACAGGAGTACAACGGACATCGCACAGCAATTCTCAATTCAGTTTGTAAACATCACAGTTATATAATGAAAATTCATCATTCATGACGTCATACTGATAGGGAGAATTCTCAGAAATTTGCTAATTCCCTTCGACCTTAGAGACCGCCAGCTCTTTTGCTGGACTTCAGCACTTTTAATTTCTAACCTAGAGAGAGTGAACCCTTTTTGTCACTATCTCATGTATTTTTATTGTGATTTTGACCCTGTGTTTCTTTTAACTTTGGAGTCTGACAAACTCCATAGGCATCATCTTTTACATTGTGACATTGTGCAGTGGCACTGGGAAGTCTCTTAGATTTCCCAGAGGTTTAAATACCTTCTCTTGGTGAAACTACTGTTTCAAAGACCAGTAAAGTGAAATTTGACTTTACTTACATTTTGTAACTTTCTAGACCCAGCGCACACTATTTTACAATAGGGTGCTGGAGGTTTTACATGAGAAACTAGACAAATGGGATACTAAGTAACATTTTTATGTTACCATTTCTACAATTAATGGCTGGTGGCAGTGGTTTACTTTTTACTACCATTGTGCACCGATGGGTGCCCATTTCATCAAAATGGCCTCAGCCTCCTTTTTTTGCTATTTCTTGATGGAAAGATGCTTCTTGAGATTTACTCTGTGCACCAAACCAGGTTTGGTCCCTTTGTTCATTTTGTCTTTGGCGGGATTCAAGAGTGAAGCACGCCTCTGGCTCCAGTATGTCTGGCAGGGGCAGGAAATGAGGGAGGTGCCCGAAACTCCCTGTGCTTAATCCCCATGGTTACAGGAATGTCAAAGGTGATTGCCTGACTGGCTGTCCGGCAAGGAAAGCCACCCTGCTGTGTGATTGACAGCTATGTTGGAATTAATGGGAGAAAGCGGCATAAAAGGTGAGGCTTTTGGCTTGGAAGACAGAGTCGCCCACTGAACGAAGGAATCCGAAGAAGAACTTGGAAGAAACACCTCCTGCAACTCCTGGACCGTTGGTTTGCCCGGTGAAGCCCTGCTGCTGTGCTGAAGCTCCGAATTCGCCTCGACTAGAGAAGCCTTGCAAGGACGACTTCTTGCTTTGAGTTGGTGGGACCAATCAACTCCAAAGTAAGCCCTTCTGGACATCCTCTCTGAGCTGGCTGTACTTCCACTGCTGCTGGAACCGAAGTGCCAGGGAGAGGAACACCAATTGCGTGTATTGCTTTTAAGTCGGACCCAAGCACCAGGAAGATCCTCCGGACTTCCCTGATGCAGGACTAACCAAGCCTGAGTCACCTCAATAGAGTGCTGCACCCCAGATGGGAGGAAAGTTCAGAGTGGTATCCGAGAAACGCAGTGTTGCTATTTGCTATCAGACGCGAGGAGCTGAAACACTAAAGAACCACTGAATTGAAGTTTGCCCATTGCTGCCGCTGACTTTCCCATTGCAGAGCAGGAGTCCCCAGACATCCTCCCTCTTGTCCCCACGACTGAGACTCAGGAACAACAGGATCTGCAGAGCTGTTCAGGAACAGAAGCCAGCTTGAACCAGTTCTTCTAACCAGAGGTACTGTAAAGTCTAAGAGAACTTACCTCTTGTCGTGTAGCCTTGCCTGCTCTCAGTTGAGACCTGTCTTGGTTACCTTGCAGAGTTGCTAAAGCTTTGCCCCTCACAAGCCCCCCAGCTTGAAGCCCTTCAAGTGTTCTATTTTCTACAAACATTAAAAAGAAAGTTTTTTTTGTTACGGCTGAATAACTCAACCTTTAAATATTTAACATAAAATAAGATAATATAGAAAAGTCACAAGATAAAAGAAAACACAAAATAACAATTCAACAATTCTACCTGTAAGATAGAATGTTTCCTACTAATTTAACAAACCAATTTAGGTACAATAAGAGAACATAATGACAATATGATAAAATACAGTATTTTCGAATATATCACAAATGACTTGACATCAGACATGATTAAAAAGATTTGCTTCTTCCGTTCAAACTTAGCAGTTATTCAAGTTCTAAAAAATGAATAAATTTTAACAATTGCAATTTGCACCCTTAAGGAATGTGTATGGAATAATTTCAGCCATAGGCCTTCTGCTGTCAAATTCCTATATTCTTGAAAAGGGAGTTTGAAATGCATATTCAGCTGATTCATCAAACCAGAGCATTCCGTAAGGAGATGCTGCAAAGTTTACGGTTGATTTTCTTCAAAACAGAATCTGCAGAAGTTATCCTTTTTAGAAATTTGACCAAATCTCGCTTGAATATGTTTGGTGTTACAAAGATTGAGATGGAAATGCAGAAAAGTATTCCTGAAACTAGAGCTAGGAAATTTCAGGAGATAAGTTTCCGCTGTTCTAAATTTCTTTTCTATAAAAGGATTTTCTTGAAAGGTTTTGTATTTTTTACACTTCAAGTGTGCTTATCCAATCATTTTGAAACAATTTATTCTTAGCTCGAATAGGATTCATAACCAGTAGTTCTGTAGTAACATTTGCTTCAATTAATAAAGAGGTAACATGATTTCTCCATTCACGAGGAAATAAATGATTTGATTTGAGCATATACGCTGATAATTTGCCCAAAGGGTATCAGGTTTCTCAGCCATAATGCACTTTCTGTATAGAGCGCATATTTTCCAATTATACATCTAAAACAAAGATGGAAGACCCAGTTCAAATCTCAAATTACACATTGGAAGACTTTTTGGTAAACCTAGTACAACTTTCCAATATGAGCTTTCACGTTTCGTCCAAAAGGGCTCAGATTTACGGGGTTTAGTTTCAGCTCTGTATAATACAATTGCAGAGGCTTTTTCCATGTAGAAAACTATAATGTGCGAATATGAAAATTTGGCATACTTTGCTTTAATTAGGCGAGCTTGGGAGGCGGATGTCCTAATTTTTGGTTCCAATTCATGTAGATAAAGTAAATCAGTAGCACAGTTGTTAATGCCAATACCTAAATATTAATAATCATTCACAATCTCAAGTTTCTCACCATTCAAGAGCCATTTTTGTGCATTTTCAGCATAACATTTTTGTTTTCACTGCTTTAATCTGTAGCAAGTTTTTCCCCTCACATTCTCAAGACAGATAGTAGATTTTGTAGGCCTCGCAGAGTCTTGGACAGCAGGACGAGATCGTCTGCATAAAAAATCCATGCAACAGATTTTGAACCTAGATGCGGAGGATCAGAAGTGACAGTGGAAAAGGTGTTACATATATCTGCTATAAAGAAATTAAAAAGCGTCGCTGCTAACACGGAGCCCTGTTTTAGACCTTGATACGTATTTACAGGAGAGGATAACTTCCCATCCAGTGTGAGCCTCACCTGAATAGTTGTTTTAGAATGATGTTGTGCTATAAGGGACAATAGAGACTCTGGACAGGCAGCATTTTTCATTTTCATCAATAACACATTTCTGGAGATTGAATCAAATGCCGCTTTAAAGTCGACATATGCCATATATATAGGCTGGTTGTTTTGAGCAACTTGCATTTTTATTGCAGATATAACAGTGAGGTTAATAGCAGTTCCAAGGCACGAGATGAATCCGGTCTGATGGGGATCATATAAGTTGTTCTTGAATATCCATTTATTGAGGTCCCTGAGAATGATACGTGCAAATAATTTGCCAGGAACATCCAACAGAGCAATTGAGCGATTAATGGAGTGGAGACTGTTAACCTTTTTTAAAGATTTTAACTATTATTGATTTACGCCATGATGGAGGAATAGTTCCAGACTTTATGGTTTCTGAAAAGATGTGATATAGGATCTTTGCCCAAAGTTCAGAATTAGTTTTAAGTACAATATTGGACAGACCATCGGGCCCTGGGGCTCTGGAAGTACTTATTCGTGACATGTAATATGTAATATCTTCCATGTAATATCTAATGATAATACAGTATCTGAGACAATATTATTTGAACAAATTGAATCTTGGTCACAGCAAGTGTAAAGATCTGGGAAGTATTCCACCCAGGTTTGCTCCGTAACAGCATTTATTTGCAAAGATGCTTGAGAGGTGCAAGATGCTTGATTGAGAAGATGCCATATTTCTCGTGAATTCATAGATGCAAGAATTCGTAGCATCAATTCACCATCTTGTTGGTACATGTAAGCCTTTCTAGATCTCATCCAATTTCTATGTTTTTATTTTTATTTTTAGAGATCAATTTCTGGACATTTGGTCCCTTAAAGGGAGCATTTTCAGTGATCTAATAGATTTAGGCAGAAGTGCTTTTTCCTTTTGAACAATTCGATCAAACAAGTGTTTATGAGTAAAAGTAGGTTTGCCATTTGTTGGCAGATATTGATGAAAGAGTTGTAAGAGCAAGGATCTGAGTGGTTTGGAGCACAGGGTGTCATGAAGCATATTTATTTGGTAAGGAGACCAACAAAGGTGATTTTGCCTGCCTGAGACTACTAAATTGGAGCAGCACTGAGCAACTCTAGAAGGAGGCAGAGTGGTTGACCAACACCATGACACAGTAAACTGATCATGATCACTATGATCTTGCTTCTGAATAGTGAAATTATGTATGTTTGTAAACATTGACCGGTCAGTATAAATATAATCTATCGTGGCATGTTGGTTCTGTCTACGCCGCGTTGGGTTGGGGGTATATCTCCTTCACCTCCTACATTTAACATCAGAAATTGTCTATTTGAGATTAGAGACATCCAGCGGCGGGCTGTGGAGTGAAATTATTATTAGAGTCTTGAGGCAAGCAATGCAAATTTAGATCCCCTGCTATAAAGGTTGCAGCTATTGATGAATCTAATGCAATTAGATCAAGTAGCCCTCTATATCGGTGAAAAATGTATTAGCCACTATGGAGATATGATTCCAATATATATTCAGCAGTGCAACTACTTTGGAATCTATTTGTTCGGTTCTGCCCATTGCTCTAATTTGCAGACAGTTGATAATTTGGCTGCTATAAGAAGGCCCACCATTAGCCTGCCTTTGTCTTATTTGATGGCAGGTATTGTTAGTACAGAATAATTGTCCCATACAGGAATCCTGGTCAAGCAAGTTTCCTGAAGTACAACTATGTCGTACTGATGCAAAGAATGAATATAAGAATTGAGCAAATGACTGTGTCCTCTGGTATTCCAACAGGTCAACTTGAAAGACTGAGAGGACTTTGATTTGAGTTGCTAAGACTGACTTAGAAGTCATTTGGGAACTTGGTAAGAGCCAGACGGATGGTGTATTTGAGGTCTTTTCATTCTGGGGTTTTTGAGAGCATGTTATTTTGAAACTCTCAAGTCTTTAACAGTATCAGTAGGAGATGTAAGAGTATGAGACCTTTTAACCTCTGTGATGCTTCGTTCAATAGGTTCATAAAATAGGGTAAATCCCAGATCAAAGAGTGAACGTCTAGCTTGCCATATAGTATTTAGGATTACTCCTGATTTTACCCACAGCCTAGCTTCCGTAAGGTTGGTGTGGGAGATAAACTCTACTTGATCTATATCAGACGAGGAAAGATCCTCTAAACTACTGATTGTGTTAAATATATTCAAAATAGATGTCCTGCTAAGATCATAAGTAGGCTAAACATCCGATCTACATTTAATAAGTGATATGTGAAAAAAAGAGGTTACATTATGCTCACTTTTAGATTTAACAGAGCCAGCTAAATTCACTGGAGGTTTGATGTGAGGGACCCAGCGCACAGCCCTTTGGGTCACGTTGGGTTTTGAAGATGGTTCCATTGTCAGGACTCTATACTGTCCGTCTTTTTTCTCAGCAGGGACTGCATTCTGAAAGTGCCGCTGTAGGGACTTTTCTATTTCTGCTCTTCTTTGCTCTAAGGTGGAGAGGTCATTGTTGGACAGGGGCAGATTAGCAGTTATGGCCTGCATTTTATTCAATGTGCTATTGGAGTCAGAGGTAAAATCTGAATTACTTGTTTTTTGAAAGTCCATTTTGCTCAATAAGAGGTTGAGTGGTTCTTCAATGTTTGGAGAAGTATTCATTTGAAAAGCATTCTTATTATTGGAGCAAGCAATGTCGATATATTTTTTCGTAATAGCCACACTTGCATTAGTGGGCGTGGGTCTTGGATTTGATAAGCTTCTAATAAATCGTTTCGACGCAAACTCATTAGATAGATAAGGAAACTGTTTTGATGTTCTTACTTTTTTTTAATTGATTCTGTGTGTGTGAATTCAATTTAGAGTTTCTGGTGGATTTAGAAAATATAGAAAAATCGTGACAGTTTTTTCACGATGTTCTTCTACAATAACAGAAAGAGATTGAGTGTCAGGGACAGAAGATGAGGCAGCAACCACAGCTACCAGTCCCGAATCATGGGTTTGCAATGCCTTTCTTTTCTTTTTATTGCGACTTGCGACCTTAGCCGTATTTGAATCAAGTTTGGACGGAGAAGACCCTGGTGGCTTATTTATTATTATTATTTTTTATTTTTTTATTTAAAATGATATAGTTTTTAACAAAACTTTTCATTTATATATTTGTTATCATACATATTCAAAATCATGAGTGAAAGAGAGAGAAAGAAAAAAGAAGAAAGAAAAAAGGCCCAAAAAAAAGAAAATTCATATAAAAAAGTGACCAAAAAGACAGAAAAAGAAAAAAAAGTTACAAAAGAAAGTGATTTCTGATACGGGATTGTCTCAAAACCATTGCTTTTTGTCTGATTTGATTCCATCATAGTTACAGGGCCTAGGTTACTCATGAGAGTTATGTGATTCCAGAACTGGATAATAACTTTTGTTAGGCTTCTGTTATGTCCTGATAGTATGAGATTCCATATATCGTTAGGAGACAACTCAGAACCTTTCGTAGACATCATTCCTCTGAACAGAGCTCTTTTGTCTGCAAGCGCGGGGCAAATCATGAAGACATGAAAGAGTGTCTCAAGTGATTGTTTGTCTTCACAAAATCGACAAAAAGCTTCCACTTTTGCAATTTGTCTGTTTTTTACCAAGAGTTCACATGTTGGTAATTGGTTCAACCGCAGTCTAGTAAATTGATCTTTAATAGACCGGTCCGGGAATTGTTTCAAGTATGATGGTAATAGACCGGTCCGGGAATTGTTTCAAGTATGATGGTAATTCATTAAGGGCACGGATGTCTAGCTCACAGTTCAAATTCATCATTCATAACGAGATTTCTCTGCTATAGTGCAAATCCAGTCGGTTTGTTGTATTCTTTTTTTTGCGCATTGAGAACGGTTTATTAGCATTTCTTGCGTTATGTTATTTGCCAACATATAGCCATTGACTGTATTTTTCCATATAGTCAACGCTGTGTTAGCCACTGCATTCTTTGTTTCTTGGAAGATCTTGTAGGCTGGTATATCATCGACATTGATCATTTTCCTATATAGCTCAATTTTTTTTCCAATCAACTGTAGATCGTAGAGATTGGAGCGCAAGCTCAGGTCTGATTCTTTTAATCGGAAATGAATTCGGAAGGGCCAAGATTTTCTGCCAGAATAGGCTGTCCAGGAGATCCCATATATTCTGGTCTATGTTTATTAACAACTCACTTCCGTAACTGAGAATGGCAGAGACTTTTTGTCGATAGAAGATGATTATAGGTTGCAGTGAAAATTTAACGTACTTTCAATGTAGGATTAGCCGTTGTCTGACCAATGAGGATATTTTTGCTCTTAGGTGGGTTTGCCATTCTGCTTCTACTATGGACTGGTTCACCATGATTCCCAGATTTTTGATAGATGACTCTTGCACCAGTTTTGCCCCGTTCAGGTGGAATTCAAAGGCTTTGTTTTTGGGTTGTCTCACCATCGTCAAAGCCATGATTTTCGTTTTGATGGTGTTTATCTTCAGGTCATTTTGTAGCATATAGGTTTCTAAATCCCTAAGACTTTGTTCTAACCCCAACTGGGTTTTGTCCAAGATGACAATGTCATCTGCATACAAAAGATGGAAGATCTTTGAGTTGTTTAGTTTTGGCGGATTTGCTGCCTGGAAATGCGGGGGGTTCTGGTATATCTGAAATGTATAGCTTAAAGAGTATTTCTGCTAAGGGACATCCCTGTTTGAGGCCATTGTCTGCTTTTATAGGTCGGGATAGTTGTCCCTGTTGAGATAATCTAATTCTCAGTGTTGTGTTACTATATAGTTGTTTGATTGGTTCCAGAATCATCATGGGACATTTCCATTTTTTCATTATTTCCCTACAATATGGCTCTGTTCACCAGGTCAAAGGCCATGTGCAGATCTATGAAGGCTGCATAGATGTTGTATTTGTTGATCAGCACTTTGTGTTTTAATAAGTTCAGGATCATAAGGTTCACGTGAGTACCAGTGTACTTTGTGAATCATGTCTGTCTTATATGAAATTTCATGTTTTCGCTGATCCATGTATTGAGTTTATTGAGGAGAAGTGATGCAAAGATTTTCCCGAGCGGATCTAATAAGGCGATAGGTATTTAGTTTGCTGGAATTTGCCTATCGCCTGCCTTGTAAATAGGATTCAAAATGGCTTTAGTCCACGTTACGGGAATTTGTTTAAGTTTTTCAATGGAAGTAAACAGCTGGAGACATAACTTGGCCCAATCCTCTGGGTGTTTTTTGATAAGTGCATTACTCAGGCAGTCAGGTCCAGGAGCTCTCGATGTATTAAGTTTTCTTATAGTAGCTACGATGACATCGTAACTCCAAGAGCTGTTCCACGGAGCCCAGTCGGTGATCGCTTCATTTAGAGGTTGTTCTCTCGTGGTTTGATTATAGATGGTCTCGTAATGGGTTATCCAATCAGACTCAGGGATCCCTTGAATTTGTTTGTGTTGATTTTCAATTTGAGGGTTTCATAAATTCCATAATCCTGTAGTGTTATTGGATTTCAATAGGGCTAAGATCGATTCTGCATCATGTTGTAACAGCAAGGCTTTGTCATTTTTTGTCCAGTTTCTGTAGGATTGCTTTGCTTTTCCAATATCCCTTGTCATATTCGCATTATTCTTTCTTTTTATTTCAGTGATCATTCGCCTAAGATCTTTTTTCTTTTTAACTAGCTGTTTGTTATAGACATGAAGGTGTTTTTTTTCTCGCAATAAGTTGTTTGTGTATATTTTGGAAGAAGGGCCTGAGAATCCATTCATAATTTACTTGATTCATGCAAGTCCTGTTGGTGTTAGTATAAATGCTAGTTAACTGTTTTATTTGATTGTTATTAATATGTAATCTGGTGGCTGCAAAATTTGTTTCCATCTGTGGTAAGTGGAGAGTATTAGCTATCATGTGGATGTGGTTCCATTTGATACCGACGATTCGATCGTAAGTATTTTCCGAACTTGTACTGTCTAAGGATGTTATCTTAGAAGTGAGAGTTGGGGATGTATAGATGTAATCCATTGTCGCTACCTGCTTTCCATCAGTCCATGTTGTAAATATTTGGTAGATTTAGTGACATTAGTGCAGATGAGGTGTCTAATTGCTGTTTCTTCCGTCCACATTTTTGCTCTTCTTGTAAGTTTGGTTTTATCTAGGAGAGCGCTGTGGCCGTCGAGTAAATGGATGTTTAAGTCTCCACATATAATTATTTCAATCTTTTATGTTTCGATATTTAATTTATCTATCGCAGAGAAGAGGGAGTCAAAATTGTCAGCTTGAACCACCGCTGGGTTCCAATACAAATTAAATATTGCCAAACTCTCTGAATTGTTGCCACCTGGGATTACATCTATCTCCCTTATGGATGTAATTTCCAATATCGTCAGTTGGATCCAGGGAGAAATGCTAACGGATTCCCGTACACTTATGCTCTCTTCAATTTTGATCAATGTAAGGAGTCCTGCTGAAGGTCGTCCTTTCTGTCGCTGTATTGCAGGGTTCAATACTATGGTATAACCATCGCATCCGGGCAATGATGCCAGCCATGTTTCTTGCAAACATACAAAATTGAATTTCCCAAGGTTATCTGTATTAATTTGAAAGAGATGAGAGAATCCTCTGGTGTTCCAAGAACAGAGGCTCAAGGTTGTATTTGTCTTTTCCGTTGATGGTTATGTGTCGCTGTATCCGATTGACGTTGTCGTCAAACTTGATGTTTCTAAGTCTCACCAGAATGGAGTATTAATGTAGTTGTTTCGTGTATATTGGCTGATAACTCTTTCTGTGGAATTGGTTACTCTGGATTTTGGAGACGTCCTCTCGGAATCGTGGTCAACTGGTGGCTTATTGTTATCCGACTCAGCCGGCACACAGAGCACTGAGGAGTGGTGGAGGGGAGCTGTAGGAGCTACTCCAGACAGAAGCCAGTTTTGTGGCGTTAGATAGTGCATGTTGTGCATTTTCCATTCTGTGGTTTAGCACACATTTTTCTATTAAGGCCAGTTGTGTAGTCATTTTTAAGGCCATCGATTCGTAAAGTTCATACATAGGGGATAATGCTATATTCATAGCTGTAAGAGTAATTTGAAGTATAGGACCAAAACTGGGAGGGGGGGGCACAGATATTAGAGAGTGTGAGTTTTGCTGCTCAGGTACTTTTGTCAGAGGGGGTTGTGAAAATGAAATGGATAAGGCAGATGAGACAGACGAATTATGGGTAGCAGATCCAAACATAATAGGAGATTGCGACAGAGGAGAATGAAGTTTTGCACTATTTGTGGAATGTTGAGGTATTGGTAATAAAGTAGAATTAAAATTGAGAATGATATCAGGTATTATGGGAATTACTGTATTTGGGACCAGAGGCACATCAATGGATGCCTCTTTTCTCTGGTCGCAAATTTTGGGAGGCGAGTCAATTTCTATTAAGTCATCTGTAAAAACAGATGGCATAGGCTCAGTGTATACAAACACCGTAGTTGAAGGAGTGTGAGCCTGAATAACCACATCCTCGGTTACTGACAATTCTACCGAGAGCTCTGTCGTCTGAGTAGGAGCAAGAGTCCGAGGCAATGAGGCCATAGTAGTGTCACTGAGGGGCGCGAGAGGAGCAATGTTAACAGGCATCCGAACTTTAGAGACATCAGCATGATAAAAGGAACGGATGTCAGATGAAATGGAATGTGCCCGAGCCCGAGTTGATGTGACATTTTATTTGGAGTGAGCAGCAATCGTGTCAGCTTCTATAGGTGTCCTCTTTAAGCGCTCCACCAGTTTTAAAGTGTCCACTTTAGAAGGCATATAGCTTTTGAGCGTGTCACAGATTCGCTGAGATGTTACCGGCATACACAGGTTAGAAGACTATGAAAATGACAGAAGCAATAATGGAAACGATTTAGTTATTATAGCGCTCGCTTACTGTACGAGCAAGTAACTCTGAAATATTAGGAATCTCAAAATAAATTAAAATGAAAAATAAAAAAGACCAGCATATTTGGGACGAGCAAGTGATCAAAAATAAATATAAGTAAAAAATCAATGAGTAAAAAAATAATAAAGGATAAAGAATAATGGCCCGCTCACTCGTCCACACAGACCAAACAACCGAAACAGCCCTTCCGAGCCCTTCTTGATGCCCACGCGCTGATGCGCACGCACCCTGTTAATATATGGTTTGTGGGAAGGGGCAGGAGTCAATCCTTAATACATCTATAAACAGAAAATACAGATCACAAGCATTAGTTGAGATGTTAGTTGTTAAATGCGTTCTTGATCAGAATGCTGCTGGCTACTATGTAAGAAGTTCAAAGTCCATAACGAGCGTTGCGTTACGAACGTCAGGGAAGCATAGAGACCAGCCGAAACTGTCCTTTCAAGCCCATCTCGAAGCGCACGCGCTGATGCGCGCATACCCTGGTTAAATAGGTTTGTGGGAAGGGGGATGAGTCAATCCTTAATATATACTCGTAGGTCCTTTTACAAGTTCATTGTAGCAACGACATGGAAGCAGATAGACCAGCCGAAACAGCCCTTCCGAGCCATTCTCTAACATTTCTAAAAACATTGTGCAAGACTTTTGACCTGCCGGCAAAGAAGATCTTCAGCTCCCCTAAACATTGTGCAATTAACATTGGCTGTTCTTGCTCCCTGAGAGACTCTTCTTAACTTTGACTCTGTGCGTTATCTTTTTCCCAGGAAAGGGTTAAACCTATTTGACATTTGAAGGTTTCTAAAAGTACTTACCTGTTTATGAATTATTTGTTAACCTTTGTTTTATTCCTCTCTTCTATCTCTTACACCACACTCAGTATTGCACTAAATATACCAGTGATAAATCAATGTCCACAGTGTCCTAGCTATTTAAGTCACCTGAGGGTGTCAGGTGACAATACCCAATGGGCATCATCTGATTTAGAGAAACCAAGAGTGTGTTTTGAAGTGTATTTTAATTGTTACATATATTGCTCCCTTCTGAAGAAGGCTTATACAACTGATTGTGAAATAAATTAATAATTGTTTTATCAAGAATCCTTGAGTGTAAGTGTTTATTCGAATAACTGCTACTGTGAAACTCTGTGCCACAACATTACTGCTCACATTGATCGCTCTTGAGATAAGCCTGGCCGCTCAACCACACTACCAACCTGTGTAGTTCAGACTTATACCAAAGGTTGGATCCCTATTGCCAGGAGGTCAAGGTTAGTGTAGTGCACCCAAAGGGGACTGCATACAATCTTGCCTAACACTGGTGGCAAGCAGTGAGGATCTATATATTTTTTATATGTTTTTATTGTTTATATAACAGCACACAAAGGAAAGAGAAAAAACAAAATAACAACAATCCAGCAATATATGCCATTTTCATCAAGCGTATGACTCATTAACTCTAGTTTACCTTTGCTCTCCCTTAACCCTTCCCCCAACTTGAGCCTACTCTCCGACTCCCACCGCCATGGTATCTTCCAGAGGTTCATTCCCCTCTGTATCGCTAGAGGAATTCTGTTCCTTTGGCCAGTCCTGGGTGGACCCATGCAGTGTAGCTATCAAGAGTCTCCATGCCATCAGAGTTTCCGCTTCCTCCTCCCTCCTCTATTGGTCGCCTCATACCATACAGCTGTTTCCGCCTCTGCCCGTTTCAGGAGGTCCCGCCACCACATCTCTATTCTGGGTCTGTTGCTCGCCTTCCATCCCATGGCAATTCTTTACTTGGCCAGTATATAGGCCAGGTCCTTAAGTTTGCTTAAATGCCTGAGGTTGCGAGGTCTCGTGAAGTCCCCCACCATACATGCCCACACTGATTCCACGTCTAGCCGGATTCCTTTCTCGGCTAGTCGTTGGGTAATTTCGCCCCAGAATTTCCCAATCTCCGGGCATGCCCAGAACATGTGCACCATCCCAGCATTCACTTCTCCACATTTAGAGCAAGCTTGTGTTCCTGTGTTTTTAAATCTAGCTACCCTTTGGTGGTCATATATGCTCTGTGGGTTACGTATAGTTGGATCTGCTGCAACCTCGCCTTCCTGGACACTTTTTTGTGGTATCTTTGGGCTCTCTCCCACATCCCGTCATGCATGGGTACCCCTACTTCCTCCTCCTAATCCCTCCTCAGTTGTGATAACTCCTTCCCCACCCTGGACATCAGGAGTTCATAGATCCGGGAGACCTCATGTCCTCCCTCTGAGATATATATTTCATATATTGTTTCAACAGTTTCATCTGGCTGGTCTTCCAGTACCAACTCAGGCCACGTTTTTCTCACCTGCCGGACTACCCTGGTATAGGTGATGTATTGACCGGAGTGTACTCTGGTTCCCTCTACCAGTTCGGCAAATTCTATGACCTTCCCCTCCTGCCATAGATCTCCCACTGTTGCAATGCCCACCGTTTCCCAGTGCTTCCGGATTGTCTTTCACAGTTGTTCATCTACTCCCCTCAGTGCCATTAGCGGCACCTGAGGGGAGCACAGAGTCAGGTTCTCCAGGTCCCATCAGGCCCTATGCCATACCCTCCATCCCAGTTCCAGCAGCCTCGCTCGCCCTCTAAGTTCTATTTTGTGCACCCATATCATTTCTTTCAGGAAGAACGGGGCACATTCGTACTGAAGCAAATTGGACTCAGCAGTTGGGTAATAATTCTCGAAATTGGGTAATTTGCCCCCCCCCCCTGGCATACGTGTTCTGCAGTTTCCACAAGGCTATCCTGTTTCTGGTATTGTGCCATATGAAGCCTCTGCATAAGCTTTGTAGTTTGCCAAAGAATTGCTTGGGTATCATGTAGGGAATATTAACAAAGAAGTGTAATAGCCTAGGCAGCGCCACCATTTTCAACAGTGCTACCCTCCCTACCATGGCATGGCCCCTTCAGAATCTCATGCTCTTATCCAAGTTTGCTACTGCCCTCTCCGTGTTGTGTATGTGTTCGTCTTCCACCCTGTGGTATATATCCACCCCCAAGTATCTAAAGGTACTGGTCTCCCAAGGTATCTGTAACACTGGTAGGCCCTCACGCGGAACCCCTATGTATCTGCCAAGGGGGAACAGTCTGGATTTCAGGGGGTTAACCGCTATCCCAGAGAGTGACGCAAATCGCTCCATCACTTCCAGGATATATTGCACATTTTCCTCTGGGTGTCTCAAGTATAGTAGTATATCATCAGCATACAATGATATGAGGTGTGGTCCCCCCTTTCTGTGTATTCCCACAGTTTCATATTGTTGTCTCAGATATATCGCTAGGGGTTCCAATGCAAGGATGTACAGCATCGGGGACCAGGGACAGCCCTGTCTGGTGCCCCTGCTGAGCTGCCATCTATCTGAGATGATCGCCCCCGTCTTGACTCTAGCTAGTGGGGAGCTGTACAACAATTTAGCCCATCGTAAGTACTCTGGCCCTGTTCCGTATTCTTTCAAGGCGGCCAGCAGCCAAGGCCATCTGACCAAGTCAAAGGCCTTCACCGCGTCTAGCGAGGCTATAGCCACTTCCTGCGTGTCACCTTCTACTTGTTGTATAACGTGGTGGAGCCTCCTTAAGTTATCAGCTATGCCTCTATGTGGTACGTACCCGGTTTGATCTGGGTGCATGAGCTTGCCTATTACTTGTCGCAATCCGGTCACCAGTACTGCCGTAAGAATCTTACTATCTTGATTCAACATGGAGAGCGGTCTGTATGACCCGCAATCCGTGCTTGGTTTGTTCGGCTTGAGGAGTGGGATAATAATAGCCTCTCTGAGGGATTCCAGCAATCTTCCCGCTTCCAACACCTCATTCAACATATCTAGCATTGGGGGAAGTACTTCCGCGCTATACATTTTATAAAATTTGCTAGGCAGTCCATCCGTCCCGGGGCCTTACTGGTAGGCAACTGCTTAACCACTGCTTCCAGCTCCTCTAGTGTAATCAGGGCATCCAAGTTCTCTCTTTCTTCTCCACTTATTTTTGGTAGGCCAATATCCTCCGGTATTTCTGTGATCTCGCTCCCCTCCCCTTTTCCCGTATCTTGGTACAGTTGATAAAATTTGAAGAACCCTTCATTCACTCCCTCTTGGGTGTTTGGCGTTTGACCATTCTCCTCTTTTATTGCCTGATAGCTAATCTGGGTGTTTCCTTTTTGTACAGCCATGCCAACAACCTCCCCGCCGTATCTCCACCCGCATGCTGTCTCTCCGTATATTTCTAATAATTTAGGTTACATATTCTCTCCCAGAGTCCCCAGAGCTGTAGTTTACTTATGGCTTCAGCGCCCCCCAATGAGCTATCACCATCTTTTTCATGACCGTTTCATGTTTCTCCTCAGCTTTTCGTAGGTCCCGAATTATATCCCCTTGGAGCCCCTTGGATTTTGATATGGCTGATACCCTCACCACCATCTTAAAAGCCTCCCACAGGGTGCCCGCTGATCGTACACTACCAGTGTTTGTCTCAAAATATTCAATAATATCCTCCCTTAAATCCTCTCTAAACTCTGTATCTTTCAGTGCATCAACTCTGAACCACCATGTGGGGATCCTTGGTCTGGGGGGCAAGTATTGGCATGTTACCATCAGTGGTGAATGGTCTGAAAGGACCCTCGCTTTGTATTCTGCCTGCGCTATTTCCCCAGTCACATCCAAGGAGACGAACGCATAATCCAGCCGAGTGTGTAGGTTTTGTGGTGCCGCACAACGCGAGTACTGTCTATCTTGTAGGTGGCGTGCCCTCCATATGTCTTATAATTGTAGTTCCCTTAGCAAGGTCTCCAGGGTTCTAGCAGCAGGGGTGGGTTTACTTTGTCTATCATCCGATCTATCCATCTCTGGGTCCAGCGTACAGTTGAAGTCTCCTCCCCATATTATTACCCCTCCTAGGTACGGGCTGACTTTACCATGTAGGGTCTTAAAGTATGCCAGGGTGTCCTGGTTGGGTGCGTATGAGTTAATAATGCTCACCTCCTTATTTTCGATCAGTCCCCTCATCGCTACTATCCTCCCATCTGTGTCCACTGTAGACTGTATTAGCTGAAAGGGCACGTGGGTGTATGCGCGTTCCCCTTCAACCCCCCACAACAAACTCCCCAACTCCCCTTCCACCCTTCTTCCTTCCCTGCCCCCAACTGTTGCCCAGCTCCATCGCTGGATGTCAGGCGATCCCGCATTTGGCCCTACCCTGGCTAACCCAGTACTAGGTGCCCAGCAGGGGGTTACCGAGCTACTGGTATCCCAACTAAACTATCTACTGGGGTATGAGTTTGGGTCCTCTGTACCTCCCGAACCACCACTACATCAAGTTCTACCCGCCTTTTTCTAGCTACACAGGTCTATAATCCAGTCCCAATGTCTCAGTTTATGTGGCACCTCAGTCTCTCGAGCCAGCGCCTCATTTCTCCATTCTGCCTCCCTTCTGGTCCTCTGTCCCCATCGGGCAGTTCTGTGTATCCAGACACTCCATCGCATCCTCAGGGGTCTCGAAAAATATTGCTCGGTTCCTGTGGAACACTTTCAACTTTGCCAGGTACATCAACATGTATTTGAGGCCCGCTTCTCGAAGCCTCTTCTTCACTATTCTGAAGTTCATTCGCCGTCTTTGTACCTGGAGTGTGTAACCTGGGTAGGTGGTGATGGACGCCGAAGACCTTTGTATTGTGCCACCTTTGCGAAAGTATTCCAAGATCCTCTCCCTCTCGCGATAGTTCAGTATCTTGGCTATGATTGGTCTCGGGGGCGCCCCTTGGGGGGGGGGGGTCTTCTTGACAGGGCTCTATGTGCCCTCTCCACTGCAAATCCTTGGGTAAGCGCTCCCCCTTCTATTTCTTGCAGCAGCATTGTCTCAATATATTCGGTGGGGTTTGATCCTTCCTGTCTCTCCGGGAGGCCCACAATACGTATGTTGTTCCTTCGTGCGCGGCCTTCGGCTTCCTCGGCTCTATCTTCCAAGTTGCACACTTGTTGATGCAGTGCATGAATCTCCGAGGTGTGCGATGCACAGGCAGCCGTGTTTGATTTCGCTTCCTTTTCCAGCGTGCCTGTGCGTTCCGCTATCGACCTTACATCTTGCCTCAGTAAGTTAACGTCCACCTGAACCACATAAATTTTGACCTCTAACGACTCTTTGAGAGTGGTCATGGCCGCCTCCAGTTTAGTTTCCCATGTCACTTTCAGGTCTGCGATTGCCTCCAGTATCTGTCGATCGCCACGTGCTGGCGATGCGTCCCCCTGAGCATTTCTCTCCTTGTTCCTGGCTCCTTCTGTTTGTAGAGTTTTGGTGAAATCCTCCATTGTGGGCTGTTTCCCCTTCGACTTGGGCAGCTTGGATGCCATCTCTGTATGTCCCTCCATTGCAAGTCTGGGTGGATGGGCCGCTGTTCCCTGTGTTTACGCCCGCTCTCCTGCCTGGCTCTGGGGTCTGACCGGGGCCTATTCACTGCATAGGTGGGTGTGTCTCTCTGGATGTAAGGCGCCAAGGCGTATCACCTACCACTTAGATCCCTCTCCTTGCTTCAGCTCATCATTGGTCGCTTCGCTCTAGACACCCTTTCAGCGTCCAAGTCCTCTGTGTCGCTTGTTCCCCTGGCACGGTAGTCCTGTCCTGCTGGTGAGGGTGGCACCTTCTATTCCGTGGTGACTCTTATGCTCCAGCCTTGTCCCCCATTTGTGTGAGGCACTGTCTGTGCCTTGTCTGGAGGCCCTTATGTGCCGGCTCCCTTCTGCGCAATGCCTTTCTTGGCTCTATATCCTTAGGCCTCCGTGCGGTATGGTCTGCCGTATTTTAGAGTCCTCTTGCGCTCATGCACGTATTTATTAATTGTTTGGCCTTGTGCTGTGTCGGCCCAGCGTGGTCTGCCGGCGGTACCGTTCCTCTGGTTCAGTTCAATGCTTCTCATGCATTGGCTGTGAGTCCCTCACACCTCCCGTGGCTGGTCCTTTAATGCTGCAAAGCGGTGGCTCCAGCCGTACCGGATGCAGCCAGTCCTCGCTCCATTACCATTCGGCCCCCGTGCTGCCTGTTGCTCTGGGGGAGCGGAACGTGACCCGATCCCCCGCGTGGGTCTGCTCTACCTTATGCACCAGCTCCGGTGCTACAGCTGGTCCACGTGTTGTGTCCGGGTGCCCGGGATCACAGCATCATGCGGGGGCCTCGGTCTGCGCTCACACGGGGCTGGCGCCCTTCAGTTGCCAATTTGCTCCATCCACTACTTACAGTCAGGCTCACAGTCGTGCATTTCTCAGAGATCGTCCTTTAATGCTCATATGCGAGTCAGCGCTCGCTTGTCTCTGCGGCACTTGGTCACCCGAGCCCTTTGTTCTTTAGAACGGCCATTTCATTGCAGTGTTCTTTGTGCCGGTTCGTTTCTCCCAACTCTATCAGTTTCGTCAGTGTGATATTGTTGTGGCTACTGGGCCTCTTGTTTCGAGCAGTATTCTTTCCTATACGTTCACCTGTTTTTTTATGCGTTTTTAGTAGCTTAGGCAGCGGGCATCAGCAGGATAGTGGATGGACCCTTGGGAGCTCCAGAGCAGCCCTGCCTCTTACATGAAAAGAATAGATCTAGTGATTCCAGGTCTTTACACAGTGGAAGGATGTAAATAGCAGGGGGGAAAGACAAGCCCCCTGTGGCACACCTCAAGTGATGATTACTACTTCGGATGCACTATCGCCCCAGTGAACTCGCGAGTGGCGCCCCTCAAGGAATGACCTAAGCCAGCTAATTGCCTCCATGGAGAGGCCCCCTATGGTGGCCATCTGGTCCAAGAGGATTCTGTGGTCTAGCAAGTCAAAGGCTGCTGATAGATCCAGTAACATCAGCAACCCTGACTTGCTATGTTCCGACTTGGAGAGCACGTGAGTCTGTACGTCAAGCAATGCGCTCTCGTTGCCATGAAAGCTCTGAAAGCCTGACTGTTTCATATGCAGGATGCCAGCTCCCAGGACATAGGATTGAAGCTGTACAGTAGCAACCTTGTCAATTAACTTGAGGAAAAATAAGGTGTTTGTGATGGGCCTAAGATTTGCTGCATCATTTGGTTCAAGACCCACTTTTTTAACAGTGGGGTGTCGCAACACTCTTAAAAGACTGTGGGGTAAGACAGGTTTGAAATGAGGAATTGACATACCTACAGAGGAAAGGGACGAAGAGGTCCCTGTGCTCTAATATGTACTTGGATAGGAGCAGTTCTCCAGGGCAGTTTGTAGGATGCATAGTTTTGAAAATATCATGTATCTCTGCCATGGATGAATCCTTGAACCTGAATCCAATATCTGAATCCGGCTGGATTGTGGTATCTGGTTCCAGACATGGGGGACCCCTTTGGGAACTAACAAGATCCTCTTTTCCATACTCTGATTACAGTTAAGTATAGTAACCGAGGGGGGGAAGGCTTTGTCATAGACTCTTCCATGGTTTTATTTGGGACCTTTTGCAATTTATCAGCAAAAACTTTCTGCACTCTATTGCAATCATCACTTGTTGGTTTTTAATAGAGGGGCTAGTGGCAGCAGCTTTTCCCAGGACCTAAAAAGTCGAAAGAGCTCCTTTGTTTGATCCCCTGCGAGGTTAATGTGATCATTGTAGAAGCTCCTTTTAGCTTCTATAATCGTAGCTTTATAGTCTTTATATGTTACGCTCACCTGGTATCCACAGGGACGCCACCCAGCCCTCGTTGGATGATTTGTTCTCTCGAACCCTCTCCCGATCCCTTGGTAAGGCTTCTGGTTAAAGATGGATCTGCAGTATAGGAGAGCTGGATTCAATACCAGATTGTCTTTATGTTTTCTCACTTCCCTTGGCCTCAACTCCTTCCTCCCCCTTGGGCCCTCTCCTCACCTTAATATTGTAAAAGGTGGATTCTCCGTCCTGCTCCTCGTGGCAGGGGCACGTAGATGTGGGGGGTGAGCAGCGACCAAGTTACTTCACTGGTGCAAGCTCCCCCTGTGGGAATCCAGGCCTGCTGCGACTCCGTAGGTTTGCTGCTTTACAGTCTTTATATGCAGTTCTTATGTTCCTCTTAGTTCGAATAATGTCTTGCTTCTTTCCTTTTAGGTATGGAAAGGTATTTTGGTGTTGTCATGCAGTTTGAAGATGAGCATGGGCCGGTAGGCGAAAGCGCGGTGTGCGCGATGCTGTCCGGTGAGTAATGCGCGATGCGCGGCGCTGTTTTTCCTTTTATATTGCTAACCTGTGTCTTTTCTCTCCCTGCAGGTTGCGATGTTCCTCGCCGAGCGCCGTAATGTTCCAGCAATGATACTGACCAGGAGATGACTACTCAGGTAAGAATTGTGTGGCTTTCTTCATTCGGGAGGAAATGTGAGTAAACGCTTACTAATGCTGTCTTTCTTTCTCCTCTTTTCAGGTTATGGTATTCCAGGATGCATGCGGTGCCGGATGATGGAGTTCTTACCTTCAGGTGAGTGGAACTGAAGTCGGCGATGGATTGAAGACAGGATACTGTTCCAGGTAAGTTTCGTAGTGTTCTTTCTCTCTCTACAGGTCCTTGGTCTCAGGTAAGCTGGCATCAAAGAACTGGACACGGTGAGCGTTACGCTGCCCACAGCGGAATAATGCAAAGCATGTTCTGCTGTTTGGGTGCAGTTTAAAAAGGCATCCTACAGATGAATAGACCTGACCTGCTCCAATAGCAGCTTAAGGAAATTGAACTTGACAATTCGAATGAGCAGGTTAAGTAACCTTAGCCTCCTTCTGTTAAACACAGTGATGTGGGATAGATGATAGAGAGACATTGGCAGCAACACTAAATTATGTCATGTGTTTCTCGCCATACCCCGTACCCCATTATATCTCCTCTGCAGGTGGGGCACTATATGGAACACGCATTTTCTGCTTGAAAACAATACCAAAACAGCATAGTATAGCATGCTGTAGATAGCCCTGAAGAAAGTGGTTCACTAAGAACAGACCACTGAATCCGGTAGGCTTTACCCGACCTCGCTAAAAAAACAGATCATTGAGATGGTAAGAGGTCGGTAATAACTAAAGATTCTTCTAAAACCTTTAGGAAGAATATAGATCACAGTTCTTATGAACTAAACACAGATCAAGTTTAGTGCAAAGAATGCTTTCTGTGTAACAGTTGGGGTTGTAGCCAACATATGCAGAGACAGTCTGTCTAGATTTCTCTGACATTACATTTTTTACAAGATTTTTTACTGAACTTGAATTTGTTTTAAAAAAAAATATCTGCCAAACAAAGAAGCCCAATAAAAAAATATATACATTCATTTGGAAGGCAGACGACACATGTTAAGAGAAAATATATCATGTATCTTTTAGATAAACCATGAGCTAGATCTCATGGTGTGTATAATAGTTTAGTGATAGGGCAATTTCCTCTGTACTATCCCCTCACCCTAGATAAGCGGAACAACCAGCGCAACCTAGGGATAGTAATACACAAGGGTTTAGCTCAGAGTCTTTGAATGGCAAGGTAGTTTAGGACTACATTTGAAATCATTTGTTAAATGTTGTAGTAAACTGACCTGAGATTCTGTTGTGTGAAAATCTGAATGGGGAAGTCTCAAAGTATGAAACCCCTATCAGTCCAAGACGTGTGTGTGTGTGTGTTTTATGACCAGAAGGCCAACATGGTTGAGTTTACTCAGGACCAGCTAGTTCTAGTTATGGTATCTACAAGGCAGAGGGCCTTACAGGACAAATGGATTGGACCCTTCAAGGTTCTGGGCAAACTTGGAGAGGTCAATTATTTGGTTGACTTGGGCAATCCCAAGGAGGCCCCCAGGGTCTTTCACACCAACCGCCTAAAGGCATATGTATCCAGGCCAGAAATGGGAGCTTTGCTCTTAGTATCTGATCAAGAGGAGGAGAAGAGTGAATCTCTACCTGATCCTCTCAGGGGACAGCCTTTAGATGGAAAAATAGAAGGGGTTAATCTCTCTTCTGATCTGACTTTGGACCAAAAGGAGGAGTGCAAAGTTCTGTTAATTCAGTTTGCTGCCCTGTTTTCACCGACACCATGTTTGACCCGTTGGGGCCAGCATGGTATTCTCACTGGTGACTGTCTACTCTCAAAAGCAGGGGGGTACAGCATGTCAGACCATGTAAGAACCCACATAAAGGAAGCGGTCAAGAAGATGCTTGATCTCGGGGTAATAGAGCCATCTACAAGTCCATAGGCTAGTCCTGTTGTACAAGTACCAAAAACAGGATCCAAGGAGTTGAGATTCTGTGTGGACTATAGAGCTCTCAATGCAGTCAGCACGACTGATGCTCATCCTTTACCTAGGAGAGATGAGCAGGTGGATAAACTTGGTTCAGCCAAGTACCTCAGTACATTTGACCTATCCTCAAGCTATTGGCAAATAGCTCTGACAGACCATGCCAAGGAGAGCTGCATTTTCAACCCCAGGAGGCCTCTACCAGTTTCAGGTAATGCCTTTTGAACTAAAGAATACACCTGCTACATTCCAAAGGATGGTAAATCATGTTCTGATTGGGATGGAGGATTCTGCATGGCATACTTGGAAAATGTCAAGTTGGACAGAGTAAAGTGGTCTACCTTGGACATGAGGTAGGAGGTAGGAGGAGGTGAAATCAGGCCATTGCCTAGCAAAGTGCAAGCTGTACAAGGCTGGACCACCCCTATTACTCAAATCCAGGTGAGAGCCTTTCTATGTCAGGTTATTATAGGAACTTCATTGAGAACTATGGGACCATAGCTTCTCCCTTGAATGTTATCTCCTCACCCAAATTCCCCCAAGAAGGTCAGGTGGAATGAGGAGTGCACTAAGACATTTGAAGTACTTAAGAAACCCCTTTTGTCAAGCTCCAGTCTTAAGAGCTCCTGACTACAACCAATCTTTTATTGTACAAACTGATGCTTCAAATACAGGAATAGGTGCAGCTCTGAGTCAGCTGGGTGAGAAAGGCAGGGAACACCCGATCTGCTTCATCAGTAGGAAACTGAAGGACCGAGAAACAAGGTGGGCAACCATAGAATGTGAATGTTTTGCCATTGTGTAGTCTTTGAAGAAGTTTAGACCATACTTGTATGGTTCTACTTTTGTAATTCAAACAGACCACCAACCCTTGAGATGGTTAATGCAGATGAAGGAGGAGAATGCTAAATTGTTAAGATGGTCAATCAGCCTTCAAGGGTTTGATTCTACTATAGAACATAGGTCAGGATGTAATCACCAAAATGCTGACGGTCTCTCCAGAAAGTATGACTGAATGGAGTAAGGAGATTCATCCAGGAGTGGATTAAATCCTCCTGCCCCCAAGTCTGGGGGGGGGGGGGGTCAGTGTTAAGGGAGAATTCGCAGAAATTTGCTAATTCCCTTCTACCTTTTGCTGGACTTCAGGAATTGTAATTTCTAACCTGGAGAGAGTGAGCCCCTTTTCTCACTCTCTCATGTATTTTTATTGTGATTTTGACACTGTGTTTCTTTTAACTTTGGAGTCTGACAAACTACATAGGCATCATCTTTTACATTGTGACAGCACCTTTCGTGCAGTGGCACTGGGAAGTCCATTAGATTTCCCAAAAATGTAAATAACTTCTCTTTGTGAAACTACTTTTTCCAAGAGCAGTAAAGTGAAATTGACTTTACTTACATTTTGTAACTTTCTAGACCCAACATACACTATCTTACAATAGGGTGCTGGAGGGGTTACTTAGAATCCCCCTTTTCTAGTTTCACATGTAACATTTTTATGTTACCCTTTCTAAAATGAATGGTTGTTGGCAGTGGTTTACTTTTTACTACCATTGTGTGTTTTTACTGCGGGCTGCGTTCGCAGCCACGGTAAGGGACCCATGGGTGCCCATTTTGTCAAAATGTCCCTGGTCTTCTTTTTTCACCTTTTCTTGTTTAAAAGGTCCTTCTTGAGATTTACTCTGCGTGCCAAACCAGGTTTGGTCCCTTTGTTCATTTTGTCTTTGGCAGGATTCACGAGTGAAGTCCGCCTCTGGCTCCAGTATGTCTGGCAGGGGCAGGAAGTGAGGGAGGTGCCCGCAACTCCCTGTGCTTAATCTCCTTGGTTACAGGAATGTACCCAAAGGTGATTGGCCGGCTGTCTGTCCGGCATGGACAGCCACCCTGCTGTATGATTGACAGCTAGGCTGGAATGAATGGAAGAAACCTGCATAAAAGGCAAGGCTTTTTGGGTTGGAAGGCAGAGTCGACCACTGGATGAAGGAATCTGAAGAAGAACTTGGAAGAGACATCTGCTGTAACTCCTGGACCGTTGATTTTCCCGGTAAAGCCCTGCTGCAGTGCTGAAGCTCTGAATTCGCCTCGCCTCGACTAGAGAAGCCCTGCAAGGACGACTTCTCCCTTTGAGTTGGTGGGACCAGTCAACTCCAAAGTAAGCCCGCCTGGACATGCGCTCGGAGCTGGCTGTATTGCCACTGCTGCTGCTGCTGGAACCGAAGTGCCAGGGAAAGGAACACCAGATTGCATGCATTGCTTTTAAGTCGGACCCGAGCACCAGGAAGATCAGTCCTCCGGACTTCCCTGATGCAGGACTGACCAAGCTGGAGCCACCTCAACAGAGTGCTGGACCCCAGATGTGAGGAAAGTCCAGAGTGGTATCCGAGAACCGCAGTGTTGCTATTTGCTATCAGACGCGAGGAGCTGAAACACTGAAGAGCCACTGAGTTTGTTTGCCCATTGCTGCCACTGACCTTCCCATTGCAAAGCAGGAGTACCCAGACATCCTCCCTCTTGTCCCCACGACTGAGGCTCAGGAACAACAGGATCTGCAGAGCTGTTCAGGAACAGAAGCCAGCTGGAACCAGTTCTTCTAACTAGAGGTACTAAAAAGTCTAAGAGAACTTACCTCTTGTTGTCTAGCCTTGCCTGCTCTCAGTTGAGACCTGTCTTGGTTACCATGCAGAGTTGCTAAAACTTTGCCCCTCACAAGCCTCGCAGCTTGTGGCCCTTCAAGTGTTCTATTTTCTACAAACATTTCTAAAAACATTGTGCAAGACTTTTGACCTAACTGCAAAGAAGATCTTCAACTCTCCTAGACATTGTGCAATTAACATTGGCTGTCCTGGCTCCCTGAGAGACTCTTCTTATCTTTGACTCTGGGCTTTATCTTTTTCCCAGAAAAGGGTTAAACTTATTTGACATTGGAAGGTTTCTAAAAGTACTTACCTGTTCATGAATTATTTGTTAACCTTTGTTTTATTCCTCTCTTGTATCTCTTGCACCAAACTCAGTATTGCTCTAAATGTACTAGTGATAAATCAATGTCCACAGGGTCCTAGCTATTTAAGTCATCTGATTTAGAGAAACAATGTGTTTTGAAGTGTATTTTAATTGTTACATATATTGCTCCCTTCTGAAGAAGTCTTATACTCAAGGTTTCTTGATAAAACAATTATTAATTTATTTCACAATCAGTTGTATAAGTTTTTATTCGAATAACTGCTACAGTGAAACTCTGTGTCACAACATTGCTGCTCACATTGACCCCTCTTGAGATAAGCCTGGCTGCTCAGCCACACTACCAACCTGTGTAGTTCAGACTTATACCAAAGGTTGGGTCCCAATTAACAGGAGGTCAACGTTATTGTAGTGCACCCAAAGGGTACTGCATACAATCTCGCCTAACAGTGGCAAACTAGAAAACCTACGTGGGACTGTGGTTGGCTTAAGTGGAACATCTAAGTATATTTCCTATATGGGATGGGATTGTGATTCGGCATCTATAGTCAGGTGGGCACTCTTGCCCTCTCCAAGTGCAAGTCAAAGTGCAAGAACCCCTCTATAACTACTAGAAACAGAACATTTAATTGGCTCCTAAACTATAAGGTTCTCGGTTATATGGCCTTCTACAATTGGTTGGCACGCTTGTACCCTTCTGGAATATTCGATGCTCTAGCACAAGGTTGTCCAACAGACGCACCGCGGGCCACAATGTGGCCCTCCAAGCCATTTCATGTGGCCCGCGAGGCTGTACAGAAAACATTGAACAAATAAATAAATAAACCGGGCCCGGTTTATTTAGTTATTTGCCCAATGTTTGTCGAGTCCATGGACCCGATTAATGTATTTATTTCTGCAATGGTGGTCGAACCAAAATTGCAGAAATAAATAAATTAATCGGGTCCACAGACCCGGCAAACATTGAACAAATAAATAAATAAACCGGGCCGTGGCGGAGGACTGTTACTGCCACTGCCACGGCCCGGTTAATTTATTTATTTGTTCAATGTTTGTCGGGTCCGTGGACCCGATTAATTTATTTATTTCTGCAATGTTGGGTCTGACCAACATTGCAGAAATAAATAAATAAATCGGGTCCACGGACCCGACAAACATTGGACAAATAAATAAACTGGCCCGTGGCCTGTAATTGCAGAGGCAGTTACAGGCCACGGCCCGGTGTCAGGGGCGCTGAGTATGCGGATGCTCCGCCCCCACAGACACCCCAGGCCGGAGACAAGAGACGCAGTACGGATGGCCCTTTGTTCCATCCATACTGTGTCTCTCTCTGGCGGCCCGGGTAAAAACCGGGTAAAAACCAGTGTTTAAAAATTGAGGGACTGATTCAAAGCAAGATGCTCTTGTTTTGCATCTGTCCCTCAATTTCTAAAAATCGTTTTGGTTTAGGTATACTTCTACATCTGTGTGCATGGATGTAGAGGTACACCCAACCCAAAACGATTTTTAGAAATGGAGGCACAGATGCAAAGCAAGTCTGTCCCCCAATTTCTAAAAATCTTTTTGGGTTGGATGTATTTGTACATCTGTGCACCGCTCTTGGCAAGAGGGGTGCACAGATGTAGAGGTACACCCAACCCAAAACGATTTTTAGAAATGGAGGCACAGATGCAAAGCAAGTCTGTACCTCAAGGTACATATAAAGGAGGGCTATGGGACTGAGGAAGAGGATGGCCATTCTGGTGGCGGAGGCCAAAGACAAGTTGAAGGCTGGTCAGATACTGGTTAAACACTGGTATGACCACACATCTTCTCTTGTACATTTTACCACAGTACACATCTTTATCAGGGACCCTGTTAGTAAATATTTTCTGTTTGCAACTTTCCCTCCATAGTTTCCTAGGGAACCCCATTCTTTTTGGTCTGTTTTTGATCCTGTCCAAACATTTTGAAGGTTTGGATTATGGTTATGCTGCTATTGGCAGATTCTAAAGTCATGACTAAACGTGCAGCATGTAGGCTAGGCTTTTTAATGTATTTACATGCTACAAGGTGGGAACTCGGTGGACTATTTTGATGCAGACATCTGACCTTCCGTCCAAGTGGTAAGTTTGCATTTCATTGAAAGCAGGTCCAAGTATATAATTGGTGTGTTTCGGTGTGACAAGACATGACAGCTCCTCTAATTTACATACATATTTGTTAGGAACGATGTCTCTTTTGGCAACTTTCCCTTCCATAGTTTCTATGGACCTCCAATCTTTTTGCTTTTTTTTTTTTAACCTGTTCTGACTTTGAGGGGAAGTAAAGCATTCAGCTTTACTTCACTTGCCTTTTGCTCACTTGTTATTGGGAAACCGATCAGTCCTTCAGACTTTCAGTACTGGGAAACTTTGTTTCCCATTTGAAGTCTTGTCGTTTTTACAATTGCCCACAGGACCTTGCAGTGCAATGGGGATACTTTTGTACCGCCCTATCTTTTTACAGAGAGGATTTTTGGTTACGTTTATATGTGCCTAAAGACAAGCTGGTGGCAGCAGTTACATGCTTACCTTTTATGCATTATTTGTGGTTGGTGCACTGAGTTTACAGCATATGGCTACTAAACATGGTCAGTGCCCCAAACTGGGCATGCCACAAGATTATTGCTTGTTCTTTGTCCATATTGTAGTTTGCCCTTCTTCAGTCTTCAAAGTCCTTATAAGGCCATGCACTTTCCCAGGAAAGCTGCTGCTTTCGCGCGCTCCTGAGCCTTTGTATGTGTGTGTGCCAGGAAGTAACAGTCCACATCCTTGGTGCCAGAGAGTCTGGCTCTGGGACGATTGTAAAAACCAATAGTTGTCCCTTATGGGGAAACTTCTAGCTGTTTAAATGGTGCAGATTCTTACCATTGGTGAGCTTCGTATTCCTTTCAGCTCAGATTCTGATAACGGGAGGAGATCTACGTTGGAGCCAAGAATCCCTCGATGAAGAGCAGAGCACTGAAGATCCGAAGACGACTTTTTAAATGGTTTCCTTTTATTCATTACAAATATTTAGCAAATGTATCCTAAATACATCATATCTAGTTTTCACAACTTCCCTTTTCCGTAGGAGAACATAGGTGAAATAAAAAAAAGGGGGAGAGAGACATTATCTTAAGTCCATGTGTCATTCTCTTTGTATTACAAGTTAATTCATGAATTACACTGCTGCCAGCACCAATGAAACCTTTTCCCCTTTCAAAACAAGGGCCCACCAAGCCTCTGGAGCCAGTGATGTTGCATCCTTTAGCAAACGTCCAAAATACCTGGTTCTTTCATCAATCAAACGCAGGAAGTACAGAAACAGGTGCTTTAGGGTTTCCACTGTGCCTTCTCCCTTGCAAAATCAACATTATCTTTCAGTATAGTGGTTATTGATCTTGAAGCAATTATTTCTTTAGTTAAGAACAAGTTTAGTCTGTTAATCAAAAATGGTCTCTAACATTTACTCGGAAATTTGGCCAGATACTTGGGTATTTCACGCAATACCTTAAACCTCCTATTCCAGATGGTAAAACAGCTAATAGCTGCTTGCTTCATTGAGAGTAGAAATCCAGTCGTGCTCCCACAACTTGATTTTCACGGTACACGGATAGAATTTTAAGTCGTCCTCTGTGGATCCGATTGCTCCTACTTACTCAAGTTGGCTTCAACTTTCAGAGCCACGTTAGCCCCTCTAACAATTTCATTATTTATGATCTATATAATTTGTTTATGAGTCCCCAAGAGGCATTTCCTAAAAAGGGCTAACGCTTTCCATTCCACCATGGCCCTTAATGATAAGAGGCCCAGTTCTCTATGTAAAACGTGACTGGGGATGGAAACCAGAACTCTCAGGACTCTTTTAAAGTAAATGCCTTCAAGAAGTGACCAGAATTGGTTGGGGATCATCAAAATTGCTTCAGCATCGTATGTCAGAATTGGGACAGCCTTCATCTTGTAAAAGTCTAGGTGGGGGAGGGGGGAGCTGGCTTAACAGGCATGAGATAGGACCCATCTTCACAGAGCTCCTGCATATCCGAATAATAAAATGATACGGGCTAATGGAGCGCGCAACAAAATGGCAGATGCTACGAACAAAGGGAGATGCCAGTAACCTGCACTGCAGAATAGCTGAGCCAGTGATACAGAAAAACTAAACAGGCTGTGAGCAGGGACGTGGATCTGTGGGAAACGCGCAGGCTGCATTGTACGATCCCGATGGAAGGGAGCGCTGCTGGAAGACATTGGAAAATATGGTGAACAGTGACTGTCCAACGTGGGACACATGAGAGCAGTGCTTAAAGTGGGCCGGGGCCTGCCGTTCCCCGGCAGTCTCCAAAAAGTGGGACTGAGCTGGGGCCCTGCCGGGGCCCCCCATCCCACACAACATTGGCGGGATGCATTATCCCGCAGCCGCGACGGGAGATGCGCCCGCCAGTTTAATTTCAGGCGAGCTGACAGAAGTGCCAGCCAGGCACAGCGTCGCTGAGGCTGGCTGGCACTTCTGTCAGTCACTGTAACTTCCCTGATGACCACTCATTTGAAGTCATCAGGGAAGTTACAGTTCCTTTGTTTGCCCTCGCCAGGTCACTGACCCTCAGCGAACCGGCTGGCTCCATGATATAATATGCAGATTAGATCACGGAGCCCGCGGGTTCGCAGAGGGTGAAAGGCGCCTCGGGCTCTGTGATCTCTGTTCAGAGCAGATAGATCACCGAGCCTGAGGCGCCTTTCTCCATCGGCAAAGCTTTATAAAAGATGCCTTGGATTGTATACGTTTCAAGCCATCTTTTATAAACGTAGAAATATTTCTATGTTTATAAAAGACCGCTTGAAACGTGCACAATTCAAGGCATCTTTTATAAAGCTTTGTCGATGGACAAAGCCACCTGGGGCTTTGTCCGTCCTCAACGCTTTATAAAAGATGCCTTGAATTGTTTACGTTTCAAGCCGTCTTTTATAAACATAGAAATATGTTATAAATCTCTATGCTTATAAAAGGTGGCTTGAAAAGTGCACAAACCATAGTAAGGTAAGCACACAAACCATAGTAGTGCGCATACAAATATATAAATGCTCACATAAATGTATATATTTGTTTGCGCACCTTACAATGATTTGTGCACCTTACAATGATTTGTGCACGTTTTAGGCCACGCCCACAATGGCAGCCACGCCCCCAAACGAGGGCCCCCCTCAATTTCTTACCCCACTTAAAGCACTGCATGAGAGTATTGGGATAATTGAAACTGTGAAGAGAAGGAAGAGACTGTGGGCCCGCAGTCACCGGACGAGCACACTGCAGCAGACAGACGTGAGACACAAAGCCATTCACTAGCAGAGCGGGGCGAGGGCTGCCCACCGCATTACGCGTTTCGGAAGTAACCTCGAGGATTCTGGAGCCTGAAATGCTTTGATGGATTGCACAAACCCGCTACACTGTTTCGGGAGGAAGCCTAAACCCTGAAGTCAGTGAAACCGACGAGACGTTCGGCCGAACGGACCCGATTTGAAAGGGCGCTCGATACAAACACAACACCGGTCAGCACAGTAGCACAAAAGGAATAGACCCGCGAGAGCTGGCACATGGTAACCCTGCAGAGCAGCACACTTCTAGCCCCTGCAGATAGCGTCTAAGCAAGGTGGAGGGCATGTAAGTGACACCCTAAGCTATGGGAGCAGATGCAAACTGCAGACGACACAGGAATATGATCTGCCAGTGGAACCGGATGCATAGTGGTGTATGAGTGCTGAAAAAACAGCTAGACACAATAGCAGTCAGCGCATTTGAATTTACCGAGGAGGAAGCAGCAGAAACATCGTGACACGTGGCAAACAGCGCTGGCGCCCACAGTGGAGCAAGCAGAAGTGAGGACCTACCAAGCACCTGGCCCGAGTACACGCTAGCAGGGGCGGGTCAGCCTCGGTCAATGTAAGATACCTTGCAATAAAATAGGAAATCAAGCACCCCAGCCGCAAGATAACGCTGACAGAACGGCAATACGGGACCAAACCCATACAGTGACGGGCACAACACGACCCCCTGGAGAGGCCAGCGGCCTGGTGAGTGCAATGAACGAATGGAACCCGCTCACATGGCTGGATAGGACAACAGACAATCAGTGAAGAGCTTGGCATCGCTGCTCGCCCAGGCAGTATAACAGCCGGAATGGTGCAGCCCCCAGCTTAACCCCATGGACCCCCGCTATTGGGAGCGCATGAGGGACACTTCCACATATCCGCACAAACCAAGATACCGGAAGGCCCAACAGGAAGTCAGGGCGAGGGGTCACAAAGTAGCGACAGGAACCTAAGCAGGTGAAGGGGACCATAGCCAGAGCGCAAACGACAGGGGAGATGGCATCTACAACTAGCAAGCCCAAGGCAAAACAACCTTCGATTGACATTTTCACTAAATCAACCCAAACGCCGGAAGCTGCCACACATGCAGGCGGAGATACACGTGGGACAGCGAATCCAGCACGCAGTGATCAACAGATTCTGGAAGCCATTGCAGAATTGAAATCCTCATGGGAGAGTAAGATTGATGCCTCCATGGCAGAACTAAAGTCTTCGCTGGAATTCAAGATAGACGCTGTCAGCGTGGACGTTAACCTTCTAAGGCAAGATGGGAGGGTGCTGGCAGAGCGCACAAGCGGACTCGAAAGTAAAGTGAAGACCAACACAGATACAGGTACGGCTAATACCAAGGAGGTTACAATATTGTAGCAACAGGTGCGTAATCTGGAGAACCGTGCGGAGGAAGCGGAAGGGTGAGCTCGGCGGAAAAACATACGCGTGGTGGGGCTTCCAAAGGGAGAAGAAGGCACGGACCCAACAAACTACAGAGAGAACATGTTGATGCACGAGATAGGCGCAGGCGCACTCACCCAGGGGTTCACGGTGGAAAGATCGCATAGAGCCCTAGCCAGGCGGCCTCCGCCGGGTGCCCCTCCCCGACTGATTATCACCAAGATACTGAACTATAAGGACAGGGAAAACATTTTGGAACACTTCAGCAAAGGTAGGACGATCATTAGAGCGTCCGCAACCATCACAGCCTATTCATATTGCACCTTTCTGGTACAGAAACAGTGGCTGCACTACGTGGCAGTCAAGAGATGGCTGTGTGAAGTAGGCTTCAAATACATGCTGCTGTACCCAGCGAAATTGAAGGAGACTAACGACGATGCGATGGGCTGGTTGGACACAGTGGGCAGCCCAGCAGAGGCGGAAAGCCAGTTGCTAAGCGCACAGGATAAGTGAACCTGCATTCCTCCTGTAAAGTACTGTTGACTAGAATAGCTGATAACAGATAGCGGTTGTGACATTGACATTGGGGAGGCAACAACCCAGTGAGAATCATGATGCAGGCAAGTTGCTGAGGCAGTGAGTGTAGATACTGAACTATGGTGCAGAATATTGGTTGCTAAAGGCAGGAGAGGTAGGTGCTGTTTTGTTCTATGCAGCACTAGGAGACGTGCTATAACCCTGTTAGGTAGTTTAGTCGGGATATTGGTAGTGCAGTATCCTCCTGCAGCACTTTGAGTACCAGGCAACCGGGAAAGAGGTGAGATGCAACAGTTGGGGGCTGTTGGGGTAACGAGGGAGGGGGGAGTTAGGGTAATGGAAGGCAGGGTGGGGGAGGGTGCTTGGGGTGTTAAGGGGGGGCGAGCCTACAATCACATGCCACAAAGTAAGAAAAGGAGGGTGGGGCGGTGTAGGAAACGGATAGGATGGGAGATCTGAGGATAGGGACTTGGAATGTGAGGGAGCTAAACAATTACATTAAAATGAATAAGGTTATGATGTACCTGAAGAGAAAGAAAATAGATATCGCACTGTTACAGGAAACTCACCTGAACAAAGAGAAGCAAGCGGTAGTAGCGAGGAAATGGATAGCGCCACATGTCCCATTCAAGCTATTACAGTCCACCATAGATAAAGATGGGAGGATGGTACTAATAAGAGGGATGGTAGAAAATAAAGAAGTGAACATCATCAATGTTTATGCCCCGAATCAAGATACCACTGTCTATTTTAGGAACCTATATACCAAGATAAGCCCATATATGGATGGGGCAGTTATATGGGGTGGGGGGAATTTAACTGTAACTTGGACTCAAGGCTAGACGGGTCCGATGAGAAGGTTGCGAGGCCGGCCCCGGCGGCGAAGGCCTTGAGCACCCTACTAAAAGATTTTCGGTTAGCGGATGTGTGGAGAATGCACCATCCACTGGATAGGGGATACTCACACTATTCCGCCCCACAAAACCTGTATATCAGATTAGATTATATATTTATTGGAACCAAGTTAATGGAAGAAATGACACAGGCAGAATACAAGGCTATAGTCCTCTCGGACCACGCACCGATGATAGTAACATGGCAGAACTTACCCCCAGGGTGAGAATCCCAACATGGAGACTCAGGGCCGATGCGCTGAAAGATACACAGGCCGATTCATGGAATTAATGTCCCCTGAAAATTTCGGGCGCAAGCGTGCGAAAACGTGCGATTCGCAGTAAAAGAGCGAAAATCGCAGTGCAAGTGCGAATATCGCAGGGAAACCAGCGCACATCTATTCATGGAAGTCCGTGCGCGAGTAAAATCAGGGATGTGCGCTGAAAAAGTGCGCGGCGCACGCCGGCGCACAGGTCATCTAACGGCGTGCGCTAAGGCCACAGCGAAATCGCACATAGCGCGGCACACATAACAAAAGTAGGCGTAACACGGGGCGTAACACTCGGAATGGGGAACAATTCGTGAAAATGTGGGCGTCACGGGGGAAGTACAGGAGGCAAGTGCGCGAAACGCCCACACGCTCGCCTACAACACGTATTCGTGGAATCGAATAGGGCAAACCAGCGCACGGGCAAAGACGTGCACGGACCCAAACCCGTCCGCCACACGAAGGCAGGCGGTAGCGTCCCTGCGCTGGAAAAAAATGTGCGCCACAATGTGCACTAACAAAAAGCACGAATATACAGCTCTGATGAATGTCCCATACTATGGCCCCCTAGGACAAATGACGTGCAAAGGGGTACGCGACAAACAGCGACACCAGCTGTGTGAAAAATTAGCTTGTGCGTGTATTTCGGATGTGCGCGGGAAGTTTTACTCGCAATCGGGCCTGGGGGAGCGGGGTACGTGTATTTCAGGGGTGCGCGTGAAGTTCTACATGCGATCGTGCCTGGGGGAGCAGGATACATGTATTCCAGGGGTGCGCGGGAAGTTTCACACGCGATTGGCCTTGGGCGAGCGGGGTGCGTGTAAATCTGGGGTTCGCGGTAAGTTTCACACGCGATAGGCCCTGTGCAAGTGGGGTGCATGTATTCCTGGGGTTTGTGTGAAGTTGCACACGCAATTGGCCTGGGTACGTGGAAATCTCGGGTTCGCGGGAAGTCTCACACACGATAGGCCCTGTGCGAGTGGGGTGCGTGTATTCCTGGGGTTCGCGGGTAGTTTCACACGCGATTGGCCTGGGTACGTGTAAATCTGGGGTGTGCAGGAAGTTTCACACACAATTGGCCTTGGGCGAGCAGGGTATGTGTATTTCGGGGGTGCGCAGGAAGTTTCACACGCGACAGGCCCTGTGCGAGTGGGGTACGTGTATATCTGGGGTGCAGGGGAGTCCTATATGTGAATTGGCAGTGTGGGTCCTCCCAGGTGTTCCCTCTACACCCTCCACGGCCCCTGCAGGCAGCCCACACCACAGGGGACTACCCTGCACCCCTGGTCATGTCCCGCAGGCAGCCCATCCACCATGGGCATGCCCCCCAGGCAAGCCACATGTCAGCTTGCACTACTGATCACCAACGCATGACCCCCTCCACCCCCACCCTCAGCAGCGCAGGGCATCTGCCAGCAGGCCCCCACTCATGTCCCCTTGCACACCCACCCCCCCAGCACTGAGGGGCACCTGCCAGCAGGCCCCCACTCATGTCCCACTCATGGCCCCTGGCACCCCCACCCCCCAGCAGTGCAGGGCACCTGCCAGCAGGCCCCCACTCATGTCCCACTCATGTCCCCTTGCACCCCCACCCCCCAGCAGTGCAGGGCACCTGCCAGCAGGCCCCCACTCATGTCCCACTCATGTCCCCGTGCACACCCACCTCCCAGCAGTGCAGGGCACCTGCCAGCAGGCCCCCACTCATGTCCCCTTGCACCCCCAGCAGTGCAGGGCACCTGCCAGCAGGCCCCCACTCGTGTCCCACTCATGTCCCCGTGCACTCACACCCCCCAGCAGTGCAGGGCACCTGCCAGCAGGCCCCCACTCATGTCCCCTTGCACCCCCACCCCCATGAGTGCAGGGCACCTGCAAGCAGGCCCCCACTCATGTCCCCTTGCACCCCCACCCCCCAGCAGGGCACCTGCCAGCAGGCCCCCACTCGTGTCCCCTTGCACCCCCACCCCCCAGCAGTGCAGGGCACCTGCCAGCAGGCCCCCACTCATGTCCCCTTGCACCCCCACCCCCCAGCAGTGCAGGGCACCTGCCAGCAGGCCCCCACTCATGTCCCACTCCTGTCCCCTTGCACCCCCACCCCCAGCAGTGCAGGGCACCTGCCAGCAGGCCCCCACTCATGTCCCCTTGCGCCCCCACCTCCCAGCAGTGCAGGGCACCTGCCAGCAGGCCCCCACTCATGTCCCACTCATGTCCCCTTGCACCCCCAGCAGTGCAGGGCACCTGCCAGTAGGCCCCCACTCGTGTCCCCTTGCACACCCACCCCCCAGCACTGAGGGGCACCTGCCAGCAGGCCCCCACTCATGTCCCCTTGCACACCCACCCCCCAGCAGTGCAGGGCACCTGCCAGCAGGCCCCCACTCGTGTCCCCTTGCACACCCACCCCCCAGCACTGAGGGGCACCTGCCAGCAGGCCCCCACTTATGTCCCCTTGCACACCCACCCCCCAGCACTGAGGGGCACCTGCCAGCAGGCCCCCACTCGTGTCCCCTTGCACACCCACCCCCCAGCACTGAGGGGCAACTGCCAGCAGGCCCCCACTCATGTCCCCTTGCACCCCCACACCCCAGCAGTGTGGGGCACCTGCCAGCAGGCCCCCACTCATGTCCCACTCATGTCCCCTTGCACCCCCACCCCCAGCAGTGCAGGGCACCTGCCAGCAGGCCCCCACTCATGTCCCACTCATGTCCCCTTGCACCCCCACCCCCACCAGTGCAGGGCACCTGCCAGCAGGCCCCCACTCATGTCCCCTTGCACCCCCACCAGTGCAGGGCACCTGCCAGCAGGCCCCCACTCATGTCCCACTCATGTCCCCTTGCACCCCACCCCCCAGCAGTGCAGGGCACCTGCCAGCAGGCCCCCACTCATGTCCCACTCATGTCCCCTTGCACCCCCACCACCCAGCAGTGCAGGGCACCTGCCAGCAGGCCCCCACTCGTGTTCCCTTGCACACCCACCCCCCAGCACTGAGGGGCACCTGCCAGCAGGCCCCCACTCATGTCCCCTTGCACACCCACCCCCCAGCACTGAGGGGCACCTGGCAGCAGGTCCCACTCATGTCCCACTCATGACCCCTTGCACCCCACCCCCCAGCAGTGGAGGGCACCTGCCAGCAGGCCCCCACTCATGACCCCTTGCACCCCCACCCCCCAGCAGTGCAGGGCACCTGCCAGCAGGCCCCCACTCATATCCCACTCATGTCCCCTTGCACCCCCACCCCCCAGCAGTGCAGGGCACCTGACAGCAGGCACCCACTTGTGTCCCCTTGCACACCCACCCCCCAGCACTGAGGGGCACCTGCCAGCAGGCCCCCACTCATGTCCCACTAATGTCCCCTTGCACACCCACCCCCCAGCAGTGGAGGGCACCTGCCAGCAGGCCCCCACTCATGACCCCTTGCACCCCCACCCCCCAGCAGTGCAGGGCACCTGCCAGCAGGCCCCCACTCATATCCCACTCATGTCCCCTTGCACCCCCACCCCCCAGCAGTGCAGGGCACCTGACAGCAGGCACCCACTCGTGTCCCCTTGCACACCCACCCCCCAGCACTGAGGGGCACCTGCCAGCAGGCCCCCACTCATGTCCCCTTGCACACCCACCCCCCAGCACTGAGGGGCACCTGCCAGCAGGCCCCCACTCATGTCCCACTCATGTCCCCTTGCACCCCCACCCCCCAGCAGTGCAGGGCACCTGCCAGCAGGCCCCCACTCATGTCCCACTCATGTCCCCTGCACCCCCACCCCCAGCAGTGAAATGGCGATCCCATGACACAAACCAAAAGTCAACTATGTACATCAACACATGTCCGCCACACGAAGGCAGGCGGTAGCGTCCCTGCGCATTAAAAAAATGTGCGCTAACAAAAAGCTGTATATACAGCTCTGATGAATGTCCCATACTGTGGCCCTCTAGGACAAATGACGTGCAAAGGGGTACGCGACAAACACGGACACCTGCTGTGTCAAAAATAGCATGTATTTCGGGGGTGCGCGGGAAGTTTCACAGGAGATTGTGCCTGAGCGAGCGGGGTACGTGTACTTCAGGGGCTCGCGGGAAGTTTCACACGCGATTGTGCCTGGGCGAGCGGGGTACGTGTACTTCAGGGGCTCGCGGGAAGTTTTACACGCGATTGTGCCTGGGCGAGCGGGGTACGTGTACTTCAGGGGCTCGCGGGAAGTTTTACACGCGATTGGGCCTGGGCGAGCGGGGTACGTGTACTTCAGGGGCTCGTGGGAAGTTTTACACGTGATTGGGCCTGGGCGAGCGGGGTACGTGTATTACTGTGGTGGGCATGGAAGTACAGGAGGCAAATGCGCGTAACGCCCACACGCACATGCCAAAAAAGATGCGCTAATCCGGAAACATGTACGCCAGCAGGAAGCAGGCGTACGTCGACCCGCGCAGCATAAAAGTGCACGCAAACAACAAACAAGCTCAGACGCCAGGATGAATATACCGTTCCTAGCAACAGTGGCCGTGGGATACCGCAGGAGGATAGTCAGGGCCAGAATTTTTACACCCAGAACCAGCCTTTTTGGGATGCCTGATGACCACGTGTATGGGAGGTACAGGTTTCCACCTCACATAATACTCGACCTGATCAGTGAGTGGAAGGATGACCTCACATCACCCACCCTCTGCTCCCAAGCACTCAGCCCCCTGGAGAAGGTCCTTAATGTACTGCACTTCTTGGCCACTGGATCATTTCAGCGGACAAGTGCCATAGTGGGGGGGTGTCACAGGCCACGCAGTCACGCTGCCTACACCATGTCTTGGCCATCATGACTGCACGCCCATCAGTACGCAGGCACATATACCTGCCCAGAACACCTGCAGAAAGGCAGGCTGTCGTCCAGGATTTTTACGGGGTGGCACACTTCCCCAAAGTGCTAGGTGCCATTGACTGCACCCATGTGGCTCTACGTCCCCCCAGGACATCTGAGCACATCTATAGAAACCGCAAGCACTGGCATTCCATCAACGTCCAGGTAGTATGTGATGCCAAGGGAATCATCACATCAGTATATGCCAACTATCCAGGGTCCACCCACGATAGTTTCATTTACAGAATTTCAACCCTAAACCGGGACCTAGAAGCTGGGCGGCATGGCGATACATGGCTGATCGGTGAGTATAAATGCCACAGCACATGCATGCATGTCAGATACTGAGTAATGTCACAACCCCACTAATGATACCCATCACCACCTCCCCAGGGGAAAGTGCCTACCCTCTGAGCACCCACATGATGACGCCAATTCGGAACCCCACCACGCCACCCGAGGTAAGATACAACACAGCCCATATTGCAACCCGGGGCATAGTGGAGCGCACATTCGGAGTGCTCAAGTCACGCTTTCGCTCCCTTGACCGCTCTGGTGGGCAGCTGTTATATGCTCCCCCAGTAGTGTGCAGGATCATAGTGGCAGCATGTGTCCTGCACAATGTTGCAACACGCCGGGGCCTGCCCGTGGACATGGTGGTGCCCCACATCCCCAACCACATGCACGCCCGCTGCGCATGGGAGGGGAAAGGGCACGGGGTGAGGCAGCCCATACGCAGCTGGTGGCTAATTACTTCACCTAAAATCACACCCCTGTGGAGCGCACACAGCCCTGGCACATGCCAGCTGACTATCAATGATGATGAGTCAAGTGACAGTCAACTGTCACAACCATACCAGCCTGAGATTGTTCACCTGGAAGTGTTCAATTGTGTGCATCCCTACCTACACAAACACCGCCAATGCTGTGTCATCAAAAGACACACTTCTATGCTGCTAAAATCATTACCCCCTTGCAAGATACAACATGACAACAGTGCCATGTCACCCAACACCTCCCCATCACCGCCACCCAACACACCATGGCATGTCATGCTATGTGAGAGCAAACAAAGGAATCCCCAAAACATGACACAAGTGTCACAAGGTACAGTGTCCCGAATGGAAAATGGCCACACACAATATGCTCCCATTAATGTAGAACTGACAACACACATGACCAAAGACTTACCACAATACAATGCAGCTAGCCAACCCCAAACATAGCATTCACATGACAGTACTAAGTTAAAGGATACGTAGTCTTACAACCTGGTGATGCTAGCACATTGACCACTTCCAACTGTACAGTGTTGGTGCCACGCAAATCTGGAAGTGCACTGCTTACAACATGAACTCCATCTCCAAAGTAGACGGCCTTGTGAAGACATGAGGAATGAACCTGCAAATTAGGAGGGAGACATGGATGCACAAGCACACATCAATACACCATGCAGTGTAAAATACTACAACAATATGCACTAGGAATGTATACACAGTACTGACTACAGACTGCCCACACATGTCATGGGAGTCCAACGTCACTGTGTAAGTCACTGTCACTTGGGCACACCCTTTGCAAGACCATGGAAACAGGAAGCAGGAGGGGTGTGTGTCTCACAAACCCAAGCATCTAACCCAAACTCAGGACAAGCCTGCATGTGCCCAGCCGGACTACAGTGGATGCCCACGGGAGCCACACAAGGCAACACACTGTAACAAAAACTCAAAAATCTAAAATCAAAAATCAAAAATGGCCATGTGGGGCCCAGGGGCGGTGGGGGAGGCCACCCAGGAGGTCCGAGGACGGTGCACACCAACAGCCACCTGTGTGGATGTTGCGAAAAAAAACACCTCCATGGGCTCATGGCCTGCACGGCTACGCTATCGTGAGAGATTCAGAATCGCTGTGGTCGCTCTCATCATTCTGTGCTGCTGCCGCCACAGGAGGTGGTGGTGCTATGGGAGGCAGCCCACGCAAAGCCCTAGTCTAGTCCTCCATGGCAGCAATCATGCGGGTGTGGAAGGTCTCGTTCTGGAGGAATATGGTGCAGAGATCCCCATGCACCACCTGACGTGATGCCCGGACCTCCTCCCGAGTTGCCTGCATCTCTGCTGACAGCGTACGTGTGACCCGCTCCAGCAGCTGTTCTGTCCTTGTGACAGTGGAAGCCTCAAGGTCCACAAGAGTCTGCCTGAGGTGATGGACTTCTACCCTCAGGGCTTCCCTCTGGCCCTGGGACTCTAAAGAAATGGCTTCCCGCAGAGTGTCCAGGGCCGCCCGTCTGTCCCTGTTGGACGCCAACATGTCCTCCCTGAGTGATCGGCAAATGGAGTCTGTTGCCTGCTGTAGTTGCTCCATCTGCCTTTCTGGGGGGACAATGGAAGTGGCCACCCTCTCCATAGCTTGAGCCATCATCTCAGATGCTGCTGCCTGTTGGTTTGCCATACCGTATATGGATTTCTCCCATGCGGTATTGCCTGGTGGCGTACGGCCACCGCGTTGGCGGGCACCACACCTGTCTGGGGCAAGGCGAACTGTGCCTTGCTGTGTCTGCACTGCCTGAGGCTGCAGGACTGCATTTCCCCTCTGATCTGCTGGCCCAGGAACAGGATCAGATGTTGCGGAGTGTGGCCCTGCATCCGTAACTACCAAAGGCGGACCTACCAACACTGACATGCCCATAGTGGGGCTATACCCCTGGTGCAGGTGGGTCGTACAGAACAGAATCCCTTCCAGAAACACCTACCTGCGAAGCCACATAGGTCTCATCATCCGAATCAACACCTGAATAGAGGTCTGGGGAGGTGCACCCAGAGACACCCCTGGAGAGAACGGTCTGCAGCAAGAGTGGGTTCTCACCCACCGCCACACCCCGTCCCCCACTGGTGCCCGGTCGTGCCTGAGATCCCTCCTGGGTCTGCACCATCTCCTCACCCTCAACAGCATCAAGTGTGTCATCCCCTGCAAAAACATGAAAGACAAAAAATGGAAACAGGCATTAGCACCATGGCACACAATTAGGCCTCACAAGCTACAGAACCAGTACTTGATTGACACATGTCCCACATGACTATAACCCTCCCATGCATGCACTGTCACTGAGTTTGAAGGGGAGGAAAATGTCAGACACTGATGACACCAAGATGGAAGAGCAACACATTAGCTGCATGCTGGCTAGCAGAGCCATCACACATTGGCCTGTGAGTGGCATGTCCAATCCACATACATGACACATGCCATCACACAGATGGCATGTACCATAGGCAGGTCACATATCGTTTGACAATAGGGCTGAGAAATGCGTAGTGAAAGTGGGGGGATCGAAACAATCAGCCTGAATGAACAATGAGAAATACGGAACAATGTTGTTGCAAGATGCCACTTCAAGGGCAACTGGCGTGATGTTGCACAAAATGTCTACTGTGGGCAGAAGGGATGCTGTAATACCGAAATCCAGGGGCGCAGAATGTTTTGGATGAAGCACATGGGTGACCCAAACCACTCAGGCACACACACCCTCACCTGACACTCAATCAGAACCCCTCACACACACAATATACACATGGATCACACACACATGCATGTGCACTCACCGGACAATGCCTCGTAATCTGGCAGTTCTCCCACACCTTGGATCTGTTCCTCTGTGACGTAGGTCCCAACAACAGACTCATGTACAGTGAGTTCAATGTCCTCTTGTGGAGACCCACCTCCAGTCACCAGAGTAGCGGCATGACTTGAGGCCAGCTTTTTCTTTGCCCTGCGCTTAAGGTCATTCCAGCGCTTGTAGCACTCACCAGCTGTGCGCCTCACTAATCCAAGGGCACTTATGATGTCCGCGACAGTCTGCCAGTGTGCCTGACGTTGAGCAGGTGTGGTCTTGCACCCTGAAGTGGTCAACATTTCGCTGTCATGTGCGGACACATACTGCACAAGTGCATCACGTTCGGCATCATTGAAGCTAGGCTTCCTTTGCGTGCCAGACTGCCTAGCCGTGTCTGGGGTACCCGCCTGTAGTGGACAAGCACTCTTCCTCTTTTTTTTGGAAGGTGGTGGGGATCCTGAGTGGCCTACGCCGCTCTGGCCAGTAGGGGCAGGAGCACTGGTCGACTTGGTAGTTGGAGTGTGGGAATGCACACTGAGCATGGGACTTGGTGCAGGCATTGGCTGAAGTGTTACGTAGTTAGGGGGAACGTTAGCAAGATGGACTAGGACCAACACTGCCCTGGCTGGGAGAGTCAGAGCTGGCGTGGATGGAGCTGCAGCTGCCCCTGCAGCCTCCCCACCCTGCCTACTCGGGGCAGCAGATGACATAGCTGCCCCTGATCCACGTGGCCTGGTGACACCAACTTGCACCACCACACGTGGCCTAGACTTGGCGACCTGGAAGTCAACCTGGGAGTCACCCTCTGCCAGGTCAGGTGCCACAGTGGGCAGGTCCAACAAGGACTGAGCAGAGATGGTGTCAGCCACGTTTCCCTCAACTCTGGGGGGCGGGGGTGCCATGGGTGTCCCTGACTGGTCCTCCACACACGGGGGGCTAGGGGTACCCTGCAAATCCCGGCCACGTCCCCTACCGCGCCCACCACACCCACCTCTTGAGGCTCGGCCACCTTTGCCACCCTTACCGCTTTGTCGCCTCCCAACCATGGCACTGATGTTGTTGTGCGTATGGGAGTTGCAGTAAACTATTGTCCTGGGCAATTGGGGGTCAAAGGGGTAGGGTACTAGATGGAATTCGTACCCTAGTGCTCTAGCAAGGCTGTATGTGACCCCTGGGGAAAGATGACGGGTCACGCAACGCACAGGCACCCCAAAAACAGAAAATAACGTGCACGCAACCCCTCGTAGACCACGTGCGTGGAAAAATGAACCCGCACTATGCTGTGGCACCCAGAAACACAAAAATGAACGTACGCGTGTTACACGCAGCCTACAATGACCTCTGAAGGGGTACGCGACACACGGGGCAAGCACAGTTGGTAAATACGTGCGTGACTCACCGCATGCCTGGAAACTGAGCGTGAAAAATACGCGCGTGTGCGCGTTGGCAACACCCCTGCCAAAAGAAGAATTGTACACTGTCTGAGGAGACAGGACAAAAGAAGAAGTGAACGCTGTTTGAGGAAACAGGCCCAACAGAATATCAGAAAAAAAGCTGTCAGAGGTAACAGGGAGTACGAACTAGAAACGCTGTGAAGTAAATCGCGTGTGAACCAACAAGAAGTACAGAATTCACCCACTCGCTCTCCACGAAAAGCACATACAAGGAAATGACGTCCTACACGTACCTTTTGAACCGGCCCACACGTCCAAACATCACTTCCGCGTATACGCGTTACGGCCCTATCCTCCAATTACATGAGCTGACACTCGGACGTGCAGTTCTTGGATGTGTAACATGCACCCGGGTTCAGGGAAATACCCGCGCGCACGTCACAGTGAAAGGAAATGAAATCGCGTACGCGTGCTGACGCGCTTACGCGCTATGGGCCTTTCCTCAAATTACACACCGACGTGCTAGATTTTCACGTGCCAAATCACTCCGTATCAAGCTGGCCACGCGTTCGCACACGGAAGACCACGCTCCTGCCCAGAAGGCCGAATTACTGCCCCCCAGAGCCCCGAGCACGCTCCCACCTGCCATCTGCTGCTGCCCGATTGCCTGCTGCCCACGTGCCCTACCATTTGTTGCCTGCACGTCAGCCCGGGGTGCTGTTGATGTGACCACCCCTGCTGGAACCGAAGACTCCCGACTGCTATTCCATCGCTCCACAGCCCAGCCCCAGGACCCAGTTGCCCACCCACACCTGCCTCTGGGGTTGCCATGTTGGGTACTACACCATCTGGCACCACTGGCAACCCCCAGCCAGAGAGGCAGAGGGCCACCAGCTTCACTGCCACCGAAGTTGGTGTCCTGGTGGAGCAAGTCCTGGGGCAGTATGATGCCCTCTTCGGGAGGTCGGCCGCCGACAAGGAAGGACGGACTCGGATCTGGACGGACATCGTGACTGCCATCAACGCGGAGGGGGTGGCAGTCCGCGACTTCCAACATGTCAAGAAGCGCTGGGAGGACTTCAGGTCCAGGACCCTGAACAAGGCCCGGCGCCTCTTGAAGGCAGCGGATGCTAAGGGGCGCCGTGGCCACCTGTCGGAACATCAGATGAGGGTCCTGGAACGCATACGCCCAGCGCTCCACGTCCAGGTCCTTGAGAGGCAGACCCGTCTGGAGTCGAGCGGTAAGTGTACATGCATACTGATTGGAAGCTCTGCGTGTGGTGGTGTGCCAGTAGTGTGCAGGTTGTACATGTGGTTTTGTAGGGCCATGTATGGATGTGTATGTACAGGGCTGTGAGACTGACACATGCAAGTCCTTTCATGTGTGAGACACATGGATGGTGTATGTGTGGGTAAGCATGCAGGCCAAATGCAGATGTGTGAGCACACATGTTTTGATGTATGTAAATTGGCATGGTTGTGGTGTCACACATGGATGTTGGTTCCAGCTGCATGTATCTGCACCGTGTACATGTGCATGTGTGTGTATTTGACATGGGTGCAACACTGATGCAACATGGATGCATGTGAGACTGATATGTAGAAGACTGATTGCCAGATGTGACATGGATGCCAATCTCATCGCTGCGACAGTTGGCGGAGGTGTACACATGCATGTAATTGTGGTGGCGTGTGTGCATGTCTAGTGCACTCCCTGTGTTTCATGTGATGTCTGGCTCACCTTTGGCTGCTCATGCTGTTTGTATGTGTATGGATGGTGCTGGCTGGTGCAATATGGCTGTGGAATAGCTCATGTGTGTGAGTTGCAATGACATGTGTGTTGGGGATTGTGATGCCATGTCTGAAGTATGACAATGCCACTCATGTACAACTGTCATGTGTGTATGAGACCATTGTACAGTGCCCTGATGCCTGTCTCCTATCTCTCCCTGTCTGCAGCGTCAACTGATGAAGAGGGCGGAGAAGGTGCTGTGGAGCACAGCGGCAGGGATCGCACCGCCAGCCGGAGACGCAAGGCCCGGCTCCCCTCCCAGGTTGTCATCTTGTCGGGGAGTGAGGAGTCTGGTGCCGCGTCCCAGGTCGTAGCTGCTGAGGGGAGGTCCAAGAGGTGGAGGTTGGAGTTGGACTCCTCGGCAGCCGAAGGGGCAGCTGAGACCCCACAGGGCCCAACGGAGGAAGTTGGCACAGAGTCATCCAGGTTGGTGGGGGGTTTGGTGGAGGAGGAGGCCGTGCAAGGGACAGAGACGGGGTCTGGAGGTGGGGATTCCACTGGTGCTAGTGGTGCAGTGCAGGGACAGGAGGCAGCACAGGCCGCCGCAGAGGTGCCTGTGTGTAATCCTGTCCCCGATCCTGTGACTGCATCATCTTGCACCAGCAGGGATACCTACGTCCAGACCCGTTCTCAGGGAGGGGATTGGCTTACACCAACTGGCCTTCCTCTCCCTGCGGATGTGGCTATCCGGCACCGGGTTGAGCCTGTCCTGGGTGGGGTGGCGTTGCGTCAATGTGCCATGCGAGCTGACCTGCAGTCTTTTCATGAGGAGACTGCACGTCTTCTCGCATGGCTCGTTGACCGCGTTGACCCACTGGGACAGCTCACCATGGCCGGATTCCTCCGTTTTGTGGACCTTGTGCCGACCCCCTCCTCAACTGAACCCCCTATGCGCCAGTCATCCTCTGTGCCATCCTCCCACCCATGTGTCACCTGGGTGCCCTGTGGAGCTGCCGCTGACCCTGCGGCCAGGCTGGTGGAGGACACATCCCTGCCACAGTCGGGAGTCGGACGTCCAGCAGGGTTGGGCACCTCAACAACTGCACCCCAGCTGGAGGAGGACGTGCAGGCAGCAGGAGCCAGGGCACAGGCAGCGGCACAGCAGCAGCAGCAGCAGCAACAAGGTGGGACAAGGTGGGAGCCATGATGGCTCGGGGCCTTCATCATCGGAGGGGCAGGCATCGGCCGGAGGGCAGGAGGACCCTGGACGGGAAGTGTCTTCCGTGTGGCAGCGGTTGGGCCATGCGATAGATGCAGAGCGGCAGCAGGCGGAAGAGGCACGGCTCACGATGGTCAGGGCGGAGAACTCCATGCGTAGGGCCCTGAGGCGGGCCGAGTGCATCGAGGCCATTCGCAGGGACCTGGAGTTCTAGTTGTCATCGTCCCTGCGAACCCTCGGGGCCATGGAAGAGGACCGCCTCCGGGAGATCGAGCAGGAGTTCAATGATGCCCTGGCCCGGAACATCAACATGTGAGCCGTTGGACTTGCCCGCTGCCCTTGTAAATAGTCATTTGGTTAGTATTAGGTTTCCTTTGGTTTTTCTTTACTTTGGACCTTTTGGACAATGGACCACAATTTTGTATATAGTTTTTTATTAGGTAGTAGTTTTTGATAGGTTTCATTTCTTCAGTTGGGATCATGGACCCTGGATTGTTCATCTGTATATAGTTGACTGTTGGATTCTACTTTTTATTTTGGATTTCCCCATGGAGCAATGGTTTTCACTTTTGTTTTTCCCTTGGATTTCATTTTTGGAACTGTGACTTTGGACAGCTTTCCTTTGGATTATGATTAGTTGTTTTTCATTATTTTACGGACATGCAGCTTTTCTTTTTTATTTTCCATTGTCGTTTGTTTGATTTTAATTCCATTCATGTTGCTTTTAATACATTTTTTTCTTCAAACTTCTATGTGTGGTATTATCTCATTGGTTTCATGCATGTCATGATATGGGTTTTGAGATTCACTTACAACCCCAATGGCAAGTATGTAAATGAACACATGTCCGTCACACACACACACAATGGGTGCATCATGTAATTGGCATTTCTATGTGGGTGGATGCAATACTTGGGTGGGTCTTTGGCATGTGGAGGCTGGCCATAAGGGCCAGGGATCTAGATTGTGATGACGTGTTGGCTGGGGGACATGTGTCAGGGCCTGCTGGCAGGTGCCCCACACTGCTGGGGTGTGGGGGTGCAGGGGACATGTGTCGGGGCCTGTTGGCAGGTGCCCCTCAGTGCTGGAGGGTGGGGGTGCAAGGGGACATGAGTGGGACCAGAGTGGGGGCCTGCTGGCAGGCGCCCCTCAGTGCTGGGGTCTGGGGGTGCAAGGGGACATGATTGGGGGCCTGCTGGCAGGTGCCCCGCACTGCTGGGTGGTGGGTGTGCAAGGGGACATGAGTGGGGGCCTGCTGGCAGGTGCCCCTCAGTGCTGGGGGGTGGGGTGCAAGGGGACATGAGTGGGGGCCTGCTGGCAGGTGCCCTGCACTGCTGGGGAGTGGGGGTGCAAGGGGACATGAGTGGTACATGAGTGGGGGCCTGCTGGCAGGTGCCCCTCAGTGCTGGGGGGTAGGGTGCAAGGGGACATGAGTGGGGGCCTGCTGGCAGGTGCCCTGCACTGCTGGGGAGTGGGGGTGCAAGGGGACATGAGTGGGGGCCTGCTGGCAGGTGCACCACACTGCTGGGGGGTGGGTGTGCAAGGGGACATGAGTGGGGGCCTGCTGGCAGGTGCCCCTCAGTGCTGGGGGGTGGAGGTGCAAGGGGACATGAGTGGGGGCCTGCTGGCAGGTGCCCCTCAGTGCTGGGGGTGCAGGGGGACATGAGTGGGGGCCTGTTGGCAGGTGCCCCACACTGCTGGGGGCTGCGTGTGCAAGGGAACATGAGTGGGGGCCTGCTGGCAGGTGCCCTGCACTGCTGGGGGGGTGAGGGTGCAGGGGGACATGAGTGGGACATGAGTGGGGGCCTGCTGGCAGGTGCCCTGCACTGCTGGGGCGTGGTGCTGCAAGGGGACATGAGTGGGGGCCTGCTGCCAGGTGCCCCTGACTGCTGGGGGGTGGGGGTGCAAGGGGACATGAGTGGGGGCCTGTTGGCAGGTGCCCCACACTGCTGGGGGGTGGGTGTGCAAGGGGACATGAGTGGGGGCCTGCTGGCAGGTGACCCTCAGTGCTGGGGGGTTGGGGTGCAAGGGGACATGAGTGGGGGCCTGCTGACAGGTGCCCTGCACTGCTGGGGGGTGGGGGTGCTGGGGGACATGTGTGTGCCTGCTGGCAGGTGCCCTGCACTGCTGTGGGGTGGGGGTGCAAGGGGGTAATGCGTTGCTGATCAGTAGTGCAAGCTGACATGTGGCTTGCCTGGGGGGCATGCCCATGGTGGATGGGCTGCCTGCGGGACATGACCAGGGGTGCAGGGTAGTCCCCTGTGGTGTGGGCTGCCTGCAGGGGCTGTGGAGGGTGTAGAGGGAACACCTGGGAGGACCCACACTGCCAATTCACGTGTAGGACTACCCTGCACCCCAGTAATACACGTACCCTGCTGAAATTGCGTGTGGAACTTCCCGCGCACCGCAGTAATACACGCACCCTGCTGCAATTGCATGTGGAACTTCCCGCGCACCCCAGTAATACACGCACCCTGCTGAAATCGCGTGTGGAACTTCCCGCGCACCCCAGTAATACAGGTACCCTGCTGTGATCGCGTGTTACACTTCCACGCACCCCATAAATACACGTACCCTGCTGAAATCGCGTGTGGAACTTCCTGCGCACCCCAGTAATACAGGTACCCTGCTGAAATCGCGTGTAAAACTTCCCCGCACCCCAGAAATACACGTACCCTGCTGGAATCGCGTGTGGGACTTCCCGCGCACCCCTGTAATACACGTACCCTGCTGTAATCGCGTGTTGAACTTCCCCGCACCACAGAAATACACATACCCTGCTGAAATCGCGTGTGTAACTTCCCGCGCACCCCTGTAATACACGTGCCCTGCTGAAATCACGTGTCAAACTTCCCTGCACCCCAGAAATGCACGTACCCTGCTGAAATCGCGTGTGTAACTTCCCACGCACACCAGTAAGACACCTACCCTGCTGAAATCGCATGTTAAACTTCCCCGCACCCCAGAAATACACGTACCCTGCTGAAATCGCGTGTGTAACTTCCCGCGCACCCCAGTAATACAGGTACCCTGCTGTAATCACGTGTTGAACTTCCCCGCACCCCAGAAATACAGGTACCCTGCTGAAATCGCGTGTGTAACTTCCAACGCACCCCAGTAATACAGGTACCCTGCTGAAATCGCGTGTTAAAGTTCCCCGCCCCCCAGAAATACACGTACCCTGCTGAAATCGGTGTAGAACTTCCCGTGCATCCCAGTAATACTGGTACCCTGCTGAAATCACGTGTAAAACTTCCCCGCACCCCAGAAATACATGTACCCTGCTGGAATCGCGTGTTGAACTTCCCCGCACCCCAGAAATACACGTACCCTGCTGAAATCGCGTGTGGAACTTCCCGTGCACCCCAGTAATACACGTTCCCCGCTCGCCGTTTGCTGTTTGGCAGCCCTGTATACTGGTCCATGGTTAGCGCAGCCCTTTGCGATGAATTGGGAATTTTGATGGCTTTTCCTTGCGCGAGGCCGTTCTTGGGGGCCTAACTGGCGCAGCTGCAGGGTCGATGCGCCACTCTGCGCCACGGCTGATTTTGGAGGCGGAAATCCATGAATACACTGTGCACGGATATCGATTTTAGCGCACGCGGCTGGCGCAGACATTCGCACGCGCACACTGTGCGCCAGCCGCGTGCGCCACTTTTGTGCGAAATTCTATGAATTACCCTGACAGTGTTCAGGGAAGACCTGAGAAAAGACATGAAGGAGTATTTCGAACATAATACCGGCAGTGTAGAATTGGCTGGGACGCTGTGGGAGGCATTTAAGGGGGTGGCGAGGGGAACAGCAATATCAAAATCATAAGGATTGCAAGGCGGCATAATACGGGAATTGTATAATGCAGAGAGGAAGTTAGAAACAAAATTGCGGGAGGGCACGAGATCCCCTGAGGAGGCTAAGACTATATATCAATTACAGTAAGAATGCTGGGACCACTGGGAGAGACTATGCAACCTAAACTATAAAAAATATGTAGAGAGACAGCATGCGGAAGGGGACAAGCCAGGCAGTTTGGTAGCCTGGTTATATAAAAGTGAGACCCATCGACAAGCAATAAGAGCAATGCAAGGGGTAGACGGGCAGATGGGCAGACACGGGATACGCAAGAAGGAGTAAACAAATGTTTTTTTTAATAATATAAGAAATTGTATTCAGACATTACTGAGGGGGAAGAAATAGATGTGCATGAAGCATTAATGGAGATCGCTTTACCTAAACTTGAGACGGCAGAAAGTGTGAACCTAGAGGCCCCAATAACGTTAGAAGAGCTGTGATTAAGTGATTAAGATGTTACCTACTAACAAGGCCCCAGGGTCAGATGGACTCCCGAGTGAGTTTTACAAGGCGTACAGGACGGAATTGCTCCCTCTGATGCTGGCAATGTTCAATGAAGCGTTTAACATGAGCACACTGCCGGAGTCCCTTCGGGAAGCGATCATCATTCCGCTCCTCAAACCTAACAAACCAGACATGGACTGCGGGTCCTATATGTCGCTCTCGATGCTCAATCAAGACAGCAAAATACTCACGGCAGTGATGGCGAATAGGTTGACACCAGTCAAACAAACTCATACATCCTGACCAAACGGGGTATGTCCTACGCAGGAGCATATCCGACAACCTTAGAAGACTGCATCACGTCATAGAGCAGACAGAGGGTAGCTCCCAAGAGGTGGCGATAATCTCTCTGGATGCAATGAAAGCCTTTGCCTCAGTCAAGTGGCCCTGGCTACTGGCGGTTTTAGAGGAATATGGTATTGGGCCTGTGTATTTGAAGTGGGTCCAGTTGTTATACAACAAGCCATTGGCTCGAGTCAGAACGGGAGCGACCATATCAGAACAGTGGCAATTGAGCAGAGGCCTCAGACAGGGATGTCCATGGTCTCTGATGCTTTTTAATTTAGCACCAGAATCCCTAGCGGTGTACTTTAGGCAGCAGTATGGCGAAGTAGGGATCAGTACTAAGGGAGGGCAACACCTGATGTCGATGTACGCGGATGACATGTTGCTGTACCTGAGGTCCCCCGAGGAGAACCTACAGTATATTGTGTAGGTTATGGAGCGTTACGCGATGCTGTCTGGCATAACAGTGAACCCTAAAAGTCTAGCATATTCCCCCTGGGCAGATATTTGGGAACACTAAGACACAAATTGATGGTATTACAGATAAAGTGGGAAACCGAGACATTCAGATATCTGGGAATAGATGTATATCACAATGTTGAAGTTGAACACAAGCAGAACACTGAGAAGGCAGTGTCTAAAATTGAAAGCAGCATGGCATTTGGGCCAAGCTACCATTGCCCATGATGGGGAGCGTGGCACTGCTAAAGATGGTAGTGGTGCTGCCCCGGCTATTACACTACTTTGCGAACATTCCATATATGACACCCAAGAGATTCTTTGCCAAAGTACAGAGCATATGCAGGGGTTTGATATGGCACAACTCCAGGAACAGAATACCGTTATGGAAGGTACAGAACCCGTATGAACAAGGCGGCATTAGATTGCCCAACTTTGAAGTGTACTTCTTGGCTAGTCAGCTCCAATATGCGGTAAGGTGGTTATCGGAAGATCCTACACCAGAGTCCAAACGATTGAGGGCCGAGTGCACCCCTTATTTTCTGAATGAATGGATGTGGTTGCCAAAATCGCAGCGGGGTGGAGGGTCAAGACTGCCAGACCTGGGCGGGGAGAAGTGGCGGAGAGCTTGCCAGGTAATGGGGAACCCGTTCCCGTGCTCCCCACAGATACTGCTGGTGGCACTGGATGGGATGGATGGACAAATGAGGAGGACCATCAGAAGGCAATGGGAACTGACAGGCTTAGCGATCTTTGGGGATGTTTGGTGGAACGAGGAGGCGATAGGATTTGATACGCTAGTGGACGACAGAGGGTTACATTGGGGACAATACATCACATATGCTAGGCTGGTGAAGATGATAAAAGGTATGTGGTCCGAGGCAGTGTTGACCCAATAGCCCGACACCGCCACAGAAACATTTTACAACGTATCAGAAGGGGGCCATGAGGTCTCCAGAAAATATGAGCTGCTGATGTCTACGGTTGGGAAGGAGGTGATCGAGACAAGATATGGAGGAGGAGGTTGGGGGATCAATGGGAGATGGGCTGTGGATCAGAGTACAGGGATACAGCAAAAAAGTATCAAGGAACGAGAGATTGCGACAGATTCAGTTATATGTCATCCACAGAGCATACATGATCCCTAAGAAGATAGCCAAGTTTAAAAACGCAGGAACACAGACATGTCCAAAATGCGGGGAGGTGAACGCAGGAATGGTACATATGTTCTGGGCATGCCCCGAAATAAAGAGATTCTGCGGGGAGGGGGCCCACCTCATGGCAGGAAAAGAGATAAACTTGGACATGAACTCCCCGTGGGCATGCATGTTAGGGGGGTTCCCCGGGCCGCGTAAACTTAAACATGTGAACAAACTCAAAGACCTAGCATACATACTTGCTAAACGTATGATAGCAATGGGTTGGAAAGCAAGCAGGAGACCAAAAGCAGAGGCCTGGTGGCACGATCATCAGAAGTGGGCGAATGCCAAAACTACGGTGTGGATTGAGGCAACAAATAGGGGTGGGGAGAAAGAAGCGGACACGTTGACTGCCTGGAAACAAATAGTGGCGACACTGTCTGGTCCGACCGGGTAAGCTCAGAGGAAGACAGCCCTTCAGGAGGAGAGGATGGAGGACGCCCGCAGACAGAGGTTGAGGAAGGTGGAGGTGTGTGGTAGGCTTGGGAAGGGGGAGGAGGAGGTGGGGATTCGAGGGGGGTAAAAAACAACATGAAACTGTATATGAGAATTGACATGCATATTTGCTGCTATTGTATGGAGACCATGGGTGTCATTACAAGGTAGGAGGTAACGATGCCGCTATTAGCGGCATGGCTACACCCTTACCGGATACCGGGTCCGGGTTCCTTGAATGAGGAATTACTGGGCCATTCCGACCTTGGAGGGCCCGGTAATTCCTCATTAAAGGAACCCATTCGAGGCCCCATAGAGCTCAATGGGAATGGGGAGAGTGCTAACAACGGCTCTGTTAATAACAGGCCCATTGTTAGCACCCTGGTCTGCTCGCGGGGACCCGCTAAGGGCGCCTGGTAAAACCAGGCGTCCTTAGCGGGTTCCCGCGAGCAGACTCGTAATGAGGCGGTAAGGGGTTGATGGCGCTGGCACCATTACCGGCGCCGTCAACCCCTTACCGCCTCACTCATAATGAGTCCCCATGTTAGAATTAATAAAAATTGTTTAAAAAAAAAAGTCTAGGGCCGACAGCAGTGAGAAGTGTCCAAATTTTATGTTTACAATGTTTGCTTGACTTGCCAGTGTTTTTGCCTTTTGGCGAAGTGATGCCAACATTGGTGTTTCAGTACTGCTGCTGTAAATCATTATCCCCAAGTACCTCAATGATGAAATCTGTTCAATTCGTGTTTGACCCCAAAAGCCACACAAATTTCAAAATCTGCTTTTTCGGTTTCTCCAGCACTAAGATCTTAGTTTTTTCTGTGTTTATTTGTAGGTCGTTTCCATCCACTTAATCTCTCAACTTGTCTAGCTGCCTCTGCAGACCGATGGCTGTTTAGTCTATTAGTTCCAAGTCATCTGCGTAAAGGAGGCAGCTTAAGGGAACCCCCACTTATATGCAGTGGAAAACTTCTTGCCTTGTTCATGGTTTGGTCTAAGTCAGCCCCAAAGCGATTCAAAATGGCTGGTGCTAATGGGCAACCCTGTTTTAGGCCTTGCAATGTGCTTAACTCTTGTGACAATAGGTCGCTCTTATTCAGTCTTATCCTCAGACTGGTGTCCGAGTGTAACAAAACAAGGTGTTCTAAAAGGGACCACGGGCAGTTCTAATTCAAAGTTTTTTCCATAAGCGGGTTCTACCCACCTGTTCGGCGGCCTGAACGAGATCTACAAAAGCCAGGATAATCCTGGGTTTGTCACCTCAGACCCTCTCTTTCAGGAAGTTTGGGATCAGGATGTTTACACCTGTCCCAATCCCCCGAACAAATCCAGCCTCAAAAGGGTTGTTGCATCCTTCTCGGCCCGACCACTCATTCAGCCTCTTTAAGATCAGTGAGCTTTAGCAATAAAATCAAGGAGGGCAACAGGGCGGGAATTCTCAGGATCCTGCCTGTTGCCCTTCTTGAAAATCAGAACAATAGCAGCTCTCCTCTAGGGCTTTGGAAGACAGCAACTTTGTGCTATTCGCTCGAATAGGAGGAAAATAAAGGCAGCCTAGGCTTCTGGATCTTGTTTTAGCATGGCGTTGGCAAGGCCATCAGGGCCGGGGGCACAGGAACTGCTCAGTTTCAGCGATTTCTCCACGATATCCTCAATGCCATAAGAGATATCCCATTATGATGTTACTTCTCTCGTTGGGAGCAGTGATTTCACTTTTTTCTTCATAAAGGTTACAGAAATGTGCTATCCACGCTTCTTCTGATACACTATTAATCAGTGGTAGAGTTGTATTCCCCAGGCTGCCTTTTATCGAAGTCCAAAATTCGTTAGATTTCCTCCTGCAGATAACTTTCAGCATGGCCTCCGAGTCATTCTGGTTCATTTTTATCCTATGTGCTCTCAGCCAATTCTTATAGTGCTTGACTGCCGTTTTACCCCAGAGGAGATCATCCGATTGTTCTGTGTTCTTAGCTCTTCTCAATATTCTCCTGATTTCTCTTCTCTTGGCGACTAAGATTCTGTCATAGGAATGCAGGGATTTCTTCCTTCCTGCAGCTTGCCCCGGGGGCCTTGTATTAAAGCATTGGAGCAGAGGCATATATTCTATCGTGCCCCCCTCTTCTCCCTTGCAATCCGGAGATGAGCCATACAGAAATCGAGAAGCCAAAAGTTCAATCGAATCCCTTGACATCCTCAATCTGGTCCCTCCATCACATTCTGTAACCGAACCCACCATTACATCCCGGTCGATGTTACCATCTGTGATCCAAGTCTTCAACAGCAAGTCAAGATCACTGTGAACTGTCTGAATAATTTTAAATGAAGAGACGAATGGTACAAAAGCCAGGGAGACAAATATATAGTCTGCAAGTGCTGTTTGGCCATCTCTTGACCAGGTTGCTTGGGGGGCATGTCTTCTACAATTTGGGAGTTCGGCATGTGCATATCCGTGGAGCCCATAAGAGACAGCCACACTACACCTCTTTTCTCTGAGGGACTACGCACTGAAGAGTTTTTTTTAACACTTTATTTGAGTTACAGGTTAACAGAGTACAGGTTCACACAGTTTCGACTCATCAGTATCTCGGTTTACAACATTTGCACATGCATCTTTCATTTTGCATGTCATACCTCATGTCCTGTCCGTTTCTCTTCCTTTCAGGTAGTCTTAAAATGGGCCCCATTTGTCCTTTGGTCTGCTCGTCACGTGAACCGACCAGGTATATCTCTCCTCCAATTCGCTAACAAAGGTCATTGCTCTCAGCCATTCCTGGGACATAGGTTCCCTCTTGGATTGCCATTTCATCATTATACATTTTTAGCTACTTTACATCCCATATTAAACAGTCTTCGTATCTTGGTGGGTACTTTACCTTTACATCACATGCAATACCTCTGACACTTCTTGCCAGACTCTGTGATATCTGGACAATTCAAGTACATGTGTACCGAGTGTGCCCCCTCGCCACCAATTTTCATACATGCACTCGATACAACAGGGAAGAATCTTGAGACTCTCGCCGGGACATAGTGTAATTGCTTCAGTATTTTAAACTGTATGAGCCGTAAACAAGCATTTAAAGAGACCTCCCCCTGTTGAACAAGCAGTATTTTTACCATTTAGTTTCATCAATGGTTATTGCATATTCAGGTACTGTGCCCTCATTTATCTTAAAAAAATCTCTATCGTTGTTACGCTCACCTTGTCTCTACGGAGGCGTTGCGGCACAGTTGCAGCCCTCCCAGAGGTGAGGTCGCTCGGGTCCGACTTTGCCCTCTGCGCTTATGTGGTGACTGGTGGTAATAGGTGATGCTGCTCGGGATTGCTCCTGTGTGGAGAATAGGGTGCGTGAGTATGCCAGCTTGTGCGCCTGATCCCCTTCCAGACCCCTTCTCCCAAACCGTGGTTCCCCGTGGGATGCGCTGTCCCTGGAAAGCTCACCTGTTGATTAGGTTTGCCGAGCACTCCGTCCTGCTGCTTCTGGCAGGGGTGCTTGTATTATCTGGACTGAGTTCCTTCACTGGTCCCTTGCACGTGGTAGTCCAGTCCTGCTGTGACTAAGCCACTATACTTCAAGTAAGTATTCCTGTTTGCCTTTGTCTTTCCTCATCTGTTTTTGTTGTATTGTATAGTTCGTTGTCTTTTATTGTTGTCCGTTCCACTTTTGATGTTTGCTCTTTTGCTTTCTTCCCTTACAGGTGATGTTGCCAGCCAGACAGAAGCTGCAGAGCTCAAGGCATCAGCCAGAGGGAATGAGGAACGTAGCTGCAGTGGTACAGTAGCTGGTAAGTTGTTAACTAGTGGGCACGCAGGGTTCAAATGCGGCGCGACCCTAGGATAGATGTTCTAACCTTGTCTTTCTTCTTCTTCACAGGGTCTGAGTTTGTGGATGTGGAGTGCAGTGCTGCAGCATTGGGATCAAGCTCACTGGATGTCAGGAGATGAAACGATGAAGCACCGGTTTCCTGGAGGTGAGTATGCAGGAGAACGCCTGTTTTCAAAGGTAAGTAAACTGGCCCAAGCGGCGGTGAGCGTCATGTTGCACGCGAGTGCACAGTAACGCGAAGCACCGGCCTTAAAGGATAGTTCCGGGACTTTTTTTTTATTGTCCCTACGGTTCGGCCATGTGTTTTTAAGCATAAATCGGTAGATCGTAGAAAACTTTCCTATGGACTATACCCGACTTTTCGTCCATTAACGCACTCGAAATCAGCCGCCATTTTCTGATAATCCTCTCACTTGCCGCATCGCCCTGGCTCACCTGCTTTTGCGGCACTAAATCAAATCCCCCGCCCCTGAAACAGACTTTATCAAAACATTCATATTCCCCGCCTCTATCCGTGACGTGACTGAGCTGCGTAGGCAAACGCGCCCAGGCGTCTTCTACGCGACTCCACACAGAACCCGGAAATCAACACAGATGAGCTCACACAACACAGCGCGCCACAATCGGGAATATGAAACTGTACTTTTAAATTAAACTTCAAGATTGTAAATTTGGTAAAGTACATTTATTTGACATCAAATGTTTTGAGAATATTCAGCGATTTTCATTTTTCACAGAGACGAAGAGCAGATAACCAGCACCTTCACGGGTTGACTAGCAAAGCGCAAAGAAGTGCTCATTAGAAATATGAAGTGGGTTATAAAGAATTCGAAACAGGGGTGTGTTTGTGAATGAATGACGTCTATATGTCGTGGCATTATGCGGATTGCAGGGGGCCGTCCAGCGTGAGGGGGGATGCTTGGCAGGAGACACGGGGTCTGGAGGTAGACATGGGAACAACAACCCATGCTCTATAGACCACTTTGAAGTGTACATGGTCTTTGGCACCTCTTGGCCTTTATCGCTCCCTGACAGCTCCACTTGGCAGCACAAGTACCCCGGTGCGAACTGCCTTTGATAGGGCGGGGGGTGGATTGGGGCGGTGGTCGTGCAGACAAGACTCGTTTGCCGCAGGGCCTCACCAAGGAGAGGCCATCTAACTGCATGTAAGAGGCAGGCTGCAGGATCTAGTACATGCAAGGCAGGGGGGTGACTTTATAAATACCTCACCCTCCCAGGAGAATATATGGGTGTAAAGGTTATGTGGATTGAAGGTGGTCGGCCAGCGTGAGGGAGGATGCCGGCCGGAGACATGTGGTGTGACAAGACAAGGCACAGGAAGACTATTCAATGGAGACACACTAGATTCATTTAAAAAATGAAAACAACCATTGTTAAAATATATGTTGGGTTTTATTTTAGATCTTAATTTCAATTGAACATAAATAATAAACATTACACATTGTAAAGTTCCGGTTGCAGCACATCCAGGGAAAATCCGCGGTATTGTCCACTGTCGCTTGGGAAATGTTGTCTAATGGCAAGTACCGCACAGGCAGGTATTACTCTCCGAACGCGGTGTCCGAGCCTCCCGTGAAGCCACCAAGTGAAGCAACGATAGGCCACCAGCCTGTACCACCTGTGAAAATGAAAGATGCAAACTGTATTAAAATGACAAAACTTTCTTATCATTCTGCTTTGAAAAAAATTATATCTAGAAAATGCACAATATGGACCCAATTTACATGCATTCGAATGATATGTAGTTGTAATTTTATATGTGGGAGACGACCATGACATAGTAGTGGCATCACTGACATCAAAACCAGAGTATACTTACTCGTTACTCGGATTACGCGGACGAACAGTGCCGCGAAGTTCGTGCATAAGCACCATCATCATCCTCAACACGGTCCGTGAGAGGCAGGCTTCCCTGAACTCTGGCAGCTCGGTGATGCATTGCGGACTTGGCTCGCCTTCCGAAATGTAGGCCAAGCACCCGGAATTTTCACGGCAGCAGCAGTTCTCCTCCTCAGTTGGCATTAGCTCGCACCGATTGCACGTGCACCAGGTGGAGACGCCGTCCATGCGACATGGTCCAGGCTCTTCATCCGTTGACTGGTCCTCCCAACTGCCGTCCGAATCCCCATCGTTTTCGCGTGCTTGCCTTTCCAGTAGTTCTTCCTCGGTGTACTCGGGCTCGTACATATACGGCATTATTGTAGCCATTGTGTGGTAAAGAAAGTAAAATAATTTACAGAGATGGTACAGGTGTTCACAAGGCCTAGAAGTGGCGAAGGTAGCTGACCAGAGCACAGAAACGAGTCACAGAATACTATAAGTAACACAGAGAGAATAATGGAATCGAAAATCTGCTGCTGTGTGTTGTGAAACAGTGTGTTTATACTTATTAAGGAAAGAGGCGTCCTGCCATTTCCATGGCGACACGTCATTAGCTGAGGCGCAGCGATTGTTGACACGAAACGTGCTTTGGCGTTGGGAAATGGGCGGTACGCGTCTGCTGATGTCAGGCTCAGGGGCGGGGGATTTGATTTAGTGCCGCAAAAGCAGGTGAGCCAGGGCGATGCGGCAAGTGAGAGGATTATCAGAAAATGGCGGCTGATTTCGAGTGCGTTAATGGACGAAAAGTCGGGTATGGTCCATAGGAAAGTTTTCTACGATCTACCGATTTATGCTTAAAAACACATGGCCGAACCGTAGGGACAATAAAAAAAAAGTCCCGGAACTATCCTTTAAGGATGGAGCAGCTTATATAGCTGAGCTTCTGAAGCCACGCCCACCAGGTTCAGTCTGCCTGCCACACCCGATGAGTCAGCACATGAAGACCAGGCCTAGGGAGCCACACCCGATGAGTCAGCACATGAGGATGTTCTCTGGAATAAAGGCTTTCAGCTCCTGGAAAGTTCTTGTAAAATAAAAGCATTCCTGCACTGAAATAAAGTAAAAGCACTCCTGCACTGAAATAAAGTGTTCCTGCTCACAACTCTATATGAGCCTGGCACCAGGACTGAGTTCAGCCAGGGCCCCTGTGTTTATGTGTCCCAAAGGGACATAAGTGAGTCAAGTGACCCATTGCCCCATCACTAGATGGTGTGGTTTTTGTGTTCTGGGGCCTGTGGCCATGACAATCGTCTCCCGCAAAGCTGCGACTTATGTGTCTTCTAGTAGTACCGAAGATGACATTCTCCACATGGGACGAGGCCTGGCTATTTCCTTCAGTGACAGATTCATCACTACTGGCGAGTGGTCCGAAAGGGTGCACAGTAGAATCTTGCTACCCTGTTGTCTGGACACCCACACTGCGGTGAGTAGTCACAGATCAATTTGAGACATTGCATCATGCACTGAGGAGTAGTATGTGTATTCAGCAGTGTTTGGATGTTCACTCCTCCACGCATCTATCACCCCCAGTTGACCCATTATTTGTTCAACCATCTGTGCAGCGTTGGAAAGTTTCAGGTGATGCTTGTCCTGTCCCTGGCCACATCTAAAACCGTATTGAAGTCCCCGCCCCATATGATGGGGCCCTCGTCCTCTCTTGCCAGCTTCTCAGCGATTGTCATGTCCACTGGTCAAGGGCCATTATGTCCCACAGGGTCCCAATGGACCCCAGCCTTTGGCGCCAGGCTCATCTGAAAGTGTGCTCTGCACACAGTGCAGAAGTCTGAGGAAGTGGTAAGGTGGGGCCGGAGGGTGGGGCTGAAGGGGAGTGGCTGGGGCCAGGCTACATAAGCCAGCCCCACCCACGTGCTGGCGCTTCACGTTAGTCTACTGGTGCAGCGTAACACTTACCGCCATCTACAGATCCTTACCTGTTTCCAGTTCTGCATGCTTATCTTCAGTCTCCGGAACTCCATCCTGCAACTGCATGCATCTTACCTGAGACCAGCCACGCCATCGCTCGAAGCACTGCTTACACGATTTCAACTTTACAGCTACCGCGCGCATCTTACCTGTCTCTGTTGATTCAATTCTTGCAGCTCCTTGTATTCTTACCTGATCCGGACGCCCGACATCACTGGAGGCATCCTCCGGCTCAGCATCCTCACAGATTCTGCCATCAGCGCCGTCAGGCCGAACCTGCAAGGGAGACTGAAAAACACAAGGTTAGCAACTGCATAAACTTTTAACGCTTAGCCGCGCAATTTACAAACCTTGCGCATCATCCAAAAACCCAATTCACCTTTCTAGTGGGACTTCTAAATCCCAGTTGGCTCCTTTTTGAACTCTCTTCCATCACCGCGTATCCACGGGCCATCTTCATAGCTAAAGTGGAAGGAAAGGACATTACAACGTTACGGACAATAATCATTGGGAAAAACCAACACAAAAGGATATAAACAATAATCATTGCTACAAAAACCTACCTGCAAGGCAGGATTGGTCGCAGCCGGTCTGGACCACCACGCACAAGGACCAGTGACGCAACTTGGTCTACTTACGGTGCCCCTGCTGAGAGAAAGCAGGACAGAGAGCTCCTCCTTACAAAATCTAAGGTGAGGTCATATGGGAAAACGCATGCTCATCTCATTCTGGCACGAAGGGTTTGAGGAGGATCGCAGTTCCACCACATCATTCTCATTGCCTCTTACCTTTTCTCAAGGGTATACCCAGCAACCAGAGCAGTCCACACCACCGCAGTCGAGGGAGGAGCTTGAGCCAAGGGAGTCCAGTCCAGGGAGGGCTCCAACCGTGCCCCAACGTCCCCGCAGAGACCAGGTGAGCATAACAGCGATCCCATTATAACCTTTCTACCAGCTAATTCTCCTGTCACTATTATGAACCTTCCTTCTGGATCTATTTGTACCTTTTGGGAAATAAAGGGCAATGTGCGGTGTATCAGTATCATCACGCCTCTGGACTGTGATGAGTAGAGGTAAAACATCTCTGTCGCCCCCATCTAGAAGCAATGGTCTCATTTAGTACCCCTGAGGCGTGTGTCTCCTGCAAAAACAATATTTTGGGTGAGTGGCAATAGATGTAAGCCATTATCCTCCTAGCCTTGATGGGGTTGTTAATGCTTCTCACATTCCATGACATCAGGGCTATCGACTCACCCATGTGTTATGCCGCCGGTTATCAATTACATTAGTGTGCCTATTAAGTTGCCAATTTTCTTGCGTGCTCCTGTGTCCCTCTGCCGTCCCGCCATCCTGTCTTTTGTAACTTTTAAACATTTCATAACTCCCCTACCCCAAAGATATTCCCCATTTTGTATACCACCCTCCCTCACCATCTGCCCCAACTCGATGGTGTATCCTTTGCATAACTGTGGAGTATTCCTGGAGGGGTTCTGTGAGCAGGCAGTGCTTCCTTCAGCGCGCCCAGAGCTTACGTTCCCCGGCTTTCAAAATTCCAACATTTGTGCTGGATGCTACTGGTTCTTTATACTGGTTCTCCATTGACTGTAATGTTCGGGATATACAGTTCATCCTGCCTCCTTGCCATGTATGTTCCCAATCTCTTGATTGGGACTATGGTTGTTTCTGCGAGCCTGTGGTGGAAGAGGGATGGACGCTTCCACATATGCCATGGCCTCTGTTGGGTTTTCAAAGAAGTGTGCACGGCCCCTATGCTGTAGCCTACATTTAGTCAGGAACAGCAAAGCAAATGGGGCGTGTCTCGCTCTTTTCACTTGGATGTACGATCTCTGTTGTGTCTGGACCCCTACCGAGAAGTCTAGGTATATATGGACGGTGCTGGATCCGTAGTGCAGGGACCACTTCTCTCTTGATAGTTTAAGGATAAGGTCCCTGTCCCTGTAATTTAGCAGTGTAGCAATAATGGTGCGTGGTGGGGTGTCAGGGTGCAGCATGCACGTTCCACCAGGAAGTGTGCAGAAAATTGCACAGTCTCAAAAAAGGTTTTGATGAGATTCTCTATGAATGGTTCCATCGGGACCTTGCATGCCGCTCCTGGCATCCCGACAATACATATGTCACGACTACTGGCCTTACCACTACTGGCCTTACCCCCTACCCCGTTTCAATTCAGCAGCATACAGTGACACACAGCCTAGGGCCTCCTCAACCACATGTATCCCTAAAACATCACCGGGTGCCCTGTGCCAATCTAAGAAAGAGCAAGAAGGGGAGTTGGGTTCAAGCTTCGCGAGCCTGGCGCCACATTCATCTCCCATTGGATTAATAGGAGCTCTGCTACTTCCTGTTCCTCCAACATGAAGGAGGACTAGTCTAAGCAGCATTAGCATGCTGCAGTCCTGCTTTTTGGGTGTGGCTGGGTGTGGTGGCCTATATAAGCCACACCCAGGCAGGCAATCTCTGCTTTGTGTTATTCTGCTTATGCAGAGTAACGCTCACCGGCATCGCTCCTGTGACCTGCAAGGAAGAAACAAGAAAACAGCAATTACTTGGAATACTTTTACAGAGGACCCAACCCACGACCCCTGCAACACTCACCTTGCTGTGATCCTGTGATAATCCTGTTCAGCAACAGTCAGTGGACATCCTCGTCGTCGTATTGGCTCCTTCGTCGCTGCAACTCTCCCAATCCTGTTGGAGAAACAAACAAGAAAGCTCAGTAAGTGAATCCATCAGTGCACACAGGGAAAGCAGTGCTTAAAGAATTCCGGAAAGCACAAACCTAACACATGCAATAAGGGCAGCATTCTACAGCAACGCATGCGGCCAGTGCACTTGTCCCAAGGAAGCAACGCTTCTGAAAGAGCAACGTGCACGGAGAGGCAGGATTGCATAGCATAGACTTTACACAGATACAAAGCACTAGAAGGACAGTGGGTGCGAAGCAATGGACTACTGAAACGCACACAATAGACTTTGCAGCAATTGAGCAGAAACTGTACTCTTCATTCAAAAGACATAAATCCACGCTGCAGCAGGTATGGGCGGGGTACAGATCCTTAAACCAGTGACGCAACTGGTTCCACATTACTGCGCTCCTGCTAGAGAGATAGCAGGATGGAGAGCTTCACTTCCATCTAAACAAGGTGAGCACAGCCCACGGGGGGTTGGGAGCCAGGGAAGGTACGGGGTGGAAGGAAGGACGCTGCCAACACCTTTCCATAACGCAGTTCTTACACATCTCTTTTAGAATCATACCCGAGGCTCTGGATTTACCCAGAAAGCCTAGCACCGGAGGCCCGACACCGGTTACCGAGAGAGAAGGTTCCCAGGTGTTCCTGCAGAGCTAAGGTGAGCATAACAATATGTTGTTACGTTGTGATCGTGATTCGAGGTTCTCAAATTTGCCACAGTTCTTGACTAATTCAGTCTTCAGTTCCGCAATATCTCGGTCATGTTGACCCATTCCATCTTCCACCAGTCCAATTCTAGTTCCTGCCTCGGTTATACTCCCATTCTCTTTCTCCACTTTTGCCTTCAGAGTGCCGATTGTTGCTACAATGTCATCTAACTTGACATTCACTGACAGGAATACGTTGTGCATTGCCTGCATCGGGTGGTCATCCCAAGATTCCCTTGAGTTCGAGTCAGCGCTTCCGCCAGCTCTGTGATCAACCAGCGCATTGGTAGTCGGTATGGTATTCATGTACGAGTCCATTGGTCCTCGTTTCTTGTTTGCATCTTTCGTCATATCATGACATTGCTTTCCACTGCTGGTACAGTGAGGTTTAGTCTGATGTCTAGTTGCTGCACTCTTATACATCACACCTATGGTTTAGTTGCCAGGAGTGTTCCAGTGGACAGGGAGTCTTTTACTTGTCGATGGATACTGTGCGCACTGGTGGGCTGCACACACTATGCAATATCGCCTGGAGCCTTACGCTATGTTACACCGCCCAGCTAGGCGCGAGACACCTACAGCCAGGCACACTACATGTTTTGCAGCCTGCAGTTCCAAGTGTAGACCTTCTGCCAGAAAGGGGTGAAACTACAGGGTCAATCACTCAGCTGTTCAAATTCATGCCCCCAGATCAGGCTCGGTTTCCATTATGTACTCGCTCTCCCAGCACAGTGATGGGGTGTATTTCCTGTGCGTTTTGCCCAGTTATGGTGCTGCACAACAGGAGAGCAGGAGTGGGTTGGGCTGCTTAGGCGGACTTGTCCGTGCGTTGGTATCACAGGGTCACCTTCTATATTAATCCAGTCAAGCGTGGGCCATAACATTATGGCCTCTCCACTCCATTTCCAACATACATTTACTCAGTTGAGGCGCACTGCAATGTATATCTCCCTATAATTAGGGACCGAACTTTGCTCTTACGGTGATAAAGTTTCAACAAATGTGGGTCTCTGGCAGGATTCCCTGTAGTCACCTGGGCCAAGTTACTCTTTACTGTACGCCGATAACCAGGGAGATCAGAATAATGCTGCTCCGTATGAAACGGAGTATGGAATGTACTTCAAGTTCTGTTGATCTTTATACATTCACTGGGTGTAGTTTAACCTCTAATCGCAGTGAGGATTCACTGCTTCCAAACTGTATCGTGCCTGCACCCAGCCACCGCCCGCTCTTATCGGCTGTAATACGGCCTGTATCACCATTTGTGCCATGGAGGGCAGACCGTTGCTGCGGATGCGGCTACCGCACACCAGGCACAGTGCTAGCTCCTCCTTCACTGCGGCCACCGGAGGAGGCCAGAATCATCGACCAAAACAGGATTGGGTTTTTGAACGCATAGCGCATTGTATATGAGCTCATCTACAGCTACAACAGTCGGGTCGCTATCGCCTGTGCCTCGCAGCTTCCCTTACTCGATCAGTCTGCTCGCGGCAGGCAGCAGTCCATCCATCCCTCCGGGGCCAGTTCTCGGTCGGCCTGCCCGGGCACCGACGGAAAGGTCAAAGGCATCCAACAACCCGCAAGCAGCATGGCACGTCGGGGCTGGCTCGGGCAGGCTGTGGGTTCCAAAGGCCTCTAGTGTCTGTGGGGTGCAGTACGCCATGGGCAGCGCCGGGTGAGTCGTCTCTTTCGTGGAGCTTCAGCTGAGGGAACGCGTCCTCTCGGCTCCGCCAAAGTACCCGGCGGTGGTTTCACTCCCTCCTTCCAAACGGATTCTGATGATTCTCGGCCACAATGACCTTTATGCCCTCCACCGTCTCTGCTACCGTTTTGAATGCAATTTAGCAGCACATCGAAGGATTTATGTGTTTAAGGATAATGCTGGGGCCAGAGCAACGCTTAGGCCGCCATTCCTTCTTGCTGCTCAACATCGCCCGCTCCCAGTGAATAGTCTTTTGTTGCACTGTTTTTGATCAGACACCTGGCATTTAGGTCTCCACACAGGGTTATGTTGCACACATCTTTATATTTATATGCATCATCTATCAATGATACCACCATGTCTAAAAAAAAAAAAAGTCTTCTGACAGAACCACAGGGTTTCAGTAAAGGTTTATGATCGCCAGACAAACATTTCTCTTCTTGTCTTGCTCTTATACGACTCCTGAAGTGGCCCAGAATACCTTTGTGTCTGGCCCGGGGAAACCCTGCTCCTCTACCCACTCTCTGAAGACCCTGTGCAGTGCTTCAAGCCCTTCGACTAGTAGGACCTACTAGTCTTGACACCTTCGAGGATCCAGCCCTTCAGAGCCTTCTGAAATGCCCATTGACTGCACTGTGGACTGCCCAGCTCTCTTGTGGGCTACCTCACCAGAAGCATCACCATTCCACAATAGAGTACCCTTATCCCTGAACTTCAACTTTCCTTCTTCACAGGAACCTTTCCTGGAGCATCTGCTGTGACTGCAATTAGGATGCCTGTCGCCGACTGCATGCGGGCACTGTCGCTGGAACTCTTTCCTCCAACCTGTGAAGTGTCCTGAAGGGGTCTGCATCAGCAGATTATGCATTTCTTCTCCGAAAACAGTTGCATCTTGCTTTTTCATTCAACCAGAAGAATCTTCGAACCTGCTACTCCTGGGCACCTCTCACTGGAGCAAACAGTGGAAGATCAAGCCCCCAGTGTTCCCCATATGATCCACAAAATCATCTGGGAAAATCAGAGTCAGGAGGGGGGTAAGAAAAAGCAGTGTGCCTGTCCCCACGCTCTTAACAGGATAACATTGGGAACAAGTCTCTTTGCCTCCTCATTCCACTCACATTTTGGTAATCAAACATGGGTCGAGTATCCTGCCCCTGGGTTAGTCTTGGGTCTGGAAGTAAACAAACCCCATACTTAGCTCTGGTAAAATAGTTGTAGAACTTTTAAACTACCACCATCACAAGCTTATTGAAAGCTACCTAAAGACACTTCATTTTGGTGAGAATCAGTGTGACTTTTAGGTACAAGGCCCCATTCATCTTAGGGTTTGGACTTCAGTTAGGTTATTTTCTTGTGATCTGGTTCCATCGGCGACATTTAAAATACTTACCTGCTTTTGTTTACTAAGTTATTTGATGACTGAGATATTCTGGTGACTGAATATATGTGTATCATGGTATTGTGCGATACCCGTTAGATACATTTTCTAGTGCGTTTAAAAAGCCTATAGTAAAAAAAACTATTTTTAAACACATGACTCTAGGTGGCATGTCCGGGAATATTACCCTTTGTGCGACCATTGAGCATATGTATACCCCAGTCGCTTAGAAGGTTTACCCACTTAAAACCTTGGGCATTGGGCTTAGGATGGGCCATTTTAGAGTCACTTAAAACACCAGAGATCGGGGTAAAATTAGGACAGATGCATCTATCATTTAGGTCTCCCCCAACCATTATGCATCCTTCGTTTCCTTCCCCCACCAGTCAACGAATACGATAAGCAAGGCGACCATTTTTTCTTTCATATGAGCCCCTCCAGGTGGCTCATACACACAAACTACCAACATTCGTACTTCTATTTCACCTATTTTGCTTTCAATCACCACTGCTAATATATAGCATGTACATTCAGGGGGAATAGATCTGAGTAGCGTCAGTGGGTGTCTTACCCCAACCATGAGACCACCATATGGGTGCCCCCAAAGGCCTTTTTTTGGCTAGTACTTGCCTAATCGCAAAGCTATCAACTTAATATGGGGCTACCATCCACATTTCCTATGATAGAAAAATGTGGTTCATAGCAAGGGATTTCACCGATTCATTGCTCCCCAGTAGATGATGAAATCCCCTTGTATTCCAAGTCGAGATGCGTATATTTCAGTGTTCTTTTGGTGCCACATTAGGGAGAGCTGCAGCCAGCCATTAATCTATGCTGGTCTCAAATTCACTGGCCTTTACGGGTTTCCCTTTTAAAGAAGGATTGATGAGCCTCAGTCTCTCCTCAGGGGCAGGTAGTTCTGGATCAGTCGTGGTCGGGTCTACATCCAGCTCAAGTCCAAGTTTGTATAATTGATGCTTGTAGTTACAGATCAGAGTGGCAGAGTATTTACAATGGAGATGAGTGACGTGAGCATTTAAGCGGTTCGACAAAATCAAAGTCTTCAGAGACCAGCACATGAAGATGGAGGATTTTATGTATGCTACTTAGAAACAGTGAACGGTTAAAGCATCTGTCTCTCTGCTTCTAGTGCATTCTTTTGATTGTGATTTCTTCCCCTCATCTGAATTAACTGAAGTGATGACATTCCGGTTTGGTGGAGATTTCTGCTTGAAATTGATATTTCGTAATGGATGTTTTTCCATACGTGACGGCTATGTGACAGGTGAACCTTTAAAAGATTCTTCATTTTGGTCAACCGTTGGTGCCAACGCCTTATCTGTTTGATCAGTATTTTTATGTATAATTTGCAGAGAAGCCACCACTTTAGTGCCAGGTTTTGACTGGCTAAATTTGGGGTAAAGGTCGTGACATGTACAGCAGATAGGTCAGGGATCATGTTGTCCACATGCGCTCCCACTTAAGTTCTCATTTATCCGTCTGCACAGTTTAGGTAAAATCTTTATACCGAACTGCAGAGTGGACAACGATGAGTGCATTTCTGTGAACGGATCCATAGTTACAGAATGGGTAGATAGAGTAATGGAGTGAGTGGAGTCAAGAGGCGGGCACGTTAGGGGAGTCCGATAACCTTACAGGGTTGTTGACTTCTATTTGGGACACATTCTTATGTGGGGATAATGAATCAGCCGGATTCCCTTGTGATTTTTCAATAGCCGCCACACTTCCTTTTAGCGAATGGCAGCGGGCTAGAAGTGAATTATTGTAAAATATCACATACATTTGAACTTAGATCAGGCTCCACTGTGTTACTGATGAACTGTGTCTCAGAATGTGCATGGACGTGAGCATGTACTTCGTGTTGGGCAAAAGGGGAAAAAAGATATTAACCCACTGTTGGGCTCAGCTTGTAGCTGTTCCTGAACCACTTCATGCTCAAGAGTGCAGGACCTTAACAAAAGAGGAATGCTGTGAGGGTTCCATAGTGGGAGAAAAAGTCAAAGTGGCATTGGCAATTGCAAAATTCTTTATAGAGGTGTTAGATCTTAAATGAGACAGGAGGTTTAGGCTAGTCCCGTTCTCTGTTACTAATTAAGAACAAAGAGGGAGGGAATTGGAAGGAAAGTGGGACAATGAAGAGTGGAGAACAGTGGTGAGAATTTCCAGGCTAGGCTAGGACCCTTTCACTTATACCGGAAATCTTGACCCAGGTCCTCCAGAATCTGGGGGTGGGCTCACAGTCTCTTTAAACAGACAGGGCTAAACCCGATATGCTGGAATACTTGTGGCTCTTGATGTTGCAAGAAACGTGGTTGGTTAATCCAATTGATATTGAAGGCTTTACGGTCTATACCCAACCCGCACTCCAAAAAGCCAAAGGCAGGCCCAGCAGGTGGTCTGCTGACAGCTTTCAAAAATACTATAATTGGAGATCCTATATGGATTCGCAATAGTAAAAAGGGAATTCTAGCTTGCAAGGCATCCCTAAAAAGTTTCAGGCCTCTCTTCGAGTTGATTTTCGTAAATTTATATTGGAACCCCGCCTCCTCCAGATTGCAGGCTTTCTTGAATAATCTGGCTGAGGTGTTGGAAAATATGAAGTTGCTTTTTGGCGGGGCTCACTTAATTCTGGGCGGAGATCTGAACCCCGAATGTATCCCACTGGGAAAGGGGAGTATGAACCAGAAACCCTATGGAGTTTCAGAGATGGGTAGATCCTGGGGAGAGTTTCTGGCTGGTTGGGTCTTGAAAATGACAAATGGGTCTCTACCTGGGGATATCCCAGGAAATCCAACCAGACACCAGGGCTCCCCTCACTCCACAAATGATTATATTTTTATGTCAGCTGACATTTTTGAATGTAATATTTCATTGAACATCGAGTGGGAGTGGGGGGGGGGGGAATGATCACTCTCGGTTGGAGTTGGCTTTCTCCGATATGGTTTTCAGCCTACAGGATACACAGAGGCAGGACCTAGTAAATAGGAAAGGGAGAGTCCGAAGTCCACCTCCCAAAGTATGAATGGGAGGAGCAGCCTCTTAACAGCTGCCTCTTAGAAACTTCGGAAGCTACTCTATGTGAAAATTGTAGACCTGATGACTTCATTAAATTCATCTGGTCTACATGTCCACCAAAATTGGGGAGGGGGGCAAAAAGCAGATCCACTGTCACTCATTTGATGAGGAAACCCTACAAAGGAAAAAGCCGTTGAATCAGAAGTTGAGGAAACTAAATAAGTTGGATATATGTGGGGATGAACAGAAAAGGGAGGCTAGAGCCCTTTTACAGAACTATAAGCACTGGTCAGTGGGAAATAGGCGCTGCACCTTCAACAAGATGGTGAACAGATGTTGAAGTTAATGAGTAATAAGGATTATAGAAACTTCTGGTCTGTTATTAATCAATTGAAGGGTAACTCAAGCAGCACGCTATGTAATCTGTGGCTTTTAAAGAGCCTGTAGAGTCTTCTTTTTTTCCTGTTACAGACTCTGTATGGAGTCTCCCATTTGATGAACAGACTTTGGTGGATTTGATTATGAACCGTTCAACCTCCAGGGTAGCCGGACCAAATGGGTTAACATATCAGGTGTTGAAAAATAACCCTTTTCTTTGGACGAAACTGCTTTATTGGTTGTTCAAGGAGATACTAGCGAGACAAAAGTTTCCACCTTCATGGAAATCGGCAATTATCATTCCACTGTTCAAGGGGGGCGACCGGTCGGTGCCAGGGAATTACCTACCGATCGCCCTCCTGGACCTTCATAGTAAACTGTTCATGAGAATTCTTTTGGGGGTACTGGAAGATTGGGTAAAGGAAGCAAAAATTCTTTCTAGATATCAGACAGGGCTTAGAAAGAGTCTGTCCACGGCCCTAAATGGCGTGGCCTTAAACCTCATGAGTGAAAGATCAGGGAGTAAGGGGAGATCAACAACTTTTCAGAGTATGGATGGATTTTTTGAAAGCGTTTGGTTAGGTCAACCGATCCCGCTTATGGTTAAAGCTAAGGGCTTGGTGTATCCCAGAGGGATTACTGGCAATGTTAGTCGAGATTCAATTACAGGAATACCACAGTTAGAGTCTAGATGAGGGGGGGGGGGGGGGGTACCTGTCAGAGTCCATCAGGGTGGAAAGAAGGGTCCGGCAGGGCTCTCTTGGAGCTCCCCTTCTCTTTAATTTGTATCTAGCTGATGTGGGGGAGTACCTGGAATCGTCAGCGTTGGCCAGTCCAGTGACTAATGGTTCTAAGGTTCACTGGCTGGCCTACACTGATGATGTGGTCCTGCTTGACAGCACAGCCGTGGAGTTACAGCACCTTTTGAATAGGCTTGATTGCTATGCTAGAGAGAGGTCTTGCTCTTAACCCCATCAAATCTAGGATATTGGTATTTAGACAGACACAAAAAGGTCATCTATTCTCGCTGGGAGATGGGAGGGTAGCACATCACAAGGGTGGCAGACCAGGTTTATCTGGACTATAAAGTCTATGCCTCCGCAGCTATTTGTAAGGTGGAGCAGGATGTGCAAACTAAGATCATAAAAATCATCCCACAGATGAAATAATTATTAGCGAAGTACTGTACCTTTTCGATCCTTCGCCTGATTAAATACTATCAAGCTAAGGTTTTCCCAGTAGTTTTGTATGGGTTGGAAGGGAAGCCACAATTGTGGTATGTAGACTGGCAAAGATGGGAGGGACTCGTTTGGAAGAAAGTTCTCAGCCTCCCAGCGAGTCTCTCTGGGTCTTGTCTCAGATTTGAACTGGGCTTGCAGTCAATAAAAATCCAAGCAGATTGGAAGCTGACTTCTCCATATCGGCTCATTAAGACGGCACAGGATAGGACACTATATGTGGACATCAGAGCCGATTTGGAGATTAACAGATCCAAGATGTTAACAAGTCTGGAGACTTGGGTAATGGAGGGACTAACTAGAGCGGATACGGACCTCCACACATTATTTCAGAACCCAATGAAGGCAAAAAAGGCTATGGTCACAATGGATTGGATTTCTACAACAGAAAATAAGAACATTATGATTGATTCAAATTCATTTCTGCAAGCTGATAAAAAAACAAGGACACATCGCAAAATATTTAGTAACGTTTCCAGGCTGGAAGATAAGGAAACAGTTCCTCAGAATGCGCTTAAATATAGTCCAAACTGGGGAGGTTCTCTCAAAAAGAGGATTGAGGGAATCATTCAGGGTTTGCTCTAACAGGTACAAAACTCATGAGGAACAAACTCTCAAATATCTGTTAATGGACTATGAAGGCGCATGGCCTACAAGATCTTTGTTATTTGCCAGATTTGGAGTGAGTTCTGAGAGATTTTTGCCGGATAGGTTTTGGGACTGGCTAATCTCAGGACAGAATCAGGCCCTTTCAATTGCAGCGGTACAAGTGTTGGAAAGTTCTAACATTGCTTTCTAGGAGTGTTTACCTACATTCTGTTCGCAGAAGCCGAGTACCCCCAAATTCCTTCAGTTAATTGGTAGAGCTCCTCGGCAGATTACATAACGTTTGGGGCAGTTGTATATAGTGATTTAGGTGCCCAATGATTTTCTTTAGCTTGCCACATCATTGAATCTCATTTTACTTCTTTTTCCTTTCTTTTGTGATTAATTGGACACTTGCTTTTATGATATGTGTAGTTGAACTTGTCATGTTTAGTATGAGTTGTTTATTTTGGTTTAATATGAATTGTCCGGATATTGTGTATTTTAAATGTGATTTGTATGTGTTTTTGTAAAAGGTTAAAGTTTAACCAAATACAATTTTAAAAAAGAAAGTGGAACGATGAAGGGATTTTGTGTAATAATGTGTTGGGGATGGAGGGAGGGTTAGTTTCATGAAAGGTTTGTATAAACCATAACATGTTAAATAAAAAAAAAAATCCAAAAGTAGTAGAGTGCGTGTTAACAGACGCTTGCATTTTGTTCACATTTGTCTTGGGTCTACTCCCCTTTTTTTGTGCGCCTTTTTACTGGCATTCTCGGTTTGTCCAGTGATACTACAGGAAAATCCTTTTAGTGTCCAGCAGAGAAATTCAATAGGTGGAACACAGTACACAACAGAAAAACTGAGCTGCAAAACGTAGTTGGAACACTCACGAAGAGTGAGATTGGTTTCTGGTGTGGAGAGCTCAAAAGGTACAGATAAAACAACCCTGCTCCCACAGTGACCCTTCCTCCGCCCTTACGTTTGCAGATGAGGCTGCAGCCAGGTCCTATATGTGCTCTTTCTTAGCCCTTCATCAGTTTCCAGGTGCTTTTTTTTACTGCCCTTGGCTAGAGGTTGTTGGCATAAATTAGTTTGTGCTTTTGCACTCAGACAGTAGGTGCTGTAGGGAGTACAGAGAGAAGTGCTCTTCTCTCTAGTTTCCTCTCAGCCCCAGGCACTGCTACACAGGATTTCAATCGAGGCGCACAGTAACTGATGAATAGTAAATAGTAAGCGCAGTTATGCAGAGAGCGCTTGAAGTTATTCACCACGGGTCATTCTGCCATTCAGGGCTCACTCTGTCAGGCCACCTGGGGAGCGAGCTTGGGACCATCCAGCCACATCGATCACCACCAATGGCAAAGCGTCTCAGCATGTACTGCAGGCCGAACGGCAGCACAGCAGCACCCGCTCGTGTCCGCATCCCTTCCCAGTCAAGCCAGGTATCTCCAGGCTAGAGGAAAGGACCAACAGAGTGCAACCACGTGTCAAACCGCACTAAGAGGAAACAGGAAAACAAATAGGTGGAGACAAGTTTCTCAATCAGCCGCTTGCGACACAATCCCTGTTACTTGCATCCCCTCCTGGGCCTCCATTGAGTTACATTGGGGTGGACAATGCTTCATGCTCTTTACCAAAGAAACTTAAATGCTAGTCACCTGGAAACCTTAAGAAACCTTCAGAGACTCTGCCTTGTCCACCATCTACTTGCCTTTCCTTGCTCAGCCCTTGAACACTGGTCGTAAGTCACCCATTTGACTCAGACTCACCAAGAATAGGGTTGGACTTTTTTTTTTTTGAAAGACTTTATGCATTTTACAAATAGCAAACACAAGAACTAAAACTAAATCAACAAAGGAGGAACGGATAATAAAGGTAATACAGAATGCCTGTTATCCAGCTTGGTGAGAACTATTGAGCCATTGTTGAGAAACCAGATATCATCGACCGCTTCCTCTGGTGGAGGGGTTTGGATTTCTTAGGATTGGTTAAGCAGGGGTTAACTAAAGTTATACAAGTTGGTCTAAAGTTTGTATACTTGCTTCAGCGGTTTCTACTACTTTAGTGTTATTTTACAATTTTTCTAAACTAAATTTTATCCTTTTTATCCTTATTCTGTGTTTAGTACTACTGTGTAATTGTACTTACCTTACTTAAAAGTTATAAGCTTTAGTGTATATAAAATAAATGCTTATTGTTATTTAACTTCTAGTGTAAAGGTTTTTCCATGAACAAAGTGTATGCTCAGAGTACTGTGCGCCTCCCTACCGCCCTCATCCCTCCTAGACTAAGACTGGCTGCTCAGCCATTGTTATCAAACCTTTAGGTAGTTCAGGCTAAACCTAAGGGTGTCCCCCTGTACATCCAAGTTGGGCTTTCTGAAATGTTGTCAGAGACAGAATTTTGGCAAAATCCCCTAAAAGAAACTAATCACCACCACAAACCCAATGGATCGTTTTGAAAGAGAACTCAAACTTGTGAGAAACATTGTGTTGGACCCTGTGAAATTTGGGTACAAGGCTAAATTCATCTTGGGGTTTGGATTTACAAAGTTAGGATATTGTGTTTGTGATTGTTTCCCACATTTTATTGCATCTACCTTACCTACCTGCATTGCTTGAGTTATTTGATGTGTATTAATTGAGCATAATGATGATTGCATATATTTGTATTATAGAATATTGTGTGATAGTACTATTGTTTCATTTTTAAGTGTTCTCTAAAGGCCTAAATAAACTACCACATTTTTGGAACTGTAAATTGAATTATTGTGCATTATACTGTGTGGATTCATTGAGTGCCCCAAACCCCACTCACACTGGCCTGGGAAGACGCTTTGACTGCTCTCCATTGCTACCTTGATTGGGTTTTAGTTAAACTCTGAAGTCTCTGTTTACCATAACTAAGGTGGTCTCCTAAAATCTGTCAGCCAGGCTAGAATCTAGAAATCCATTTTAGCAAACTCTGACATGGTCTCTGGGAAAATCAGAGTACAGAGATGTTGAGGTAGATTTCTAAACTCTGGCTGACAGTTTAGGAGGCCAGTCTAGTTATGGTGAACGGGGAGCACAGAGTTTAGCCAAAACCCAATCAAGGTAGCATGGAGAGTGGTCAAGGCTAAGTCTATGTAACCTTTTTGACCACATTTTGGTATTTCTATTTGGAGTCATGCTTTCTTCCAACTTTCTGGCATCTACATCTACACCACAGCTTCAGTACCAGAGCTTCTGGAAGCTTCTAGAGCTTCCCCTCCAGTGTTTATTTTCTCCAGCATTGGATCTTTCATGGATTCACATGCTTAGAATATTCCTCATCGTCAGGCTGGGAATCCTCAGTAAATTATATAGACCTTTTCCATAGGAACATTTCGACACTTTTGTGTCCTATCTACGTCCTTTTGGGCCGCGTACGCCTGCGCCATTAGGATGTAGAGGTATAAATAGCCCCGCCCCTGCGGCTCCTTCAGATTTCAACCGTCTACCAAAGTAGTGGGATTACCTCGAGTATCTACTATTTTATTAGGTTGTGCGTTCTTCTACTTCTGCTTCTGCTTCGACTGTTTCTTTTCGAAGTATGTCTGGAAAGGCGTTATTTCGTCCGTGTGCTACATGCGGTCTTAAGAAGGTATATGAAGGAGACGGCCATATGGACTGTATTTACTGCCTTCACCCTCATCATACGGCGGACACGTGTGAGATCTGTCAAGGCTTCTCACAGAAGACCCTAAAAGACTGCAACAGACGCCTGGTTACTTGGCTCAATGACGGAGCGGGTGCGTACCCGGCATCGGAGGTAGGCTCTACAGCCTCGAGATCTAAGTCTCCTGTCCCCACTCGTCGATCAGGGTCGGCGGAGCCTCCGGCGAAGAAATCACGCTCATTTGAAAAACGCCCCTCGGAGAAACATCCTGCAAAGTCCTCCTCTTCACATAAGGCTTCGTCTTTTTCCTCCTCATCTAAAAAGGAGAGAAAAGACCCATCGAAATCCTCCTCAGGAGACCGTCATAAGTCTACCACGATTCGAGAGTCCTGGTCCCACAAATCGAGGCCAAAAAAGGCAGGAACGCCTCAAGGCCCTGCTCCACAGACTTCATCGACGACGGTCCGGTCGTCGACGCCTGCTTCGTCTTCGGAGACGGCTCTTCCGACGGCTATTTCATCAGGTCAAACAGAGCCTATGGAAAAGATGTCATCGTCGATGGTGGCCCCGTCGGTGGGATGGCAACCGGAGGTTTTTGACCCGATTCCGCCTGAAGCCTTGCTGCAACCAAAAGCGGCTTTCTCCATCTCGTCGGCGGAGGATGACCGTGATCTGGTCGCACATCCAACCGATCTGGGACTACAACCAACTGGTTCGGGGTCGCTCTTTAGTGGAAGTGCCATTCCAGTTACCTCTTCCTTACTGAATCCCCAGGCTGTTCTGTCCCTGGAGGTGTTGAACACATTACAGAAGCTGTTGGAGCGGTTGGACACTCGGTTACCTCAGCTCGTCCCGACAGCGCCGTAAGCCTCGTCAGTCGTCGACGAGCCAGGCCCGGCTCCTCGCCCTCCACTCAGAATTCCTACCGCTTACCCGGTTGAGAAAGATCGTTCTCGTCTGCAGGAAGAAGGGGAACTGTCAGAGTCGGAACGTGAAGGGGCGGTTTCAGACATCTCGTTATCCCCCTCAAGGGACCCTACATGGGACTCTGAAGCGGAGATGGAAACTCCGAAGAGTCCAGCGCAGCCATCACCACCTGATGATGTGGGTGCTTTCCATGCCATGATGAGTAAGGCATGTGCGGAGTTTGGCCTAGTCCCAGAAGAAGAGAAAAAAGATTGTTTTCTGTTCGATCATATGGGCAAGCATGTCTGGCAGGAGGGACTGAAAACCATGCGTCACCCTTTTTCAGAACCGGCAGTAAAAGGTTGTTTGGAAAAGAAATTCAAGGCTCCGGAATCGACCCCCAGGTGCTTGACGTCTCAACCTTCGCCAGAATCAGTGGTATCCGCCGCGGCTGCCAGAAAGGCAAGGTCGCAACACAAATGCACGACCCCTCCCGATAACGAAGCCAGGAGACAAGATGCTTTTGGAAAGAAAGTGCTATCGGTCGGAGCGACTACAGTTAAAGCAGCAAACTCCCTGGCTATTATGGCCAGGTATAATAGGGAAATGTGGCATCGACTAGCTCCTATCTTGGACCATCTGCCGGAGGAACACAGGAAGTCTGCCATGCTGCTCGTACGTGAGGGAGAAGAGGCCTCCAATCATTCCATTAACATTGCTGTCGACCTGGCGGAATCAGGCTTTAAGCAAATTAACAATGGCGTAGTGTTACGGAGGCAAGCCTGGCTTAAATGCACGACGTTCAGACCAGAGGTACAATATAAGGTAATGGATATGCCGTGCGAAGGAGAACACCTGTTTGGGGAGAAAGTCGATGAAGCCCTGAAGGGCATGAAAGAAGATTCTGACACGGCTCGTTCCCTGGGAGCCCTCCAGAGTGGTAGGAATTTTCGTTCCTTTCGTCCCTTCAGAGGAGCATCAGGTAACTCCCGGTTTGGATCATCTAGAGACCGAGGTTTCACCAGGCCCTCCTACTCTTCCCAAGGCTACAGACGTGCAGTCCAAGCTACTCGAAAAAGCAGAGATTACCAAACCTCCAGACGACGAGGCGCCTACTCCTCGTCAACGAAGGATAAACAGACCAAAGCCAGCAATGACAACTTACAGGGCGACCTGGCGGGCAGAGTGTCTCGTCACGTCGACGAGTGGGCACGCATAACAACAGACCAATGGGTTTTGGACACGATACATCAGGGCCATTCTCTACAGTTCAAGGATAAGCCGCCACGCATTCCACCGGTGTTCTCGACGCAGCCCCACCTTCAAATACTAAGGCAAGAGGTGATGCTTATGCTGCAGAAAGGGGCTATAGAACTGGTCCCGGTGGCAGAAAGAGGACAGGGAGTGTACTCCCGTTACTTTGTCGTCAAGAAACCCAATGGAAAATGGCGTCCCATTCTAGATCTACGAGCACTCAACAAACTGCTCAAGAATCTAAAGTTCAAGATGCTTACGCTCCAAGAAGTGATCCGTTCCATACAACCGGAAGACTATTTGTCGGCGCTAGATCTTCAGGACGCATACTTCCATATCCCGATGCGTCAGCGTCACAAAAGATTTCTAAGGTTCGTCGTCGGACGGAGCCACTATCAGTTCAAGTTCCTCCCATTCGGTCTAAAATCGTCTCCCAGAACGTTCACCAAGTGTCTGGCTCCAGTAGCAGCCTGGTTAAGGAAAGAAGGTCATCATGTGTACCCTTATCTAGATGATTCGCTAGTGAGGGGGTTGTCTCCAGAAAGAACACAGGAAAGTCTGCATGCCACCATGTGCTTCCTACAACGTTTGGGCTTCGCAATAAACTTCGAAAAGTCCTCCTTATTGCCATCAAGGACCTTGATCTTTCTGGGGGCAGAGTTCCAGACGCAGTCATGACTGGTAAAGCCATCCGTCGAAAGGGTTCTGAAACTGCAGCAAAAAGCATCGGAGTGGAAAGTCAACACCAGAGTATCGGTGCGAAGGTACATGTCCCTACTGGGGACCATGTCGTCCTGCATACCCTTAATCAACAGATGTCGTCTCTTCATGAGACCGATTCAAGAATTCTGGCGGATCGATGGGCACAGAGTCAAGGGCTTTGGTCGGACAAATTGACCATCAACAGCAAACTCGTGCAGGCACTTCAGTGGTGGAGAGTTTCCATAAATCTGACAAAGGAAATGCCCTTGCTGGAACCAGCGTTCCAGATGACGGTGGTGACGGATGCTTCCCTAACTGGATGGGGAGCTCATCTGGATTCCCTACAGGTTCAGGGGCGTTGGTCATCGGAGGAATCCGGCCTTCATATCAATGTGCTGGAATTAGGGGCGGTGCGTTGGGCCCTGAAATACTTTCTTCCACGGATAAAGGGATCGGTTGTACGGATTATGACAGGCAACACAACAACGTTTTATCTAAGGAAACAGGGAGGAACTCGCTCCAGAACTCTGTCATCCGAAGCCCAGGAGATCTGGCATTGGGCCATTCAGCAGAAGATATATCTATTGGTGTTCCACTTGCCAGGAGTCAAAAACGTGCAAGCGGACTCTCAGCAGGGAAATGAACCGACTGCACGAATGGGAATTGAGCGACCAACAACTACACCGTGTCTTCGAGAAATAGGGTCATCCGGCTCTCGACCTCTTTGCAACAAGAGACAACAAGAAATGCCCACAGTATGCGAGCTGGTGGCCGCAGCAAGACTCACTAGGGGAAGCGTTCTCTTTCCCGTGGACGGGCAAGTTTCTGTATGCCTTCCCCCCATTTCCGCTCATACGTCGGATGCTGCAATGAATCCACAGATATCCATGTTGGGTGATCCTGGTGGCCCCGTACTGGGCCAGACAAGTGTGGTTCTCCGATCTACTCCATCTTTCAGCGGCAGAACCAATGAGGTTCCAGAAAGTCCCGAACCTTCTGTCTCAGGAGAAAGGGGTTGTTTGGCATCACGACCCCGACAGCCTCAGTCTGACAGCCTGGCTCCTGATTTCTCCAAGTTTGGTACGTTAGAGATTCCAGCAGACTGTCGTCACATTTTGCAAGCGGCTAGGGCGCCGTCCACGAATGCTTCATATTCATACAATGGAGGAGATTCTGCATATGGTGCGCAGGTCAACCAGGTCTGGTCCCGCTGGATATCACACCGGGACAGCTTCTACCATACTTGCTACTCCTAGCTCAAAAAGGCTCGTCTGTTTCATCCATAAAAGTGCATCTAGCTGCCATTTTGAGATTTACTCGGAAGAGACATTCAACTCCGTTATTTAGTGACCGGCTGATTAAACATTTCCTTAAAGGGTTGTTCGGAACCTTTCCTCCGGCGAAAAAGTTCCCTCCAAGCTGGAGTCTTAACCTGGTTCTGGCAGCGCTGATGAAGCCCCCTTTTGAGCCGATGTCATCGTCATCATTGAAATTTCTGTCATGGAAGTTGGCTTTTCTGGTAGCTATTACTTCGGCTCGACGACTGTCAGAAATAAAAGTTTTAGTGATCGATCCACCATACTTGAGATTTTTCAGTAATAAAGTCTTGTTGGCTACTAATCCTCATTTCATTCCTAAAGTACCTACCATGTTTCATAAGCACTCTTCTATAGTGCTGGCGAACGTTTTTTCCAACACCTTCGTCGGTTGCAGAGAAGACGCTCCATACATTGGACGTGAAGAGAGCTTTAAAATTTTACCTCCATCGCACTCAAAGCTTCAGAGACACGAGACAGCTGTTTGTGGCTTATGGCCCTTCGGCTAAAGGTAAGCCGATCTCGAAACAAGGACTAGCCCGATGGGTGTCGTCTACTATTTCCTTTTGTCACTCAAAAGCCGGAAAACCGCTGGAGAAGCGTCCAAGGGCCCATTCGACGAGATCCACTTCCTCATCGACGGCGTTGTGGTCCGGAATTCCGCTGGGAGACATCTGTCAGGCGGCTTCCTGGTCGGTACCACACACGTTTACCCGGCATTATTGCCTCGAGCAACAACATGCTGAGGATACACAGATGGGTCGCGCAGTCCTACGGTACCTGTTTCAATAAGGTAAGCCCCAATTAAGGGGTCACATCCTTTGGCTAATGTAATTTGAAGTGTGATGTTGTCACTGTTAACATACTATACGGTGATGTTTTGCCATGATAAATATGCATTATGGTTATGGAGATACTGGTTTGCATACACACCTCCATCTATGGGGGATACTGCTGTACAATCTATTCTAAGCATGTGAATCCATGAAAGATCCAATGCTGGAGAAGGGAGTAGTTTCTTACCTGTAACTCCATTTCTCCAGCATTGGTATCTTTCATGGATTCACATGCGCCCACCAGCCTCCCCTGGCATGCAAGCCAGATGTCCCCCCAGACTACTTTGGGGTCAAAATCTGAGGGAGCCGTGGGGGCGGGGCTATTTATACCTCTACGTCCTAATGGTGCAGGCGTACGTGGCCCAAAACGACGTAGATAGGACACAAAAGTGTCAAAATTTTCCTATGGAAAAGGTCTATATAATTTACCCAGGATTCCCAGCCTGACGACGGGGAATATTCTAAGCATGTGAATCCATGAAAGATATCAATGCTGGAGAAATGGAGTTACAGGTAAGAAACTACTCCCTTCCTGCCTAGCTCCTAAAGTTAGCAGGGCAAGGGGATACTTTTCATCCCTTATGCTTTTTATTTTTCGAGATCAGCACAACCCACCTTAATTGGAATGCTGAGGGGGGACAATATATCCCATTCTCAATTCTCCAGTGTTACAGGTTCCTCTGTGCAAACTGGTGGCAGTGTACATTTTGCATGACTTTTTGTGAACTTTCATCACAAGCTATCTTCACAGCTTTGGTAGGGGCACAAGAGACCATTTACCTGAAATGGTGTACATACTTTTTTAAGCCTTGAACAAGATAACTTGTCCTTTCTGGGTGGGGGAGATTCTCTTGTCCCTTTGTCTTTGCCGGGCTTCCTAAGGAAAGCCTTCAAAGGGTCGCCGAGTGACTGACAGGATAGAAAGTGGGGGAGGTGACCAAAACTCCCCTGTTCTTCGTCCTGCAGTGTGCCTGACCGAAAACAGTTCAGACTGGCTGTCCCCATTGGACAGCCATCCCAAAGTTTGAATGGCGCATGGGACATGATTGGTGGATTCAGTCAGTGTTCCTGGATACATTCCGAGGTCCTGGAACTGACTGAAGAGTCGACCACTGGATCAGAAGATTCCGAAAAAGAAGGACAAAGCAAGATGCCTCCAGCAACTTCCAAAGACTGCCAGACCACGTTGACTGACTGCTGCTGTCCTCACCTCTTCCTTCTTAGTGACAGGGAAGATCTGAAGAGGACGACTACCTCCCACAGAATTTTCACCATCCCCGGAAGAGCTGCGACCTCCACAACCTGCAAACTCCCAATACCCGGGGTCCTGTGCTGCTCCTTTGTGCATCGTCTCCAGAAGCCCAGTTTTGCTTGCAACCTCAAGCGCATCCCCGTATACCTGCATCTACTCAAAATGGATCCCGAAAGTCCCCTCACCTGAGGTGAGGACCAAGAAGAGTAGACCGCTGTGACAACTGTCGCTTCTCCGAGCCTGAAAAAGGGCATCAACAAGCTAGAACCACGAAGATCCTTTGCTGGGCATCTGTCTGCATGAGAGCTGTCGCCAGATCCACCAAAGTCCCCTTCTCCTGTCATAAAGACCGCAAAACCTTTGAACCTGTGCAGTCACCTCACTGCTAGAACCTTCCTGCTGCAATTGCTTCCTCACCTGAAGGTACTGTCCCCTCTCCTGGCATAACTTACATGGAGCCTGCTTGCTTGATCCCGTGACTCTGGCGGCTGCAGATAGCTTGTATTTTACACCCTGCCGATCCCCAAAGATTTAACCGCCTGCCCTAGGATGCTAGTCCTTGGGGCCATCCTTTTGGGGGGGGGGCACCAAAACCTCCCCAAGCAGCTTTTTACCCAATGTTACTCAACTACAACAGTAGTGAATCCTGCTGGATACTACTGAACACAGTACAAGCAGTTGCCTTACTGCCTTTTCCCTGCCTAGCCCCTGGGTGACCAGTGACCCATTTGAACTCTGAGTGACTCATACCAGAGGGTTGGGCTATGCTGGGTTTGAAGCTATCAAAAGTATTTTTTTAAGCAATTTTTATTGATTTTATTTCAACAAACACAAACCAAACTTGCAGTGCATATATTAACATTTTGAATATACATCACATTGTCCGTGTCCACTGCTTCACTCATTCCCTCCCACCCTTCCGAGCCTACTCTTCCCTCATGTTCTACTTCTACGTCTTGCGGTGGGGATTCCTTTACGATGTTTTCTTTTGGATCCCAGTCACTTGACCCGTCTTGTGTGGGCCCAAATAGTTCAGTGATTAGTTGTTTCCAGGCTAACAAGGTTTCAGCCTCCTCCTCCCCAGCAGCATTACTTGCTTCCTGCCATACTGCAGTCTCAGCCTCAGCCCATTTCTGTAGGTCTTTCCACCATGCTTCTATTCTTGGTCTATGGCATGCCTTCCACCCCATAATGATTCTTCTCTTTGCAAGTACATACGCCAGGTCTTTCAGTTTACTCACATGCTTGAGTTTACGTGGTCTAGCAAACCCTCCTATCAAGCAGGCCCACACTGTATCCACCACTATCTTAATCCCTTTTTCTTCCAGCCTATGTGCTATTCCTCCCCAAAATCTCTCTATTACTGGGCATGACCAGAACATGTGTACCATTCCAGCGTTTTCCTCGTCACATTTGGGGCATGATTGTCGTCCTGCATTTTTGAATTTGGCTATCCTCTGGGTTGTCATATACGCCCTGTGGGTTATATATATATATATATATATATATATATATATATATATATATATATATATATATATATATATATATATATATATATTGTATCTGTTGTAGTCTTGCATTTATTGACACTTTCTTGTGGTACCCTTGGGCTCGTTCCCACATCCCATCACTCATTGGGGCACCCACTTCCTCTACCCAGTCCTGTCTCTGTTGTACCACTTGCTTCCCCACTTTAGAATATATGAGTTGATGATGTCTAGATATCTCATGTACCCTTTCCGCTATGTTATATATTGTAGCACGGAGTTCTGAGCTGAGTTCCAGTCTGCCCCAGAGCTCTGCTGTGTGAGGACGTGATTTCGGAATCGGTGACCCACTTCTACTGTGTACGCGGTGTACACCTTTAAGAAAAGAACAAGCCCAACTGGCCTTTAAAAAGCTCGGGGCCGCGCGGAGCGCGCGCGGAGTTCCGAGCTGAGTTCCAGTCTGCCCCAGTCCGCCCCGGGGAGCTGGGGGCTGACGGCTCCAACAAGGACTTCAAGGACTTTAAGGGCATCTTGTGCACCGAGGACCAAGAGGTAGGATCCCTTGTGCTTCTTTGTGCCCATCGGCACCTTCTGTGAGCTTGTGAACTGCAGGCAGAGCTGTTATAACTCTGCGCCTCCCTCTGCCCCGCCTGGCTCAAGCCTCCCGGATTCTCGTATCTGTGAGTCGGCGGAAAACAGCCTACCCGGCGGCAAGCTACTGGCTTTGCTTTTCCCTTCCCTTCGCCCTTCCTGTCGTCCCCTTCCTGCCTCCGGCAAGCTTTTCCCTTTTCTTTTCTCTCACCCCTTTCTCCCTTCCCATCGCTTGCCCTCCCTTTGCCTCCCTCCCCACCCCCCCTTTTTGCTCCCCCCCTGTCCCTTCCTCTTCCCCGGTCTTACCTGCGATGGAAGAAGACCTGGATCAGCGTCTCCTAAGGAGCCGCACAAAAAAGACCCTATTGACTGCGACTTTATTGGTGTCCTGTAGCGCTGCTGGCTCCGCTCTGCTACCGTCCCTGGCGAGAGCCCCAGCGTCCTGCAACCCGCCTCCTCGATCAAACTTGGGCAACTCACAATCAGGGGACTACAAAGAATCTCTATTGCCCGATAGAGGCAACGACCACGGGCAAACACCAGTACCCCACCCGTTGGTCCAAGGCACTACGTCTGCAGTGTCTCTTTTTGCCCTGCCCAGGGACCCACGGACATCTCCGTCTCCAAAGGATCCCAAAGACAGAGCACTTGGATGTCTTCCGGGCCACCGTCAGTCTTTGGCAACAGAACCCGCTATTGCCCGCCCTCCCACCGCCTCGGCGAGTGACCAGTCCTGTGCGGGGGCCGGAAGGCCCCGGTCAGTGGGTCTGGGGGTGGGCCAAGCGGCAATTGGAGCCTCACTTGCTTCTCAACTCCTCACATCTCCGGCTGCCATCGTTGAGCTACGGGACGCTCGGCCGTCAACCAACCTCCAAGAAGGTACAATTGGCTCCGCTCTGACTCAGCAGCCAAAAGACGCATTGCGTCCACTCCACCCAGACACCAACCCACCTGCCCAGGTCCAGATCTCCATCTCACACAACATCCTGGCCGCCCAGACCATCACTGCCTTGATTCACCCGGTTGCGGTGGGTCTACCGGGCAACCTCGATCACGTTGGTGCAGGGCTTCCATGGAATCCAGCGGTCTCTGCTACGCCGGATGAGACCATCCAGCCATCTGCATCGGATGTTCTCACGTCACCAGGGACGGTTGTGGCTACAGCCCCTCCCGGCAACACCTCAGACACCGGGGAAATAAGGGCGTCTGACATATCGCCCCCAGTCTTGCACAATCAATCAATTTCCTCGAATCCTCTTCTAGAGGAGCTCAGCGAGGCAGACTCTGACCCCTGCTCTGTAACCTCGGACACGTGCAGCCGTAAACTGACTTCCCACCAAAAGAAAAAAAGACCAATCTTTAAAAAAAAAGGCAATTCTGCACCTAAGTCCCTAGTAACACTATCCACAGCCAAACCTATGGCCGCCACCACAGGAAAACAGCAGAACCTGTCAGGTCTTCCTTCAAAAGTCTCCAGACAGACCAAAAAGGCTGCTCCACAGCAAGGCCAAAAGAAGAAGAGCTACACAAAACTTGCTCTACCTATCCCACTTCTGTCTACCGCTTTGCTGAACTTCTTCCAGACGCAAGGCAAAAGGAAACTGTCCAACGACTTGGAACATTCGGATGCGGAAATCCTTGAAGCTCTGGATGAGACACCACTGGCTTCTAAGTCCAGGAAAACTACCGCTCTCGCCAACCCCCAGGTCACACCAGCCGGGCAAGTCCCGGCCCCAGCCACATTGTCCCTTGGACTTCTATCGAATCCCCCCCCCCCAGTCTGACCTGGGACTCGATCATCTGGTCACCACAACCCCAATAGTCCCAGCAGTCGTCCAGCCGAAGGCATTGTCGCTAGCTACGCCAAGGCGGGAGGTTTCTTCCTTAATTCTACCAGAGCACTCTCAGGCGAAGTCTCCGTCGCCACCGATTCTAAGGCCGGCGGTTACCACAACGATTGATCCATTAAGTAACACAAGGGCCTCATACCAGCCCCTTTCGGACATCTTTGACTTGTTGCAGCCCAAAGTGGGCCCACAAAGAGAAATGTCTCCCCAACTCTGGGCAAAGAACCACTTAACGACTCCGTTTCCTGCTGCGAGGCACCAAGACGCCTTGGTTCACCCATCACACCTGGATGATTCTAATGCCCAAACAACGGACCCAACTCCAAGGCCTTTCAGCACGCTTGACCCTGGAGACTAACTACAGGCATAGGCATTCACTGGCGAACCCTTCATCTCTAGGAGCAAGGGACATCACAGCGAGTGGAAGATCGGACTTCTCCTCACCATCCCAGAAAGACTCACCCAACACCAGAAAAGATCTGACAACAATCATGTCTGCAATCACTATCTCATGGCCCCCTTCTGTAAGCTGTACGAAACGCTAAGTGACGTCTCTAAAGACAACACGGCCATTTTAGCGAGCATACAGTCGAAGCTAACCTTCTTGGAAGGCTATATAACTGCCATCGACCTGAAGTACGAAACCCTGCACTTAACAAAAGAGGTGGTAGCCCTAGCACCGGACATGTCCGTGGCCTCTTCGACAACAAAAGTCTCTCTACCACCGCCGACAGTGCATAAATCAACACAGACGACTCAGGTAAAGCAGCTAAATGAAATTGCTCCAGTATTCTTGCATAAAGCAAAATTACCCCCAACGTCTAATCTGTCTACACCAACTTTAAATCTGGCCTTGGCAAGCAGTCCGGGCCCGATCCAACATCCGATTAACGGAAAGAAAGTCTTGAAATTAGCTGTGAACGATCAATCAATGCCACCAGCCTGTAAACCAAACCAACGTAGCCCTCCACGGGAGGGCTTGACCTCCAACTCCAGAGTTCCAGGAAGTGCGGCTCAAAATTTCACGCGATCAGGCTCTGTGACGGACCTTACCCAGTCCCCTAGATCGACAGAAGAATTCCTGAATTCAGGCCTACTATCGGCGACGTCACCTTGCAAGGTGCAATCGGCTCCCGAGAAAGGACCAATCTCTCGGGAGACCTTGACAACTTCTCCCTCTGGCCGTAACTCGAACTCCAGAGCAGACCCTCTCTCATGTCCGATGGAGGCACCTGAGCTGAATAAACCGGCACGGATCCGACATACTGATGAGCCACCAAGATACTCGCCTGATTTCCAAAGCAGACCCAGTGCGAGAAATCAATCAGCCAGGTCGCCGCGGCAAGGGGCGCGGACAGCCAGAAACGTAACAGATAAACTTACTGTCTGTAAGAGGGGAAATTCTACGCGCCTTTTCAAAATAGAGCAAATTTCCAGCAAAGACAAGTACATCATCTTGAATAGAAGAACTGTGTTAAAAATTACATCGGCTACACCCTCGCTAAGCAAACTAAATTCGGAAGACTTTAAAAGGGTTGAGCCTTATCATAGAGACAACAAAGCCAAAGCATACCTGCACATTTATTCTTCTGCAATTCAAGACATATGCAGCTTAGCCAGCGACAAACTTAAAGCGCAAGGCCTGCTGCTGTCTGAAATAAAGACTCTGGATCTTAAGAACAGTACCCAGGAACGACAATCTAAAAAAGGAAGAACTGGTGTCCACAGTCCTTCCCAACGTCAAACCGATCAAAGAGACGCACTGAAGGCTCACTTTACCTATCCATCAAGAATCCCGAAGCTGCAGCAAGATTCACCTGAATGTCCCATAAGCTCCTCCGGGGGCTCTCCCGACCCACCTCGAGTAGTATCGCAAACTCACCATCGGTCTCAAGATACGCAAGAAACATCCAGGCACCGCCCGCGGTATTCCCTAAATCAGCGATCCGGTGCGGCTCAAACAAGGCGAAGCTGGAGAGACCAATCCCCACGAAGAGACCAGGCAACTCACAGATCTGGTGTGCAATTCAAATTACCATCGTCGCCAGTTCTTAAAAAAAACCGCTCCTCAAGCCGGCCCTTGGGACTGGATAAAGGGGGCTCTATCTTCACACCGCCTTAGATAGCAATTACCGAAAGAAGCCGACATCCAACTGCGTCAAAAGTCCTTGTCGTTGGCCTCCTGGAACACCAGAGGCCATGTTCATCTGACTGACCACAACACTTTCGACCTGGGTCAATTTGATATTTTCTGTTTGCAAGAAACATGGCTCCAGGATACACCCTCAATGGATGGGTATGACATTGTGATCTTGCCAGCTGTAAAAGGGCTGTTAGGCCGTCCCTCAGCAGGCCTTCTCATCCGAGTACGGTCAGATCAAAATCTAAAACTGATCAGGACCACAGCCAGATCATATGGGGTACTGGCGGTCCTAATTGAATGGAACCCCGCCTCTGAACTTCTAAATCCACGGTCAAAGCAATCCTCATCCCGGCCACTCGCTTTGATCACTACATATTGGAATCCTTAAAGAACATCAACGCCACTCTTTTGCCAAACCATGGCGGAGGCCATTGATGAGATCCTTATCGAATGGAACACTCCCTTCGTACCCGTATGTGGTGATCTCAACGCGAAGTGTGTCCAGCAGAAGAAAGACTTTAAAAATTCAACCGAGGCAACAGATGCGGAGCACAGAGGCCAAGCTTGGATGACCCTCATGACATCCAGGAATTTACCCAACGCTGCCTGGATCCGTGAAGGGCAGTCCCATCTCCTGACCTGGGAGAGGGGCCGGTCGACAGCTAGTTTGGACTACATTTTTGCGTCACAAGCTCTGTGTGCAGCAATTCAAGACTTTCAAGTGGTCAAAACGGCTTCCAGCGACCACAATATGCTAACTATTTCATGGAGCTCTTCTGCTCGTAATTCAACTTACTATTTACCATCGGTTGAAACAAATCCCCAACAATCGCGCCTTCGACTGACTTTGGCCAATATTAGATCTATTACCGACCAGTACGTTGCGGAATTTGGGACTGAACAACCTCTTGCTCCACCCATCAGGCCGGACTACCTCCCCATGTTCCTTAAATACAGGCATCACTCGGCAGCTGGCCCCCCTAACCCCAAATCGTGCAACCACCAGTACAACAAGCAAACAGCTGGGAAGAAAAACGTCTTGAGAACTCTCAGAAGACGCGCCAAGGCAGACAGCACCGCTGCTGCATGGGATCGCTGGAGAACTGAAAAGAAAGCCTACAAATCATGGATCAGAGCACGTCGAGCTGTCTTATACCAACAAGACGCAGAATCAATGATGAAAGTCCTAACTGCAAAGAAAACGGCTGATTTTTGGTCCTTGGTAAATGCTTCACAAGGATGAGCATGAGCAACTCAGTTCCGGAACAAGTCTGGGTCACGTTTTTCACTGACGTTTCTGCTAGCCCGACCCAGGCTACGATCCCGTCTCTGGATTCCTCCGCAGCGCCTTGGATCGATCTCTCAGCAACATCAGACATAAGCACAGCCATCCAAAAGTTAAAATGATAAGAGCTCCAGGCCCGGATGGCCTGTCGAATATAGATCTAAAGAAGCACTGTGATGAATGGGCTGCCTTCATGGGCATTCTGTTTGACCACTGCAGAACTACCAGACAGATCCCATTATCGTGGTGCAAAGCAACCATCATACCAATTTTCAAACAAGGAAGCAGAGAAGCCCCGGAAAATTATCGCCCGATTGCCCTATTGGACATTATGGGCAAACTGTTTGCCACTCTTCTCTTGGATCACTTCCACCGCTGGGAGAAAGCAGCCCCCTGCAGTGATCCCTACCAACTAGGCTTCAAGAAAAATGGCAGCACCGCACTGAACATTCTCATACTCACAATCCTAAAAGCCAAAATAAAGCAGGGCGCCCCTACGGTGTACGCGGCTTTCATCGACCTTTCTCAGGCTTTCGACAAAGTTGACCGACCAAGATTGTGGAGAAAGCTGGAAAACTGGAAGTGTCCACCTGCCGTACTACAGCCAATAATAGCCCTTCACACCAATACCTCACTCAACGTCCGACTGAATAAACAGGGGGCCCTGTCTAGAGATATCCAAGCGCATAGAGGAGTTAAACAAGGCTGTCCCCTGGCTCCGGCACTCTTCGTGGCTTTTTTGGGGGACTATAAAGACTCAGAAGTTCTGGTGCGCAGCTTCCCTCCGAAGTTCGGCAATTCCCCCCTGTCCCGTCTGCTTTACGCCGACGATATGATCCTGTTCGATCAAACTCCGATCGGCCTTCAACAGCAGTTGGACAATCTGGCAACCTACATGACCACCAACAATCTCCAAATAAACCAGACTAAAACCAAAATTATGGTGCTGTCCTCTTCTCGCCACCCTCCGAAAACCACCCAGTCCTGGTCAGTGTGCGAAACTAGAATCAAAGTGGTCCAACAATTTAAATATCTAGGTGTGTTCCTAGATGGGTCGCCTCAAGAACTCAAAATGCAGCAACATCTCTGGGCTAAAACTAAACAACTGACTTCCCAACTACGAGCACTTGACAGGAAGTATGGCAAATTCTCATTAGTGCCGGCCATTAATTTCTACAAGGGAAAAATGGTCCCCGCACTGACCTATGGCATGGATACCATGTTCACCATACCACCCCAACTATGGCGAAAACTAGAGGCCTATATATGGAAATCTCTTTTAGGCCTTCCGAATGCAATTCCTATTGAAGCGATCAGACGAGAGTTGGGTCTTCTGTCGCTAAGCACCACCGTCAGTGGGGCCGCACTTGCCCTATTTAGGAAAACCTTAATTAAAGACAGCTTGCCAATCTTTAAAATTATTGGGCAGGAATTGGAATCAACTAACACCAAGATGGTCCAAAAATGGGAACACCTTCAAAAAACCAAACTGGAAGACCTGCAATGTTCACTCAATGACTTGATAACGAACCCACAAAGAGTAAGTGAAAAACAAACTGCAGGATTGGATTACCACCATTGACAAAGCTGCTTCCATTAAGTGCCTAAACCACCTTCCACCAACCTATAATAAATTGAAACTTCCTCTGGCGTACTGTCTGAGATTCCCAGACAAAAAACTGCGCTCAACATTTTTAAGGGCACGTTTAAAATTGCTCCATACTTGAGAAATCCTAGGGAGAAGACGGCTGGCCAGCTCAATTACATGCAGACTGTGTGAAGACCCTGATTCTGTTGATAACATTCGCCATCTTCTCCTAAACTGCCCGTCTTTGAAGCAAATTCGCACTCCGTTTTTGACTCCGCTATGGCTTGACTCGGTCCTGATTGATGAGCACACGTGGTGGTGCCGCTTGATATCTGGCGAAAAGTCCCAATGGGCGGTAGTCACGGCCAAAATATTGGAAGCAGCCTTCATCAAACTCGGCGTCGTAACTTAAAGCGACTGGCCGGTCTTGGATTTTCAATGGACATTTTTCTAATTACAGAGGATTTTCTCCCTGTTCAATTTTGAGAACACCTTTGAATTTAATACCTTGAGACTTACTTTTACGCACTCTCTGACGTACATCAACTGTAATTAACAACTTCTTGTAAAAATCATTTTCCCCTTGATTACATACAAGTAAATAAATAAAAAAATATATATTGTATCTATGGTGGCGTCTGGTTCATCTTCTAATACTACTTCGGACCATGTCTCTTTGATTTGCTGCACCACGCTATGGTATGTGATATACTGCCCCATGTTTAACCACGTTTCCTCCACCAGCCCCTCAAAATCCTTAATACTCCCCTCTTGCCACATATCGCCTATTGTTGCTATCCCCACCGGTTCCTAGTGCTTCCTGATCATCAGTCTTAGTTGCGTTTCCTTTCCCGCCAGCGCGACTAATGGGACTTGCGGGGAACACAGGGATGGTTTCTCCATTATCTGACAGGCTTTACGCCATATCTCCCACCCAAATATCATCATCTTTGGGCGTCCTTCCATATCCGATCTGGGCAACCACATCATTTCTTTTAGGAAGAATGGAGCACAGTCCAATCGGAACAACCTGGATTCTGAGGTTGGTTCTTCAGAGAGACATTTAGCTACATATTGCAGCTGACTTGCTATGTATTACATTTTGTAGTTTGGCAGTTTTATGCCCCCTTTCTCATGTGGGTTTTGTAGCTGCCAAAGGGCCACCCTGTTCCTTGTCCCATGCCAGAGGAATTCCCTACATGTGCTATTCATCCTAAAATCACCTAGATATCAAGTATGGGATGTTCCCAAAATAGTGCAACAGTCTTGGCAGGACCACCATTTTAAGCATTGCCCCTCATCCCATCATCGCTAAGGGGAGCTTCACCCAGAACTTCATACTATTTTCAATATTCTTGATAGCTCTCTCAGTGTTGTATTGATGCTCTGCTTCCACCGTGTGATAAATGTCTATCCCAAGATATCGGAACGTGCTGACCCCCCATGGTATCTGCAAAACTGGTAACTGCTCTAATGGGATCCCTTTATATCTGCCAAGTGGAAATACACGATTTTTTTCGGTTCACAGCTATGCCTGAAAGCCTTGCAAATCGCTCCATCACTTCCAGGACATACTGGAGGTTTTCTTCCAGGTACCGTAGGTACAACAACATATCATCTGCGTACAAGGAAATTAAATGCGGTTCCCCTTTTATGGTGATGCCTATTATATCATACTGTTGCCTTAGGTATATCGCCAGGGGCTTCAGGGCCAAAATGTATAGCATAGGGGACCACGGTCATCCCTGCATAGTACCCTACTCAGTTGCCACCTCTCTGATATTACCGCTCCTTTTTTAACCCTAGCTAGCGGCGCGCTATATAATAATTTGGCCCATTTGAGATATCCAGGTCCTATTCAATAGTTGGTAAGGGCCGCAATCAGCCATGGCCACTTGACAGAGTCAAAGGCCTTTATTGCATCCAGCGATACTATTGCCATTTCGCCCACATCCCCGTTTGCGTGTTCAGTGACTCGGTGGAGTCGTCTGAGATTGTTGGTAATGTTCCTATTAGGGACATAGCTGGTCTGGTCGGGTTGTATTAATTTATTAATGATCCTTCTCATTCTGTTTGCCAGTACTGCTGTTAGTATTTTACTATCCTGATTCAACATTGACAGGGGTCTATATGAGCCACAATCATAGCCAGACCGGTTTGGGAAGTGGCATGATAATCGCCTCTCTTAGAGACTCTGGCAGTCTTCCCACTTCGTATGCCTCGTTTAGCATCTCTAAAAGTGGGGGGAGCACCTCATTCTTGTACATTTTATAAAATTCACTAGGGAGTCCGTCAGCTCATGGGGTCTTGCTGGTTGGTAGCTGCATCACTACCTCTTCCAGCTCCTCTAGAGTGATCTGAGCATCCAGCTCCTCTCGCTCTTTTGCACTGATCTGCGGCAATCCAATGTCCTCCAGTGTTTCTCTTATTTCCCTGTAATCACTTTCCTCTTCATCTCCATACAGGAGTCGGTAATAATCTGCAAATTCCTGATTAACTCCTTCTTGGGTGTCAACAATGCAGCCGTCATCCCTCGTTATCGTTCTAATCGTGGGTCTAGGGGTCTCGCTCTTATATAGCCACGCCAGGGCTCTTCCTGGTTTGTCCCTTCCTGGTTTGTCCCCTCCTGCATGCTCTCTATGTACTTTTTATAGTTGAGATTGCACAATCTCTTCCAATGTCCCGTGCATTTCTGCTGCAGCTTGAGTATTGCTTCATTGTCTTCCTTGGTAGTACCTCCCCTTCTCAACGCTATTTCTAGCTCCGTTTCCGCTTCTTGTAGTTCGACTAAGATCCCTCCTTGTAGTCCCTTGGACTTCGCTATGGCTATCCCCCTCACTACCACTTTAAAGGCCTCCCAGAGCGTGCCTGCTGTCTCAACACTGCCTGTGTTAATCTCAAAATAGCTCATTCCCTCTCTCATGTCCTCCCAAAAAATAGTATATTTCAACGCCTCTGCCCTGAGGCGCCATGTCGGTAGCTTTGCTCTCGGGGTCGGTATTGCCATATTAGTATCAGCGGCGAGTGGTCTGAAAGGACCCTCACTTTATATTCTGTCTGCGCTACTTCTGTCATGAGCTCTTCAGTAACGAACACGTAGTCCAGCCTGGTGTGCAAATTTTGTGGAGCTGAATAGTGCGAATATTGTCTGTCCTGCCGATGGTGCGACCTCCATGCACCCTCAAACCCAAAATCCGTTAAGTGACTGCAGTGTCCTAGCGGCTGGAGTGGGCCTATCTATTTTGCCACCTGATCTTTCTATTTTCGGGTTAAGTGCGCAGTTACGATCTCTTCCCCAAATCACCGCCCCCCCTTAGCACATGCTGAGTTTGTTATATAGGGTCCTAAAGTATGCCGCCGTGTCCTGATTCGGGGCATATGTGTTTATAATACATATTTCCTTGTTTTCCACCAGTCCTCTTATTATAGCCATCCTCCCATCTGCTTCAACTGTGGATTTCAACAGCTGAAACGGGACATGCGGTGCAACCCAGGTAATCACCCCTCTAGCATAGGCCGAATATGTTGCGCCTACAACGGTCCCCCTCCACTTCTTCCGGACCACCTCCAGCTTCTCTTGTGTGAGGTGAGTTTCTTGTATCAAGGCTATTTCTGCCTACGCAGATACATCATTACCTTATTCCTTTTTAAATAACTATTCAGCCCTCTAACATTCCAAGTAACTACTCTAAGGTCCCCCGTGAGATATTAGGATCCCGCTCATCCCTCCGCAACACGTGTAGGTATTCCCCAACTTTTGTCTTCATTACATATAGGCTCGTTCCCCAACATAAACTCCCCTTAACTATAAACACTTCAACTTCCCCAGCCGCCCTCCTCCCCACTGCCCTTCCCAACCCCAACACACTCCCCAACTCCCAACCCAGCTCACCCTTCAATCCCCACTCCTCTCTACCCCTCCCCAACTGTTGCCCAGCTCCATTCTTGGATCTCAGGCACCCCCGCATCCAGCCCTTTTCCAGCAATTGCCGTACTCACGGCTCAGCAGGGAGATCTTGCCCTAGTGGCGTTCCTATTACCCTAACTCCCTGTGGTAGGCTGTCTTCATCTTGTGACTCCTGTTTTGCTCATCGGGCTAAGCGTGCTTAACTCTGCCTTTTACTTTTTACAATTTATATTCCAGTTCGCTATGTTCAAGTATCTCATGTCATAATTTCTCGCTACTATAACTTCTGGTCGCGCCAATATCATCTGTCCTACAATCTCTGCCCCTGACCCCACCCTCCCACCTTCTCTCGAAGTTGGCTATTGTATCACTTATCGTGTTCCTCTCGGCCTTGCTCTTCATCTCGTTCCGGACAACCATCTGCGTCCAGCAATGTCGCCACATCCTCCGGGGTGTCAAAAAAGTGTGCTTTTCCTTTGTGTAGAATCTTGAGCTTTGCAGGATACAAGAGCATGTATTTGAATCCAGCTGTGCGCAATCTCCTCTTAATCGCCACATAGTTGTAGCGCTGTCTTTGCACCAGCATGGTGTAATCAGGGTATGCAGTGATGGTCGCAGACGCCCTTGTTATCGTCCCTCCTTTCTGAAAGAATTCCAAAATCTTCTCTCTATCCCGGTAGTTCAGGACCTTCGCTATAATTGCTCGAGGGGGGGCTCCAGGTTGCGGTTTCCTCTTAAGGGCCCTGTGTGCACGCTTGATTGCGAACCCCAGGGAGAGTTTACTGGCACCTATTTCCTGTATAAGCAGGTTTTCCACATAGTCCATGGGATCATGGGCTTCTTCCCCCTCCGGCAGGCCGACTACGCGTATGTTATTGCATCTCGCTCTTCCCTCAGCCTCTTCCGCTCAGTTCTCCAGGTTGGCCACCTGTTGCTTCAATATGTGGACCTCCTTGGCATGGTTTGTGCTCATGTCTGTATTGGTTTTCACCATGCTTTCCAGGCTGCTCGTTCTTTCCGCAAGTGTTCTCACATCCTGTCTCAACAGGTTGACCTCTATCCCCACTGCGTCTATTTTGGTTTCCAGTGCGGCTCTCAGGTCTGCCATCGCTATTCCCCACAAGGTTTTCAGTTCCGTGATGGCTGTTAGGATCATCTGGTCATCTCTCGGTGAGGCCGCGCCTGCAGATGCGGCGGCCACACCTTGTGCTAGGGTAGAGGGGGATTGCTGCGTCATAGCAAAAATGTCCATCGTGGGCCGTTTGCCTTTGGGTTTACCTCCTCTTCCAGACATTGTTCCCCCTCGTTCTCACCTAGGATCCGTTTTGCCAGCACTGTGCAGGTTTTTATAGGATGCATCATCCGCCCGTCCTCAGTATATGGCTATGTGTAGCCTGTGTTCCCACCACCTGTCTGCGCTTGTGTGGGGGCTGGCCAGTCTCAGGCCTGGTGTCTCATAGCAGTAGGTGGGGCCGCCCCCATGTCGAAGTATAGCTGCTTGCTGCGGTTTTCTCCGGCCCTACTGCTCCCCCGCCAGTGGTTTGCCCTCACAAGGCGTATGCTGTGTTTCCTTGGCCTCCCGGGGTCACCATGCCTCACTTGGGGTGTTGCCCTCGTGCTCTTCTATGAGGTCACTGCACTGTTGGGCCTCTCTGCTGTGCTGGGGCTTGTTTCATGTGGCGCTTGCCCTATTATCCTTGCGGTCCTTTCTGTGTGGGCAGGAGGGAGCGCTTTGTGCCTTCACCCTTGTGCTGTTGCACTGCCCTTATAGCTTCATATTAATTGGGCTTCCCAGCCTGCATATGCACTGTTCATTGGGGCTCCTCATATGCTGCTGGGAGCGTTGTGCAGTGGGGCCTCCCAGCGCCCACTATACCAGTGCGCTCGCCTTTGCAGGGCCGCTGGCCCTGATTGCACTCTTGTTTCTACCAGCGTCTCTGCTTTTTGCGTAAATCCCTGCGCTCACATGCTTATGTTTATTGGTGCCCCTGGGGATGCCGGTCATCCGACCGCATTCAGTCTGTCCGGGCCTCTGGGCTAGTCCAGCTGCTCCGCTCCCTGAGCCGTCTTCTGCCTGCAGCGCGTTATCACAGCACACACGGCAGGGGAGCCTACAGGCGCTCGCAGTTTGTTACCTGCAGCCAAGGCTGTCAGTTGCACGCGCGAGTCTCTGCGCTTCGCGTCCCCGTCTGCACAATCTTCCTCAGCTGCCGGGCTCCCCAAAGCGACTTATCAGCTTGCGTCCTCCCAGCAGCCCGCTCCTCCGCTTTCGCTCCTCTTCAAAGGGTTTCTTTGTCTAGGTCGCCGCCATCTTGTTTTTGGCTTCGCGGCTCGCGACCTGAACTCTAAAGTAGCATTTCTTCTGCTACACTGTTACAATCCACCAGCTGATACGCGCTTCCTGATCCTGGCATATTCATGCCCCGGTGATGTTCTTTTGTAGTTGAACTGTTCAGTCTGGTACCACGTGTTTCCTCGGATCATTAGATGGATAACAGAGCTCTCGAGTGAAGCAGCCTATTCCATGGCTGCCTAGCCACGCCCCCTTGAAGCTATGAAAAGTTATAAAGAGTTTGAAAGGTTTGCACATATGTTTCATGTTGGTTGATTATGTGATTTGTTACCCTAAAGGCTATTCTTATGCAAAACCACCTGTGGTTTACTATCCTAAGAGTATTGTAAGTGTTTTAATACTATTGTACATGTTTTCTAGTATTTAGCACATCTTTAAATTACAACAGTGTGCCTTAGTGTATATAATAAATCTGTTTATTTAATATAAAACTCTTATAGTGTAATTAATAGTGGTTTCTTGGACCAAGGTGTACTCTGGAGTTCTGTGTATCTACTACAGCACTCCTCCCTCCTTAGACTAAGCATGGCTGCTCGTCCATTGCTACCATACCTTTGGGTAGTTCAGGCCAAACCTAAGAAGTGTAACCCTGTTCACCCAAGGTGGGCTTTCCTAAGTTTTAACTCAAGCAGCAACTTTTGTAAACCCCTCTAACAAGAGGCGAGTGTGGTCATGGGTCCACATCGAATCCACACAGTGAGGCAATGAAGGATGAACACTTAGGCAGCATACAAATACTATATTTTTTATAGGCCCAAATACACACTAGGAAAATGAATAGACCAGGTAATGTTATCACACAATCTAAAACATATATACAGTCACTGTTCATTAATGCAAAGTAAACAGTTCACCTCCTCCCCAATACCTGAAAGGGAAGGTAAGTAATTGACAATTGCACCAACAGTCCACAGGAATAGGAACCCTAACTTGTAAAGTCCAACCCCAAGTTGAATGGGGCCTTGTGCCCAAACGTTCACAGTTCTCAAGCAGTTTTAGTAGTTGGGGAAAACACGAGGGAAATTTTCCAGTGGGTGTGAATACCAGTCCAGAAGACTTTCCAAGGAGTTTATTCTTTTGGAACAAGTATGCCAAAGCCAAGAGTGTAAAATAAATATGAGTTCTTCCCAAACTTTTTTTTGATTACTTTGTTTATTGAATGGTCATGTTACCAGCAGCACAATACAGAATAATATACATACAGTGTGCAACAGGTAGACAATTATCAACATCTGAAAATTTCTGAGTGCATATCATATAGGGTTCAAGAGCTGTCACTTTCAGAGGTTGTCTCACACAAATAAGTTCTGAACGGGGCCCAGATGTCCTTTGGGCGGCATGACGTAGGTACAGAAAGAACAAATTGCTCTTCACACTCATTTACATAAGTTATTTCACCGTAGCCAATCTTCCAGCTTGGGTGCGTGTTTAGACTTCCAACACTTTAATAGATGTTTGTTAGCTACGGCACAAGAAACATGACACGATCTTCTAGTAGTTTCAGAGGCTTTACCAATATCACCAAAAAGGTACTTAAGCGGAGCCAGAGAGGATGGGATGTGGACAATACTTTCTATGGCCTCGGCAAACCTGCTACAGAATAATGCAATCAAGGGCCATGACCAGCACATGTGGAAAGTATCAGCCTGTGGGCTACCACATTTCAGACATTCGCCAGTGCAGTCTGGGGTGAATGTAGCCATTCTAGCAGGGGTGTAGTGTAATTGGTTCGGTATCTTAAACTGAATTAGACGCAACCCAGCATTCAAAGATATTGATTTGGTTAGTTGGCAGTATTTGCACCATTTATCATCCCCCATCAGGGTTCCTAAACTAGCTTCCCATGCTCATTTAATGGAGTTCTGAGGGGGAATATGAGATTGTCTCAGCCCATACAGTTGAGACACTCCGTTTTTCATGCTGTCATTAGACACGATAGCTCGCACACATTTGTGCGAGTCTGGTCCCTTAGGGAATGATGGCAACCTCTTACGGAATGTAGCTCTCATTCGCTGGTATTGCAACAATTTCTTTGAGAAACATTCCCCCTCAGGGTACATATGATATTTTATTTGTATAGCGCGACTAGGCAAGGGAGGGGCACAGGGCAGAACACAACAACAACGATCTTACTAGGCCCAGTGACATTGAGAACGTGCAAGTGCATGGGAAAGGGAAAAAGTGCATGAAAGGGGGCGAGTGGAAAGTGCGGAGCAGAGGAGAGCAGATAAATAATAAATAAAAATAAATTGAAAATGGGGGCAATAAACAGCGGTAGTGCAGCCAGCAAGTGGCAAGTGCTGTGTTTAAAATCTCCCATTTTCAATTGTTTAACAGGATCCCAGGTCTTTGTAAGGTCTCAAAGGTGGGGGGAAATTCCCCCGGAAGCACCACAATGGGGCTCTGTGGTCATAGGGTGTTAACACATTGATTTTCACAACATTTTTTGACCAGACACTAACCGGGTCAAATGCACAGGAGTCCCTGTGTCGTGCACAAAATATAACTGAGCTTAGGTCAGTGGGGGACGCAGCGTAGCTCTCCAATGGTCAATGTGGAGCTGCGTCTTCAGGTTTACACCAATATCTTGCAAATTGGACTTGTGATGCCAAGTAGTAGAGCTCAAAATCGGGGTGCCTCCAGGCCGCCACTAGTGTATGGTTCAGCTAGTTTATACCAATTTATCCTTGGGACCCTGGGCCCCCAGACAAATGTAGTAGCTAGCGATGTGAGCTTGGTGAAGAAGGTTCTACCGGGCCATCAAGGATATTGCAAAAGAAATATAACACTTTTGGGAGGACCACCATCTTCAAAATTGCCACACGTCCATAAAGTGTAATTGGGCGTTTTGCCCATAACAGTAGCTTCGTGGATAGTTGTTTTAAGTATCCTAATTGTCTACATACATTGATAGTCGGTCCCTCGACACCATTATACCCAAATACCGGAAACAAATAGGTGCCCATTTAAACCCACCAATATTGGGTGGCTGTGTGGTAATGGACATGATGGGAAACAATTCTGATTTGGAATCATTTATTCTGTAGCCGGAATATTGAGAAAACATGTGGATATCCTTCATGATGGGTTTAAGATTGTGTTCTGGATCTCTGATATATAGGAGGTTGTCATCAGCGTATAGCGATATTTGTGTGGACTTGCCTATTCTGATCCCCCTGTGCCCATGTATCTGTCTAAAAAAGGCGGCTGTGGGTTCAATAGTAAGGGCAAAAAGTATGGGAGAGAAGGGGCAAGCCTGTCTGGCCCTTAAAGAGGGAGAATAATGCTGACAGCGTTTGGTTAGTTAGGACTCTCGCTCTCAGATCGGTATATAGGAGTCGTACACAACTGAAAGTATGGGCCAATTCCAAAGCAGCCTAACACCATGAACAAATACCTCCACGACACAGAGTCAAACACCTTTTTGGCGTCTAGGGCAGCCACCGCTGCTTTCACATCTTGACTTACCCGAGCCCTCACCCCAAACAAGCGATGGAGATTCAGAGCATTCGATCTCGATTGATCCGGATGCACTAACTGGGGCATAATGGGGAGAAGCCTTGAGGCCCGGATTTTAGCGAATATTTTTGCATCCATATTGATCAAAGACAGAGGCCTATACGAAGCCATATCGTGTGGGGGTTGTTGAGGTTTAAGTAGCACAGTTATAATGGCTTCAAGCATTGTCTGAGGGAGTGAGTCCTGTTCCATAGCTTCCTCCCACACACCCAGCAGGATAGGAGCCAATTCCTGGTGGAATTCCTTATACAACTCGATCCCTAGGCCATCTGATCCAGGTGCATTTCCAGACGCCAGCGATTGAATGGCAGTAACAATTTCTTCCTGCGTTATGGGTTGATCTAGGGTGAGTTTAGTTTCAGCGACATCGTGGGAAGTCCCAAGTCCTCTAAAAATCTAGAAAGTTGATCTTCCGTTACTTCATTTCGATTGGAGTATAGCGTGGAATCCAAATGTGTAAATGCACCATTTATATCCTTGTCGCGAGTCATGATTGAACCGTCAGCAGCCTGAATCCCTGCAATGTGATTACGTTAGTTCTCGGCTTTTAATAGGTTAGCAAGTGATCTACCAGCTTTATCCCCTTCCCCATATCTGCGAGCTCTGACTGGGGTAGCCATACATATTATCTCTCTGTCGGCTAATTTATGGAATTCACCTAACAGCTCCTGAATGTGTGCTAGAGTCTCCTCTTTGTGTGTTGTACTATAATTGTTTCCATGTTCCCTGAGCTGGGATTCGATTTGCCCCAATTCTCTTCTGAGATTTTTAAGACCTCCAGAGGTTTTGGCAATGATGGTAACCCTAATCCAAACTTTGAAAGTCTCCCAAAGCACCCTATGGGTGCGGACAGAACCAACATTGAGGACAAAAAGTATGCAATTACAGCGTTTAAGGCCTCACACAGGGGCCCCTAGGAATTGCAGAAGGCATCCTCCATCGTGGCGCCTGAGGAGGTGAGTTATACAGTTCAAGAGTTAAAGCAACCAGGGAATGGTCGGATAGCGTACGTGTAAGGATCTCGCAGGCCTGTACCATATTGGTAATCGAGGTGGTTAATAACCAATTATCTTTTTGAGATTCCGAATCATGGACCGTAGAATAGTATGTGAACTCCTTATCATGTGGATGAAGTGTTCGCCACACATCAGTTAGGGGCAGATGTAACAGAATCTGATGTATTGTGTTGGCTGCTTTTGTAAGCATCCGTGGGGCGTCTGAGGCGCGATCCAATTGCGTGTTAAGAACGGTGTTGAAATCACCTCGCCAGATTACCCAGGTCTCATCTAGTGGGATAAGCATGTCCACTATTGTATGGTCAAATTCCGGATCATCCAGGTTAGGCCCGTAGGTGTTGACCAATACGGTAGGGTGCCCAGTAATATCCCCCCACACAAGTACGTATCGTCCAAAAGGATCAACCTTACTTCTCGTAAACTTGAAACCCAATGAGGGGTGAATGATAGTAAGGACACCCCTAGCTTGTGTAGAATATTATGTATAATAACGCAATGAGCTCCAATTATTAGCAAAGGTGGTATTTACTTTTTGTAATGCATGTGTCTCCTATAACATCAGGATCTGTGGGGGAGTGCCTGGTCACATACACACTGACTTTCCGTGCCTTACCCAGGTTTGCTGAGGCCCCGGACATTCCAGGACAGCAGCTTGATTTGCCGCCCTATGCTTACGGACCTTTAATTGTCATTTACAATAACCCTGTCCACCCACACTCATTTTCCATACATATACTTGCAACATGAGCATCATTTAAAAAACATTTAACGTTCCCAAGCAACCCAGTCCTTCCCACCCACACCCCTTACCAACAACGTGTCTAGGGGAGCTGTTCACAACACAATCCCAGATCAACAAACTAGGCCACCTCCCCATCTGATTCAAACTCAGATTTAAACTGTGTAATGATCGGACCCGTCCCACCACCCGCACCAGCACCATCGACCCCAACTAGATGATGTCCTCCCCCAATAACTCTTGGAACTTTCATGGGGTGCGTATGCTGCAGCAACTATGTCAGCCACAACCGCACGCCACCGGCCGGGAACTACGAACTCACTTGTATTGGTGCAATCCAATTACTCCATCTTTCAGTGCAAAGCATAAAGGACATATCAGGTTACATAAATCGGTCTGCAGAGTCTCCCTTGTTGTCGTCTGGTCTTGGGTTTCAGTTCTGATCCACATCGCTGTTCCAGGGTGGAATTGGGACAGAAGATTCAACATAGTTCATAGCTTCAGTAGGGTTTTTAAAAAAGCACCCTGTCACCATGTTGGATCCGCAATTTGGCCGGAAAGATCAGAACATACGGAATCCGGCGAAGACGGAGCCATCTCTTCACCGGGTCACATGACCTTTGGGCCTGCACCCCCGCAGCAAAATCCAGATATATGTGAATGTTACTTTCCTCTTATCTCAATGTTCCCAGCTCCCTGGATATTCTAAGGATCAAGTCCCTGTCTCTAATTCAATAGTCTTGCTATAATGGTGCAGGGCCCCTGGTTTGGGTGTTGGGGTTAGGGTGCGATGAGCTTTTTCCACTAGGAATTGTTCAGAAAACGAAGCTCTGGAGAAAAGGGACATAAGGAGTGTCTCCACAAAGGTCTCCATTTGGCCTTTGCATGCAGATTCAGGGACTCTGACAATTCGTAGATTGTTCCTTCTGGACCTTGATTCCAAATTTTTGCATTTGCCCCTTATATTAGGCAACTCTCCCGTCAAATGTTCTATGTCTCAATCGTGTTGATCTACCTGGTCTTCAGTCAAACTTATTCTGGATTTGGTTTCAGTTATCCAAGCTCCCTCCTTCTGCAGCATCGCCTTGAGTGACCCAATTGTCGCTACTATGTCATCAAGTTTGACATTTACGGATAAAAAAACCTGACTGAACAGTTGTTAAAAGGTTATTTTCTCTAGGATTTCTGCTTGATGATGTTGGGGCATCGCAAGCCGGAAGCGCCACGATGCTTGCCGCTGGGGTATGGGAGTTGGTAAATTAATCCATAGGGCCTTTCTTTTTGCCACCTGCCCCCTTTGTCATTGTCAAATGGTCGCATAAAGGATGTTTCCCTGTTAACAGTCAGTATTGCTGAGCAATTGTACAAAGTATCGGGCTTGTATAACGGTTTGAAACCAGCCAACCCAGCCCCACCCTTTCCAGTGTTGATACTAGGTGAACACCCACACTTTCCAGTGTTGATACTAGGTGAACACCCACTCGTAGCTTGTTGGTAACAGGACTTCGATCGTGGTATATATTCTTAACTTGACGTTGATTCCAATCTTGTGATCAAGTAAGAGACAGGTTTTACTACTTTTCCCTCAGGGTAGTGCCCCACCAGCTATTTAACCAGGTCTCAGAGCCAAGGGGCCTCTCTGTCCAGTGTACGCTTCTCTATTCCTTATTGGCGGTTACTGTGGTCCCTGGATGAATTGTGGCGTCCCTCGGAACAAATGTTCACACTACAAAACCGGACTGTGCCAATGCGTATAGGTTTATTGCAATATTAAGACCTGGGGGGCCAGCGATATGTAGTCCACAGAACGCAGCGGGTACATAGGCTAAACCAACCCTATGCCTGCTCTTGCATGGGAATGAGTGTTGCTAGTTTGATACATATATGATCCGCATGTATTGGAAGCTTGCTCCCCCCTCAGCAATCCAGCGCTGTTTCCCTTCACCCGTGTCTGGTTTGCCTCGTTCTGCAAAAAGCGGGATGGACCGTGGCCTCCCTCGGATTTAGTACTTAACCCTGTATACTTGTAGCCAAACGCAAACCCCACCTCCTCACTCGCCCCATTCAGTCTTAGACATGGGGCCACCAGTTAAATGACTCTGGGTATATATTACACAAGCTCGGAGGCTGCCCGCCCAGTAAGTAAAAGCATGCAGCGGGGCCTGCTGCAGAGAGATTTCTAACATCGGAGGAGACACTAGTACCTTGTCAGCACATATGAGGATCCAGCGCCGCCTTCATTTTCACGTCTCCTTTACTTAATTCCATAAGTAGTATTCTGGACTGCAGCCCTTCGTATACCTATGATTCAGCCCAGGGGACACGGAGCCTCACGCAAGTCAATCTGCTCCTCACACTCCGCTCTGTATTGATGTTAATGCCAGCAGTTAGGGCACCAAGTATAGGATCATGTTTGCCAGTTAGTTGCCTTTCCAATAGTTGACACGACGCAGCAACCGACTTTCAAAGACACAGCCAAGTACGGGGAAAGCACCAACACCAGGGGTCGGGAGACCAGTGGAGGTAAAAGGATTGTCAAAGTTAGCAGACCAACGTACGGCAGGTCGGCCGGATGGCCAATTAGTTACCTGTTTCAGGGGCATTTGGGCACAGCTCTCACCTCCTGCGTCTGTAGCCGCAGCTCAAAATGGCAGCACCACACTCCGACAGGACTTTCAGAGGCAGCAGGTACCTTTATCGAGGTCTGATGAAGCAGTTAGGCTGCAGGGATGTCCCTCCACAGCCCAGGGAAAATAATCATATTGCTTGTACCCACAGTGGCGGCAGTCAAGGCGGCGCCCCACTGTCTTCCCTTGATCACAGCGGTTCACCTGTGTATTGTGGGGACCGCCACTCCAATTTCACAGCGAGAGCTGCACCGCGAGAGCTGCACCGCTCGCTGCAGCGCTGTGGTCTTAAATAACGGGAGCGGGGGGGTCACCCGTTCCACAAGCAATTGAGGCTTCGCAACCGGGGGAGACATAGCATGCATCACCCACAAATGGGACCCTCACTGCTCCGTCAACTTGCTGGTGGTTGTACCAGCCCAGAGGCAAGAAGGGTAACCGCTGGTCTCAACGCACCTCTCTGCCATTAGTCCTTCCCCCCTCTCGCCCCACAAAGCCGCATTCTCTCCTTCAACACGGTGCCTCGTACTACAGATGGCTCAGGCAGCGATGCTCTGTCCCTGCCGGCAACCTTCTGTGTCTGAATTTCTCTGCCATCACAAAACGTAGGAAGTTCTAAGCGTGACAACCTCTGCTCCAAGCCCTCCGACGCAATTAATTCTTGCTTCCGTGATGAAAGGTAGCACCTATCAGGATATTTATTTGTCCAGGATGTGGCCGGCCCGGAGCTTCACAGCCAGGTAGCCATTTCTTAGCTGCGCAACAGCGCCCACTCTCTTTGTAAACTTTTAAAAGTGTGGCGATATAGGGGCACTCACCACCCGGACTCAGATTTTTCCTCAGACTTGGCAGGTCGTTGGAGGTAGGTTTTTCCACTGTTCGTTCCAGTAACAGTACGCAGGTGCAAGTGAAGTTCCAGTCGGGTTCAGGAGCTGAGTGTAACCATTTGCAGTGGACGAATGCAGCAGGCACCGATGTAGGACGCCTCTGGACACTACCAGGTGAGGGATGGCCGGTACGAGCGATTATCGCTCACAGCGACAGAAGTCTTCTCGGTAGTCACGGTCATAGAAATCCTTCACTAGCTGGAAACCAGTGGGGTTTCAGATGAAACCACAGAATGGCAACGCTTCTGGCACAGTAGCCCAAAATTGAGTATCCGGTTGGCCCAGGAACACTTCTGAAGATTCCACACTGCAGGGCCACGAGAAGACGCCGAGACTGGTTGGTCCCACCAGTCTAAAGGGTCGAAGCACTAATGAGGGTCTTCTGAGATCAGCAGCCAGACATCGCTCCACTGCGACAGCAGCAAGAAATTGTCACCATCTCTTCAGGACGGGTCCTCGAGTCTTCCTTCATCTGCACAGCTATGCAGGATACCTGGCTCCTCTTCGATCTGCTGGAATGGGTGCAGAACTGTTCTTAACCTAAATTCAGGTGAGCAACCAATAGAAAAAACACACACCCCAGGACTGGTCCAATCAGGGGCCTCGGTGGGCAAACTCGTGCAAAGCTCTAGACACACCGATACCAGTATGTGGATTGCAACCAGACGGTGCCAACCCGTATCCTGGGTTCCAATACACATTGCCTGCAATAGCCTCCGAAAAGCACTAATTTCCCAGCTAAATGCATGACCATAAAAGGAAATTGGCCTTCTTCCTGCCTTGCCAGGTCAGGAAGAAGGCCAAATAACAAAATGGCGAAAGAACAAGCAAAAAAAAAAACCTTGTGGCACGGCTATGTTAGGACACTATCCACAGATAGTAGCCAAACGGGGTAAACGTGAGAAGGCGAACTAAAAATACAGTAAAAAGGTAACTGCTGCCACCAACTTGTCTTTAGGCACATTTAAGAGTAACTAGAAATTCTTTGAATGAGAGTCTGGGGTGCTACAAACGTATCCCCATTGCATTGCATTTGAGGACGCATTGTGCAACATGAAAAAGTTACCCAAAACAGAACATGTAAAAAGAAAAAGGTAAAAAGTTTTCCCAGTACTGACAGTCTGAAGGACTGGTCAGTTTCCCCATAACAAATGAGCAAAAGGCCAGTGGAGTGAAGCTGAAAGCTTCACTTCACTGTAAAAAGTTAAGACAAGGTGTAAACCCAAAAATGTCAGGGGTCCACATAACATGGAGGAAAAGTTGCTTAAAGGGAAAACTCCTCCCTCCCCAATCCTCCACAGGGTTATATTGGTGTGAAGTCCTGGCCTTATCTCTCTTGCCTGACTCAGGCTGTGGTGGTCTAGTCTATCCCCTCCTAAGCTTTCCTTACAGTAGTGGGACTGAGAGGGCTACTTACCTGAACTTTGGGAACACTGAATTGCAACCACTGGCATTGTCCAATCACTTAGTTGACCTACCTGAAAAGTCAATCTTTTGGAACTGATCACTTTTGGGAACTAGGTCCCATTCCATCTCAGGACTAGACTTACCAAGTGTTATGTTTCTTAAAAAAAAAAGAAGAATTCAACTCATTTATGGCAAGGCCCATATAGCACCTTATTCCTCACTCAAATGTCCAATATTCCTTAAGTTCAGCACATCAAGAATATGTCCAACCTTTAGCCCTCCTGCAAACCAGCATTGTTATAAGAATGAGACGTTCCTCATGAGCGGGGGTTTTGCCACAATTGCAGAGTAGCTTTCAGCAAAGACAATGAAGGATTTCCAAATATTAACCTATTTGACATATCGCCCCTCACACAATGCAGTGATTCTGACTGCCACCAAGATATCCCACATTTTCACCCACCACATCTGAATAACTGGGTCCACCGTAGAGTTCCAATTTCTAGCAATGGTTAGTTTGGTCGTCAAGAGAAAATGTCCAATCAGCGTGGCCATAGGTCCAGAGAGCAGAAACACCACACCACCCGTATCACCCATCAATAGCACCCGGGGATCCATAGGAAGAGTCAACCCTGTGATGTCCTTGATTTTAACCAGTACTTCCTTCCAGAAAAGGCCCACCTTCCCACATGACCAGACCATGTGAAACACAGACGACCCCTCAGCGCAACCGTGCCAGCAATTAGCTTAGTAGTCAGGGGACATGTGATGTAGTCGTTCAGGTGTTAGGTACCACCAATAACAAAATGTATAAGAGCATTCTAGATCAGTAACACATCTACAGGATTAGTGCATCTGCTCCCATATTCGCACCAATGCCTCGTCTTCAATAGCCCCTCCCAAATCTTCGCACGTACTCGTGTATGATAGGCGCACCACTGGGTCCCCTACGCCCAACAATCTATACATGTGAGAGACCCTACCTCGAGATGGTTACCCCCTCCTCGAACATTCAGTTCAAGTGCATTCAGCGGCCTAGTGGCACCTGGTTTTGTGAGAGGGCGAGAAGTGGCTCCGGCCCCAGCATCACACCCCATCTATGAAGTACCGGGCTCACATAGTACAGAGTATTCCTGGTTGTAGCCAACAAAGAACCCATGAGCTCATAGCAAACCCCCTTTCTCCACATATGGCAGTTGTCCCAGCATCACTGCAGAGTTTGCCTGTAGGATGATTTTCCAATTCGGCTGCATGTTGGCATCCCCCAAGGTAACCACATGCACATGGGCTTTACCAGCACTCTCCTCGAGATCCTTGCCCGCTTATCACCCCATATGAACTTGAGAATCCTGCTTTGAAGCGTGCAGAGATCTGGATCCAAGATCTTAAGACAGCGCAGAACCGAGGTAGAGTAGTTGTGGAATAAGGTTCATCTCAACTGCAGCAACCCTACCGAACAAGGAGATTTCCTGCCTCCTCCACCCAATTAGGTCATCTGAAAACTCCTGACACAAAGGCAGGAAGTTACACCTAAAAACCTCAGGGACCCTGCTGGGGATACGCACACCTAACTAGGGAATAGGCTCCTGGGGTCATTGAATTGAGGCAAGCAATAAAGCAATAAACCAAAAATAGGAGGGGTAAGGTGGCACTGCAATGTTCAGAAATGTTCAAGTACTGTCAAATTAATAGTTCATATAACTACTAATAATGGGAGCACACCCTGTAGCCTTGGCACCAGGTTATGAACAACAAACTCGAAAAATAGGAACGGAGAACCTTCCGTGTCTGAGTGTGCTCACTCGTGATATTCCTTCCGGAGTATGTTAATACTTGTTATGTTTTATTCTTTCCAAAATAATGTTTGTTTAAATTAACTCCAAAAATGAAACAGAGTAGAGCGTGATATATAACTTTATGGTGACACTCCACTGTCTTAGTTTATTTCTCTCTTGCCTGACAAATCATTGCCCAATTTTATCATTGCCAGTCCATTTCGGACTGCGTCCATCGTCAGGGCTCCTAGGCACTGATTGTTAATCATCTATTATCAACATAACAGTGTCCACATTAATCTATTGCATGGAAATTCACATCAAAGTCCAGACAAAGGATGTTTCAATATATATCATTGCACATATTCATAGTGTACCATTATCAATGATGTCAAGACCAATTATTGAAATTGCACATACCCGAACATAGTGGCAGTCCACAAAAGGATTTGCAAAAATAAAGAACAAATGAAAATTCAAATCAATACCTTTGTTTGACAGTATTGTTGCTAACTGCAAAACATACTCGAATCATGTTCCTACCTATGGTTCTGTATGTTCACTGAGCTGTGTCACTGTCCAAAGTTAAATCCAAAAGAATAGTTCAGTAATTGTATCTATTTAGCTTACCATCTCGATATACCACAAGTAAGTTGGTTTGTGAACATCTGATTCCTTACCTAAGTGCAGATCCTTATGGCTGTTCTATCTGGAAGAATCATACGGTATCCTAATTAGTTATGCCCTACTGCCTTAAATTCACTGAAATTCCCATTCTGCGTAAGCGCTTACCTCCATGGTCTCCCCGTAACTCAATGCCGAGTGACAGCTTAAAGGAGTTGCCGGCTCCGGTAGACGCTGTTAAATAACACTGATCTACGCCACGCATGCGCATTTCGATCCCGCGTTTCTTTTCGTTTGCGATCTCTGATACATACTCAAAAGAGATCGTATTTGACAAATACAGCATACTTCATGCACCTTTTTAATCTGTCTATGGCAATATTTAGATTAAATCTCAATACACTTTAGGTCACGAGTCTAAGAACCAAACGCGCATGCGCGCAGAGTTAGTGTCATAGTAAATCACTGATGCGCGTGCGTGTGTTTGTATAATGGTAGTGTCTCTACTTCGGCATGTTATAATGATATGCGCTTCTTAGCATAGATATAATAGAATATCTAAATAATGTGTAGGCGGATTTACATTAACCATGACTGATTGGACGGATAATGTGCACACGTGAGTCAGATGGTAGTCTCTCTACTTCAACATGTCATAATGATGTTCCATGGGCATGGATATAGTAAGAATAAAAATATCTGAACATATGGCAATCTGATTTCAATAAGTGCCAGGGTACAATATGTTATTGGAGTGAGGGCTCACTCCTTGGACTTGGCTACTGTCTGATGTATCTTACTCAGATCACATGTTAAGGGTACTGGTACATATTTATATACGCCAGACATTCTTGCTGAACGTGCCTAATACAGTCTACAGCCGGTACACATGACCAGGCAGTGGATTGCATTGCCTTACGTCCCACAGTGGAAAGCCTTCTGGAAAGGTTTCCCCTGTGGGACGTATTCATGTTAGCCTGAGATTTGATACTTCTCATTGTACAACTTAGACAAATGATTCTTTATATTAATATTTGATCTATATAAGCAGATCAAAATCTACAAATGGAACAAAACAATATTTACAAGGAGAATTAACAAAACATTGCTACTGCCAAGTGTCCACGTTAAGCTACACAAGTTACAAAAAGCACAGGAAGTTAATCTTTTCATTTATCCCCCCTGGTCTGAGGGCACCTAAACGGTCTATCCAGTAAGATTCTTGTTGGTTCAATCGTTTGCCAAGATCTTCATGTACATCACGTTGTCTGACTACTTCCAGTACTTGTATTTTTATCTGGCTCATATTATGCTTCATCTGGTTCCAGTGCCTTGCCACTGCTGAGTTCACATTGTTTGTTCGTATACAGGAGCTATGCTCATTCCAACAAACTTTTCCTGGTCTTTTGGATTGTCCCACGTAATAGATGCCACAAGGACATTTGATCCCATATATAATATTGGGTGTGTCACATGTAGCATAACTATTGAGTTTGATCTTTTCCCCCATTCGGGGATGATTGCAATTGCTGCAATGAAGGCATGGGTATGTTCCTTTCCTTTCGGTGGCCTGTTTTATCAACACTGGTCTGGTTTTCACTAGTTTGTCTCTCAAATTTGCACTCCTACTGTAAGCAAATATCGGGGTTTCTTTAAAACGGTGTTCCACTCTCATTTGTCAATGTGCACCAGTTCTTTTTAATTGAGGATTTGATCTTATTGCTCTGTAAGGCGTAGCAAGAAACATAGGCTATAGGTGGTGTTGTTTTTTGTGGTGCTGTTGTCTTGTGTGTGGCTGTTAGCCGTACCTTAGCTTTGCTTATCTCTCCTGGCTTATATCCTCTCGCCGCAAATCTCTGACCCATATTCGCAATCTCTCTCTCACATGTGGTGGGATCACTCACTATCCACTTTACTCTCATCATTTGGCTGTAGGGAAGATTCCTTATCAGATTTGGCTGGTTAAAGCTAAGAGGATGCAATAAGTTGTTGTGGTCTGTTTCCTTTCTGTAAATGTTGGTCAGATCGTTACCTTCATGTGCCTGAATCTGGACATCTAGAAAATGAATGTTTGTTCTGGACACTTCATGTGTAAATTGTATCTGTTGGTCAATACTGTTCAGATAAGTAAAGAAGTTCTGTAGTGAATCTTCTGTGCCAGTCCAGATCCCAAAGATGTCGTCTATGAATCTGACCCACATCGAGATTTGTGCCTTCCATTCTGTTATATCTAGAACATGGTCCTTTTCAAATGTATGCATGAACGTGTTTGCATAAATCGAGGCCATTGATGCACCCATCGCTGTTCCGGATGTCTGGAGGAAGAATGTATTCTTGTATTGGAAGTACAAGTTTTCGGAAATGAATTGGAGTAATGTCAATATGAATTCTTTGATTGCTTTTAGGTCTCCTTCCTTTAACAGAAGCCCTTTGACGGCTTCCATCCCCAATTTATGTGGAATAGACGTGTATAGGCTTTTCAAGTCTACTCTGAATAAGATAGAGTTCTCCGTGTATTTGGTTCTCCTTAGTAGTTCCAAAAAATGAGTGGTATCCTTGATGTAGGTATCAGTCTTTTGCCTTGTACCTCTGGTGATTGAGCGGTCAGACGAAGAATGCCCATTAACTCAAAGGGAAGTCGATTGCTCCTGATAGATGGCCATCACCCACCTGATGAACCCTGGACCAAAACCTAACTGTTCTAGCACGCCTCAGAGATAACCCCACACCACCCCGTCAAAAGCCTTATGGGCATCCAAGGCGACTATCCCCATAGTCCACCCCAGAAAACAGCCCCACCTTCAACAGGTCTAGAACCCGCCTAATGTGTGTGCTGCGCCCTGTAATAAACCCAGTCTGATCACGGTCTACAATTCTAGGGAGAACCTCCATTAACCAGCGAGCCATGTAATAAGCAAGAATTGATGTAGTAACCCTGGGGGAAGACTACACATCCCTTGTCCTCTTGGTATTCGGTAACCCACCTATTAGTATAGGTCTGTACTACACAAGTTGGTAGTGTGACTGAGCAGCAAGACTCATCTCAAGAGGGGTAAATGTGAGCTGTAGCATCGAAATTCACCAATACAAATATCCAAATAACACAAGGTTTTCAAGTAAAATAATTATTTAATGGTCAGTTTAAATTAGCATTCTTTAAAAAGGTCAATGTGCAACAATAAAAATACACTTCAAAATACGTTCTCAGAATCAAGTCAAGCAAGTTGATACTCGTTAGAGATGCTTCATACACACTTCCTACACCCTGAGGTGACTTCACCAACCAGGACAGTATTGGCATTTATATATCACTTTTGTACTTGGTAAATTCTGAGGCTGGTAGAAAGGAGAGGTTAAAGGAACGAAGGAAAAAGATGAAAAGGTCAAACAGGTTCTCAGAGCATGTGAGCATTTTTAAATCTCACAATGAAGTCTAGATAAAAACCTTTTCAACAATATTAGTTAAAAACCAATGCATCACCTATGAGGGTTAGTAAGAATCAAAGTCAATGTAACAAAAGAGTCTGCAGAGAGTGAGGACAGCCAAAGTCAATTGGAGCAAAGTCTATGGAGCTGAGATAGTTGAAGCCTTAATTTAGCGAGTTTGTTGTAGAAAATCACTGTTGGGCCACAAGCTATTATACCTGTGAAAAGTTAGAGCTGAGATCAACTCTAGAAAAGTAGCTACTGCAAGTCTCAACTGAGAAGAGCAGAACTACAGACAAAGAGGTAAAAACCCCAAAGTCAGAACAGTACCTTTGGTTCAAAGAAGAAGATCCAGCTGGCTTATATCTGGTTGCAGTGATGCAGATCCTGTGTTCCTGGGCCTCAGTCGAGGGGACAAGAGGGAGGACATTTGGAGGACTCCTGCACAGCAATTCAAAGGTCGGTGGCAACTAGGGACGGTCTTTGGGTCAGCAGCACTTTGCGGTTTCAGCGCCTGGTAAACCGCACCACTGCAGATCTTGGACACCAGTTGGGCTTCCTTCACTCCTTGAGTCGTCCTGCATCGGAGGGAGGGGTTCTCAGGTCGTCCTGCTTTGGGGGTAGGGGTTCTCAGGAGACTACTGGAGCTTTTGGCTGGCTTACAGACATTGCACTCAACTATGGATTTCTCGACCCTGGGCACTCGGTTAGTGCAGCAGCAAAGAAGTACAGCCAGTTGGGGAAGGTGTTCCAGCAAAGTTCGTCTCAGGGTCACTTGGTCCACTAACCCAATGGAAGAAGTCGTTCCGTCCGGAGCTTCTCTTGTTGATCAGAAAAATGAGTTTCAGCACAGCAGCAGGGCTTCACCGGGCGGTTCAATGGGCCAGGAGGATGCAGCAAGCTTCGTTCACGGTTTCTTCGTTGGGTTGTTCTTCCCAGTGGTCGACTGTCTTCAGTCCAAGAAGCCTTGCCTTTTATGCAGGTTTCTCCCATTCATGCACAGCCTAGCTGTCACTCACACAGCAGGGTGGCTGTCCTGCAAGGAAAAGCCAGCCAATCTGGATTGGGTGCATTCAGGTAACCATGGAGACAAAGAACAGGGGAGTTTCAGGCACCTCCTTCACTTCCTGCCCTTCCAGACACACTGGAGCCAGAGGCCGGTTTCAGTAATGAAACCCACCAAAGGCAAACCGAACAAAGGGCTCAAACCTGGTTTGACATGCAGAGTAAAACCCAAGAAAGACCTCACAAACAAGAAATGGCAAAAAAAAAAAAAGAAGACCAAGGCCATTTTGACCAAATGGTCATCCATGGGTGCTATACTACAGCTGAGGATTCAGCCTGCGGTAGAAAAGCACAATGGTAGGAAAATGAAACCACTGCCACCAGCCATTTAAAGTAGTGAGGGTAAATGTTAAAGGTATTCGTACCGCGCACCGTCACAAACGGAATTAGTCCCCAGGCGCTCTGGCGGATCTGTAAATGAAAAAGGTGGGATGGGTTAGTAAGGTGAAGGAGGGAGTAGGATAGTGAGAGGAGTGGTGTTCTGTTGGCAGCTTCAGCTCAGTATACACCGGGTGCTGAGCTTTGGTGCGGGTATCGGATCGGTGTCAGTCCGCGTGTGCTGTTGTTCCGGCTTATGTGTTGTTGCAGTATTGTGAAGTGCGTGCGGCTTGTTGTGCGAGAGATGATAGTGTGAGTTTTTTGAGTGAGATAAGTATGCAGAGTTTGAGCTTATATTGGTTAGTGGGTTACCTGACCTTTACCATGCTAACATTCACAGTTCTGTCTGAGTGTGGCACTTGTTGGCCCTTACATTCCCATCTAGACACGGCGCGGGCCAATGTTTAGGACTTCATCCAGGTGTGGTCATGCCAACATTCACACTTCTCTAGATGCGGCGCAGGCTAGAGTTTAGAGATCCGTCCAGGTGTGGGTATGCTAACATTCACAACTCCAGGTGTGGCACACGCTAGCATTCACGTTTTTCCTAGGCGCGGGCATGTTGTCCTTCAATCAATCCTATCCAGATGTGACGCAGGCCAACGTCTATCTAGGTGTGTCTGCCGGTCTGGATATGTTCGTCCGGTACGTACGAGTGGGAGAGTCCCTTGAGGGCTTTCGTCAGGGTCTCGGTGTGTGGTCAGTCTCTGCAGCCTTCCTTTGTGGCTATTTCCATGATGTTTTATGCTCTGTTGAATGGTTGGTTCTTTGGTTTGAGTGTTTGTCCAATTTGAGAGTGGCCGAAGTTGGAGTTATTTCCATCATTGTTTTAATGTCTGGCCATTCTAGTATGTCTTCGCTGTGGTTACACTTTGAAGAGTCATGATTTGAGGAGTTTCCTGAATGCTAGGTGGTTTGCTGTATTCTGTATATTTAGATAGGTCATTCCAGGTTTTGGGTGCCTGGTGAGAGAAAGACGATCCTCAGAGTTTTTTTCTGTTGTAGGGTTTTGGTTCCAGGCATATGTCGGTGCTTGATCTTAGTGTTCTTGTCGGTTGTAGTAGGCGTAGTTTGTCGCTTAGGAATTCTGTGCCTTGTTTGTGTATTGCTCTGTGCGTGATGCACATGGCCTTCAACATTATTTGTTGTTTCAGTGGTAGCCAGTGTAGTATTTTTAGCACGGGTGTGATGTGTTCTCTTCTGGGTAGCTGGAGGAGGACTCTGGCTGCTGCATTTTGTATGCGTTGCAGTTTTTTTTAAGTCGTTCTGGCATGCCCAGGTATAGGCTATAGGCATAGTCTACTCTGGACATGATCAGAGCGATGATGGTAAGTGTTTTGTTGGCGAATGACAGGAACGGAGGGATCCTTTTTGCTGCTCGCAGGAGGAAGAAACATTTCTTGATTACCGAGTTTACTTGTGGCTCCAGAGTGAGATTGTTCTCCATTAGGACCCCTAGGTTTTTTTACAGTTGATGATGGTACTGGTGTGGTGCCGAGCTCTCTTGGCCAGGGGATGTAGGTGATGTCTCCTCCCTTTTTTGAGACAATCATTATCTCTGTTTTGCCTGGGTTGATTTTGAGATGGTCGAGGTTCATCCAGTTGAATATGTCACGAAGGCAATTCTCTAGTGTGGTGTTTTCTTCTCGGGTGTCTTGTATTGTAACATAAAAAATGTTACATGAGAGAGTAGGAAAAAGGGGCTACTAAGTAACCCCCCATCACTCCATACAAGATGGTGTGTGCTGGACCTACAAAGGAGAAAAGGTAAGTAAAGACAATTTTACTATTACTCTTCTTGGGACCGGTAGTTTAAACCTTAAGAGAAATTCAAAGGACTTCTCTGTGACACTGCACTGAAGGTGGGTGCCGTGTGTCACCATACAAAAGTAATGCCTATGGAGTTTGTCAGACTCCAAAACCAAAAGGAAACACATAATCCAAATAAGATCAAAAACACATGAGTGGAAAAAGGACTCACTCAGTCCAGGGTTAAAATTAAAAGTCCTAAAGTCCAGCAAAAGAGCTGGTGGTCTCGAAAGTTTAAGTAAATTAGCACAGAAATGAGAATTCTCCCCAACACAAGTATTTTGGCAAACAGTTTTGAGTCTATGTTGGTGAGGGTGATGGGAATCACCAAACGTTTGGTCCTTCCCTGGTTTGGGAATCAGCACGGTTGTGGAGACACCCATAGAAGGGGTCACCCTCCCCGAAACCAAGAAGGAGTTAAAGAGATCCACCAAAGGGGGAACCAAAAGAGGCAGAAACTTCTTATAGAAGGGAGCTGTAAATCCGTCAGGACCAGGGGCCTTATTTTCCGATGTCTTGACAGTCCATTCCACTTCCCCAGGTTGAATTGGGCCTTACAAAGCCACGGGGTGCCCAGCCGATCGTCTCGGTAAACCCACTCTCCAGATAAAAAGTTTGATCTACCATGCCAGCCGCCCGAAACACTTCCCCAAAGTGTGCCTCAAATACCCCCATAATATCCTCCATACTCTGCTGAAATACACCCAGACTGTCATGCAGTGCCAGCACTGTATTGCGGTTCTGAAATGTCCTTAAATTTAGCCATCAGGAGGCGGTTGGTCCTATTCCCACTTGCATAGTAAAACTGTCTAGTCTTCAACATTGACTGGGCTGTCCTGTCCGCTGGATGCTTTTCACGTTTTTACGAGCTATTTTCAATGCACGCAAGGGCACGGGCGAGCCAGTCCGCTTATGCTTCTCACTGCTCACCTCCCCTTCCAGATCCACAAGTATTATCTGCCGTCCCTGGTGTATCTTGCAGATTTACTAATTAGTTCCCCCCCGGACCACTGTCTTTATGGTGTCCCAGACCATCCCCAGAGGAGTACCTGATTTACTATTCTCCTGGAAGTAGTTTGTTATCACTTCCTCAACCTCAAAACACAGGACCGGGTCTCTCTGGTCCGGATCGTAAATCCTCCAGGGGCATCTGAACCTCTTCTTTCTACCTACTATAGACAAAGTGAGCGACACTGGTGCAAGGTCAGATAGCATATGCAGCCCTATATCCACCCCACAAACACAAGGCTACAACCCATTAGAAATCAACATGAGATCCAACCTCAAGAAGCCCCCCATGAACATGTGATTAGGAGTAGTTTTTCTCCTCACCTTGGAACAGTCTCCAGGCATCCACCAGACCGAACTCGCTAATGAATGATGCAAATGATATGGCATACTGGAAGTTCAGCCTAGTAGCGGGCAGAGTTTTGTCCGTCAGGGGATTAGGCACCAAGTTGCGATCACCCCCCAGAGAGTTGCCCTTCTACAAAGGGAAGTGCTTGTAAAAGAAAATCCTCCAGGAACACCCCCTACCCAGAATTAGGGGCATATAGAGAAACCAGTGTAAGCATGTGGTCCAATAGCAGACCCTTGACACACATGAATCGTCCCTGGGGATCCCGTAGTACCTTAACCTTACAAAAGGGGATTTGCTCACCCACCAATATCACCACTTCCTGCTTCTTTTCACCCCTCCAGCCCCCTCCCCTGAAGCAAAGAACTGTATCAGAAATGCCTTGGCTTGCAGTCGTTTATCATCCTGCGCAAGTAGGTGATTCTCCTGTAGGAACGGTATTGAGGGACATGTCCCCTAATTTCCTCAGAACAGATTTACTTTTCATCAGTGAGTTCAGCCCCTGCACATTCTATGAGCCCAGCCGGATGAGGTCCCCTCCCACCAAGGTCTCTTGCTTCCTCGGCCATAGCGCACACACTGGCAATGCTACAACCCCTTAGCCACCACATCCCAAAATGTATCCCCTGAAAATTTGAGTCCAGTGCCAGTCCCACATTTAACATTTGTAACTTTAATCCCGTCCCAGCCCTCACTCCCACCCTCCCCGAACCCAAAAGTAAACCGGATATAAACAAAAATGTAGATCAGCCATCCAACTTAACCTCAATGGGAAACATACTGGGAAGGCAAATCATCACCTTTCAACAGTACCTTAACTCCCCCAGCATAACCCCACCCGATCCCAAACTCACATAGCTTATTCATTATCATAGGCCATGGAATCCCATCCCAAGAGAACTCATGGATGAGATCACGAGCCCACTGGCAACAAACCCATTCAGACCTTTTACTTTCCTCCCTCTCCCCACCTTCATCCATTCTTGTGCAGCCTCCCGTCCGGGCCCAAAACTCACCCCATCAACCACGGTCTCACCCCACCCACTGCATCCCCATCATGCAATAGACACTGCACTTCCTTTAGCGTCTGCATAGCGCATCGTTTCCCTTGGTATGACAGTTCACCTCTCTGTAGCACAGCCACTCAGTCAATGGCCCGAGTGCCCTCTGTTTCCCCATCATAGTAGATGCCAGGTCTTGGTACAGGGAAAGAGTAATGTTACGGAAGGCAATCCCTTAGTCAATATGTGCTCTTTCAACTTAAAGAAGTGCATGCAGGATAGCACATCTGGAGGTCTGTTTGTGAACCGAGGACCTCTGGGTCCTCGTCTGGTGGGTCCGGTCCAGTTCGATGTCAGCATCTGCTGGAAGGTTCAGGATGAAGCGGAAGAGGTCTGCCACAAACTCTGGGAGATTCTCATCTCGCACAGTAGGGGGAATACCATGGCTTCGGATGTTGTTCCTGCGGGAATGATTTTCCCCAACCTCCTGTTCGTCTTCCAAGGCGTCACAATGTCCAACCTGTTGGAGCATTCCCCCACCTCATTGGATTGCTTACACAGAGTACCTTCCACATCGGAGATACGCTGCTCCGCCTCAGAGACCCTTCCATCTAACGCCAGCATTTTGTGGGAGAATTCCTCGGTGCTCTTGTGGATCTCCTTCCAGATCTCAGCCAATAGTTCCTGCCAATTCGTCTTCATGGACATCTGTGGGAGTAGGGCTGCGACTGGATCAGCCCCATGCACCAGAGTCGTGAACACCTCACTGTTTGCACTGGTCAGCTGGCTGCAGCATCACAGAAATATCACCCCGTTTACCCGTTTTGGGTGTCTTAGCCGTGATGCTTGCGATCATGGGGTCAGAGGGATAACCCTTGGAATTCCCCCCTCAACGGGCTTCACCACTTATATGCCAGCCAGAGCTGTGTCGTTGAGGGTTCCCAGAGAGGGAAGATTAGAGCACCATACTGCAATCCTGCCGCCTCAGGGAGTATAGCCACATAGATAACACTGGTTACCCTCACCTGCAGACCCCCTGAGGGAACCCTGGGCCCCAACAGACCATTGAAGTCAGCAGAAGGACTGCACTGAGTACACAGTTATTGCAGCAGTGTAAACCTCTATGGTTTCAAGGAACCTATACTTTAAAGGTATCCATACATGCTAGGCACAGCGAAGGAACGACCGCTTTGGCATGAGCTGCAAAAAATCCACAAGCCTGAGTAGGTGCTAGCAACACAAGAAGTGTCCAGCGCCCCTTCAGCCTCCAAGCGCAGAAAGTCAGTAGCGGTGTACACCTCCTAGACAGCCAGGCATGCTGGGCCCACCATAGATCTCAAATGACACTGGTGGAGCAGAGGCTGTCTGGGTACCATATCCCCCCCCCAACCCCCAGAGCCTAAGTCAGAACAGCAACAGCAGGCACCTGCCCAGGGGTGGTGGGGTTTAGCAGGCCACAGCACTCGGGCGCATGTCGGGAACTCACAGCCTGTTATAGGGAATCACTGCCAAACTCATAGCCCCGGTCTTACACCAAAGACCTGCAGGCTTTGTCAGGTCCACTGCACCCTTCCGGCAAGGCAGGGGCTCCTGCCGGCAGACCCGACTAGCAGTGGGCCGCAATCACTTCAGCGCAGTCTCAGGCAGCCAGGATCTCAAAGCCACTCTCTGCTCCAGCAGCCAAGCTCTTTATCGGCATCCCTACTGCCTGCTCACAGCTCCATGGATTGTCCCCGGTGCCTCACTAAGGGCACCGCTGCAGCCCCTGGCCAGGGCCACATAGCCATGTTTCACGCCAATACAATCATTGAGGCGGCATCATGGGGGCGAGCGGTCTGCCTCTAATCCAGTGTAATCTTCGGATCCCCAGCACCATTCGGGAGCCACGACAGCAAATTAAAATGCAGGAATGCGCGTGTCAACCATGCAAGATCATTCCTCTACAGGGCTCTAGTAGAGGGGCACTCTGCCATTCAAGCCTTCACCTCGCCTGTGGCCCTTAGGCAGACATCTTTGCGATGATGTGCCTAGCTAGAGGACAATTATATAACTATTCTAATGTTGCTATTATGTGTATCTACTGTTTCCAAATTGGATTACTTACCTGTATTACACTGGTTTTGAATGAACTGATTTTCAATCATCTCACAAGAATTAATGTATCACATGCATTACTTACCGCGATAGCATTTCTGATTATTGTATCTGCTTAGATTCACATGCTGTGCATATAGTCCGACATCTAGTGTACATCACAGAGTATTACATCTCGTCTTTCGAGGATCAAAAGGTGACATCGACATGGGCGTGCTTGTAACATTATCCGTGAAGTGTACCCAGAATCCCTCACACATCGAGGTCCCTCTGGTTGCGTTTTTTCTGCTGTAAGGGAGCCTCGTGACTATCGTGAGTACAGAGAGAGAGAGAGAGAAGAGTAAGATGTCTAAGTTCCTTTTACTCCGAGAGGGGAGGAAGGGTGGGCGCATGTGAATCTAAGCAGATACAATCATCAGAAATGCTATTACGGTAAGTAATACGTCTTCTGATGCTTGTGAATATGCTTAGAAGCACATGCTGTGCATAAACTAGCGAGCAGCACCCAGGGATGGTGGTGGGATGTGTGAAGGAACAGCAGTAAAGAGATATCTTAGTACTGTTTGTCCCACCTGAGAGTCAGACCTAGAGTGAGTATCCAGGCAGTAGTGTTTTGTAAAGGTATGTACAGAACTCCAGGTTGCTGCTTTACAAATGGACTCAAGAGGAACATTTGCAATGAATGCTATGGAAGCCCCAGTGCCCCGAGTAGAGTGTGCTCTAGGCTTGAAGGGCAGATCTTCCTTTGCAAGAGCGTAGCATAGTGTGATGCAGTTTACAATCCACTTTGAGATTGCGGATTTAGAGACAGGGTCCCCTTCTCTACCAGCTGCCACTGAAACGAAAAACTGGTTTGTTTTTCTTAGTAATATACGAACGCTCTCCTTATATCAAGTGTGTGAAGGCTTCTTTCTGCCACGTTAGCAGGGTTCTGGAAAAAGGTGGGTCGTTCTATTGATTGGTTGACATGGAACTTCGAAATGAATTTGGGTGCAAACCATGGGTGAGTGCACAGGACCACCTTATCTTTGTGAATTGTGACAAATGGGTCTTAAACTGAAAGGGCCTGAAGTTCACTAACTCTTCTTATTGATGTGACTGTTACCAGGAAGGCAGTCTTGTAAGTGAGAACTTTAAAGCTAGCCTTATGCATAGGTTTCAAAGGGAGCACCCATTAGTCTTGTGAAAACCACATTCCTGTCCCATCCAGGAGCTGGGTTAGAAATAGGGAGATGAAGTCTTTTAACCCCTTCCACAAAAGCCTTGTTTACTGGTATTTTCCACCACAAAACCTTTTTCTGGGAAGTAGCGTAAGCTGAAAGTAAAGCTAAGTGTACCTTCAGGGAATTAAAAACCAGACCCGAGTCTAGTAGGTGAGTCAGGTATAGGACAATGTGTCGGAGAGCAGGCTATGGGATTGATGCTCTTAGAATTTCACCAGATGACAAAGCGCTTCCATTTATTGGAGTAACAATGTCTGTGTTAGGCTTTCTTGCTTCTCCAAGTATGTCAATGCATCTTTGAGGAAGTTGTTGGTGTCCAAACTCTATGACCTCAGGAGCAAGCACGCTAAATTGAGAGTTTGCGGGCATGGATGGAGTGTTCCCCCACTCCTCCTTGTCTTGTGATAGCATGTTGTACAAGCATGGTAGTTTCCTCGCAGGGGAGATCGTCATTGCCATCAGATGAGAGAACCAGGGTTGGCGGGCCCAAAGAGGGGCCACCAGGATCATCGTGACTGGTTCCTGGTGTATCTTGTGCACTCTAGAGTAGGGGAGTCTGGGGGAAAAGCATAAAATAATTTCCCAGACCATGGTATCCAGACTGTTCACCTTGGAGCGGTTCTGCCAGTACATGGAGGCGTAATCTGGGCAATGTGTGCTCTCCAGAGTTGCGAACAGGTCGATCTCTGGGAAACCCCAGTCTGCGAAAACATTGAGAACAATGTCTTTGTGCAATCGCCACTTCTACTCTACGGGTAGTGGGAAGTCTCTGCGGAGCACGTCTGTCAGAAGATTGAGTTCCCTTGGAATGTGTTGTGAAAGGAGGAACAACCTGTGCTTGAGAGCCCATTTCCATATGTTCTGAGACAGTTTGGATAGCCCTGGAGAGTGAGTGCCTCCTTGCTTCTTCAGGTAGTACATGGTTGTGGTGCTGTCCGTGACGACTAGGACTGTCTTTCCCTGTAGGTGTGTTTGAAAGGCCTTCATGGCTTTGAATACTGCTAGCAATTCCAACAGGTTTATGTGGTTGGATGCTACTGCTGGGGACCAAATGATGTGCGCTGTCTGAAGGAGATGTCTGAAGGAGATGAGCTCTCCACCCCGTCAGAGAAGTGTCTGTGGTGAGTGTGGCTTCTACTGTAGGGGGTGGTGAAGGTCTTCCGCTGCAAGAGGTTTTCCCTTGACCACCACTGTAGAGAGAGAACAAGGGCTGCCGAGACAACCACTATATCGGCCCATTGTCCGCTGGCCTGACACCATTGGATTGAGAACCACTCTTGCATGGCAAACGTGCGTGTGGGGCTAGATAAATGGAGGAGGCCATCATCCCTAACAGTCGCATGGCTTTGCGTACTGTCACCTCACGATTGGCTACATAGTGAGGGATCTGGAACTGCATGTTTTGGACCCTCTCTGAGGGTAAGACAAGCTCGTCTTTGGTCAGAATTAGAGCCCCCAGAAATTGCTCGACTTGGCTGGGGTCCAAGCTGGACTTTTTCTCATTGATTGAGAATCCCAGACTGAAGAGGAGATCTACCATCTTCTGGGTATTTGATAGGAATGATCAGTACATATCCCCTGTTATTAGCCAGTCGTCGAGTTAAGGATAGACTGCAATGGACTGCCTGTGCAGGTAAGCCACTACTACCTTTGTAAATATCCTTGGGGCTGAGGAAATGCCAAAGGGAAGGACCTTGAACTGATAGTGCTTGTGCTCTATCATGACCCTAAGGTACTTTTTGTGCGCTGGCAGCATTGAAATATGAAACTATGCATCTTTCATGTCCAATGTTGCCATGTAATTCCCCCCTGTGTTAGCAGAGGGATTACTTCCTGCAATGTTGTCATTCTGAACTTTTGTGGCTTGACAAACTTGTTCGCTGGACGCAGGGCGAGAACCTTTTTGGGTACAAGCAAGTATACTGAATAAATACCCTTGTTTACCTGTAGAAAAGGGACTCTCTCTATTGCACCCTTTTCTTGAAGGATCTCCACTTCTTGTAGCAGACTTTTCAGGTGTTCTAGCGAAAGGCATCTTAATGTTTGTTCGACGGTATCGAGGTGGCCAGTGGAACTCCATACAATACCCGTGGGCGACGGTCTTGCGTACCCATTGTTCTGAAGTGACTCCCTCCCATGCATGAAGGAAAGATGGTATTCGTCCCCCGAGCGGGGACGAATGGGAGGGGAACGGGACTGGAGAGTCATTTTTGAGCACGGGCGGGGGAGCCTCTTGGGGTGGAGTTCCTATCCCTTCCTTTGCCTTGGCACAGACCCCTTTGCTGCTATAGAACCAGGGGAGTTGCTCCTTGTCCCGAGGACCATGGTGATTCCCTGTTCCATACTGATTGTGGGGGGAGCCTGGGAAGGATTGCCCCGAAAGGAACGGCAAGAGCTACCTCCTCGGTGTTGATGGGGTCTTGCCGTAATTTGGTTTAGAGATTTTAGAGTCTCATGCTCCTTGTTAGCTGCTTCTAAGGCATTGTCTATTGCCTTCCTAAATAAATTAGTGTCCTCCAGTGGCTTGTTTATAAGGGATGCAAACACTGAAAAGAGCAGGGTAACTCTAGCCTCTGGACCAGAGTATTATAATAACATCAAGGTTTTTCATTCACCTGACCTAGTGCATTCTGGTCTTGTTTCTTGTTTCAGGTTATGTTTCAGTCCTGAATTGTTTCGTGTGACTGGCCACACTACACTGCATAGATTGTTGCAGTAGTAAGGTTTTCATCAGGTTAGTCCACTATTAGTCCTTTTTTAGACACAGATATTGCCAGTGAGATTCAGATATATATTATTATATTATATATACACATTCTTGTTGCCGATTCACCATGGTCCTGAAGGTCCCCCTCTCATCTTGCACGGTTCTCTTTTGGGAGTCACTTACCCTTTTGCTCTGGTTTACACAGCTGTTGTAGCGGGGGCCGTGTATGCTTATTTGTATTATGGTATACGCGGTTCCTAAATTGTTTTGAATAATTCAGGCTGCTAGCCAGCAGTCCTGTTTCTCTTTTTAATTGTATGTTATAAGCAGTCGGCAAAGACCTTTTCATGTAGTAGCTTATAGTCCCTTTTGCGTATTTGTTTTGCAGAATGGTAACATCCACCTCCTGAAGAAGACGTTCAGTTAACAATTACTACACGTCGAAACCGGTCGAGAGAAAAAATTTTACAGGGATGTGATCTTTGCATCTGTTTTTTCTATCCACCCTGACAATAGATTGGTTGTGAATTATTTCTATTGTTTGTAAAACACCGCAATAATGTGTGTTATTATGGGGATTAGTTATGAATTCCTCTTCCCCATTGGTTTTTAGCATGTTTTTTGGTGTTTTTTAGTTCTTTGGATGAGTGCCACGGTATGATGAGTTGTGTGCGTATGAATGAACTGGGTATGTTGATTATGAGTGATGAAGTTTTAGCCGATTTTCGGCATATTGTTGCTGCTGTTTTGTTATGTTAAAATGATTAGTGTACAATAATTTTGTGTGATTTATTCACCAGTTTTCAATTTTTGTATCTTCTTTAATAAATTTGGATACATTTTTTCTAAATATACTTTGCTCTGGACATATCTTTTCTGTTTCTTGTTGTTTATAAGGGATGCCTGTGTCTCAGGTTTAAAGCCCGTATTCTTGAGCTATGCATGCCTTTTAAGAAGGGTACCCTGGGCCAGGGTCCGTCCCACTGTTTCTGCTGCATCCAAGGTATTCTTCAGAATGTTCTGGTTGACTTTCCTCCCTTCTCAAACAACCGCCAGCAGGCGTGATCATACCGGTTTCGCGACTTCTTGTAGGCCCTTCCTGAAGTTCCACTGTATGTCATAACTTGCCAGCAATGTAGTGTTATCGGCACTTGTAGTGGAATATGCCGCCAACGTAGTGATGCGCTTTCCGAGGGCGTACAACTTTGTACAGTCCTTGTCTGGTGGTGCCTCTGACGTAGGCAAGGGCACTGCGGCTCTCTTCCTTGTAGTAGTGACTACTAGGGAAGTCAGGAGTAGCATGGCCTCAGATATACAGCAGGTCTGTCGGGGAAGAGGCAAAAAAGCTTTTCGTCTCGAGGATTGACAGCTCTTGTTAGAGATGGGGTTAACTAAGAGGGAGCGACGAGCCTTTTGATATAATTAAGCAGTGGTACCACCTGACTTGGGGTGGAGGTTCTCTTTTGATGTCTTCCACAAAGTCTGTGTCCTGTACCGCCTCTTGTGTGACAATTTGAAAGTGTTCAGCAGCCTTCTTTAGAATAGCCTTGAAGGCCATTTGGTCGTCAATGGGTGAGACTTGCCTCAGAGGAGGTGAGGAGGGAGGGTCTAGACAAAGGGCGTCTGGATCTGGAGATGTGGGGGAAAGCCATGGTGCTTCCTCTACTTGCTGTTCATCACCCCAGTCTGGGCACTGGTCTGGTCTCTTTAAAAGGATTTTCTTCCTGGCTATAGGGGTCTTCGCAGACTTCTTCAGGTTCAGAAATGTCTAAGATTTCCTGTGGAAATTAGCTTGAAATCCTTTGGACTTTGGAAAGAGTAGGGCAGGAATCCTCCTCCCTAGGTCTTTTTGGGTTTATACATTCTTCAGCGAAATCAAAAAATTTGGAAAGTTTGTCAAACCGGACTCTGGTTCATAGGGATGAACTAGAGAGGTCTTGAGGGGGGGAAGGGCTCTTCTGGAGGACCAGAGTCTTTATGAGGTAGTGATTACGTTGGGATGTAGCTCGAGGTTTATTTGCTGCCGATGTGAAGCATGCGAGAATCTCGCACAGCTCTGGCGGGTCGGGGAGATTTTTCAACATGCCTGTAGCCGAAGACTTCGGCGCTGCCGAAACCTTTGTAACCGACACTCTTAGAAGGCGTGTCAGTGCTCGTGGTGTTTGGTGTAGACGCCCTTATGGGTTGAATGGCCGGACACATGCTGTGTGGATGGTTGCAGGGAGGGCAGCCGATCATGTGGATCGGTGGGAGTTATTGAAACTTTCGACTGGCCCATTGGCATCTTCTGCTTCCTCAACAAGCCTGTCGAGGGAGCTTGTGTGCTTTCCTCCATGTGGTGTTGGTGTGCCCCCATCGCCGGGATGTTGTCTCCCCATAGCAGCACCGGCCGGCCAGGGTTAGGCACTTGGGAACCTGCTGGTTCCGTGGGGGGGACAGGGTGGATAGGGTCGATGGCTTCCACATCGGAGCCATGGCTGTCGCTTGGATCCTCGTCACTCGAGGCACCTACGCTGATGGGGGTGCCACGCTCGGCCTGCATGGTGTAGTCCGTCCACCACTTCGTCCATCAATATTTAGCGTTATTGGACACAAAAGTCAGCAGGACTGCTCGTCGTGATCACGAGGAAGACACTTGTTACACCTTCGGCGAGGGTCCTTCCACACAGGTATTTGCCGTTGCAGGACGGCCAAAACTTAAAGGGAGTCCTCGCCATAGCAGAGGTAAGAAGCGACAGCAAGACCAAAAGGGAAAAGCGGGGAAGGGGAGGAAATGAATTCAAAGAATCAGAACCCCGGGTCCCTCTCTCCCTACTGTATATACTTGACCATGCGTTCGACAATGTCAACCAAAGCACCAGCCGCTGAAATCTGTAGTCTCCTGCATAGGATGCAGAAGTAGTTGATGAAGGAAGGTCGAAGACTAGACGACCAACCGTCATGGGCATAGTTGTTATAATTTTGCAATGTATGAGCTCTGCATAGGGCGGCCAGCTAGCTGGCTGGAAAAAAACAATCCGAGGGACCTCAACGCATGATAGATTTTTGGTACACTACACATCACGTTAGGGACTGTGCTATAAGCACGCCCATGTCGATGTCCCGTTTCGATTCTCGAAAGACAAGATGCAATACTCTGCGATTACCAACAGACGTCAGACTATATGCACAGCATGTGATTCTAAGAAGATTCACAAGCATATTATATATATATATATATATATATATATATATATATATATATATATATATATATATATATATATATATATATATATATATATATATATATATATATATATATATATATATATGATACATTACTCACCGTAATCGTATTTCTGATGCTTGTATCTGCTTAGATTCACATGCTGTGCATAGGCCGACATCTAGTGGAAGCTGCGGAGTATTACAGTTTGTTTTTCGAAGTCGAAAAATGGGCGTCGACACAGGGCGTGCCAGTAATACTATCCCTAGTGTGACGTCCCCTGTACCCATGATCCCTCACGCGTCTAGGATCCCCAGATTGTGTTTTTCCTGACATGAGGTAGCATGAGGAGTAGCGTGAGTACAGATAGTCCAAGCAGATAGACAGAAAGGTAAGACTACAAGCAACCATGCGCCTTCTCTCGGAGGGGAGGAAGGGTGGGTCGCATGTGAATCTAAGCAGATACAAGCATCAGAAATACGATTACGGTGAGTAATGTATCCCTTCTGAGGCTTGTGGAATCTGCTTAGATCACATGCTGTGCATAGATTAGCGAGCAGTACCAGAAGAAGGAGGTGGGATGTGAGAAGGGTCATGAGCAAACAGGTGTCTTAGAACCGCTTGTCCCACTTGTGTATCTGCCTTGGAATGAGTGTCAATGCAGTAATGCTGAGTAAAAGTGTGAATAGAGCTCCAAGTAGCTGCTTTGCAAATGGTGTCAAGGGGAACATTTGCAATGAAAGCCAGAGTGGCCCCAATGCCTCTGGTAGAGTGGGCCCTTGGCGTAAAAGGCAGAGTTTTTTCAGAAAGAGAGTAACACAGCTGTATACAGTTGATAATCCACTTTGAGATAGCGCCCTTAGAGACGCGATCCCCCTCTCTGCCTGTAGCTACGGAGACAAACAGTTGATCTGTTTTCCTTAGCGGTCTGGTTTTATTTACATAGTATAAGACCGCCCTACGCACATCTAGGGTGTGTAGTTTCACCTCAGCTGAGCTCTGTGGGTTTTGGAAGAAAGCCGGAAGCTCGATGGACTGGTTTACATGGAACTTGGATATGAATTTTGGTGAGAATCTAGGGTGTGTGCGTAAAACCAGTTTGTCCTTGTGGATAGTAAAGAAAGGATCTTGCACTGACAGAGCCTGAATTTCACTGACCCTTCTTATGGAGGTAATGGCTACTAAGAAGGCCGTTTTATAAGTCAGGTGTTTGAGGCTACTTTTATGCATGGGTTCGAAGGGGGGCCCCATGAGCTTAGATAGCACCACATTGAGATCCCATCCTGGCGGTGGGTTCGAGATAGGAGGGTGAAGTCTCTTTACTCCTTCCATGAAGGCTTTAACTACTGGTACTTTCCACCACGAAACCTTGTTATGGGATGTGGTGTAGGCTGAGAGGGCTGCCAGGTGTACTTTCAGAGAGTTAAAAACCAACCCTGCATCCAGCAGGTGGAGCATGTATGTTACAACGTTGGAAGGAGTGCAATCAACCGGGTTGATTTGTTTACTCTGGCACCAGATAACGAATCTTTTCCACTTGTCAAAGTAACAGTGCCTTGTATTTGGTTTCCTAGACTCTTTTAGAATGTCCATACACCTCTGTGGTAATTTGAGATGTCCAAACTCTATGACTTCAGGAGCCATGCTGCTAGGTTCATAGAGTTGGGTTCCTGATGCACTGTTTGACCTTGTTGCTGGGACAGAAGGTTGTACCAGGCTGGGAGTCTGATGGGCTCGCATACCGCCATCCTGCGTAGGTGTGGAAACCATGGTTGTCTCGCCCACATGGGAGCAACTAGGATGAGCGTCATCGATTCCTTGTTCATCTTGTACACCACCTTCCTGATGAGGGGAGTTGGTGGGAAAGCGTACGCAAACATCCCTGACCAGTTTATCCACAGGGCATTCCCCTGGGAGTCCGGTTGTGGGAACCTGGATGCAAATCCTGGGCATTGTTTGTTTTCGCTTGTGGCGAATAGGTCTATAGTGGGGAAACCCCACTGAGAGAAGAGATCTTCTACTACGTCTTTGTGAAGGACCCACTCGTGTTCTTCTGGGAGGGAGTCTCTGCTTAGAGCATCCGCTAGGGAATTGAGCTCCCCTGGAACATGTTGCGATGACAGGAAGATGTTCCGTTTGAGTGCCCATATCCATATTTTCTGGGCAAGCTTGGATAGATTTGGCGAACGAGTCCCTCCTTGCTTGTTCAGATAGAACATGGCTGTCGTGCTGTCCGTCCTGATCTGCACCGACAAGTTTAGTAGATGGGGCTCGAACGCCTGCAGCGCTCGGAATACTGCCAGAAGCTCTAGCAGATTGATGTGGTTCTTGGCTACTGAGTGAGACCAGAGACCCTGAGCTGTGTGGTGGAGATGGTGAGCTCCCCACCCCGTCAGGCATGCATCTGTAGTCACCACTGCCTGTACTTCGGGATCGTAAAAGGGTTTCCCCTTTGCGAGATTCTCTCTTGTCCACCAGTGTAGGTTCTGTACGAGTGTTGGCGAAACGACCACTAGATCGTCCCACTGACCACTTGCCTGAGACCACTGTTTCGCCAACCATTCCTGCATGGGACGCATGCGCAGACGCGCGTGGGGGACCAGGTAAATGCATGACGCCATCATGCCGAGTAACCGCATAGCTTTGCGTACTGTTATCTGTTGACCTGACTGATAATGCGGAATTTGCAGAAGTATGTTCCGAATTCTTTCTTCCGAAGGGAAGGTCAATCCTTTCTGAGTATCTAGGATAGCTCCTAGAAACTGTTTTGAGGTGCTTGGCACCAGACTTGACTTTTTCTCGTTGATGGAGAAGCCTAATTCGTGGAGGAGGTCGATGGTCCTTTGAATGTTTGACCTGCAGATTCCTGGGGTTTCCCCCGTTATGAGCCAGTCGTCCAGATAAGGGTACACTGGGATTGCCTCCCTGCGTAGGTGTGCAGCTGCCACCGCCAGTACCTTGGTGAATACCCTTGGTGCAGAAGCTATCCCGAAGGGCAGTACCTTGAATTGGTAGTGGCGACTGTCCACCTTGAAGCGCAATTATTTTCTGTGCGCTGGGAGCATGGAAATATGAAAATAGGCATCTTTCATATCCAAGGTTGCCATGTAATCCCCCTTTTTTAGGAGTGGGATTACCTCTTGTAGTGTGGTCATACGGAATTTTTGGGGCTTGACATACTTGTTGGCAGGCCGTAAGTCTAAAACTGGGCGCATTGTTAAATCTTTCTTTGGCACAAGGAAGTAAGTTGAATAGATACCCTTGTTTACCTGGTGTCCCGGGACGAGTTCTATCGCGTCCTTTTCTAGCAGAATGGCGATCTCCTCGAGGAGGATCTTCTGATGTTGTAAAGAGTGGACTTTTTGTCTTGGAGGATGGTTTAGGGGACGTTGCAGTAGTTCTATGCAGTACCCATTGGATACTGTTGACAGCACCCATCTGTCGGATGTTATCCCTTCCCATGCCTGGGTGAAACTTGATATTCGTCCCCCTACTGGGGTTGCATGGGAAGGGACCCTGAACTGAGCGTCACTGCTTTGGTGGAGGCGTGCCTCCTCCTTTACTGGGGCTGCCTCTGCCTCTACCCCGTCCTCTTTTACTACCCCTACCATACGCCTGGGTAGACTGTTGTGAGCTGGTGTTCCACTGTGTACCCTGGGTGTGGGAGTAGCTATTTCCTCTATTGGAATTTTGGCCGCGGGGGCGACGAAAATTGCCATTCCCTCTTTGGTTAGGTGGTTTGGTAGTTAACTGGCCAAGGGATTTGAGGGTGTCGAATTCTTCCTTAGCGTTTTTTAGAGCGTCCTCGACTGCCTTCCCAAACAGGAGATCACTTTCCACTGGTTTGTCTAAGAGCGCAGCTTGTGTTTCTGCTTTGAATCCCGACTGCCTCAACCAAGCATGCCTCTTGATGACAGTCCCCTCTGCTATAAGTCTACCCGCATTGTCAGCGGCGTCCAGAGTTGCTTTTACAGTGCAGCCTGACACGTTCCTTCCTTCCGCACAAATGCGAGCCAGCTGGCTTTTAAGGGGTTCGGGAGCAGAGTCTATTAGTGCTGCCACTTCTTCCCACTGGTGACAGTTGTAGCTAGCCAACAGTGTGGTGGAATTCGCGATTCTGGCTTGGTAGGCTGCCGTGGAAGCTACTTTCCTGCCAAAACCATAAAGTTTTTTACTTTCTTTGTCGGGGGGAGCCTCAGAGGAAGATAATGGTGTACCAGCTCTTTTGCGGGTGTTGGTTACTACTAGAGAGTCTGGCTTAAGTTGACCTCTAATATATAGGGGGTCCGACTGGGCTGCTTTAAACAGCTTCTCCACTCTCGGATTTACAGGTCTTGTCAGGTTTGGGTTGACAAGGGATGGTGCTATTCTGCGTTGAACAGATTTTAGGATGGGAATGGTTTGGGCTACTGGCTTCCTTTCCCCTATTAGTTCTTCCGCAAAGTCCCTTTCTTCCTGGACACCTTGTGTGTCTATGTGGAAGTGGTTAGCTGCCCGAAAGAGCAGTTCATTAAGGAGGGGCTGATTATCTATTGGGGAGTCAGACACTGGGGCTTCCCTTTCGACTGGTGAGTCCATTCTGAAAATATCTGGGCTATTTTCTGGCTCATCCTCGTCTTCGTCTTCGCCGTAATAATCTGATCCTGCAGGATCTTCTGGCGTGTCAATTTCCTGACCTTCTATAAGGGAAGAGTTTCCTTGGTCTGTAGGGAAGAGGTAAGAATAGGGTTGGACCTCGATGGGGTCTAAAGGCCTAAATGGTGTCTCGACCCGGGGTCTTTTATTTGAGGGGATAGAGTCCCTAGACCCTGAGGGAGAATCTTCCTGAGGGTTAAAAGCTAGGAGTTGTTCAGGGTGTCTTTCGAAAAAATTCGCCAAGGAAGACATCCTTGACATTACTCTGTCAATGTCCTCGCATGACCAGAGTTTTGAGCTTGGGGTGACCTTGCTGGGACTTTCTATGGATTGGCCCTGAGAAGACTTGGTCAGTTCTTTTGTAGTGGAGGACTGCAAGGGTTGTTTCCTTTGCTGTTTACCCCCTTCCCCGTGGGTGGAAGTGTGTTTCCCCTTTCCCTTATCTTTCGACGCCTGGCGTCGAGGATCGGAGGTGGAATCCCTGTCTTTCGAACTAGGCTTCGAAACTGGCCCCTCTTTACTCCCAAGTGAAGTACCCTTTTCCTGGGGTGCAGGCTGGGGGTGGAAGTCGTGTTCGTCTTCGGACGATTGATCTTCCGGGATATTAATGGTCGAGGCACTTTGTGCAAGTGTGGAGGCTTGCCTGACGTCGTGCGGCGACCTCGACCGGGACCGCCCAGAGGACGTCCTTTCGGACTGCTCCTTCTGTGCCTCTTTCCGAGGTTTCGACGACGTCGAATCTCGGGTGGATTTTTTGTGTTTAGCGTGTGTATGTGTAACGCTTTTGTCGCCGGGGGACTTCCCCATAGTCGCCGGGACGGACGACCTTCCGAGGCCGGGGACGTGCGTTCGGCTGTCCTTCGACGCCTTGGTGCCCTCGCCGTCCGAAAGTTCGGCGTCGCTGCCGTCGCTGAAGGTACCCTCCGCCTCCATAGCTGCTAGCTTGGCGTGGTGGGCCCAACGCTTGGTGGAGCGGTCCTTAAGAGTTTTTGCCTTAAACCTGCTACAGGCCCTGCAACCCGTCTCGGAGTGGTCTCTGGGTAGGCAAAGGTTGCACGTAGCGTGCTTATCTACCCAAGGGTATTTCTTATTACACTTGGGGCAAAACTGAAAGGGCGTACCCTCCATACGCGCCTGTGGGCAGCGGGCAAGTGTGTGTAGGTAATAAGGTGTCGAGTGTGGAAGTGTACCACCCCCCACTCTCCCTACTTGTAGGGCCGAGGCCAGCGGCCCAGGCCCGAGCCGAGGCGGAAGCCTCAAGGCCCAATCCGTCGGTATTCGACGTTGATCTCCTCCCCGGTTCGGCGTCGAGATGTTGATCGACGAAGGTTGACAAAAACGGGGCAAATTATAATTATTTTTAGTGAAAATATGGCAAAGCCAGGGAACTCCGATGAAGTGCTTCCGACCAGAATGGCGGAAAAAAACAATCTGGGGATCCTAGACGCGTGAGGGATCATGGGTACAGGGGACGTCACACTAGGGATAGTATTACTGGCACGCCCTGTGTCGACGCCCATTTTTCGACTTCGAAAAACAAACTGTAATACTCCGCAGCTTCCACTAGATGTCGGCCTATGCACAGCATGTGATCTAAGCAGATTCCACAAGCCTCAGAAATATATATATATATATGCTGTATTCCCAACAGAAAGCTGAATTCCTCCAAATAATCCACAGGCAGTCTTGGTGTACCGTGAAATTAAAGTGTCCTTTATTAGTTAAAATACATGGACAAGGAAGACAACAGCAGTCTTTGATGCAAAGAAAGAACGACGCGTTTCACCCTACTCGGGCTTCGTCTGGTATGTGACAGAGAGAGAGTACTGATATTATAGAAAATAGTGTATAAGTCCATCTTTGATGTTTAACACTTAGGTAAACTAACAATGGTTAGTCAAGAAGGTGGCCATATTGGAACTATATGACCTCTCACTTCAGTGCACTTGTTAAAAACGCTTTGTATTAAAAATACTTTGGTAATTTTTCTCGCACTCGTCTCGAATACCTATTAGCCCAAGTGGGTTAAAGGTGGACAATTTTGCACGGAATTACTGATTTAAGATAATATAATTTGCATCCTTATTTTCGCCATTACCAACATGATTGAAGGAAGCAATTCTTCATCATTTTCCAATTCGCTAGGCATGTTTCAACAGCCCAAGTGGGCCGACACAATATCTTAGCCTGAACTGAAATTCGCTATCAAAGGTTTACAAAATACATATTATAAACATTAGTACCAAAATTACAGATATTTCATAAGTACGAAAGTGCTATGTGCTATGTAAACATCAGAGGACTATTGACTACCAAAGTGCTGTGTGCTATCAATAAGGTGCTTATTATAAAGTGCAAGTTTTAAACCCACATGTGGTTTATGCATTAGCCATAAGGCTATATGTAACCCTTGCGAGTGCCTCCATGGTATATTCTTTCAAACATAAATCAAATCAATTCAATATAGATATACTGGAAAGGACATGAAGATATATAATACATGTTGTAGATATTCATAATAAGACAAGTAAGTTGATCTAGTACAGCAAAAAAGGCAGTATGTTACCCTTGCGGGCGTCTATATGTTGTGACTTGAGGCTGTATTTAGCCCTTGCGGGTGCCTCCATGGTATGTTCTAGTATACACAAATCAAATCAACGTGAATATACTGCGAAAGACATAGTAATCCATAAGTCTTAGTTACTTACCTGTAACTGTATTTCTCCAGCATTGGTATCTTTCATAGATTCACATGCTTGAATATTCCCCGTCAGACTGGGAATCCTCGGTGATAAATTTAATAATACATTTTTTTTTTTTTTTTTAAATATACACACATTGCTACCTAGCAGTGCATGTACATAGCCCATTATGGCCTATGAGCCATTTCATTGTGTAGTCCCTCCACCTCACTTTGGTCCTTTATGGCCCCAGCCAATGAGGTGGCAGGGCTTAAGCTCCGCCCCCGGCAGCCATCTTTAGATTTTGAACCGTAGAGATTACAGTATGATGGATGCCGAGCATTAAAGCAGCCTATCAGGGGAGGCGGGCGGGCGGATGTGAATCTATGAAAGATACCAATGCTGGAGAAATACAGTTACAGGTAAGTAACTAAGACTTCTCCACTAAGACTTCTCCAGCATTGGATCTTTCATAGATTCAGATGCTTGAATAGAATACCAAGCAGTTAAAACATGCCACCATTATATATATATATATGCATAAATATAGAAAAAACATATTTCTGATCAAACCTTTACCATGCAGCAACACAACGGTTACATACTTCGGGAAAAGTGGGAAAGGAGGCTGGTCCTACCTTATACAAAGAGATGGCGGAGCACTGCCTGTCCAACTGCAGCTTCTTTGTTGGTATCTTCAGTCAGGCAGTAGTGTTTGGCGAAAGTATGCAGAGTGCTCCACGTGGCGGCTCTGCATATGTCCTTCAATGCCACCCCTGCGTGGAATGCTGTTGACGCCGCCCTTCCTCTGGTGGAGTGCGCAGACGGCGGTCTAGTTAAAGGGTTGCCTTTCAACTGATGGCAGTGGGTGATGCAGGACGATACCCAGCGTGCCAGACTTTGTTTAGATATATGCTGACCCTTGGTACGGCCAGAGAAAGAAATGAATAGCCGGTTTGAGGAGCGGAACTCCTTGGTTCTTTGCAAGTAAAACTTCAACACTCTAGCAACGTCTAGAGAATGTAATGTTCTTTCCGCTTCAGAAGCGTGATTCTGGAAAAAGGTTGGTAAAACAATGCGCTCAGTGAACGACATCTCCGAAAGTACTTTGGGGAGGAACTTCGGGTGAGGCCTTAAGATGACGCGGTCCTTCTGGAATAAAGTAAACGGGGGTTCAGAAGACAAAGCTTGTAACTCACTGATCCTTCTGGCTGATGTGATGGCTATCAGGAAAGATGTCTCAAGAATTTCATTTCGCATCTGTGTATGGGTTCGAAGGGAGGTTGCATGAGGGCTGTTAAGACGGTGTTGAGGCTCCAGTCCGGAACTGGTGTAGGCGGATAAGTACGCATCAGTCCTTTCAGGAAGATTTTAACCGCTGGTAAGGAAAGTAAGGCTTGCGTCTCCGCGGTTACTGTGCAAGCCGCTATGGCCGACAGATGGACCTTGATAGAGGACAGTGAGAGCCAGGTGCAACAAGTAGGGCAGAATCTGATTAACCGAGGCCGTGAGGGGATCGATTGCAGAGGTCTCGCACCATATGGAAAACCTGGTCCATTTCCTGGTGTAGGTGACTTGCGTGGACGGGGCTCTAGCGGCCCTGATGATATCCCAGCATTCTGATGGTAACTTTAGGTGCATCAGTTTGCGCTGCTCAGGAACCATGCTTTGAGAGACAGGCTCCTCGGGTCGTGGTGGAGGACCTTGCGGTTCTGTTGTGTCAGTAGATATTGATGTGTCTTGAGACGAATCGGGGGTTGACAGGATAGATGCCTCAGCGTCGGGTACCAGACTTGCCGTGCCCAATCCGGTGCAATTAGAATAAAAGAACAATCCTGTTCTTTTACCCTGCGAAGTACCCTCGACATGAGGGGAATGGGTGGGAAGGGATAGAGGAACTTCCCCGACCAATTCACTGAGAACGCATCTCCCAGTGATTGGTGCTCCGGGTATCTTGAAGCAAATCTCTTGCATTTTTTGTTGTTCCTGGTGGCAAAAAGGTCGATCTGCGGATGGCCCCATAAGGCAAATATCCGTTGGGTTTCTTTTTCGTCCAGCTTCCACTCGTGGGACGCTGTGTATTCTCTGCTTAGCCTGTCCGCTAGGACATTGTCCACTCCTGGAAGATGCTCTGCCCTGATCTGCACCCCGTAGTGCAAGGCCCATGCCCAAAGCTGTTGGGCTTCTTGCGACAGGATCTGTGACCTCGTGCCTCCCTGCTTGTTTGTATAGTGCATGGAGGTCGTGTTGTCTGTCTGGACTGTAAGAACTTGACCAGCTATCACCGGTAGGAAGGCTTTCAGCGCCAACCTTACGGCCCTGAGCTCTAACACGTTGATGTGGAGCTGGGACTCTTGTGTCGACCAAGAGCCCTTGGTTTGGAGGTCCGCAAGATGAGCGCCCCAACCTGATAAGGAAGCGTCCGTCCTCAGCAGAAGGGTCGATGTCGGTGCTTGAAACGGCATCCCCTGCAGAAGATTCCTCGGAACATTCCACCATCGAAGGGCCTTGTGCAACGTCGATGGAATCTGGACAATGTCTTCCCAGCCTCCGAAAGCTTGTTTCCATTGGTGGTCCAGCGCTTCCTGCACAGGTCTCATGCGAAGCCTGCAGTTCGGTATGAGGAATATGCATGATGACATCATGCCCAATAGGGATTTGTAAGAGCGTACAGATGTTGTCTCTTTCTGTAGGAAGTTCGAAGTTGAGCGTAGAATCGCTGCTATTCTTTCTGCGGATGGCCTCACTCTGGGAATGCTGGTATCGAGTTCGGCTCCCAGGAAGAGAGCTACCTTGCTGGGAACGGGGCAGGACTTTGTCTGGTTTATGGAGAAACCCAACTCTTTTAGGAGGTTGACAGTCCTCGACACTGCCGAGCGAGCCTTTGCAGCGGAACTTGCCTTTATCAGCCAATCGTCCAGGTATGGAAAAACGTCCGTTCCTGCCCTCCTGAGACTTGCCGCTACCGGCGCCAAGCATTTTGTGAAAACTCTCAGAGCCGATTTTAGCCCGAACGGGAGCACTTGAAACTGAAAGTGAAGCTCTCCCACCGTGAACCTGAGGAACTGCCTGTGCGCTGGATGGATCGGTATATGGAAGTATGCGTCCTCCAAGTCTAAAGTGGCTAAGAAGTCGTGCTTGTTTAACCAAGGTAGCACCCCTTGTAAAGCTACCATCTTGAATGTTATGCGCTTGATAAATTTGTTGAGTGCCCTCAGGTCCAAGATGGGTCTCCATTGACCGTTTTTCTTTCTGACGAGGAAGAATCGGGAGTAGAAACCTTTTCCCCTCTGAGAATAAGGAGCTGGTTCTACTGCTGCCTTCTGGAGCAGTTTTTGCACTTCGGACATGACCTGTTTTAGCATATGCACTCTGCGAGATGTTGGAGGCAGGGAAGGAGGTTGGTCCAGAAATTCTAAGGTGTGACCCTTTCGGATCACCTGCAACACCCATTTGTCCGATGTAATTGATTGCCAGCGCTGGAATAACTGGCTCACCCTTCCCCCCACCGGGGTGTGGTGAAGAGGGGAAAAAAATTGGTCGTCAGATTTGCTTGCCTTGTGACTTGCCTTGGGCAGAGCCACGTCTGCCTCTATGGGCGTATCTGTTGGATGACTGATATTTATTGTCTTGGTACGTGCCGCCTTGTGCTTTTTGACCATATGAGGAACGACCGTATCCTCTGAACTTGGAAGATGAGCCTCTAAAGGGACGAAAAGACCGATGGTCCTTACTTTTGTCCTTTAAAGAACTGATGGCTCTGGCTGTGTCCGTGTCTGTCTTGATTCCCTTCAAATGATCGTCTATCTTCTTTCCAAAGAGATCTTATCCATCAAACGGCATGTCTAATATCTGCGCCTGGACTTCAGGTCTAAAGTTAGTAGCCTTTATCCAGGCCTGCCTTCTGAGCACTGTGCCGTGCGCCATCTGCTTGAAGCCTGATTCGGCCACATCAACCGCTGCGTCGATCATGTGATCCGATGTTGCTTCACCATCCGCGATTATCGATTTTGCCTCCTCCTGGAGCTCTGGTGGTAATTGTTTCGCCAATTTAGACATGCGGAGCCAAAGCTCGCGATCGAACCTTGCGGTCATGGCCAGCGCATTGCCCGCTCTGATTGTAAGCGATGCAGAAGATGATACTTTCCTGCCCATGGCTTCCAGTTTACGTCCGTCCTTATCCGGTGGTGCCGACAACGGTGAGGAGGGGTTGGCGAGTTTCTTTCTGGCCGCCACTGTGATAACCGAGTCTGGTTTCGTATGACCTCTCAAACAAAGAGGTGCCGAATCCGGAGCTTTATATTTCTTTTCTGGCCTGGACACCAGCGCCGGAGTCGATAAGGGTGTGGATAGGATCTTGGATCCGGAATCCCAGATGGTATCGAGGAGAGGAATTGTGGTCACTGTCCTCCTTAGTTTGTCCCTGTGCTCATAGAGCACTGATTTCCTTTCCTCAGAAGAAACCTGAATTTTAAATAATTCTGCGGCTTTACCTATAATGGTGTGGAAAGAGACGAGATCATCCGGCGGTGAGGCCTTGCCCGGCGAGTCTCTCCTCCTGGGCTTCTCGACTACGTAGTCATCCCACTCACTGGATGCGTCTGGCTCCTGTGTTATTTCTCCTTCTTCTGGTTCCGAGAATTCTCTAAAAGGATCCTCCTGCCAGTCTGATACCGAGATGGTGGACGGTACCATAGTAGGGTCCACATCCGGAGATCGCGGTCTGTGCGATGACTGTGGCGACGGGACTCTTGTAGGTGAAGCACTGTGGGTGCTGCTCCTTGGTCTTCGAGCAGGTTCCGGTGATCTCATCCGTTTTTGCGGTCTACTCCTGTGAGGAGAACAACCAGATGTGCCTGGAATCGGAGATGACTCTCTAGGAATAATTCCTGATTCTATGGGATCAATCGGGATTTGCTTCTCCTTTTGCCGCCTGTAAAATTCTTCTACAATCCTCTGCACGGATAACATGAATATCGGGTCATGAGGGTATTCGGATTCTCCCGTGGACGGTTGCCAAGGAGGGCTGTATTGTTTCGGTAAGGGACCGGTGGACTCTTCCATCACTTCCGCATCAGAGAATTCTTCCTGAAGAATTACATCCGGAAGTTCTGCCATGTGACCCAAAGGTGAAAATTGCTGTACCAGTGGTTCAGTCTCAGTATTCTTCTCAATGACATTGCTTTCAATGACAGGAGTTTCAAATGTGGAAGGCAGCAATTCCTCCGTAACTGCCGAAAATTGTGGTGCCGCTGAAGGTGTTATGGACGATGCTATCTTCGTCGACAAGCATCCCGTATGAGATTTCGTCGACGACTGAGATTTTCCCGTCGAAAAGGGCTTCGCCGTCGACGACTGAGGGCTTCGCCGTCGACGAGAGCTTCGTTGACTAATGTGGAATGCGTTCCGTGGACGACTGCGTCATGGATGAATGCTTCGTGGACGAGTGGTGTTTCTTGCTCGTCGACGATTGCTTCGCGGCCGACGTGTCCGATGACGATGATCTTATTGTCGACGATGTCTTAAGCGTGGTCGTCGTCGTTGCTGGTTTCGTCGACGGTATGGCCGATGACGGGCCTTTACCTTTCCCTTCATTCGTGGGCGGTTTCCCCGCCGACGACTGCCCCCCCCCCCCGTTTTTTGCAAACTCCTCCTTACCTCTGGAGGCAGATTTTGCTGACTTTTTCTGGCTTGGTAAGTCAACTGGAGGCAGAAAGGGTATCGATTCCAGCTTCCTCTTTTTGGACTTAGGAGAGGAACTCCTTTCCACTGAACAGGCCCTTCTCTTTGAAGTTTGTCTCTCAGATGGAGTGCTGGATTGGACAGGAGCTGTTCTGACAGACTCTTCGTCCGAAGATTGATCCCTGGATTCCAGGTAAGAAAGGAGTCTTCTATGCCTGTCATGAAGGGTCTTGGTGGAAAAGGTTCTACAAATCTCGCATTTTTTAATGTCATGTGGGTACAGACAATAAATGCAATGCTCGTGGGGGTCTTTGTTGTAAACCAATTTCTTTTTGCACCTCGTGCAGTCCCTGAACAGGGAAGGCTTCCTGACAGCCTGAGGTGCCTCCATTTCTGAAGAGAAGTTCAGTCGACGATTTTGAGAGGAAAAACAACAAGTTTTGTCTCCCAGGTTAATTGGAAACAAAGCCCCTGAGAAGGGGAACAAAATGGAATATATTTACCAAATATATTCCACACAAAAGTAGAAAGAATTTGAAAAAGCTCAGAGAGCTTGAGGATTCCCTGTGTCTGTTAGACTGCGGTGAAAAATCTAAAGATGGCTGCCGGGGGCGGAGCTTAAGCCCTGCCACCTCATTGGCTGGGGCCATAAAGGACCAAAGTGAGGTGGAGGGACTACACAATGAAATGGCTCACAGGCCATAATGGGCTATGTACATGCACTGCTAGGTAGCAATGTGTGTATATTTAAAAAAAAAAAAAAAAAAAATTATTATTAAATTTATCACCGAGGATTCCCAGTCTGACCACGGGGAATATTCAAGCATCTGAATCTATGAAAGATCCAATGCTGGAGAAAATATGTTGTGAATATTCATAATAAAACACACAGGTTGGTCTGGTTCAACAGTAAAGGCAGTGTCTTACCCTTGCGGGCGCCTATATATTGTAACTCAACCAGCCTATATATTAGATGGTCTAATACTTCCATGCGATTCACAACTTGATAATACACTTTACGTATTGATAAAAACAACACACAATTTCTACAAATCTAAAACTTATTTCAAAAAATGTGTACAAAATTAGTGATTAAAAGATATTAGTGCTACACACAATGAATAAAAAAAATAATAAATAGATGCAAAAAGAACTGCAAGTAGATGCATAAACGTCCAAATCAAACAAGATTTTCTAGAAACCTTAATTCATTATATGGGCACACCAGATATGCAAAAAAGCAGAAAATTCAGAAAGTTCAGGGAATTCGGACGCTCACATATATACCTATGTTGTCTTATAAATACAACCAAGTAACTAAATAATAATGATAGTTTTAAAGTTTTAGAGTTTTCAAGATCCCAGGAATGCATATAATTCTTCGTCACGATTGTGACCTCCCGGATACTTAGTATTAAAGTCTACTATATATCTGGATTCCATTTGTCTTTGAGTTCGCTATCTGTCCCCTCCTCTGGGGCGAATTCCTACTGAGTCAATAATAAAATATTTGAAGGAACTGATGTCATTTTGATGAACCTCTTCAAAGTGTTTTGCAAGTGGATACGACATATCATGGTTCTTGATGGCACGTAGATGTTGCAATATTCGTAACCTGACTTCCAGCTTGGTGCTACCAATATACCATTAATTACAAGCATAAGTAATCACATAGATAACAAATTGTGTAAAACATCTCAGATCTCGTTTGATTTTAACTTCTTTCTTTGTTCGAGGATGTGAGAAAACTTTCATGTTCATTCCATGACGACATGCTTTACATTTGGCACAGGTATAAAAGCCTGATGTTCTTTTGGTTAGCCAAGTGTTAATACTTTGTTTGGGCGATTGGAACATACTGGGTGTATTGTATAGAAGGTGGTTTTCTATAGGTCACAGTGGCATGTGTTGGCAAATGTGGACTGATATCCAGATCTCGTTTCAAAAGGTGCCAATATCTGTTCAAAATTTGTTTTGTTTCTATGGCCCCAGAGTTAAATGTGGTGATGAATCCGAGTGAGCAGTCTTTGTGCGGTTGATCCTTTGTTTGACCCTTGAGTGTACTTTTTTTGGCCAGGATCACCTCACGGGTTTTGTTACAGGTTCGGTTGTAGGCTTTGTTTATAACTGTTTTCTTATAGCCTCGAATTAAGGATCTGGCCGCAGTTTTTTTTAGCATTTGTTTCCCATACTCCATTCTCACTACAGTTTCTTTTCACCCGCAAGAACTCACCATATGGAATACGGTCTTTGAGACATTGTGGATGCGCACTTGTTGCGTGTAGTAATGTGTTAGTACTTGTTTCTTTTCTATGCAACTCTGTGCTTACACTGTTTTCAATGATTTTCACCTTTGTCTAAATAGACTATTTCTGTTTTACTGTGAAGTTCCGTAAATTGTAAAATCTGCTGGTTTTGATTCAGAATATGAAAAAAATGTGTCCATTCCACATTCGTCCCACTACAGATAATGAATAGATCATCAATATATCTTTGCCACATAATTACTTTGTCTGTGTGTTCTTTGTAGTTGTCATTGGAGAAAAGATCTTCTTCCCATGCACCCATGTACAAATTAGCAAAAATTGGAGCCACTGCTGTGCCCATAGCCGTTCCACAAATTTGATTATAATATTTGGAATCAAACATGAAAGTGTTATGAGTCAAAATAAGAGACAGCATATCTAAAAGCATGATGAAATGTTCACAAAAACTCAAAGATCTGGTTGACAAAAATCTTTTAACTGCTTGTATGCCTTTTGAGTGGGTGATGCACGTATAAAGAGAAACAACATCTAACGTAACTAAAAGAAAGTCAGGTTGGCAGGGAATATGTGCAACTTGGTTAAAAAATGCTGTGGTATCTTTTGTATAAGAAGAACAAGTTACTTTCTTACCTGGTAACGTTCTTTCGATGGGATGGTCCGACGACGTATTCCATATCTATGACAGGTAATGTCCACAGCTGTGGACATTACCTGTCATAGATATGGAATACGTCGGAGGACATGGATATGGAATACGTCGGAGGACCCAATCCCCTCGAAGGTAAAGTTTCTACAAAGGGAAATAGAAAGTTGTCAACAAATTTTGAGGTGTTTCCAAAGAGAGAATCTGTCGATGCCACTAGTGCTTTGTGTGTGTGTCATCCTAGCCCTAAAGCACTCTCAAACCCCTTTCCTGAATCTGCGTCTTGCCGCTTTGCTACCTACCTTGATCGAATATGGCTAGGCTTCAGTGTCTTTTCTGTTAATAAATTGTCCCCCAAAATACACCCAGTGTCGATTTTGGAAATCCATCTTAACCTGACATTTTCACCCCTTCGTGTCTCAAACTGGGTTTTCTACTCCAAGTATTCTGTTGCCTGGGCAATTGGAGCTCTGGAGCCTGCATTACTGGCGAGAGAAAAGAAAACATACTTAAACCGTGGTGTTTCTCTTGGAGTGACCGGTGGGCCAGCAACTCAGTAGCAAATTGCTTGTCGTATCCCTCCCCTTTTGTTCAGTTTCCATTCACAGGTGAGAAACCTAGAAAAATTCACTATGCTTTTTTAGGCATCAAAAGCTCTTTGTTTGAATGAGGCTCTGCTACAAGCCGCCAATAAACCAAAACAGGATGCTAAAGGTTTGGTAGGAATCCGTTCTCAGTATTCATAACTCATGGGAGTTTCTCTGTGTTATTGCTACATGAAAATGGGGAGAGGGCAGTACTTACTCCTTGGGGTACTGGCTTGCAAGATGGAGCAGCTTTAATTCCTAATGGGGCCACTGCCCCATATGCAATGCTTTATCTCGATGGTGTACGTGATCGGAAAGATCTTTGAGTGAACGAGGTTTGCGTCTTAAAAGGTAGACCTGTGTCAGGATGTGCCAGGCCCTGAATTGGTAATCCGGTAGAAGTATTCGAAGCGTAGCCGTTGAGTTCTTCCCACCAATGTATCCCTTTGTATTTCTATGAAAAAAAACTACAAAGGAATCATTTAGCTGAAAGATGGGGTTGCTGCATCAGCTGTTGAAGGACACGGACACCATGGACTGTAGAAAAGGAAAAACACATTCAAAAAAGGACCTCCCAAGAACAAGAACAATGTAGAACAAAGAACAAGAGATAGTGTCAGGAAATGCGACACCAACAAGAAGCAATGAACGAGCATGGATAGGACTTACCACTGCGGTGCATAAGGGAGGGACTACCGAGGAACTCTGCACAACCCAACCTATCCCTTAGACCTGACGGCACGAGGACGCCTATGCGGAAAACCAGCAGTCTGTAGTCCAAGCGCTAACCCGACGAAACGAGCATGCCTATCGACATAAGCGCCAATAATGGCAGTCTCTAGTTCGGGCGCTTTGGGTTCAGGTAATGCAGGTTCACTCAAGGTAGTATGGGTATGGAAGCAGTCTTGAGTATTAGGTGCAATGCCCAGCTGGTGAGGAGAGAGTAGATGTACCTTGTGTCTGACAGATAGTTCTCCCAACGTGTAGACCTCATGTAATGAAGGACTGAAGGAATGCGTTCCTGGGTCAGCAACGTGCGAGCAGTGCAGAGGTTTTGGAATCAGGAGACAAGGCAAGTCATTTAAACGTTACAGAGTCAGCAGCGTGCGAGCAGTGCAGAGGTTTTGGAATCAGGAGACAAGGCAGGTCAGTTAAACGTTCCAGAGTCAGCAGCGTGCGAGCAGTGCAGAGGTTTTGGAATCAGGAGACAAGGCAGGTCAGTTAAACTTTCCAGAGTCAGCAGCATTCGAGCAGTGTAGAGGTTTTGAAATCAGGAGACCAGGCAGGTCAGTTAAACTTTCCGGAGTCAGCAGCATGCGAGAAGTGCAGAGGTTTTGGAATCAGAAGACAAGGAAGGTCAGTTAATGCAGGCCGTGGTCGGTATCAGGGGAGGCAATCAAGCAGGAGAGGGAATGGGCAAAACGGGAACAAAGACCGAGAGCAAGAATACAGGGTAAGCGTTAGCTAACATTCAAACAATCAGAAGCAGCGAGTGCGGCAACCCAGAAGCGTTATAACGGGTGGCCGCGACCTCGCTTGGCTCTTTTCTGAAACGCGATAGCGTCGCTTGTGGAGAGGACGCCACGGTAACATGGCAGCGTGAGTTCCGCGGCGATGAAGGCTGAAACAAGGTACTGCCCGTTGCGGAACGCTCACACAAGCGTTTCCAGGTTGCTTGAGAGGGAAAGGGCGCTGTCTTGGGCTAATCCTGACAACCTGACTGGACAATAGGAAGTGATGCTGCAAGCGATGGTCTACTTCTGATTGATGGTCACTAACTTACTCGTATGTTGGTGTTCCACAAGGCTCCGTCTTGGGTGGTCCTCTCTTTACACTCTACACCTCTACTTTCGGGGCACTAATCTCCTCCTTTGGGTTCTCGTACCAACTCTTTGTGGACGACACCCACATTTTCTTCACTTTACCTGAACTCATCTCTGATCGCTCCATCAACATTTTCAACTGTCCATCAGCCATTAAATATTCGGTGGCTTCACACTCTGATGTTAAACTCTACTAAACCAGAGGTGCTTTTCTTTCCTGACAAATACTCTGGTCTCTTCCTCTGCCTATCCAGTTCCCACGCGACACTCTACCCTACTCTTTAGCTAAAAACCTCTCATCTATGTCCCTTCCCTACTTTTATCTCCAAATCCACAACAGCAGCTTGCCGCAACCTCCTAAATATTAGGAAAATCCAGCACCTCCTTCTGTGAACACCGTCAAGCATATCTTAACCACTCTTGTCTTCTCTAAACTGGACTACTGTGCCAGCATCCTCTTTGGTCTCCCCAACTATGCTTTCTGCCGTCTTGACAAGATCATAAACTTTGCTACCAGGATTCTTTTTGAACACACCTACTTACTCATACCGTCACCAGGATGGATGGCTGACTATGCAAAAGAGGGCCCTATTTAAATGTCCCCTTCTGGTTCACAAATCTATCCACGGTATGGCACCACTACTTATCCTCCATCCAGCTCTACTAGGCTTTGCATAATCTCTGCTCTGCCTGCTCTACTACCCTTGTGTCATGATTACGGGGTTCCCTCGCAAAAGAATTTCCAAGAGTTCCTGGTTGGCCGCTTACAGTTGCTGGTCTAAGAATAGGCAGGTTGACTCTTCCTCATCACTCAACATGGCTGCCTGTAGTTACAACCTCTAGGTGGGCCAGCAGTCTAGTTTTCTGTCACTCGGGAGTATTTAAGCCCCGCCCCTTTGCTCAACGGCGCTTCGCGTCTTCAGCTGTCTCAGCGAACGCTTACCGCGGTTCAGCCCTCTGACAGGAATTCCTCAGCTTCCCTAGTATTCCATGGAAACCCTTTTCTGTAGTGCCCTGGAATAGCTTTTCCCGTCCAGTCCGCTGTCCCAAGTTGTGAATTCTGTGTAAAGTTGGCTTTCTTCAGTGCGGTGTTGGCGGTTACGCTTTTCCAGTTGGCGTTTATTGTGAGGAGAGTTTTCGAGGCGCACCTCCCAGTTCTGTCGCCCCTGTTGTTTTCACAGCAAGTATCTTTCCCTTTTAGTTCTCGCTATAGATTAATGGTTCCTATAGTAGCAACTGCTTTTCACACATTAGTTCTTTCGCGCAAGTGAATGTTCAAACCATATTCACCTCACAGAAGTTAAGAGGGTTGTGTGGAGAATTGTTTCTAGGAACATTAGTGTTCGTTTTTTCTGTCGTCATCAGGTACACTAAGTTTACGCATTTTGGAACCAAAAATGTTGCGGGTTGTGCACTTCAGTTTTTAGACACATTAGGGTGTTTCTGCATTTAGAGGGTTAGTGACACCATTCCTGTCTGACACTGTTAGGAAGTGTACCCCTTTAGACATTTCTGGAAGTTTAAGGATAATTCCATTCTCCTCACGTCCCTTCTTCAGAACACGCACCCCTGCGCAGAAGCAGGATGGAGAGCTAACCAAATCACCAACTAAGGTAACCGAAGAATACAGTTTATTTTGAAGGTGATTCTTTTTTCCCTATTTTAGGAATCACTTAGTTATTGAGTGTGGTAATTGTTTTCATGTATAGATAGAGAGTCCAATTGGGATAAGATAACAGCGCACCCTGAGAAGTTTCCGAATATCAAGTGGTGTCCCCGAGGAGTCTAAGGTAAGCGTTACAGAACGCGAAGCCAGTCATAAAAAATACTCCGCCTGGGCATCATGGGAACTTCTGAGGTAGATCAGTTAGCTCAACTACTGGGAGAACTTAGAGCTGAAGTCCATGCAGCCCGGTCCGAAACCGGCGCTCTTAGAAGGGAACTGGGAATCAATAGGGAACGAACTGAAGAGTTGGCTCGCCAGTTATTACAGAATCAGGCGGGACAGGTTCCCCTTCCCCAAGGTAATGCCCAAGCTTCCTCTTCTACATCGCCCTCAGTTCCGTTCCAAGTGGTAATTCCAGGAAATATTCCCTTAGCCCCTCCTGAGAGATTCACGGGGGACCCGAAAAGGTTTGCCGTGTTTTTAAATCAGTGTAGACTACATTTTTTGTGCAGACCTGGGGTTTTCTCCACTGACCAATCAAAGGTTGCTTTCGTGTTGTCTTATTTGGGTGGTCATGCAGCAGATTGGTCCATTCCTTTGGTTAATCGGGATGATCCCGTGTTGCAGAACTTTTCAGAATTCCAGAGAGAGTTAGAGAAATTGTTTGCTCGCCATTCACAAGGTCAGGCATTGGACAATGAGTTACTGTCACTCAAGCAGGGCAATCAGGAGCTGCTTGCTTACGTGGCTACTTTCAATCGATTAGTGGCAGAAACTAATTGGCCTACAGAAAAGAGAGTGACACTGTTTTATCGTGGTCTGCGCAGTGAGCTGAAGGATGTTCTCGCTCAAGTTGTCAATCCGCCCGAATGTCTCACAGAATTCATAGACCTGACAATCCAGTTGGATCATCGTCTTCAGGATAGGAGAACGGATCGAGCTCGTCAGGACAGTCGACCCTTTGTAGTCCGCTCCCGAGAACCAACGTCGAAGTCAGGATTAGATGTTCCCAATGAACCCATGCAGTTGGGCGGAATTCGAGGCCCAATTTCCCAAGCAGAGAGAGAGAAGAGACGACAGTTGCAGTTGTGTTTGTATTGTGGCAAGGCCGGTCATTTTTTAAAGGATTGTCCAGTAAAACCTTCACGGAGGCCTTTAGGAGGAATCAATCCGGATAAAAAAGAACAGACGGCGGAAAACTCCAGTGCCCGACAAGTTTAGAGGTCCGCTTGTCGAGCATGGAAAAGGTTGCAGCGACCTCACACTTCGTGTGTCCTATTGTCCTTTCTTGCCACAATAACCCCACACAGAGGCATGCATTGGTTGCGTACATAGACTGTGGGGCCATTGGCAACTACATGGATCAACATCTGGCTAGTAAATTGGGATTCCCCTTGAGGAATAAGTTGGAAGCTGAAAACGTCTCCGGAGTGGATGGTACACCTTTGGTGTCAGGTCCCGTGACCCAGTGCACTGACCCCCTCTTAATGCTTTGCCAGGAAGGACACAGGGAGAGGATCTCTTTTGACCTGATTCAAGCTCCTCAATTCCAGATCATCTTGGGAATACCTTGGTTGGAGAAGCATAACCCTGTGATCGATTGGTGTTCCCGGACATTGAAGTTTGACTCCAAGTGCCAAAGTATGTGTTTTTCTGCAGAAGGTCCAAAGGACGCCAGGCAGTCTGAGATGACTATCTACACCACCTTGGGTCTCATAGGTTCATTACCAGTAGAATACAAAAAATTCCAGGATATTTTCCAAAAAGAAAAACAGGCAGAAATTTTGCCCCCTCACAGACCCTATGACTGTCAAATTGATCTCATTCCAGGGGCTCAGCTTCCTTGTAGCAGAATTTATGCCCTCACTGAAAAAGAAAATGCTCATCTAAAGGCTTATCTGGATCAATACCTGGCCAATGGGTTTATTAGACCGTCCAAGTCACCGGTGGCATCTCCTCTCTTTTTTGTGCCCAAAAAGGAAGGGGATTTGCGAACCTGCATAGATTACAGAGCACTGAATCAAATCACGGTGAAGAACCGCTATCCTCTTCCCCTTATTTCGACCTTGCTGGATCAGGTGAAGCAGGCACAAATATTCACCAAGCTTGATCTAAGAGGTGCCTATCATCTCATTCGAATTAAGAAAGGTGAGGAGTGGAAAACCGCCTTTCGGACACGATTCGGGCTCTTCGAATATCAAGTCATGCCCTTCGGGCTTTGCAATGCTCCTGCTGCCTTCCAGGCCTTTATGAATGATATCTTCAGAGATCTACTGGACATCTGTGTGGTGGTCTATGTGGACGACATTTTAATTTTCTCTGCAAACCTGGCGGATCATGTAAGGCACGTGACATCGGTGCTTCAAAGGCTCCAAGACAATTCTCTGTATGTGAAATTGGAAAAGTGTCATTTTCACGTCCCTGAGATTGAATTCTTGGGGTTCATTCTATCTTCTAGTGGAGTCAAAATGGATAACAGAAAGGTTGATGCCATCCTGTCTTGGCCTGCTCCAACTTCTGTCAAAGGAGTTCAGAGTTTTCTGGGATTCGCGAATTTCTATCGGCGTTTTGTTTCTGATTTCTCTGGCCTAGTTCATCCTATCACCTCACTACTTCGAAAAAACAGGAAATTTGAATGGACTAATGAAGCTGATGAGGCATTTAAGAAATTAAAAGAGCAATTTACTGCTGCACCTGTTCTACAACATCCAAGACCTGATCTTCCGTTTGTAGTCGAGACTGATGCCTCTAACGTGGCTATGGGAGCCGTATTGTCTCAGCGTGATCCTGACACCCAAGAATTGCACCCCGTAGCTTTCTGGTCAAGGAAGTTCGCTGCTGCAGAATTAAATTACACCATTACCGATAAGGAGTTTTTGGCTATAATTTGTGCCTTGAAGGAATGGAGGCATCACTTGCTGGGCGCACGACACACGGTGACCATCTTCACCGATCATCGGAACTTGCAATACTTACGCTCTGCAAAGGCACAATCTTCAAGACAGCTACGATGGGCCCTCTTTCTAGCGGAATATGACTTTGTTATTACTTTCAGACCAGGAGTGCGAAATGGTAAGGCTGATGCCTTGTCTCGAATGGGTAATGGAGAAGAAGCCTATGTGCCAGTGAATCCAGTGGAGATCATTTCTGGAGAAAAGATCCTGGGAGTAATGAACACAACGGACTCTGCCTTTGAAGAGTTAAAAAGGGAAATTCAAAACCATCTTACGCAGGATGAATTGTTGAACTGGGAGTCCAGAGGAGTAGGCTTTACAGTGCAGGAGGGTCTTCCCTTTTATCAAGAACGGTTATACTTGCCCACGCCTCAACTACAAGAAAGAGTGGTTACCAACTATCATGACGCTCTTTTGGAAGGTCACCCCGGAATCAAAAAGACCATGGAGAAAGTTAAAAGATCTTATTGGTGGCCTACCTGGAGAAAAGATGTCATTCAGCATTTGAAAACTTGTGGTAACTGCGCTCAAAATAAGAATCAAAAGAGAAAACCTGCAGGCTTGCTTCTTCCATTGAGTGTGCCACCAACCCCCTGGCACACCATCTCCATGGACTTCATCACCGATTTACCTCCTTGTGAAGGGTTTGACACGATCATGGTGGTGGTGGACTTGTTCTCCAAAATGGCACATTTTATCGCATTGAAAGGATTGCCGTCAGCCTCAGTTCTGGCAAAAACCTTTTTGGAGAATATTGTGAAGCTGCATGGCTTTCCTGCGGTGATAATCTCTGATCGAGGTAGCCAATTCGTCGCCAAGTTTTGGAGAAGATGTTGTGAATTGGCCAAAGTTGATGTACGTTTGTCCACCAGTCATCATCCCCAAACTGACGGTCAAACTGAGCGAACCAATCAAACTCTAGAGCAGTACCTCAGATGTATGTTGCATCAATTGGAGAACACCTGGCTAAATGTTTTGTGGATAACCGAATATGCATATAACAATTCTGTTCATTCCTCCACTGGTTTGAGTCCTTTTTACACCTTACATGGCCGACATCCACGCACCTCAGCTTACGATCCACCTGAACCGTTAGAAATGCCAGCAGTAAAATCCCTGCATGAGAAAATCACCTCAGCCATCGCTCAAGCTCGAGAACAATTATCCATGGCCAAAAAATCCCAGAAAAAATTTGCAGATGACAAAAGAAGTGTTGCACCAGAGTATGAGGTGGGGAATTTGGTTTGGTTGGCCACCCGAAACCTGACCTTGAAGGGAGCTAGAAAGTTCCTTCCCCGCTTCCTGGGACCTTTTGCAATTGAAAAAATCATCAATCCCGTGGCCATCAAGTTAACCCTTCCAAAGAACATGAAAATCCATCCAGTATTTCACGTCTCTCTTTTAAAGCCTGTTAATCCAAACACACGAATCTCCGAAGCACCAGCCCCTGTGGTCATTGATGATGACCAACTAGAATACGAGGTCAAGGCCATTTTAGATTCCAAAATTGTGCGTAATAGGCTATTCTACTTAGTGGATTGGAAAGGTTATGGCCCTCAAGACAGAACTTGGGAACCCTGCGAGAATGTTCATGCCCCTAGGCTACTCAGAATGTTTCACCGCAACCACCCATCCAAACCAGGGAGAGGGAATTTCAGTTTTGGAGGGGCCTTGGGGGGGAATACTGTCATGATTACGGGGTTCCCTCGCAAAAGAATTTCCAAGAGTTCCTGGTTGGCCGCTTACAGTTGCTGGTCTAAGAATAGGCAGGTTGACTCTTCCTCATCACTCAACATGGCTGCCTGTAGTTACAACCTCTAGGTGGGCCAGCAGTCTAGTTTTCTGTCACTCGGGAGTATTTAAGCCCCGCCCCTTTGCTCAACGGCGCTTCGCGTCTTCAGCTGTCTCAGCGAACGCTTACCGCGGTTCAGCCCTCTGACAGGAATTCCTCAGCTTCCCTAGTATTCCATGGAAACCCTTTTCTGTAGTGCCCTGGAATAGCTTTTCCCGTCCAGTCCGCTGTCCCAAGTTGTGAATTCTGTGTAAAGTTGGCTTTCTTCAGTGCGGTGTTGGCGGTTACGCTTTTCCAGTTGGCGTTTATTGTGAGGAGAGTTTTCGAGGCGCACCTCCCAGTTCTGTCGCCCCTGTTGTTTTCACAGCAAGTATCTTTCCCTTTTAGTTCTCGCTATAGATTAATGGTTCCTATAGTAGCAACTGCTTTTCACACATTAGTTCTTTCGCGCAAGTGAATGTTCAAACCATATTCACCTCACAGAAGTTAAGAGGGTTGTGTGGAGAATTGTTTCTAGGAACATTAGTGTTCGTTTTTTCTGTCGTCATCAGGTACACTAAGTTTACGCATTTTGGAACCAAAAATGTTGCGGGTTGTGCACTTCAGTTTTTAGACACATTAGGGTGTTTCTGCATTTAGAGGGTTAGTGACACCATTCCTGTCTGACACTGTTAGGAAGTGTACCCCTTTAGACATTTCTGGAAGTTTAAGGATAATTCCATTCTCCTCACGTCCCTTCTTCAGAACACGCACCCCTGCGCAGAAGCAGGATGGAGAGCTAACCAAATCACCAACTAAGGTAACCGAAGAATACAGTTTATTTTGAAGGTGATTCTTTTTTCCCTATTTTAGGAATCACTTAGTTATTGAGTGTGGTAATTGTTTTCATGTATAGATAGAGAGTCCAATTGGGATAAGATAACAGCGCACCCTGAGAAGTTTCCGAATATCAAGTGGTGTCCCCGAGGAGTCTAAGGTAAGCGTTACACCTTGCGGCACCTCACCCTCCCTGGGCTTCCTCTCTTCTTGCTCCACTTGCATGGAATCCTCCTGGCCCAGACATCTGAGAAACAGTGCACACTCATTTGTTCAAAACCACACTAAAAGCCTACCTACTCGCCTCTGAGTTACCCTCTTAACCTAGCTATCATCAGCCTTCTTGCTAACATTGTTCCCTTGCCTCCAATTTAACTTTGCCTCCACACTAGCACCACTGGTCTTCATCTCTTTCTATGTCTACACAGGTTAGCACAGTGTGCTAGTCTGGTCATGATTTGTTGCAAGTTCTTCACCAAGTCCTGCCCTTTCGTCCTATCCGCCCGTGCCCGCCGGTGGTGGCTGCACTGGATTTGAGCAGGATTACGGTAATGCTCTTTTCCTGGGTGAACCGGCTGGCTTGATCCACTGTTTACAATTTCTTCAGAATCTGGCTGCTCGAGTTGCCACTGGCAAGCCCTATGGAGCTCATATTAGTTTGTACTTGCGTCGGCTGCACTGGCTTCATGTGCAGCAATGGATTGTGTTCAAATCCTTATGTACTGTTCATCAGGCAGTCTATCACATCGGACCAGACTTCTTGCAGGATAAGTTTCCTCCGTACATCCTGTCGGACCCTCTGCTCTGGCAGTGAGCGGCTCGTCGTGGTACCTAGAGTTTACCTTTAGAGAGTGGGCGGTAGAGCCTTTTCTGTAGTGGCTGGTGGGCTGTAGAACAATCTCCCTCTGAAGCTTAAGCCCACTGAGAACCATCTTTCATTTGGCCACCTGATGTAGACCGGACAGTTTTACTGATTTTGTCCCTGGTATCTTTTTCTGTGGCATTGCTATGTACTACTTCGCGCCAAGGTGCCTTTGGGCGTACATGCACATTATAAATGTTCGTAACATAACACTTCATCCATCATAGTTAGATCACCAGCAAAGCTGGCCGAACCACCTACCTGCACTTAAAAACATCTAATGTTGATTGTCCGTAATCGATGTAAGTCCACCCAGGTATTGTGCCCGGTGACTGTTCCATTTAATCTCCTCCACAACCTGGTCATAATGTTACTGTAACCCACCCTCCCCCCAACCCCCATTGTAAGAAGCACACTGCTTCCCATCAAATATCATTTCTTATCTATTGTACATACTTTTGTGATCATCCTGTATATAAATTAAATACACCCTCCCCGCCCCCCCCAGAAACGTTGATGCCCACCAGGGAGTCCTCTCCATAGCAAACCAACCTAGGCCCATCATCTAATGAACAGAACCGGGGGTGGGGGGTGTCAGGCAGGGGATTTCTTAACATTATGTTACCTGTAACACTGTGCTAAAAACTGTCTTAGATAGTTACTTTGTGCCTTTTAGAAACACTTTACTGTTTTTAAACTATTCTGATATTTGTTGAGAATGTACTTGCTTGAAGATATTTACTTTCATGCAAACATTTATGTAAAGAGTATATTTTTCAATAAGTAGCACCTTATTAAACTGTACCCTTGATATAAAGAGCTCCAACTTCTAGTATAGGCCTTTACCACTCAAGGCACTGGTAGTATGTCAGAGCAGCCAGGCTTATCTTAGGAGGAAATATGTGAGCTGTAGGGGAGTACAGAGAACGTACAATATACTGTAAGGAACTCATGGTGGCAACAGTAAAGACAGACACATGATCACGATTCAATGGTGTTTATTTAAAGAGTATGCAGGTTGGAAAACTCCTAATCTAAACCTAAATCTAAGATGGGAGCAAGCTTTGAACATCAAATGAGAAATAAGGCAGTCTTGGTGGAGTCTTGTCAAAATAAAGGGCCTATACTAAGAAAAACCTATTGTCAATCCTTACAACTAAATATAGAAAGAGTGTGAGATAAGGGTTTCAATAAAGAAGCGTTTGCTAATAAGTCAGGATGTGATGGCCAGGAGTCTCCCTTCCCCACATTTTGAGCACGGGACAAGGCGGGTCTCCTGAGCACAGCACACACTTGAGCTTTCTCAGCACAAGCTGTCAGTTTCGTACCAGCTATCAGGTTTAGTTTCGTACCAGCTATCAGGTTTTTCGATGGTTAAGTCTCTTTTCAATAAAAGTCTCTTGCCTTTGAAGTCCTGATGCTTTCCAATTAACAGAATAAAAGCTTGTTTCCTTACAGAACTTAGGGTGATGATTTCTCACCCCTGCGTCCCCTCCTTCCAGGCACCAACCCCTCTCGAATTTCAGCCTCCCTCCATCGGGTTCACTATGGCTTTCCTAGCATTTACGAATCTTAATGTCTTTTTAAACAGTTTTCCGTGGACATCAGACTTTGCGCCCCCTTTATTGGCATCCCTCTGTCAGGTTCACTCTTGCCACTTTACAATTCTTTCTGCTTTCTGTTACTGCGAGACTCACTTCCCTTGTGTTTCAATGGTTTGTCGGTCAAAGACTTTCGACTGTACAGGGATTTGGCTCGACCCCTGTAAGACCACTTTGACCTATCTTGGCGGCTCTCCCACAGCTTTCTGGTATTAGCAGTTTCATTCAACACTGGATCAACAAGAGTCTCTTGAGTGAGCACCCATGTGGTGCCTCTGCCCTCTACAGCTGGTCTTCCCTCAACAATTCACATGTCTTTGAATTGTTCCACTTTGCGACTTTCATTCAATACAGCTCGGTTTCTTTATCGGCTCTCCCCTCGAATCACCGGCTCTGATGAACCGTGCGGCCTTCGTATCTGGAACCAAGGCCAGTACCACAGTAGCAGGAGTCTCCCTCAGTCCTGCTTATCAGCGTGGACATGCTCTGTGTACCGTTGACATCTGCTGCAACACATTTGAGCTATTGTTTGCGGTCTTACGATTCCTTCTACAGAGGTCTCTCAGGCCTGGCTAGGAAAGGGCAAAGTCGCTTCTTTCCTTGTCACCCTCTCAGTTTGTGCCGTCTTTCTCCTCCTCTTGAACTGCCGTGCCTCGATAGCTGGCTCGTTGTGCAGTCTACCTTGCTCGTACTGTGCTCTCATGCTCCACCATGTATTCCAATGCGGAAGGGAAAGGGGCGCCAGGTGTGTGGTTCTGGTCAATTGTCCGACTTTACCCGACATGTCCCAATACAAGGGTCAGGCAAACTGCTCTGGTGTTAGTCCGTTGTCTTTCGTGTTGTGCAAAAGGGTTTGTGTAGGAAAAGGGGGCTGGGGCAGTGGTTTTGTATGTCCTACGTGGTAGGATGGGGAAAATGTGTTTAAAGAAGGGGATACCGCATCTCACCCGGTGTCCGACTCAGACAGGATCCCCCTCCCCCATCCAGGTGATCCTCCCTCACTGGTCCACCCCCAGTAACTGGATCCAATAGCAATGGAAGTGTCCTGACCACCTGGATGACAGATCCCTGGGGACTAGCTAGGCAGACAACTTCAGGTTTCTCATAATACATAGGCCGAAAAGAACACACACTTGAAGTTATATCAAAATAGTTATTGATTTTATACATATACAAGGCAAAGATAAATCTTCAGATAGATAAGTACTGTGAAGGCATCATGAAGTAAAACACAGACCACAGATTCAGTGTGCTAAATAAAAGGTTTTATTTTCCTTCAATGTCAGGATGGAGTAAGGCCTAACTTGCCCTATGCTAAAGTGGGATTTCCCTACCTAAAGAAAAATAAGGATATTCAGTCAGTAAGTTGAACTCAAAAGTCAGGGTCCAAAACATACTTGCCCTCACAACTAAACATATACAGTGTGTAGGGATGTCAGCAGCAAAAGAAATAGTGTTAAAAAGTTCTGAGCTTTTTCCAGCTGCTGGCTTATACTCCGCTTCCCCTTCCCCAAGTTCAGAACAGTTCCAAAGGTTTTGTGGTTCCCTTCCCCAAGAAGTCAGCTCCTCCAGCTTCAAAATGATAATCAGGTCAAATCTCCTGGCTTTCACAACTGTTCCAATTCAACTCCTTAGTCATCCAGGCTTTTCGATTGTCCATATGGGTTGCTCTCTGGCTGCCTTTCATGCATTTCATCAACCATTGCACAATACAAGCTTCTTTACATTTGCTTTCCTTGGCTTTTCCAAAGTAGGGGTCACTCGGTCTAGGTGCACTTGTCAGACCATACGGTCCACCCATCACAGGTCACGCAACTGATAACCTGAGGCACTTTTTTATGCTTCTGTATTCTTCAGGTTTCTATCAACACAGGTTTTCTCTCTCTGAATCTGTTGCCTTGGCCAACACTTACTTCAGATTCTCCTTGGCAGTCTCTTGGCTTTGCCACAACATGCATCTCATACAATTCTATCTGTGGTGTTCACCCTTTTCCACCACCTTGCTTGCACTTGCTTTCACTTTATTCATATATGCTTACATCTTTCCGTCAGTTCGGTACTCAATTATGCTTGTTTCATTTCCCTTTGCATCTCGTTTGGTATTCGAAAATACCTGATTTGAACTTTCACAGCAATTAAAATGGTTTTCAGTTTGTTTGGCATTCAGATATGTCAGTTTCAGTTCTGCTTCCCGGCTTCTTTCCGCCCCGCCTTTTACTCACGGAAGCCCCAGCAAGCCGCACTCGCAGCCCTGGAATCTTGCAGCATGTAGCTCTGCGTTCCCTCTGCGAAAGCTGAGAGCCCCTCTCGCTCTCTCAGCAGCCGGTCGCAATCAGGAGGCTTCGGTGCCCCATAGCTCCTGATGTGGACACCAGGCAGGGAGGACAGCATGCTAGTCGACCCTCTCACGGCCTTCGGCCCAGGCGTCTCTCTCGCACTCCTGCTCTGCATAGCTTCCCTCCAGCCGGTTCTTCTGCAGCCTTCTCCGCTCCTGCAAGCTGCATCGCTTTCACCAGGCTGTCTCTCTCCCAGCTTTCTCTCCCCCAATGCTGGGCAGTCACCCACTTTATACCCCAAGACTTGTTAAAGGGTTGCAGATGTAAGTCCTTCACTTCAATTGCCTGACCTTTGTTAAACCGATTAGCTGGACATGCCTGGCTATTACAATGGAACTCCTTCAAAGCCCTCTTCCTCATCTCAGTACCAATGTGGTATGAAGGAATGGAAGAGTGCATAACTCCCAGTTGTTTCCTCCTCGCCCCAGTCTTAAGGTGAAATTACTGTGGGACCTTTTGAGTAGAAGAAAGGGTTAAGGACTGAACATATCCTACAAAGACAGGGGGAATATAGGGTTCCTTTTTACAAGGGAAAAGGGGATAGTAGGTCTCACCCAAAGACATGCTCTCCTCAGTCCCCAAGTTCCTTCCACCCAGGTGATCCTCCCTCACATATCCACCCCCAAGGTCGGGATCCAAGAGTGATGGCCTTTCTCTGGCCACCTGAGAGGAGGATTCTGCTGGAGTAGAAGTGAGGATGCCCTCAGGTTCCTCACAGTACCATTTCAAAACTAACACGATAGAAAACCAATGCAATAATTCAGGTGAGTACACTAGAGTGTAAAGACTAATGGGATCATTGAATATCATTAAAAGGTAAGTTAAAAAACACTAGTATATAAACTCAGAACATTTTGTTAAAGGAATAAAATGGATTGACAGCACCAACATTAGCAGGAAAGCACTTTTTACGACGTGTAATACTTTTTAGAGGCCTAGAAGCTTTAGCAGTCCACCCCTATTCTAGGTATGAGTTCTTAAACGTCTGATTGGAGGGTAAAGAAGGTAAGGTACAACTGTAAAAGTCAATGTTCCAGAGGATTCTTCTTTAACAAGTAATAAAGCAAGCTTTTGTTGGTAATAAAGGTTCATGGACTTTGGAGCAGGCACCCTGAATGTGCAGAAGCATTAGGTGTGGACGACCATGAATGTGTGAAAACCCAAACACTGGAATCAGCACTCCAGCAACAAAAGTAGCAACACACCAATTGAGGGTAAGTATTACTGAGTTCCACAGTACCTTAGGAGTGATGAAGATGAAGCTGGACGCCTTCACGATGCAGCAGCTGTAGACCTGGTCTTCTGTTCCTTGGTCGTGGTGACAAAAGGAGGGACTCTTGAAGGGATTTTGCAGCAGCAGTTGAGCGCTCCCAGCAAAATATTCATCATGCTCCAACGCAGATCTGTCGTTTTGGCACCTTTTTGATAGACACCACTGAAGACCGCCGGTCGATGCATCTCGGTTTCTCGGTCCTGCACTCTGGTCAGGGAAGTTTGAGGAGTGGGATCTTTCCTTTGGAGGTCCGGAAGGAGTCCACCAAAGTTTTGGAATGATTAGTTTGTGGGAAGACAGTGCACCGCAAAGTGGTTGCAGGTCTCAGGGTATTGGCGGTTTAAAGCCCAGGAAGGTCGCAGCATGTCAAGGGATGGCCCAAATTGAAGGCCGCCTTAGGACTGATAGTGACCACCAGTCCAAGGGAGGAAGAGGTCTTCCGAGCTTCCTTGCCAATTTGAAAACAAGGTCAGGACAACATTGGTCACTTCAGCAGGCTTCTCTGGTCGTTTGAAGATGCTGCAGGCATCTGTGTTTATCATCTTCGGTTCTTCTATTCCAGTGATCGACTGGTCTTATTCCTCAGAAGCCTTGCCCTTTTATCCAGGAACCCAGTCAATCACGAGTCGTGCAACATTCAAACTTTGTGGGGTCGCTATCCTTCTAAGCCAGCCAGCCTCCCAGCGGGAACTGGTTCCAGGCAGGCTAGAAGAGGAAGAAAAAGACCAGGAAGGTTTCAGGATCTTCCCTCGATTCCTGTCCTCACAGACACACTGGAGCTTCGGCAGGCTTCACCAAGAATTCCTGCGGAGGACAAAACTCAAAGAAGGACCTCCCCCACCCTGCACGGCAGAAGGACCAAAAAGGGACAAGCCATCTTGAATTGGCAAAAGAAAGAAGACACAGACACTATTTCGGGTCAATGGTGACCCTTTTGTACATTACCGCAGCTGTGAACAAAGCCAGAGTAGGAGAAATACACAAATGTCATTCGGATAGTTCCACTGCCATCAGCCATTCAGATGAACCTGTTACTGTAAACAAAACGTTACAGTAGCAGTGAGAAAAGGTATGGATACAGTTTAACCCCTCAGCACTCCACATAAGGTGGTGTGCGCTGATCTCTCAAAAGATAAAAAGGTAAGCAGGATAGAATGTATCACCCTATATTTGGGAACATATGTTCTTATAAGGAAAACAGAGAATAAAAAGGAAAGTCCAAAGGGCTCCCAGCAACACTGCATAAAAGGTGTGCTGCCAAAGTAAATTGCAGCTGCCTTAGAAAATGTGTAGGATACCATGAATCCATAAAAGAAGTAGAAAAATAATGAATAAGGGGTCCCATGGTAAGAGCAAAAGAATAAATGAGTGGGGGGAAAAGGGGTCCCACTCATTCAGGAGAACAGTCAGAAAATCCCAGGAGTCCAGTGAAAAGTGCTTGGGGTCTCACAGGTGGAGGAGATTTGTCATTGTATTGTATTGTTTACTTATTTATTGAGCGCACCGGCCGTCAGCGATCTGGGCGCTTGCAACAGGAAATTTATGGTTACAGTTACAACGCAACATGAGAGATACAACAGTATACAAGGATCATTTACAATAATATATGAAAGTGCAGAAAAGGTACAGTAATATATTTATACAAGTCACAGCTGGTCGTCCAGATCATTAGAGTAAAGGGACAATAGTATAGATATATTTATACAAGTCGTGGATGAGGACATCAGAGGTCGCTGGAGTGTAACCATTGTTTAGCATTGGTCTTGAATGACTGGAAGGAGGGTGAGGCTCTTAAGGTGTCCAGTATTGAGTTCCAGAGTTGTGCTGCCAAGACTGGAAAGCTGGATCGTCCAGTTCTTTTAAGTTTAAAGTTAGGGATTCTAATACTATTGGACTGTGCCTTTCTAATAGGGCGTTCAGATGTATGTTTAGTGAATTTCTCTGTAAGTTATGCCGGTGCTTTGTTGAGGCATTTGAATGTTAGGTTTAGTGTTTTGAGTTTAATTCTGTCTTTGATGGCTAACCAATTGAAGGATAGTCTTTGGTCAGAGATATGCTGACCTTTGGCGATGCTTAGGGCCGTTCTTGGGGCATTCTTTTGGAGGGTCTGAAATTTGTTAGTGTTAGGTTTACTGGTTAATGTTAAAGGACATTTGTACCGCGCACTACCACCACCAAAGTGGTCCCCTGGCGCTCTGGCGGCTCTGAAAAAGGAGAGGGGGTGGGTTAGTGGAATAAGCTGGAAATGTGCAAGAGAGCAGTGATGTGCTGTTGGCAGCCTCAGCCCGGTGGGTCCGTTGGCTGGGCTTGGGGTGTTTCATGGTCCGTAGTCGTCATGTGCTGTTGTGCAAGTCTATGTGTGGTTTGTTTTGTTGTTGCATTGTTGTAAAGTTTGTGCGGATTGCTGCGTTTAAGGCTTGTGGTTGTGTTTGGTTATAGTTTGAGAAGTGTATGCAGAGGGATGGAATTGTTAGTTGGTTGGTTTGTTGGCAATGCTGTCCTTACAATTGTGGGATTCCATCTAGGTGCGGTACATGCTAACAGTCACATTTCTATCTAGATTCGACGCAAGCAAGGTTCATAATTCTAAGTGTGGTGCATGCTAAGAATCACATATGCCAACAATCGCATTTCTGAAATTCAATCTAAGTGTGGCATATGCTAACAATCAAGTTTCTGTCTAGAATTGGCGCAGACTAAGGGAATAGTTTCTTACCTGTAACTCCATTTCTCCAGCATTGGTATCTTTCATGGATTCACATGCTTTGAATATTCCCCGTCGTCAGGCTGGGAATCCCCGGTACATTATATAGACCCTTTCCCGTAGGAAAACTTTTTCGACGCTTATGCGTCCTATCCACCTCGTTTTGTATCATGCGTGCCCGTGCCGTCAGGACGTCATGATATAAATACAGGCCCCGCCCCCGCGCTCCCTCAGATTTCGGCCCCCAAAGTAGTGGGGGAACCGGTTTGCATGATCAGGGGAGGCAGGTGGGCGCATGTGAATCCATGAAAGATACCAATGCTGGAGAAATGGAGTTACAGGTAAGAAACTATTCCCTTCTCCAGCATTGGATCTTTCATGGATTCACATGCTTTGAATAGATTACATAGCAGTACTACCCCCAAGAGGAGGTGTGCATGCAAACCCATATACTTTCTTCGCAAAAGGCCGTTCCCTATGATCATGTATACATCAGTAATAGTTTACATAGGAAAAAACGGATCACATACAGTCATAAATTCCACAGGATGCAACCCCGCAGCCGGGGTTTACCTTACTGGAATAGGTGTCGAAGCACCGCCTGTCCCATCCGGGTGTCTTCGGCATGTTGCTGCGACAGGCAGTAATGGCGGGTAAAGGTGTGTGTAGTCGCCCAGGTAGCCGCCATGCAGATGTCCCCTAGAGGGACTCCGGCCCACAGTGCCGTCGCCGATGCCGCTGCTCTAGTTGAATGAGCTCTTGGCCGTCGTAGAAGAGGCTTCCCTGCCCTGGAATGGCAGTACGAAATGGTAGATGACACCCATCTTGATAGTCCTTGCTTTGAAATGGCTTTTCCTCTAGCACCCAACCCATAGGCCACAAACAGCTGTCTCGTTTCTCTGAACGGTTGCGTACGATGAAGATAAAACTTGAGAGCCCTTTTTACATCCAATGTGTGTAGCATGCGCTCCGCTCCCGAGCATGGCTCCGGAAAAAACGTAGGCAACACGATAGAAGAGTGTTTATGAAACACCGAAGGAGCTTTTGGTATGAACTGTGGGTTAGTGGCTAGGACTACCTTGGTCTTGAAAAATCGTAAGTATGGTGGGTCCACCATTAGAGCCTGAACTTCTGAAATACGTCGGGCTGAAGTGATGGCCACCAGGAAGGCCAATTTCCACGACAGAAACTTTAGAGACGATGATGACATTGGCTCAAACGGAGGTTTCATAAGAGACGTTAAGACCAGATTGAGGCTCCACTCCGGTGGAAATTTCTTCTCTGGAGGGAAACTCCGAAAGAGGCCTTTAAGGAAGTGCTTAATCAGGCGGTCGCTGAACAATGGTGCCGAGTGCCGTCGACGAGTAAACCTGGAAATGGCTGCTAGGTGTACTTTTATTGACGACACCGACAGGCCCTTTTGAGCTAATAACAGCAAGTATGGAAGGAGCTGTTCCGGCCTAATCGATTGCGGGGCCAAACCTGGTTGATCCTCACACCATTGACAGAACCTTTTCCATTTGTACGCGTATGAGGCGTTTGTGGAAGGTGCTCTTGCCGCTTGCAGGATACGTCGACAGTCCTCCGGAATCGTTAGCCGACCAAATTCGGCGAAGTCAGGAGCCAGGCCGTCAACTTGAGGCTGTCCGGGTCGTGATGCCAAACGACACCCTCCTGTCGAGACAGAAGGTCGGGGGTCTTCTGGAATCTCATCGGTTCCGCCGCCGCTAAGTGTAGTAGGTCTGAAAACCACACCTGTCTGGCCCAGTATGGGGCCACCAGAATTACCCGACATGGGTACCTGAGGATCCATTGCAACGTCCTCCGGACAAGGGGAAAAGGAGGGAATGCGTACAGGAATTTGTTCGTCCATGGGAATGAGAACGCATCCCCCAGCGAGCCCTGCTGAGGCCATCTGCTTGCGTACTGATGGCATTTCTTGTTGTTCTTCGTTGCAAACAGGTCTATGGAAGGGTGTCCCCATTCCTTGAATACTTGTTGAAGTTGTTGGTCGTTCAGCACCCATTCGTGAACTTCGTTCATTTCTCTGCTGAGGGCATCGGCTTCCACGTTTTTCACTCCTGGTAGGTGGAACGCTAAGATTTGCATGTTGTGTTGCAGGGCCCAATGCCAGATTTTCTGTGCCTCCGTCGATAGGGACCTGGAACGTGTCCCTCCTTGTTTCCTCAAGTAGAACATCGTAGTGGTGTTGTCCGTCATGACACGCACCACCGAGTCCCTCAGTTGCGGAAGAAAAGACTTCAGAGCCCATCGCACTGCTCTCAGTTCTAGCAGGTTGATATGCAGGGAGGACTCCTGCAAAGACCACTGGCCTTGTACCTGTAACATATCCAGATGAGCTCCCCATCCGCTCAGCGATGCATCCGTCACCACCGTCTTTTGGAACTCTGGTTCCAGTAGAGGCATCCCTTTCGTTAGATGAGTAGACACTTTCCACCAGCCGAGTGCTTGAACTAGTTGTTCGTTGACGACCAGTCTGTCGGACCAGCGACCTCTGCTCTGCGCCCAACGGTCCGCTAGAAATTCCTGGCAAGGCCTCATAAACAGACGGCAGTTGTTTATTAACGGAATGCAGGACGACATGGTCCCTAGCAGGGACATGTACTTGCGCACAGAGACCTTGGTACCGCCTCTCCATTCCGACGCCTTGTTTTGAAGTTTCTGAATTCTTTCGCTGGATGGTTTCACCAGGCTTGTGTGTGTATGAAACTCCGCTCCTAGAAAGACCAAGGTCCTCGAAGGCTCTACTGAGGACTTGTTGAAGTTTATTGCGAAGCCCAGTTCCTGTAAGATGGACATTGTGGCTCGTAGACTGTCTCGTGTTTGTTCCTTGGATGACCCTCTGACTAGCCAGTCGTCTAGATATGGATAGACATGATGACCATCCTTCCTTAAATGGGCCGCTATAGGGGCCAAGCACTTGGTGAACGTCCTGGGGGAGGACTTGAGCCCGAACGGGAGGACCTTGAACTGAAAATGCTTTCTCCCGACGACGAATCTTAAATATCTCCTGTGTCGTGGGCGTATTGGGATGTGAAAATAAGCATCCTGAAGGTCTAGTGATGATAGATAGTCCATGGGTTGCACTGATCTGATAACCTCTTGGAGTTTTAGCATTTTGAATTTTTGGCTCTTTAGCCACTTGTTGAGTACCCTCAGGTCGAGAATGGGCCTCCATTTGCCGTTTGGCTTTTTGACAACAAAGAACCTGGAATAAACTCCTTGGCCTTCCTGTGCCACAGGAACTCTCTCTACCGCCCCTTTTCGCAACATAAGCACCGCCTCTTGTCGTAGGATTTGGAGGTGGGGCTGTGTCGAGAATAAAGGAGGAAGACGCGGAGGCTTGTCTTTGAATTGTAGCGCATGACCCATGCGAATCGTGTCTAGGACCCATCGATCTTTGGTGATGCATTTCCATCGGTCGAAGTGATGAGAGACTCGACCCCCCAGGACGTTCCGAAGGCCGTCATTGGTTGCTGGTTTGCTTGTTCTTCGTTGACGACGGACCTGAGCCTCGCCGCCTGGAGGCTTGATAGTCCCTGCTTCCACGTGCCGACTGGGACGCTCGTCTGAACCCTTGTGAAGAGTACGAGGGCCTGTTAAATCCACGGTCCCTCGAGGCACCAAAGCGGGAGTTTCCAGAAGCACCTCTGAAGGGGCGAAAAGAGCGAAAATTTCTACCCGTTTGAAGGGCGCCGAGGGACCTAGCAGTATCCGTGTCTTCTTTCATCCCTTTCAGCGCTTCATCAACCTTTTCGCCAAACAGGTGCTCCCCTTCGCATGGCATGTCCAGGACTTTGTACTGTACTTCAGGACGGAAAGTAGTACATTTGAGCCACGCTTGTCGACGAAGCACTACTCCATGGTTGATTTGTTTGAAACCAGACTCTGCTAGGTCAACTGCGATATTAATAGCGTGGTTCGAGGCCTCTTCGCCATCCCGCACCAGTAACATAGCTGCTTTCCGGTGTTCGTCTGGCAGGTGTTCTAGGATAGGGGCTAATTTGTGCCACATTTCCCTATCATATCGTGACACGATCGCTAAGGAATTGGCTGCTCTTACTGTCGTCGCTCCGACCGAGAGCACCTTCTTTCCAAATGCGTCCTGCCTCCTAGCCTCGCTTTCCGGTGGCGTTGAACATTTTTGCTGGACCCTGGCCTTCCTAGCCGCTGCCGCCGACACCACCGAGTCAGACAGAGGCTGTGATGTTAGACATTTTGGAGTGGACTCCGGAGCTTTAAACTTTTTCTCGATCCGTCCCTTTATGGCTGGTTCCGAGAACGGATGGCGCATCGTCTTGAGACCTTCTTGCCACACGTGGTCAAGGATTGGGATGGCAAATACCGATTTTCTCCTTTGACCCATATGGTCAAAAAGGAAACAGTCTTTCCTCTGCTCCTCAGGAATCAAGCCGAATTCGGAACACGCTTTCCCCATCATTGCATGGAAGGCTCCCACATCATCAGGGGGAGATGGCTGTGTCTGGCTCCTCGTAGACTCCAATTCTACATCCGAATTCCATGTCGGGTCCCTCGACGGTGACAGGGAGATGTCTGACCCCGAGTCATCACGTATAGAGTCGGACTCCGACAACTCACCCTCCTCCTGAGCTCGAGGACGATCTTTCACCGCCTGGGGAGCCGATGGGTGTTTCGTCGACGAGCGAGCCGTACAAGTTTGCTCGTCGACGGAAGGTACAGACAAAAGTGACGATGACGTCCCAGGTTGAGGGAACTGCGTATCCAGCCGCTGTAGTAGCTTCTGAAGAGTATTAAGCACATCCAGAGACAAAACCGTCTGGGGGGTCAGTAACGTGGATGATATAGGTACCATACCCCCGCTCGCACTCGTCGCCGTCGACGTGGAAGGCCGTAAGCCTAAATCCGATGGCTGCAGAACCATGTCACCTTCCCCTTCCGCCGAGCAGGCCGTGTCTGGCTGCAGTAAGACCTCAGGGGGGATCGGGTCATAGACCTCAGGCAGCCAAGCCATAGACTGAGTCTCCGTCGACGAAGGAATCCCAACCGCTGCTGCTTGAACGGTAATAGGCATCGTCAATGACACCGAGGTCGACGAGCAAGTCGTCGTCGTCGAGCCCTTAGACTTCGTCGTCGATTTCGATGCCGACTTCCCGGCTGAAGCTTCCCGACTCACGGAAGACCTGGGACGGTCCCCTGAGGAGGATTTAGACAGCGCTAGCCTCTCCGTCTTAGATGATGAGGAGGAGGAGGGCTTTTTATGTGATGAGGAGGATCCAGCCTGTTTCCCCTTATGCTTGTCCTCAGCGCGAATTTCTGCTTGCCGCACCTTCTTCGATGGAGGCTCAGACTTGCTCCTGGAGGCCGTGGAGCCAACTTCCGAAGCCGGGTAGGCACCCGCTCCGTCATTAAGCCAGTCGACCAGCCTTCTTTTACGGTCCTTAAGGGTTTTTTGGGAGAAACCCTGGCATATCTCACATGTATCCGCCGTGTGGTGCGGGTGGAGACAGTAGATACAGTCCATGTGGCCGTCTCCTTCATAAACCTTTTTGAGGCCACAGGTTGCACATGGGCGAAATAACGCCTTTCCAGACATAATTCTCCAGAATTTGAACTTCGCTTACGCGAAACAGACAAAAAAATAAAAAACAACCTAGTTTTCACTAGTAGTAAACACGAGGATCCCACTACTTTGAAAGACGGTTGAAATCTGAGGGAGCGCGGGGGCGGGGCCTGTATTTATATCATGACGTCCTGACGGCACGGGCACGCATGATACAAAACGAGGTGGATAGGACGCATAAGCGTCGAAAAAGTTTTCCTACGGGAAAGGGTCTATATAATGTACCGGGGATTCCCAGCCTGACGACGGGGAATATTCAAAGTGTGGCGTATGCTAATAATCACATTCCTGTCTAGATTTGGCGCAGACTAAACTTGAGAATTCATCTAAGTGTGGCATATGCTAACAATCACATTCCTGTCTAGATTTGGCGCAGACTAAACTTAAGGTCCATATAGGTGAGGCGCATGCCAACAATCACATTCCTGTCTAGATTTGGCGCAGACTAAACTTGAGAAATTGCCATAGCATTTCAGTGCTGGACTGCCCATGTGGGCGGCACAAAGACTGATATGCAAATGGGTATTTCCCATCTGTGAAAGGCACAGTGAGCAAAAAGCGTGTGCTGCAAACTTTCACCGCATAACAGGTTATCATGCCATGTTCTCTCTGGAGAGGAGCACCTGCTACCTTTTGTGAAATATGCGTAAGGAACTTGGGATTAGTCACCCTAAGTTACCTGGGGGCAACCAGACGTGGACTCCTTGCTCACTGTGCTTAGAGAGGCACAGCTTCACCTCACCGATGAGGCCCAAGAAGGCTGAAACACGTGTATGGGGTTGCTGTTGGTACTCTTCTTCAGAGAGGAATTGCCATAGCATTTCGGTGCTGGACTGTCCATGTGGGCGGGACAAAGACTCATATGCAAATGGATATTTCCCATCTGTGAAAGGTACAGTGAGCAAAAAGTGTGTGCTGCAAACTTTCACCTCAGAACAGGTTATCATGCCATCTTCTCTCTGGAGAGGAGCGCCTGCTACCTTTTGTGAAACTTGAGAATTCATCCAAGTATGGCATATGCTAACAATCACATGTGACGCATGCTAAGGTTAAGATTTCAGAAGAGTGTGGCACATTCTAACATCGGCGTGTAGGTTAGTGCGCTGTGCAATGCAACATTTAAAGTCCATCCAGGAATGGATTTAGGCTGAAGTTAACAAATCTCTCTAAGCATGCAAGTTGTAAAACTATGGCAGTCTATGTTATGGAGAGGCAAGGTAGAGTGGCAAGGGCTTTCTGGAGCAGAGTGATTGCTCTGCCCCCCACCCATGCCACACTCACGGTTTTGTTGGTGTCTATTGGCTGCTGGCTTCCTTGGCTTCCTCTGCGGACACCTGCTGACACCTCCCGGAGCCGCCTTTGTTGGAGCCGCCCTCTGCCTTGGGGTCCTTAGCCGAGGGGCTGCCGGGCAGAGGGCTGCCCTGGGAGGAACCTTTAAGTCCCGGGAGTCAGCCAATCACGGGTGCGGGAGGTGGGCTGAGGGGCGGGGAGGACCACGAGAGTTGGTCCGGCTGTGAAGCAGCACATGGGCCTGTGGATGGGCGGGCCAAGTGTTTTCGAGGGCCCAGGGGGCTCCAGAGGACTCACCTGTTGACCGGGGGACGCCGGGGGACGCCGGATGTAGATGGCGAAATCCCCTGGTTTAGCAGGCATAATATCAAGCCTGGAGTCAGGCAGCCAATCACGGGTGTGGGAGGGCTGGGAGGCGGGCTGAGGGGCGGGGAGGACCATGAGAGTTGGGCCAGCTGCAAAGCAGCACACAGGGCCTGTGGGTGGGCGGCCCAAATGTTTTAGAGGGCCCAGGGGCTCCTGAGGACTCACCTGCTGACCGGGGGACGTCGGATGTGCCCTAAGTAAAGTGCATTGCAGTAATCCAATTTGGATAGAATTAGTGCCTGTGCGATCGTGGTGCAGCTTTCAGTGATGAAAAATGGTAATAAAAGTGAAAAGTCTAACGCCCTCCTAAGAGTGAATTTTGACCACACTACCAGCTACCACTGTGAGTCCGGAATAACGCAAGGGAAACATATGGCACATAACCTGCAGATCCTAAGCCTCCATCCGAAGACTTGTGGAAAATCTTCAACAGTCATAGGTGGATCTTGTTACTGATCTGCCTTGGTTGACACTACATTTAGAAAACAAAGAGCAATACTCATGTCCAACCACTAGATGGATGACAGTGCACATCATGTGAATTTAAAACAGATTAACAAACTGCCACTTTCAACAGACCTGAAAACATTGTCATAAAGCATTTATTGATGTTCAACATTTCCAAAACACAATTACAAGAAGAGTGCAATAGAATGTGTTTCCTCAAAACATTGTTCTTTTAACAATGATCTGAATGGAGAATAGAAAGAAAAACATATGAACGGCTCAGGCAAACCGAATTCCAATTAGCTTGTAAAGAAAGACACATGTATAGTAATATTCTCTTCTGGAATAAAAATGGTCACCTGTGAGGTTCAACAGCATTTTCACTTTTCAGGTTACCATGCCATTGGAATGCTACGGTTTAAGCATTTGATGGCGCATTAAAGATTCCATTGCAGTTAGATAGAAGACTCACCTGAGGCGGATTCTATTACGAAAACTATATAATAAAACTGTGTGGGTCAGACACATTGACACAGACATCTCCCCACATCCAGTATTTGCCATTTGCAATAGAAATATAAAAGCTTCAACAAAGGGGACTTTGATTTATTCTGAACACTCAAAACATTAAATAGAAATTGTCCAGAAACTTGGAGCTGTAGATCAGAGCAAGTCCTCCTGTGGTAAGGCAGAGCATGTAGAATACTGCTAGCAGGACTTAAAAGTCTCAAGGAGCCACTTATAATATATATTAACATTTACAAGTAGGACTGCAGTTTGACTTTTTTTAATTTTTACCACAACTCAAAGTATTTTTGGGAGTAGTGTTTTCTTTAAAATAGTTTTTTGTTTATCTTCTATCAGTCTTTCCAGATTTCCTTTTCCCAGCTAGCAAATGTTTCGGTTTTAGATCAAATACGTGCCGATCTGCTTCTCCTTTCTTGCCCATGCGGTTCATTTTCTTTTGTGATTTCTTCATAATTAGTTTTGCCTTCTTTACCATCTAGGTGAAAAAAAAAAAGTATTATATATGAGGGCCAAAACGGAAATTGATACAGAGTAACTTAACATAAAAGTAATACAGACCTTTGCATCACGAAGACCAGAAACATCACGGCGAGCAGTAGAGTTGCTACGGCTGCGAGTTACAGATGAGGGTGGTTCAGATTCCTCACGCTTCCGCTTCTTTGAGACACTTCTGGACCGTCTTGCTTGTAAAGCATAATGTGCCTAAATTTAACAAAGAAATAAACTGCATATTACAGCACCTACATTTAAAACATCCAAGTCATTAATGTTTATCCATGATAAAGACCTGTTCATTAAATTTAAAATGACAATTTACGTACAATAAAAGGTAACCAGACAGATAAATAACTAGTTATCCAAAAGTAATACTTTTTAAAAATAGATTTTTGCATGTGGTAATGGTACAAAACTATCAATATTAAACATCTAGGACAATATTATTTATATGCATGTGCGAAACCATGAAGTACGAAGCTCATCAAAATCAAAGGCATACCCAGAGGCACTCCTGCAGGAAAAAACCTGCAAAGAATATTCAAATTTACCAATTCTATGTTCTTAATAACATGTATTTGTTATGTTAAATACTGAAGTGAATTATTGTATTTTTAATGTGAAATAGTCTGTGATTCGAGTAATGCTCACAAATAAATCGAGACCATTTACATCACTGGTCTCATTGCATATACAAAGCGCTTCTCATTGCTGAACACAATCTTGTACAACTGATAACTGCTGATTGTCACCTTTTACCCGTGCTTGCTGCAGCTCACCTGTTCCTGAGCCAATCTGCCATAATACGTAGATCTTAAACTAAGACCAAACCATGCTTATGCTCCAGATTAGTATCACGTACCTTCACTTAGCGCTAAGCTCACTGATCCACCCCACCATGACCACCAGAGATTCCAGGCACCACCTGATGCCTTCTCTCAACTAGAGCGCCATGCTTAGCACACCCAACAATCTGCCAACCATACCAAAGAGGCTACCTGCTGAAGTTGACATTCCGCCAACCCCATTCCAGCCCCATTGCCTTCTAGAAGCATCCAAACTTCCTAACATACCAGAGTGCCCCACCAATCCTTACCTCAACTCACCAGACCTATGGATCCAACAACTAAGAAACCCACACCTAACCAGCCCTGTTCACTGAAAATGAAAGATTATGCTGTAGACTCACGCTTTCCTCTCAGCCTCTTCCTAAAATCCAAACTTTGACCAAGCCCCACATTCCCACTACAACCATCAACAGCCCTAACAACTCCAAAACCACAACCCTCATTAAGGGCGCACTGATCAATGCTAGATGTCTACCAGCCCACGACCTGGACATTGCCGGCACTATAACCCCACCGAGACGTGGAACCATGCTGCCGCTGGACCCGCTCTCTCACCATCCCAGACAATTACTCCATCATTAGACTCGTCAGAGACTAACCACGCCAAAGGCAGAGGCATAGCCTTTATCTCAAAAGCGGCACTAGGCCTTAGGCCTATATCTAACCAAACACTCCCCTCAGCCGAATAATTGTCTGTAAAACTACCTATTTCAGCATCTCAAACCACCACTATCCACCTTGTATATAGACCACCTGGCCCCACATACACATTTGAAGAAGATATCACTCTTCTCCTCTCAAGCAACACTAAGCCTGTCTCACAAATAATCTTACTCAGGGACCTCTATCTCAAACACCAAGATCCAAATGACACAAAGACTCTAACCCTAGCCAGCTCAATGGCTGAACTAGGCTTCACACACCGAACCTCAGAACCCACTCACAACAAAGGCAGGACACTAGACTGGCTAGTTGACCTCAATTGTAACATCAACATGCTGTCCAATTCTCCTTGTGCGTGGACAGACCACTACCTGATCTCATTCACGATAAAGGATGAAGGCAATCCGAATAATACTCACAAATTTGCCCCCTCCACTCAAACTAGGAATACTCAAAACATAACAGTGGAAAAGATACTCCCGCTACTTCAACCGATCATCAATGCCACCAATACCAAATACTCTGACCCTACGGTCCTAGTGGACCTGTTTAACCAAACCGTATTAAACGCCATTAACACCCATCGCCCCACTCAAACTGCGCAAGGCCAAACCCTGTGCACTTCTAAACTCATGATTCACCCCACACCTCAGATCAATGCGTAAATCTAAAAGAAGTGCAGAAGCACTCTGGAAAAGTCATCCAACAGCCCACAACAAAGAGAACTTCCTAACAACCTCCCTTAACTACAAAGAAGCAATCCTCCAATCGAAAAAAGAAACCTACAATACCTGTAACTTTTTATTTTTTATTTTATTGTAAAACTTCAGTTCAATATACAAAATCAAACTTTTGTTACATTAAATTAAATCCAATCCACCTCCCAATTCCCAAAAAACAGACCAAGTTCGATAAGCTCAAAAGAAACCAAATCGTCAATTTCCTTCGGAAAAAATTTGTAGCTCAAGTTGAGGCATGTTGCCAAATTGGATCGAGAAAATTAATCAGGCTGCAGGAAAGCTTGATGTTTTGGCCTGCTGCAACATGATCCCCACCATTCATCAGGGTCATACATTTGAGGTTTAAATTCATTCAGATGCAGTTCGTGTTGGTCAGTCAACATTGGACACGCAGTTACTAGATGTTCTGGGGACTCGACTTCCAATGATTTGCAGAACCGACAAGTGTTGATTGCGGTTTCTTTGTTTTTACATAACCATAGCATTTAATTTGTGTTTAAGGCATTCAGACGAAATCTCAAGAACTGCTTCCTGTGATGGCGTGATGGACAGTTCGTAAGGTATTTTGGTTGGTGATGCAGTTTTACCAAACTTTTAGAAGAGGGCAGGGTGGATTTGAGGGCTAGCCTGTTATTGTATGTTAAAATCCAATCCCACGCGGCTAGATTCTTTTTGGCATGTTGGGGACGCATAATGAGCTCTTCTTCACCTATATTTGCATCAACCATAATTGCATTGAGTTTGGTCTTCCATGTTATTAGAAGGGATGAATACCTGTATCACACAAGCCAAATCCAATATGAAAGAACTCTTTGATGAACTCAGAGCTGGAAGCCCTAGCACCTCTGCCAGTTACCTGCATCAAAGACACCACCTGGTGCTCTAACAAAGTCAGCACTACTGAACAAAATAACCATGCTCTAAAATAAAATAGAGACCAAAAAACTCTTAATCCTGTACACCGCCACCAAAACCTTTACGCCACTCACCAAAACACTGAAACCTTTCCATTTCTCTCCTCTCACCACCAAAAAGGTAGAGGACATAATATCCAAGCTAAAACCTTCAAAATGCCAGGGAGACATCTGCCCTGCACCTATCATCAAGGAGGCAGCCAAAGAATTGGCGCCCTTCATCACCACACTAAACAACTCATTTCAAACAGGCATAGTTCCCAACAACATTAAAGACTGAAGCATGGGTCCTCCCGCTACTCAAGAAGCCAACTCTTGACCCTAGTATCCCCACAAACTATAGACGCATCACCACAACCCCATTTCTCCTCAAAATCATTGACAGAGCAGCTTATCTGCAGATCCAAGAGCATTTAGAAACTAAATCTCCTGGGCCAAAGGAAATCAGGCCTAGGCACAGTACTGAGATGGCCCTAAGTGAATTAAAGACTCAAATCGAGGAGTAAAAGACAAAGGTAAACTTGCCCTCATCCTACTAGATCGGTCGGCGGCGTTCAACCTAGTGGACCATAAAATCATCTGCTCGCACCAAACATCAGTAGCACTCTTCTCCAACAAAGCCACCACATGTATACAGTCATTTTTAGACAATGGATCAATACGTTTTATCGCCAGCAGCCTCGGCCAACCCTGCACCGGTCACGTGAGGTGTCCCCCAAAGCTCCTGCATCCGTTCAATGACTTGGAAAAACTGGGTGTCACCTACACCAATTACGCAGATTAAACCCAGATACTCATCCATGTCACTGGAGACTATGACACAGACACCAAAGTACTTAACAACATCTACAGAATAATTCATGTCTGGATGGCCAAACATGGTCTATGTCTTAATGACGAGAAGACCGAGCTTCTTCTCTTAGGCTCCAAGCTTAAACTTAACAAATTAGACAAACAATTCAAAACTTTTAATATTGATGGCAATTCCATCAAGGTGTCCAAAGACGTGAAAACTCTTGGCATCTACATACACACATCCCTAAACCTATCAAGACAGGTTAACGCTTCGGCCTCCTCTACAGCATACACATGCAAGTTAATCACAGCCTGCAGACGATTTCTCTCCACAACCAAATGCATTTCCATAGCCAGAAGTCTAGTACTCTCCAAGCTAGACTATTTTAACGCTCTCTACTTGGGAACCAGTCAACAGAAACTGAGAAAGATGCAAGTTCTGCAAAATAATGCCATCAGTGCAGCATTGAATATTCCCAGATCTCAGCATATTTTCGAGGTAAGACGCAACTTGAATTGGCTCTCGGTTAAGCAAAGGATCGCCTACAAAACCCTTTCACTTACATACAAATGTCTTGCTATCCTAGCAACCAGCTACCTAACCAAAAGCTTCACACACAACACCTCTGACCGCCCGCTGAGATCGGCGCAAGCACACTGCCTTAAAGTACTTGGCTTCACGCTACAAAAGGCAGGAGGGAATAGCTTCCCTGTCCTTGCAGCCAAATTATGGAACACTCTTCCTTTACCACTCAGAACTGAACAAGCCTACCATCCATTCAGAAGGAATGCCAAAACCTGGCTCCTTGCTCAAGAACCCGAGACACCCGTCTACCTCACGACTTGCCGGCAACTCAGTAAATATCCAACCCCAATCGAATGCTTCTCTTTAATGTAGAAGAAATGTACCCCTGTAGTTTATGTAAATGCTGTATATTACTGTGTATTTTTCTCTATATGTAAATACTTTTTGTAATTTGTGACATTTATCATTGTACCTATGTAACCGCTGACTAATGCGCCCAGATGCCTGCGGGCTGGGCGCGCTATACAAATAAACAAAATACAAATACAAACAACTATCAATTCTTGAAAAGAATCTTACAAAATATAAAATCAAAATAATATTTTTGATTGTTTTTACAACAAAGTTTTGATTAAGGTAGACACAGTGGCTCACTGAAGCCTACATTTGACAGAATTGACAGGTTTCATAATTCAAGAAGAGTAGTTAAATGGTCATCTAACTAGATGGATTATTTTTATTATTATGGTATTTATTGAGCTGGGACCTAGCTTTGAGAAGCAACAGAGCACTTTACAGAGGTATACAACAGTACAGATGCATAATGGAGCGCTTTTCAGAGGACACAACAGAACAGATGTACAGCGAGGGGTAGGATGCAGAGGGACGCAGAGGAGGGGTACAGCTGGAAAGGGTGATGGGGAGGAGAGGTGCAGAGTGTGTCTAGCAAATCAGGTGGCGTGAGGGGGCGACGTGATGGCCTTTGTGTTGAGGAGGAGAGACTTCTTGAAGAGGTGGGTCTTGAGTTCTTTTCTGAATTGTAGGAGCGTGGGGGCAGGTGTGATGCGGACATGGAGGTGTTCCATAGTCTTGCGGCATAGGCAGAGAAGGCTTGTTTTCTAGTCCTTTCCTGTTTGCAGCAGCGAATTTCGAGTCTGCACGTGTCTTGGCTTCTGGTAGTGCATCGTCTGCTGGAGATGCTTCGTTTCTCTGCGTGATAGCTGGGTGAGTGTTAGGCAACGTTTGTATGAAGTACCCTCTGGGAACACTACAAACAACTCTGACTACAGGTATAGGAAACCCAACCTTTGGTATAAGCTTGTACTACACAGTTTTGGTAGCATGTTGAGCAGCCAGGCTTATCTCAAGTGGGGTCAATGTGAGCTGTAGGGGAGTTACACAGAGATTCACAGTGACAAGTATTCAAGTAAACACTTGCACTCAAGGTTTCTTGGATAAACAATTATTAATTTATCAGTCAGTTAGAGTAAGCCTTCTTCATAAGGGGGCAATTTAATAGTAACACACAAATACACTTCAATACTATACACTCTTAGTTTCTAAATCAGTAAAGACCCTTTTGGATTGGCCCACAGACACAACCTACACCCTCAGGTGACTTCAACAGCTAGGGTGCTGGGGACATTGATATCTTACTTTTTGCATTAAGAATACTGTTATAAGTTGGTAAAAGGAAAAGGTTATTAGAACAACAAGAGACCACAAATATTCTTAAGCAGGCACATACTTTTGGATCCCCACAGCAGAGTAATTCAGTATAACAGGCTAGGCCAAAGTCAATGAGCAAAGGACTTATATAGGATGGGGCACATCTGGTAGGTAAGTAGAAAAGTTTTTGCACAATGTTTTACAATTCTTTGAAGAGAAGAAGAATCAAATGTAGGGCCACAAGCCGTTAGACTTGTGACGGGTAGAAGATACAAGAAAGTCTAGAGCAAGAGGTGAGTTCTCTCAGACTTTGAATTTAATAAAAAGTGCAGCAGATGACTTCTGTTCCTGTGCAGTTCTGCAGAACACACTGTTCCTTGGCATCAGTTGTGGGGAAAAGTGAGAGGACTTCTGGAGACTCCTGCACTGCAATGGGATGGTCATTGCTCGCAACCGGCAATCTTCAAATCAGTGGCTGTTTAGTGTTTCAGATACTGGCATCTACCGCAAATAGCAACACCGCGGTTCCTGGCTATCGAGATGGACTTTCCTTGCTTCTGGGGTCCAGCACTCTGTTGAGGGGGTTTAGGCTCGGTCAGTCCTACTTCCTGGGAGTCCAGAGGATCTTCCTGAAGCTCTAGGCCAGTTTAAAAGCAACGCACACAATCTGGTGTTCCTCTCCCTGGCTATACGGTTTCCAGCAGCAACTCTGTGGAAATTCAACCAGCTCTGAGAAGGATGTCCAGGTGGCTTACTTTGGAGTAGATTGGTCCCACCAACTTAAGGGGAGAAGTCGTCCTTGCAGGGGCTTCTCTGTCGATACGAATTTGGAGTTTCAGCACAGCAGCAGGGCTTCACCGGGCAAACCAACGCTCCAGGAGTTGCAGCATGTGCCCTCTTCAAGTTCTTCGGTTCCTTCGCCCAGTGGTCGACTCTGCCTTCCAAGCCCTTTTATTCAGTTCTCTCCCATTCATTCGGGCCAAGCCGTCAGGCACCCAGCAGGGTGGCTGTCCTTACTGGACAGTCAGCCGGCCAATCACTACAGAGTGCATTTGGGTCTCCTAGGAGACCAAGCACAGGGAGTTTCGGCCATTGCCCTCACTTCCTGCCTACCCCAGACACCCTGGAGCCAGAGGCGGGCTTAACTCGTGAAACCCGCCAAAGGCAAAGTGAACAATGGGACCAGACCTGGTTTGACGTGCAGAATAAATCTGTGAGAAAAGGGTAAAATGAAAATGTTACATGAGAAGCTAGATAAAGGGGATGCTAGGTAACCCCTCCAGCACCCTATTGTAAGATAGTGTGTGCTGGGTCAAGAAAGTTACAAACGTCAGTAAAGTCAATTTCACTTCACTGCTCTGGGAAACAGTAGTTCATCCCAGAGAAAGTATTTAAATCTTTGGGAAACAGTAGTTCATCCCAGAGAAAGTATTTAAACCTTTGGGAAATTTAAAAGACTTCCCTGTGCCACTGCACTGGAGGTGCTTTGTGACAATGAAAAAGATGACGCCTATGGAGTTTGTCAGGCGCCATAACTAAAAGAAACACAAAGCTCAGAAATCACATTAAAATACATGAGAGAGTGGGAAAAAGGGTCTCTTTCTCTCCAGGTAAAAAAAAAAATCAAGTCCTCAAAAATCAGCAAATTGCTGGGGGTCTCTAAGGTGGAGAGAATTAGCACATTTCTGAGAATTCTCCCTAACAGTGACTTAAGGCCGACTACCTTATAGATGAGGCAGCAAGACTTGAAGGTAATTTGTGGGAGCCAGTGAAGGCTTATGTTATATTGATTTATACTGTGCACTGCTACCAACTGTTAGGCAAGATTTGGAGCAGTACCCTTTGGGTGCACTACAGCAACCTTGACCTGCTGGCAATAGGAACCCAACCTTTGGTATAAGTCTGTACTACACAGGTTGGTAGGGCGGCTGAGCAGCCAGGCTTATCTCTAGAGGGCTCAATGTGAGCAGTAGGGCGGTTACACAGAGATTCACAGTGACAAGTATCCAAATAAACACTTACACTCAAATTAATAATTGTTTAATCAAGAAACCTTAACAGTCAGTTTGAATAAGCCTTCTTCAGACAGGGCAATATAATGGTAACACACAAATACAATCCAAAATACACACTGTTAGTTTCTCTAAATCAGCAAATACCCATTTGGGATGGCACACAGACACTTCCTACACCCTCAGGCGATTTAAATAGCTAGGACACTGTGGACATTAATTTATCACTTTTACATTTAGAGCAATACTGAGATGAGTGTTAAAGTAAAGAGATAACAGAATAAAACAAGAGATCACACAAATATTCTGAAAAAGGGAAGTACTTTTGCACCCCCCCCCCAATGCAAAGTAAAGAAACCCTTTCCTGGAGGGAAGGTAAGGCACAAGCAGAGGAGGGAAGAGTCATTCAGTGAGCCAGGCCAGCCAATGAGCAAAGGTCTAGGTGAGCTGAAGCACTTCTCGCAGGTAAGTAAAAGTCTTGCACAATGTTTTAGAAATCTTTGTAGAAAAAGTAGAAACAATGTAGGGTCACAAGCTGCTGGGAGGCTTGTGACGGCAGAAGATGAAAGCAACTCCACAGAAGCAACCAAGACAGGTCTCAACTAAGATCAAGTAATGTTACAACAACAAGAGGCGAGTTCTCTTAGACTGTACAGTACCTTTGGTTAGAAGAAATGGTTCCAGCTGGCTTCTGTTACTGTGTGGCTCTGCAGCTCCTTTTGTTCCTGTGCCTCAGTCGTGGGGACAAGAGGGAGGACTTCTGGGGACTCCTGCAACACAACGGGATGGTCGGCGACAGAAATGGACAAACTTCTATTCAGCAGCACTTCGTTGTTTCAGCTCCTCGCATCTCAGCAAATAGCACAACCGCGGACTCTCGGATATCACTCCGGACATTCCTTGCACCTGGGGTCCAGCACTCTGTTGAAGTGGCTCAGGCATTGTCAGTCCTACTTACTGGGTCCCACTTAAGTGATGCATTCCGTTTGGTGTTCCTCTCCCTGGCACTTTGGTTCCAGCAGCGGAAGTACAGCCAGCTCCGACAGGATGTCCAAACGTGTTCACTTTGGAGTTGATTGGTCCCACCAACTCAAAAGGGAGAAGTCGTCCTTGCAGGGCTTCTCTAGTCGAGGCGAATTCGGTGCTTCAGCACAGCAGCAGGGCTTCACCGGACAAACCAACGGTCCAGGAGTTGCAGCAGGCGGCTCTTCCAAGTTCTTCTTCGGATTCCTTTGTCCAGTGGTCGCTGCCTTCCGAGCCAAAAATCCTCACCTTTTATGCAGGTTTCTCCAATCCTTTCCAGACTACCTGTCAATCACACAGCAGGGTAGCTGTCCTTGCCAGACAGCCACCTGGCCAATAACCTTTGGGTGCATACCTGTAACCAAGAGTATTAAGCACCTGGAGTTTCGGGCACATCCCTCACTTCCTGCTCCTGCCAGACATACTGGAGCCAGAGGCAGGCTTCACTTGTGAATCCCACCTCAGACAAAACGAACAAAGGGGCTAAACCTGGTTTGGCGCACAGAGTAAATCTCAAGAAGCACCTTTTCCAGCAAGAAATGGCGGAAAAAAGACTGGGGCCATTTTGACAAAATGGGCACCCCTGGGTGCGTTACTGCAGCTGTGAACGCAGCCCGCGGTAAAAACACACAATGATAGTAAAATGTAAACCACTGCCACCAGCCATTAATTGTAGAAAGGGTAACATAAAATGGTTACATGAGAAACTATACAAAGGGGTTAAGTAACCCCGCCAGCACCCTATGGTAAGATAATGTGTGCTGGGTCTAGAAAGTTACAAATTATAAGTAAAGTCAATTTCACTTTACTGCTCTTGGAAACAGTAGTTTATCCAAGAGAAGGTATTTAAAGCTTTGGGAAATCTAAGAGACCTCCCTGTGCCACTGCACTGAAGGTGATGTGTGTCACAATGCAAAGATGATGCCTATGGAGTTTGTCAGACTCCAAAACCAAAAAGAAACCATGTTAAATCACAGAAAATTACATGAGAGTGGGAAAAAGGTCTCACTCGTTCCAGGTTAAAAATTAAAAATTCCTAGAGTCCAGAAAAAGTGCTGGGGGTCTTTAAGGTAGAGAGAAATTAGCAAATGTATTTTCTTTATTTTTTCTCTTTATTTAGAATTATCACATAAACATATCAATACATTACAATAACCATGAAAAGAAAAAACAAATTCCAAGCATATTCATCCAATCAAAAACATACAAAACTAAACTCATACATGTGTTCTCTACCCACCCCTAAGACTTTAATAAAAAGACACAACATAAACTAGACTGAACACAAGATAACTAACATTTAACATAACATAACCCCATTCCTCAACATCTATTCCCCAGCAATCAGTAAATATTAACTACACTATCCCACCACTACCCATATAAGTCATTAAAGGCTCGCCATCGTTCCAAATATTCACCCTCTCGACTTGATCTGGTTGATTGAGATTTTTCAAATTGAGAAAGTACCTGCATATCTATCAACCAATTCTCGAACTGTGGCTTTTTCCTAGTCTTCCACACCTTTAGAATTTGGTTAGTTGCCACCAACAAAGTTCAGTCAATTCAGAACGACCAACTACATGCATTCTTACATCTACCCTCACTTGAAAGAAAAAGAGCAGCCTCAGCAGTCCGTGGAAAAGGAATATTCACCACAACTTCAATTCTATCTATGATTTCTTTCCAAAATTCTACCACCCTCTTACAATCCTATAACATATGCGCTAATTATCCCTCTATATCTAGACAGCCCCAACAACGATCATTATCCAACAGACCCAATGCACACATCTTCTCCGGTGTCCATTATATACGACCTAAAACTCATCGGCGCAACTTCAAATCCATCTTGGCCTTCACTGTTACCCACCATGCATCAACCCGCGCTTTCAACAGAACATCTCTTCCCATATCTGATTTCCATGCTAGACGTAGCTTCTCCCACGCCACCCCTATGCATCCGTCATCTGGCATTAGCTTAATATAAGTTGATACCCTACGAGGAGGGGGTGGCAAACCAATCACATATGTTGGGTCTTCAGGTTAATGGAGCATTTAACATTTGTTGTCTTTCAATCTCCAATTGCTTTAAGGAGCAATATCTTCCCCATTCCCTTTTGCCCAGGCTATAACTCTCCATTAGCTCAACAAAAGGAACCATTCTCTAACCCTGCCATACATCTTTAATTTTTAAGATGCCCCTATTAACCCAGCTTCTCCAATTTAACAATTTGTCAATTTGCAGCTCTGGGTTGAGCCAAATAGATGCCTCTTCGTACATAAACAAGTCTTGTCTACATCCTAGGATCCATTCCACCAGTGCAGTTCTTGTCACAGCCACAGATTCCAATGTTCTCCTTGGATTAGGCAATCTTCCAAAAGAATATAAACTTTCTAAAGAGAAGGGGCTAAGTTTCTCCCTTTCTATCGTAAGCCAAAACGGTTCTAATCCCTTTCTCTCCATAAAATAATAAAGCCCTTTTTTGGTAAATCGTATAGGAAGTGATTGTATATAATAAGTACTTTTGGAAGAAGCATCATTTTTACAGCATTCACTTTGGCCCAAAGACTCGGTACTAAACAATGCCACTTATATCCCTTCACAAAATCTCAGCTAATTTATCTATATTAAAACCCATCATTATCTTTGTATTCCTCACCAGATAAATCTCTCAATATTTTACATCTGTGTTTGCCCATTGACAATTCCAATCTAATAAACCCCTACTCGCAGGATTCACTTTAAGAGGAAAAATACCTGTTTTCCCCCAATTGACTGTATATTCAGACAGTGAACCTACCTCTTCTAACATATGTTTCAAAAGATTTCCGCCCTCCTCCGGATTGGACCATACAATATTTAAATCATATGCATATGCCAGGATTTTAACTTCTCGCTCACACCCCAACCCCGAAGACCTGATTCCGGTCTTATGAAAGCTAATAACGGCTCCAAAGCTAAATTAAATAAAAAGGGTGAAAGCGGACAACCTTGTCTGGTACTTCTAGACAGCTGGAATGCTTGCGATAGCATATCATTAACCCACAATTTACCGGAAATTCCATATTTTAAGGCACAAATAGCGTTCAAGAATTGAGGACCAAACCCCATTTGAATTAAGGTATAATTTAAAAATGACCAATTAACACAGTCAAAGGCCTTCTCGGCATCCAAAAATATGAGAAGTATCTCCTCTGCTTTAGAATCAGAAAGTCCCATTATATCCAACAAAGTCAGAATGTTATCATAACCATATCTATCTCCCATGAAACAGACCTGTGAATAGTCAATCCGATCTCCTATATATTTGAGTAGTCTATTAGCCAACATCTTTGTGAAAATCTTTACGTCAACATTAAGTAGCGATATAGGCCTATAATTGCCAAATTTAGTACTATCCTTTCCAGGCTTTGGTATGAGAGTGATTACCGCTTCTCGCACGGACGGGCAAAGGACCCCTCCTGAAAAAACTGATTAAATAGCTTGCATAATTCTAAAAAATTCAACCGGCAACCCATCTATACCCGGAGATTTGCCCAAATTAAGTTTATTGATTTCCTCACCCACCTGAAACACAGTAATCGGAGCATCTAGCGCCTCTCTCCCCTCCTCCGACAAACTTGGGATTTCTATTTTAGCAAAAAATGTAGCCAATTCCCTTTCTTCAGTAACCAGCTCTTCTGAGTAAAGTGACGCATAGAATTCTCTGAAGCACTCACAAATGCCTTTCCTATTAAACATTACCTCACCCTCCCCATTCCCAATTTTTTTCCAAATACATTTTTAAACAGGTAACATTGACACAAAGTCGTCCCCCCCCCCCCACGGTCGCACCCCCCTGATCCAAGAGCGGTCCTTGTTTGGTTCTGTGGCATCGAGACAGGATGCTACTGCTGTAATGTTTTTGTTGACCTTCTCCCTTGGGAGGGCCGATGTGCTACTCCCACTGTGCGTGCTACTCCCACTGTGCAAGCCCCTTGCAGATCAGTCTCTTCTTACAACTCAATGATTCCCAGAAGTTCCATGACTTTAGGGCACCAGGCCCGGCGAGCTCCACCTTTTAGATAATTCAGAAGGTTGGTCCAGTCTGGAATGAACCTCAAGTGTTCTCCTTGGATTGAGTAAGTGAGCCATTCAATGGCTACTAACGACCAGATTTTAGCTATCCATTCGTGTTCTAGTGGAGGTTCTTTGATTTCCATTTACGTGCCAGAACCAGTGCTGCCGACATCATCATCATAATGTATAACTTTCGGCCTGGCTTAGTTGTGATGGTTTCCAGGACCCCATTTAGTCCTACCATTTCTAGGCCTCCATCCTCCACCCCCCCCCCCCCCCATGTGATCCCCAGGACTTTGGTAACTGCCCTCTGTATTTGTTTCCAGTACTGATCAGTTTTTGGGCATTGCCACCAGATGTGAGCCCAGGTGCCCACTCCTCTGCACGCCCTCCAGCAGAGCCGCAATTTGTTAGTGTACATTTTGTTTAGCCTGATCAGGGTTAGATGCCACTGGAGCATCAGTTTCAGCCACATCTCTCTCATTTGAATCGATCTGGTTAGCTTGGGGATCTGTTCCTACAGCTTTTCCCACTCTGATTCCCCTATAGCGCACCCCAGTGGCCTCTTCCCATTTCTTCATGTATGTTCTGTTCGGAGGGGCTAGTTTGACCTTTTCTCGGTCAAACACATCTCGTATGTTACGGCATCCCCCTTGCTGCCAGGGGTCAAAAGCAGATGTTTGCGTCCTGGGGTGAATTGCGGATTGTCAAAGAGGGGAGTATACAGGGAGGGATAGGTGGTGATTTGCGCTCTTTTTACTGCATGGTCCCCACGCGTCTCCTATTGTCGAGGTTATTTCGCTACAGTACATTTGGTTGGTTCTGTCAGACCTCGGGTTCCACAGCATCCCCTCCAAGTTCCCTCCCACAACCACCTTATCCATCAGCCTCCAAACCTTCCCTCTGTCGTTCCTTTGCTAATCCCTGATGATTCAGATTTGTGCCGCTAAGTAGTATGCCCTAAAATCCGGCTCTCCCAAGCCCCCACGGGATGCCCGAGTTCTCATCAGCTTTGCCGCTACTCTCGGGTGCTTCTGATTCCAGACAAATCGGTTCGTTATTTTCTGGATGGCTCTAAAAAAAGAATGCTGGGATGGTTATGGGGAGGGCCATAAAGTAGTATAGCAGCTGTGGTAAGATCACCATCTTTAGGGCGTTAATGTGTCCCAGCCATGTTATCGATAGGGGACCCTAGTCGATCATTTTGGTTTTGAGCTTCTCTAAGAGGGGCAGGTTGTTTTCCCTGTACAGTTCGCCTACCGATTTAGTCAATTGTATCCCTAAGTACTTTATGGATTTATCGACCCATCTATATTTATAAGCCCTTCTGAGATCTTGCTCTGCACTCTGACAGGGTGAGAACTTCAGATTTGTGCGTGTTAATTTTTAGACCTGCCATCTGACCGAAACGGTCAAGTTCCCTGCCCACTGCCTGCAGAGAGGTCGCAGGACGGGTCCCTGACAGCAGCATCTCATCGGCAAAGGCAGCTACTTTGTGGACGTGACCCCCAAATGGTATTCCTTTGACATCTTCGGCAGCCCTTATTGCTGCCAGGAATGATTCCAGGTCTAGTGCATATTTGTGCCCCTTCCTACCGGAATCAGGCATGAAATTTGTCCATTAATTGCTAGTCGAAGGAGCAGGTTTTGGTAGTTGGCCTTGACCCGGTCGATGTAGTTAGGTCCGAAGCCCATTTTAGCCATGGTTTGCAACCACTCCTTTGCCTCGGGATCCTTCCCCTCCCCTCTGAAGCACTCCTTTGTGTATCCTCTTCTCAAGAAACCCACAGCTGATCCTTCTTGTCCAGCTAACTATCGCCCAATTTCCATTACTCCCTTTCTCGGCAAACTCCTGGAAAAGTTGGCTCTCAGCTTAACCTTCATTCCAATTCTGTAGGCTGTCTCCATGACCACCAGTCTGGCTTCAGAGCTGCCAGAAGCCAGGAAACTGCTTTCCTGAGCATCCGTGAAGATCTGCTCTCCAACCTGGACTCTAACATTCCCTCTGTCCTCATCCTCCTCTATCTCTCTTCTGCCTTCGACACTGTCAAACATACCATCCTGCTCAAACGTCTCTGTGAAAACCTGGGTATCACTGATCAGGCTGTTGGTCTTTCCTCTCAGATCGACCCTCCCAGGTCCAACTTGGGTCCTTCCTTTCATCTATCTTCCTCTCTAGCTGTGGTGTTCCCCAGGGGTCTAATCTCTCGCCCTGGCTTTTCAACCAATCCCTGGCAACTCTCGCTCACTGCACTGCCACTTTCTGCTCAAATTTCCAGTGCTACGCTGACACCTCATTTTCAGGCTGCCCTCTGCCACCTCCTCTCCCCCTCTCTCATCTCCGATTGCCTAACTGCCATTCAAGATTGGTGTGCCGCCAATGATTTTGTCTGAATGCCAGCAAGACAGAGATCCTCCTCATCGGCACTCCTTCACCATCCTTTCCCCTCACTCTGTGGCCGGCCTCCCTTGGCCCTCCTCCTACCCCCACCTGCGAGGCCAAGAACCTCGGGGTCATCTTTGTCTCCACCCTTTCCTTCTCCACCCACATCTTTGAGGTCTCTAAAAAGTCAAATTTCTGACTACACCTCCTCAGAGGTACGCTGCCTTTCCTCACCTTCCCCGAGAAGCTCATGGTATCTCAAGCTCTGGTTATCTCTAGCTTGGACTATTGTAATAGCCTCTTTCGAAATCTACCTGCCTCTACTCTCCGCCCTCTGCAACTAATCCAGAACAGGACTGCAAGACTTGTCCTTGGCCTCAAGCCCTCGGATCGTATCTCTCCAGTTCTGAAATCTCTCCATTGGCTCCCAGTGGATGCAAGGATTACATTCGAAACCCTCTGCATTGTCCACAAGGCTTTCTGGGGCCTGGGTCCAAAATATCTCTCCTCTCAAGCTCTTCGCTCCTCTACCTCCAACTCCCTCAGGGTCAGTCGTTTTTCAAAGAAACGAGCTGGGGCCAGATCCGTCTTCGGCTGGAGCCTCCCTGCCGCCCTAAAATTTAAGAACCATCTCCGGCCCTGGAAGCACCTGAAGACCTTCCTCTTTTCTTCTGACTTCGCTCCCCCTCTCCCCTACTGTTCTGTTCTCTTGGCACTGTGCACCTGGCCACCCTCTATCCTTCGGGCCCAGATACCTGCTCACCATGCCACCCTCCCGCACTGCCTCCGGGCCACCCCTTGCACTGGGGTCTGTATCTGTACCCATACAGCCCCCCCTTTTTCTTCCTGCACTTATCAGACCTAGCCTGTCTGCTGCCTTAAACCTAGCACTTGCAAATTGCTGGCTGCACTACCACTGTTTGTTGCCTTTATTATTTATTTATTGTTATTTATCTGTTTCTCCTCTGCTTCGCACTTTCCACTTCTCCCCCCTTCCATGCTCTTTTCCCCTACCCCTCGCACTTGCGCGTTCTCAATGTCACTGGGCCTAGTAAGATCGCTGTTTTGTTTTCCCCTGTTCCTCTCCCTTGCCGCGCTCTGAAACACTTGTGTACAAGCGTGATAAAAATAAAATATCAATCAATTAAAAAAAAAAAAGAGAAAGCCCCACTCCACCCGATCAAAGACCTTCTCCGCGTCGATAGCTAGCAGGAGGGCCGGTATGTTTTTTTTCTGAGCCTTTCCGACTAGATGGGCTATTCTTCTTACATTGTCCGCCTCTGATAAATCCAGACTGGTCTGGCTGTATTACTTAGGGAAGAATCGTGTCGAGCCGTGAAGCTAGAATTTTGGTACATATTTTGGCATCAACGTTTATTAAGGCTATGGGTCGGTAGGACCCACATTCGTTGGGGTCTTTGCCCTTCTTATGTATTAGTATCACCTTTGCGCCTCCATTGTTTTGGAAAGGGCCTTGGTAGTTCCGATATGGTTGAATAGTTTTGTGAGGTAGGGAATTAGGGTTTCTTTGTGTAATTTGTAGAATTCTGCTACAAAACCGCCTGAGCCCGGGGATTTGTTAGCAGGTAGGTTGTTTATTACCCCTCTGACCTCGTCAAGTGTTATCTTCCCTTCCAAGAGATCACTATCCTCCGTCGAGATCTTTTGGAGGTCGATTTTATCTAGATAGGCCCCCTGATCAGAAAGAGCCGGATTATTGGACCTGTATAGTGTAGTGTAGAATTAAAGAAATTCCCTTTCTATGTCTATGTTGTTGGTGCTCATTCGGCCTCCCTCCCCCTTGATTTTCAGGATGGTTTTGTCGCTTACCTCTTTCCTCAGCATTCTTGCCAATAAGCGGTCGAATTTATTGGCTTTGATGCAGTATCTTTGGCGGAGATGGTTGCGCTCCGCTGCCCTCGTCTGGATGAGATTCAACTGCCCTCTTACTGCCCTGTATTCTCTTTTAATAGCTGCTGTCTGTTTGGAGCTCAACTGGGCCATTATGGCTTTAGGTTTGCCCTCTAGTTGTTGCTCCTCCAGCCTCAGCTCTCTATCTCTTCTAGCCTTCATCACTATGATTCTCCCTCTAATTGTGGCTTTGAGGGCATCCCACCATATTTGCGGTGCCGTGTCGTCCCAGTTATGTTTCGCGAAGTCCACCACCTCTCCCTCCATCTCCCGGGCGAGCGTCGGGTCTTTAAAAAGCGAAACCGGATATGTCAACCTGCACAGGCCCAGGGGGCCTCGTGGTCTGTTTAAAGATGGGGTTAATGGAGCGTGGTCGAACAGAGTGATTGCCCCTATTGCAATGACCGTTGCTCTGCCTACCAGGGGTTTTGAAATTCATATGTAGTCGATAAGTGAATGTGTCCTATGTGCGTGCTAGTAAAAGGTGTAGCCCTCTGTGTTTCCTTGGAGTTCCCGCCACGCATCAACTATGGCCAAGTCGTGGGTTTTCTTTTAAGGTCCCCTGAAGGTCTCACTTGAGTACCCCACGTAGTCGCGCTCCTATCTTTAGTAGGGTCCCAGGCCATGTTGAAGTCTCCCGTTAGAAGGATATGGGCCCTAGCAAATTTCCCCAATCGCGTGAGGGATTTTTGAATGAATGGCTCCTGAGCCTGGTTTGGTGGGTAAAGGGTCGCTATTGTGTAAGTCTCCCCCCTTCCCTCTAAGGCCACTGCTAGATACCTCCCCTGGTCGTCTGTCTGCATTCCTGTGACTGTCAGATCCGGTCCATTTTTCAGGGCCATCAGTATTCCCCTTTTTTGCTTGATTGTGGGGCCTGGATAATTCCTGGGTATCCCCAGAACTTTATCCTATGCATATCTCTGGTTAGTATGTGGGTCTCTTGTAAAGTCGCTATGTGTGGTTGTTCCCTTCTCAGAAACCCCTCTACCTTCTTCCCTTTAACCTGTGAATTTAGCCCATTAACGTTTAACGAAAATAACTTCAGTGGTTCCATGCTAGCCATGTTTGTTGCCTGTGGTTTCGCCCTTGAGCCATCGTGGGCCCTGAATCCCCTTCCCTCCCCTCTTTGGGGAGTCGTACCGTGTACCCTGATGGCTCTCCATCCGAATTAGGACTCTTGGATCTCCCCTGTTCCCCTCCCCCAGTGGCCCACCCCCCCTGGCCCCAGTACCCCTCTGGGTGAGTTCGGCGGGCTCGTGGCCCCCCACCCCTTGTGCTGTGGTGACGAGAGCCGAGCTCAAAAACGAACCCAGACCAGCCCCACGCAGGATCTCATTCCCATTCCAAGAGCCTATTCCCCCCCCCTCCCTGCTTCCACTGTTCGTCTTTTTACTGTTAACCTGAAGCATTAAACTTATCTGTGGTGGAGAGCGCCCTCCCCGGGCTCAGTGTAAGGTCTTGAATGCTCCTCCCAGCCTCAGGATCTGTTGGGGATTCCCAACAGGCTGTCCTGGAGTTCAGCCACCACTTTCTTTTGGTCTTTCCGGGTTGTGGGGCCTAGATCCCCCTTCCTCAATCGCTTGGTCCATTCCCACGGTTTGCGCGTGTTGGGATGGGAGTTCATGCCGGTGGGAGCCTTTGTCAGCTGATCTTCCAGGCTCAGAAGTGCCAACCCTTGGTCGCATGTTGAAATCTTGTGTTGCATGCCCTTGCAGGTAAAGGCCAGAGCGAACGGGTGGGACCACCTATATCGTATTTGTTGAGATCTCAGATAAGTCAATACGGGGCCCATTTGCCTCCTTTTGATGAGTGTTATTTGCGCCAGCTCTTGGTACAAGAATATTTTGTGGCCATTGTAAGTGATGCGCTCAGCCTTACTGGCCCTTTCCAGAACTCTTTCTTTTATCACATAGTTGTGGAAGGCCACCAAGACATCCCTCTGCCTTGATCCAGGTTCTGATCTATGTGGACCCACCCTGTGGATTCTCTGTCTTACTGCAGATCAGACTGAGTCTGAATCCAGGAGGCCCGCAAATATGGACTCGAGTGTTTGTGTTAGATCTTGGTCTGGTATGTCCTCCGGGAGGCATTTCACTCGTATGTTCAGGCTCTGCACAGATGTCAAAGCGAGTAGAGCGCTCGCTTTGACATCTGTGCAGAGCCTGCTGACGCAGCTTCGAATCCCTTCAGGGCCAAACTCAGCCTTTCATCGTTGCAAGGTCGATAAATGAACACCAGACACACACGGTGGGTAATAAGCAGTGCTGAGATACCTGAGGGTTCGTAGCGCTATATAAATGCTAAATTATTATTATTATTATTTTCTAAGTCCTCGACCTGCAGCTGCAGATTTTGGGTAGCCACGGCCAGTGTTTTCAGAAGGGTGTCGGCTTTCCTTGCATCCTCTGTCAGCTCTTGTATGGCCCGCTCATTAGTGTCGACTCTCCCTTTTTATTTCCCTTATGTCTTCTGCCAGGTCTTCCTGCAACGCATCCATCTGCTTCTGTCCCGCCGCCGTAATCTTGTCCACCAACTCACCCATGAATTGTTTAAGAGTGGCGTGAGAGACTGGTCTATCTTGATCCTCTTGACAAGGGGCTGTGGCATGTTCATTAGTCCAGGCTCCCGTTGCTTGATCTTCTGATAGCTCAGGTTCTTTTGCCCAGACCTTTGTGAAAGGGCCTTCCATTCCCTTTTTTTGTGCTTTTCAGGGTGGCCGGCGTATCCTTCAATCTGTTCCTCGACATTGCCGGAGATCGCTGCGGACGGGCGATATTTGTACCGAGTTATTTGCGGTCGAGTGGTGCATGATGGGTTGCTTCCCGTTGAGGAGTAGGGGGCCCCTCTATAAGGTCGTGTTCTGGTCGCTTACCCCGGGGTCCTCATTAGTTAAATCTCGGGCAGCCGTGTTAACTCTTGTCTAGAGGCTGCCCTGTTCTCCCTGGGGGGCTTAGAGCCTTGGGCAGACCGGTTAGTGCTCTCTTGGGATGTGCCTCACTTAAAAGGGCCCGCGCCCCTCTTTTGATGTCTGGGCGGACCTGTTTGTTCTTCTCTCAGCAGGGTCCCCGGTCAGTCCTCGCTGTGCCTCCTGCACCTCCGGGATCCAGATAGGCCTGGGGGTGGGGTTGGGGCTGTGTTTACTTGTGCCCCTCAATTTGGAGGGAGACCTGTATTGAGTTTTTTCCTGGTTGATCTGTACTTTATTTTCCCTTTCTTGGCCTTAGTCCCTGGAGGTCCTAGCTTCCCGGTGGCCCCAGGGACCAGCAGCTTAGTCCCGCCCTGTGTTGCTATCCTTCAGGGTGCTGGCTGATGCTTGGCTGAAGGGTCACTTCAGTAGCCCAGCTCCTTTTGTGCAGTGTTCTGTACATTCTGACCGTTATTCAGTTACCTCAGCTGCAGTATGGGACAGGCCTGTATCCATAGTACAAGAGGAGGAAGTACCATCCGCTGATCCCTGGGGACGAAGGGTCCTCAAAGTTGGAACAAACACTGTTTTTAGTCTTCATCCACCAAGGAAACAAACTTAGGAGGGGATCGAATTGGATTTTGAGACCTTAACCCTAGGGGGACACTACTTTCAGCATTGGAACTCATACCGGAGACGCAGCTGGTTGTAATCTGGTGTATTCATGTAAAGTCACTCGCACCAGCCCATATTCTGTAGATCTACTGCGTAGTTAAATCTGCATTACAAGCCCTTCGGAGCCCGAGCTGTGTCGTTGAGGAATTCTGAAACTCCTATCGTGTCCCTCATACCATCACCAACTGGTTGCCCCACACAGCTCCCAAATCAGGCACTTAAGAGTCATATATATGGTAGGTAAGGTAAACACCCCCCCCCCCTCCTCAGAATGTATACAGGCGTGGCAAGCTCCCCGAGAGAAAACATAAGACGTACCACCATTTCATATTTTCCTGTTCCTCAAGTTTGGGGCATAGAGATCGCAGCACATCCCGCCAGTGCCCCACACATTATTCTCAGTCCATGGTTACCAGCCCTGCACCGTTTAACCTCTCCAATCAAGTCCGGCCGTATACCGGATCCAGCTAAAGCAAGTCAAATGTGAGCCCCAGGGTGAATATGTCAACAGGCCGCTCAGGCAGAAATAATCACTACTTCCACTTTCGACTGGCTTATTATGCACTGCGCATCTGTACTTTGTAATCCATTGATCCCCTCCATCCACCGATCTACGCCTCGATTTCCCTCAGAGGCAAGTTCACTCTACGCCACACCCGTAGCTTCAACAGTAGCAGGAGCGGTTTGTGTACATTGCGCATCACGTAATTGTCACGTGACTCACGGCATCCACGTTGTTTTCTTTATTTCCTTCAACGTAGTAGCATCTTTCAATCTCCCCAGAATTCTATGCAACCGTTTATCAAACGGCTCTTTCAATGTCAATAAATAAATGCTTATATACTGAACATTAAAACAAAATAAAACTGCAAACCAGGTTTTTTTTTAAAACATGAAAAGCAACAAAAAAAAAAAGGGGGAGGGGGGTGGGGTTTCCTATAAATCAACCTTCTTTTCTTCCTTGGGGGTATATTCTTTTGCGATCTAGATGCAGGAACAGTCTCCATAGGCAAAACAAAGGTCTGATAAAAAAAGCCTCAGCACTTTTATTATCAGAGAAGGAGTAAACTTGTCCCTAAATCACCACCCTAAGTATAACCAGACATACCATATAATATTGCAGTTTCTTATTCCTTGCTTTTTCCTAAGCTGTTATAAAGGCTTTCCTTTTTCCCCAGTACATCCCGGCTCAGGTCCCCAAAAATCATGATCTTATTCCCACGCCATGCTAAATCACCCAACTCACGTGATTATTTAAGAATCATTTCTTTAGTGGGAAATCTTAAAAAGTTTACTATGAAGTGTCTTGGTCTCTGACCCAATGCCGCTTTCTGGCCCAGAGACCTGTGCACTCGCTCCATCTCCAGAGGGGTGCCAGGGTCCAATTTCAACATTGATATCAAAGCCTTCTCCAAAAATGCCATCGGGTTTCCTCGCTCTACATTTTCAGGAAAGCCTGCCACTCTGTTTCTTCTAGAAACATTTTCTTGCTCAGATAGCTTAAGCAACAGTTTTTCATTTTGTGCTTCCAAATTCCTTAACTGGTCATATAATGTCATGTTTTCTTCATCTGCAGTGGTCAGGTGGTCCTCCATAGCTGCAACTTTAGTAGTGAGTTCTATGTATCTCTCTTCAGCATTAATCATCTTGGTCTTGAGCTCTGCTACTTCCAGAGTCACCTTAGTGAGAAGATCCAAAAGTTTGTCACCCCTTTTCTCAGATTCATCTTCTCCTTTTTGTCTTTTAGCTGGTTGAGAGGCTTCTGTTGAGCCAGAGTCCGTCATAGTTTTAGAGGATGTAATCTTAAGCAGGGCACAGGAGCACAGCCTCTATGCTGCCATCTCTGGAGCTGATAGAAATTTGCTAATTCGATTCTAGAACTGAGAATTCTCCCTGTTAGGCAGAATTATATGCAGTACCCTTTGGGAACACGACACACAATTAGGACTACAAGTGACAGTACAAATTCACCTTTGGTACAAGCCTGTTTTACACAGTAAAGTGGCAGCGATGGCTGAGCAGCCAGACCTATCTCAAGAGTAAGTGAGCAGTATCAATAGTTACACAAAGGACAGCAATTACTATGATTCAAACAAACACTGACTCAAGGTTTCTGAATAAAAGAATATACATTTATTTACGCATCAGTTATTAAACATTTCACTATTATTAAGCAGTGGAAAATCACATTACTAATACACTACACCACACCCAATAGGTTCTGGACAAGTTAGGCTCAAAATGAAGTGTGAGCAAAATGGCACTCCAGAAATAAAGAGGGAGGGAAAGACAAAGTTAGACAGAAATTGAGCAGCACCAACAAGTAAGCAAGCAGGCCAGTCTAGAAAAAGAAACTACAGTGAGGAAATCAAATTAAAGGGGGACTGGCCCAAAGTCAATGGACCAAAGTCCTTGGAGAGGATCACACAGTTCAGGGTAGTATGCAGTTAAGTCTTTGCCAAGAGTTCAGAACAAAGTTGGTCGGACGAAAAGTTACTTTAAAAAATGAAGGACAAGCCCTCGGATTGGCAAAGTATTTCACACACTTTCACCGCGTCTGGATGAAACGAACAACCGGGTTAGCACAGTACCTTTAAAGCAGAAGAATGCTGTAGCTGAGGCAGACGTTCCTGGCAGGTCCTGCAGGCTCACGGTTCCTGAAGCGACTGTGGGACTGACAAGGAGGAGGAAGACTGAAGGGTCCTGCACTGCCCAGAGAAGAAACCAGCAGCAGAACAAAGCGATGAATAAAAAGGTGCGCTCCTTAAAACGCAAGCAGGGTCCGTTCCTCCTGGCTATTCGGTTCACTGTAGCTCTGTACAGCAAATTCGACCAGAGAAGGAAGGCCTGACGCGCAGTTTTGTAAACTGGTTGTACCCACCAGCTCAAGGGGAGAAGATTCCTTGCAGATCTCTCCTGTCGTCGAAGTTGGAGTTTCAGATCTGCAGCAAGGCTTCACCGGGAGGTTCAGTCGTGGTAGCGGTCCTCTTCTGTCAGCTTCTCTACGGTTCTCTCGATCCAGTGGCGACTCGGCCTTTCCAGCCCCACAGACCTGATTTTTATGCAGTTTTCCCCCATTCACACAGCCTGGCTGTCAATCACACAGCAGGGTGGCTGTCCCGCAGGGACAGTCACCACAGCCAATCAGATTAGAGTGCGACATGGGTCTCCAAAGAGACCCTGTGCAGGGAGTCCTAAACCCCTCCCTCACATCATGTCCCCCTCAGACATACAGGCACCTAATGAGGGCTTCTGTGCAGAAGCCCGCGAAAGGACGGCGAACAAAGGAACCAAACCTGGTTTGGTGCGCAGAGTAAAACACGAGAAAGACTTTTACAAAAAGAAATGGCGAATAAACCCAGCCAGAACCGTATAAAAACATATATGGTCCAGCGGGTTTAAGTTCGAGGCTACCAAGATAGCTTAAAACAATACCAGGGCTATTTAAGATAACCGCGGTAGGAAAAATAGGGTCGTTACCACTGCCACCAGCCAAGTCTTAATGAAAAGGCAACGAAAATGTTCCAAGAGAAACAGACAAAAAGGGATAAGTATTAACCCTTTCCAGAACTCTATTTAAGATAATTTGTACTGGGTCTGTGAGTTTTAAAAAAAGACTAATAAAGTCAATGGCAACTTTACATGCTCTGGGAGACAGTCAGTCCCAGAAGTTGGAAAGTCTAACAAGACAACCCTGTGGCACTGCACTGAAGGTGATGTGTAACACACAGTAAAAAGATGATGCCTATGGAGTACGTGAGGTTCCACAGTCTATGAACACAAGAAAATGTTAAACACACACAGCAAAACACATGTAAGAGTGGGAAAAGAGGCTCACACTCTTACCAGGTGAAAAAAAAAATCGTAGAAATCCAGTAAAGCTGCTGAGGGACTCCGTAAGCAAAGGAAATTAGCCATCCTGGAGAATTCTCCCTAACAAACTGTGAGCTGTGTATCAAATATTGTAGGCTTTTGAAGCAGGTTTTGACATAGGTTCTCTGAAACAGAAAACTCTGAACATATTTTGCGCCAGAACTCCTGAGCTTGCAATTTAAGTGAATGCATATGTATGGATTCAGCTGCCCACTTGTGACTACAGAGCAAGTTGACGGCCTGGCCAGAGTGCAAATTTAGCCTGGGTCAAAGACCTTTTTGAAATACTACACTAGCTGTAAAATGTATAAAGGCTTGTATGGCCATGTTGAGATAGCTGCAGTAATATAATAAAACGTGCGCTTTAAAGTTATTTTCTGAAGACAGGCAGGAATACAAATAAGTATTTTCATACAAAACCAAGAGGCCACAGGGCCATCTTGCCTTCTATCAGGAATCCATTGATTCCTATGGCAGGGCCTGGGTGGCACAAAAATGGAGGACACTCGGAGACACTGCCAAGTCAGCACGTAGCTGCCACCAGCTCATACCCTGCTCTGTGGCCAACACACAGGTGCCCAAAAATACAAGGTGAACAAGGGTGTACCCCCACCCATGGTAACTGTTAGAGAGAATTCTCATTTCTGTGCTAATTCCCTTCCACCTTAAAGAGCCCCAGCTCTTGATTTTTACCTGAAGAGAGCAAGACCTTTTTCCCACTCTCTCATATTTTTCTTTGATTTGAACACTGTTTCTTTTGGTTTTGGAGTCTAACTCCCACAGGGTTACTACATTCCACCTTGCCCAAAAGTAACCCATGGGTGTTCACCAAAAGATAAAATGAAGAGCTGCACGGCTGGAGGTCCAGGCTGGACCTCAGTGGCAGAAAACATAAGGAAAACACAAACACAAGAAGGAGGCCCTGTCCCTGCATAAGGCATTGCCAGCATCAATGTGCTTGGAAGGCTTTCAGGGCTTTGAACACTGCAAGCCAAACCAACAGATTGATGTAATTGGATGCTACTGATGGGGACCACACGCCTTGCACTGTCTGGTGAAGGGGGTGGGCTCTCCACCCCAACAGAGATACGTCCGTGGTGAGAGTGGCCTCTACTGCGGGTTGGTAAAGGTTTTCCCCTGCAGATTTTCTCTTGACCACCACTGCAGAGACTGATCGAGGGCTGTCTACTAGATAGTCCCACTGACCTGACACCACTGGCTTGACGACCATTCCTGCATGGATGAAGTTCCAGAGGAAATGTGCACATGAACAAGATGATTAGTTGATGTAATACGAAATAAAACGGACGTACTCTGGAAAGATGCACAAGATAAAAGAATATAAAACGTTCTATGGAGATATGAGGAGAAGGTGGTAAAGATGAGCAACATTTTGGGCTCGAGATGAAGATGCTCATGATACAGAAACACTGAAGAAAATGCAGTCATTTTACATTTCTACAGCCGCAGTAAAGCAAGTAGACAAAGCGATCATAAGGCTGGCAACGTAGTGAATAGTTGCAGCAATGCGCCAATGTATACATATAGGAATTAAGAGAACCTGCATATTCCAAGATGCACTTGAGCATGATTGGAAGGAATTTCAGTGTGGCGCAGTTGGAAATAAACTGATGGCAATGGAGAAATACAAGAAAGACTTGGCTGGCCCAGCACCAAGAAGTCGAGGCCACCGTGAGCCTGGTTGTCCATCCAGTAGTTACATGAAAGTGAGAAAGAAACAAACTTCTGTTTGAAGCAGTATGAAAAAACACTGAAGGCGTGAAGAGTTCATTTAATAAAATTAAATGCTGCAAAAGGCTTGAAAGAGTGGTCTCCAAGTCACATGGTCAGATCAAAATAGACATTGGGTCGAGCTACACCGAAACGAAGAAGAAACTCCCTTTTATTCTCAGGCATAGAGAGCTTCTGCGAGGCTACGTTCAAAGCCTTAATTGACTGGCAGACTGCAGGAGCGATGATAGATGGGGGCCAATTGGCTGGGGAGCGCCGACCATCCATGCACCTAGGATGCTAGCCTGCATGCTGCTAGCGTGTGGAATATTCCAGAACGGTACAAGCGTGCCAACCAATTGTAGAAGGCCACGTATGAAAGAGCCCTATAGTTTGTTAAACCAATTAATCGTTGTGTATTTTATGACGATGAAGATGACCTTTAACTAGGGATGGACTTAGTTGCCCACCTGACTTAGATACCCAAACACTACCCCCGTTAGTATGGAATGTATACTTAGATGTTCCTTGTAAACCAACCAAAACTGTCGTAGGTTTTTGTAGTTTGCCACTTAGTACGATGTCAGTGATGACAGATTTTGATGATAAAAGTTATGTTTTTTATTAAATGCACTGAGTAAGTCGATGAGAGCTCGAGCGAACGTCGGATGATGTCTGTTGTAACTCCCCGTTTAAGATAATTGATATTAAAACAGAATCAAGCTTTGCCAACTTCCTGAGTCATTTTGATTGATGTTTGAGTAACTTCTGCATCCCAATCCACCTCCAAGTATTGCTGCCTCGTCTTAAAGGACGCTAGGTCTGTGGGTTCAACAGGGTGCATGGTTAGATCCTTTTTAGGTACAAGGAAGTATACTGAATAAATCCCCTTGTTTACCTGGAGATAAGGGACGACTTCGATGGTGCCCTTTTCTAGCAGGACCTGGACCTCGTCCTACAGGATGGCGGATGGTCTGGTGACAATTGTCTGCTTCTGGGTGGATGGTAGCGGGGTGGCTGGAAGAACTCGATGCAGTACCACTGGTTGACTGTCTTGAGTACCCACTGATCTGATCAGATTACCCTCCCATGCACAGGTAAAAGATGTTAGACGTCACCTGACCGGGGACGTGTGGGAGGGGACCCATACCATAGGGTCACTTGGAAGCAGAGGCTGGGGAGCCTCTGGAAGCAGAGTTTCTACCTCTGCCTTTCCCTCGTTGAAACCCTCTTTGTTGAGGAGATTGGAAACCACCAGGGGAGCCCTGTCCGGAAGCCCAGTTGGACCCCCCCCCCAAAATCATACTGTCCTTGAGAATTGTGGGAGAAAGAATGCCTGTGAAAGAGCCGGCGAGTGTTGCAACTGCCTCACTGGATGAAGAGCTTGGCTGAGATCTGGTTGGAGCGATTTTAAGTTCTCGTGCTCCTGCTCGGTGGTCTCCAGAGCCTCATCAACCGCTTTCCTGAAAAGGTTGGCCTCCTCCACTGGCTTATCAGGGAGTTCTGGGTCTCTGGTTTAAAACCTGAATTCTTCAGCCAGACGTGGCGCTTAAGTTGAGTCCCCTGGGCAAGGACATGCACTGCAGTTTCAGCAAAGTCCAAGGTATTTTAAAGAATATTCTGGGTGACTTGCCAGTCCTCTGCAACCACGGCTAAAAGGTGCGTGTGAGTGGGTTCTTGGACATCTTGGAGGCCGTCTTGGACGAGACCCTACTGAACATCAATGTAGCTTGCTAGGAGCGTGATATTGTTGGCAATCCTGGTGAAACATGCAGCAAAGGCGGTGACACGCTTTCCAAGGGCGTACAATTTCTTGCAGTCCTTGTCGAGAGGGTATTCAGACGAGGACAGTGGTACCCCCACCCTCTTCCGTGCAGTAGTGACGACCAGGGAGTCCGGGACAGCATGGCTCCTGATGTACAGCGGGTCTGAAGGAGTCGGCAGAACATTTTCTCCACACTGGGATTCTTGATGGAGTTCAACAGAGGAATAGCCTGGCTGACCGGGGTCTTTTTCCTTAAGGATACATTCCACAAAGTCCGAGTTAGGGACGGCTTGGCAGCCTTTTTCACATGCTATTGAAAATCATCTGGTCGTCTATAGGTGAAGAGTCCCTGGTTTGGGTGGCATGAGCAGCATCCAGAAAAATGTTCACAGGGTCAGGGTCATGTGGGGGAGTGGAATGCCACGTGCCCTGGTCATCCGCAGGGTTCCAGTACGGGTCGCGATAAGTAGGATCTTTGCCACCCTGGCCAGCGTCAGGGACATATAAAATGTCCTGATTAGGGCTATCTGGGTCATCCAGAAAGATGTATACCTGGGGTTCCACCAGGGATGTAAATTGAGCACCTGGGGAGTGGAGCCTCTGTGATTTAGGAGGGACAAGACAGTAATAAACATCCCCATGCATCTTTAAAAGGTCATTTTGTTCATACATGCTTCAAACGTGTCCCTGGTCCATTCAGAGAAGTCGGAGGGATCATTGGAACGGCTGTGTAGAAGGAGCTGGGCACAAGTGCAGGGCCTTAGAAAGAGAAGAGGCCGGAGAATAGTTCTCAGGCAAATTGGAGGCCTTCTTGGGGTCCGAAATGTGCAAACTAGCTTTGGAAAGCTTCTCTGGAAGATTCGGGAGTGTTTTCGATAAGTGGGCCTGTCTCAGTGTGTCTTTCGGCGCTACCGCATTGGAGGCCATAGATTTAGTGGACACGCCCGCTACAGTGGAAGATTTAGTGCCATGCATAGGCCGCGAGGGCGGGTGTGCAGAGGGTGTCAAACCGCGATGTTGGGAAGGCCCCGCCGAAGACTGCAGGCATAAAAACCTTCAACAGATCCGCCAGGCAAAGTTTAGGAGGTTGTGTGCTTTAAAGCAGGCGGTGCGTGTGTGCCCTGTCGCCGAGATGGGACTTCCTCATAGTACTTCCAGCGGCATGCTTGTCGGGGCCGGGGATGGACGATGAGGGCTCCGCAGTTAGGTTGACAGCCTCCGAATCGGAGCAGTGGCTGACGTCAGACTCCTCGTCTGAGGTGCCGGCACGGAGCGACTCTCGGCCTGCATTGCGTAGGCCACACACCGTTTCGTACGCCTTTCTTTCAGGGTCTTAGGCCAAAGGAGTTTACAGGCTTTACAGTTACGTTCATCGTGGTCACGAGGCAGACACCGATTACATCAGCGATGGTCTTTTTCCAAGGGAATTTGCCGTTGCAAAAATAGGCAGAATTTAAAAGACATCCTCTCCATAGCAGAGGGAAACGGCAGCCAAAGAAAAAAGGGGAGAGAAGGGGTGGAGAAGAGGCATTCTCTAGAGAAGTAAGTACCAACAGGGCCCCACTCTCCCCTACTGTAAACGCTGGTCCTGGGAGCCAAGGCCACGTGAAAACAGTCGCTGAGCAGTCACGGATGGCTCATCGGTGGACAGGACCAGGTGTCCAACAGCCGTCGAGTAGTCGTTGAAGGCAAGTGAATCGCCAAAGAACAGGAATCAGCAAAATGAAACTCTTACAAGGCTCTGCATTGTGTGTGACCGACTAGTTAGGCGGAAAAAAACAATCTGGTGGGACCTCGGAACGTGAAGGATTTTGGGTACACTACATGTCACGTAAGGGATAGTGTTACAGTCGAGCCCAATGTCAATGTGCCTTTTCGATCTTTGAAAAAAGATTCAATACTCTGTGATTACCACTAGATGTCGGACTATATGCACATGATTCTAAGCATATTCAGAAGCATCAGAATTGCTGTTGCAATACTCAATTCAATAGTAGATCTTTAGATGATAAACCGGTAAGTATCGAGTAACTTCAGGTTAGCAAATCATTCATCGAGCAACATTTACTTAAATAGCAATACTGGTAGGAAGCAACTTTAGGTAAGCCTTTTCTTTAGGAATCCAACCCGATCTGGTGAATGAGTGTCTCAAAAAGTCAGATGGGGACATTGGGAGGCCAGTGACCTCTGGCGGCAGAACAAAGGAAGGAAGATTGTTAGGGAGAATTCTCAGAAATGTGCTAATTCCCTTACCTTAGAGACCCCCAGCAACTTTGCTCGATTTTGAGGACTTCATTTTTTGTTTTACCTGGAAAGAGTGTGAGCCTTTTTTTCCCACTCTTTCATGGATTTTGATGTATGTTTTACTCGTGTTCTTTGATTATGGAGTTTTAAGATAACTCCATAGGCATCTTTTCATGTGTGTTACACAGCACTCTCAGTGCAGTGACACAGGGACGTCTTTTTAGACTTCGCAAAGGTTTACATACCTTCTCTGGGATAAACTACTGTTTCCCAGATAATGTAAGGTTGAATTAACTTTACTAGTCTTTTTAAATTCGACTCTGCCTTCCAAGCCAAGAGACTCGCCTTTTATCCAATTTCCTCCCATTCATTCCAGCCTAGCTGCCACTCACCCAGCAGGGTGGCTGTCCTTGCCGTACAGTCAGCCAGCCAATCATGCCAGAGTGCATTCGGGTCTCCTAGAGGACTAAGCACAGGGAGTTTCGGGCACCTCCCTCACTTCCTGCACAACCCCAGACACTGATGCGCCGGAGGCGGTCTTCAGTCCTGAAGCCCGCCAAAGGCAATGAAACAAAGGGACCAAACCTGGTTTGGCGTGCAGAGCAAAACTCTAGAAGGGCCTTTCCACAAAGAAATGGCAAAAAAAGACCAGGACCTGTTTAAACAAAGGGGGCTCAGGCGCCATCTTGAAAAACATGGCTCCCGCGATTTAACGCTACCGGTGTTCGCGGTCAGGAAAAATCATGGTAGTTTGTTGCCACTGCCACCAGACATTCTGAGAAAAAAGGTAGCATTTGACTGCTCCATGAGTATCTGGACACAGGGCATACGAGGTAACCCCTCCAGCACTCTATTGTACGATAGGGTGTGCTGGTCTAGGAATTTAAAAGTCTAGTAAAGTCAATTTCACTTTACTTACTCTGGGCAACAGTAGTTTATCCCAGAGAAGGTATTTAAACCTTGGGAAAGCCTGAAAGCCTTCCCTGTGCCACTGCACTGAGGGTGTTGTGTGACACAAATGAAAAGATGATGCCTATGCAGTTGTTTAAACTCCATAACCAAAGAAATAAACACAGAAAATAAACAGAATTAAAAAGTTAAAAGTCCCAAAGTTCAGCAAAAGAGCTGGAGGGCTCTAAGGTGGTAGGAATTGGCACATTTATGAGATTCCTGCCTAACATGAGGTGCATGGGAGAGTCCTGTTGGGGAATGACTTAAAAGCTCTAGGAGTTGTATCAAGCACCCCCAGACCTACCATAAAAGGAAGCAGGAGCAGACTATGAAGGCCAGCAAGCTCACTTTGGATGACTCAATGGGTTGTTAGAGGTACCTATAGCACCCAGTCCACGGGAAAAAACAACTTCTAATTCCAGGAAGAAAGAGAAAAAGGGGAAACCCAAGGTCTCAGGAAAGAAGAAAAGTATCACCCCTGTGCACAAAACCAGGACATCCCCGAGAGGACAGTCCAAGGTCACACCTGTGACCCCTCCACCAGCTGAGGCTGAATGAGAGGACCAACCAGAGGACGGTGAAACAGTTACTGGTGAAACAGAACTGGAAGAAGACCATCCCCCTGTTGGAGATCTGGATCCTAAAGACCACCCTGAGCTGCAGACGTTGCTTGCCGTAGGTGGCCCTTGTAGAGCAGACTTCAGCAGAGGTCAAAGAGTGTTCTACTCTTGAAGGACTTGGCCAACAGGCAGCTAGACTTGTAGTGCCTCAGGAGGTAAGACCTCAGTTTCTACAGTTAGCCTATGAGATTCCTTTAGCTGGTCACTAAAGTTTTAAGAAGGCAGAGGAAAAGATTTCTCTGTATCTCTACTGGCCTAAGATGGGGTCTGATGTAGATAAATTCTGTAGAAGCGGTCAGACTTCTGGCAAGAGTGGAGCCAAGAATGTGGCACCTTTGGTGCCTCTCCCAGTGGTGGGAGTACCTTTTGAGAGGGTAGGGATTGACATAGCTGGTCCCTTAGACCCTCCCACATCTTCAGACAACCGATTTATCTTGGTTGTGGTAGACCATGCTATCAGGTAATCTGAAGCTATAGCTATCAGAACTGTTACTGCTCAGGTAGTGGCTAAGGCCCTCCTTGGTATTTTTACCAGGGTAGGTTTTCCTAAGGAGGTTATCTCAGACAGGGGGTGGAAATCAATATGTGCCACTACATGTAAGCCATGTGGAAACGCTGTGGAGTGACCTACACGTTCTCAACATCCTACCATCCCCAAACCAATGGGTTGGTGGAGAGGTTTAATAGAACTATGAAGAGCACGATAGGTGCTTTAGAAGAACCCCTTAGAAGAAAGTGGGACCTTCTACTGCCATGCCTTCTCTTTGCTTACAGAGAATTCCCTCAAGTAGTGGTTGGCTTCAGCCCTTTTGAGCTTCTCTATGGTCATCCGGTTAGAGGTCCATTAGCCGAATTCAAGGAAGGGTTGGAGGGGGCTCCTTCCCACAAGCTAGTGAGAGTCACTGACTATGTGTTAGGTCTCTGCAGGAGAATGACACTCCTGATGACAGAAGCTTCAGATAACTTGAAATCAGGTCAGGCATTGGTCAAACATTGGCATGCCCAGGAGGCCAACATGGTTGGGTTTACTCAAGACCAGCTAGTTCTAGTTATGGTACCTACAAGGCAGAGGGCCTGACAGGACAAATGGACTGGACCCTTCATGGTTGTGGGCAAATTTGGAGAGGTTAATTATTTGGTGGACTTGGGCAATCCCAAGGAGGCCCCCAGGGTCTTTCACACCAACCACCTAAAGGCATATGTATCCAGACCAGAAATGGGAGCTTTTCTCTTAGCACCTGATCAAGAGGAGGAGGAGGAGAGTGAACCTCTACCTGACCTTCTCAGGGGACAGCCTTTAGATGGAAAAATAGAAGGAGTTAATCTCTCTTCTGATCTGGCTTTGGACCAACAGGAGGAGTGCAAAGTTCTGTTGAATCAGTTTGCCTCCCTGTTTTCACCGACACCAGGCTTGACCCCTTGGGGCCAGCATGATATTCTCACTGGTGACCGTTTACCTGTCAAAAGCAAGGGGTACAAAATGTCAGCCCATGTAAGAACCCACAAAGGAAGAGGTCAAGAAGATGCTTGATCTCGGGGTAATAGAGCCATCTACAAGTCCATGGGCTAGTTCTATTGTACAAGTGCCAAAGGCAGGATCCAAGGAGTTCAGATTCTGTGTGAACTATAGAGCTCTTAATGCAGTCACCACGACTGGTGCCCATATTTTACCCAGAACAGATGAGCTGGTCGATAAACTTGGTTCATCCAAGTAACTCAGTACATTTGACCTAACCCCAGGCTTTTGGCAAATAGCTCTGACAGACCATGCCAAGGTGAAAACTGCATTTTCAACCCCAGGAGGCCTCTACCAGTTTAAGGTAATGCCTTTTGGACTAAAGAATGCACCTGCTACATTCCAAAGGATGGTAAATCAGGTTCTGAATGGGATGGAGGACTTCTGCATGGCATACTTGGATGACATTGCCGCGTTCAGAATTACTTGGAAAGAGCCTATTGACCACCTAGGCTGTGTATTGCAGGTTCTTGAGCAGATCCATCAGACCACAAAAGCAAGCAAATGTCAAATTGGACAGAGTAAAGTGGTCTACCTTGGACATGAGGTAGGAGCAGGTGAAATCAGGCCATTGCCTAGCAAAATACAAGCTGTAAAAGCCTGGGCCACCCCTAATACTCAACCCCAGGTGAGAGCCTTTTTTGGAAGTTCATAGAGAACTGTGGGACCATAGCTTCTCCCTTGAATGTGGTGATCTCACCCAAATTCCCCAAGAAGGTCAGGTGAAATGAGGTGTGCACTATGGCATTTGAAGGATTTAAGGAAGCCCTTTGTCAAGCTCCAGTCTTAAGAGTGGACTGCAACCAATCCTTTATTGTACAAACTGATACTTCCAAAACAGATATAGGTGCAGTTCTGAGTCATCTGGATGAGAAAGGTAAGAACACCCCATCTGCTTCATCAGTAGGAAATTGACTGACCGAGAAACAAGGTGGGCAACCACAGAACGTGAATGTTTTGCCATTGTGTGGTCTTTGAAGAAGCTTAGAGCATACTTGTACGAGTCTACTTTTATAATTAAAACAGACCACCAACCCTTGAGATGGTTAATGCAGACGAAGGGGGAGAATCCTAAATGGTTAAGATGGTCAATCAGCCTTCAGGGGTTTGATTGATTTTACAATGACCATAGGTTAGGAAGTAATCACCAAAATGAGGATGGTCTCTTCAGAAAGTATGACCGACTGGAGTAAGGAGATTAATCCATTCTGGAGTGGATTAAATCCTCCTGTCCCTTAGTCGGGAGTGGGAGGGGGCGGCGAGTGTTAGGGAGAATTCTCAGAAATGTGTCAATTCCCTTCTACCTTAGAGATTCCCCCCCCAGATCTTTTGCTGGACTTAAGGACTTCTTTTTATCTCTCATGTGATTTATTATCTGTGTTTCTTTTGACTTTGGAGTCTGACCAACTCCATAGGCATCTTTACATTGTGTCATACAGCACCTTCAGTGCAGTGGCACAGGGAAGTCTCTTAGATTTACCAAAGCTTTTTTTTTTTCAAAATAGACATTTTATTCATTATTAATCAATAACAAAGAAAGAGAAACAATTGAACAATGGACATCGGAATTAGCACAAGATTATGATGGCACAGTTCATTTTAGTGATAAAATGGTTATGAGAAGAAGGAATTTAGTATGCAACTCATTCACAGCAATGTTTGGGTGAGAAAACGGTGGCGGAGGGAGACATTTCTTTGCTGGGCCAGGCCATTTCCATGCGCAGTTCAGTTCAGCCAGCAGACGCTGGGCGGCTTTAGTGTGAGGGCCGGGTAGCGGTCTGCATAGTCCATGAATGGGGCCCAGGTGTTTCGGAAGGGATTGAGGTTGCCCAGGCGGAGTGCAGCGACTCTTTACGCAATGACAATGTCCCAACACTTAGCCCACCATAGCGGGATAGAGGGACCCTCGTGGTGCTTCCAGAGGCGGGCAAGGGCCATCTTGGCCGCCAATAGTAGATGGGTGCATAGGCGGGTTGCGTTTCCTGACACCGGCAGGTCCCCACAAACCCCTCCTCCCTCCGCCCCTCATACCACCCCCCCCCCCTGAGTCGCCCAGTAAATAATTGATTCCAGGGTCCCACGGGATATTGAGGCCTGTGATTGCTCGGACATGCATCAAGACCCCCTTCCAATAGTGCGCCGCCTTAGGGCAGTCCCATAGGAGGTGGAAAAGCAAACCCTCTTGCGCGCAGCCCCTCCAAGAGTTCGGTGAGGGCCTCACGCCCGCTTTATGCAGTCGGGTTGGTGTAATATAGTACCTGAAGCATACTTTATATCCCCCTTCCCTATTAGTAACACATTGAGTGCTCCTGTGGAGTCTTGACCAAATTTTGTCCCAGGCTTCTGGCTCCAGGGAGCGCCCCAGGTCCCTTTCCCAATTCAGCATGTACCTTTCCTTCACTTCGGGGTAGGATTTTTCCAGGAGTTTGTAGAGGGTGGAGATATTGCCCCTTTGAGGTGATGCTGTCAGTGAAAGTTCGAGGGGTGTTAGGTCCCTGGAGCCACGCTCTCTGACGGAGCGTTGGAGATCCAGTGACGGATCTGAGTATACTGGAATCGTTCCTCCTCGGTGATGTTGAACTTCGGCTTGCAGTCCTCAATGATAGCGGCTTGCATTCTTTTAAAAAGTCTGAGATTCTATGAAGGCCGCCCTCCGGCCATTTGGCAAAGCTGCGGATGCAGAGGCCGGGGGAGAAACCCGGGTTGCCCCAGATTGGGGTCAGAGGGCCCAGTGAGCTTTTGATTCCCCATTTCCTGTTCGCAGCTCTCCAACTATCCACTGTGTTGCAAGTTGCTGGAAGCGGACACAGTGCGGGTGGGGCTTTCCGGGACTGGATGTGAGGCAAGTCAGGCAGGGGGGACTTACACCATGCTTCTTCCAATTGCAGCCAGGATGGACGGTCCACGGTGCTAGCCCATGCAAAGGCACGATTGAGTTGAGCCGCGCGCCGTTATCTAGAGATATCTGGGACCCCTAGTCCACCAAGCTGCCGGCTGCGGGTCACAATTTTTCTGGCGATGCAGCGTCTCACCCCTCCCACCCCCAAATGAATTTCATGATGTCACACTGTAAAGAGGGGAGGCCCGCTTCAGGAATATGGGTTGGGAGCGCATGGCAGTGGTATAGCACTCTGGGGAGTAAGTTCATTTTTACCCCAGCAGCCCGGCCCAGCCATGAGATCTCCTGTTTATGCCAGCGTTTCAGGTGTGCGCATAGCGTTTTAAATAGACGAGGGAAGTTATGTTTGTAGATCAGTGTGCTAGATTTGGGGATTTGAACACCTAGATACACCCGTGTGGCATTAGCCCATGGGATTGGCAGATCGGGACACAGGGCGTTTCCCTGGCGCCTTGGGAGGATGATCGGGAGGACAGAGGACTTATCATAGTTCACCCTGAACCCAAAGCATGCTCTGAATGCTTCTAGTTCTTCGAGTAAAGGCTGTAGTGAACTGACTGGATCAGTGATGGTGAAAAGTACATCATCCACATAGAACGCCACTTTGTGTTCAGTCCCGCTCACTATGACCCCTTTGATGTTTGGATTAAGGTGGATTCTCGCGTCCAACAGCTCCATCGACAGGGCGAACATCAGGGGTGACAACGGGCACCCCTGACGGGTCCCTCTGGATATAGGGATGCGCACCGATTTCCTCCGATTGACTCGGAGTTGCGTTGATGGGTGTGCGTAGTTTGCCATTAATCAAGTTATAAAGTTGTGACCTAAGCCCATGCGGTAAAGAGTGTACCGGATGAAGTCCCAGTTCATTAGATCAAACGCTTTATGTGCGTCAAGGGAGATTACTAGGAGCGGAGTTTTCATTCTGTTTGCGGACTCGATGTTGTGTGCGCCCAATATTATCATATGTCCCTCTGCCCGGGATAAAGCCTGTTTGATCTTTGTGGATTAACTCGGGGAGAATCCTACCTAGTCTAGCCGCTAGCACCTTGGAATAGATTTTCCCATCAGTATTCATTAGGGCGATTGGCCTATATGAGGCCGCTTGTTCGGGGTCCTTCACCGGCTTTTGAAGTAAGATGGTAGTTGATTCGGCCATAGAGCGTTACCTTTTTGGTGGATAGGAATGAGTTAAATAGCAATGCTAGTTGTGGGGTCAGGATGTGAACAAATGACTTATAAAACTTGGGTGTTAGCCCATCTGGGCCTGGGGCAGCGTTCTTGAGCGATTTGATGGCATCTAGAATTTCCTCTGCGGAGATCGGGGCTTCCAGGGAGTCTAGAGGGGAAGAAACGGCAGGGGTGTGACATGATTCCAGATAGCGCTGCTGTTGGGCTCTATCCTCTTGAGATGTGGGTGGCCCTTGCATGACTGCTTTGTGGTGGTCCAGCAGGGTTTCGATTATGTCTGAGGTGGTAAATTTACTTACACCATCTGACCCCTTGAGGCTTGTAATGTTTCTGGTGTGAGTTTTTGCAATTTGTAAGCTAATAGCCGATTTGCCTTATTACTTTTGTGATAATAGAATTGTTTCGTATATGCCAGAGCCTTCGCGGTGCGATCGGCCCAGTGCATCTCTAGAGCCCTTCTAGCCTTTTTTAGCTCCCGGTCCGACTTTCTGGAGTATTGGGTCTTTAGGTCTTTTCTAGGGAGGATAGTTTGGACTCTAGAGCTTGTGTGCAGATCTTGGAGACTCTAAACTGTTCAAAGGCTGCGCTGATAAATACCCCTCTTATGACCGGTTTCATGGCCTCCCATAATAGCCCAATTGAGGTTTCGGGGTTCTGGTTTTCCTTGAAGTAGTTGATCAAGTTGTCTTCCGCCTCGCCCCTGATCTAAAAGCAGGTTGTCATTGAGTTTCCAGAATCTGGGAGGGGGGTCAGGGCCCCCCAGGATAGAGCGGTCTGCCGAGACAGGTGCATGGTCAGACACCATCCTTGTGTGGATTTCGATGTTGCTAAATCAGGGGAATAAAGGTGCTAGTGGCCAGTAAAACATCAATTCGGGAATGACCTCTGTGTGCATTTGAGAAGAACGTGTAGTCGCGGGCATCAGGATTGGCTACTCTCCATATGTCGACCGTGCCCAACTCTTTCAGGAATCTGGCAAAAGCTAGGGCTCGGGAAATATCAGGGTTGGATGGGGGTAGGGACTTGTCCTTTATGGGGTCCGGGACTACGTTAAAGTCCCCCCCCGATTAGAAGATACCCCGAAGTGAAAGTTAAAAGCGGTGGGAGTAGCTCTGCTATGAATTTGTCCTGATTTGGATTCGGGGTGTAGATCCCCGCGATTAGGATTGGTTGTTCTGCAATATGACCCCGGATGAGGTGGTATCTGCCCGATGGATCCTTTTTAACTGTGGGGTTGGACAGAGGGAATTTGTTGCTTAATAGGACCGCCACCCCCCGCTTTTTCTCGCCACTAGAGGCGAAGAAGCCCTGCTTAAAGCGCTTGAATTTGATTCAGTGCTCATCAGCTGGCAAGAGATGAGTTTCCTGGATAATTTCTATATCCCTATTTAGAGCCACCAACCTGTTCTCCACCGATTTGCGCTTCCTCGGGGAAGACCTTGGACATTCCAGGTCAGGATACGGACCTCACTAGCGCTATCCGGGCCTATTAATTCTGGGAGCGCGGCTTGTGTTATGCAGGTAAACTGTATAAGGGCTGCAAGGCTCTGGAATCTTCCCAAGTGTGCCTGATAGTGTGCTGCAATTACCGATGTCTACGAATAAAACTTTAACCGTTAACTGGGGCTTCTGGGGAATTGAATTGGGGAATTGAACAGTTCCTCAAGCCCAGAACTACACCTCCCCCCCCCCCAAAACTGTGAGAATGAGACCATAAAGCTCATTCGTGGGGTTACTGGCTGACCCCGTCGTCGGAAGTTGCATCCCGCCAAAGAGGACAGAATAGCCGCCGGGACGTGGAGTGACAGGTCCAGGGGCCGTATAGAGAATATGGGCCTGAGGCTGTGCGCTTGAATGTCTGCCTGGGTGCTAGGTCTTATCCCAATCCCTCCCGTGTAATAAGGGGGAAACTGAGGAGCTGATGGAGATTGCAAGATACAGGGGGATCACCAAGTGGAGAATGACACCAACCTGACGCACAGGCAAGCGGCGGAAAGATGAGGACCGCAGATCAGTCCGGGTTATGCTGCTTCCGGGGGCCCCGTGGCCTGCGACACCCGCTGGCACGTGACCAGCGATTGTATGTTGGCGAACTGGGCTGGGATCGAGAGCAGGTGGCATGATCAGAGTCCTCGTCTATGGATCTTATTCCCAGGAATTGACCCGCCTCCTTAGGCTTACGGATTTGCCTGCGTGCACCTTCCCACTCGAAGCACAGGGTTGTGGGGTGACCCCACCGGTATTGTATTTTCCTTTCTTGTAGCCATTCTGTGAGGTTACGAAGGGCTCTCCTATTCTGGAGAGTTATGCTTGCAAGGTCTTGGAATAGTGCAATGTTCGCACCTCTGAAGGTGATTTGCTTCGAGGACCTGGCCCTGTCTTATTATCTCCTCTTTAACCCTGAAAAAGTGAATCCGGGCGAGGACGTCTGGAGGGGAGGATGAAGCTTGCCTAGGCGCGGTGTGGTGGACTCTGTCGATTTCTAGCGGGGCACTGTCCGGGAGAGTTATTATGAACCTAAACAGGTCTTTGAGGAAGCTCTCGAGATCTGCGTTGGCGATTGAGGTGGGGATTCCGCAGATGCGGATATTATTGCGCCGGGAGCGGTTCTCGCTGTCCTCCTGCTTGGATTAGAGTGCGTCGCATCTGGCTTCCAGGGTTGCTATTCTGTTTAAGCCGCACTCTAGCTCGAATGTGTTGTCACACAGGCCTTTCTCCACCTCCTCTGTGCGCTTCTCCACTTCCTCCACCCTTCTGTCCAGAGATGCGATCTTTTTAGTGACCTCCTCTGTGCCCTTTTGGATCTTTTTGGTAAGGGCTACTAGGTCTTTTAAGTCTGTTTTGGTGGCGAAATGCTCAGCCTGCGATTGCTCCAGTGAGGGGAGGACCCCGGGTATCGCAATAGTGGTAGGGTCGGCTTTGCCTGCCTTATTCTGGCCAGTACTGGACATCATTGTCGCGATGTCTGCTTGTTTCGCTGATTTACCGCTCTTTGACATGATTCTACTGAGTAGCGGGAGTGGAGGAAGAGCAACTGCTGTAATACCGTCTACTAATCACCACAGAGACACCAGTCTAAGCCCTGCTGGTCGAGACCTGCGTTGGGGGAGAATGGCGAGCACCCCTCTGCTGCTGAGCTGTCTGAACCGATGCGGGCGATAGGGATGAGCCCAGTGCGATTTTGTGGGCCACTCAGCGTCCTGTTCTTTGCTGCACTGGCGGGTGGGATTTGGAAGACTAGTCTCCGCAGTTGAGGTGGAGAAGTGTTAGGCGGATCCGATGGGGCCGAGGCCCCCAGGTTGCCAGTCTAGGTGCATAGACTTCGGGGTTGGCAGATCCGGAGCAGAGCTGTAGAGCAGCGAATAGAGATGGTTTAGATGTGAGAGGGGTTTTGTATTGCTTGCCGGAGGTGGAGATGGCCTGTACGAGGGCGAGTGTAGCTATGCCAGCACCAACCCAGGGAAACTCCAGATTAGGGCAGGGTGCGTAGTTGTTACTGCCCCTAGTTTCGGGGGATGCTGCTGTTGGACAACGCACTTACAGGAGTGAGTATTTCCTTAGGCAATGGTGATCCCCCTGGCGTGGATCTAGGATTGGGCGCCCTCCACGTAAGCCCTGGCCCCAGCTATGTACAGAGGGGCCCCTTGGGGCGACACGCAGAGGGCTCTTGGCTGATGTGATTAAGTCCGGATGGGGAGGAGTGACGGGGCCGCCTCGGGAACCGGGAGGTCCTCCCGCCGGGATCAGCGCGAGGCCCCCAGGATCCGTGTCCCCCGGAGCAGTGTGCGGCGTATGGTAGGGTGCTTCCTCTGCGTCTGGCTGGCAAGGGAATGGTGCAGGCTGTGGTCGGGCCCGGCACCCCTTATAGCGGAGGCAGGAAGCCCCGCTGGTGTAAGACAGGAGTCCTCCGGGCTGGACCCGACTCTCACTCGGCTGCTAACAGAGGCAGGTTACGCCGTGCCGTGCTCAGGCTCTCTTACCCGCAGATGTTCGTGAGGGGGCCCCAGTTCTGTGGTCTGGCAGCTTCCCTCCAGATCCTGCTGGATGTCACGGGACGTCCTCCGAAAATCGGCGATACGGCCAGGCTGGAGTGGAAACTCCGGCCGCCGAAGCTTGCAAGGCTCCTCCCGGTGTCCCGCATGGGGAGTGCACGTTGGTGTGGCCTGGCGGGGGTCGGGACTGGGGATTCCCCCTGGCACTCGGGTCGCCAGATGTGCTGAATGATGATAGCGGAGGAGTGCCCCTCCCCCACCGGGGAATCGGATATCACGGGTGCCCGATCGCCATTTTGGACTTCTTCAGGCAGGTCTGGCGGGGACGAACACTGCTGCCAAACCGCTGCCAACCCCTCTCAACAGTGGCAGTGGGTGTTCATAATGCTGTAGCCTCGAGGACCAGCGCGGCAGCAGCCTCAATCTGCAGGGAATTCTCTCCGAGGATGGGGCCGTCCAGGAGCACTTAAGGAGCCATGCCACACGGTCGGCTCCCGGCCACGCCCCCCCCTCCCAAAGCTTTTAAATACCTTCTCTTTCTAGACCCAGCACACACTATCTTACAATAGGGTGCTGGAGGGGTTACCTAGTATCCCATTTGTCTAGTTTCTCATGTAACATTTTTATGTGACCCTTTCTACAATTAATGTCTGGTAGCAGTGGTCTACTTTTTACTACCAATGTGCGTTTTTACCTCGGGCTGCGTTCACAGACACGGTAAGGCACCTATGGGTGCCCATTTTGTCAAACTAGCCCCAGTCTTTTTTTTGCCATTTCTTGTGGGAAAGGCTCCTCTTGAGATTTACTCTGCCCGCCAAACAAGGCTTGGTCCTTTTGTTCATTTTGTCTTTGGCAGGCTTCACAAGTGAAACCCGCCTCTGGCTCCATTATGTCTGGCAGGAGCAGGAAGTGAGGGAGGCGCCCGAAACTCCCTGTGCTTAATCCACTTGGTTGCAGGAATGCACCCAAAAGGTGATTGGCCGGCTGGCTTTTTGGCTTGGAAGGCAGTCGACCACTAGACGAAGGAATCCGAAGAAGTACTTGGAAGGGACGCCTGCTGCAACTCCTGGACTGTTGGTTTGCCTAGTGAAGCCCTGCTGCTGTGCTGAAGCTCCGAATTTACCTCGACTAGAGAAGCCCTGCAAGGACGACTTCTCCCTTTGAGTTGGTGGGACCAATCAACCCCAAAGTAAGCCTGTCTAGACATCCTCTCGAAGCTGGTTGTATTTCCACGGCTGCTGCTGCAACAGAAGTGCCAAGGAGAGGAACACCAGATTTTGTGCGTTGCTTTTAAGTCAGACCCGTGAGCTAGGAAGATCCTCCGGACTTCCCTGATGCAGGACTGACCAGAGTGCTGGACCCCAGATGCGAGGAAAGTCTGAAGTGGTATCCGAGAACCACAGTGTTGCTATTTGTTGTCAGACGAGAGGAGCAGAAATGCTGAAGGACCGCTGAATTGAAGTTTGCCCATTGCAGAGCAGGAATCCCCAGACGTCCTCCCACTTGTCCCCACGACTGAGGCTCAGGAGCAACAGGCTCTGCAGAGCTGTACAGGAACAGAAGCCAGCTGGAACCAATTCTTCTAACCAGAGGTACTGTAAAGTCTTAGAGAACTTACCTCTTGTTGTGTAGCCTTACTTGCTCTAAGTTGAGACCTGTCTTGGTTACCTTGCAGAGTTGCTAAAGCTTTGCCCCCTCACAAGCCCCCAGCTTGTGGCTGTTAGGGAGAATGCTCAGAAATGTGCTAATTTCCTCCACCTCAGAGACCCCCTGCTGGATTTTGAGGACTGGAGTTTTTTAACCTGGAGAGTGTGTGACCCTTTTTCCCCACTCGCTCATGTGTTTTATTGTGATTTTGAACACTGTTTCTTTTGGTTGTGGAGTCTGACAAACTCCATAGGCATCTTTTACATTGTGTCACACAGAACCTTCAGTGCAGTGACACAGGGAAGTCTTTCAGATTTCCCAAAGGTTTAAATACCTTCTCTTGGATAAACTATTGTTTCCAAGAGCAGTAAAGTGAAATTGACTTTACTTACCATTCTAACTTTCTAGACCCAGCACACCCTATCTTACAATAGAGTGTTGGAGGGGCTACCTAGCATCCCCTTTGTCTAGTTTCTCATGTAATATTTGTAATGTTACCCTTTTAGCACCGAATGGCTGGTGGCAGTGGTTTTGTTTGAACTACCATGGTGTGCCTTTACCGCGGGCTGCGTTCTCAGCTACAGTAAAGCACCCACGGGAGCCATCTTTGTCAAAATGGCGCCCAGTCTTTTTTTTCGCCATTTCTTTGTGGAAAGGTCCTCGAGATTTGCTCTGCGCGCCAAACCAGGTTTGGTCTTTGTTCATTTTGCCTTTGGCAGGATTCACGAGTGAAGCCCGCCTCTGACTCCAGAGTGTCTGTGGTAGGCAGGAAGTGAGGGAGGTGCCCGAAAACTCCCTGTGCTTAGTCTCCTAAAAACCTCAGGGTCATCTTTGAATCCACACTCTTTTCTCCTCACATCTCTGACGTCTCTAAGAAGTCACACTACCATCTGCACCTCCTCAGAGGTATTCTACCTTTCCTCTCCTTCCCCCAGAAGCTCACTGTCTCCAGAGCTATGTTTCTCTCTATGCTGGACTACTGCAACAGCCTCTTTCTAAATCTGCCTGCCTCTACTCTCCGCCCTCTGCAACTCATCCAGAACAGGACTGCGAGACTTATCCTTGGCCTCAAGACCAGGGATCGTATCTCTCCAGGACTGAAATCTCTGCACTGGCTCCCAGTAGCTGCGAGGATAAAGTTGAAAACCCTCTGCATTGTCCACAAGGCCTTCTGTAGCCTCATTACCTTCAACTCTCGCTTCCTAAATATCTTCCTTCACGAGCTCTTTGCGCATCCGCCTCCAACTCACTCAGAGTCAGTCGCTTCTTCAAGCAACCAGTTGGTGGTAGATTTCTTTCTTCGGCTGGGGCCATCCTCTGGAACAGCCTCCCTGCCAGCCCTGAAACTTGAGGACCATCTCCGGTTCCGGAAGCACCTCAAAACCTTTCTCTTTGTTTCTGCCTTTTCTCCTCCTCTCCCCTGCGGACCTCATGGCTGATTCCGAACCTGCACTGGTTACCTGGTCACCCCCTGATCCAGGGCCCAGGTCCCTCCCCTGCCAGTCACACATACCTGCACAGCCTGCCTAGGCAGCCCCCACACTTGGGGACTGTTTCTGTATCCCTACAGTCCCACTACCAGCACTTATCACCTGATGTCTGCACTCACCTTTGCACTTGCCGCCTGCTGGACGTTACCTTTACTTATTGTTATTCTATTCCCATGTACTGCACTGTCCGATTCCCTTCCCCCCCGCACTTTTCCCCTTTCCTCCTCCCACCTCCCTTGCACGATCTGAATGACAGCTGGCCTAGTATGATAGTTGTCTGTTCTCCCTTTGTTCTCCCTAACTTGCCCCGTCGCGCCTTGAAACACTTGTCTATAGGTGCATTATAAATGCCATATCATATCTTAGGAGACCCAAATGCACTCTGTGATGATTGGCCGGCTGATTGTCCGGCAAGGACAGCCACCCTGCTGGGTGACGGACAGCTGGGCTGGAATGAATGGGAGAGAACTGAATAAAAGGCGAGTCTTTTGGCTTGGAAGGCAGAGTCGACCACTGGACTAAGGAACCGAAGAAGAACTTGAAGGGGACGCCTGCTGCAACTCCTAGACCGTTGGTTTGCCCGGTGAAGCCCTGCTGCAGTGCCGAAACGCCAGGTTTGCATCGACAGAGAAGCCCCTGCAAGGACAACTTCTCCCCTTGAGTTGGTGGGACCAATTCTTCCAAAGTAAGACACTTGGGCATCCATCTCGGAGCTGGTTGAATTTCCACAGAGTTGCTGCTGGAAACCGTATAGCCAGGGAGAGGAACACCAGATTGTGTGTGTTGCTTTTCAGCTGGCCTAGAGATTTTGGAAGATCCTGAGGACTCCCAAGAAGCAGAACTGACCGAGCCTAAGCCCCCTCAACAGACTGCTGGACCCCAGAAGCCAGGACAGTCCATCTCAACAGACAGGAACCGAGGTGTTGCTATTTGCGGTAGACGCGAGGAGCTGAAAACACTGAACAGCCACTGAAAGTGAAGTTTGCCAGTTGCAAGTTTTTACCATCCTGTGCATTGCAGGAGTCGCCCGACGTCCTCCCTCTTGTCCCCACGAATGAGGCCCAGGAACAGCGAGTTCTGCAGAGCTGCACAGGAACAGAGTTCGTCAGCTGCATCTTTTTCTTAATTTCTAAGGTACTGTAAAAAGTCTGAGAGAACTTATCTCTTACTGTAGAGTACTTGCGACTTCTGCAATTTACAAGTCTAATAAGCTTGTGGCCCTACATTCGATTCTTCTTTTCATCAAAGACTCCTAAGAACTTGTGCAAAGACTTTTCCATTTACTTACCAGAAGTGCTTCATCCTATACAAGACTTTTGCCCGTTGACTTTGGCTTAGCCTATTGAATTGTATGACTCTTCTTGGAGGATCCAAAAGTATTTGCCTGCTTAAGAATATTTGATGTCTCTTGTGTTCTAATAATCTTTGCCTTTAACCAACTTCTTTTAGAAGTCTAAATGCCAACAGTAAGATATTAATGTCCCCAGCACCCTAGTTATTGAAGTCACCTGTGGGTGTAGGTTGTGTCTGTGGGCCATCACAAAAGGGCCTTTACTGTTTAGAAACTAAGAGTGTACAGTATTGAAGTGTATTTGTGCGTTACTATTATATTGCTCCATTCTGAAGAAGGCTTATTCTAACTGACAAATACATTAATAATTGTTTATGCAAGAAACCTTGAGTGTAAAAGTTTATTTTAATACCTGTAACTGTAAATCTCTGTGCAACTCCACTACAGCTCACGTTGACCCCTCTTGAGATAAGCCTGGCTGCTCAACACGCTACCAAAACTGTGTAGTACAAGCTTATACGAAAAGTTGGGCTTACTATACCTGTAGTCAGAGTTGTGTGTAGTGGTCCCAGAGGGTACTGCATACCAACATTGCCTAACAGTGGCCCTTCAAGTGTTCTAATTTCTACAAACATTGTGCAAGACTTTACCTACCTGCAAAGATGATCTTCAGCTCCCCATGACATTTTACAATTAACATTTGCTGTCCTGGCTCCCCGAGAGACTCCTCTTTACCTCTGACTTTGTGCTTTGGCCTTTCCACCAGGAAATCTTTGAAAGGCTTTTGAAAGTACTTACCAGTTCATGCATTATTTGTTAAGCTTTCTTTTATTCCTCTATTCTATCTTTTGCACCAAACTCAGTATTACTCTAAATGTACCAGTGATAAATCAATGCTCATAGTGTCCTAGCTATTTAAGTCACCTGAGGGTGTAGGAAGTGTCTGTGTGTCATCCCCAATGGGTATCATCTGATTTAGAGAAACTAAAGAGTGTGTTTTGAAGTATATTTAAGTGTTGCATGTTTTGCTCCCTTTCTGAAGAAGGCTTATATAACTGACTGAAATAAATTAATAATTGTTTTTATCCAGAAACCTTGAGTATCAGTGTTTATTTGGATATCTGTATTGTGAAACTGTGCCACAATCTTACTGCTCACATTTACCCATCTTGAGATAAGCCAGGCTGTTCAGCCACACTACCAACCTATGTAGCTCAGACTTATACCAAAGGTTAGGTCCCTATTGCCAGGAGGTCAAGGTTATTGTAGTACACCCAAAGGGTACTGCATACAATTTTGCCTAACGCGCCCTTTTGACTTGAATGCCCAGCCGCATGCCGTTTCGACGGTTGCGGGGAGGCCGGCCGATCATGGGGATCGGTGGGTTCCGGCGAAAGTTTTGACATTCCCGTTGGCGTCTGTGGCCTTCCCTGATGAGTCAGTCGAGGAGTTGTGCGTTTTTCCTTTCCTGGTGTGGGTGTGTCCTTGTTTCCAGGGTGTTGTCTCCCCATAGGAGAACCAGTGGCCTGCCTGCCGGACAACAAAGAACTTGCCTGTTCCGCAGAGGTCAATGACCTCCGCATCAGAGCCATGGCTGTCCCTTGCATCCTCATCACTCAAGGCGACTGCGCAGACAGGAGGGGGGTTGGGGGGGTGACTACTCTCGCCCTGCTGCATGGCGTAGGCCGCCCACCGCTTCGTCCGCCAAACTTTTATCATCTTTGGATGTAAAAAGGTCGGCAGGACTTGCAGGATCGCTCGTCGTGATCGTGAGGTAGACACTTGTTACACCTTCTGTGAGTGTCTTTCCATAATTTGCCATTGCAAGAAGGCAACATTTTAAAGAAGTCCTGTCCATAGCTCAGGTTAAGAGTGACCGCAAAACCAGAAGGGAAAAGAGGGGCAAATAAAATGTATTCTACAAAAAAATCAAAACCACATGGCTCCACTCTCCCTACAGTATAGGCCTGGCCGGAGGGCCGATGTCACGTGGTCAACAGCGTTAACCCAAGCACCAGCCGCCGAATTCTGCATTTTTCTTCGGCGTTGCTTCAGGATTAGTGAAAGGTATGCCATACTTGTACTCTTTAAATACATTTTGGTACCCCGTGATCACGCTCAATCCAGAGTAAATGCACCCCTCTAGGAAATTAAGGCCATGAGTCTATCTTGCAAGAGATAACAAATTTAATCTGTACAGAAGTGAGGCTTGGCAAAGAACTCTGCCCCAGAGCGGTATATTCTGTGCCTCAACCGCTCCCAGGTCCTGAAGACTGCTGCTGAGCCTGGAGCTTAAATACTCTTGACTTGGTTACTGGATACCAGCAGAGCTCATCCAAAACTGCTTTTCTTCCTTCAAAGGGATGCTGCAGTTCTTCCTTCTGGCATGGCTGGGTTCAGTTTGGGACAAGCTACATAACATTATGCTTACTTTGTGCTCTTACTTAGCGTCATTTGCTATGTTATAAACATTCATACATAAACACATTTTCCTGCCATTCTCTCAACACTTAACGAAACATAATTATATTTGATCTGGTCCAGTAATTTCTACGAAAAACCATGTTTTCCCATAGTACTGTGTATGTCGTGCTGAATATTTATGTCTCCATTGGCTTGTGATGGACAGGGACAGCTGCTCAGCCACTATGTGCTCTGCGAGAGCTTGTCTCAGTGACGCAATGCCTGAAGTCTACTTTTAGCACAGGCTGCATTTTTTGGCACAGAGGATTGTGCGGTTTACCATGCTTTCAGAAAAGATAACTACCCTTTAACCGTTTTGCAAATATATTCAGCCAAATAATAATTTGTGCCTTATATTTAAATCCTAACTATCTTTATTTAGTGACCCTCCTCCTCCCTCGACTGTTGTAGTGCTTAGAAAACAGTTAACAGAAGTCTTGCCTAATTCTAAAGCGCTTGGGAAAGAAGGAAAGCACTAGGCTCCTTCCCAACATTAGTCATCGATGAAGAAATGAAGAATATTAAACGACCAACGGTTGTGTACAATAAAAAAAAACAATCTGAGGGACCTCGACACGCGAGGGATTTTGGGTACACTACACGTCACGGACAGACTTACAAGCACGCCCTTGTCAACGTCCCCTTTCGATTCGCGAAAGACAAGATGCATGTTGAGTAAGATTTTTCACAGAATTGGTAAATCTTCCTGACCTGGGTCAACCCCAGAATTTTTTTGCTTTATTAGTGGGTTATTTTTCCTTAATACCTCTGTGAGTAAGGAACCTTTTTCAACACTCACAGAATCTTTTACTCTTTTTAAGGGTGTCAATTCTTTGACTCTCCATAGTGTGTTTTTTAAAGTTATCCTCTTTAACAACTTTTTGGCAATAAGTGTCTGTTGTTGCTGGGTTGCACTAGGGTTTTCCTTATAACTTTCTTTTGCCAACCTTGAGAGAACTACTGTTCCCAAAAGGTAGAAAGGATCTTTGGATCCCTTTTACATTTTATTCTGTGAAGCCAGCACACCGAACCTTATGTGGAGAACTGGGGAGATACAATGTATTCCCTTTCACATTAAAACTAACAATTCTGTTATATGGGCAAGCTTCTCTTCAATGGCTGGTGGCAGTGATACCATGTATTCATTTGGTGCACCTTTACTGTGCGCTCTGTTCACAGCTGCATGAAAGGCACCTAAGCGTGCGCATTTTACCAAAAGGGCCCCCTTCTTTTTTCGCCTTTTTAGTGTTTCTTGTCCTTTCTTGTTCCTTCCCACGACATCCAGGGAGGGAAATTCCTTTGTGCGATTTTTATCTTCGGCGGGAGTCGCCTGGACTTCCCGACCAGGCTCCAGTCCGTCTGTGAGGGCAGAAAGCGAGGGAGAAGTCCACAACTCGCCCGCCTTTTGTCTTGTGCCTTGCTTGAATGGGGACAAATCCCAGTGGGGGGCTGGCTGTCCTGATTGGACAACCAGACCGCCCCTTCTTGTAAAATGCAGGGAGAGAATGCAGAAGTTGTGCTGTAGTTCCTGTTAAATACTGCGAACCTGGACGCTGAAGACAAGTCGACCACTGGAACCGAAACCGAAGAGGATGATTAAGGAAAAGAGGCTGAAATGATTTCCAGCGACTGGAGAACCTGCTGTAGCCCTTCCTTCCAATCAACCTGGGGACTCTGAAAACAACGACCCTGGCGAGACCCACTAGACTTAAGAAGGCCTGCCTTTTGAGCCATCCCACGAGTTGCTGTGACCTTGCGTTGAAGCAATACCCCAATACCCTGGTACCCCAAGCCACTATGCAGTGCGCAGTCTTCCGAATCTCGATGAAACTTTGTGGGCATCCGGGTGGATGTCCAGAGACACTATTTGAGTCAGAGATGGCCCCTCAACAGAGTGGTGGACCTTTGTAACGATGGGAATTCACCTGCGATTTTCTGTCTTCTTCTGTGCTCTTTGAAAAGGCGCCAAATCCGCAGAACCGCATTCAGCCATGAGGAAAACCTTGCATAGATCCTTCTTCATCGATCCCTGCTGCAAAGTTCCTTCCGAGGTCTTGTTTTCAGTCACCACGACAAGGAATCCACTGACCGGGTATTTGGCTGCAGACCCTGAAGTCCTCCTGCTGCATAATCATCTTCAATGCTGAGGTACTGTGTTGGCTTGGGTATGTACTTATCTTAAGTCTGTTAGGATTTCTATGTTGCTGTGGGGTGTTTTCTGTGATGGGGAAGCCTCTCATCCAGTGCACCCAGTCCCACTGCCAGAATCCTGCTACGGTGTCTTCTGCGAAGCCCCTGGACCCTCTTCTAACTCAGAAGTAAAGTACTCACCTGTTTGCCCAGTCTTCCTAAGCAACTCTGACTTTTGCTACTTAAGAACCTATCCTGACATTGCCGGTTGGTCACTAGATCCTAGTGACACCCCCTTCTGCCACTGAGAACACTCATGCTCCAAGAATGAGGCGAAGACTTTTAAGGGATTGGGACTTTTGCCTAGAAAAGAAAATACGCGTTTAAACAGGACTTACTTGTAAAAGAGTTGGTTGGTAACAATTCTTACTCATCTTGGATGTGTGATGCACTATTTTCAAAGGTATCGTTAACATCTTTTCTTTCCTTAGAAACTGTTTTGCCATTCTAATAGAAAGTAGATGTGAAGGTACATTACTCTCCTGTGATTAAGGTCTGCCTCTTCCCAAAAGTAATTTGTTGGTTTCACCAGATTATTCCTGCAGGATAATTGTATGAGTGTCCCCCCAACTGGATCTTGCTTCCCCTGACATGCTTTTAGCCTGTCCAGAATAAGTCTGTATTACGTTGTTGCCTACCTAGAATAACTAAGTCATTCAGTAAAGTGTAACATTAGGGTTTACTTTCCCTGTGCTATTTAACCCAGAGTCCGTGGTTCCAACTGTCCATTATCAGTCCCTTGTATAGGTGGGAAAGATGTAACCTGGATTACTTTTAAGATAAAAAAAGGATATGGGTTTTACTTACCTCGTGTTAGCTGTGTGCCATCCAAAAATAAGTTACCAGAGTTACTGGATACTACCTGGCCGGGCAACTGCAATACGTAGTTAAATGGCTGGGAGAAGATGAATCAATAGACAAAATACTCTTCCAACCAGCACTGAGATCCTTTTACCTACGGGAAATCCCATGGATAAACAAATCTCTGCTCAAGACCATACCCAACATGCTTAGGTTAGCAACAGAGCTCTGGTCGAGGGCGTGGAGACTCCAGGGGGCCAAAGACCCTTGCTCGCCGCAGATTCCACTAGCGGGAATAATAGGCAAGGACACAAATATACTTGCAATGTATAGATCCCACTGGGAAGCCAAAGGAGTAGCGCAAATACGAGATTTGAGGAGGGAAGAACAATGGACGGAGTTCCGAGATATGGTGGAAGAATATGACATACACGAAAGCCAATTCCTCCTATATAATAGAATGATGCTGACAATCAAGAAGAGGTGGCCGGAGTGGCCAGAACAAGAGGACACAGGAGGAGAACTAGATGCATAGTACGATATATCGGAAGGGGGACACACAACCTCCAAGCTATACGAACAGTTGCTAAAATCCAAGAATTCACAAGTCCTACAAACAAGAGGGACATGGGAGGACGAACTAGGAAGACCCCTCAGTGATCATGAATGGACTAGGGCGCTAAGATACCCTAAAAATGTCTCAAGGAACGCAAGGTTCAAGCAAGCACAATTATATACGACACATAGGGCGTACCTCACACCTAAGAGAATGAATAGGATGAAGCTGGGAGATCCCCTCACATGCCCCCGTTGCCCGGAAGAGGATGCAGACATGATACACATGTTCTGGACCTGCCCAGTGATACAGGTCTTTTGGGATGGAATCAGAAGCAAAGTGGCGGGAAGTGAACTCCAAATACAAACGGGAAATCCTGAAATGTACCTGCTGGGCCTCTTCCCAAGAGGAGGCAAGAATAGGTCGCACCTCGCAAAAATGAAAGACTTGATATGCATACTAGCCAAACGGCGGATAGCAATGGCATGGAAATCGAGAGAGGGCCCGAGGATAGACTCATGGTGGGCAGATTTTCAGAAATGGGCGATGACTGAAACGGCGGTGTGGATGAGGGCGGTACAGAAAGGTGAAGGGGAAACGGGACACAAAATAATGGCATGGAACTCACTGATGCAGAGCTTATTCGAAAACAGCGAGGAGAGCAGAGAGGAAGAGCCGGGAGCGGAGGAGGAGCAGTAAAGGGAAAAACAAAGGTCAGACCTCCAAGCATGGGTGGCCATGAACTAAGGCACTTTCAAAACCACTGCAGGGAAAGAGATTCCTTGCTTACTCAAAGACGGAACAAGCGGAGGAATACCCGCGCTTGGGGCCGACAGCCAGCTTTGTTTTGTTTATGCTGTGTTAGTTTGTTTGTATTGTTATCTAAAAACCCAATAAAGAATAAAAAAAAAAAAAAAAAAAAGTTAGAGTTACTGCTTATCTCAATCTCTGTTTCACCGATCTTAAAAGCACCTATAATTGTGATTTCATATAATGTGTTAGTACTCATTTCCCTAGATTTATCTGGGCCTACTTGTATTTAAATAAATCATTTATTTTTACATCCATAGTGTTCCTTTGGACCATTTGTATTACAATTTCATTTGTACGGATTCTACAGCCCTCTCTCCCTCCTAAGATAAGCCTGGCTGCTCGGTCTATGCTACCATGTACTCAGGTGGTACAGCCTTATACTAAGAGTGGAGTGGAGTCTTGTACTGCCTCAGTTGAATGGTTTTGATGAAGTTGGTAGCACTTCAGAAAAACTGTCCTAACAATGCAATACTCCACGATTACCACTAGATGTCGGACTATATGCACAGCATGTGATTCTAAGCAGATTCACAAGCATCAGAAACATTGTTATACTTTATTTCCATGGCCCCGCTTCTACTGAGAGGAATGTTTCAGCTACTTGGCAGATCTATGCTACGCCTAGGTAAGCTGCAGCAAACTTGAAGGAATCCAAAGCTTAGCTGTACCAGTGATCATTTTGGGGCTTTAACAAAAGCCTTAGGAAATCCCTCCAGGCACAATGAAGTAGGGAAAAAAGTGTGCGTGCGAACAAATATCAAAACCTTTGCAAGAAGGGTACGCTACTAGAACGAGAGCAGAAAATAGCATAGCAACAAGTTATTAATTTCTATACCTACCTCATCCTTATCCGCCATATCAATACCAAGACTGCTCATCTCTTTTTCCAATGTCTTTCGTTGAACCTAAATAAAAAAAAAAGAAAAAGGAGCACAAGACCGTCAAACAGACCGAACAAAGATAAGTTAATGTTAAAAGATATCCTTTCATAAATTATTAAGTAATTCATCAGAACACTTTGAGCATAACAGAGTCACAAACGATAACCTAAACTGTTTCATCTTTGCAAGTGCCAGGGTGCCAAACGAGTACAAATTTTTCTAATAATAAAATCCATTTTTGGAGAGATTTTCAGAACCAGCCTGGTTTTGGGAGGACAAGCTAGGCAACACACAAGGACTTTCCATCATGGCCTTACCAAACTTAATGTGGCATAGACTGAGCAGAAAGGCACAATTAGGAGATCAGAGGCTGGTGTGCAAGTACAGATAACCACACTTGGAGACAGCCTACTAATAGAGTTCCAAACAGAAGTATAAAAACACACACACACCAATTCCTCTCTACCTTAGCGATCCCCAGCTCTTTCATTGGACTTTAAGACTTTAATTTCTAACCTGGAGAGAGACCTTTTTCCCACCCTCTCATGTATTTGTTTCTGTGATTTATACTCTGTTTCTTTTGACTTTGGAGTATGACAAACTCCAAAGGCATCATCTTTGCATTGTGACACACAGCACCTTCAGTGCAGTGGCACGGGGAAGTCTCTTAGATTTCCCAAAGGTTTAAATACCTTCTCTTGGTGAAACTACTGTTTCCAAGAGCAGTGAGGTGAAATTGACTTTACTAAAATTTTGTAACTTTCTAGACCCAGCACACACTATCTTACCATAGGGTGCTGGAGGGGTTACTTAGTATCCCCTTTGTCTAGTTTCTCATGTAGCATTCTAATGTTACCCTTTCTAAAAATAATGGCTGGTGGCAGTGGTTTACTTTTTACTAACATTGTGTGTTTTTAACGCGGGCTGTGTTTGCAGCTGCAGTAAGGCACCCATGGGTGCCCATTTTGTCAAAATAGCCTGGTCTTTTTTTCAGCATTTCTTGTCAGAAAGATCCTTCTTGCGATTTACTCTGCGTGCCAAACCAGGTTCGGTCCCTTTGTTCGTTTCGTCTTTCGCGGGATTCACGAGCGAAGCACGCCTCTGGCTCCAGTATGTCTGGCAGGGGCAGGAAGTGAGGGAGGTGCCCGAAACTCCCTGTGCTTAATCCCCTTGGTTACAGGAATTCACCCAAAGGTGATTGGCTGGCTGACTGTCCGGTAAGGACAGCCACCCTGCTGTGTGATTGACAGCTAGGCTGGAATAAATGGGAGAAACCTGCATAAAAGGCAAGGCTTTTTGGCTTGGAAGGCAGAGTCGATCACCGGACGAAGGAATCTGAAGAAGAACTTGGAAGAGACGGCTGCTGCAACTCCTGGACCGTTGGTTTGCCCAGTGAAGCCCTGCTGCTGGGCTGAAGCTCCATATTCGTTACAACTAGAGAAGCCCTGCAAGGACGACTTCTCTCTTTGGGTTCGTGGGATCAATCAACCCGAAAGTGAACTCGTTTGGACATCCTCTCAGAGCTGGCTGTACTTCCACTGCTGCTGGAACCGAAGTGCCAGGGAGAGGAACACCAAATCAAGTGGATCCCTTTTAAGTCGGACCTGAGCAACAGGAAGATCCTCCGGACTTCCCTGTAGCAGGACTGACCAAGCCTGAGCCACCTCAACAGAGCGCTGGACCCCAGATGCAAGGAAAGTCTGAAGTGGTATCTGAGAACCGCTGTGTTGCTATTTGCTGTCAGACGCGAGGAGCCCGAAAACGCGAAGTGCTGCTGAATTGAAGTTTGTTCATTGCTGCCGCTGACCTTCCCATTGCAGTGCTTAAGTCCCCAGACGTCTTCCCTCTTGTCCCCACAACTGAGGCCCAGGAACACCACGATCTGCAGAGCTGTACAGGAACAGAAGCCAGCTGGAACCATTTCTTCTAACCAAAGCTACTGTAAACCTAAGAGGACTTACCTCTTATTGTGTATCCTTACTTGCTCGCAGTTGAGACTTGTCTTGGTTGCCCTTGCAGAGTTGCTTACAGCTTTGCCCCTTACAAGCCTCCCAGCTTGAGGCCCTTCAAGTGAATCTTATTTCTACAAACTTTTCTAAAAACATTGTGCAAGACTTTTACTTGCCCGCAAAGATGGTCTTCAGCTCCCCTAGACATTATTCAACTAACATTGGCTGCCCTGGCTCCCTGAGAGATTCGTCTTACCTCCGACTCTATGCCTTAACCTGTCCCCCAAAGAAAGGGTAAAATATACTCGACATTGGATGGTTTTAAAAGTACTTACTAGTTTATTAATTATTTGTTAACCTTTGTTTTATTCCAATATCTAACCTTTGCACCAAATTCAGTATTGCTCTAAATGTACCACTGATAAATCAATGTCCACAATGTCCTAGCTATTTAAGTCACCTGAGGGTGTAGGAAGTGTCTGTGTGACATCCCCAATGGGTATCATCTGATTTAGAGAAACCAGGAGTATGTTTTGAAGTTTATTATAATTGTGACATGTTTTGCTCCCTTCTGAAGAAGGCTTATATAACTGACTGTTAAATTAATAATGGTTTAATCAAGAGACCTTGAGTACGTGTTTATTTGACTAACTGTCACTCTGAAACTCTGTTACAACCCTACTGCTCACATTGACCACTCTTGAGATGAGCCTGGCTGCTCAGCCACACTACCAACCTGTGTATTACATACTTATACCACATGTTGGGTTCCTATTGCCAGGAGGTCAAGGTTGCTGTAGTCTT